>NC_138548.1:68161638-69380302 GCF_964273705.1 Natrix helvetica
AGTATACACACACACACCTAAGAACAATAAACTGTTGTTATCCCAAGTACTAATAAATGTTACCATTTCCTCCTCAGTCTTATTTAAGAAAGGTGTATTCTTCCTTCTCTGTCAAAGTTTGTACATACTGTCATAAATTCATGTTGACTTAAAGGAACTCCTTTTTTTCTACAACTGGTTTTTATCCAGATGAAGAATATATTTCTATGAGATACAGATTTTTCAGTGAGGTTCTGTACTGTAACCCTTATATTTCTTTGCAGAATCCTGCAGCCAATTCTTGCATATATATATAGATTGGTTTATAATATAATGCCCTGGTCTGTCTTCTCTTCTATTAATCTAATTTACAAGAAGGATTGAAGTATTTGTTTTGAAAGATTTCTCAACTCCAGCCTGCTTTAAGTGTAATAATCCTGAATAATATACTTATCAAAGACAAATATATCCACACAGTTTCTTATTTATCATCTGATCTTAACTGTTATTTAACGTACAACAAATACTGAGCTTCTGCTGTCTTATCTAAAAACAAATATGTGAGTCTTCATCTTAAATCAGATAAAAAAGGTATGTTTGCCCTATAACACAGTTTTATTTATAAAGGAATCTTTCCAATATTTACATCTTATAAAGATCTAAAATTAGTATGTACCTTTTAGCAGAATTACCAGCAATAAAATCGGCTTAAATTCTAACTCAGCCAGTTAAACAAACTCATGAGCATTTCTTTTGATTGGCATAATGGCATTTGTAGAACTGTCATCACAAGTAGCTTCAGCTCTTGAATCAGTCCCCCATCCAAGTATCTTCTGGACCAACCACTTGCACATTGTTGCCTTCTCAGCAAGTTTATTAATGGCACAAGCAATAGCAGAATCTCAATCTGTGCTTTGCTAAAAAAAAATCCCAAATCGCAATTAGTGCAGCATTCTTCTAAGACATCTTCCCAGTCCAGTAACCTTACAAGAGACCTAGAACTAATATGGTCAGCAAGTTTTGTATGACCAGTATTCAGTTATCCAACTATATCAGGTGCTGATAGTCTTAAATTCAACACTTTTAGCAGCAGTTCAGTGTTCTTTTTTCTTATGTTTCAGTTTTTTTGTGCTGGCCTGTTGGATTGAAATAGAAGTGCTTTGTATAAGAGATTAGCTCACTTGGTATCTCTTAAGGAGACACAACTGAATTGATAGAAGATATAATCCATGGGTTTTGTCTGTACCAAACCGATGTTTAATAAAGGCACTGTCTATCTGATGAAAGGACCATGTATATGAATTCTATAAAAGCCATATTGATCTAGGACAATAATAGGCCTGTTAGATAAGAAAATTGTGTCCAAGTTATGATTTTTAAGTAAAAAATAAACTAATAAAAGTGGATGAGAGGGTGTATCTTTAATAACAATAAATGTAACAGATTGCTTAAAGTTTTTTTCCTTGCCATTTTGGGGGGGGGGGATGTCATTGAAATAAACAGTAGATATCAGCAGTTCATTACCATGGACTGCTGATATCTACTGTTTATTTCAATGGGCATAGATTTATTTTTTCACTCTTGGATATATTTAATTTGGCTACTCACCTATAGGTGGTTTAGTATAAGAAATATACCTGAGAGAAGAAGAAAAGAAGAAATTTCAAGATATTGGAAGTTACATTTAGCTTATAATCAGGAAGTGACCTTTTGTTTTGTTTTTTGTGTTGTTTCATTTCGTGGAGGAAGTTGTTTGTTTGTATAGATCAAAATACCTTAAGGGTTTTTTAGAATTTTTTTTCACTAGAAAAATGCTCAAACTGTATACTCTGGAAATAATCTTACTTCTTTTGTAAGATGAGATGACAGGAAAAATGAAGCCAATTTTCCTGTCTTTGGAATAGTGTACATCAGTGGTAGTCAACCTTTTTCTACCTACCGCCCACTAATGGATCTTTCTTGATGGAAAAATTTCCTTACCGCCCACCAGTTTTTGCGCAAGTGTAGAATATTTTTTAGAAAGGAGGGTGTTTTTTAAAAAAAGAAATGTACATACATTTATCTTTTTATTTCTACTTTATGCATGTTTATAATGTTTTTAACTTTATAAAGTTTAATTAGAAAACAATAAAGTAAATTGAAATTAGCTTTACTAGTGATTAATGAGATCTTTGAGGCTGATGCTGCGAGACTAAATATTTGATATCTGGTTCGATTTTCGTAAGGAACAAATGAAGGTCTCCTCTTTCGGTGCTTTTCCTTTTTATCTCCTTTTTTTATCTTCCTTAGGGCTATGTACAAAAGTAATGCTGAGCTAGTTAGCCCACTTATTATTATTAGCCAACAACAATTCTCTCCTGCCTTTTCTTTGTCCTATTTTGCAACTGCTCTGCTCCGCTTCTGCCTGTCCCTGCTATCAGTTTCTACTCGACTTCTCCTCCTCCTCCTTTCCCCACAACCCCACTCCCTTCTAGCAGTGATGATGTTACCTAGTTTGGTAATGAAATGTCTGTAAGAAAACCACCAAGCTCAGAAAGCAGCAAGGATCCCCTATCCCCCACCTCCTCTTTCTCCCTTTCATTCTCCTTTTTATCTTTTCTGCTCCTTCCCCACCCCACCCCCTTCTAGCACTGATGATGTTACCTAGTTTGGTAATGAAATGTCTGTAAGAAAACCACCAAGCTCAGAAAGCAGCAAGGATCCCCTATCCCCCACCTCCTCTTTCTCCCTTTCATTCTCCTTTTTGTCTTTTCTGCTCCTTCCCCCCCCCCCCAAGCTCAGAAAGCAGCAAGGATCTCACTATCCCCCACCTCCTCCTTCTTCCTTTCATTCTCCTTTTTGTCTTTTCTGCTCCTTCCCCCCCCCAAGCTCAGAAAGCAGCAAGCATCTCACTATCCCCCACCTCCTCCTTCTCCCTTTCATTCTCCTTTTTGTCTTTTCTGCTCCTTCCCCCGCCCCCAAGCTCAGAAAGCAGCAAGGATCTCACTATCCCCCACCTCCTCCTTCTCCCTTTCATTCTCCTTTTTGTCTTTTCTGCTCCTCCCCCCCCCCAAGCTCAGAAAGCAGCAAGGATCTCACTATCCCCCACCTCCTCCTTCTCCCTTTCATTCTCCTTTTTGTCTTTTCTGCTCCTTCCCCACCCCCCACCCCCTTCTAGCACTTCACCAGCTTAGGCGCGACCGGAGAAGTTTCTCTTCTCAGAAATATCTTCAGTGGAGCGGTGAGGAGCTGATGAAACTTCTCCGGTCACGCCTGAGCTGGTGAAGCGCAGGCAAGCACCGTCCCATCGCCAGGGAAACAGTGAGTGAGGTGAATCACATGGTTGCTCAGATCACACGGGCGCAGCCCGACCGGAGAAGTTTCTCTTCTCAGAAATGTCTTCTCGGGCTGCGCCCGTGTAATCTGAGCAACCACGTGATTCACCTCACTCACTGTTTCCCTGGCGACGGGACACTAGTGGGCGGTAGGGACCCATGGTGTACATGATTTATCTTGTTATGTGCATACATATCCATTTTAATAGATACAATATAGCTATTTTTAGCATTTACTTGCTTACTTGTTTGTATCTATTAGTTGCCTCGCTTCTTTGTTGCCTTTTGTCTTGTTTTATCCCTTTAATAAGAATCAATGAAATCAGGAGTTTGAGCTACCCTTAAAAAGCTATATTTCTCTCAATAGTGGCTTGTATTCCTTATGCCCTGACCCTACAATCTCATAATCCTCTGTTTTCACAACAGTGTCGCCTACTTAGGGTTGAGAGGCTGTGGACCAAGCTGCAGAGTCAAAGAAAAATTGCTGTGGGAACTAGTTCTGCTTCAACCCACATTGCTTCAATGGAACTCTCAGTCAACGCTATCTTGGCTCCTTATTCCGTCACATCTTCCCTTCTTTTCCTTGGAGCAGAAGGAGGAAAAAGGAGAAGGAGAGCCCTTGGCAAATATGACAGAATCTGTACAATACATCCACGGACTAGTGAAAGAGCTGGGTAGTCTATGGGTCGGTCCTCCCATCCCTCTATTATTCAAGAGCTAAATGAATTTGTAGCTGCCAATTATACTCCCCCCGCCCCGCAACTCTACAACAATGCCTAGGAAACTGATTTGACTTTCCCAGTAGCCAATTTTAGGGAGATGGTGGCAAGGGGAGGAGGAAGCCAGTAAAAAGCTATCATTTCCACAATTGTATTAACTTCTGGATTACAGTTCTGTCTATAAATTTAAATAGCCCTCCATTCATGAAGAAAGCACCTCAACATCCAGCCTCTTATGTGTAATAATAGACATGCTATTCAAGAGACAGAATATGTAGAATTTCACTTTTATATCACAAGTTCATTTATTTACAGCAATTTTGGAAATGAGAATTGCAATTTCATAGTGTGGAATACCTTACAGATGTTCAAAAATTTTATAGAGTTATTATTAAATCTTGACTGACTTAATTAAGAACTTATTATCTGCCAACATGGTTACCATTGTGCTTCATAATTCATAGTTGTAGGAAGAAGGAAATGGGATTCGTTTGTCATTCCTTTTATCATCTTGACCACCTCAAGTAAAACCACCTCAGTAAAACCTCCTCCTGAAGGAACCAGATAAAGCAGTGTTCTTCTTCCACCTCCCTAAGAGCTTCACTGGTGGAAGACAGAGCTAGAAGAGAAGCTCCTTCCACAACACACAGCTGTTAAAACAAAGGAAGTGGCTCTTTATAACAAGGGTGGGGAATCTTTTGGGACCCACAGGCTGCCAGTACTTGCTTGCTTCCCAGAATTATTTCTCATAATTAGGTCAGGATCTCAAGGCAGGACACAAGGTCACTTTCCGTGAGATGGGTGGCCAGACAAACTCTGATTAATAAATAAAATAAATAGTGCTCTTTCCTACCATAACAACCTTGTGAAGGAGGTTGACCTGAGAGAGAATGATTGCTCAATAGTCACTCACTGAGGCTTCATGACTTTGAGTGAAGTTGAGACTGGATCTCCCTAGTATTAGTCAAACACCCTAGCTCACACATCATAGTAGTACGGAAAGATGCAACAGTGGTTCTACACAGGCATTTTCACCATATTTACCTGAGAACACACAAGCTGACACACCCTCCTGTGATATCAATATAGCTGATACTGCTAGATTGAGGAGGTAAAACCTGCTCCTCCACCCGCTTGTCTGTTTCTTCCTCACTTACCAGCATTGAAAACTGCTAATTTTGGAGAAAGCCCAGCAGCCATAAAGTCATCAGTGCAGCAACTATTAAGAAGTCTTGTAGGAAAGTACTAATAATTACAGCGTGCAATGCTCAAAGCTTAGCACTGAAAGAAGTCTGCATTGCTGGGCCTTGAAAAAAATAAGTAGTCTTTTAAACATAGACCACAGGGGCAGCCAACGCATCACTTGGAAGTAGGGGATGAACAGAGAGAGACTGGGAACATTTCTCAATATGTCTTTGTTTTGAAGGTACAGTGCTATCCTTTTATAAAATGTTTCCATTTACCACAGTTACTCTGCCTTACCACAGTTTCTAAGTAAAATACTGTGTTTGGAGAGGCAAAAACATCTGAAGAGGCCTTCTTTATTTTCTATTCATACAGCCAGACCTCTCACCAAAGTAATCCTAGGTGGTGAATAAAATGTAAAATTCACAACAATATTAATAAACAAAAAATGTAATACAAAAGAAAGGGCAGCTAGCAGCAGCCAGCCTCTTAAAAGAAAATAATGAACTGGACCTCACTAACTATCAGTAACCACACAAATATTTATAATATAAACTTTAAAAAAATTATAGACCTCGGAACTTTATTCTCAGGGATAAAATCAAACAAAAGGACAATAATAGAAAAAGTGAAGGCAAGTGTAAAGTTTAAAGGTATCTTCCCATGTCAGTTTAACTTTCACATTCATCTTTATATTGAAGATGTTAGATATATTTTCAATATTCCTCAAGTTTCTGATTTAGGCACTAGATGTCAGTAGTTTATGCTTTGTTAAAATCCAACTGCATGGTTAAAAACATTGACTTGAATTATTTCTATTAAAGCTTTGATAAAGTTTTGCTTTGCAAATCAACAAAGGTGCATCAACAAAGGTGAACTGTACATGGTACAATGTCCAACACATTGGAACATTTTTCTTCTTCTAACAAATGCAAAAGGCTTAAGTGAAAGTCAGAATACAGGCATAGAAAAGATCTACTTAGGAATACTTTAAATTTGAATAAATCATTTGCAAGTATGAAGGCAATAAAAAGGCTGGCAGAAGAGAAGGTGGCCAACTACTATCACTGACAACACAAGCATCATATTACAACTCAAAGTAGTAATTACTGACAGAGAATACAAATGATATGTTGAAAGAGATGGAAAAACTAACTACAACACAACACGTAGTTACTGTAACCATAATATATTAATTTATCATTTAATCCAGGCAATTGAAAATACTTCCAACTGTTCTAGAATTAGCCATTCTAGCATTCTAGATTAATCTGTGATGTGTACAATTCGTGATTAGAACTAGTGAGTATGAGCAAAAAAAATTGTCATGGTAAATTCAGTACCATTTCCAAAACAGAGGCTTCAATATATACATAAAATATAGACCAACAACAGACAAGACTCTTTACAGAAATTTAAACATTTTAAGAAGGTTTGGTAGAATGATTGCACCTTACTCTCCCAAACTATGCATCCTAGTATCAAGTAATTATAATGCAGCAAACAGATCAATAAAAAAGTGATAAAAACTCTGTTATATTAGGACTTCATGAAATCAAGAAAAGAAGATTGAAAAATAAATCTTCCTTTTTCTAGGTGGCAGTTGAAAGATTTTCCATTGGAAGTGCATCCAACAGTACTGTGCTGAATCAGATTTTTGCAAAGTAGACCTCATATTTTCAATTTTGTAATGTACTAATGATATTGAAACCATAGTTATATCCTAGTTCTGTTCCACAGTTACATATCATCTTTGCATACCTAAAAGTCCCAGGTTCAATCCCTCTAATATGCAGTATAAGATTCTCAGGTAGAAAGGCTGAGGAATCCATTCTGACTACATCTTGAAAGCTATAGCTTCTGTAGCTTAGAAAATATTAATTTTTCTGGATTATACTAGTAGATTAATGTCCATGTCTCTTACATCTTTTCCAATCAAGCGTTATTACATTCTGTGTTCCTACATATTCCTCAATGAAACACAGTGTTTTATTTCTGAAATATATTTCCAAGAACCTATGTGGGTCTCTGGAAAATACCTTAAGAGCTACAGAGAAGGCTTTTATTTGGCAACAGATACATATATTTAGAACAGAACAGAGTAATAGACTTGGAAGGGACCTTGGAGGTCTTCTAGCCTAACCCGCTGCTCAGGCAGGAAACCCTATACTATTTCAGACAAATAGTTGTCCAATCTCTTCTTAAAAAACTTCCAGTGTTGGAGCATTCACAATTTCTGGAGGCAGGTTGTTCCACTGATTAATTGTTCTAACTTTCTCCTTAGTTCTAGGTTGCTTCTGTCCTTGGATTAATTTCCATCCATTTCTTCTTGTCCTGCCTCCAGGTGCTTTGGAGAATAGGTTGACTCCCTCTTCTTTGTGGCAACCCTAAAATATTGGAATATCGCTATCATATCCTTCTTTTCATTAAACTAGACACGCTCAATTCTAGCAACTGTTCTTTATATGTTTTAGTGTAAACATCTTTGTGGGTCTTCTCTGTACCGGATATTTCCCATTCCCTGATATGGTAGGGAAATTTACTCTTCCATGTACTCTTCCAGGCATTGTCTGCCTGTCTGTCTGTATGTCTATATCTATCTATCATCTATCTATCTATCTATCTATCTATCTATCTATCTATCTATCTATCTATCTATCTATCTATCTATCTATCTATCTATCTATCATCTATCTATCTATCTATCTATCTATCTATCTATCTATCTATCATCTATCATCTATCTATCTATCTATCATCTATCTATCTATCTATCTATCATCTATCTGTCATCTATCTATCTATCTATCTATCTATCTATCTATCTATCTATCTATCTATCTATCTATCTATCAATCATCTATCTATCTCAATGTCTCCTTTGAGTCAATCATATCCATTATTGGCAATAAATATAAAAATTGTTCCCTGTTGCCTTCTAGGATGAGTTTACAACTTTCCTGTCTAGACTACAGCTCTGGCATTTTCTCATCCAAACATTAACCAGAGCTGACCTTATTTCCTCTCTAAGTCCAAGCAACCCTAGGTATGCAATATTAAGTCTGCATAAACTTTCTAAAAATCAACACCAGCCACTGAATTGGAATAGGTTCAATTAAATTAAGAGGTTTCAAGCAACATATACTTGCAGATAGCAATGGAACTCTGCACTTCCAACAGTCTAAAGCAGTATTTCTCAAACTCAGCAAGTGGAATTCATTGCTGGCTGGGGAGTTCTGGGAGTTGAAATCCATGCATCTTAAACTTGCTGAGGTTGAGAAACATTGCTTTAAAGTTTATAATCTGTCTTCATGGACAGCTCTACATACACTATTAGTATACAATATTAATAACAATCAGGAACAGAAGTAGTCAGATGATGGAATCTTTCTGAAATTAAAAATTGCTGGAGACCAATATCTCAATAAGCCAGTACAACAAAAGCAAAACAAGGTTAACAACAAATACAAAGAATGACTAAGATGCAGTTACTGGCAGCTGGGCATAGTGATTTTTAGTATTGGAGATTGTGGAAGTTCAAGGTTTTGTAAGTTTGGCACTTTGCTATTCGAGTTTAATTTTGTAAAGATTACAAAAACAATTCAGGCAACATGTTATTCCTATAGATACTGAGCTTTTCATTAAAAAAATACAGGAAGATAATTTTGCATAAATGCAAATCAGTCAAAATAAACCTTTTCCTAAGTTTCTACCTAGTTTATCTGTAAATACTCAACCACATTTACATTCACTTAATATCTATGAAACACTTGCTCCCTTATCCATACACAACACATTCATGCCTATTCATTTATCATGTAGACAACACTAATATAACTTCATAATTCCTCTTTTTATTTTGGTAAATATGTGGCTGCCCAATGGCTCAGAGAAAAATTAATCCACTGCCAGGTCACTTGATAAAACTGAGTAGTTATTCTGCTGTAAGGCCAACCATTCAAAATTAGAGTCCAGCAAATAATTACGCCCAATTGGCAAACATTGAAGAAAGTTAAATAGACATGCCTTTGGCATGCTTCACACTCCCGTTTTCCCAGCTTAAACAAAGGAATGATAACAATGAATGTTTATTTTGTGTCATACAGCATAGTTCTCTGTTAACAAGTCACTTCAGATACAAACATTATTTGAATTATAGGATGTGCCATAACCACCCATATCCCTTTTTATTCTTTTAATAAGATTCACTTTGGTTATTTTATATTTAGTACAAACTATTATTGATCACTGCATCCAACTAGAACATAATTGTCCACATGGGTTCTACAAATACAATTTACAAAGCAATACACAATACATTTAGCATGGAGGATACACGTATGAACAGTAGATTATAGTTCAGATATACTGCTGCTGCTACTTCAGTTCATGACATCATCTAAATTAATTCTGGATCTTCTCATAGAATATTCACAAAGGTTTACAACAGGATGCACACACGTAAATCCTATGCCTTCTTTTAGATTACTCATAAAAATAGTAAAGTAAATAACTGAAAATCTTATTTAGAAGGGGACAATTGTTCCAGAACTATATCACAAAAGGGTTCACTAGCTTTTGTTTATCATTTGAGTGGTTTCTTGAGTAAAAAAAAGGACTTTCAGCATTGTATGGATTTAATTGTAAAAGGTAGTATATTTGTTACATATATGGCAATGAAGGCTGTTCAAATAACATTGCATAGGTTATATAAACAAGTAAATTAGATTTAATGGAACCCTTTTGACAGAAATCTACTTTTTCCAAAGTAAGCAGCTTACAGAGTATAAATTTAAATTGACATTATAACACAAATAGTACAATTATTTAGTACTATTTTGCAATTAAGTGTTTCCCAAAATGGCCTCACCAACATGCTGAAATTTAGCTTTCATATCCCCAAGTCAATGTACCCATTGGCTCGCTTGACTGGGATTTGGTATCCAATATCCCTAAGAGTACCATATTGAGGGGAAAAATGGTTAAATTATCAGCACCATCTGATTCAATTCTCTTTAGAAGGATTTTTTTTTTTTTCAGTTAAAACACAATGTCCGAAAATAGTAAAAAAATGAGGAGACTACAATTTTAGTCATGAATGTACAAAAATCTGCAGATTAATAAACAATAGGCAAGTCTTCAAAAACTTCCATTTGTCATGAAAAAAGGAAAACTAAACGTGATTTTGTGACTTGAAATCACTCAAAATGCCAGATCATGGATCACTTGAACCCAAAACAGGTTATTGTAATTAAAACATATTGTTAGATACTGTAACACAGTTAAATATTACAACTGAAATCTGCTTTTTTATGACAAATACTATTATTTTCGGTTTCCAGTTAAGGTACTTTGGTTTTGTTTTCATTCACAACCTTACTTCTTTTTCTCACACTAAATTAAAAATAGTATTTATAGCTTCACAGTCTGTTGCCATGGAAATTGAGGTGCCATAGAAACAGCATGACTTTGCTGCAGGATTAAATAACTGTAAAAGGCGATAAAATGGAAATGAAACATATAAACTTATCAAAAAATGCTATTTAAAATGTAAAACATAAAATAAATTTTGTTTTACTGTGATTATTTCCAACACTGTCAGCTAATCAAAGTTCTCTTTTTATACTACTTGTGTTAGAAAAATATTCAAATTACTGCCATTGTTCAGAGTGGGAAGACAGAAGGCCATTTTAGTAAATAATTAGATACACAGTACCTCAATACAATTGAAATTCACACCATCATTTTGAGCACAGTACATTGTCAGAGCCACAAGCAATGGTTGTAATATGAAATATAATACTTACATATTGACAAACAGTATAACAAAGAACTTCTCTTTTTCCCTGTATACATACTATTTTTATATAAACATTTTAAGGGTGCATTTTTTTCTTTTCATAAGCAAAAAAAAAAAAGTATTTCAGGTGGTGCATAAATGTTTCCACCTAGAAAGTACAAATTCATGACCAGACAGTACTGAATTAGAGCAGTTAATCTGATAAATGCTCAGTCCTTATGCCCTTTTTTATTTTGTAGTGAGGAAAGACACGTTTGATAAGAATGTGTGTTTTCCCTTTAAATGATGATGTCTTTTGTTCTAGATTTAATGAGCATCTAATTCACCATATTGGAATGCTCTATAGCTTGATATAGTCTTCCACATATTAAGCTTTTATAGTCCCCTATACCATCTAATGCTACTAATTCTTCTTTTAGATTTGTTTTGATTGTTTATATATATTTGCATTTATATATATCCACAGCTGTATATTATCTCTATCTATCCAAATTCCTATATCTTTCATATATTCTAGCTTTTTATATATTTTATTACTTTGTCATTAAGTGGTCATTAAAGTCTATTTTAATTACTTTATCCCATCCTCCTGATCATAATAAAGATTTGATGTGATCTGTAACTAAATTGGTAAGTTATGTAGCTAAATTGAAACAATAGGACTAGTGGTTAGAACCTGAATGGCTAGGTCAAGTAGATCTTTAACGATATTTATAAAGAAAATATGTAGAATTTAAAGCAACTATAGCAAAAATAGGAAAGGATTCAAAAGTCATATATACATCATAAAAATAAAATTTATAGTCTGTACAGATGGCAGTGACTTTTACCAACTGGTATTGAATATATGTCTCCTACTTGTGTTGAGTGAAATTTCCTTTTCACTCAATCACATAGTGGCTAAGCATGCAATTGTTGAAGCTTAGGTCTGTGGAAAACACGTTTGATATAATAATTATTGCACAGCAACAGCAAGTAATGACACCTAATAATATTATACTTACTGTCTCATTAAATTCCAATTTTCTAAATTTCTACTGAATCTTTACATAGTTTTTTACAATAAAAAGGAAAAGTTGCTGTTCAATCAAGCTTCCAAAATACATGGTCATGTCTGCAATTTTCTTTGTGCAGAACAGATAGGTCAGGAATGACATGGTCTTTTTCTGAGATTTTTAAAAAACTCTAGTCCAGTGATGGCGAACCTTTTTTGGCTCGCATGCCGTAAGTGGGGGGAGTGCAGGGGGGTCGTGTGCAGGTGTGCCGCACCCATAATGCAATGCGCGACCCCCCAGTGCGCATGCGTGCACTACAGGCATGACCCCTCATTTTTACATGCTTTTTTCGCCCTCCCCAGGCTCCAGAGGCTTTATAGGAGCCTTGGGAGGGCGAAAACAGCCCTCCGAGCAGACCGGAAGTGATTCCCCCTGATTGCCCCTTGCCCTCACACATGTGCACACAACCCCCCCCCCCATATGCCCTGGGCATCCTGCTCATGCGCGACAGAGAGCTGAAGACAAACTGGCCAGCGGGAGTCATGCTTGCATGTGCGGCAGAGCTGAGATGGGGCGACGGCTCATGTGCCCATAGAGAGGGTGCTGTGTGCCACCTTTGGCATGCGTGCCATAAGTTTGCCATCACAGCTCTAGTCCAAAAAGCTGGCTGGGGAATGCTGGGAGTTGCAGTCCACACATCTTAAAAGTTGCCAAGGTCAAAAAGTTAGGGTTAGGGTTAGGATAATAGGCATATAGTATAAATCAAATATTGGATTAGATTCAAAATCTGACTGAGTGGATATCCATGGGATTCAAAAGTAAGGTTAGAACTAAGGAGAAATTTCCTGAGTTATAACAATTAATCAATGGAACAACTTGCCTCCAGAAGTAGTGGGTGCTCAAAAACTGGAAGGTTTTAAGAAGAGATTAGCTAATGGTACAGGGTTTCATGCTTGAGCAGAGGATTGGACTAGAAGATCCCCAAGTCCTTTCCAACTCTGTTATTCTGTTCTATTCTGTAAACCTCTCCATGCTCCCATAATCAACTCTAAAGATGTCCATGATTATGTGGAATAGTGGGGAGAAGATGAAAAAGGGCATTAATGAATGTTTCCTTTTTTATTGGTGAAAATATCCTGAGCAGATGTCAACCAAGGAAATGATCCTATTTTCAGAAAAGGAGCTGCATCCAGCTCGGTGCTTATACTGTTATGTAAGTAGAATGTTCTGTGACAGCTATAGCCTGGGAGAATTCTCTAGAAGTTATTAAAGCACAAAAATCAGCTAATGGTTTTGATTGTGTCATTTAGGATTAAAAGTTCACCTGGAAGCCAACCCAAATTCTCTCATTAGGAGGGAAACGGCTGATTCCAAAGTGACTGTAAATAAGTTGCTAACATTTCAGACTCAAAACAATGAACAGCCGTGATGAGAATCTGCATGTGTTAGATAAGTAATAATATTTCAAGTCTTTGGAAAACTGGAATTTATCTAAGTAGTCTGAGGTGGATGTGTCCACCCAGAGCAGCCCACATTACAAGGTATTGGTCTGTCTCTGAAGATCGGTGTATTAAGACATCATGAATAAATTTTTTACTTTCTTACTGAAGTGTGACTAATTCTGGCATTTCTCAAACTAGATGAGAATCTTTGTGTGCAGCCCCATGCATTCTAAACTCTCTTCTCTTTGTTAAGTGTGCAGCGAACAGTGAAAAAGCCATTTAGAGCACATTCTATATAATCAAAACTTTTCCCCAAGGGAGTGCGACAGTGTTTCTTTTTCCTAGCCCAATCTAACAGTTATGGGGGGCGGGGGGGGGGGCGGAAAGTCAAAGCTGTTTCCCAGGATGCTATGGATTCCTTCTGAGATTCTCAGTAGCATCATCATGATCCTTAAAGTTTGGAGTACGGTTTGAAAAATATTTCCTTAAAAAATAGCCTCATATATGTCACATTTAAGAAGCATTTCTCAGAAGCTCTCATATATATGTGACCTACCATAAAGCTATTAACTCCTAATTTTAGAACTTTGCAAATATACGTTTTAATGCTTTCTGTGTTATGTTCCTATGTCTTTCATTATGTCTCACTTGTGATATGTGAAATTTTATAGAATGTCTAGGAATTCTACAGAATGTCAAAACTGGGATATCAAAGTATGAAATGCTTAATATTTCATTTCCTAGGCATTCTATACATTGCCAAAAGGCAAACCTGGTCTTCCTTATTGCAAGAACGCTGGTCTTTTTCCTCTTGATGTTTTTCCAGTAAGAAAGTTCTGCACTTTATTTTGCATTTCTTTTTTCATTTTCATATATTTCTTTTCAATAAAGAGAGTCAATCCTAGCACTAACCCTTTACATGACTCTCTTTTCATACTTTGCCTAAATGGTTCTTGTCTTTCTGCATAATGCCTATGTTTTATATACAAAGGGAAAGTATATAGAACATTAAAATAACACAAAATTCATTCTTTGCCTAAAAATGTGACACATTTTATAGATTTCCTAGGCATTCTTTACAATGCCAGCTTTTCATAAATTGTCACTAACATATATACAGATAATATACACATATGGGCACCAGGGGTGGCATTCACTTACTTTCCCTACCGGTTCGCAAATGTTAGTGTGCACGCCACCTCCGCCCATGCACACAGCCTTCTGCACATGTGTTTTTGGTGGAAAAATGGCCTAAATGGGATGCCATAGAGCCGGGGCGGTTGGGCCGGGCCACCCATGATTTCTGCTACCAGTTTGGGCGAACCAGTCTGAACCGTTAGAATACCACCTCTGATACCTAAACAAATACAATCATAGACACTAACTTAATTGTCTAATAACTCATGATGTTAACATTTTAATACTTTATTCATGAAATAATTTTATAGTTTAGTCAGTTTTAATTATTTATATATTTTAGAACATTAAAAAGCAAAAGACTTAAAAAACTTGAAGAGAACCCAGAGTAGACTTATGGTAAAATAATATATTTTAATCTCTATCCTCAAGTGTAAAGAAGAGCTAGAATCAGACAGACATGTATGTCATTAGTTTACATATTTATAGTTGAAAACAATGTTTAAATAACACAAAGAGTTATGAGTTTGACTTTGTTAAAAATGAATTGGAAATCCTACTGTGTGGTAGTGATGAACATATTATTGCTAAGGTTTATAAAATGTTATTGAATTTGAATTTGGAAAGGGAATATATAAAGCATAGTATGATTCAGTAGGCAAGAAACTTTAGATTTAATGTAATGTCTGAACAATGGGAGAATATGTGGACGAAAGGTTTAAAATTTACACTTTTACAATTTAAAAGAAATTTTTTATAAGATAATGTATAGGTGGTATTTAACACTAAACATTTTATCAAGAATGTATAAAGATATTTCAAATGAATGTTGGAAATGAAAATGTAAAGAAATGTTTTATCATTTATGGTGGATATATGATAACGCAAAGAAATTCATATTCTAATACAGAAGATACTTGAAGTGAATTTAAGATAAAAGAGAAACTATTCTTTTGGGGGTTTAATGGAAAAAGACTTGAGAAAAAAAATTGGAAGTTTGATGTTATACATGTTGACCGCAGCAAGATTACTTTATACACAAAAATGGAAGGACACTTCAATTCCCACAATGGACGAATAGCTTCAAAAGTTGATGGAATAATCAGAGATGGTTAAATTGATTGTTTTGATAAAGGAAAAACACACAATTACTTTTGTTTGTTTTTGGAAACCGCTTCTGGACTTTGTGCTTGAGGTGGAAAAAAATGAAACTTTGATTTTGGGCTTTATCGATTAGATTGATTTATTATTATACAAATGGCTAGTTTATACTATTATGTAAAAGTAAAAAGTTGAAGTTTGATTCAATTTATTTAGGGGTTTTTAAACATTGTGTTTTTACTTGTTTTTATCTATCACTTCACCTCCTCCTTGTATATGTCGTGTATATGTCTTGGTATGTTTTGTTATATGTATGTCAATATATTTATTTCCTATGTTTTGTTGTACGCCGCCCCGAGTCCTTCGGGAGAGGGTGCGGCTAAGAAATAAATATTTATTATTATTATTATTATTATTATTATTATTATTATTATTATTATTATTATTATTATTATTATTATTATTATTATTACTTATTCTACTGCACTAAAGGGAGTCAGAAGTCAACGTCTTTTCTTTCTTTTTCCCTTCTTTTTTCTCTCCCTTATTATTTGCTTTTTTATTTTTGCATTTTAGATTATAAACTAATTAAAAAGGATCAACATGGAAAAAAATGAAGAACATATTAAAGAATATGTCTTTTGTATCAGAGGTGGGTTTCTGCCAGGATAGGGCAAACCGGTAGTGGTGGCAGCAGGAAGCTCGGCCCACTGCCTGGAAGTGCGAGCGCGCACAAGCAAACCGGTAGTAAAAAAAAATGGAAACCCACCATTGTTTTGTATGTATAGTGTTTAAGATTTTGAACCATTTTGCTTATTTTTATTAATCTTCTAGCAAATGTTTTATATGCATTTTATATGTATGTATGTATGTATGTATGTATGTATGTATGTATGTATGTATTTTAATCTGAGCCTTGCAATTCTTACAAAAATGTATAAAATGCTTGCCAATAGCTATTAAGCTACTATAGATATACTATTTCTTGAATTGTATTACTTCATAAATTACTAATTACGGCACTTTTAAAAATAGTTCTCTAGTAAGAACACAGAACAGGGAAATTTGATTGTCTGACTCTTGCCGCAAAGTCTGAAGTTCCTTCTGTTGCACTTCTTCATCCACAATTTTGCCAAACATTTTAAAACACAATTGGTGAACTAAAATCTAACTGTATGCAAAACATAATTTTAATACTTTAAAATCAGATTGTAGAGATTTTTTCAATGAGTTAATTTAGCTGTACTGCACTTATTGATTATAAATTTATTTGAAAGAGGAACTTATTTTGGGATAAGCACTGTAATAATTATTTGACTTCAAAATCATTTACTTTTTAATTGTAGTCCAGAAATAATACAATAATACAATAGCAGAGTTGGAAGGGACCTTGGCAGTCTTCGAGTCCAACCTCCTGCCTAGGCAGGGAACCCTATACCATTTCAGACAAATGGCTATCCAGCATCTTCTTAAAGACTTCCAGTGTTGGGGCATTCACAAGTTCTGGAGGCAAGCTGTTCCACCGATTAATTGTTCTAACTGTCAGGAAATTTAATGATACCATAACTTTTGTTTTCAAGCACATTGTGTAAACATTCCTATAAGAAATCTATCATTACTAATTCTATCTATCTCTGCTTTCAATTACCTGCTTCTGTATATTTTAAGCCTATTTTCTCTTCTTCATCCTTTGCTTTGGGTGGGGGCCAGACAGTCTGGAGTCTTCCTGGAGTCTTGTCATCCTGTTCTGAAGGAATTACATTAGCCTGATAAAATAAAACAAAACCACACAAATAAAAAATATATCACAATATTCAACATTAACTTTATAAATTATTGTACATACACTTTCCCCCCTTCTTTCCCTATTTTCATTTTTGCAGTACTTTAAACCTGAAGAAGAGGAATATGAAAGCCTACACATATCTGGGGACTTGTTATGTGGTTCAGATGGAATTTAATCACATTATTTTTTTTCCCCACTAGCGGATCATCTTCTGCATTTTCCCCTTTTTGTATAAGCTATCACAGTAACTTAACACTCCGTGTAAGCATGTCATCTTTGTATGCATTTCAAACATGGGATTACCAACTATAGAAAATAATAGACAATGCACAATGGCACTAGATTAAATTGACAGTGTCAAACTAGGTGGATGTCCAGTAACAGGTTGTTAACATCCATGGTGTGAATTTGAATAGCTTAATAACCCTCAATTTACATTACCCTACAGGTTTATTTTTAAAGATAAAAGTAAACACATATCATGATCCTGGTTTAAATCTCTTGGACAAAAGCAAAATATTAATGCATTAGATATAAACAAGTTATTTTTAAATGTTTTTACAGTGAGTGTTTGCCTATCAATATGTTGACTAATCATTGATTTGCTTTTAAAAACAAATTAAAATAATGAGTAAGTCACAAATCTATAAATTACAGGCAAATAAGCCTCTCAGTTGTCACCTCTCTCCTCCCTCCCTCCCCCTTCTCTCTCTCAATGAAATATAATCTGACAAGTCATGCATACAAGATTTTGCCTACTAGTTTATAATCTATATTTGTATAATGTACATTGCTATTTTATACAAGATAATCTAATATTGTGCTGAGAAAAATAAAATGGGGGGGGGCAGCTTCAGTTTGGTGGTACATTTTCTGCATCAGAAGTACTATTGTTATTTTAATTCTTCCCACTCAAGGAACCTAAATATCAAAAACTCCAGGCTTTTGCAACTATATTCTAGACAAAGCACACAAGAGAATCAATCAAACCTACTGGTTTTGTTTCTGTGGCTGCATCACCGGATTTTGGTTTAGACCTCTCAAATATTGCCATCAAAGATTCCTTTTCATGTTTCATTTTGCGTTTTATTGCTTCTAATTCTGAAGCGTCAGCAGTTGTCTCTTTTTTGGGAGGACGTGTAAATAAAGCTTTAAATGCATCCAGTGCAGATTCTGCAGGACTTGGTTTAATTTCTTCACATGGATCCATTGTCACATAAGATTTCCTTTCTTGGACCTCTCCAGATGATAGTACTACTTCATCAATACTTTTCTCTTCAGTTTTAGGCCCTAACAAATGAGAAAGCTGTTCTAGAAAAGTAGGAGAACCTTTCGGCTCTGATATTTTCTTCTTGGTTATTGGCTCAGATGCAAGGTTCGACTTCTTAACAGGCTGTCTTAGTTTGAGCATAGCTAGATCACTGTCTTTCTGTTTGATTTCGGTGACAGTTTCCTCCGGATCTGCAGACAGCCCTTTCTTTCGAACACGTAATCCACTAAAAAAGGCTGGGAGCTGAAAGGACTTTTCACTCGAAGCTGGTTTTGTAAGAGAATCAGCACTGCAGTTACTTGAAAGAGATCCCTGGTCTTCTTCAGCTTCCTGAATATCCTTTGCTGTAGCAATTGAACTAATATTTTCCTTGGTCGGTGTTCTAACCTTTGTATTTGAATACAATTCTGGTATTGTATCTCCCATTTCTTTTGACGGCCATTTGCAATTTGGTAGAATTGGCTCTGTGTTACCCCCTGCTATAGTACTATGCATTTCTGTATATAGTTCTGTGTCTTCTTTATTTTGATCATTATTCTCCAATGATACAGCACAATTTAACACAGGGTAGTTTGTTACATTTCCATGCCCATCTAGATCCGTAGCCTCATTGTCTAATTCTGTGTCACTTGTTGTATGAGCCAAAGGACCCTGAACAAGAATGGAATCCTTATAATCTTGTTTGCTGAATTCACACAAAGGAGAGTGGCTAGAATAGGAATCGGAGAGGGACGGCTCCTTCTGCTCCCTTTGCTGTGTTTCCAAGTCTCTTGTCCCATAAACATCTGCCTGATGATCATCTGAGACAAAAGCATAATCTATAGAGGTATTATCTATGCTGTCATTATCTTTAGAATCAACAAAGTTTCCAGCATAAATTCTGCACACATTTGAAGCACCAGTAATGGTTTCTGCAGGGTCCTCGGAAGCCCGGTCATCCATTCCTGAGACCGCCTTCAAAACAAATATGTCTCTTGTGTCAGCTTCTGAAACAGCCTGAACATTACTTTCCTCCTGCACTGTTTCTGGAAGCAAGTCAACTGTATTTAGATCAGCTTCTTCATTTACTTTGTTCTTCTCATCCTCTTTGTCCACATGGCTATCAACATCCCCACTGACATTTTGAAACCCTTTTAAAACCACTTGCTGTTTTGAAGCTTCCGGTTCTAAATTATCTGTAAATCCAAACAGTGCTTTCATAGAAAATTTATTTAAGAAAGTGTGGCTTGCTTCAGTCTCTTTCTCCTTCCCTGGATTAGACAGCTTACTGCAATCACAATTTTTTTCCATGTTGGGCAGATCAAAACACACATATATTCCTGGAACAAGAAGTATTTATTTCTATACAATTACTTCAAGGAAATGTTTTTTCATTCAGTACGTAAATTGAATCATTATGGAGGAAAGCTGTTTCTCCAAATCATACACTGTTTTTCCTACAACATAGTGGTATGAAATGCAAATTCCTGCCAACATTTACAACCTCAGCACAGAAGAAATAGGAAGATTTCTCTCATTTTGCATGCCACGTTTTCTCAGCAGCAACGCAACTTACTTTTTATACAAAAGGCCTTTTTTTTGTCAAGGCAAATCTGCAAACTAATCGACTGAAAAGCACAAGGCACAGTTACATTAATTCCTACTGTTCAGTGAATTCCAAAGCTTTTTACTTTCTAGAAAATAGAGTTAAAGGTTAGTACTGAACAACTGGTACTTGCAGTTTGCTATTTCCTTATGCCGGCTCAGGAGTCACCAAAATCTGTCAGCAGAAAATTTCAGAAAGATCCCCACTGTGGTCAAAAGCTGCTTTAGCAGAATCTTAGAAGCGACTACATATCAGAAATGTGGAAAATCTTGATGGATTGGAATTTATTGGACGTTCTTTGCTAAAACATGCCTTGTCTTCTGGAGAATTCCAAATGTGGAAGAGTGGAAGTTACTCTTCCTGACTGTACTGCCCTTGAAGCTGAATAATAATAACAAAAAGAAAACACTCTTCCGCTTTTGGTGCAGGTTTGGTCTGGAATGTAGCTTGCAGCGAGTGAGCATCAACCAAGAGGACTGGTTTCATATTACCGTGTTTCAAACTCTGCACAACTATTTCTGTGGCCCACAAACAGGTACTAATCAGGCAGTTTCACCACACCCATGGATTAGAAGTTATATGGGAGGGCAAAGTAAACAGAGAGAATATTCATTAACTCTGAGAGAACAGGACGCTTGAAAAGATGTATTTCCGCTGTCTTTTCACATGGAAATGTACACATGGGTGTTTGCATATGCTTCATACACACAATTATTTGATTTCTGAATACCTCTGCAGTTTAGGACTTGGCATCGATCTTATTTTCTCATTTTATGAAAGAAAACATCCTGAACCAATTGCAGACAGGTACAGTTGTTGGAATAAAATGTAATAGTGTAAAGTAGGTCAAGGAGCAGCTGGTTTTTAGCTTATCTGCTTAACATTTCTCAGTATTTTTTTTTCTAAAATATAAAATTTATTGGACTAATTACATTGGAAGCATGCATTGGCTTTTGAATGAAATGCCATTGACCACCTTCTAAAAACCAGACAAGTCCAAAGCAAAAAGAAATATTAATTTAGTTTAAATGGAAATAGAGTAAATAGAAGCTAATATTATTATTTAATGTAATAATCCATACATTCGATCACGTTAGAAATTAGTGACATGGCTGCTTGAAGAATTTCACCCACAGCTTTTGATGGCTTAAAAAAACCTGGAAATTGAACAAGTTTTTAAAATATAGTTTTATATGTTTTGTCTATTCCATTACGTGTAATATTAAATCACTTCATTCCTTCCCTCTTCAATATCTGTTTATGGGACCTAGTGTACCCTTGAGAATGGAGAGGGGCACAGTTTCCTTACATGAGGAAAGAAACCTCCAACTCTGTAGAAAGAAAGAAAGCCTTTTTGTCAACCCTATAAGGTAGACTCAGCTAAGAAATGAATGCCATAAAGAGGAGGACTACTTATTATAACAGCCATAGAAGAATCATACAAGCCTAAAGGCTGAATGTGTTTCTTTTCTTCCCTTTATTTTTGTGTGAATTAGAAAATGTATGTCTGAGACATTTTCTCAAATTAGCTTCTTACCTAATCATTGCCTCTACCTCCTTCTTTCACAGTCATCCCTTACACCTTCCCAAATTCCCTTTTTTGAGCACAGTCATAGCCTGCTCACCTTGATGAACATCCTACTATTCAAAATGTATATAATTATAGTCTAATTATTGTGCTTTGGAAATTAAAACCAATGAAGTAGCATGTTAGGTGGAATATTTGTAGACAGGGTAATGATATTTTATTTGCTTTGGCTAAATAGGTCACAGTTCTTTCCATCTATTCAGCTTTTATATGAATATAACTATTCAGCTTTTATATGAACATGTATGTATGTATGTATGTATGTATGTATGTATGTATGTATGTATGTTTACTTGATAAATATACATTGCACATACTTTACATTGATAAAGTAAAAATTGTTGCATATGTAATAATGGGGAACAGCTACAGCCACCATGATTGGCCCAATTTCCCGGGGGGAAATTGGAGAGCTGTCAGTGACTGACTGTACCGGACAGCCCCCTTAAAAGAGGGAACTGCCAGGCAGTTTGGCCTTCCTATTCTCTGGCATGTAAACAAACAGTTCTCATAAATGACTTGTCCTGCCTCTTTAATCAACCCCATCTAATAAAAATGATTATTAGTGTCATAGAAATCTTTAAACACTTGGACTGTGCCATCCGAAATACTTTTTTTTGTCCAAAGTTCCACCACAAGGCTAAATTAAATGAGGCTGAATAAAATTAATAAATATATCATTCTGCATTTGATTCTAGCACTGGAAAAGTATATGCTAAAGTTTTGTCTTTCTCAAATATAATTACCAAGGCTATGTTCCTCACACCATGATATAACTAAACTACAGATTTCAACAAATTTAACAAATTGAAAAACAGCAGGGGATTGGCATAGATTTAAGAAAAGGATTGTGTTGATGGCAAATGATACCCTTCATATGTAATATTACATTACAAAGGTATACTGTAGTTTCTATTTACTATATTGTTGAAAGGAATTATGATTCTAATGTCACGATCTCATTATCAGATATCATCACTGAATGTGCTTCACACATCAAAGCCTAGAGTATTACTGTAACAAGGTTATAGTTAAATGCTTCCTGTATTTAGAAGGACTCCAACAATTTAAGAATCAATTAGAAGATGTCCTTCCTCTTACAAATTCATGCGATTGAGAGCTTATTTGGAAGCAAAACATATTGATGACGCTAAACGAGAGTAAGAAGAACCTAGAGTTCTTAGGTATTTATAGTTGCATGCAAATGGTAAGTCAAATTGTGTGTTAAACTATTCATAAAATAGCAAACATGGATTCAAATTTGCAGGAAGATTTTGTACTGAATTCTGCACCATGTAGAGGAAGTTTCAGCTTCAGTTTTTTCATGGATTCATTCAAACCTACAATTTGACAAGAGATGTTTCAACGAATAAATAATGTTCTTAGAAAATAAAGGCAGTTGTGGGAATCCAGTTTATTTCAAAATATTAAATTATAAGTTATGTTAATAAAAAACATAATGCAGGATAGAATGGAGACTTCACCGGTCACTCTCTCATTCTCCTTGTCATTATCAAACTTTGCAATATCCTACCATGTAAGACAGGGGTGGGTTCTGTATGCTGCTACTTCCGTTTTGTTCAGGGATACCATCCTGTGTGCTTGCTTGATGCGCGCTGTGGGCGCATGCACAGTGAAACAAAAATTGCTCAGCACATGTGCAGAAGGCAAAAACACGATGGCAGCCCCTACGAGGGAACCGGTTCAGGGGCATGGCAGGTCTGGGTCGCTGCAGGTTCCAGTGACCCAGGTCGCCAAGTTACTTCTGGTTCGGCCGAACCGGTCCGAACTGGTAGGAACTCACCTCTGATGTAAAATAATAAATGAATTATGCAGCACCTTTCATTAAAACATCTAAATAATAAATAATATTTAAATAACAAAATAATAATCTGCTATGGAATATGGTTTTGATAATTGGATAGACTCATGAATTTAGCTATTATTCAAAACTCATTCCAGGCTTGGCCACCTATTTTGTCCAAGAAAACCTGATCTCCTTTTATATTTTAGCATTTGTTCTTTTCTTTCAGGCTTATCTATTCATCTTACCTGGTAAATGGGAAAGACAACTGATGAGCTAGGAGTAAAAAATAATCTGCTTGAGTAAACTTTAATACCTGCTATCTATCTATGTGGATATGTCATTTTCTTGGCAACAGTACAAAAGTAATTTGCAACTGTTTTTTTCTAGGATGTTTTTGTCTTTCCAACCTAACTTTCAAGCCTGGCAGTCTTCCATTTAAGTTCTAGTAAGATTTCACCTTGCTTAGCTTTTCAAGATCAGCTAAATCAATGTTTCTCAACCTCAACAACTTTAATCTGCATGGACGTCAACTCCAGGATTCCCCCTGCCAGCTTGCTAGTGGGGAAATTCTGGAAATTAAAGTCTACTCATATGAAAGATCCTGGGAATCATAGAGTCATAGGGCTGCAAGGGACCTTGGAGGTCTTTTAATCCAACCCCTGCCCAAGCAAAGACTCAGGATAGAGACACCCTTTTTAATGTAGAGTTCAGAAGATGCCTTTCTTTGCATAAATCTGTTCAGGACCGTCAGCAGAAGTACTCTTACCAAATTTCATGATGCAATGACCCATGTCTCATCCACAAGCTAAGGAGCTATATTTCGACTTATCTTTTTTTTTTCCCAGTCAAGAAAAGAAATAATTGTATTCTTCAGCCAGGGTTTTTAAGAAATGATATAATAATAGATAAATGTTCGATGGGGGGTTAATAGATGATATTTTATATTATTAGCCCCTTTGAAAGCCCAACTGACAGAAATGCAGGATATCAAGTTGCAGAGTAATTAAATATAGATGGTCCTTGACTTACAACCGCAATTGAGCTCAACATTTCTTTTGCTAAGCAAGGTAGTTGTTAAGTGAGTTTTATTCCATTTTTTTGACATTTTTGTCACAGTTGTTAAATAAATTACTGCGGTTATTAAGTGAAACATGAGGTTTCTAGGCAGATCTGGCTTCCTTCATTGTCTTTGCTTGTTGGAAGTCATATGGGAAGGTTACAAATGCTGATCACATGGTCCAGGGATGGTGCAACTGTCATAAATATATGCCAATTGCCAAGTGCCTGGATTTTGATCACATGACCATGGAGATGTTACAGCAGTTGTTAAGTGTGAAAACTGGTCATAAATCACTTTTTCAGTGCTGTTGTAACATCAAATGGACACTAAATGAATGGTTGTAATGGTTGTAATATTTGCAAGTACTTAGGACAGGGGTGTCCAAACTTGGGAACTTTAAGACTTGTGGACTTCAACTCCCAGAATTCCCCAGCCAGCCATGCTGGCTGGGGAATTCTGGGAGTTGAAGTCCACAAGTCTTAAAGTTCCCAAGTTTGGACACCCCTGACTTAGGAGGTTCTTAAAACAGAAGGAAAGTTTCTCCTGTTATAATTAAGAGACAGAAACTCCCCATCCTTGCTTATTTTGAAGTTTTGCAAACGTAAGTGGACTTTTGTTTTAAAAAATAAAGTCTGTCCAAATATAAATAAATATAGAAATAATGTAAAAACAGTTATTTGAAAAAACCTGTTTGACGTATTTCTAATGTATCTCGCTATAGTATTTTAATTTGTTACATTGTTGGATATTTGTTTTTATTTCTTAGAAATGCATTCTACAATGTTTAGGTTATATCCAATATGAAACTCCTGATATTAATTATATATATAGATAAAGAAGGGTACGTCCTTTCCCACACCATTTTTTCTTTATTGTTGCTTGTCTCCTTTACATGGTTATTATTTCAGAGTGAGAATGGCAGTTCAATGCTTTTATACAATATTATCTTTAAGGATTTCTTTCAGCTAATTTGGAAGGAAGGAAGTTCTGAAGAGGAGAATGTGCTACCTTCTGCGTAAAATAACTTTGCCAAATTCTTCTCCACCCTTAATAAGAACTTGCCAAGGCTCCATGTTTATCCAGCTTTTGGGAAGTTCATATTTTATGTAATTAGATGTACAGATTTAGCTGCTAGTTTAAATAATATTATTTTTAATCAACAGTTACTGATTTTCAAAACAATTATACACACACACATAATTGTCATATATATATATATATATATATATATATATATATATATATATATATATATATATATATATATATATATATATATATATATATATATATATATATATATATATGATTAATTTATATACTGTATATAAATGAAAAATGAAAAACTATTACATAGAGTACACGTTCCACACTCTGTCTTTATGAAATTGGTGAAAGGAGCATCTGTATGTCATACTTCTCTTGAACCCTAAAAAGCTACCTTATATGGAGCAGATTTTAAGACAAGGTGTGAAACAACAGTAAGAAAAAGTTCCAAAATATTTATGGAACTCTGGTCTCACATTTAGTCTTCATTGAATATTATTGCCTGCAACAAATGGGGAGCTATCTACAATTTCAGTTTCTTATAGGTAACTCTGTAACAGTTACCAATAACTGTGTAAAATCTGATGCCTGATTGTAAGAAGACAATTTTTTAGTTTTAGAGTATTACATCCTTAACAGATTGAATGAATGGCCAAGGAGCTGATGAGGCTGTCACACTGCTGATGGAAGAATGTAAAAGTAATAAATGATATTTTATATTAACAAATGAAAAAAATAATTGCCTAACTATGGATAACTAACCCAATAACCAGCATAAATAAACAACAGTATTAAAGTATTTCATAAAGGTACTCACATTTAGCTCAAGATGTAATAGACTCCTGTCCAATCTTTCTGGTTCAGTGAAATAGACAGAAGGATCAGATTGCCTCAACCTGCAAGCTAAAACCCAGGCATCATCATCTCTATATGTGACAGGTGTCTTAACTGCCTGTTCTGAGTTTTTCTTCCAAGCAGTTTCTACTGGAAAACCTATATAATTTTAACAAACATTAAGAAGAAAGAGAATTATCTCCAACAATAAAAAATTTAAACTGCATGTCATTAGGAAATAGTTGTTGCAACAACATAAAATTTACTTTTCCTTCAACTTGAGAGACTTAAAAAGCACCATTGCTATTTTATTTAAGAAACAAAATTCTCTCCCATTTACAAATGAGGACATCCTGAATATACAGCGAAGACCGAGTTGTGACTTGATTTCATTCTCTGAACATGGAGTAAAGAATTTAAAAAACACTTTAGGCATGGATAGGAAGCAGTGAGCTGTTTCAAGCTCTGAAGAGATGCCTCAAAGCCATCTTTGTCTCTTCAGACAAATAGGCAGCCATAGGAAGTACAGCATCGGCCATACTGCAGTTTTTTCCCATATGCAGAAAGGGGTTGTCCGGGTTCCAAGTAATACCCCAAACGAAAGAAGACTCAGAGGTTTGAGCTTCCTCAAAGTTCCGTTTTATTAGAGATGTCATATTGGCACATCTGGGAAAACCCAAATCTGAAAGCTTCCGGGTTTTCCCCACCCAATTGAAAGTTCCAGACCCTGCTCAGCACCCACATGTCCATCACATGGCCCAATCAGGGCCTGTCCCAACTGGAGATGCCTCCCAGTCATACCACTCCACCGGCAGAGCAAGTTGTCCTTGACGTTCTGAGAAAGAAATTTTATTTAGACTATATATCCCTCATACTCCATATAATCCCTCCTCCCATTTTCCCACAGGCTAAATGTAAAGGCCTGAAGGCCCAATGCAAAAGATGGCGTCCGGACCTGACAGGGTTTTTTTATTCAAAAACTTTGAGGTGAAAAACTTTGTGAAGGAGAAGTATGTGAAATATAGGTGGACCTGTTTCTAGTATTTTCTACCTTTCTCGGATAGTGATCTCAACCATGACTACACTTAAATTTTATGCTGTTGAGAAATAGATCTGCATGGATCTGCATTCTAAATTTATATTCTGTATCACACTTGACTGAGGCAATGTGATAGCTTTTCATTCATGACAGGGATCCTGTCCCTGCTGCCAGCTAACAACACATGGGTTCCCTGATCCTGTCTACTAATGTTATGAGTCACGAAGACTTATATACTGTATGTGGTTTACTTGAGAGCTGTAATTCAGCTAATTTGTGCGTACAGTTCTTTTGCTTAGATAACTAGCGACTGGAACATTAAAAGTTCATTGAACTTGCCCCTCTAATTGTTTATTGTGAAGAAGGGCAATATGACAGGCAGAAGGAAAGCATAAGCTGTATTTTCATATTTATCTTGATTCTTAGTGGAATGGATTTTCCTTAACCATTCATAGGCACTATGACATATGGACACCCTTTGCCTATTGCACGCCCTTTAAGCATATATGACTAGGGTCTCCTGCTTGGGTGGGGGTTTGGACCAGATGACCTACAAGGTCCCTTCCAATTCTGTTAGTCTGTAATTATACTTCAATTCCTAATTCCCAGATTGTATGATAAGCAACATGCACTTTAGAAACTAGATTCCAACTTTCAGTTCAAGTATTCACTCTACCTTATTAACGTAATTCAGTAGAAAAACAGCTTTACACCTTTAGTTTATCGTAAGATTGAATATTAAGAACACTCACTTTTTCTATTTGACATTTTGACTGATAAGCCAAAGCCTAATGACAGAATTGTGCAATGAAGATAAAATGGTATATTAGCTTGATAAAGATTTGTAACTTTGACCCAGAAGTTTCTTATCATATCCTTAACATGCCCTCGGATTTCAAAAGCATTTTCATTATTATGCACATAAGCTTTGAAATATGTGTTTCATTCATTCACTTTATTTGTATGTCATTGAAGAATGTAGTGGTTAAGGCTAGAAACCGGGAAACCATGAGTTCTAGTTCTGCCTTAGGCATAAAACCAGCTGTGTGATCTTAGGATAGTCATACCTTGTCAACCAGAAGCAGGCAAACCACTTCTGAAACTTTACCAAGAAAACTGCATGGATTAATACAGGCAGGTGCCAGGAATTAACATTGACTCAACAGCAAAAACAGGATGGGAGGGAGGGAGGGAGGGAGGGATGGAAGGAAGGAAGGAAGGAAGGAAGGAAGGAAGGAAGGAAGGAAGGAAGGAAGGAAGGAAGGAAAGGGCACTCCATCGCTGTAAGTTTTCAAGAATAGACTGGACAACCATTGTCCAGGATGATAGAAGGTCTCCTGCCTTGAAAAGGGGGTTGAATTAGAAGATTTTCAAGATATCTTCAAGCTCAATGATTGTATGACACCAAATTTTTTGTTATCTACCAAGGAATGAAAGAACTTTGAATTTTGATATATGTAGTACCGAAACAATATTGACTCTGTTTGTTGCTGAAGACATTTTACAAATACGTTACCAGATTTCTGCTAAAAGTATTTGGTTCAAATTTGTTCTATTCAGAAAACATACTGATTTTGTGAAATTGTAAATTAAGTTATTAAATTATGCATATATAAATACATATCAATCAAATTATTTATAATTTTGCCTACTAGTCATAACATATAAAACCTGCACAAAAGTAGCCAAACGTTAATAAAATACATTAAGATGATTGATGTAAGTATATACTTGTATGTTAAATTATAATCTAAATATGAGGTGAGAAATCTGATACCAAACACTTTAGATCACTTCTGATCGATCTTGGGATTGGCAAGTGATTGCACAGCTGTGACCAGAAACATCAGGTGAATATTAGGTTGATTTTGTCTCATCTAAATAGTACATGCATCATATACAAATATGAGAAAACATTTTGGCTACTTCACAATCAATAGGACTTTTGAATGAATCTATGTATACAATTTAGCTTACCTGTAAGAACTTTTCAGCATACATTGAAGTTAAGGAAGATCCAAAAGACATGATATTCTCCTTCTTTCTAAGCTACTGAACGTGGCTTACTTTAATAAATCAAGTATGTTTATTTATCCAACACAACTACAATACAATGTTTAATTTCCAGTATACCATCTTTGCTGTACACCTGGTCAAAATTTGGAGATTTGCTATCTACAATTTTCACAGAAGAGACATATAGAATTTAGTTTAAAATTTGCTTTGCTCAAAGGAATTTTGCCTACCATACCTAACAACTGACATAAGTATCTTGAAACATACATACAGGTGGGACAGTTCTTCAAAATGTCTACAGCCACCAGTAAATATACAATCAGAGGCTTACCATAAGATGATACTGACCTGCAGCACAAACAACTGATTTCAATAGAATCAGAAAAGTTATTTGCTTGAGTAAATAATTTAGTTATGTTTTAAACACAATAGCTTTATAACTGTTATTTCTCACGTGAAATTCAATATTTCACGTGGTAGATTTTAAATACGGTAGTGAGAAAGTGACCACAGTGAAGACCTTTTTGACAAAAATTAAGAAAAAGCAAAAATTGTAAGTACAAAAAGTCTACAGTTGATTACAAGTGATATTCTAGTTACTCTTGAATATTTAATATATAATTTAGTACTCCAAATATAAACATTAGGTACATAATGTTATGCAACAGAGTGTTTGGTTGATTTTTGGCTCAGCATAATATGTAATTCAGCAATGAACCAGGGGTAAAAATCCCAACTGAGCATTAATAACAACATAGCTCTGGTCAATTTCTGGATGCTGTTTCCCAAGCCCATTCACTGAAGTCTTTTGATTTTGGAATCCATCTCATTGTTCATTGATTTCTGTTGTGATGCTTTATTATACTGCCCCAGGTAAGCAGCTGATGTGGCTACCAATAGCAAAGGAAACATTTTCCTTGAATCAGCACTAAACTCAATTATTACATAGCATCATTTGTGTCATGTGGCTTAAAGGCCAGCATGCACTGATTTAAGCATATGCATGAATCACCTGCTTGCAATAGGTTCCGAGTGTCCTGCTTGTGGATTTCCCACAGGCATGTGCTTAAGGGAAGTAGAATGCTAAAGTAGATGAAACTTTGAGCTGATCCAGCAGGATTTTTCACATGCTTTAAAATAATTTTATTTTGCTGCAATTTAAGAAAAGGCAGACATAGCTGCTCCTACATACTATTTCAGTATCTTCTAATGAAATACTTTCCTAGACTTTGACCAGATATACCAAAGGTTGAATTTTCAGACAAAAGAATATGCTGCAGCCCTGCTTGATTAACTTCTCTAAGGGTTTTTAGTTTCTATTTTTTATCTTTTGTCATTAAAATATCATTAAAAAGAAAAAAAAGAAGACAAGGTTATCATACCCAAAATTTAAAAAAAAGATCTGGTGCCCTCTACAGTTTGAACGGTGCAACAGTTTCATGCGTAAAAGGCAATAACAATACAAAACATAATGTCATGGTTTAGAATCACAAAATCTGTCAATGCTGGGTTATGTATGAGGTCCGTAAATTTCACTAACAGAGAAGAAGGGTTAGGCAGCTTTGCATTTTGTGAAAGATTTGTGCTTGAACAACAACCTGTGGTCAAAACAACATTGTTAAATGTTATGAATAAGCAATAAAAACAATGTATGAGATAAAGTTCTGGTAAAAACAAGTTTTGCAATTAAACGTGTCCTCTCCCTCTTGAAACCAAAGGAGCAGGGTTTTTTTGTTTGCATCTTTCTGACAACCTATCATTGTCAGTTTAAAGCATGTATGATGCTACAGGAAGCAAACCTAAGTTTTCTTATATATTCAAGAGGAGAGATGAGCATCTGTGATTCTGTTGGTCATATGATTGTGTATATAATAAAATAGCTGGATTATTATTGAAAAAAACTCAACAGAACGTCTTTCTAGAAACTGAAAGGAAAATGTGTAAAATGTATTTTATTGATACTGACTGCAGCACAGAATTCCTATAGATCAGTGTTGGCGAACCTTTTCAGCACCAAGTGCCGAAATGAGCGCATACGCACAGGGCGGAGCACCAGAAACCGGAGGAACAGCTCCCCGGCATGTGTGCCAGTCATCTGATCTTCTGGTTTCTGGAGTGCATGCGTGCACGAAGACCAGATGGTCGGCGCACATACACATACCGGAAATCAGAAGCTCAGCTTCTGGTTTCTGGTACTCCCACGTGTGTGAAGACCAGCTGGCCGGCACACATGTGCGTGCCAGAACACGGAAGAGCATGGCTGGCGTGCCTGGAGAGATGGATCTGTGTGCCACTTCTCGCACATGTGCCATAGGTTCGCCATCATGGCTATAGATGGTTGTTACTAGAAATATAGTCAGTGATAGATTAATTGCATGAACTATTTAAAGATACAGTCACCATAAAAGGTATCATGAGCTATTCCCTCTAATGGCTAAAGTATAGTTTAATAGATTCCTGAATGACAAATTGTAGACATTTCTGAAAAAGCGGAGCCAACAAAAGTGGTGAAGAATGAAGAGATGAAGAGAGAAGGAGTAGACTGTTTTTGGGGAATATCTATAGATAAGAAGAGGTTGGGAGATTGCCATTGCGTGTCTTGGATGGCTACTCCACCCAAAGAGATTGCAGGACAGTGATTTCCCATGATTTGAATACTAGAGATGATGGGAATAGACATTTTGTTCTTAACCATGTTTGGAAGCTTTTAAAGGGCGCTAACTTTGCTAACCTTCACTTGCTAATTGCTTTAGGAAATTGCTCATTAACTACTTCTAAGCTATTAGAGTGACAAGTTTGAAAATACCCTTTGAGACTGCCTTTAATCCTGAATGGAAGAAAACATTAATTATAATCCTATGAATTTAAAGTATCTGAAATAAATAGCAAAAAGCTAAGATTTTGATTTTAGAAAGCTATAAATGGTCCAAGGGTCCAGATGAACTTGGAATATTGGAACACTTATAATAAGATTTTGTAATTAATTATAAAGAAAAAACAGCTTCTCAGGGAAATAGTTATGGTTTTGATTTTGTAAGACATAACTGATATATAACTTCATGATTTTAAAAATTGGACACCAGAGGGGTCTAGACAGAGAGGAAAAAACCCAACCCTCCAAAATGATGCAAAAGTTACAACAATGAAAATACTGAAGGAGATTTTTAAAGAATTGGCTCTGAAATTAATATCAATATCAACAATGTTAATAAAGATGTTTGCTTCTAAGGATAGACTATGTTCAAAATATGTTATTGAAGAAATGGCAGACAGAACAACATTTATCAGACAGGAGAGAGATGGTATCAAAAGTGGATTTATAAATGTTAGGCAAAAAGAATGACTTGGAAAAGGATTCTTCACTAGATCTAGAAGAGAAATTTTTAATAGTGATTTTCAACAGGCTTGCTAAAGCCTTGAAGAATCTGTATGATGGGAGATCTTTGTCATATTTCAGCCCAATGGGAATAATGGATCTTTGATTTTGGACGCATTCTTTAAATTAGCTCATTTGAGGTACTTTTATTCAAAAATTGTAGTCCTATGTTTTGCCTAATTGAAAATGACAAATAAGAGAGTTTTAGTTGTGTGCAGATAGAGGGAGGGCCTTGAATAATGAAAACTTTCATATATTTCAGAATGTCTTGTTTTGCAATCTGACCCATCACAAACAACTGAAGTTGTGATTATTTATATAGTATTAACAGATTAAAGGAAACTACAATGAGGCAAAATATGGGGGAGGAGTTGGGGTGGATTAGATAATCTCCTGGATAGTTATCACACAATATTTTCATTCAACAGTATCCCAAAACTAATGAAAGCATAGCTGTAGCATCCCTCCTAAAGCTCTGCAGGCAACATCCCTATGCTTGTATAAAAGAGGCATAGGTTTCATCACAATGCTTCACAATTGTTTACATCACTCTGACATGCCCTAACAAATGGGATGAAATAGAGAGAAAAATGTTGGAATAGGGAAGGACTGTACCTTAAAGGATCCTTCATCCTTATCTCCATTATTCTGGAGCGACTGCCATTAGTCATTGTCCCAATGGAGAAAGGGTCAAGGTTGCTTCTCCAGAATATTGAAGAACAATGTTTCACATTTATTAACAATTATGGTAATTAGCAAATTATGGCACAGCTAAATCATTTCTAAATTTTAAATTAACCTTCTGCCAAATGAGCCTGTTCTGATCTCTTCAAATAGTTTTGTCAGTTAGTTCATGCTTTCCATGTGCTATCAATTATATTATTACACTCAAGAGAAGCATAGTGGTCACCATTGGAAGTTGAAGGACTAAAAATCTATCATAATACCAAACATTCATCACAGTAAAACTTTCACCGACATGATACAAAAATGTAAGTGGGATTCCACTTCATAATTTGTACCGGTGTTTTATCTGTCAGCATAGTAAATGCACTATGCATGGAACTCTAACAACCACAGAAACTCAGAAGAAAACCATAGTGTATTTATGAGGATCTATACTAGTGTATTCTGTATAGCAATTTAAACTAGCAATTCAAAGTGACATCAAAGCAATACAGTTCAAAAAGAATTTGATGATCAATTTTAATTTGAAAAACATCTGAATCTGTGCTGAACCGATCTGTTCAGTTTGTGTTATCTGCTTGTGCTAACTAAGAATTGTGCATCCATGATTCCAATATATTTAGACAGGGCTATAAGTATGAGATGGAGAAAGACTGATCTAAGCACTGAAAAATACAATATTATGCACATCTACTAGAAGCCATTGTCTTTTTCTTTTCAAAGACTTTATTCCAGGGTGTGTCCACACACTGTGGTCCACCGATTTCAGGCTATGGATATGATCATAAAATTTCCTTTAGAAGTTTTATGATCATATCCATAGCCTGAAATTAGAACCCAGATGGCACGGACTGTTTTTGGACATTTGCTATACTATTTATTTCATGTTCTTCAATACAGACAGAGCTCAAGGAATTAGAGAGGAGGAGCCTGATAATCCTGTGGCTTACATAATTAATACAAAAAGCCTAACTTTGTTCCTTTTCCTAGAGTAAACAGTTTTGAAAATAAAAAACATACACTGCACACTATATAATGCAAAGCTTGTTCACTTGGTCAGAAGGGCTTCTGAGTTAGCACTTTTCTCCTAATTCAGGAGTGTCTGTGAACCGGAAAAAAAGAGATGCTTTAGGACTCACCTTAACTTTTAATAAGTAAGATGAAAAAAAGATTCAGTTTTTTTTAATGAATATTAGAGAAATAGGAATTATTTCACTCTGACATTGTTTGAATATAATTTTAAATGAATGCAGATGTATGAAAACATATTTCCTTTGTTCTTCAGCATTGGGCATCTGTTTCTCTTCTTCCATGCAATCATATTTTATTGTGACATTTTAATTTACAAGCTTCCTTTTTTGTGACTGTTTTTTTTTAAATGAATGACAATGGAAAGTGGTTTCTGATTTTACTCCTTTGATGTGGTAGGGTGAGGGTCAAAATCGGCAAGATGGCAGATGCAGCTTCTTTATCTAAACCTCACCACTTTTGTATGTTCCTGTAATGCAGTGCTTCTCAATTATTTTCTGTCATGCCCCCCCTAGGAAGAAGAAAACATTTCGCGCCCCCCCCCGCGCGACTGTAAATAGTATCATTTGTCTATAAAATTGTTATAAGTACACCTCTGCATAACATAGCACACCGGTCTTTCCTCGTCTCCCACCGTAGTCACATGCTTTCTTTCCTCTTTCCCTCTTACTTGTCTATCCTTCCTTCCACCCTCCCTTCCTCCTTCCCTTCCTTCCTGCCTCCCTTCCAGTTCCCTCCTTCCTCTTTCCTCCTGCCTGCCTGCCTTCTTTCCCTCCTGCTTATCTATGCTTCCTTCCTTCCTTGCACCTCCCTCCCTTCTGCCTGCCTGCCTTCTTTCCTCTTTCCCTATTGTCCTATCCTTCCTTTCTCCCTCCCTCCTTCCCTGCCTCCCTTCCAGTTCCCTCCTTCCTCTTTCCTCCTGCCTGCCTGCCTTCTTTCCCTCCTGCTTATCTATGCTTCCTTCCTTCCTTGCACCTCCCTCCCTTCTGCCTGCCTGCCTTCTTTCCTCTTTCCCTATCCTCCTATCCTTCCTTTCTCCCTCCCTCCTTCCCTGCCTCCCTTCCAGTTCCCTCCTTCCTCTTTCCTCCTGCCTGCCTGCCTTCTTTCCCTCCTGCTTATCTATGCTTCCTTCCTTCCACCTCCCTCCCTTCTGCCTGCCTGCCTTCTTTCCTCTTTCCCTATCCTCCTATCCTTCCTTTCTCCCTCCCTCCTTCCCTGCCTCCCTTCCAGTTCCGTCCTTCCTCTTTCCTCCTGCCTGCCTGCCTTCTTTCCCTCCTGCTTATTTATGCTTTCTTCCTTCCTTGCACCTCCCTCCCTTCTGCCTGCCTGCCTTCTTTCCTCTTTCCCTATCCTCCTATCCTTCCTTTCTCCCTCCCTCCTTCCCTGCCTCCCTTCCAGTTCCATTCTTCCCTCCTTCCTTCTGCCTCCTTCCTGCCTGCTTGCCTTCTTTCCTCTTTCCCTCCGGCGTGTCTGCTTTTCTTTCCTTCCTTCCACCTCCCTTCTGCCCTTCTTCCCTCCCTCCCTGCCAGCAGCTCCTCCAGCATCCCAGCTGGAAGCAGCAGCACAACAGTTACCGTTACCAGGGGCGAAGGGGTGGCGGTGGCAAGATCGGGCGACCGCCGCCCCTTTGTCCCTTCCCCAACAGCGGCTGTTGCGGTGGAGCTTCCAGACGGAATGCTGGCGGTGGAGCTGCTGGCGGGGAGGCGAGCTACGCGGTGGCGAAGACGGGCGGTCCCATGCTTCCCTCCCTCCCACCCCCGCCCGAGCAGGCTTCTTGCACAGCTCCAGCCCGCGGCTCCAATGAAAATCCACAGTCCGAAGTGCTGCCACTTCCAGGCGGCATATATTATGCCTCGCCCACGCCTTCGCCGCCGTTGCACCCAGATGGAAAGGGAGCCTTCGCGCCCCCCTTTACGGAGCCTCGCGCCCCCCCAGGGGGGCGCGCCCCACTATTTGAGAACCGCTGCTGTAATGTCAATGCACATATAAAAGCAGTGGAGCTTGGATTGGGATGCTTTGTCTGCCAACTTGACTATTTTGACTCCCTCATGCAGAAGCCATGGCTCCTGTGTATATACTCTAAAAGGGAACTGAATGTATTCTCACTGGAAACCAAGAACCAATTCTTATTACTGTACATTTTTCAAAAGTAAAATTTCTACTTAGAATATCATTAATATGCATCAGCTTATGAAACAAAGGAGTGAGTGTGTAGGACCTGCCTTGATTCTTAAAAAAAAAAAAAAAGAGTAAGGAAATATAAACTCTGTCAAGCTTTCAATATTTGGTTATTTTAGCCCCGGGATGGCAAACCTATGGCACGTGTGCCACAAGTGGCACGTGGAGCCATTTGTCAGGGCACGTGAGGCGTTGTGCTGTCAGCTGGCCAGCGCACATGCTTGCGCTGGCCAGCTGAGTTCAGCCTTTTTTAAAGCCATTTTTCGCCGTACCCAGGCTCCATAGCCTTTATAGGAGCTTGGGGAGAGTGAAAAGAGCCCCCACCAGGCCATCCGGAGGCTTCAGGAGCTTCCCTGAAGGCTACGGAGTGCAAAAAAAAACGGCCCTATGGGCAAACCGGAAGTTCAGGAACACACTTCTGGTTTGCCCATAGGGTCGATTTAAGCCCTTGGGAGTCTTCAGGGATCTTCAGGAGGCCTCCCTGAATCCTCTGGAGGACTAAAAACGACCCTAAGCAAACCGGAAGTCACTTCCAGTTTGCTCGTAGGGCCAGTTTAAGCCCTCTGGAGGCTTCAGGGAAGCCTCCGGAAGTCCCTGAAGCCTCCGGAGGCCCTCCGGGGGGTAGGGGAGGCTGTTTTCGCCCTGCCCAGGGTCCTATAAAGCCTCTGGAGCCTGGGGAGGGCAAAAAAAGCATGAAAAAATGGGAAGAAAGCCTCTCATGCGCGCATGCGTACTGGGGTCTCACATTGCATTATGGGTGTGGCACGCCTGTGTACGACCCCCCTGCACTCCTACTTATGGCACGCAAGCCAAAAAAGGTTCACCATCGCTGTTATAGCCTATAAAAATATGAGAATTTCAATGGTCGTTGTGGAGATTCTGTTCTTTAAAGGATTGACACCTGAGCAAAAGAAATCATCAGCACTGCTTAAAACTTATTCATCATGAAACACAAAAAGCACACTAGCATCACCAAGAACTAGATCTAACAATTAGAAAGCAGCTATTTTAACATTCTGAATATTACATAAAATGTAATGTGAATGTAAAACTACACAAAATAATAATAAATACCCCACCAATTAGAACAGTGTTTCTAATCTGTACAACTTTAAGATGTCTGGAATTACCAGAAGTAGAATAATTGTTAGAATAAACACTCTACCTATACAGAAAATATTTCAATGGCAATTGATTGCTAGGCTAGAACCTTGTCTAAAAAACAAAACTTATTGAGAGACCAAAAAAAAAGATGGGCTTTTAATAAATGAAACAGAGGGAAAGACAAACAGCATCAATTTTAGATAGATAAGCAACCCAATGGCCTTTTGGGACTGTTGAGAGCGCACATAGAATAGAGATTAGCCTACTCACATTATAGTTGTCATGGAAGACACACCCAACCACAAATTGTGGAGTAAGTGACATAATCTCCTAGCTATCTAACACCACTGGACTCAAAGGCATTCTTGTAAATCCAGACAATGCTAGGAGTTTTATCTTGGATTACTTTGGAGTCTAGTTCTGTCTTCAAAGCTTCTATGGCTACTGGCAGAATATTCAAATTCATAAGACATTTTTCTTCACTTGATTTCAAGCTTCATGGATTCTTTCTTTTCTTATATGAGAAAACAGCCTTTGGTCTTGAGGATGACTAGCAATCAAGGCTCCCTGCATAAATGTTGGTGATTTTTAAACTACTGTATCACATCATCATTGCCTATCAACGGCCTACATGTTCAAAAAACATTTATTACATGTAGTTGTTTCTCAGGATCATTTTTAAAAGCCTGTTTCCATGTGTTTTATATTTTTAAGCTCCCTCAAACTTTAGAAAGGGAGCAAATTACTGTTTGTTGTAAATGAAAACTCAGTTCATTGCCTTTTTGAAAGAGCTCATTGTTTTAGAATATGTCAGAAATTTAATCTATTAGTTTGGTATTTTATTACTATGATTAAGATAGCATCATCATTAATTTAGAATTAATTTAGGTCAATTTAGGTTCTATTTTATTATATACTGTTTATAATACTGTTATATACTGTTTTATTTATTTGTATCCCACCTTTATTATCCTGACAAATAGCTCAAGGAGGTGAACATATCCAACACATTTTCCTCCTCTTATTTTCTCCACAACAACCCTGTGAGGTGGGTTGAACTGAAAGAGGGTGACTGATCCAAAGTTACCCAGCTGGCTTTCATAGCTAAGGTGCAGTGGTGGGTTGCAGGCGGTACGACCTGGTACGGGCGTACCGGAGCCTGCCCGGAGCACTGGATATCGTTCTGCTATGGTGCTCCGGAGGGCCCACCCGCCCGCTTAAGCTCCTTACCAGTCTTTTAAGTCTTCTGAGCTTCCGCGCACGCACACGGTGCATACAGCGCCTACGCAATGCTCCGCTGAGCAGCTGGAGCGTCACGGAGGCTTGTGCTGTGCACGTCCATGCTTGTGCTGTGCGCGTCCATGTGGACGACGCTGGGCCCATTCCAACCATACCGGTTGGAACGGGATCCGGAACCCACCACTGCTAAGGTGGCACTAGAATCCAGTGTCTTCCATTTTCTAGCATGATACCTTAACTACTAGAGCAAACTGGCTCTCTTACACTTTTTTTTATTAATATACTCAATCCTCAAAAGTACATTTCATACACTGAAACAATGCAAAAAGGACATTTGTAAACTTCTTTAGTGATTATATGAAAAATTATTGGTTTGGGTTTCACTCAAACTTCATTCCCTTTCTCCTTTCAATAATTGGCTTTTATTAGAACAGCATTTTTATATAATGCCAACTGTTGCTTAAGGATATCTTATTGGAAAACTAAAACTGGAGACGTAGTCTCACAGGATTTGTTCAGAACACATCGACTGACATCATATCAGCTGTCTGCTTTCCACGGAGCTAGTAAAAGGTCTTTTTTGTTTTATAAACTCATTATGCCAAGAATATCACATAGGAACTTATCACAAGACTTTCTGACTAACTTCATTTGATTAAGCTTGTTTCTTTTGAGATCAAAGATCCAGTTTCACATGCTAGCTACAACAAAAGGAGTGAAATGTTAGCTGGACCAAGGCAGGGTGGGAGGCAACAGAGCTCAGCTTCAGTAGCAGAGCAGCCTTTCCTCCACGCTCATTCAAATAGCCCCTTTTCCTAGCAAATTAATTTCCACTATTTTATGAATGTTTCTTCTGTAAGACACCATCCATTTCATTAACAAAACTATAAAAGTAGTGAGTGCTTCAGAGACCAGACATGGAACTTTTATACATGGTTATATGAGACTAGAATGAAACTATCAAAACCTAAAATGAAGCAGACATGTAAGCAGAGAGGAGAAAAACCAGGACTCTTGTTGAAGAGATCCCTTTGAGGAGGTAGATAAGAAGAAAACAAGTTGTTAAGGAATCAAAGGAGAAAGGTCACCTGAAGCAGACAATGGAGGCTAGGTCTGAGAACACAGAGCCCATCCCCCAATCCCACTGTCGGCTTCCAGGCTTGTAAATTAACAAAGCAAGGAATTTTGGGGGCAAAATGGATCTTGATGTCCGCCCTCTCTTAGTTGTCCTGGATCCAGGCTTGCCATCTTCCATCCCGCTAGCTAGTGTCTGGTAGCCTATTGAGAAGGAGGTGGGTAACTGGGGATGATGTTTTTTTTAAATCTCTGTCTGTGTTTGTGTGTGAGAGAGAGGGGGGGGGAAGGACAGCACATGTACTTTGTCATTAGTTTTGTTGCTACTTCGAATTCCTTGAGTCTCTGTGTATTGCATTATTGGTGGAAAATGATCTGTGTGGGTTCCTAATTATTTCCCAGCTGTTGACCAGGAACATGTATGCTTTAGCTGCATCTATCTGAAAAATTGAGATAGAAAGACGTTGGGTTTGCAAGATCCATATGTCTCATCTGGTTGTGAGTACATGAATGTGTGATCATAAGCTGCACGTAATAACTATCAGCACTGAGGAATAGGCATTAAATCTAAAGAAAACTCAGATGACAGCTAGGCAGGAGATAGAATAAGAAAAGCGAAACCATAAAATTCATCCCCAAAAGAGTAATGGTTAAAGGGGTACACAAAGAAGCAGCCAGTTGTACAAGACACTAGACAGGACAGCAGAAAAAAGAAGAAGCTGACCAACAGGCAGGATGGCAAGGTTAATCTTAGCTATTGCAGTGGTAATTCACATTATTTTATGATTCTGCATGTGTTGATTGCAATCTATAGAAAAACAAGTTGAAAAAATAAATAAAAAAGCATACTTCAAGAGCAAAATTGGGAAACTAATCATACTCGGGAAAAGACCTAGGACAAGTTTGTGAAGGTTATAAAGAGATTGGTTTTGACAATGGCCAACACAGCCCAGTGTCAAGTAGCCGATTACATTTCTGCCAATTATCTCATTCAGTGGCATCCACCTAGTATGTTTGTGTATATGTATGTCAAGCTCTGCAAGATCAAAGCTTTCCCTTTTCCATTAGAATGGAACTTATCCTGAAATGCACACATATCCAGAACACTCATTTTAAATTATAAGGTTCAGATAATTACTTACAATTTCTAGTGCCTTAACATAGTTTCAGATAGCGAATATACACCAGAGCAGAAAGACAGACAGGCTTGCGGAAAGGGGGGTGCAGTCGGTACATTGTTCTGGGGCCCATGGAGCTCAAAGGGGGATCATGAAGGGGGATTTAAAAAAAATTACAAAACCAAATTACAAAACCACGCCAGACTCATCCCATGTTGAATAAACACCATTTCTTTTGTGTTATGTAATATCATATGAAAACCAGTATGAAATTGTAGAAGGATTTTTACAGTTTGTTGACACAACACAAGCCATAAAACAAGATGTGACATAGCACAGATGATAGTAGAAACATTGAAAGAACATGATATACCACTGTCGGATTGTTGTGCACAGGGCTATGACAATGCAGCCAACATGGTAGGACAATATAAAGGTGCACAAGCAAGAATACTTGAGCAATATGAAGCAGCTTTATTTTCACCATGTGGTATTGTTTATGTGTATCATTGTTTTTATTATCTTTTACAGAAGTAACTGTCCTCTTTTTAATGGATTTGCAAGTGTGTTTGAATGTAATTAATAAATGTACAATTATGACATTATTGATTTATGTGTCCATGTGAAGGGGCCCATATTAGTCTTGTTCCAGCACTTACTAATCTTCTTGGTGGCCCTGAAGGCGGGATCTAAATAGAATGAATGAATAAGCAAATGAACGGCTAAAGAAATAAAAGTCTGATAACTTCTGACCAACATACCCATCTGGAGCCTGTCAGGTTGAGAAAAGATGATGTACAAACAATTCAAATGATACTACTGGACAACATTTTTTTTATTTGCACAGCTTCTATCCTCTACTTCCGCCTAAGCACTCCACTATATGATCAGCAGCACTGATTTAACTAGAACTGAGAATTGGTTGGGGATTCATTTCTTTTAAAAATATTTTTTTAGTTTCATTCTTCTGTGTTTTGGAAGGAGGAAATATAAATATATATATGCTCAAACAACAACATTGCTATACCCGAAGAGAAGTTTTGGATGCAAAATAAATAAATATATAAATGAAATAGCCGCCCAAGTAAAAAATTCCCTGAGTAAATGTGAAAAAAAAAAAAGAATTACAACAGTTTAAATAAGCTGAATGTCAGTCATACTATCAAGGAAACACCTCTGTTTTATAATTGCCCATCTCTGGTAATTAATCTGGGAGAATATGCTAAAAAGGTTCTGAGCAGATATGCTTCATTTTGGCATTATAGCTATGGTAAAATTGGACTAACCTGAAAGCAGTTGATGCTGAGACTGAACACTGATTTTTTCCTGAGGGCTGCTTCTTTCAGAGTTATCCTTACTGGTATCTCGACATAGTCCTTGTTGTCTTGTAGAAAGGCTGGGATCTTCACATTCAGAAGCCTTGAGATGCCTCTGTGCTTCCAAGTCACTGCACAGTGATAAATCTGAAGAAGAATATCTCGAAGCACAATGGCTAGCAGATTCATTTTCAAGATCAAGGGCAGTCAGTGGAAGTATTCGGTGGTGTAGTTTCAGACTTGGTGGGCTTGATGATAAAGGAGAAGGCAGAGGAGACATTTGTGTATGTGTATTGGATGAAGGATATGAGCGATTAAAAACATTGCTAATAGCTACTAAAGACGGAGAGGGTGGTTTTTTCTCCTCCTGCTTATTGTTGGTTCTCTGCTGACAAATCTCAGGTGGTGTCTGCAAATGTAAGGTCAAGTGATTCTTCTTCTTCTGGGGCAATGCAGTTCTTTTTTCTCTTTTTTCATGTGAGAAACTGGACGGGCTTGTAGCACATGGTAACTTCTTCCATTCTGCTGATTCGTCTAATCTGTCAAACTGTATAACTTTCTGCAAGGTTTTATTGACTGCTTTCACTGGGCTACATGCTTCCTCAAAAGAATAATCTTGTTCTGCTTTAGATTGTTGAGGAACTCCTTCATGACCTTTCTCACTGGTAGTAGCTAAAGCAATTGATACTTTGCTTTCTTCACTGGTGGCATAAGACACCTGACCGTATCCTGCAGCATCTTTCATGTCTTGTCTTTTTAACAGGTCTCCAATTTCAGATGCATCCTTGCAGATCTCTGCAATATGGCTATAATCATATCTCTCATCAGATGGTAACTTTTCTTGGGAAGTATTCAGCAAAGGGCTGCTCTGCTGAATCACTTTAAAGGTACTCTCTACCTCATCTAACAGACTATGGCTGGAATGTGCAAAACAGTGCCCAAAAACAATATTGTCATATTTAGAGAAAGAAACAGAGAGATCTGAATCAGATTCCAATACCTGACAGTCCTCAAGTAAATACTGTTTTCTCTTTGACAGTTCTGGAGGTTTGTTCACATCTGATAATTCACTTTTGCATTCCACCTTCCTCTCCTCAGAACACATGAAACATCTGGAGGAATCATCAGAATGATATCTGTCATTTCCCGATAAAGCTTCCTTGTAGTGTAATGCCGGAGGCTCCAAAGTTGCAGATATCTTCCTTTTGATATTCTTGTTTATGAATTCTTCAATGCTCTCTCTCCGTTTGCTAGATTTTCTTCTTTTTTTGTTTTTCAAACTAGACTTCTGTGTGGATCCAGAAAAAGAGTCTGACTGCTTCTCCTCTTTACATTTCAAATGTTCTGAAACTTCTTGTAGTTTTCCATCCTGGTTTCCCATTTTAACTCCAAGTATGTGTCTTGAATTAAGCAGAGTTGTCAGAATTCTATCTTTTTCAGCATTTAGTTTGTACAACTCAGCGAGAATATTCTCAGTAGTTGTTTGTTTAAAGAAGATTTCGCCAATATGTTCGCAGCTCTGTCCTTGTGATCCAACCACTTCTGAGTCTTCTTTCACTTGATAGCAGTTATGAAAACATTTACTAGATTTATCCAGAGTTACACAGCCCTTGTATGTGAATCCTGTGATTTTGCCCCTCGGAAGATAGAAACTGACATAGCAAAGTTCCATAATGGGTCTATGCAACTGGAGGACCGTGTGAGTGCCTTCCATTATGCTTACCTAATTAATCATGCATTAGAGTTATGAGATTAACATTTCTAATTTTGCATGACACATCATGTGATGCAAAGAAAGAAAAGAGGCTTTTGACTAATCTTCCATGCTGATGTTTCCTGCAGAAAGAGAGAGAGAAAAAAGGAGACTGTAAAAAAGTAAAAGGGAGTTCATAGCGGAACAAAGTTTTGAACTAAGAATTTTACATTATTATCTATATTTTTAAAACCTTTGCAGCAGGCTAAAATGTACGGGGCATGCATATAACAAGCACAGTAGTTTGCTTATTTACGACATTTGTATGTTGATTCAATTTGTAGTGGTTAACAACAATTAGTAACATCAGAACCAAATGGAGCAACATTAATAATCCAGTTGATTTACAGGAATGTTTAGATATTGGACTGCCATTGAAAATCGCTCAAAAATTTCAGAGGATGCAAAATGTTGATTTGGTATATTTATATCAAGATGGGTTTATATTGAAGTCTTCACTTCTGTCAGTTCACTTCTGGATTAAATTCAAGATGCCTATATCTTTAAACCTCTAAATATCTTGGAAGTGAGAGACTTGAAGGAACAAATTCATTTCATATTAATTTGCTTGTACTTTAGTTCTTCTGCCAAGATCCTTCTCCATAATTCAGCAACATAGAAAATAATATCCTTAGAAATTGTAACCTGGTTACAGAATGTCCTTCTGATTACTTGATACTATAGTGAAAATCAAGTAAAGCAATTTTTAACCTATTAATTATTTTAAATAAATGGCAATGATTAAATCTGTAATTGATTTTAATTATTATTATATCAGGACACCCAGGGCAACTGATGGACCCTGATGAGTTTCAGAGGGAGATAGGGACCATAACTGAAGATCTGCTACACAGTTCTGCCAAGACCTAGGACAAATGAGGCTTTAGATAGGATTGAACCCATGACCTCTCCTGAACCATGGACCTCATCACGCTCCATGGTATTTATTTATTTATTTATTTATTTTATTTATATTTGATGCTTCTAGACCGCCCCCTCTCCTAAGAGGAACTGAGAAGGATTAAATGAAACAAGAGACATCTAGAGTGCTCCTGGTAGAAGACAAAGTATTAACTTGATTGAATATGGGTAAATGCTTTTATACTGAGAGCATATGCACCAAAGACAAATTCCTTGTGTGTCCAATCACACTTGGCCAATAAAGAATTCTATTCTATTCTATTCTATTCTATCCCACCCACAGCACCGCACCGCACCCCACCCCACCCTATAAATTTATCCTGTGGCAGGGAAGCAGAAATACTTCTCGACGCTAATTGTATCTGCAAATAACGACACAGCGGTCCTCTTTAAGGTGATATGATTCCTCCTGGGAAGGACTCAGAGGTCTGTATCTGCAAGGATGTACTGAGGAAGTTGCTGATTCTGTAAAGTCACTTGGATTTGTTTTAGTTAGACATTTGCATTGATATTGGTCCATAGAAAATCCCTGGGGTATTGACTCTGTTGCTCCAGGGAAAAGATACATGACTCTAGTGAATGTGGCCTGAACCACACAGGTTTAGAGATAGTGTCTTCCCTGGGTGGAAATAGCCTCCTGGAAAGTGACATTGGGTGGGTACTGGCAATGATCAATTCATCTTTGGATAAGGGAGTGGTGCCCCAGCCCTTCAAGAAGGTTATTGTTCACCCTCTTCTTAAACCATTGCTAGTTCTATCCTGATGGGCAATTTTCATCCTGTCTCCAGCTTTGCCTTGCTGGGAAAGGTTGATGATGGTCGCACTGCAGCTCCAGAAGATTTTGGATGAAGCGGATTATCTGGATTCTTTCATGGCTTAGGCCCATTCCTGGATCTACATGCTCTTGTCATAGTCCCCATCAGGGATAGGTTCCAGCAGGCACTACTGCCAGTTTGCTCATGTGTGAGCTTTGCGCGCGCACCTATGCAGTGCAATTAAAATTGTTCTGTGCACAGTAAAAAACTGAAAAAAGCTGCCCAGGGAACTGGTTTGGGAGCGTGGCAGGTGTGGGTCGCTGCTGGTTCCAGCGACCCAGGCCGCCAAACCACTACCGGTTCAGCCAAACCGGTCTGAACCAGTAGGAACCCACCACTGCTCCCCGTGTCCCAATCACCGCCTGTTTGACTGTTGTAATGTGTTCTATATGGGACTGGCCTTGAAGTGTATTCAAAAACTTCAGCTGGTTCAAAATGCAGTGGCCCACATAGTTTTATGCGTGTCTTGGCTGCTGATTTGTTTCTGGGTCCAATTCAAGGTGCTTGTTATCACTTTAAAGCCCTACATGATTTGTGCCCTGGTTATTTGAAGGTCTGTCTCTCTCCAACTACATCTACTAAGGCAGGATATATTGTGAGTCCCATCTATTAGAGAAGTACAGTACATCTAGCAGAACCAAGAAAAAGGGCCTCATCAATGGTGGCTCCTTCCCTATGGAATATCTACCTCTTGAAGATAAGATTAGCCTCAATGTATTTCCAAAAGGCCCTGAAGATATGGTTTCCCAGTGGTCTGGGGGAACCCAGGTTAATGCAAAACTGATCAAGTGGCTGGTTTAATTGTGTTTGTTGTTGCCGGGGAAGTGGGTAGAGGTTTGAGGACTTCTGTACCATGTTTTTTTATTTGGTAAGCTGCCCAGAGTCAGCATGTGTGAGAAGAGAGGTTGTATAAACCTGTTTACTAAATAACTATTGCATTCCTATTCCGAGTTGGCTGTGCAAACTTAAATACTTTAAACATTTATGTAAGCATGGATTACAGTTGAATGTTTATCAGACCTTAATTTATCAGAGTTTTTTTCAGCTACATCCCTGGGTAATAAATGCAGCATGATTTCCCTTTCCACATTGCATTTAGAACTTGCAGTAAAAAAAATATTACAGTAGTTTTTATTATGGCTTAATGAGCATGCTAGGCAGCTTGCTGTACATAATTTGTAAGGATTCTAAATTTAACTTCTCAGTAAACAATTTAGATTCATATGATCACGTGAAAAACTACCATAAATAATCTACCAGGAGCGCATTAAGATTCTTGGAGGTCCTAAGCACAATCATCTTTGTAGTCTGTCATTGTACTGATCATCTGGATGCTGAAGGTTATAAGGTTTTCCCTGGATGTCATTATTTTAATACATTCCTTGGAATAAAATCCACATTGTATCTGCGGTATGTACACACACACACACACACACACACACACACACACACATGCACATTGGAATAATATCTTAAATATATTTATTTATTTATTTTTAGGAGAGGATATACAAATGTTGATTTTGTTGTTAATTTCATGTATTTTTTAATTTAAAATATATTGTAGACCCTAAACTCTGTGGATATCATGTCTAATGCAATTTAGTTTCACAAGTACAAGCTATTTTTCTCTTAGTTAAATTATGCTCAATTTGGCAATTTTTACACCCTTCTTTGTAAAGTTCTTTTCAAAAATAATTACGGTGAGTACAAGTCATTTGACATATGACCATAATGGTGCCTGCCCGTCATGGTTGTAAATTGTGACACTAGTAAAGCAGATCACCCATACGACTCACCCAGTTTTACAAACATTTCTGTGGCGGTTGTTAAATGAATACTGTGGTTAAGTGAATTAATGTTTAGGTATGGGCCATCTTACCGAAAATTGGAAGTAAATGCTGGTTTTTGGCAAAAACAGTCTCAAAGGTGATCATTTGACCATGAGATGCTTCAAATGACTGTAAATGTGGACAAGGTGCCATGGTCCTGAAATGCAGTCATGTGACCATCAGAATTTCAGAACTGAGCCATAAGTATCCCCAGAAGGAATCACTGTCACCTCGTTATTCAAGGACTACCCATATCTTAAATGCTATTGGGAAGATCTTGATCCTTGTATCACACAGAATCCAAACACAGAAAATGAAATGTTTGTTTTAAAATAAATACGAAGTAGCCCTGAGTAAAAATGCGTTGATCTTTAAATTGAATAAAGAAGCATCTCATTTCTAATGGTGATTCAACCATAGCTTTATTCTCTGCTTCTTTTCTTGTCTAGTTAAAAATAACAGAATTTGATATATGAGTGTGTGCTAATAGAAAGGCAGAAGCAATAGAGAGAGTAATCATGTTATGCTTCTTTTAATTTAATTTCTCCAACAGAGAATTATATCTTCTAAAGTTCTGCTTCATGTTGAGGAGCATTGCATATGTTGTTTAATGAACTCCTCAGACTATTTCCATCACAGCAAAATTGACAGGGAATTATTTTTGCAAAAGAAATTAAAAAGAAAACAAAAGAGATGGTACATCTTGCGCATCATGTTTTTTTCAGACAGATACACTCCATTCTTTTGACATCCATATTTTGTCAAGTAAGATTTGTCACTGCCTTTCAAGAGGATGCATTACTCTTCATCTTCCTCTAGCTCCGTGCTGATGAACCTATGACACACCTGCCCAAAGTGGGATGCAGAGCCATGTCACCTAGCACGCGCAGCCTCCCCCATTGCTCTTCCAGGTTTCTGGTGCTCATGCACGTGCGACAATCAGCTGGCCTTTGCGTGCGCAGGAGTACTGGAAACTCGAAGAGCTGGTCTTCCAGTTTCCGTGTGTGCAAACGTGCCAGCCAGCTGATCGTCGCACATGCATGTGTGCCAGAAACCGGAAGAGGAACTGCCTGGTGTGCATACGGGTGCCAGCATGCACACCGGGCAGCTCCTTTTCTGGGTCGTGTCCCCTCACACAGTGCTGAAAAGGTTCGCCATCACTGCTCTAAGTGATGAATATCCAGCAGGCTAAAGAATAATTTTAATTATCATCACCTTTTACATTTACAGCCCACTTGACCCCAGAACAAGTCTGAGCAGCTTACCATTTAAAAAACAGAAAAACAATAAAGAGAAAATCTGAAGCATCCAAACAACCATATCCTACACACCAAATAACAACAAGAACTCTACCACATATAGGACTTCACAAATGACCTATCTCAAAGCCTGGGAGAACTGCCAAGTTTTTAAAGACTTCCTAAATATCATCCATGTGGAAGTTATATGGATCTCTTTTTTTCCAAAAAGCTATTTATATCTGGGCAAGCAAGATCCATAGAAAAAATGTACTAAGCAGCCCCACAACCTACCCACTACTTAGAAAAATAGAAGACAATGTTTGATGCCTTGTTAAATCCCATCAAGCTTGACTTCTGAAGACTGCATAGACATAACCATTTGATTTCTCTGACAACAGATCAGAAGAGGTTTCTAGAGGCATTGTTTTTTTTTAAAAAAAACCTTTATACACTACCCCACACTACAGGCTTCCTACAGTTTTTTCAGTGTAATTTAAAATATTGGTGTTAAGGAGACATGGTGGCACATGGTTAGAATAGAGCTGAGATGGTGCAGTGGTTAGAATGCAGTACTGCAAGGCTAACCCACTGCTCCCTCCAGGAGTTCGATTCTGACCAGCTCAAGGTTGACTCAGCCTTCCATCCTTCCAAGGCTGGTAAAATGAGGACCCAGGTTGTTGAGGGCAATATGCTAACTCTATAATCCACTTAGAGAGGGCTTTAAAGCACTGTGAAGTGATATATGTCTAAGTGCTATTGCTATTTCTAAAGCACTTTATGGTTTAGCACCAACTTTACTTTACTTTACTTTACTTTATTTGTGCTTATAAACCGCCCCCTCTCCCCAAAAGGGACTCGGGGCGGTGTACAGTCCATACAAGAAATACATCATATAAACAATTAAATAGGTGAACAGTTAAAATTGTTAAATAGGTAAATAGATAGATATGGAGGAGATTAAAAAGAAGGTTAAAAAGAACTGTACAGCTGAGTAAAGTATATAAATATAGTTTTAAAACCCCCTAAAAAAAATAACCCATAAATTAAATTTAAAAGCAATTCCCCTAAAAATAACAGTTAAAAATATGTCTGCCAGGAGGTGACAGTTATGATTGTGCTAGGCCAGCTAATCGGAACAGGTGAGTCTTCAATTTTTGTCGGAAGGAGCGGAAGTCGGTAGTGGTTCTAATGTCGGGGGGGAGGTCATTCCAGAGGGTTGGGCCCATCACAGAGAAGGCCCTACTCCTTGGCGCCACCCGTTGGCATTGCCTAGTGGACGGCACCAGAAGTCCCTCCCTGTGAGAGCGAATTGGCCGCAGGGATGTGTGTGGGAGGATGCGATCCCGCAAGTAACTAGGTCCTGTGCCATGGAGCGCTTTAAAGATGGTAATCAAAACCTTGAAACGCACCCGAAAAACCACAGGCAGCCAGTGCAGCTCGCGCAGGAGAGGTGTTACGTGGGAGTACCTAGTACTCCCCATGACTGCCTGCGCGGCTGCGTTCTGGACTAGCTGCAGTCTTCGGGCGCGTCCCAAGGGAAGCCCCATGTAGAGAGCGTTGCAGTAGTCCAGGCGAGATGTCACCAGTGCATGAGTGACCGTGCGTAGGGCATCCCGGTCCAGTAGGGGGCGCAATTGGCGCACCGGGCGAACCTGGTGGAACGCCCCCCTTGCCACGGCTGCCACATGGTCGTCCATTGACAGACGGGCATCTAGGAGGACGCCCAAATTGCGCGCCCGTTCCACAGGGGGCAATTGTTCGCCCCCTATGGCCAGCGATGGAGTCAGCTGGCTGAACCGAGGTGCCGATAGCCACAGCCACTCAGTCTTGGAGGGGTTGAGTTTGAGTCTGTTGTCCCCCATCCAGACCCCGACGGCTTCCAAACATCGGGACATCACTTCGACAGCCTCATTGGGGTGGTTTGGGGTTGAAATGTACAGCTGGGTATCATCAGCGTACAGATGATACTCAACCCCAAAACCACGGATGATCTCCCCCAGCGGCTTCACATATGTGTTGAACAGGAGAGGCGAGAGGACCGACCCCTGTGGCACCCTACAAGTGAGTGGCCTCAGGGTCGACCTCTGCCCCCCCCGTCAACACACATTGCGTCCGGTCGGAGAGGTAGGAGCCGAACCACCGCAAAACGGTGCCTCCGACTCCTATCCCTTCCAACCGGCGCAATAGGATACCATGGTCGATGGTATCAAAAGCCGCTGAGAGGTCTAATAGGACCAGGATAGAGGAACAACCTCTATCTCTGGCCCTCCAGAGATCATCAACCAACGCGATCAAGGCTGTCTCCGTGCTGTGCCCGAGTCGGAAGCCGGACTGGCGTGGGTCTAGATATTCGGATTCGTCAAGGTGTTGCGGAAATTGCTGTGCCACCACATTCTCAACAACCTTCGCTAGGAAGGGAAGGTTGGAGACTGGACGATAATTAGCTAGCTCCATTGGGTCAAGTGAAGGCCTCTTAAGTAAGGGCCTCACCACTGCCTCTTTCAAGGCGGTTGGTAAGGAACCCTCACCCAATGAGGCGTTCACCAGGCCCAGAAGCCAGCCTCGTGTCACCTCCCAGGTTGCCAGTACCAGCCAGGAGGGACACGGGTCCATTGAACATGTGGTGGGTCGCAGCCGTCCACGCAACCTGTCCAAATCCTCGGGGGCAACAGAGTCAAACTCCTCCCAGAGTGGTCTCACAAGACTCACTGTTGACGGCTCGTCCGGCCAGTTCAACCTGGCCAATCTTGCTAGGAAAGCTATTGGTAGTTTCTCAGGAGATATGGAAAACCAAGACACAAAAGGGTTGCTTTTCTGTAGCAGTGCCAACTCCTTGGCCTCCCTTTGGAAAGTAGACTAGCCCTGACTTAGTTGCCTTCCAAAAGCATGTGAAGATAGCACATTTTTAAAAAACTCAGTGATTACTCCTATTCCTTAACTTAAGAAGATGCTTCATTTTGTTGTGACAGAATTTAATCAGGCTCGTTTTGATTGCTGGAAATGGTTGCAATTTGTCCTTTTGTATAATTTGATAGCAAATTGCCTCAACCAGCCATTGATTAGAGGGGATTTTTTAAAAAAATTGGGGAAAACCTATGATTAAGGTTCTACTCTTTGTTAGATATGACTTGCCTAATTCTAAATCATAACTTTAGTTAGTGAATCATGATTGCTTAAAGAAAAAAAAGAAACTTCTTAGTATAGTACAGATCAAAACTGAATCTATGTATGAACAATCAAAAACTCCTAATATAATCCCAGTTTTTAATGAATTTTCTCACCTTATTCATAGGTTCAGCAAATCTTACTCATAAGCTGGCTCAGACTCAAAATATAAAATTGCTTCTTAGTGGTTGATGGCATATAGGCCAATGTCAGTTTAATGCAGGAAAATTGGTGTGGTAGGGAAATCTACTTTGTACAATTAATAGCTAAGAAATGTAGTTATGTATTTTTAAATTTTAAATATAGTTTATTTATGCCTCACCAATGTTAGCTAAACATGGTTGGTCTTGAAGGTTAAGTACAGCTTAACCTTCAAGACCAACCATGTTTAGCTAACATTGGTGAGGCATAAATAAACTATATTTAAAATTTAAGACTGTACTGTAAGTAAGGCTGTACTTAGTTTGTGGACTGGGATCTGTTGAAATTTTAGAGTTTTTGACTGGATAAAGTTTTTTTAAAAAAAGAAAATTATCCATAAAAAATTATATGGATACTGTAAAAGGAGATGACCTAGACATGAGAACATTCTTTCTTGACCATATTTGGTTGAGTAAATCACAATCGGCTGGGATTGCATGCTAAAGAATGAATCACAGTGGTTAAATTCATGCAATTTTACTAAGGTGAAAGCAATCCCACTCCCACCAATGATGTTTCTGCATATGTGAAACAAATCTGCACAGTACTTATAGCTCTAACTTCTACGGATTCTGTCTTCATTGGGTACTGAAATTCAGATCAGTTTTGTTTGGATACATGAGCAACAATATAAATTAGATTGGTAAATTAATCAATAAAGATAAATAAAAACAACTCTTTTCAATCTCTAAAGCTCCCTCTTCTCCAAAATACAACCTTTTAAAATGTATTGCTTCATAACTATTTTGCTTAAGCAGAATATTTAAAATGCTTCCAACAAACAAAAAGCTCACATTTACCTGTTTCATAATATTGTGTTGGCCCAGAAACAAGAAAAAGATTAAGTGCAAACTGAAAGCCAAAGAAAAAGTAATTATGGACAAAAGAAAATATCTAGAGGTTATAGAGGTTCAGCCACATTAGTGATTTTATTTTCAGCCAAGTAATTAGCCCTATAAAGCCCATTTTCTACGCTACCATGGTCTTCCAGCCAACTGGTTCATCTTGCAGTCCCCGAATGTTGGAAGTCTAAAATTTGCAATTTCAACTATTTCAATGGCATTGTAGGTTATGGGAGGCTCTGTGGCTAAACTGGGGCTTGGTTGTCTGCCTTTTGATGGGCCTCTCTGTGTCACTGTTTTCTATAGCCTATAGCTTTATTCTATTTTAGATCAGTAGATCTACTGGATAGGATTTTTTTTCATTTGCCATCAACTGCTCTATTTAAGATGCTAGAATTATACTAGTCATGCTTCTGTATACATACATTTTCAAAACTCTTTGAGCATCAAAAGAGAATATTGATTATACGATTCAGTGGTATATAAAACCAATAAATAAATAAATAAATTAATCCATGCTTATTTCTTATTTCAAGGGGTCTGTTCAACTTTTAAGCCAGTTAAACATGTCCCACCATGAATTGAAGTACAGTGGTACCTTGGTACTCTTCATTAATTAGTTCCGGGAACTGTGATGAGTACCAAAAATGATGAGTACCAAACAAATTTTGCCATAAGGAATAATGTAGTGAGTCACAAGACAGCTGACACCAACAACAAGTTCTAGCTTGTGTATGTTGAGTACCAAACAAACAATAAGTACTGGGACAAAATTTTGACATGAAAATTAATTGAATATCATATTTGATGAGTTTCAAAGCAGTTGAGTACCAAGGTACCACTGTAAAATGAAAGAAGAAACCCATATTGCAAAAACAGGAGAGACTGTGAAGTGTCAAATGGACCACATTATCTAACTAGAGGATTATTAATACTTTTTCAATCATAAATAATATCGCTCACTTGTTTTGAAATGTGAAGTTCCAATTTCAGATAGAATAAAATATTCACCTTTTACAGCAGAATTTAATGTCCAATTACTAAGTTATTTGGTATTCTTCAAGTCACACAAAACCAAATCTCCTTATAACAAAAATATTAAATCATAACAAAAACACTTTAATAAGCCACTCCAGAAATCAAATATGTGGCACATGTTTTTAAACTCTTCAGAACTTTCATTATGACATGGATATTAAAGCTGAACATATACATTTATTTTCATGTTATGTTCTACTTAGTATAAATTTCAAATGTCATAAAAAAATGGGAGCAAGTCATTGACAATAGATACACCGGACATGCAACAAATACCCTGAATGTATTCCAGAGAGATGCATATTCCCTATAAGTTGCTGAAAAATATCTCCTGGGTCTATTTCTATTCTATTTGTTTTCAATGGAAGATACACTGTATAAATAGCATATCAGAATGCTATAAGCAAAACTATTTAAAGACTAACAGTTTAATCTAATACATTAAAATTAAGCTGGAAATACTTAATACTTCCTAAGAATTGAATTCTTAGAAAAATTGTTGTGCTAATGGTATGGCATTGTTTTCATTTTGTTACTCTGTATGATTGTCCTATAATTCAATTTATTTAATCTTTGAACATACAAATTATTGTTCAAAACTAAGACCAAATAACCAAGATAAATAATAATGAAGCTGTAATGAATACATATATTCAGTATCTTAACAAGGGTAGAAGGAATGCTCGGAAGTATATAGAGAAACAAAACTATAATTAAATGTATGAGAGGTCCTTGGAGCTCTCTGAGCTTGCTTGTTTTCTTTCTGACATTATCCTAAATAGGTAACATCATCAGTGCTAGTAAGGGGTGGTGTTGTTGTCAGTTTATATTCTGGTGACTTGCTTGTCTGCGTGGGTTTGTGTTGTTTTAAGAGATTCTTAGATTGGGCTGTTAACTGATGGCTCTTTTGCAGTTCCTTAATTGGGATATTGTTTACTTTGGTTATTGGTTACCTAGCACTGATGATGTTACCTAGTTAGGGTAATGAAACATCTGCAAGAAAATAAGCAAGCTCAGAGAGCACAAGGACCCTCATTTAAACCCTGAGCTACAAATATTTGCTTTTAATTCAATGCATGCTAACTGTTATACAGTATTTAAATTATAATGTGATATGAAAATTATCTTTTGGTGTTGTAGAGTTGATATAGGAACTGTGGATAATGATATCAATTTCTCTGTGCGCGGTGATGTGTTTGTCACTGTATGGTTTGGACACCTAGAACTTTTCTAGATCAGATCAGTAGCTTGCATGAGATGTGATCATTGGAATGTGGTTTGGTAAGGAGGTTCAATGCAGAGAAAAATAATTGCTGAACATCCTCAATGTTCAATATTAAGGCTCCCCAACCAAAAAAAGATCTTTACAATATGCAAGAATCTATATGAATCACTTTCTCTTTTGATCAATATGTATGCATACATAACCATTTAGCTTTGCTAGGAAAAAGTAATGTGACAATATGATCCATGCACATGCTGAGACATCTAGAAGTATCTATAAAGGCAGCCATATGTTCCTAAAAATGACATGGCTGCTTTAGTGAGTCAGAATTACTATGGTACTTTATGCAAAGGTCTTTGTGTTTTGAAGTGTCTCATTTCAAAAGATTTATACAGCAGTTACAGGTATATTTCTACAACTGCTTGTTTAATTCTTATCAACTCATAACTCTTAAATTTCTTCCAATGAGAAAGTTTGGTATATAATCTAAAAATGTAAAAGACAAGAGCAGACTATAGTTAATGGCTTGTTAATTAATAGACCCTTGGTATTATCAAAGAACCCGAGCAGAATCCTGTTGGATTGAGTCATAGAGGACAACATCCTTTCTCATAAAAGTTATGAAAATGGAAAAGTCCAAAAGCAGAATGTAAAGGCACCATGTTGGGGCAGATTAATGTATAAGAACTTACATTATTGCATTATTCTGACAGAACAAGAATAGCAGCAATGCTCATTTCCCATACTGCTAATTCTTCTGAATATCTAAGATCTACAGGCCTTAGACAAGTAGGGACCAAAAACACAGTAGGCTCTTTCCTGGCCAATGCAGCAATTATTTATATCCATTGTATATGTAAATTTCTCCAGAAATATTCTAAGTATAATTAGTTTGGAGAATAGTTTGCCAGTCAGTGCAACATAATTGTCCATAAAAAGACTGAATGATACCCATCAGAAGATTCTGGATATTCTGTTTAAAGCAAGTCTCTAGTTACTTCCTTTAGGATCCCGAAACAGACACAGAATGCAACAAGATAACAGTGTTCCAATATTTTAGGGGCTTTCATAAAGATGAGGGAGGGTCAACCTATTCTCCAAAGCAATTAAAGATAGGACAAGAAGTAAGAGATGGAAATTTATCAAGGAGACAGCCAACCTAGAACTAAGGAGAAATTTCCAGCCAACCTAGAACTAAGGAGAAGAATTAACCAGTGGAGGTTCAATTCATACAAGCTGATATGCAACTCAGTGTATGAATACTATCCAAAATATTTGGCTATAAATACACATGCATCATTTTGCACTATAGAATTGTAACTGCTTATATACAAGGATAGATTTATCAGCTCTAATTGTATACATCTGGAGGTTATGAAATAATATTATTTGAACGCTATGTTTGCAATTCTCTATAAGCTGTATGAGAAGTAAATACTACTGAAAAATGCAACAGTCCTAAGAAAGCAAAGGCTATAAAATTATCAAGAATTTTCCAGAAGGAAAAAAAAGATAAATTAAGTAATCTTTTTCACTGACATGAAAAATAAATCATGCACACTTGGTTCCAAGTCATACATTTTCATAATTTGAGTACAGCAAAGTAGCCATATGGAATTATGAACTCATTCAAGAACATTCTGTACAAATTCAATAGTTATTTGTTGGATAAATCAAATAAAAAGTGAAGTGATTTCACTGGAATTATGTTGATTGAAAATAAAAAAAATCCATCATAAAGTTAGTGGCAGCATGTGCAAGTGTCAAGAATGGAAACATCATGTAGTAACTGTACACACAATGTCGTTCAAATAACATCACATTTCAATAAGAATATGATGACAAATAAGGTTGAAGTATGAGGCCTGGGCTGTAAAAAATTGAAGATGGCAATGAAGACAACAACTAGAAAAAATCAGACTTGTCTAGATTCTATCAGGCCAGATATGGAGCCTAAGAATTTTAATTGTTTTCAAAAACACTTTCAGAGAAGCAACTCTAGACAGGGAAGCATGAATGAGAGCACTGTTTAACTTTTGTCCACAATAATGTTTCTCTACTTAGTTACCTGCCTCACTGCTTTTATTCAGCTGTCTTTGCTTGTCATTTGGGAAAAAAGAAAAAAGAAAAGAAGCTTCAGGTTAAGGAAAAGTTAAGCTTGTCTTCCTTTTCCTTTAATTCTCAATTCCAAAACTTATTTTTGAACAACCATAATAAAGTATTTGCTTCTAATATGGGTGTTAATGTGAAATCAACACTATCTAAAACTACCATATTTGAGCTGCTAAAAAATCCATACCACTGCTAGATAGTAGCAAAGAAAGTTGGTTGTTATCTACTTGTTCAAATAGTCACCATCACCATCAGTATCATACAAACATTTCTGATTCTTAAATTGATGTTCTTTCCAAGGTCAAATGCTTAAGCTAGAATTTCTACTAAAAACCTAGCCTGTATGCGGTGTGGACATTATCAGTATTGTACCCAAATGTACACGGAGAATATTAAACTGCACTAAAGTTTTCTACATGCTTACAACAGAGTTGGACAAACTGGTTGACTCCAATTATCTGGCCTGTAGCCACGCTAACTGGGATTTGTGTGAATTAAAATCTAAAAAATCTTACAGTATCAATGTTGCAGACACTTTGAAGCTGACTATCAGCAAGAACTATCTCAAAGCATTAAGCTTCAGCTTATTATTTTGCACCAATGCACGTAAAATACTATTCCAGATTTGTATTTATTGAAAGCATATGCATACTTTTTCTTGGCACAAATTTCTTTTACATATAGCAATAGCACTTGGACTTCTGCAGCCCTTCTAACCGGTTTACAGAGTCAGCATATTGCATATAAAAGGTATATATCTACATATCTATATCTATCTATAATAAATAAAATATTGGATTTTTTTAATTTGAACTGCATTATTAATTAATTTCGTGGACATGCAAAGCTTGCCTTTACAATGTGGACAGTCCAGTGGTAACAACTTTAAAGACAACTATAAACGGGATCATCTTTTTCCAGTCAATAGCATACCAAAATCAGGAAGAGATGGAGCAGTTTTTCAAAGCTGCTTGGAGGATCATCTGCAGCAATTTATATCCATTGTATTTAGGGGCTTGCATTATACCAGACTGCAAACATGAAGAGTCCCCTATTTTAACTTTACGTTCAGCCTTGTATTAGTTAAAGCAGCTCCTAAACCTGCAAAGTTGTGGAGGGAGGGAGGGAGGGGGAAGAAAATATACTTGCCAGTTGCAAAAAAAATCCTTTAAATTTGTACACTGCCCTGTGTCACTTCTTGTAAGAAGGGCAGCCATATACATTTTGATACATAAATAAATGTATTTAATGTCTTCTGAAGGTGCTGGATAAAAAGAAAAGGTTGATTATGCAAAAGTGCAAAGAGAAAGACACAAGTTTATTTTTCTCCAAAAAATATTCTTATTTGAATAGGGTATTTGTGGCAGTCCAAAAATAACCAGTCTTCTTATTTTGGCAAGAACTGATCCTGCAGAGAACTTGACAAGTCGACTTACCCGGCAAGTGGCAAGCTATTTACCTTATAAGAAGTGACAGTCCTCCTAGGCTCAGCTCTTGGCGGCGATCCAGACGCAGAACGAGAGAGGATGCTAAAGGGGCTGCTTTTGCAGCTACCTCCTGCTACTGAATGTCCCCCACCGCCGCTCTTGCTGCCACTTCCTCGCATCTGGAAGCCCCTCGGATCCTTCAGTCCCCTTCGCTTGGTAGGTTCATTCACCGGGCGCTGTGCGGCAGCTTCTAGAGATAAAACAACTGGCGGGGCGCCTGGCCAATCCGAAGCCTCCATAATCTGCCGGTTTGGTGCGGAAACCAATAGAACAACAGCAACAGACGCCGGTAATATCAACGGAGGAGGGCGGGTTATCATCGCAAATAGGAGATGGGCATCTGTTTCTGGTCATTCAAGTCGAGGGCGCATTAGGTGAGCGCGGAAGGCTGCACTTGTTTATTTCTTTTTGTAATTGTCCCTCTCCAGAGGGCGGGACAGATTTCATTTTCAATTGAAGCCAAAGCAATTGACACATTTCATTTGTACTGTGAAGCGCAAGGCTTGGAAGTTCAAAACCAGAGACAGATATTTTTTTTTTAAAAAAAAGATTTATCTTTTTTTTAAGCGTTACGATCAATCAAAGGAGTTGCCTGAGGTCTTTCAAAGAGCAGCTATTTCAATTGCACAGCTTTTCTTTTCTTTTATTACAGATTTCAATAGTATATAAAGCACGTGAAAGATGTTTCATAAAATAAAAGAATGCAGTACATGGAAAATGCAAGGCAGCTGCAGCTGTGTTTATATAGGAATTCAATGGATTTCTTCCCATGTAAAACGCAATGATAAACACTTGCAAAGGTAATAAGAGCACCTCATGATATTTAACAACTGTAGCAAATCCCAAAAGTTTTGAATTTATATATACTACTTTTAGCAGTTGCATTGACACACTATTGTGCATTTTAAAAAATATATACGGTGAAATTTACGTGCTCTATGCTTTATAATCTTATTTATTCTTGAAATATTTAAACACCACACTGCTATTCCCCGCTGACAATAAGGCACATGTTAGCCCCAAATTTTTCGTTTACTTCAAGTACAGGTTGATAGTAAAAGCAGGAGAAGTATATATAAAATAAACTAAGACTCAAGGGTGCTCTTGATTTGGGAAGGTGTAAAAATAATGTTAGGGAAAGAAAAGAAAGTGGACTTACTTAATTGTGCCTGAATTCTTCCAGAAGTAAGTGAGGAGCCCTTCTAATACGTTAGACAAAAGAGAATGCGGAATGCAACTGAGGACTAATAAAGGTATGGTACGATTCTACAGTATCTTGTTACTTCCTTTAAACAAATTCAAGAAATAGATGTCAGAGAGCTGACTGCAATCTTTGAAAATCTAGAGAATTTTTGAGATGCGAAAATCATAGAACTTTGATTTGGAAAGTTTTAGTTGGAATGATCTTTGGAAATCCTCTGCTTAAACACACATGGATACACACACACACTCACACTCACACTCACAGCATAGGAAATAATTATTGCAGCATTCCAACAGATAGCCATCCAGGGTCCAGCCTCTGTTGATGGACAATTTACCATCCACGTATAAGGGAATGTTTGTACATGTATATCTAAGTATCAAACGTGTATATGAAAAGTCAGGATGTATGTTTGTAGAGTATATAAAGATCTTCTTTGATTGTAGCCACCACCTCTCTAATATAGGTATGGCACAATACCCTGACAGTCTTAAAAGCACTTTATTACAATATCGTTGTTTCAAGTATTTTAAACATCTTCAAGCAAGGTAGACTTCTGGAAAACTATTATTATATGCTTTATTTATTTATTTTTTAAAGTAGTTTTTAAAGTGCCAAGTTAATGTAGTGGTTAAGGCATAGGTTGGACACTTGGAATTCTAGGCTTGTTAGACACAAAATCAGCTGGGTCACTAAGAGCCAGTCACTCTTTCTCAGACCTAGGAAGGAGGCAATGGCAAACTACTAACAAAAACCATCAATTGCCAAGAAAACTGCAGGCCCAGGCAGTCACCAGGAGTCAAAAAATGATGATGCTTAAAATAAAAAGTTGTTAAAGTAACTTTGTGAAATGGTTATGTGAATCAGCAATGTAGGGCATGTGGCAAGCAAATCCTAATCTAAGAGATTTTCTCTTCATCTGCACTCAGCAACATAATCAGCTTTCCAGCCTTCTGCTTCACTTATCCTATGTTTAAGATAGATTTATATGAATTACACAGCCACAGAATGAATGAATCGTGCTATATAAAGAACTTTAATATGATTCTTTTTTGGCTCATAAAATTATAGGAAAATTAAAGTTAATACCTTTATTTATAACTTACATATAAGGAATACTGCTGCTAACAGTAAGGTATATTTTGAGGAGTGGGAAATTGATGAAGATTTCTGCTGAAAGATGGGAAATAACTGTAGCTGAGATTAAGTTTTATTTAAGTTCTTCAAACCAAATATTTAATGGAATGGTGATCAACAAATGGTATGTATTTCATAGGGACAATAATAGTATTCATGAAGAGAAGTCCTGTGAACAACATTTGATCCAGTTCCTTTAGAATAAATTAGTAAATAGTTTGCAATAAACAGAATGAGACTGATTCACTTTAATGCGTGCCATGCAATAATATATTTATTATATGACTTTATCATTTAAACAAGTGCATTTACCTTCAGAAATACATATTTGTTTTAAAAAAGTATCAGAGCATGAGTTCATATTCCATAAAATAAGATTTAGGCAGTTATGTTTTACATTAAAGTAGTGAATAACAGTAGTAATATGTTACTATTTTTATAGCAGGATTTCAGAGATGCATAGAAGAACAAGGACAGAGAATAAAATATTGTATAATTCTATTTCTGATACAAGTTTCCTCTTTCTTTATGAATTCTTACAAATTAGGAATTCTGAAGGCTATAGTCCCAACACCGAGAACATCAGTGTTGCTAAAATAGTATTCATTCATTCATTGGTTCATTCATTTTTACCCAACCTTTATTATTTTTTATAACTAACTCTAGAAGGCAAACATACCTAATACTTCCTCCTCCTCCTATTAGTTGTATTGTACTTTGTAGCAATAACTCAAGTTTTGGGAAGAGATACCCCATTTGTTCTAATCTATAAAAAACAATGAAGCCCCTTCTCTGCCTTATCAATTTCCATTCTTCAGAATGAGGAAAGAACAACTTCATAGCACTGACCTGCTAGATAGATTCTATGTATCTATAGCACTTAGGTTTAATCATCATACGTAGGCCACAAGTCTAAGGTTCTGCATTTACTCTGATTATTCAGAGAATTGCCTAAAACTACTAGGGCTAGGCAAACCCTCTTTAAAATCAATGGACTTAAATTAAATAAGAAATTTAACTTTGATGTTTACCTTCTCACTCTACAAAAGCATGAAGAAAGCTGTTCACCTATTCAAAGAAGAAATCCTTTTCTGAAAAATTCTCAAGATTGCCTTCTTAAATTAATATTAGTTTATGGCAGCAGCCATTAATCCTACTTTTTTCAAATATATTAAAATTGTAGCTTCCAGAGTTTCAGATCATCACCAAATATTTGAGAAATGAAAAAGATTCTGATGATTATTGAAGAAAAACATTCTGGATTTAAATGCTGATACTTTAAAAAAGATTTTCTATGTGCATCTATCTGCAGGCATTATAATAGGAGTTACTGATAATTATCTTGTACAATAAAGGGTTCTTGATCAAGCTCAGAAGAGATAAAATACAGCGGGCTCACTTACATTTCTTGTCTTATAACCGATCCTTAGTTATGTAATCTGTTTGCAATTACCTTCTTGACTTTTACTCCAATTTACTTTTTTTTCTTGCAAAATCTTATTCTTTCCAATTATGTTGTGGAAATGTACAATGGAAAAGGTCAATCTTGATCAATCTTACAAAAACAACACTTGCTTCTGGGATGGAGCCTAGGGATGCCAAGGAATGGAGCAGCCTACTGTCCTCTCAATGCAAGCTCCAGAGATCTTCCAGAGGTAAATGTACAATTGGTGATGAGGGTTGGGTGGGTAGGAAAGAGGGGATGTGACCTGGGGGGTGGGAAGCTAGGCTAAGACCTGCAGGACCCCTGAGGGATGAGATGTCCCAGAAAGGAGGCCTTGGAGCCCAGGCAGACCTTGGCCTGTGCTAGGCTTTCCAGGGCCTCCCCCACCCCTGAGGCACCCCATGCTCTTTTTAACAACCCGTGCAGTCATATCAGGAGAACAGGAATGGGATCATTAAGTGAGGCAATCATGTGGGTGCCTCTCTTAATGATAGGTTCCATTATGGTTGTAACTTGAAGATTACCTGTATCAATATCCTAAATTGTAATGAATACTGATGGAATATTTCTGTTTCCTTTACTTCTAATATTGCAAATTGTCTAAACAATAAAATGTTAATACTTTTAATTAATGCTGTGCAAATAATATTAAGATTTGCAACAAAACAGTAAGGAAGAAAGAGTACCTGTGGATTTTTCCCTTTGCCAAAATTAACAACCACTAGAAATAGATAAATGCTAACAAGCTAACATAATTATGCCCAAAGTTTTCAGCAATACTGAGGTTTTAATGGAAGGGCTGACTCTGTGAAAAGAAACCATGTTTCATGTAAAATGTCAACATGACAGAGCCATGGTGGCACAGTGATTAGAATGCAGAATTTCAGGCTAACTCTGCCGACTGCCAGCAGTTCAATTCTGACTGGTTCAAGGTTGATTCAACCTTCCATACTTCCGAGGTTGGTAAAATGAGGACCCAGATTGTTTGGAGCAATAGGCTAACTCTGTAATTCACTTTGAGAGGGCTGTAAAGCACTCTGAAGTGGTATATGAGTCTGCTATTGTTATTGCTAAACTAATTAGTTGTATGATCTGTATTAGCTTGCCAGCTCCTACCTTGGTGCTTCTCAGTGGTTCAGCAGAATGGAACTCTACATATTCTCAATGACCAGAAAAACAGTAAAAAGAAATCTTGAAGTGAAGGGTCCTTGGTGCTCTCTGAGATTGATTATTTTCTTGTAGAAGTTTCATTATCCAAACATCAATGCACTGATGACATTGCTAGATTGTAGACATAAAATATCTGCAAACCCCAGCCAAACTCAGACAGCACCAAAGATCCCTCATTTCAATCTTGAGTTACAAATATTCTCCTCTATTGGAATCTTGACACAATTCTGCAGTTAGATCTCATGATTTTCCCACCATTGCCATATAGTGGAAATGATCATATGAATTAACTTCAAAGAGTAGTAAATAGAACATTTATGCAATTTAAAACAGAAGCAATTTCAGATAATACTAGCTACTAAAAATAGATCTTCCTTTCATATGACATTAAGTTTGGGCAATAATAATCAGCTTTATGCTGCATCCAGGGGAATAAAAAACATACAGTTCTCTTATTAGTTTCATAAGAAATGTAATGAAAAGCCAGTGGATGTCATACTTATAGTAAAAAAGAGAAAGAATATGAGTTAGTCTGTTTTCAAGGCTTTTGAAATATAATTTCTTAATTGTAATTTATTCTGAAGGTATTATTTAGAAAATCTTTGATCACTATGGGTCAGTGATTATCAGTGCAATCTGTTAGGGATGTAACCCTAGGCTTGGCTTGGCAATGTATATAAGCTATGATTACTTTACTGTTACTTTAAATGCTTAAGAGATGCAATTGGTTTGTTACCTCAAGCAGCCATAAGAGAGAGCCAGAATGGCTGTTAGCTCTCTGTTTTGTTAGAAGCTGATCGGTGTATACTGAGGTATTGTGGTTTGCTACTGTTTAGCTATACTTTGTGTGTTAGACTGACTATTTTTGATAACTGAATTACTGAACCGTATATGACTTGGACTGTTAACCGGACTGAATACCTCTATACTTCTACATACTAAACTACTTTTTATACTATTCAGTGTCTCTGTATGCTGGTTTGTGCGTGTTATTCCATATCACTCTCATTACGCTTCTCTGCATACTCACTCTTCTAACGGGGGCTTAATTACTTAACACAATCCCAAGCATATTTATGAAGTGTAACATCCTCTGCCTTTAGTAAGCTCTATCTCCTTCTAAGTCTTAGAGAGTTGTTGACTCACAATGCATTTGCTCTAATGAGAAATTATTTGTTCTGAAAACCTGCTCTTCTGCTTCATTCTTCCACCTGGTAATTGATCTTTTTTTCAGAAGTAGTGAGGGCTCAAATGTTCTTAGATTCGGTTCCCTTCAGTTCCAACCAAAACGTCTGTGCAAAGCATTTAAAATGGACACATCACAAAGCATTTTGTGCAGTTTGAAAACTATGGTTTCTAGAAGGGTTAGTGCAGCTGTGTTCTCCACCCATTGGAATGCATGCAGATTGTTTTGGTTCTCTATCAAACCAAAATTACCTCAAAATTATAACATATGTGTGGTGATATCATGATGCAAAATTTACCTTTACATATTTCCATCCTGATCTGTGACCCTTAAATGCAAATTGTAGAGGCTGCATCCTTTTGTTGGTTGCCCCTGCCTTGTGTCAGGCCTGTAGTTATGTTCTTTTTAGGATCTTTGGCCTGCCATAATTTCTTATAATTTCCTATGCTGTTTCATTAATGTAGTAGTTGGGAGGGGGGAATAGAAAGGAGTAGGATTGTGGAATGTATTGTTGTCATTCTTTTATAGAAGCTCAAGGTCATCTTTTGTCTCTGCACCTTGACACCTGACCGGAAGCAGAGGGGTGTAGATGCCAGCGTGGAAGATGATGATTGGAACATGTGATGGATTTGTGGGTGTGGGGATAAGATCATGAACTTTCAACTGGGTGGAATTCCAGGAAGAAGATCAGAATTGGAATTCCATAGACATGCTAACTTGCCTGTATGATTAAATTGGAACTTTAAGGATGATACTGCCTTGGTCTCTGATTGATTTCATGCATGGTATTTAGAACGATGACACCTTGTTTCCCTGGGAATGTCTGTGCACAAACAGTTCAATTTTCTGGCCATTCTAGTAGAAGTGGTAGCTGAACACATACAAAAATATACAGCCTGCCTGGAAAAACCTTCAAAGGTACTGCATGTGACGTTTTCACGAGTGTTAATATTTCGGAAAGGGATGACAATATATATTTATTTTGTAAAGTACTAATAGCAATTGGTCAAATATAGAGTCCTTCTGTCATGATTTGGAACAAAAAAAAATCTTATGACTTTCTCAGTCAGGGGTGTCAAACTGGTGACCTGCAGTCCGGATGTGTCATATGCAGGCCAAGCCCTCCCCAGTCTGTGATTGGGGGAAATGACATGAAACACATGTGATGGGAGCGTGACACCACAAGTTTGACACCTGTGTTTTAAGTTATACGTTCTACTGTTTGCCTTCTATAAAAATATTACTTGTGTTCAATGCATTGACATAAATGTTCAGACTTCTGCAGAGTATTTTAGTAAGAATTATTGGCAATTCCTTAGTTAGAACAAAATGAAGATTTTGAGTGAATGAATCAAAAGAAAGACATTTCTATATTGTATTATTCCTTCTCATAGTTTTACTATTGGCGTGTTCATATTATTTTTAGAAGTCAATCATCTGTTAGAATTCAGGCTATGTTTTTTCTTCAATTTAGATATATGGCTATTTGTACGTAACTTAATTCTTAAATACTAAGAAATACAAATTCTGGAAATAAGGATTTTGTTATTTATTCTTGAATGTAAGTGCTATACAAATATTGTGTTAGCACTGACTTTATTCTTCATCAGAAATCTGTGTGATATTTTTATATGCATTTTCCCCTTATATCTTAGGCAGCATTCTACATCTGTGGATGATGTAATATTATGTAATTATGTTAGATAATTATTTGGAAGATTGAGATGTAATAGTTGGTTGACATTTTTATCTATTGATTCATTTATATGACTACCCAACTCAATTTATATGACTCTGGCTAGTATCAAAAAAGAGAAAAATTCCAAAATAATTGGTTCAAAACAGTACAGCCCATCATAACCAATAAACCATAAAATGGCAAACGAAATTGAATATTTTTAAAATTGACATATTGGGGACTCCACTCAATACTATCCCAAAGGGCTATAAATATAATATAATGTATTATAATATAATAAAGTATAAATATAATATAGTACACCTATTGATGTACAATACCAAACCATGGCTGATCTATTGGTGGTCTTATCCTTTTTTAATGTATTTCAGAAACATGCCTGCCAGGCAAAACGGATGTATTTCAAAGTGCCAAGCATTTTGCCCTTCTAACTGCATAGTTTTAGAATTGTTCGAAATTGATTGTCTGTATCGATGGCTCTCAGACAAAAGATATTCTTACACTCCTAAGGAAGTTTATTCACATAATGACTCTGCAGGGGAGGAACCCTAAAATGGCTGAAAAATTATTGCATGTAGTTCTCAATATATTGTTATTGCTTGAACATGCTGTGCTTGATTGTGTTCTTAACACATTACTCAGACTTCACAACAAGTAATATTGATGTCTGATGAGAGATCAAGAATAATGTGGAGCATTATTTAATGTTAAGGGGTGACATTGTATACATGTGGGTGTAGGTATCCAAATCAATATATGATGGTATACATAATGACCTGAATAGGTCCAAATCAATATATAATTATTTGCATAATTCACATAATTTCATATGATTTCTTGTATGATAGAATTGCAAGAATTAAGTTTCTCTACCTATCGAATTGTTCCATATTTAACACTGGGTACTTGCAAACTTTTGTGGATTCAGGGATTTCTATTTACCTTGAATGTCTCCTTCCATCCTCATCTTTTTTTAGTATGTAAAACATCAAGATCCTTGAGTGGAATTCAACTCTTAGTGAATGAATTGGTGCAGGTTTTGGGTCTGCTTACATTACTAGTTTGCCCTTACCTTCTTCCAGTAGGTTTCGCTTTCCTAGTGTAGCTGGGAACCCTGGAATTCTCAGGTATCCCACCATTCCAGAACTTGCTTAGCTTCTGAATTCAATCAAGACAACTAGGCCACCTGAGGAGGCTTTAGTCTGTAACTGCCCAATGGGCAGAGCCATCTTTGCATATGTGATTTCAGTTTGAGACCTAAGATTCATTATGATGTTGAATCCTAAAGGGCTGTCAATGTCATCATGTGAATTCTTACTTCAGTTTCAACTTCCAGCAAAGAAAGTATGGCTTCCCATACTTATGTTGCAAAATTATGGCTGACTACTAGATTGTAGCAGAGGTTTGTATCTCTTTGTTGCTATCTAGGGGTTGTCTTTAGTTTTGCAACCCAGGTAAGATAGTCATATCTAGGAACAGCTCCCAAATTAAGATAATCCAAGATGGCAGCCATTTAGGGTTTGAATTATACAATACTCCCTAGATAAACCTTATACTGTAACAGACATGCTAGACAAACACAGCCTAAAATTCTTTCAACCACTGTCCATGTAGTATCATTCCATGACTTTGCGCTAAGGAATTAATGTCCTCTTATTTTAGGTTTTCATGATTTGGAGACTGACCCCATTTGTTTTTTGTAATATAGAGTTAACACTACCTGCTCTATTAATCAGCTGATTTGTAGCAACAGCAAGTTGTTTCCAGCTGTGGAGACTTACAGTTGGGCTGCCAGTGGCATCCACTATGACCAAGTAAGCAAAAGGAGAAGCAAATACAATGTCCTTATCAAAGGAAGAGAAAAGAGATGCTCATGGAAAGTATATATGATCATGGGCTTTTGTACCAACCCTCCAATTCCTCTATATCAAGATCTCTTTACTTGTGATTCGGTTCCTGTGGTTTTTATGCTGGAATGGAACCCCTACAAAGAATGAGAGCTATCTGTATACACTTCTTGAAGCACTGAACCAACATATTGCATAAATACTTCTATATATCTGTAATCTAGATATATGGGCTTTGTATCACATATAAAAGATATCCATATGCTAAAACATTTTAAGAATTTCCCCAAAACTGATTTCAATCAGAGTTCTGGGAGACTACAAATGGGGTTACAAGCAAGTGTGGCTACCACCCATCTTATTAAAATGGACCTTCAGTGAATTGTGTGGAGACTTAAATCCTATTCTCCCAGTCCTAATCAATACATAGAAGACTATTAAGTTTGGATTTATGCTCCATGGAACACATCTGCATAAATCCAAACTTAATAGGCTTTGATAACTGTGAAAATAAGGGTCAGTGGGTCTGACTCCAATTAGCAGAAATGTTCGCAGTTAGTCACAATGATGTAAAAATGGCAAAATGTACATTGTGATGATATAATGTAAGCTCTTCCATTTTATATGTGTGCCATTTTTCTATTAAGGATCAGAAAGATGATCTTGGAGAAGGCATGTGGTGATCATTAGTAAAAGTTCAATTCATAAAAATGAGAGTATGAGAAATTCAAATTACCCCACTTTCAGTCTCTTTAACATAAGATGGTGCACATCTAATAGGAAAAATACATATAAAAACCATATGCATGCGCGCGCACACACACACATTAACATATTTTAAAATATTATAAAAACAAACTCTAAGCAAAGAGGAAATAAAAATAGCAGTTCAGTAACAAACTGAGTATATCTCCAGTTCCCCGGGACTCCTAGGCTTGATATGTAACCAGATCTCGAGGGAATTTTGGAATATCAAAAGGGATGGAGCCAATCTAATTTCAGGACAAGAATACTTCATAAGGTTGGTACCAGGTCAGAGAAGGCATGTCTTCTGGAAGTTGCTAAATGTAGGCCCCTAACGGTGCCCACAGCATGCCTTCCTGTTTGTAATACCTACTCCAGCAGGCTAATGTAGTTGAAAGAGACAGTCCCTCAGATAGTCTAGTCCCATTTCCTGAAAGACTTAATAGGTCAAAACCAGCACCTTGAATTATACCCAGAAGGAAACTGGCAACAAATGCAGTTCATGCAGCAGAGGTAACATGTGCTTTTCTAGAAGCACACATAACTGCCCATGCTGCTGCAGTCTGCATTCTGTACCAGCTGAAGCTTCTGTTTACTATTCAAGATTGCAATTGTCCAATCTGTAGATGACTAGACATGAGTGACTGTGAGCAGGAGGACTCTCTAGGGTTGTGCACTGGGTATGTCTGGGACAGTGTAACCCCACCCAACATAAAAGATGGCATGGTCCAGCAACAAAGTTGGCATGGTTCACAGTTTTGCCAAGGTTGAAGTCTTGTTATTCCCCATCTAGACCCTCATGCCTCCAGACACTGGGATGAGACATTCACAGAATTGCTTAATTCACCAAGAGTGGAGATATATAATTGTGGTATCCGCCACAAACCTGATGCGGTATCAGCCACATATTTCCTATGTACCTTATAAACCTTGTAAAGGTTTATATTTAACTTGTGCTTTTTTTCTTTTGCCATACAGATTTATATCTATATCTATATCTATATCTATATCTATCTATCTATCTATCTATCTATCTATCTATCTATCTATCTATCTATCTATCTATCTATCTATCTATCTATCTATCTATCTATCTATCTATTTGGCATTGCTTGAATGGAATACCAATTGGCAAAAGAGATTTTGTCTGAAATAAAAACATCATTCTAAATAAATATTCATTTTTATCCCAGAAATTCTCCCTAACAATGACAATTTATTTTTTCCCTTTCTTAACATGCCCATTTTAATTTTGTTCCATGACTTAACATAATTAGTTTGACATAACATGTAATTCATATTACAGTATATTCAGTACTATTTGATCTTCTATTTTCATATTTTGTTATCAACTTTGTCTTCTGATTACTAATTTAAAAACCTGCTAGCACATTAAAATCCTTTGATTTCCCCATTGATATTTCTACTCCCTCTTAGAGAAAACTATCACGAGGTCAACACCAAACATTGTTAACTTATACGTTTTTAAATCTCTCACAATTCTCTTGTTTTGACTTATTCAGTTCTTCAAGAACTATAATGAACAAGAGTGGTAATATTGGTTTCCTTGTTTTTTTTTTCCCTTTTTGAATCTCACAAGAAATTCTCCATGAGATCTGTGCTTTCTGTGAAGCCAACTCAATCTTACCTATTTAACAACAACAAAGACTGTATCTTCCAGAACACTAAACAAGAATGTCCAGGGAGAACGAGCCAGACGTCGCAACGACACAAAGTGCGGTCTCGACAGTCCAAGACCGCCGTTGATTCTTTTACCAGCTGCCCGGTCCATATGGACCTAAACTGTCCCGAAGAGACGGTGACAGGGAGACAAATCCTTGCTGGTCTCAGGGACACCGCAAAGTCCCTGATCGACCCAAGGTAAGTTCTCCAAGCCGGCGGTAAACAGACAGCCACCAGGCTGACAAAGTCGGAAACGGCTCCGGAAAGAAGGCAATGAAAGTGAGTCCAGCTAGTGAGAATTTTTCTTTGAGAATGATTGCCCAAAGAAATTTTTTTAAAAAAAGATAAATTAGTCCTTTAAGCAAAAGAATAAAGCGGCGAAATTTATCTTTATTGGACTGCCTTAAAAAGTTTTTTTCCCCTTTTCTAGGTAACAGCATTTTGTGGATTGAAGTGATTGGAATGCTTTCTGTTTCTCCTCTTAAGTGAATGCATTGATTTTTTCTCCTATTCTGTGTACCTTTATTTTTTAGTCGATCTAAAACTTTTTTTTACTTTAATAATCCTTCCTCTTACTGCTAATTAAATTTTATTAAAGACACTTAGAGATTTTTGTTTTCCTTAAGTCTGATACGAATAAGAGAAAGTTGAATCTGCCATCCGGAAGCCAGAACTTGTTTTTTTTCTTTTTTTGAAACAAAGTATCCTTTGCTCTATTTTCTCTGATTCTGTTGACGTTGTAACTAGAGGGTTTGCAGCTTGTCTGTAAAGACTGATAACGACTCAAGGACACAGACTGTTCTCTTGCAGGTGTCTTTGTGGAATATTTTGGACAAGGGAAGAGAAAGAAAAGAAAAGATAGAACCCTCACTTTTTTGAAAAAATTAAAAGGATCCTATGTTTAAGTAAATTCAAAACAAAAATATTTTTATACATAAAAGAGACATTGAAGGCGAGAGTGGCAGTGGATTTTAAACTTTTTCTTCTCTTCTGGGAAATATGTATTTATATACAGATGAAGAAACCCTAAGTTACCAGGATTTTTTGGATGGAATTCTAAATATATTGGAAGGATTTGAGAGATTTGATAAGAAGTTGGATAGATTATTGTCTGGCACAATAAAAGATGAAGGGACTGGAGCCTCAAAAATTAAAGAAGAGAGTGAAGATATAGAAGATAAAGACAAGATAACAGATGAACCTAATAATGGAGCACCTATGAGTGAAAGTGGAAAGAAGGGAACATGGAAAAGTGAATCTGATTATTATTATATACTTGATGATCTGGAGCTCTACCCCTCCTGTCAAGATATGGATTTGATGATGGAATTAAGAAGAGAAACAGCTTTAGAAAGACATCTGATAATCAAAGACATATTAATTTTAATACCAGTTCAAGGGCAACAAGACTACATGAGAGATCTTTCAAGCAAAAAAGTGCAGAGAGAAGTTTTTAAAAACTTTATAAAGAAGTTCATAAGAGAATTGACACAACAACTGGCTAAAGAGATAAGATTGTTTTGTTACTGGAAAGACACAGGTTGATAATGAAGGTAAATAATTCAAAATTTAGTTAACCTTTGGTGATTAATAAGTAGGATTTTGTAGACACTTATAGAATGTTTTCTTTAAAATGTTTATTTGTTAATTAATAACTCATTATGATAATTATAATGAAATAATAATCTCAATTAGTAAAAATAATTTGGATATAAACTGTAAATTGGGACCTGGGGAAAAGATTTATCAATTTCACTAATACATTTTTGTTTAGATTTTGTTATAAAGATGTAATTTCTCTTGGGCACTTATAAACTTTACTAACAAACTTTTGTTTAGATTTTATTATAAAGATGTAATTTTTCTTGGGTCGGAGGGGAGGAGATGTGATATAAATGGTAATTTTTTCTTTTTTTCTTTAGATAACTATAATAATAATAAGGAAATGTTAATGGATAATGTTTAATGATTTTTACATTTGTTGGCATTGGTAAAAGCAATCAGATATAAGCCTTAAATAGTGAGTTGTGTGGGGGGGGAGGGAATATGCTAAAAAAGGGAAATTATTGGAGGAATAATTTATAGGAATAGCTAATGAATGCCAGTAGGTGGTTGTGTCTTTAAATACAAATGATTCTAGATAAAAGCACGTTTAAATAATTATAGCTAAATGAGAATGACGGTACATTGATGGCAAAATACATAAAGATTTTCTATTTAAAATGTAAATTAAAAATATGAAGGATGTATAGTAATGCACGAAATTTATTTGTAACCAATCAACATGCTTTCTACAGGATGTAATGAAGAATGATTTTTTTTTGTGTTTTTGTTTAATTAAAACAATAAAAAATCCCCCCCCCTAAAAGAATGTCCAGTTCAGATTATCAGAGGCCTTCTCTAAGATCAATGCAGCTTGCTTTCCCCACATTTCTAATGTTATCCTGTAATGGTCTTTTAGGCAAAAACCTCATTGATTTTCATGACTAAAAGTCTTCTCAACTTTTCAGCCAAAAGCACTGTAAACAATTTATAGTCATTTCTCAATAAAGGTATTGGTCAATAATTTCTTGTTAAAGTCAGGTCCTGTTCTTTTTTAGGTACTAATGCTACTGTATATTGGTTTCCTCCCAATGTTCATATATTTGTGCCCTTATGAAGATTATTCTCAAAAAAAATATTTTAATTTTGCTTTGCAATCCTCTATTAACTTTCCATTTGTACGAGCATCTCAGTCAATCTTCATCTAAAAGAGCCTTATTTCCTTTTAAAGTTAAACCCACTATGTTATTGTCTGAGAAAGTCTTTGGTAATAACTTCACTTATGATCATTAATAGTCAAAGACACTTGTTTTTTCTTTCTTTTCTTAGTTCCAAAGAGATGGTGACTCAACAATTTCACTTCATTCTTTCCTGCCAGTTGGAAAAAATAGTATAAATAAAGTAGAATAAACTGACTTGGTCATGCTATCTGTCTGGTCTTCCTCCTAAAGTTGACAGATATATACCATCTGGTGAATATTTATAGATAAGTATGGGAAGAGCAAATGCACTGTTCCATATGGTCATTTTGATTTCCCAGAACAGCCCCTATGATTAGTATTAAATTGGATTAAAGAACAGATTGTTCTTATAGTCTTCACTGGGAATTATGCAAGGTGCAGACAGATACAACTGGAAATTGAGAAAGGTTATACTTTAACATTGTACCAGCCTTACAATAGAGTCAGCTGGTAGTGTCTGCAGGCTCTCGGTGCTTTCATTAGACAACAGTGTCAAGTTCCAAAGTCCATCCCTTTTGACTGTGTGCATATTGTCATGATCATGCAAAAAAGAATCAGAGTTTGTATTTACTTTTCAAACCACTGTTGACTTCACCTGCAGATGCTCATGGAGTTGAGATAGATTCTTGAACACTAAGAGCTGTATATTGTGGAATCCCAGCAAAATGAAGAAAAGCTGAAAGGCAGAACTAAAATCGTATTGTGATTTACGGTTTAAAAAGAACAAAAGAAAAAGTCAAAATATTGTTCAACCCTGGATTATATTATTGATAGACTGATAGATAGATAGTTTGATTGATTGATTGATTATGTATGTATCAGAGGTGGGTTCCTACTGGGTCAGCCTGGTTCGGCCAAACCGGTAGTAACTTGATGGCCTGGGTTGCTGGAACTGGAGAAGTTCCAGATAATATTGTGGACAGCCAAGAAAATAAGCAAATGGATAATTTAACAAAAGAATCCAGAATTCTCAGTCAGGGACTGTGAGGAGGGGAAGTTTCCCCCCACCTTCGATTAACGAGGTGCGGATCGTCAGCCCTTCCAAGAAGCATATTTATGAATAAGCAGAAAATAAAACCCGAGAACATGTTATAATGAAAACAAACTTTAATATGGAAATAAAATAAATCTTACTATCTAATTCTTACATTTTGGCAAGAGCAATTGTTGCCCACCTCCTCCGGCAGGTAAACGGAAGATCAGAAGGAAAGTACAAGAATGTGTGATGTATTAGGAGACATGCGCAGTAAATCATTGTCAGATAAGAAAAACATTTCTACAGTATAACTCAGAATATAAGCTCAAGTAGGCAAACCAATTAACGCAGTGACACCCCTTCTTTTATCACTTGGGCTGATATTCTCAAATCATCAAATAAGGCACATCTTCTTTCTCAGATACTCGTGTTGAGCTGCTGGAAGTGGTTTGTTGAGCATGTCAGCAATTTGATCATGTGTAGATACATATTGCAATTTAATTAAACCTTGCTGTAAATTCTTAAGGGAAAACAAGCTACATTTGTCAAATTATTCATTGTCAAATTATTTTTTTCTGCAATAGTTTCTAAGTTAAGGTAGCAATAATTTAAGCTACATAGAAATAGATTCCAGATAGAACAATTGTAATAACATGTTCTTTGTCAATTATTGACTTCTTAATTTATGCTGCTGATTTATTGTCAGAAAGGTAGACACTTATTCAGTTTTGTTCCTTTGGTTTTTGTTTCCACCCCAGTCAGTGGTTAAAATAATGAGGCGGGTTTTTATTTCTGCTAAAAATGAATCAGTGCAAGGCTTTTCTGACTGCCTGACTGAATTACAATCCACTGAAATTACAGGTGGCTCAGCACAGATTGTTGTGGATTTTACCTGCTTTAGGTAAGAGTTTAAGCTTCAAAGCACTAATATTTAAGTAAGAAGATTTTCTAATGGTGAACAGAGGCTTCTGTTCTCTGTTCTTGGGGGTGGGAGTGCTTGGAGCATGTGAGCATCCCTGAGAATAGGAGTCTAATCTGAGCAGTGATTGACAGGTTTTGTAACTGTAACAGAAAGGAAGCATCTAAAGGAAATAAATGACAGAGAAAGAACAAGTTTAGTAAATAGTTAAGTACATCCTAGCAGTCAGAAAGTCAACAGAGTATGCATGCCTGTGAATAAAAGCAGAAGAAATCTGTGAGTGAGATGGGTGGTGCCTAAATTAATTAATTAAACAGGCAAGCAAGCAAGCAAGCAATCTCATAGGCACAGAGCAGGTGAACTGATGGGCAAAGAAGGGACACAGAGTTAGCTTTTGTAAATCTCTAACTATACCCTACTACCCCTTGTACTCAATAGGATATGAGATATTGAAGAGTCAGTGCATTGGAAGTGTCCTGTTCCATCACGTTATACATCAAGTTAGATAGTGTTATAACTTTTAAAGTTGTGTTTGTTTAACCACAGTAATCTGTAAACCACGGTTTACAGTTTATAATTGACTAACATGTGAAATGAGCCTTTTTGGCTAATTCAACAAACATGTCTTAGGGTTAGTAAACCTTACCTTGGCAGTCCAAATAGCCAATAGAGGGCAGTAAAAAAAAGGGTGGTCTTTTTTGAGCATCTGTTTTTTTTCCCCAATTCAGAAATGATTGCTCCGTATGATTAACATATTCGTCAGAATGTTCTTTACTTATATTCTTTAGATCAGGGGTCCCTAATCCCTGGACTTAGCCCATTACCAGGCTGTGGCCTATTCAGAACCGGACCATGTGAGAGGCAGGCTGGTGTGCAAAGGTGCATGCAGCTGCACTCTCACAAGCAGCAGGCCAGTGCACATGTGCACCGGCCCGCCGCTCATGCAAGTGGAACTGCACACATGCCAGCCCACTGGCCCATTGCTCATGCAACCCAGTTCCCCTCTTCCCCCTCCAGCCAGGCCGCCAACCTGCAAAGGTTGGGTACCATTGCTTTAGATTATTTAGTGAAGAAAAAAAAATGTCAATTTTAGGAAGTCCATATTTCTTAGAATAGAATAGAATAGAATAGAATAGAATAGAATAGAATTCTTTATTGGCCAAGTGTGATTGCACACACAAGGAATTTGTCTTTGGTGCATATGCTCTCAGTATACATAAAAAGACAAGATATATTTGTCAAGAATCATAAGGTACAGCACTTAATGATAGCCATAGCGTACAAATAAGCAATCAGGAAAGAATATCAATATAAATCGTAAGGATACAAGCAACAAAGATACTTTTATCTTACTTTATCTTATTTTACCAAGGAGAGCTGTCTCTTTTAGGGTTCCCATTTTTAAAAATATAACAATTAAAAGAAGCATGGATATCCATGGTGGGTTGATGGAAAAAATCAAGACCCCTTTAACTGCTTTACATACATAACAACTGTTAAAAAGGACAGAGCTTTAGGCAAGTGATGATGACTACCAGCTTGACTGCTTTTTATCACCCTCTCCAAAGGCGGAAGAGTAGGGGGTCAAAAAAGAAACCCATGAAGTCAACTGGCTCAATTTGCACATACTTCTAATAGCCTTTCCACCAGAGGATCTACATTTGTTTAAATTGTATCCGTTATCATTATTTGGCTTTGAATTTGATCTGCACTGCTCTTTAAACCCAAATTACATGTTAATGGGTTGTACTCCACTCTGAGTTAGCTGCCTGAAGTTACCTCCAAGTCTTACAAATACAATAATTATTTAAACTGCAAATATTTGTATTTAAAGGTACAAATGATCCTATGTGCAGTCAATATTGGGAAGTCCTTGGCACTCTCTGAGCTTGTTTGTTTGCTTGCAAAAGTTTCATTACCCAAGTAGGCAATATCACCAATCATAATGTGTGTGAGGTTTGCTCCCTGTTATATGCAGTAATTTATCTTGCCAGTGATAAGTGGGATAGTTGTGGTCTGTGATAGTTCCTTCTGCAAGGAAAAAGTTCCAACTTCAGGCAATCAACCAAGTTCAGAAAGCAGCAAACATGCACAGTTCAATCCTGAATACCTGTAATATCTTCTATGTGACTCAATTTGATTTGAAAGTTGCAGTTAAACTTGATGTTCACAAGCAGTTTTGTTTTCCCTCATTGGATTCATTTAATCAGTAAACAGTAGGTAGGTGATGGATGATATATGAGATGACCATTGAAAATGAAACTCTTGAATTTCCTAGATGTGAAAGTCAGTCAGGGTTTTGGCTACATCAGAATGGAAGGCTGGATGCTCGATTGTTTCAGTTGGTGCTTGTTCAGAGAAAGCTAATTTTTTGAAACCAGTTTTTCAACTAATTACATCTCTTTTTCCAAATATTATTTTGAAGCAAAGTTTTAAGAAGAATAATTATGAACTCCCCCCTTCCTCTAGCCAAATGTTCTAGAAACTTTTTTCCTAATGTTGTTCTTTTGAGATCCTAAAAGACAACATTTTGACCTGTTCGTGTGTGCTTCTCTATCCATTACAGTCTCTTGCATTTTCTGTTACTCAGAACATTGGGGAATTTTTTTTTCTAAACTGGATTTGATAGGATTACAAAGGCTACAACTGAGAATAAATAAAGAAAATGTATATGTATGTATGTTTAGAGAAACATAGCTATGCACATACACATATACACACAGATGCCTTTTTTGGAAAATTTATGTATTGGCCATTTGTTTGGCAAAATATATGAATCATAATAATGGAGTATTTAATTTTTATGGGCATGCCTGTGATGCAGTCAGAACATAAGATTTTTCTAGTTATTTGTGCTTTGGAAGATTGAGATTGCTGCGTTGTCATGACTACGGCCAGGAACGTCAGTCAAGCAGTATATGAGCACTGATTGGTCCCAATTCGACTGCAGTCTGGTGGAAAGATTCCAGGCTTCCCATTGGTTAACTGTTTTGACAGCTCGACTATGAAAGGGCTGTCATGTTAGAAGTTGTTCGCTCGCAGTTAGTGTTAAATAAATCGTTGTTGTAGCAGAGCTGTCTCCGTGTCTTCCCTCAGGGCACAGGCTATAGCACTGGTGACGAAGGTGGGATCCTGAGGAAATTGCCACGTTCTCGCAGATATACCTCAGTTAAAGATCCATGGCTAAAATGACGGCGACACCTCCTTTTGCTGCCTTTCCCCCTGAGAAAGAATCTTGGGAGACATTCATGCTGAGATTCGAATGTTTCCTCATAGCACATGACTTTACCGAAATATCCACCGAGAGAAAGAGGGGATATTTCTTAAGTGTATGTGGCCCTGAAACATTTTCCATGGCTCGAGCTCTAGTCGGTCCCGCCTCTGTGCATACGGTGCCATTGGAAACTATACTGGCTAAATTGAAGGGGCACTACGCTCCGGCTCCCTCACATTTTGCTAGAAGATACTCTTTCCACCTTTGAAGGCAGAAAGAGGCACAATCAATAACCCAGTACATGGCTTCTCTTAGAAGTGCAGCAATTTACTGTGATTTTCCAGATTTAGAAGAAACCTTGTTAGAACAATTAATCTGTGGCATTAGAGATTTACGGCTTCAGTGACGATTATTGGCAAAGTCCGACCTAACTTTGACCATCACCGTGGATGAGGAAAGAGCGGCTGAGCAGTGAGAGCTATCCATGGCCGAAATTCGGAGATTTCAAGTCACACACGATGGGTCCTCAGTTGCAGCCACAGTCAATCAACAAGTGGCTGACGATGAGGACGAAGAATGGGCAGCTGATGAAGTTAATCGTCTTAAATCATCCGCAAACAGCCGCTGGAAGCCTTCCACAAAATCACCTCAGACTGGCTGCCTGAGTTGCAGAGGTAACCACAAGCGCTCAAATTTCCGCTTCAAGTCTTCCATTTGCCGGCATTGCGGCAAAATGGGACATATTGCATATGTCTGCCATGCCAACCTCCCAAATACTGACCAGACAACTAGTCGTTCTACCAACCGATCTAAGGGCAGGCGCCCATTTCAGACCGGAGATAATCGCCACGCTATAGATCCCGGTGACAACAATGAAGAAACCGTCAATACCACATCCTGTCAAAACCCCAGCAGCAAGATGTTCATCAATGTACTGATTGAGGGGATTCCATGTAAAAAGGAGATGGACAGTCCATCATAGCCTGGGGGACACTCAAGTGGCTGCTGCCCAAAGTTAAAAAAACCTGATTTGGTTCTGGGCAGCTGCTCTTTAAGGGATTACCAAAGCAATCCAATTCCTGTTATGGGAACAGGGATGTTCACTGTGGAGCATGGCTACTTTAAAGGAACCCTGCCGTTAGTGGTGTTGAACGGGCCATTGTCTACTTTAATGGGGTTGGAGTGGTTTGCGGCTTTGGGTTTTTCCATTATAGGTATCCACTCCATTGACTACACTGCTGACTTTGAGGATCTGGCCAGAGAATTCGAAGACGTCTTTAGCGAGGACCTTGGTAAATATAAGGGATCCGCAAAATCTTTCAATTTAGAACCTAGTGTTACCCCAATAGGTTTAAAGGCCAGGAGAATTCCGTTTGCACTCTAAAGTAAAGTGGACATGGAGTTGGACAAATTACTGCAACAGGGAATATTAGAGCCTGTAGATTACGCTAAGTGGGAGACCCCTATAGTTATTCCAATCAAATCAGATGGATCCATTAGGATCTGCGGAGATTACAAATCAACATTAAATAAGGCCCTTCAGGCACATCCGTACCCTGTGCCAGTGGTGCAACACCTGTTGCATTCACTGGGCAGGGGTCGCTAAGCTTTGACCTAGGACAAGCTTATCAGCAATTGATTGTGGGTGACAGCATGGATGCCCAAACTATTGTTACCCATCACGGAGCATTTCAGTGCCACAGACTCCAGTTCGGGATCTGTGTGGCACCGGACATTTTTCAAAGCATCATGGAGTGATTGCTCCATGGGTTGTCGAGTGTATTACCCTACTTTGATGATGTGCTAATTGCAGTACACAATAGGGAGGCCCTATGTAACAAGCTCAGGGCCATACTATGCAGATTCCGGAAGGCGGGACTTAAATTTAAAAAATCCAAATGCCACATAGGGGTAGAATCAGTAGACTTCCTTGGATTTCACATTGATGCCAAGGGCATCCGTCTAACTCCTTCGAAGGTTGAGGCCATTAAAAGGCTCCAGCCCCCACCAATAAAGCAGAGCTGCAAACCTTTTTGGGCTTCTTAAACTTTTACGCCATGTTTTTACCTCACAAGGGTTCTGTTGCTGAACCCTTGCACAGGCTTTTAGACTCGTCTGCAGTTTGGAGACAGGGCAGCCGTGAAGCGCATGCGTTCGCGGCTGTCAAATCTCTGTTGACGTCATCTGCGGTACTCATACAGTACTGCGAGTCACTTCCTCTCATATTGGCCACTGACGCTTCTCCCTATGGAGTAGGCATTGTGTTGAGACATTGTTGTCCAGATGGCAGCAAGGCTCCTATTGCTTACTTTTCCCGCTCTTTGTCAGAAGCTGAACATAATTACAGCCAATTGGACAAAGAGGCATTAGCAGTCATAGTGGGAATCAAATGATTCCATCACTACCTCTGTGGCTGACCTTTCATACTGCAAACAGATCATAAGCCATTGCTAGGCATCATAGCAGGGGACTGCCCAACTTCCCCTATTCTGTTCCCTAGGATGACTCGTTAGATAGAATTCTTAGCAGCATATTGCTACTGCCTAGAATTCCGGCCTTGAAAACACATGGGAATGCGGCCGCCTTGAGCCACTGTACCTTACCAATAGAAACACAAGACCCAGTCCCTGCATCAACTGTCCTGATGATTGACAATCTGGATTTGCTCTTAACATCCACTGATATAGCGGAACACTCTAAACGTGACCCCACTATTTTGCAGGTTTTAGATTGGGTTCACAGGGGCTGGCCTAGAGTAGTAGCCGAGCAGTTCCTACCCTATTATCGAAGGCGACTCGAACTATCGGAACTTAAGGGCTGTTTTTTATGGGGAACCTGAGTTGTACTGCCACCCCCTCTCCAGACACCCATTCTGCATCGCCTCCATGAAGGTTATCCAGCCATAGCTAAAATGAAGGCTTTAGGCCTAGCTATGTCTGGTGGCCAAAATTGGACCCGGAGATAGCTGACTGGGTGGCTGGCTGCCAGCCATGTCAGTTGTCCTGACAAAATCTTCCGGCGGCCCCAGCCAGGGTTTGGGAATTGCCCAAGGGCCCATGAAGCCATTTACATGTAGATTTTGCTGGCCCAGTGCACGGGCATCACTTTCTGATAGTGGTAGATGCCTTCTCAAAATGGGTTGAAATATTTACCATGCATACTACCACATCAGAGGCCACCATTAAAGCATTGTGGTGCTTATTCACCACACACAACTTACTGCACACCTTACTGTCCGATAATGGGCCGCAATTAACATCTGGGATTTTCCAAGCTTTTTTGGCTAGTCTGGGGATTAGACATGCATTGGTTGCTCCCTATCACCCGTCTAGCAATGGGCTAGCGGAACAGAGAGTTCGATCAGCTAAGGAAGCCCGGGAGTGCATGGGCCCCGGTCAATGGGCTCAGAAAATTAATCAATACTTGTTCGCCCAACACACTACACCATGCCAAACAACTGGGAAAAGCCCGGCAGAACTTTTAATGGGGCGGCGCCTTGGGATATTACTGGACCATTTGTATCTGTCCTACAATGCGGCCTCCCCTCCAGAGCCATTTGAAAACAACCGTGTTTTTCAATTAGGGGATAGGGTGTTTGCAAGAAATTTCGTAGCTGACCTGAAGTGGGTCAAGGGACATATTATTCAAGTAACTGTACCATGTTTCTAGAGGGTCCAGTTACTGGATGGATGACAGTGGCACCACCACTTGGACCAGCTGCGGCGCTGCGACTTGCAACCCGCTTCATTAGCTCAACTCGCTGTGCTTAATGGAGAGCCAGTTCCAACCCTACCTATCTCTGCCGCCTGCCGACCAGACTTCAATCCACCTGAGACCACTCTCACTCCTACACCCACCACGTTCTAGTAGGATGACGTACCTGTTATTCCCAGTATTCCAGACAGGGTGGAGTCTGCAGCAAGCCCCACCAGCGGATGTGGAGTCAGCACAGCCTGTTTCCCCGGTGACCAACCCAGAACTAAGACGCTCGGGAAGGACACATCGGAAGCCCGCCTACCTTAAAAACTACATCTGCACAATCCAGGGGAAAGGAGTGCTGTGTTGTCATGACTACGGCCAGGAACGTCAGTCAAGCAGTATATGAGCACTGATTGATCCTGACGTGACTGCAGTCTGGCGGGAAGATTCCATGCTTCCCATTGGTTAACTGTTTTGACAGCTTGACTATAAAAGGGCTGTCATGTTAGAAGTTGTTTGCTCACAGTTAGTGTTAAATAAATCATAGTTGTAGCAGAGCTGTCTTTGTGTCTTCCCTCAGGGCACAGGCTATAGCAGAGACTGTGCCTTACATGGTGAGATTTTGGTGGCTAATCTCAGCATTAAGAGATTATTTGTCAGCTATTTGGCAAACTGAGCTTGCAACATTGAACTCAAGTTACTGGGAGGCAGAATTACGCTTGGATTGTAAATGATTCTAAAGGTGCTGTTTATAACCTAATTCACTCCCAGACCCATCCTATCATTCTGTCTCCTGTCCTATAGGATCAACCTTTTAACAAGAATTTTGGAAAGCAATAATTGATGACAGCTTTCATTGTTGGCAAGGGGGATGAATCCCAATGTGATCAAGAGGTTAGCATTTAATCATGTGTGTTGATACTATTGTTGCAGAAGACCCCAACTCAGCCTTGTGACAAAAATGTTTTCCGATGATACATAATCAGTGCATTATAACAAATAGCTCTTGATTAAAATAGTTCAGATTTTTTTTATTTGTTGTACAATGCATGTGATTCTTCCTACCTTAATAGGCTGGTGTGCAGGTCAAAAAATAAATATAACTGTGGAGTCCTTGGTGTTCTTTGGGCTTGGTTATTTACCTTGCATTTCGTTACCTGACTAGGTATCTTCCAACAAAATGGATACTCACAAACTTTATCAAAAGGTGCCTGACCCCTCAACCCAATATAACACAACCAACACAAGCTATGGAAAGGATAACACTGCCATATATCAGAAACATCTCAGAAACAACCAAGAGACTATTACAATAGTTGCCATGCATCACTGTAGGACACAAACCAATGTAAGCTATTCAGAACATTGTAAGTAAACGAAAGACCCATTATTTCAAGAAGAAAAAACAGGAGTCACCTACAATGCATGGTGAAAAGACTGTGTAACACAGCAAAGTGTTCTGCAGTTTAGCCCTGAGCTACATTCAGTATACTGTATTATTTTCTATTGGATTGATATAACTGTGTTATATTTTCAAATCGCCAAACTGGATGTTGTAAAATCCTATTCTGAAGAATGACTAATTTTCAGTTTTAAAAACATAACTAGGCTGCATTTTAATCAAGGCAGGAACACTGCATTATTATTTCCTAATGCTTTCAATTCAAATTTGCTTTAGGAAATACCATCCAAGCAACAATATTATATCCATATCTTTTCTCTGGTGGATCTAACAACAGCTTTGGAGAATGGCTTGAGGGATAAAGGTCCCTCTATTGCTCATTTAAGTTGCTCTTTAAGGTTTTAAGCAAAGGATCTGATTATAAATCCCATCACATCTATTTTTTCCCATGGTAGATACAACAGGTTTTTCACTCCTAGTGGTGCTGCCAGGTGGCAGCATAACACAAACCATGACATTCATCTTTTAAAAGCCTGAGAATGAGAACTGGAGAATCCACTTTGGAGAACTGTTGAATTCTGTGTGTTGTGTCCAGTATTATTTGCAAAGATTCAATCTATGTCATTATTAAAATCATCTTCTTGTTGCTGAAGACCAGAAACATGCACAAGGAAGAAACAGGATTTTTTATGTGGTCATCCCATCCATCTTCAACCTACCTATGCTTGCTTGCAGTGGCAAAAAGGAAACTCCTTCGAACATCAACGCCCAGTTTTACTGCTTGGCCAGTTGCCAATAAAATATCTGTTATGTGGTTCGGACTTAGGGACCGATAGGATCAACCTTCCTGCCAAGAGCTGCCTTGCCCCCATGCCGTATCTGAGGGAGGATAGCCTAATAGGTCAAAGGTTGTTATTGTCCTTGTCCTCTGTCTGGAACATCTTCCGAGCCTCCTAAGATAAAGAAATTATCATTCAGTCTTTCTGAACATAGTGAAAATCCAACTCTTCCATAGGATTAGTTAGGCTGAATTATTGTGTTGCATTTTTATTGTTTCTCTTATCTAATTTCAAACTGCCTTGAAGGGCCAAGAGTAGGCTATCTATAAAATCACATTTATTGGAACATACTAAGAAATAAATGTGTAGGGAGAGATTTATATATTACTGAACCCAGCTGAAAATTCCTTTCCTGCTAGATGTAACTAGAGATGATGGGCAAGGTATAGAGCTCTAGATCAAACAGCTCATACCAAAATAATAATGAATGCTTGATGGTGACTTCATGCAAAATCTGTCCCTTATGTACTTGTGTCTCAGCATAAGGGACACAAATATATGTTAGCCCTTCAACAAGGCTCATCATCACTGCCTTTATTGTAAAGTTACATTAAACCAAGTCCTACAAGACTGAAAGTATTTTTCCCTTTCTTCCTTTTTAGTCTCTAGAAAAATAGGGAGGGTTCCTTTTTAATGCTCCCCCCAACATACTTGTGAAATGGGTTGTCTCTTTTTTTTGCCAAAAACTTTTATTTATTTTTAATTTTCAAAACAAACATAAAAATCCTCCTTCTTTACATCCTGTAGAAAGTGTATCAGTTGGTTACAAACGGTTTTTGTGCATCTCTTCTACCGTCATCAAGTATAATTCATATTAACTCTAGTATCTTAACTCAAATCATCATACCTCCACTTTTATTTGACTATAATTATTTAAACGTCTTTCATCATGAAATATAGCAAAATTTAATACATAACCACAAACTGGCATTTCATTTACTTCTTTATAAAATCCTCCATTAACATTAAATCCTTATATCCTATTCTAGCTAAACATCCATAATATTTAATAACAAAGTTTTCTAATCCTCCTTTCCAGATCGCTGTTTACAATTTACATCCAATTTCCTTATATTATACCCATGCATATATATAGATTATTATTATTATCCTTTCTTTATTTGGCTATATTCTATGTCACAACATTAATAATCAAAACTTAACTGTGTCTAATTTAGTTCTCTTTTTAAATTATTATTATTATTATTATTATTATTATTATTATTATTATTATTATTATCATCATCATCATCATTATTATTATTATCATTATTATTATCATTATCATTATTATCATCATTATTATCATTATTATTAACCTTTATATATAACCTCAGGTATCATTCAATATTCATATCCAATTATTGCTTATCATAACACTACACATTGTATACAGTATTATCATTATCAACGTTTTATTTAACTATACCTATTATCACAAGCGTTTCACTAGGTTTAGCTAGTAGTTTTAAATTATACTCTTCCATCTATCAACCTGTATCTTTCCAATAACAAAACAATCTTATGTCCTCTGCCATTTGTGGTATCAATCTTCTAAACTTCTTCTTAATTAGCTTTGTATGGACTGGTCCTAGCAACTCCTTGCTTATAAGATCTCTCATATAATCCTGATGCCCTCTTTCTGCTTCTTTATTCCACTTGTCTTTAGTTGTCAGCAGTGTTATCCATATTTTCGTTAATAAAGTTTCATAGTCCATAAATTATTTTACTTTCTTCTTCTTCTTCTTCTTCTTCTTCTTCTTCTTCTTCTTCTTCTTCTTCTTCTATGTCTTGCCCTTTGAAATATGTTTCCTCTCCATTTATTTCCTGTTTCAGTATTCCATTCTTTGCATTTTCAAAAACAAACCAATTACCATAAATGTCAGCAAGTTTAATCGCTTTATATTCATTTTCCACTTCAATTCTTTGAATTTTAATCCCCTCATTTTGCATTTGATGAACATCATCAAATTTTCAATCACGTCTTTCTGTTAACTGTTCCAAAAGTTCCAGTTTTTGTTCAATCTTCTCATATGTATTTGTTAATTTTAGTAATTCTGAAAATATTGTCTGCAGGCTTACAATCTCTCAATTTTCCTGGCACTCTGCTATCCTAAACAAAGAGCTCTCGCTTGGAAGGTTTTTTTAAAGTTAAAACATGGATTCACAAAAGCCGTTTTCCCCCCTCTTCTCTGGTTGAAAACACGCTTCAAAGGGACATTTGGTGATTTATAACCAAATTGCTCTGTAATGAGCCGTCAAAACAAATCGTGAAGAAAGGGAAAAGTTCCGCTTGAATACACAAAGCTCCAATCAACAAAACCTACCAGCATGTAGCACTTTTAAAATATTTCTTTTTTTATATCTGTTTTGTATTTCAAATTAGAAAAAGAGGTCCAGTCTTTAAATGAATTAAAAAATAATGATACTCACAGCGATGAAAGAGGAAAACTTTGGTTTATAAATCACCAAGAGTCACAGAAAAAAAGATAGAAACAGAAGACTTAATCCGTCCATTTTAAAAAGCTTGTAAAGGTTTCATCCATGAAGATAGCATATAAGAAAATGGGATAGCCACTGTCCAGAACCGTTGCAAGATTAATTTCACTGCTTGAATCTTCTATTCTTCAATTTAAATCAATTTTTAAGTTTTTATAGGCAGTCTCTCTTTTAAAACAATGAAGATTCCTCACCAGCTGGAAACACTTTCACTTTCCATTCCTTTCATTTTGGTGCCGCCCCAACTTCATCAGCCTTGGCTGGATTTTTTGTCACCGGCTTGAAGAAATTTATCTTGCTTCTTTCGAGGATTTTGCGATATCCCCGAGTTCAGCAAGACATATTCTTCCTTTTCACTGTCTCTACGGGACAGTTTAGATACGTTTGGAACCCCCCCCCCCAAGTGTCACAAGTATCGATTGCAATCTCAGAGCATTGAGACCGCACATCGTGTCATTGCGATTCCAGTTCCGCCCATGGGTTTTCTCTTAACAGACCATTGCCTAGGCTGTGGGTCTTCCTCCTATCTCCCAAAGTCATTCCCACAGATTCTTATAGTAAGTCATGGCTTTTAAATCATGACATCATGTTTCACATTTCTACTTACTACTCTGGGACACCTGCAAATATCTATGGGGCAAAGTTCAAACGAGCATGAGGTTGGTCAAACTCTCCTATGGACCTTGTCTGCATTATCAGGCTTTAAAAATCTGAAATTCATCCCAAGATAGCTGATAATATTTCTATTATAAATGCATTATTGAAACTATTGCAGCTAAGTCATGACATGTTTGACTTATTTTGCCCTTTAAGCCTCTAGCCAACATATCATAGCTGTATATTTATAGTTGGGCTAGATCTCCAAAGGATCTCAGCTAGATGGAAAAGTTTTGCTAAAGTGATACTGAGAATATCCAATGGTAGAGGGGGGGAAATTGCTTTTCTGCTTCCATGGCCAACATAAATGAGGAACAGGAGATTGCTGGTATTGGATTAATCTGATATGTATTTTCTTCCACCTTAATTTTCATTGTCACTCAACTTGCAATGTAGCCCTAAGATGAGATATGTACCAAGAGATATGTACCCCGGACCACCCCAACGATGCCGTCGAAGTGATGTCCCGATGTCTGGAAGCCGTTCGGATCTGGATGGGAGGTAACAGACTCAAACTCAACCCGTCCAAGACGGAGTGGCTGTGGCTACCGGCACCCCGGTTCAACCAGTTACGTCCATCACTGGCCATTGGGGGCGAACAGCTGGCCCCCGTGGATCGAGCACACAATTTGGGTGTCCTCCTGGATGCCCGGTTGTCAATGGATGACCATGTGACAGCCGTGGCAAGGGGGGCGTTTCACCAGGTTCGCCTGGTGCGCCAATTGCGTCCCCTATTGGACCGGAACGCCCTCTGCACAGTCACTCATGCGCTTGTGACGTCTCGACTGGACTACTGTAATGCTCTCTACATGGGGCTCCCCTTGAGATGCACCCGAAGGTTGCAGCTGGTTCAGAATGCGGCCGCGCGGACAATTGTGGGAGCCACTAGATACTCCCACGTAACACCTTTGCTGCGCGGGCTGCACTGGCTACCTGTGGCTTTCCGGGTGCATTTCAAGGTGTTGGTTATCATCTTTAAAGCGCTCCATGGCACAGGACCTAGTTATCTGTGGGATCATATCCTGCCCCATACATCCCTTCGGCCGATTCGCTCTCACAGAGAGAGACTCCTCCGGGTGCCGTCCACTAGGCAATGCCAGCGGGTGACGCCCAGGAGTAGGGCCTTCTCTGTGATGGGCCCGACCCTCTGGAATGACCTCCCCCCGGATATCAGGACTACCACCGACCTCCACTCCTTCCGTAAGAAGCTAAAAACCCACCTGTTCAATTTAGCCGGCCTGGCCTAATTCCCAATTTTAGTCCCTCAAGCCTGCATTTTTAAGTTTTTTAGGGGTATGCTTTTTAGTTGCTTTTAATTTTTACTTTTCTGTACAGCTGTATTAGGTTTAATTCGTTTTTAAAGGTATAGGATATTTATCTTTTGTATTTGTTTTAATGAGACGCCTGTACACCGCCCCGAGTCCCTTCGGGGAGAGGGGGCGGTCTATAAATCCTGAAAAATAAAATAAATAAAATAAATAAATACCAAGAGATATGTACCAAGATCAGGCTGTGCACCACAGAAGAAGTTATCAACTACTCTCATCATCATTTATTCCATAGCATGGGCAAGTGATTGATAGAAATGACCCGCAAAATAGTTAGAAAATCCATTGGAATCAATCAGATTTCATGAGCAGATTATTTAAATTGATTCCCCACTCTCACATATAAGACTAGTTGCAAACCCAATACTTCATAGAAATGATGCGACCACGATAGGAAAACAAATAACATTTATTAGGAAATTAACTCACTAGTTGTTGTCTTTAGGGGATGGTGCTCATCTCTGCCTCAAGATTTTCCATGGTCATGTGGCCAGCATGAAGGTGCAGTGTGCTGTTCCCTCCCCACTGAAGTAGTACCTATTAATCTAATTGCATTTGCGTGCTTTCGAACTGCTAGGTGAGCAGGAGCTAGGAGATGATGGGAGCTCACCCCATGGCACAACACTTGGATCTTGAACGTGGTCTGTTGGCTTTCCAGCTGTCAAGCTCAACATCTTAACCACCAAGCCATTGTACCACCCTAAACATTTAATAGGTATTAAACAACATGTAATAGGTATTAAACAACATGTAATAGGTATTAAACAACATGTAATAGGTATTAAACAACATGTAATAGTTATTAAATAACATTTAATAGTTATTAAATAACGTAATAGGTATTAAATAACATGTAATAGGTATTAAACAACATGTAATAGGTATTAAACAACATGTAATAGGTATTAAACAACATGTAATAGGTATTAAACAACATGTAATAGGTATTAAACAACATGTAATAGTTGTTAAATAACATTTAATAGGTATTAAATAACATTTAATAGGTATTAAATAACATTTAATAGGTATTAAATAACATTTAATAGCAATGCAGTAAAATCTCCTTTTTTTATACTCCCATCCTTCTGCCCAGTAATAACCAAAACATAAAGAAATCCAGGATGTGGGATGCAATAGTCAGTAACAAGTTAACACAGACTATCAGTTGCCATGGTGATGGTAAAGTCCTAAACAGCCCAGGCAAGCAATTCCAGTCAAAATACTAGGAGTCCCCAGCCCCAGTGCAACAGAATTCCCAGGCTGTTCCCAATTACTCAGTAAAAAAGATAATCATTCTAATTTGGCACTAGAATAGACAAAAAGCACAGAGAAAGGAAATAAATATCATTTTTTCCTTGCTTTAAAAGGAACCACCCTTCAATATATCAAAGAAACGTTGGCAGCAGAAAGAAAAGGATGATGTATTGATGCGGGATCAACTCTGAGCGAGTGTAATAAGCTGGAACATTGCAAACTGTATAGACATGTATGTGTCTTTTGAGAAAATTTTATGCCTCAGTAGAGATAAATGCAATTGAATAAATAATGAAATATTATGTAATAAATATGAAATTATGAAAATAAGTAATTTCAGCCAGTTCATATTTTAATCTATTAATAATGAAGTATACAATTAAACAGTGCATTAAATTACAAAAATCAACACAACAGCATGTAAAACAGTGGACTCAATAATAAATAACACAAAGTAAACATGTAATAATGAAAAGCAGCCTTAGAATGTAATGTGGAAATAATCAAAAGTTTGAAGATTAAAAAAAAAAAATTTAAGCTGCTTGTCTCCTTGATGAGTGCAAGATCAGTAGCACACGAGATGCTATCTCACCTTAAAAAAATGCCCAGAACAGAAAGAAAAGGTTGCCTGAGGCCTTGGCACTATCTTTATATTGCTGGCAGCTAAGCAGGAAAGAAAGCCCAAAGGCCATAATATTGGTAGAAAAGGAAAAGATTTCAAATTAGGTTGCCGATGTGTTCCACATCATAAAATATTGGCTACTGGAAGGAATGTCAAAAGTCTGGTTCAAAGATGAAAGAACAATGAGAAGGCAGGATGAACAAGGGATTCAGCCCTGCATATTAACAAATAGTCTTTCATTATGCAAAGGATCTATTCTGTATCAACATAAATGAAGACAATCATCTCTAAATGTGTGCATACATGCACACAAATCACCATATGCAAATTTATGCAAATCTACATATGTGTCTTCATCTACCCACTTCTTAGCATTTCCTCTTGTAGTTATTGAGTGAGCAGAAACTCTGGCATTGTCTCACAATTCTTGGATGTTTTTGCAGCCTTGTGGATTAAATTCTTGTGAGATGCATTGATATTGATAGCAATGCTGTTGTGCTTGAGGCAATAAGGTTAAGAAGGATCTGCACTTTTAGTTCACCATTCATTTTTGGACATATCAGCTGCTTCAGGTGGAATGTAGCACTCACTGGTCCATTAAGATGTGACACAATTCAGTAAAGGTTTCCCTAATATCAAAATGGATGCTGACAGTTTTACAGAGAGATTTTCATCTGTTTTGAAACAAGGAATAGTTTATTAGACAAAAAGGTTAATTCTGGAGCAGTTGTATAAAAATAAATTGCTATTGGAAATCTATCATTTGATCTAACCATATATTTTAAATGTCTTGAGGTAAATTTAAATATCCCTTTATTAAAAAAACCCACAGGGTTAATATGTGAGCTACAGATAGGAATACTTTTTTCAATAGAATGCTATATTTACTTCTTAACAGCTTTCAGGAAATTCTACCAGTGATCATAAGTTACACAACATAAGATTTCCATTTAGAATTTCAACTCTCTAACCTACAGAGATTAATGATGTTATTCCAAAATATATATTTGGATACGAATATGACATTCCCTTATAAGGATGGAAATCAAACCATTAAAACCCACTGAAGCATGTGACTTAATTATTTCTCAGTAACTATGGTGTAAGTTTGAGTTCCTGTTGACAGACCCATCATGCTGCTGCTGCTACTTCCTGCCATATTCTTACAACAGCAAAACTCTTACAGGCTGGCAAGAATTATTGTAAAACCTGCCAAAGGAAAGCTTAAAACAGGATCTCAGGCGAAGCACTATCCAAATTCCTGAATTGGAGAGTACAGCATCTGTGCAATTGGAATCTAAATAAAGAAATGTTTGCCCATGATAAAAGCAAAAGAAAACCTTTTTCTATGTGAATGTGTGCATATGTGTGTAATGTGTGTGCTACCTTAAACATTAACAATAAGAGATGAGATGAGAGCTGAAAACACAATCAACAGAGAAACTTAGTGGAATTCTTATTATTTATACTCACATGAAAACAAAAGCTGTTTCATTTTGTTTAATAACAAAGCAATCATAATGCAGATAGTCCTCGACTTACAACTGGTTGTTTAAGAATAGTTCAGAATAATGATGGTCTTGGAAAACACTTGCATCCTTTGTAAAATGTGTCCTCCCCTGCCTCCTGCCCTGTCCTCCCCTGCCCCCTATAAGATGGACACGGTTTAGGTACTTGGCAACCAACTCAAATTTATGACTGGTTGCACTGTCTTGAAGTCATATTTTTGCTGGATTTTTTTGCTGGATTTTTGCTGGATTTTTTTTTTTTTTTGCTAGTTTCTAACAAAAACTGGATTCGATTTAGGACACTTACTCACTTAATGGCCACCATAAAAATGGTTGTAAAATTTGTTCTTGTTCATGGGTGCATCAACACTGTTCAAAATTTAGTCTCAACTGCAGTGGTAAGTCAAGAACCACCTTTAAAATTTTCGTAAGTATAAATTTATAGTAAAAGAGTTAATATTAAATGTTGACTTTAATTTTCCTACTTAAAACGTATCTTCTCAGTTTATCTGCTTTCCTTTTCACTCAGACAGTTTCAATTCCATTTGAAATATTTAAAACCGTGGTTACCCTATGTAAATATTTTTAGCCGTCATTGCACAGTATCTACCTAGAAAATCTGTGGGATAAAACAGACAATATAAAAATATGGGTTATAGTATTTGAAGATGTTTCCCTAAAGCTATAGCCTTTAGGTATATGGAAAACATCAGGCTGAAAAAGGCTGCCATTGTGACAGGGGAATCCATTGGGAGAGGGAAGTAAAAAAAGGCAACATGTATCCACTATTGAAAAGGTCTGAATTTTCACCCTCTAAACCAGGGGGTGCTGCTGACATTACTGCCGGTTCGGTGTGCCAAAAATTTTTTTTTTACTACCTACTCGGCTGAACCAGTCTGAACCTGTAGGAACCCACTTCTTCTCTAAGCTCATGTGGAGAGGTGTTTGAAGCAGTCCATCTTCAGAAATTATTATTGGCAGAAATTATTATTATTAGTTCGAGTAAGGTGACCCCTTAAATCACCCAATGCTACACAATAAATAATAACCATCCTTCTGAATTGGATGTAGAATTCTCAGCATTTTAGCAGTTGGTCTGCACTGGCAGGATTTACCCCTCAGCATTCTCACTCTACTCTTCTGGACCAGCTATAGCTTACAGGTTATCCCCAAAGAGAGCCCTATGTACAGAATGCTTCAGCAATCCAACTGTGTATTGATTAAGATATCAGTTGCAATTAGTAGAGCATCTTGGTCCATCTGGACCTGGACATACAGTAGATCCTCCCAGGCACAGCTTCCACATGCTGTTTAAGCAGTAGTTGTTAGTCTAAGAGGGTCCTCAAGTTATGAACCAATTCTTTTCAGGGGGTTGCAATTCCATTCAGAATCCCTACTAAGGTATTATTCTAGGATTTCTAATGTTTAATGATATGCAGCATCTCAGTCTTGAAGGGATTTATTCTAAGTTACTTTGCCTGTCCATACTTTGGCAAACTCCAGACATTAGTTCAAGGTTCCAACACTAATCTTGGCTCAGCCTATAGTTAGGATTGTGCCTGCTTCTGAAAAAGAGTTACAATTTTATTTGGGTATTGGTGCTGGGAATCACTTGTTGAATAGAACGGTTACACTTGTTGATTGAATGAATAAATAAAACAATAAATGTATGATTGTCAAGTTCCCCTTTTGCATAAAGAGAGGAATAATGGGTAACTTTGGGCCAGTCAGTCTGTCTCAGCCCAACTCACTCCACAGCATTGATGTGGGGAAAATAGGAGAAGGAAGGAATATTAGGTATGTTTGCTACCTTGAATTATTTATAAAATATTTATAAAAATAATAAAGGTGGAATTGGTAGGGATTAAATCTGGGAATTCTGTTGATGAAAGGACTCAATTTTTAATTTCCATACATGTCCAGGTCCTGGGAACAATATGGTAGCTACAGGAAACTCATTAGTATGTTTACCTAAAAACTAAGCTGAGGCTACAAGGTTGGGGAAGGTAGCCTGAGCTCCCATAAGAACTATAGAAGATTTTCAATTTCCCATTTAATTACAGCCAGGGGAATGGGAAGGGAGCAGAAGCCAAATTCTGAAAGACAAAAGAGTGTGTTTTTGGACACCTATCAAGAGTATATTGCCAAAAAGCAATTTTGACAGCTTAGGTTGGTGTTAATGTTTTATATTCAGTAATGGTTAATGTTGTTCTCCCCTATATATTCTTTTCCATGATTCTGGGTTTTCAGTATCATATATACTCAGCTAGGTTAAAAAAAAGGGATAGAGCAATCAAACAAATGGATACCAAAGGCTCTGTGCTTATTCTGGGAGAGACTTATTTATTTCTAGTGACTGCTAGGTTATCTATGACTGTTTTCCTAGGCACACAGATATTGTAGATATATCAGTAGTTATCCAGTGGATTGGTGTACATACAAATAACGTTGGTCTTGAGAAAAACCGGGGAGAGAAATTCCCCAATTCTCTGGCACTTTAAAACTATTTTCAATGTAGAAACATTAATCAAATATATAGTAGAATAAGATTGTAGTTTAATTTGTTGTTGTTAAATATATGAAATCGGACTAAAATATTACTCTTCCTTGGGCAGGTAAAAATATCATGTAAAGTCCTGGGTAGCAAATAAATATACTGACTGTAAACATATATTAATTAACATGTTGCTACTGAAATGTGTTTGAATCCATCTTAAAATAGGATGTACTTAATTGGATAGAAAACTCAAAAGCAGGTCTGACTTAACATAGAATAAAATGAATTATCCCTTTTTTGCAGCAATATAGCATCAGTTTATAATCTACTATTCCAAGATCTTTTTCACAAATTCTATTGTCAAATTGGATTCTAGCCAGTCTTGATTGATTTCAAGGCAGCTAAGCAGAGTCTGGATAGTATATGGATGGGAGAATATTGGGACACCCTAGGCATTTAGATTAATCTAGGAATTTGGGGGGGGGGGAATCCTGGAAAAAGGCAATGGCAAATTTATTTTGCATTGCTTTAAAGAAAACAATGTGTACAGTACATATTCTCTACATTCAGAATGAGTCATACAGTACTTAACTCAGTGAGAATAGTTTCCACTATTCTATTTTATACTTGACTCCTTTCACGATTTGATTCCTACTGTAAATTCACCATTTGTGTCTGTCTTAAATACATTTCATTTTGATATTATTAAGACTGTTTTAAATTTTATTTAGTTTTATAGGTTTATAGCTATCTCATCTAATTCCCCCGCCTCCCCGATTCTCCCCTCTTCTTAAACATGGCATGAATAAAGGTATGGAAGCAAAGAATTGATTCCTCAGTCCTGCTTGTTAAAGGAAAATGGACTAAAAGGTGACTTTTAAATCAGCTATGAATCTACTTGACTTGTTAATTAGGATGTAATAGAGTTATTTGTTTACTCCTTTGCTGAAATCAAGACATTATTTTTGCAGCATTCCCACAATATAATAAACAAGTTATCTGAGGAAATATTTGGTAAATTATCTTGGAGTCTTGGTAAACCTATGTTGATTTCTGGTAATCATGACATTGCTTTCAAGGTTTTTGCAGATTTATTGCTTTGGTGCATTGGAGACTTTTCCCAGGTATCGATGCCAAACAGGATGATCAAATGTTCTCTGGATCCTTCTTTTTCCATTTTGTAAAAAGAAGTGTGGCACTTCATCCATTCACCAGTATGTTCCTTTAACATCCTAGGATGCAGTTCATTTGACCCTGGAGATTTAAACCTATTCAAAGTAAATGGAGTATTCCTTCCTTGGCTATGTTTCTGTCAGTCTCAAGTTTTAAGATTTCCATTTGATCTTTCTATTTATAATTGACTTATGTGGGGAGGCGGTCTGTTGGAGTAGATTAAGCCAAACTGGAGCTGAATGGTTCTGCCTGTTCTTCCCAACACATTGCATTTGCTGTTTCTCTCAACAGTTGTACAGATGTACAGATTCTTATTTTGTTTTGTTTTGAATGTATCTAAAGAATTTTTCTTTTTAGTATTCTTTGCCAGCCTTAACTTTTTCTGTCTTTCTGACATTTTGACAATATTTCCATGTTGCCTTTGTGTGCTCTTACTTGGTAACCTGAATATGTGCCTCTTTCCAGATGCAAACTCTCCTGTCTCTTGTGTTATTGTGAGACATCACAACACAACTACAAAAGAGGTGGAACTGATGTCACAACATCATGAGGAATTTTCTCATTGCTTATCCCTTGTTCCCACCACAGATCTCCCTTTCATTCTTTTTCATCATTGACACTGTTTTTCAATTCTATTTTTTCCTAACAACTTTATTAAAATTTACTTTCTTGAAAGCTAAAGTACATTTGTGATTATAATCAGATTTACTTCTCCTTAAAAGTAAGGTAAGGGTAGCAGTGGCTCAATGGCTAAACTTGTCAATCATAAATGTCGGCAATTCTGCGGTTCTAATCCCTACTTCTGCGTAATGGAGTGAGTGCCCATTACTTGTCCCAGCTTCTGCCAACCTAGCAATTCGAAAGCATGTAGAAAAAATAGGAACCAGCTTTGGTGGGAAGGTAACAGCATTCCGTGCACTTTTGGTGTTTAGTCATGCTGGCCATATGACCCAGAGACGTCTTCGGACAGTGCTGGCTCTTCAGCTTTGAGACGGAGATGAGCACCACCCCCTAGAGTTGGGAATGACTAGTACATATGTGCGAGGGGAATCTTTACCTTTACCTTAAAAGTAAGGGAAATATATGGGATTGTACTATAGCACCATAGAGTAAACAGAATATAATAAGATTTAATATGCATTGGACTGCAGTCTAATATTACTTCTGTATTTCAGTATGGAGAATATGACCTAACAATTTTTCTTGTATTTATTCTTTCTTTTAACATACTTTTCCTTTTTATTATTATTACTGACTACCTGATGAGTGGAATACATCTGATAGCAAAACCTGAGCTGGTGATTGAAAAATTCCCACTGAATGTGCCAAGCTTCCTAATCAGTGTAAAACTACAGATGGATGCCTGAAATAACAGCCACCCCCACCTGCTGTTATTTTTTCCTGAGGAGAATGTATAATGTTGTATTCCAGTCTTTCCTTTGGGAAATTTCTCTTTTTTTTCCTCAGGCTTTCATTCACTTCTCTTTAATCTAGTTAGATTCTGGATTCCTGAGCTACCTTACTAACATTACTAACATGTTACACTTGTCTTTACAATAATAGCTGTTTGAGCAGTGGCTAGGAAAAGAAAAAGAGAGAGGAAAAATTAAAATGGGTTTCATTTCTGAATATGTTATCAGTTGCTGACATTGAGAAATAATGTGAAAATTGAGATCAAAAGGGTATTTTTTAAAATCCTAATTTATGATTAGTCAATTATATTGGAAAAATGAATTTTTCTAAACAGTTTTCTTTTAAATTGTGAAGTAGCCCTGTAGGCTTTTAATTTTGTACCAAAATACAATATTGAGAAAAACTGAGGTATTTGCATGAAAGATGATAAAATATCTCTCCCATTTTTCCTGCAAAGGTCATGTTGGAGCTGGCATTCAGTAGCATGGAATCTTTAGCACCAAATAACCTACTGAACATAAGGAAGCAATAAGGTGTGCAGTACATAGAGAATTAAGGGGTTAGTTGTGTCTTCTTTGTCTAACATTCTCCTGCTTGTTATCTATGAAATTGCTGAAGTCATTTTATTTTGCCCTTCTGCCTAAACAAACAAACATACATACATACATACATACATACATACATACATACATACATACATACATATATACATACATACGGACCACTTGTTTTGATTTGTGTTAAGATGCAGGGAGTGATAGGCTGCACTTGCCTGTTTCTATAATGCAATGGGGCCAAAATCATCTCTCTTGGTGGTATCTCCTGTGAAATTCTACAGGAAAGACATGTTTCAGATTCCATCTATCTAATTAATGAATGTTATCTGGTGCATCTCCAGAGGAGAGACTTTTTTGTCATAGACCTGGCCATCTGTAACATTATTCCCTGGGAGATTAGACTTAACCCACCGCTTCTGGCTTTCCATAACGTTTTAAGGACCAGGTTCTGTTGCTGAATCAGAAGCCCAATATATATGGTTAAGTCAGTGTTCTTGATTGGTTTGGCTTTATTTCAGCTTATTGCTTGGTTATGATGGTTTTATTCCTATATAGCAACCCAAAGTCTGAGATAGGCAGCCATATAAATTGAATAGGTAGATGATGGATAGATGATGGATAGATGATAGAGAGGGGGAGGAGATGAGAGATATCATGTAAATAAAACTTTGTTGCATTGATTATACCTGCTTCACAAATTCTTATGCTCAGGAATGCTTACATGCACAAGCAAAATCCTTCATTCTCAATCAGCCATATTATTATATTTTCCAATATGAGTCTACTAGTTTTAAATTATTAAGAGGAGCCTTTCTTATGTGATACGATTTGGAAGGAATATAGAATTGATTGGTGATGTGCCATCAAGTCAGTGTGGACTTTAGCAACCACAGAGTTAGATTTTCTTCATAACAAGGGGAGTAGGAGGGAGGTATTTGGGGGGAACATGCCAATTGGCCACTGCTATCTGGTAGCTACCTTCAAGCATACAATTACAATCATTTGCAGAAAATATCTCTACAGGAAAGGAGCTGGCAGCTGTGCTTGGTAAGCAGCAATTTATGACATGGAAGGAATTAACTGAGCACACAGATTTGACTAACAACGTCAAGAAAGCTTGAAGCACAATTAGAAAGCTTAAAAAAGACCCAGAGAAACCGAATAGCTGCACAATGTAGCAGCCAACCCAAAAGCACGCTAACTGCTCCTAATGGTAAACCTCTGAGCAAACTACAGAAAAAGAAAATGAAATGGCAGGAGCATTAAGAGAATTAGTGTCACAGTGGGGGGAGGTGGGGTGCAGAGGAGCTCAAGACTAAATAGATAAAACCTCAGCAGGCAGGAGCCTTCAAGTAAAAGAGCTCATGGTAGCTCTTTATTTGAAAAATTGCAAGATATAACAACTTAAATTTCCCGGAAAGTTTGACCTTTACAGCTAAATAGCACTCAGCTAAAACAGATTAAACTCTTTTCGAATTCCTCTCCCTCTTTTTGGTGTAATGGTAACCCCCAAAGTTAGAATGGGGTAAAATCAGTTTTCACTTTACGACTCTAATGCCATTTGGTGAATCAAGTAATGAACTATATCTTTCAAAGATCCTGGAACACTGGGGAACTACCAGAGGACTGGAAAAGAGCTGATGTGGTTCCCATCTTCAAAAAAGGAAAAAAAATAGATCCAAGAAACTACAGACCTATCAGCCTGACCTCAATACCAGGGAAGATTCTGGAAAAGATAATCAAGCAACAAATCAGAAAGCACCTAGAAGCAAACAAAGTAATAACCAAAAGCCAACATGGGTTTGTCAACAACAGATCATGCCAGACTAATCTTATTGCACTCTCTGACAAAATGACAAAATTAGAGGAATGCCATCGATATAATATACTAGGACTTCAGTAAGGCATTTGATAAAGTAGACCATAACCAACCACTAGATTAAATAGAAAAATGTGGGTTAGACAGCATCACCACCAGATGGATTCGTACCTGGCTGACCAACCGCACTCAATGTGTAGTCCTCAATGGAACTGCATCTACATGGAGGGAAGCATGCAGTGGGGTACCCCAAGGCTCTGTTTTAGGCCCAGTACTCTTCAACATCTTCATCAATGATTTGAACAAGGGGATAGAAGGGGAACTCATCAAATTTGCAGATGACACCAAGCTAGCAGGAATAGCCAACACTCTGGAAGATAGGCTTAAGATACAGAAGGATGTTGACAGACTTGAACATTGGGCGCTATCTAACAAAATGAAATTCAATGGTGAAAAAAATAAGGTTATTTATTATTATTTATTTATTCACATTTCTAAACTGCCCCCTCTCCCAAAAAGGGACCAAAAAGGTCCCAAAAAGGTTCTACATTTAGGCAAGGAAAACAAAATGCACAGGTACAGTATATGTGGCACCTCACTCAATAGTCCCTACGGGGAGAGGGGGCGGTTTATAAATTCAATAAACCTTAAACCTTAATAGTAGTAACTGTGAAAGGGATCTTGGAGTTCATGTGGACAACCATTTAAATATGAGCCAGCAGTGTGCAGCAGCTGCCAAAAAAGCCAACACGGTTCTAGGCTGCATAAACAGAGGGATAGGATCAAGATCACGTGAAGTGTTAATACCACTTTATAATGCCTTGGTAAGGCCACACTTGGAATACTGCATTCAATGTTGGTAGCCACTATGTAGAAAAGATGTGGAGACTCTAGAAAGAGTGCAGAGAAGAGCAACAAAGATGATTAGGAAACTGGAGACTAAAACATATGAAGAACGGTTGCAGGAACTTGGTATGTCTAATTTAATGAAAAGAAGGACTAGGGGAGACATGATAGCAGTGTTCCAATATCTCAGGGGTTGCCCCAAAGAAGAGGGAGTCAAGCTATTCTCCAAAGCACCTGAAGGTAGGACAAGAAGCAATGGGTGGAAACTAATCAAGGAGAGAAGCAACCTAGAACTGAGGAGAAATTTCCTGACAGAACAATTAATCAGTGGAACAACTTGCCTCCAGAAGTTGTGAATGCTCCCATCCTGGAAGTTTTTAAGAAAACATTAGATAACCATTTGTCTAAAGTGGTGTAGGGTTTCCTGCCTAAGCAGGGGGTTGGACTAGAAGATGGTCAACGTTCCTTCCAACTCTGCTGTTCTGTTTTCTGTTTACCTCAACAGTTGTTATGTATGTAGCTATATTAAATATTCCTTAGTTAATCAAGATTTCAGCTAAAACATACCTGATGTCACAGCTAGCAATATCTAGATCAGGCCTGTCAAAATAGCGGCCTGTAGGCTGGATGCATCATGCTCACCCCGGCTCCACAAAGGCAAAAAAGTCAGGATATGTCACAATACGTCATGTGATGCGATCAAGTTTGATACCTGTGATCTAGATCTTCCAATATGTTTCCCTTCTATATCAAGTGTATGAAGCATCCTCTTTCTCTTCCATGCTTGGTGAATTTCTCTTTACTCTGGAACTTGCAGCCCAAGCTTCCTGCATCGCATTTGATCTGCTAGCTATCATCCTCTTTTCTATTGTTTAACTCCACACATACCTCCTTTCCCGATACCTCCTTAGCTAATTTCAGCCCCCCTTTCCTTTCATGTGGAATAATCCACATGTATTTTTTAAAAAAACTTCAATAGTTTCCTCTCTTACCTATTTCCCCAGATGGAACTTACCAGCTCCAGGCCCAATCTGTCTGTTCATAAGATCGGATTGGATGGCAGCCAGTATTTATTTGCTCAGTTCTGGCACAATTACTATTTTAGAATCTTTTATAATGGAAGAGGTATAAAAATGCATGTGAATGCTGATAGTCTAACTCAGTGGTAGTCAACCTGGTCCCTACCGCCCACTAGTGGGCATTCCAGTTTTCATGGTGGGCGGTAGGGGTTTGCTGAAACTGCTTTATAACTTTTATAAAGTAAAGTTACTTCCCTACTTTAGAAATCACCATTACTGTGGAACTGGTGGGCGGTTAGAAAATTTTACTACTAACAGAGATACAAAAGTGGGCGGTAGGTATAAAAAGGTTGACTACCCCTGGTCTAACTGAACAAATATACGGTAATACTTTGGACTAGGTGTCATGGAATTACTTAAGAACTGTTCAATTGGTGTCTAAAGACAGATGATGTTATCCATTCACAGTTGTGTCTGACTCTGGGCAATTCTATGGGCCAGGTCTCTCCACACCTTCTGATCTTGCACTGCTTCTTTGAGTTTTCTATGCTCTGGCTGGTGTCAGTTTGATGGTGCTAAAAAGGAGGGAATGAGATAATATTGTATTGTAGCATTATTGAATAGGGAACAAAAAAAAATCCTTCAAATCCAAACAACTACTAGCCGACATAACTTCTGTGCTATCCATATAAGTTATGTGAACATGTAATTCTGAAAGTTCATCTCTAGTGGTTGAGAAATTCATTCTGCAGCAACCTAGATTTCAACCAGGAGAATAAAATATGGGCCTGAAGATAATGGAGGGGACGACTGGCTGAACTGGAGAAAATGCTGTACGGGAGTGACATGAGAAAAGCAAGATCAAAAAGATCAAGTTAAAAATTGTGAGAGTGAGATTGAAGCTCCTTCCTTATACTTGTATTTTCATTACACAAAGGTAAAAGAGGCGGGACTGCAATTAAACTGCTGAAAATAATATTTTTTTAAAAAAATCCCACAATGAACCCTGCTGGTCGGGGTGTGGACTCTGATTATAAGGAGTAATCTATTCCCCTTATGCAGGCCTTTCCATTCTTACCTTGTTCTATTTCAGGGGTGGGGAACTATGGCCCCTTTATGACTTGTGAACTTCAACTCCCAGAATTCTTCATCCAGCCAGGAAATCTGGGAGTTGAAGCCCACAAGTCATAAAGGGGCCATAGTTCCTACCTCTGTTCTATTCTCTAATCTCCCTCATTTGTATATATAATGCTTACTCTGAGATGGCCCAATTTTTTTCTATCATCTGGATCAATATTATGCGGCAAGTCAGGTATACTTCAATGCCACTCAATTAATGTCTTTATTGCAGTCATTCTAATGCACAGCACAGCACATGAAAAGGTAGAAAATAAACCCCTGCAGCAGCTGTGTGAAAGAAGGAACTTAAGAACCCAAAACAGGGAAATATATATGTGGTTGGCTTAGCAACAGCCAGCTACTTTTAACATGGGTGCATAAAAACTCCAGCAACCAGCCATTTGGCTAGGATTGTGTGTTTCAACACTCACATCCTCAACTTATGTTTGTAATTGAGCCCTCAGATTTGGTTGTAACTCATGCTGATCATAAAATGACCACCATGTATCTGTGCCCAATTTTGCAATATAGTCATTACGCAGATGTGACCATACAGCAAACAAGTTGGTCATAAAGTAATGCCATGATTGTAAAGCAAATCTTGTGGGTATTGCAAACCCATTGCTTGCTATGGTTTTTTTTTTCTGCCAAAAACTGGAAGTAAATGCCAATATCTGGCAAAAACATCATAAATTGCAGTCACCTGACCACAGGACTGTGCAAACAGCTGTAAATGTGGACTGGTTGCCCAAGTGTCCAAAATGCATTCATGTGGTCAGTGGTTTCCTAAAGTAGTATGGAATGCAATATCTCTCTATTCACAACTGTTTGGAGTGGTGGTGGTGGGGGGTGTTGATTAGGACAAAATATCTGACAATATCTTTCATACATCAGAGGAATCCCATTCTTTGAACCCATTGCTGAGCTTCAGGAAAAGAAAAATGGAGGAAAATACTTGGAATGCTCCTTTCTGGGTCGCTGTGTGATTTGATCACACTTCCTCTTAGAGAGACATTTGCATTGTGATGGGAAGTGACTCATGACTGACATTCAAAGTGCTGCATCACTGGAGCACCTGGGAGAACAGCTGCCCTTGACCAAGGCAGCCCTTCCAGGGATCAACTCTCCGGCCATGCTGTCAATACAAGGATGAATGATGGGCAGAACACTGAAAGATCAAATGGAGTGGTCAGATGGAAGGAGCATACAGAGCACCACAGAAAGTGCCATTACAATGAGGCCATATCTTTTATATGCATTTATGCTTGTTGCATTGACTTCAATGGGGCATCCTGTGTGGCCTTAAGGGGAAAAGCTCTATTTTCAGAGCAACAAAAGTACTTGCTCTTGTCCAGCTCTACCTGACTGTGAGACACAAGCAGAAGTGTATTGACACAAGCAGTACAAACACTGAATGGACAAGCAAATGGACACAACCCTTCTGATGGGGCAAGGAGGATATGCAATGAAGTTTAAGCACATGCAAGCTTTTTGGGAAACTCTTCAAAGTTGAGCATGTGGCAATGGTGCTGGAATATCATATTCTGTAACCTTTCTTCTGTTTTCAAGCATTCTTTATTTCCTTTTTTCAAGGTAATATTTTTGGTTTCCGTTTTGATGACTTTTGGGAAAGTGTATGTTGTGGGTTTTAAGAATATCTTTGGTTCACTCTTGCTACAAAACTTCAGAAGCCGAAGACTGGAGGTGTAGGGGGGAAATAAATTAATCAGTTGTACTGAGACATAAATTCCACTGAGTTAGCAGAACTTGCACCCTCTTACACATACATAGGATAGGACTCTAGTACCCATGTTTGTAATTATAGACTAGCATAGATTCCGAGGTCGATCGGGCTTCATAGCAATTGCTTTGTGGAAATTGTAGCTTATTTAACAGTCACACACAGTTCCTTTAGAGCAGTGGTTCTCAGCCTTCCCAATGCCGCCACCCTTTAATACAGTTCCTCATGTTGTGGTGACCCCCAACCATAAAATTGGTGTCTCGGTTCCTAAGACCATCAAAAATATGTGTTTTCCAATAGTCTTAGCCGACCCCTGTGAAAGGGTCGTTCGACCCCCAAAGGGGTCCCGACCCACAGGTTGAGAACCACTGCTTTAGAGAATGAAATTGTATCTCAGACAGAATTGCTGCTGCTTCTGTTTTAGATAAATAGATAATTTTGCACACATGCCTGAAACCTGCTGCTAAAATAATCATTCTCCTAGGCTGATGACAGTCCGTATTTCAATCCTCTAAAATATTCATCAATAAGGGAAGAGTTGCTGATTGCGATACTTTTTTTCTTTTCTTTTCTTTTTTTTTTCTAACACCGGGAGGAGGCAGACATTTGAAGCCACCAAGCAAAGCGGGAGGGAGAGCTTCGCTTTTCGCTGCCGTTTCCCCTTGATTGCGCTATTGAGAGACCTTTCAAAGGGGGGGGGGGGGGGAGACCCTTGGAAATGCAGGGAGGGCTTCCTGTAATGCCTTCCTGATCGGTTTCTCCCTAGGGAAGGGGCCAAGGCGGAAGCGGGGGGGGGGTTTAGCTTGCTGTGAAATTGGGGGAAGCAGCTCCTTTGGTTCTGGCGCTGAGGGGGTTGACTGACAGTCTGCAGTGCAGTGGAGTTGGCGGGGCTCCCTATATGGCTAAGGATTTAACTAGATGCTAATGCCAATCGGGAAAAGGAGCTGAGGTGAGCCTGCGAGCTGCCGCTGAAGAGGCGATCGAAGGCTGAGCAGAGCGCGCCCCCCCCCCCACTTCCAGAGCCATGGCTGAAGGGGGCGAAGGAGGAGAAGACGAGATACAGTTCCTACGAACTGTAAGTATCCGTGGGTGCATCCGTATCGAGGCTTCTAGATCCGGAACCCGGTTGTTTTCTCCTTCAGGTCTTCTGAGCGGGTTCTAAATAAGGTTTCTCCCCAGTCCCTGGGCTCTTTTTTATTTTTTTTATTTTTGGCTTAGGAGTGAGTCTTGGGGGGAAGTGGACAATCTTATTAACAGACCATTCGGAATCAGACCATCCCCTTCGGACATTCTGTCTCGCCTCAGATCTGCCCACCGACCTCCTCGGATCGAGGGGGCTGCCTCCAAAGCGAGAGTTGGCTTGGCCATTCCCAGGGTTCCCTCCGGAGCATCCTTGCTCAACTTTGTACTTGGCTCTTGGAAATGCGGCACCGCCAGATCTCTGCCCTCTGAAACTTCTCTCCTGGTTTCTGCTGCTTCTCTGCGAAACCCAGAAGGTTGGCAAGAGGCAAGGGGATCCGGGGTGGAATTTGCGAGGAAACCTTCTTGCAACTTCCCACCCGCTTCCGAGCAAGTAGAAAGGATGCTGTTGCCTGAACGTCAGGGTTTCCAAAGTAAACCACTGTCGTTTCCGAAGCTTCCTTTAAGGAATGCAGCACTTTTCTGAGAGAAGGAGTGTTGGGCAGGGAAAGAACCGAGTGTGCTTCTCGGAATGCTCCCAAAAAAGAACTTTCACGTCCTGCCATAAGCTTTTAAAACAAACTGGAACGAAGAATCTGAGCCACGCGTTAACTTTACTGGGCTGTGGTGGGAAAGACTCCTCTCTGCTCTCCTGGTGAAATCCTCCGAGGTTGACGTATGTTTGGTATTGGTTGGGGAAGAGTCCCTCTGCTTACTTCTCCATTTTTCACCTTCCCGAGGAGCAACTTCATCAGGGTCAAGTAGCCCTGTTGAGCTTGTAGCGTAACTTTTAAAAGGTGGATTTTCCGGCATAGATCTTCTCCATATCCAACGTCGTTGTCAGCTGGTATTAGAGGAAAGGGATAAGAGAGATGTGACGAAGGTCCCAGGCTCTTGGGGGAAAAAAGATGCCAGCTGTGATCAAATATCACGCTTGCTTGCTTCCTGAAATCTCCTGATGGAAGAGCTAATTTCGGTGAAGAGCACTTTTGTTCTATAACATTTTCAGTGGCTTTATGAGATGGAACAGCCACCTGTCTATACAGGGAAGAAGCTAAATATATATTCTAGGCATTAGATGATTTATTGCATTTAATATCGTACTTTACTTCTTTTTACTATTCCTCTCTGGCTTGGCACTTTCCAAAATATATCTTTGATGCAAAATTCTTCCAAACAGCTAAGACACTTCATTTAATATCCCCACTGAATAATAAAGCCAAAAAGCTTCCCCCCTTCCAGACAAATGATGTATATCTTCTGCTTCCTGAAGTGGCTTCTGATGAAATGGTTATCTATATTCTTTACCCAGCATGTAGAAACTCTTCCCATCTTTCAGTGAATTTGGAATATATTTTTTTCTTGTTCAGCATATGATGTACAGATATACTTGCTTTTAGGAAGCTTCTTCTTGGCACTGGTATATAGTGCAGAGACTGGACTGCTGTTTCTCCATTAACAGTACACTCTTCCCCCTCTTCCTGCTCGTTCCAGTCTTAATTTCCATCATAAAATCTAAACTGTAAGCATCCTTTCCCTCCCCCATGTCAGAAAACTTATTCAGTGAGAGGTAGTGACTTCCAAGACTTTTTTTTAAAAAAAATCTTTATACCATACCAAAGGAGCTGGTATGATTGATTAACCTATGGCACATTACTTTGATTGCTGCAATCATATCAATATTAATTATTCCCTGGGCACAGCAACTATGTATTAAGGCATGTCCATAACGTTAAAACACTTTTAAAACACAGTCTGTTTTTCTAGCTTCTTTATTGGAATAGCTCATAGCAATCCTTAAACTTGTGACATTCTAATTTATAGGGACTGATTTTGATTAAATGTTAAATTAACATTTGATTAAATTAATTTAAATGTTAAGGAATAGCTTTTTATGTGCAACATACTCCTATTCTTCTGAGACTGGCAATGCAACTGTGGACGTGACAGGTCTGATTAGAGACAAGATTCATAGTAATAACCTTGAAAAGTGCTCTTTTCCACAGATAATTGTTGAATATACACAATAGGATTTCCACATTTTTCCCACTCATTGACAGCATCAGTTCTTTTGTCTCATGCTTTGCCATCTTCATTCTGATTTATTATCCAAATTGAGTAAAAATAATCCATATGATTTCATCATTGTACTTAGACACCTGATTTTTGGAAGCAGTTGCCCTCTGCCTTAGAAGTGGTTAAATGTTAAGAACCAGTTCAATATTACTAAACATTTCTGCTTAGTTTTACATTGTGTATTTTGATGTTCAGAAACTATGTTATTGTCAAAAACATTCAGTACATGTGTCAAGTTTCTGTGGTTAAGGATTTTAAATGGTGCTCCTAAGGTAATAGAGCACCAACTAAACCTGTTGGAACTTGTCTGTATCTACATTGGAAGGGAATTTTGCTATTTCTCACCATTTGATTTCATCACTTTGTTTTAAATATATTTAAAAGGACTTACCAATATTTCCCAGTTTGTTGAACTCTCGTCCATAATTTGCTGTATGGGTCATATACTTTTTTTTTTTCAAATTTCATATTAAATGTGGAAAAAGAACATATCAAGCACAAAGAAAATTATGGACTACAGTTCAACAAAGTGGTAAATAAGTCCTCTAAAGTGGGGAATAGTGGACAATCAACCATTTTAATTAACATTGCGGATTTTGTGAATAGACACCCTCAGGATCACATATTTGAAAAATGAAAAGTAATTTGATTAGCACATTTACTGCCTCGTATAAGGATAGCACAAATAACAGGCTGATAAAAAGGTATATTAAAGATTAGAAAAGTTAGGCTTTAAAAATTAGGCATAAATACAGGCACCACAGGTACAGTAGGATTGTTGCGTGCAAGTGTTGGTGACAATAGTAATAGCAATAGCACTTAGAATTATATACCGCCCCATAGTGCTTTACAGCACACTCTGGGCAGTTTACAATGTCAGCACATGGCCTCAAACAATCTGCATCCTCATAAGGATGGAAGGCTGAATTAACCTTGAGCCTGTCAGGATCAAATTCCAGACTGTGGGCAGAGTTAGCCAGCAATACTGCATTTTAACCACTGCACCATCAATGGCGATCAGTGATCAATGATGATCAATGCTACCCAAGTGGGACCCAAACAGGTGAATCTCTTTTGGTAGTGAATATACTTCAGGATTGGACCATTTCTTTCATTGAATCTCTTATTGGCTAATTAATAGGCTTAGCTGGTTGGGTGGTAATTATGTAGATATTTATCCATACAGCCCATGAAATGGCAAGGAGAACAAGTGTGAAAATGTACATCAGAACGTGAAACCCACAACTTACATACTTGCATTAGAAATCGGGCACAAATATGTTGTGTTTAGTTTATTTGGATTTATATGCCACCCTTCTCTATATGTCATCTTGATGTTACTTTGATTCATTGTAAATGCTTCTGTGTATAAGAGAAGTTCTCTTTAATCATTGGAAGAAACACATAATTCTTTTTAGTTTAATTGAGGGGAAAAAATTCATAAACAATTAGGCTTTGACTATTTTGTTTTGGCTGAATTCCTAATAACTTTTCAGGCTTCTGTTTCTGCGGTTTTTGAGAATTGTAAAGATTTGAGGGCCAGAATGTAAGGATGCCAATGGCAGATGCAAAGTACAATTATGTGTGAACCAAAACTTGGCATATTTGAACACCGCTATAATGCTGTGTCCTGGAAACTCAATCTTACTTTAAAAAGTCAAGGAGTAAAACAATATTATTACTGCAAAGAAAACATGATTCTCAGATAATGGCTTGTAAAGGCCACATAATGGACTATGGGAAAAACACATTTTAAATTAGAGACATACTGGTACACATTACATAAGTTAATGCATGTCTAGTTATGAGTAAGTCTTATATATTTGGTTTATGCAATATCTTAAGACATAATATGACTTTGGTTTAGTGTATTATACTGTATGTACCCAGCATTGTGGTTTAGAGATTATGCTTATGGTCTACTCTAGCACAATGTGAACCCGGCTTAGTCACAAATCATGAAGGAAACCATGGCTTAGAATATTGGATAAACCCAGTGTCCAGTGGAGTTTATCTCTATGTATAAAATAAGAATCTTGCTATCTAGCTGCTATAAAACAACTGCCTTGAGAACAACTTTTGGAGCTATTTCATGAACTGACTTGAATTAGACTTGGTAAATATTCAACTATTGCTTACATGTCCCTTTAAATCTTAAATAGATATTTGATGGCAGTGAAATAGATTTTGATGTAGGGTCTCCGATGCTTCCATTGTTACTGATGAAACAATCTGAACATACTCAGTGCATTGTTAATGTTATTTATATGCTTGGCTGATTTACTGGATTATCATTAGTGTGTTTAAGGTCAAGCTGGGAATCAGTCTTGTATTTCCTCCTATACTGAGACTTTGGGAAATTATTGGGAAACTAGAAACTGCAAGAAAGGCTGCGGAAATAAGGAATAAAATTTAATCCTATATTGTAATCAAGATATTGCATTATGTTGAAAAAGAATTATACATGTTCCATAAAAATAATTAGAATAGGGGGGAAAATATATGCACACACAGTTTTCATTGTTCCTGGCTTACCTTACCTTTTGTTCCTGGAACATAGGCAAAGCTTTTTTGGGGGAAAGCTACTTTTCTACTCATTTCATGCCTGCAATCCCAAGCCTTGAAGCCATAATCATGGCTATACAGAAAATTGACTATCATTGGGTCTACTGTAGACAAATAAATACGTATGCCTTAGAATGAAATTTAGAACTATAGGTTGGGGGACGTTTTCAGATAAACATTTAAAATGATACTCATGAAATTAACTTGTCATCATTTGCCAATGAACTAGTGATGTTAATACTTTCTGAAAGATTACATGGAAGTAAATTTGTCATAATTGCTGGAAGCCCAATGTCCAAAGAGAGAGATTGAGAGAGAGAAAGAATTTTGATTTTGCTGGGGATAAATCAGATATGACAGATATTGTCATTTTGTCCTATTTGTGAGTTTTCCTGGGGCATCCGATTGGCCACAGCTGGAAAAAGAATGTACCTTCAAGAACCTTCACAATTTTAGAAAACAAGACATCAGTTCTGATGTGCAAATCATGGATTCACATAGCACTTAATGTCAAAGCTAATCATGGTGCTATAGAAATATTTTCAGGATAAAACCCACACTTGGCCTTCAAGTGACATCTTGGAGCAACACTTCAACAAACAAGTGGGCCATAACAAAGATGTAGGTACTATGAGCTGCTCAATGAGACAAGAATGAAAATGGCTATAAATTATATCTGCATTTGTGTTCTAAAACTGATAACCCTATCAGATCCTTGACAGTTTCTGAATGAGTAACAATGATAGAACCAAATTTCTACCCAATCAGATTTAAATGTTTTATGCTGTGTTGCAGTAGCATCATCTCAGAAGAGGAAACAGATTTACTATTATCTTTAGCTCTATAACATCCATTAATAACATTAGCTTGTTTCTATTCTTGGTGTTCCTTCTGCCCATTGAAAGACGGCACAGAATTAAGTAAAAATCTTCCATCCATTGACAGCCCTGACAGGCACATCCAGGACAAAAAAATAAATGCATTTTAAAATTAAACTATAATGAAATATATACAGTTAATGCGATTACTTCCCACATATATCATACTTTCCCTCTGATAGTTGATAAATTTTGCAGGAGCTCTGGGAAGGAAGCCCAACTCATTGATGGTACTGCATGTGACATGGGGTTCAGATTGTGAGCCCCTTTTGATTTATGACCTAATCCCCAGTAATTTACTCTTTTAATGTAAACAGTGATCATTTTCCTGATTCATGCATATTTCTCCCTTGTAGCAGCGAAGCAGAATATTTTAAAAAAATATTAGGAAGAACATTTCAAAAATTGTTAACACTGCTATAGCTGATAAGTGTTTTAGTAGGTGTATGAATTTAACTTTTGGAATGGTATATTAAACTTGAAGATATTGTACATCACTTGAAAATGGCCATTTGACTATTGTATTAATAAAGCATTTAGAGCAGTGTTTCAGTTACAGTGAAAATAATTATACTATATATCTGTTCAAGTCAGAATTGTTATGTATCCATGTAGAAGAAGAAAAATGAGGCTTGATAAAAGCATAATCCAATTAGTAGGGTAGTAAAGTCATGCAATCAAGAAATGTCAGATCACAAAGTTTGCAGAGTAAGAAACAAGAAAACCAAGAAGGCAGGTTTTGGATTGTAGGAAACTTTAGAATAATGAGAAAGAAAATTTCTAATACCAAACTTCTACCATCTTTTTTTTTTAAAATAGAAAAGTAGAATGTTAGCTGCCAGAGAATCAGAGTAGCTTATTTATATTTATAGAGATAAGAGTCAGACCCAAAGAACAATAAGGATCAGTAAAATGCTCGACAAATAAATGAATAAAATAAAATAAAAACACTTCTAAGAGGAAATATATAGAATATATATTTAAGAAATATTTTCATGTCGTTTTTCCCCCCAATTCTTAATGGTCAGAAATTTGGAGAAAATTCACTTGCACTGAGAGTAATGTTGCTAAAACATCCCCCAAAATCAGATGCCCCAGAATACATAAAGATCCATCAGTATAGCAACAAAACTGATATTTTAGCTTCAACACTGGCAGAGCTTCACAGTCATGGGACTTTAGGGAATGAGGGTTTCCAGAAAATCAGTTGGAATAACAATGGTAAATAGGTGCAATGGTGTGAGAAGGATTTTTAATTTTCTTTCTTTAGTGATTTTAGCTGCAGCAAAATTGTGAAGAGACTCTTCTTGTAGAGGCTATATCTATCAGTAAACATGCACAGCAGTCTGCAGCCCTAGTCCCACAGACTGATCACTGAAGTGGTGGGTATATAGATGACATGCTAAATAGTGATTCATTTAAAATGTATATGACAGTTTCTCTGGGTAGCCAAACCAAAGGAAATGGGAGAGGAAAAAAGCATGAACAGAGGAGTTGGCTAGGTTCATTTTTACAAAATCTGCTAAACTACAAATTAAGTATTGCCTCTGAACACAGCCACTCCGTTCCAATATCAGCAAAGGGCAAGCGACTTGCCAGTCGGGGTTTTTAGGCTATCTCCAAGTTAATTGCCATGTGTGATGAGCAACTTTTTGGCTGCAAGGCAAGTCCTGAAACATTAAGAAATCCATCAGGATCAGGACTGTTTTGGCATTTATCTTGCCTTAGGAAATATGGACTGGGACAGCTTTTTTTTATAACCATGAACTGACAACGTAATTACAACATAACATCTCAGAAAAGTCTGTTGTGTGGCAGCTACTGGACTGATTGTGTTTGATTTTGAAGTATCATGCTATGTTGTGTCTGCAATTTTCTATTTCCAAGATATGTGTAGCTTAAAATTCTCCTGAGTAAGTCCTCAAGTCCTGATTCTCACTCAAGGATGATGCAGACATTTTGATGTCTGAAAATAATATAGGATCATGACATGGATGGTTCACAGAGCTTTCTTTCTCATAGGTCACACAGATCACACAGCTCTCCTTCACAAGCTGTGTGTTTATCCTCACAGTTTCCTAGTTTGCTCTTCAAGTCCTCATTTTCTTTCAACAGGCAAGAGCAAGACTGGTGCTGAGATGAAACTTCTTCATTAGAACATCTTACCTTGGATTTCAAAATTGAAGAGTTTGGGCATATTTTTCACCAATGCCTTTCACTTGTTGGGGTAGTTTTAAATCTCTTTGTGGGAAAGTAATAGTTTTATAATGCTATTATAAATTAGGGAGTGCTTAATCATGAGCTACGGATAATAGTTTCAGTATTTTTCTTCAGAAATTCTGTATGACCTACCGCACAAAGTGGAAAGATGCAGAGTCTGGGTTCCTGTTAAGAATTTTGCTGCACTGTTTTATTCTTATTAAGCTTGTGAACAAAATAATGATCCGCAAACAACTGTCAGATGATATGCCCTTATATTTTAAGGTGCCATTCCTATTGTTATTGTCAGGTACTTTGTTGCTATGTGTCATGCTCTATATCAGTTTTTTTCAACCTTGGCAGATTTAAGATGTGTGGCCCATTTCCTAGAATTCCTCATCTAGGATGAAGCAAGATGAAAACCAGTTGAAATATATACATCTTAAAGTTGTCAAGATTGAGATACACTGCTCTATGTGAAAATAAGAATTAGATTTACAGCCGTTTTCCTAATCTTAGAGTCAGGTTCATTGAATAACTAAAAAGCTAACTTGCCATTTATGATGTATATCTCTAAAACTGCATTCTACCCCTGCAAGCTTTGTTTAACTGAACAGAGCCTCAAGGCTTTATTGTACGCCTCATGTTTGAAATATCCTTATTTTGCAGCAACTGCACAGAACTTTATACCTTTTATTAATGAATAAAATAAAATTACTGTTTGCTAGCTGCTTCTTAAATCTGCAGATGACCTTGGTTTTCTTTCTGTAACTTTCTTTCTCAATTACAATATAACCTAAGAATGCTCAAGAAGAATCTTCTATCACTTCCATTTCAAAATTAAGTTGGTGGTGGTGGTGGTGGTGGTGGTGGTGGTGGTGGTGGGGAGATGGCGAGAAATCTTGACAATTGCTAGCTTTTCCTTTCAGTGGAATCCTTGGTACTCTCTTGAGTTTGGTTGTTTGCTTGCAGACTTTTCATTACCTGCCTTCTAGGGCCTTGCCAAGTCATAGAGGATCAGATAAAACATAAAAGTCACAATTAATTAGGATTAAAAAGGAAGAATACAATTGTTCTACAATTATATAAAAAGTGTTAGAGTAAATATTACGGGACACTGTACAAACTATAAAACAGTACCTGACGATGGTCAAGAAAATAAAATCAGATTGATTTGATAACAACTTAAGGCAAAACAAATCAGAATGACATTTAGTGAAGAATGAAAATAACACTTCTTGGGAGGGGACTATGTAGGGAGGGCAATACTATTATTCCTCCATCAGATGGACACAGTCTCTGTTCAAAGGAGATGTATCTTCCTTCAGTAATGGCTATTGGGATGTTTCTTTTCAATTAATGCCATCCATAATAGGGATTTGGAAATAGCTGGATACAAGTTGTTCAACATTATTTGTTAATCCTTATTGAATGCCTCTAATTATTTGCCTTCTTATTTTTGCAATGTCTTATTAGCCTTACAGCAGCATCTGGCATCTTTCACACCATTCATTGTGTGTAATTCATATGCATCTGATGCCAGGAGTCATTAATTCTTGTTTCACATCTACCATAACATTCATTGTATTCTGTTAGCTTGCTTTGTTGGTTGGTTGGTTTGTGGTGCTCGGTATGGAAAGGTGCTTTGACTCATCACATTTCTGTTAGGACTTGAGACCTGGGGTTGGCAAGGTTGGAAATAGAAATCTGGAAACAGATAAGTTTTAACTAAAGATGATACCTAAATATTGTTTTACCTTCAATAGTCCAGGCAAAGAAATCAGCAAGAAGCAGTCTATTATGACAAAAGGGGAGAAAAAAATAACACAGAATTAAAAGCCCAAGACACAAATACATATGTATTCTAGATTCTTAAGTCTAGAGTAGCTGATTCTCATTTTACTAAGTAACAGTATCTACTCTTATCAATCCTACACGTATCCTCACCTAGTCTTTGTTATTGCTTTGAAAACTTCTAAATGCAATTTGAGATCCCAAAGATAAAGCATTATAGCTCAGGTCTACATGAAACATCTCCCTGTTCATCTATCTTAGCTAAGGTGTGGATCTGTATAGTATAAAATTCCTTTTAAATCTATTTCAGTAAGAATTTAATATAAATATAATTAATCATATTATTCTTGGAGAGCTAGAACCAGGTTGTTACAAACTGCCAACTGCTGTGACAAAGACCATTTAGTTAGTCCTTTTGGTGGAAAGACTTTAAAAAAACATTGTGAAATAGTTATTGCTTGTAGAGCTTTATTACCTCATTTCTCCTAGACATTCAAAGTCAGCAACAGTTAAAAGGTTAGTGAAATATTAGAAAACTAAAGTGTATGTTAGAAATGAAAGAAAAGAATCTTGAACAATCCTTCATATAAAGGTAATTTCATTTATTTTTGCTTTCCATTTTTTTGTCCAGCAACATTTCTAACACACTATTTCCCTCTAAACACATGTCTTCTTGGCTATAAATAATGAAGATGGATATTTAGATGTTTGTTATATATTTGTGTCTGATTTCTTCCAAAATACATCAATGTGCAGTTAAGAAAAAGGGAAATATAATATGTCAATACTAGTACACCTCAACAAATGGGAGCTCATTTAACAGGTACTTGCTGTTATGAGGAAGCTAAGCTACACTGGATACATCTAGTTTAGATAACAATGGTGATTTTCCAAATCATATATGACTTGCAGGTAACTAGAGGACAAATTCAGACTGGCATTTCCTTATATAACATGACATTTTGAAATCAGTCCTCAGCTATATTTTTAAAATGTAGGGCGAAATAAATAATCATGCATTGGCTTATATGTTTTTTCCTTATAGTTGACCTTGCAGAAACAAAACTCTGAAAATCATAACAAATCACACGCAGATGTCTTGTGGAAGAAATCAGTCACGTTGATCCCTGTGATGCTTGAAGTTTGTCCACTCTCTCTTTTTTAACCTTTTGTAAAGAAAGTTTAGAATACCACTTAAAATGTAAGCAAAATGAAATTAAGTTGCCATACTGTCAAGTAAAGCACTAGCCTCCCGAATAATTTTTATTTCCAAGCTGCCCTTAGTTCCACATAAGCCACATCTGCATTGCTACAAAATAAAGGATGGCTGCACCTCAGTGCTATGTTTGTGAATGCCAATAAATAGACACAATGAAGTTTGGGGTCAGTTGTGAGAGTTATGGTTAGGACAGTGGTGGGTTGCTAACCAGTTTACTACCGGTTTGCTCATGCTTGCGCGTGCAACGCTTCTGCAAATGCCCAGAAGTGTCCTGCAGGTGGGTGGAGCCTCCCACTCGACCACTACCAGTTCGGCTGAACTGGGCCAAACTGGGAGTACCCTACCTCTGCGTTAGGGCTTGTCTTTTTTGCTAAGGTCTGCTCCCAAAATCTCGGGTGTTCTGGTTGCCGCCAAAAGAATGGCTTTCATTGGTGGCAGGAGATAGGTTATTTGTTTTGTTGTTGTTGTTGTAATGAGAAATATATCCAAAGAATCCAACTGTAACTTAGTAGAAAGTGTCAATCGTGATGTACTTGAATTTTACTTGTATATAAAAGTTTAGAATAGCATCATTCATTTACAGCTCCATAATGAATGTCCTTTTATCTATGTAAGAAATACTTGATGGCTTTTAGGATGGAATAATATTACAAACCGTTTATATGGACATCTTATATTATTTTCCCTTAAAAGCTTTTTAAGAGAACCAAGTGATTTAGTCTTTTGTCCAATTTTGTAAAGGACAGTTTAGCCTACCCTGATTTGATCTAATTTTAAGAAAATCTCAGAGCTTTAATACAGTATTAAGTTATATTCTCCTCTCTAAGAGAAGTCCTGAACATATTTGCTTTCCTTTTGAAGTAAATGTGATTTATGAATCCAAACAAATTATTAGTTTTAATGATAATATAGGGAAAGAAGCAAAAATCCATTTATAGTTCATAAACTTGTTTGTTTTTACCACCAGTTAATGGATTTGAGTTTGTTTGGAGATCCTAGCAGGAAGCAAAGCTATTTTATATTCTTGACCAAAGAATGGCACATTCCTGCCATAACACTTTTACCTGCTTTGCTGTCAACCCTGGTCGTAACCACAATAGTTATGTGTAGTGTTGAGGTACTGGCCTAGTAAACAGGAGATTGTGAGTTCTAGTCTTGCCTTAGGCATGAAAGCTGGCTGGGTGACTTTGGGCCAGTCACATTCTCTCAGCCCAGTACAACTCACAGGGTTGTTATTGTGGGGAAAATAAGAGAAAGGAATATGTACGATTTTAAACATAATACTGGGAATTTCTATAGGTTTCCAGTGGTTTATAAGATTCCAAAGAATACATGTACTGTCACATTCCTTTTATGAGTACAGCAGATGAAGACCAGAGTAATGTCGGTATCAACTTTGTAAAGTTACACACACACACACACACACACACACACACACACACACACACAGAGGGAGGGAGGGAGGGAGAGAGAGAGAGAGAGAGAGAGAGAGAGAGAGAAGAGAATATCACACAGACACACATTATATATACACATACACACAGACAAAATAAATCTTCATAGTGATTCCCCAAGAAGATCAATAATTGAACTAATTGAATGTTCAGTCCTACACTAGAAGAATAAATTGGCTTCTGCATGAATTACATGCTCAGTTCTCTTTCTTCTCATCAATCAACATCCCTAATGAAGCAGGTAAATTGAAGCTTGCCTCAGCATACAATTATTAAATACTGTAGTTCTAAGTCAATAAGTTTAGAAATACTTGAAAAGGTATATGGCTACAACAAAATGAAAAAAAAATATTATTCACTTACGGGAATAAACTGTGTGTGCATGTGCGTGTGTGTCTGTGTGTGAGAGAGAGAGAGAGAGAGGGAAGGAGAGGGAGAAGGAGAGAGAAGTTTATGCTTGTATGGGTTTAAAAAAGAAAAAGAAAGAAAAATGTCATTAACCCATAGAACTACATTGTGGTTCTGACTTTGAACAGTCACTAAATGAACTGTTGTAAGTCAACGACTACTTGTATTATGCAATATTTCAGTGAGGAAGCCAAGAGCTTTCATTAACACTCCAACTTATGCTCTCTAGAGAAAGACTGAAAATTTCAGGGAGTGCTGGTCTCAAATCACCTGAGGAATACCAACTTGGGCAAATAAACATGGCTATGAAGAGTTATCGTTTATCTTTTGTACAACAGAAGATCAGTAATATAATTGTCTTCATTCATTGTTGTTGTTTTATGAGGTAGGCCCATAAAAGAGGCAGTGCAGAATTTCACCAAAGTATGAGTAGAAGGGAAGAAGCAGGAAATTGGATAAAGGAGAAAAGTAAGAAACTTTTCCTCTAACTATAAGAAAGTCTATTACTCCAGATTTATTGCTCATAGACTCCTTGTGGATATGCCATTTTTAAACTGTAATCATTAACCAAACTGGGGGGAAATATGTAGGTGTAAATACCATATCATTCCTTTTTACTTCCTCCTTTTGTCTTCTTTCACTTATATTGATAATACTGTCATGACTCATCTTCCAAGGTAGTCCATAGCTATTCTGCATCCTTTATCTTGTATTTGGACTTTGACAGATGTTGAATACATTCTTGGCAGGAGCATAATCTGACAGTGGTGCCAGTCAACACCACAAAGATGGCTAGACAGAATCAAGATATTTTATTTGTGTTACTTTAAGGTTTTGTAAAATGTGAAAAAGCCTCAGAGGGTGATAAACAATCTCAATTCTCTAAGCCTGCATATTTTTTTTATGGGCAAAAGGAAGTAGTTCCGTAATATTAGTTTTTAGTAAAGGAGATCATTCTGAAACAATGGTGTTCCATGCAATTCAGAAAAATAAAATGATGCTGAGACTTAAGGAAATTACACATTAAGCAAAATTAGAAAGCTTTTTCACAGGTTTAATGACCTCATTTTGTCTATTTGTGTCTGTTAAAAGCAGACATTATCTTAGAAACGCTAGCAGAATTTATGCATAAATACACAAGTAAAGGTTACCTTATGTTACCTTACAAAAGAAAGGTAGCGTGCTAATTGATTCAAAAGTGATAATTAAATTACTGTATCAGCTTTTATTGTAATACCCACTCCATAATTCTCTTTTCATCCCTATGTTTGGTTGACATTTTATTTTTAAAAATGTTGGTTGTAATAATTTCAGCCCAGATAAGTAATTTTGATGAAAACTGTCAGAAAGATACGGTTTTTCTAAACCTTCCTTTTCATGCTCTGTGCCATTTGCTACAAAAACTGATGCTTCTGAATACTTTGCAGAGCTAGAATGCAGAAATAATCCTCGAATTATGACCATAACTGAGCCCTCAATTGATGTGATGGTGGTTAAGAAGGCCATCATGTGACCATACTGGATTTTATTACCTTTTTTTTGTAGCAATTGCGAAGTGAATGTGGCAGTCATAAAAAACAATGTTTCACTATGGGAGAATTTTTGCAGGAAACCAGAAGTAAGCAATAAATTGCAGTCACGTGACAGCTGTAAATATGGTTTGGTTTTTGAGCCTCCCAAAAATGTGATCACCTGACTGTGAGGTCCCCCAGATTTCATCACTTTGAACCCAGCTTGTAAGTACCTTTTGTGAGGGGGATGTCATATCTTTGAATGGTCACTAAGTGACTGATTGTAACTCGAGGACTACATGTATTGAATTATAATCTCACACATACTTATTTTCATACCAGTGAGGAGTTTCCTCAACAAATTTAAATCAGAACTTCAACAATTGGTACATACATGGATAGAAAGGTCCTAAACTAGCTTGGTAAATTACCCTCTCAGAGTGTAATGTGAGGTTATGTGAGGTTTGGCGATAAAGATCTCTGATAGAAACATAGGAAATCCTAGGACCTTACCAGAGTAACTGTTATGAAAAGATTTGAATAAACTACACAAAAGGCTGGTTAGTCAGTTCTTCAGTACTTAATTGCAGCTGCAGATGTACCAAAACCCTGCTACAGTGAATCAACAACTAGCATTATAGAAGCCATTTTCCTCCTGAGCCACAGCTGTATTTCATCTTCAAAGATATTAGTTACTTTCTCTGAAAAGGGTCTACCTTTGGGAACTTGAATGGGTAAATCCTGCCATCTTGATCTGTTTTAGTGACAGTAGCTTTTCTCAGGACACTCCAATGATTTTCCCAATCCTGACTAACCACTTTGCCTTCCCATTTCAAGTTTGCTTGTTTGTTTAATTGATTTATATAGCTACCTATCTTCTGAATGCAACTCTGGGCAGCTTCAACACATTAAAACAATAAAAAATAGTAGTAAAATAAAAATCCAACAATGGGATGAACCCAACATGACAGAAACTTTTCATTTGGCAATCTAACCTCCCGATCTCAAGACCCTGGAGCCATCCACAGTTGGGGCCAATCTGATCTTGGGTTATATAGTATTCCAGAAAACAGGTGCTATGTCTGAAAAGGCACACATAATATCACATTCTTTAATTGAAGAGAGCCAGAATATGCTCCTACTGTTGGGCTTAATGGGATGGGTAGAGGTAATCTTGTAATTTAATGGGACGCTATGGCTCAGTGGCTAAGACACTGAGCTTGTTGATCAGAAAGGTTGGCAGATCGGTGGTTCGAATCCCTAGTGCCATGTAATGGAGTGAGCTCCCGTTACTTCTGCCAACCTAGCAGTTCAAAAGCACATAAAATGCAAGTAGAAAAATAGGAACCATCTTTAGTGGGAAGGTAACAGTGTTCCATGCACCTTTGGCATTTAGTCATGCCAGCCACATGACCATGGAGATCTCTTTGGACAGCGCTGGCTCTTTGGCTTTGAAACAGAGATGTGCACCACTCCCTAGAGTCAGGAACAATTATCATATATGTGTGAGGGGAACCTTTATATTTACCTTTTAATCTCATAATTAATCTAGTCTCATGCCAGGGAAAGCTTTGTAGATGACACCAGCATCTTAAATTTATGCTAAGGGCTAGTGTAGCAGAAGTAAAACATGAGCATACTGAAGTGTGATTTTAGAGCTGCATTCTGGACCAGGTGCATCTTCCAGATGGTTTTCAATGGCATGTACAACATGTTGAATAATCAGTGCAAAGTTTCCTTAACTTTGCAAACATAGTATCACATGCCAAAAATATGTGAGGTTTTGACTTGCTGATCATTGCTCCAAGATAGCTACCTCGTTTTGCTTAAGGTCTGATTCATTGTTTTTTTCCTGCAGTCTGTAGCACACTTAGTAAGTGTTTCCAGACCCATAATTTGAAAGGTTCTATCTTCTCTCTCATTCCTCCTCAATGTCTAGTTTTCATGGTCATACCTTACTATTGGAAAGAAACACAGCTTTAACTATTCTTATCCTTGTTGTCATAGAACTTGCCTTGTCTCGCATGATCTTCTTAAACTTGTCATCATTCTTCTCCCTAGAATTAAGATCTTCTCTAGCACATTCCATGTTTAGCTACTTTTGAGTCAAAGAAAATAAAAATTATGTCTCTCTTTGGCATCTCTGCCCTGAAACACTAGATTATTGTCTGTTGGTTGACATTATTTTTATCTTTCAATAATTAAACTGGATTTTTGTATTTTCCATTTTCATTTCTGTTGTGAATAATTTTAAGTGTTTATTATTTCTAAGGATTCCAAGTGGATAGTGTTTTGTCCTTCAGTTTTGATTTCAGGCATCATCATTTCCAATTCTTCTAATACGTCAATGTACAAATGAAATAGATTTGAGTACAGTATGCATTCTTATTTGTCTTTCTATTCCGAATCACTCTATTCTGAAAATAATTGCTTATATAATCAGGCCCTGGGTTCCAGAGATCTATTCAGATGGCTCTATTGTTGAAGGGGTAATTTTTATTTCTTTCAACTGTGGATTTTATTTCTAGTTTTTAAGATATTGTTGTTGTTATTATTATTATTATGGTCTTATTTGTTTTTTCTGTTTTAACATTCTTGCTTTTTATCTATTATTATGTGCTGCCAGCATCATGTAAGGTTCTTTAGAAAAATAATCAGATGTTCTGTCACCCGGTACCTTTAGCCTTAATATAGTCCACACTCTTTCATGATTTACAGAAATTAAAGCCTTGTATTATCAAGAATGCAAAATATATAAACAGGGAAGTTGTGCATTATAAGAAACCTAAATAATACCCTGTACATTCTTCTGTTCTCTTTCTTATTCTTTATATGTAAGTTATTGACCTTTTGTTGCTCTCTCTATTTTTATACCTGCATATTTATTTGGCACTTCTCTCATTATCTATGTCTATAAAGAAATCTTAAGCAAATGTTCATTTGTTTTACTAAATGAACTTTGGTACTTGGATTTTGGTAATTTTCATATTAGCTTGCATCACCTTTTTTGATATAGGCACATGGACTAAACTTTTCAAATTGCTAGGCCACATAGTCTTATTATAATATTTGCTAACAGTTAACATTTCCTTCTTCTGCCGCTTTGTGTGTATTATACAGGTAGCCCCCGACTTATAACAATTTGTTTAGTGACTATTCAAAGTTACAACAGCACTGGAAAAAGTGACTTATGACCATTTTTCACACTTACAACCGTTATAGCTTCTCCATGATTAGAATTCTCCATGATCAGAATTGAAATGCTTGGCAGCTAGTTCATTTTTATGATAATTGCAATGTCCTGGGGTCATGTGATCAGCTTTTGTGACTTTCTGACAAGGAAAGTCAATGGGGAAGCCAGATTCACTTACGTACCATACTACTAATTTGATAACTGCAGGCATTCACTTGACAGCTGTGGCAAGAAAGGTCATCATATGGGGCAAAACTCGCTTAACAAATGTTTCACTTAGCAACATAAATTTGGGGCTCAATTGTGATCGTAAGTTGAGAACCACCTGTATTTGTTTCTTGTGCTTTCTTTTTTACAGCTAGTCTGTTGTCTAAATTTTTAACTTTCTAGTTCAGCCTGTTCCGGACTATATTCTTTCTCAATAATTGCTTCAGTCATTCTATAGCTCCATTTGTAAAGGGTTTCACCACAACCTTTCTATCCTTTTTTGACCTTCTCTGTTTAAGACCTTTTTCATGATTTAATGATCTTGATTAGGCCTACTTACCTGTAAATATTCCTGTGGTTTGTCTAATTATATTTTTTAAAAGAAACTCTTATTTTCTTTTCCATATCTCATTTTATTTGTCAGTGTTCTTGATTAAGATACCTTTTTTCAACTTTTCTTGCGTTCAATTAGGAATCAATGCTTTGTTATTCTTCTTCTCTCCAAGACTTGAAACCTCCTCCCCCCCCCTCTCTCTCTCTCTTCATGTGTATGTTTTGATACCATGATAGCTTGTTTTGAAAACTGTTTTGATTTTTTTCCTCTGAAATTTGGGGACTTTGCTTTTCATCTTTGTTTTCACAGCCTGTTTTATTTGTTTCAGGTAGGTTACAGGTATTGCAATTTTTTAAATATATTGTTCTTGTATTCTGACTGCATGATTTCCAGATGGTATGTTCACGAACTCTATTTAATTTTTTAAGATTAACACATACATATCAAATACAAATAATCATAGGTATGGAAATATCATGCCTGACATTTTGGTAACATTTCTCCAATTTCTGTTTTATAGCTGATCTGATTCTGAAATTGCCCATCCAATTACTTCCTGCTGTGGAGTTGCATTTATAGTGCTTCAAGTGTTGGGAGATAATAAACAATTCTCTCTGCAAAATTAGCCTGTCTCCTGGATTGTTTTAACCAGTTCAAGTTGTCTTATAATTCTAGGCTCATACATATCTTCAACTTTTCCATTTCAGTCACCTATTAATAGTCAAAATTCTTTTTCACTGCTAAATCTTTCTTACTTTGTAATTTCTTCTCAAGTAGGGGCATACATTTACACAAGATTTGCGTTCACTCCTTAACTGTAACTGGCACAATCCTGATAGCTATTGGGCTCTAACTGAATACATGTTTAGTTTTGTCCACATTTAAAATAAACTAAGTGATATGCAGGCAAAACCATGCAAATTAAAATATCTCATAAAATAATGTCCCATAAAGTAAAGGTAAAGTTTTCCCCTTTCCAGTAATATCCAAATCGGGGCAGGGGGTGCTCATCTCCGTTTCTTAGCTGAGATATCTAGTATTGTCTGAAGACATTTACATGGTCATGTGGCCAGCATGACTACCATATATGCCAAGGCACACAGAACATTGTTACCTTCCCACCAAAGTGGTATCTATTTATTGACTCACATGTTTTTGAACTGCTAGGTTGGAAGGCAGGAGTTGGGATGCAAGTAATAGCAGCTTACCCCATCATGCAAAGTATCAACTTGCAAAGCACTCCTGATCTACTCTCGAGTTGCCATAGGCAGGAGGGGGAAGCTGCCACCACCAGAAGCACATTCCACGCATACCTTTCTCCCGTTGTATCCCAGGCTACCAGAGCCAGCTGGAGAGACGGGATTTCTACAGCCCGCGAAAGTATTCTATTGGAGAATGTGATTTATGACACACTCTGAGAGGAGGGGGGAAACAGGGTCATGGTTGGTCTGTAAATCATATGGGGCAGAGCTAACTCCACTCAGGAACTGCTGGCATGTTGCTCCTGGTAAATCACTGGATTTCCTTTGAAACTTAGCTTCAGACTCATGGATTAATTAGGGCATCCATCAGAACCCTGACACAATGCTTAGGTCTCGAACCCAGGCTGTCAACTTTCCAGCTTACACAGCTTACACAGGCATAAAATCACAGACATATTCAGAGAAGTGATAAGAGAGGCAGAGTTATTATTGGCATTAGCGTTTCTAATGGGAAAAAGAATCTGGTGGATGTAGACCATAGCTTTTATCACCTATATAGTTCATCATTTTATTGAATTTATGGCTTACTTAAATTAAAAGCAGGAGTGACCTTCTTTTGAATGAACATTCACTAGCTAGTACCTGAAGGAGAAAGTTTTTCTAAGCAAACAGAACTCATGAGCTTCAGAAACATTTTGAGTGCATAGCTAGTTGGAGCATTTCAGAAGAAGAAGGAACTAACTTTTATTGGATTGAATCCTGCCTCTACAACAGTCATTGCTAAATGATGTGTGATACACTTGAGATAAATTGTCCCATGTTGGGACATAGGTCACATAGCTGAGACCTAAATTCTCTCTGTATGTATTTTATGTATTTAAAAAGCTTTGTGTGCGTGTGTGTGAACTTATTTTTCCAGTCAAAGATAAACAGACATTTATCTTGAGTGGCAATAAAAAAACTATCAAAATAAGAGGAGAGAGGAACGAGAGAAAAGAGAGAAGCTTTTACTGGAAATACAACTTTGCAGGTAAAGTTTAAGTGACCTAACAGTCTGCAATGTTCCCATGTCATTTATTTGGCTGCCTAAACTCTTCAATAAGTGCTTTAAAATGCTGTAATTTTTCCTGTGGGAGTTCTTGCCTCCATGGAAACATAATCCAGCTTGACTTCAGTATCTTTTTTCCAGTCAAAGAACCTACCCACTTGCCTACTTTATAATATGTGGCAGCAATTACCTTGAAACAAAGAGTGCTGTGTTTGATGCAGAGATTTGGTTTGTTTTGACTTTGCATCTCTGTCTTGGAGAGGAATTGTCATCATTCTTGATTGAGCTCGGGGAAATTTAATGAGAGTCAATGTTATCATTAGCTATTGGACTGCATCCATAATTCTTTGATTAGTGTATTATGAAAAGAATGAATTATGGTAGCAGCATAAAATATATAAGTGTTAGTGAATTGTGTAGCAGCATAAAATAAGTGTTAGTGAATTGTGCCCCCTGCTTCCCAAGCTGTTGCATTCTTGATCAGCTGCAGCTTCCCCATAGATTTGTTATTGAAGGGCAATCTTGAATAATAGCAATAGTCCAGTTGTGATGTATATAAGGCAGAAGTGCCTTTGAGCAATGCACTCCCCCCCCCTCAATCTATGAAAGAATGCAATTGCCAAACAAGATGTATTTGTGCAAAAGCCTTCACTTGCTTTTCAAGCAGAAATTGAGCGTCTACTCAACTCAGATTGTACACTAGCTTTGGATAGTGAAGGGTTATCTCAGCCAAAGGTAAAGATGGCAAATCACTAGATATGAGGGACTCTAGCCCATAGTCTTGTCAGGGTTGAGCCAAAGATAGTTCTTCCATCCAGACCTCCAGGCACTGGGAGAGGATCTTGATGGTATCTCAGGGACTGCCACAAAGAAGAAGGAATCAAGCTATTCTCAAAAGCACCAGAGGATAAGACAAGAAGCAATGGGTGGAAATTAATCAAGGAGAGAAGCAACTTATAACTAAGAAGAAATTTCCTGACAGCTAGAACAATTCATCAGTGGAACAACTTGCCTCAGACGTTGTGAATGCCCCAACACTGGAAGTCTTTAAGAAGATGTTGACTAGCCATTTATCTGAAACGGTATAGGGTTTCCTGCCTAGGCAGGGAGTTGGACTAGAAGACCTCCAAGTTCCTTCCAACTCTATTATTCTATTCTATTATCACTTGAGCAGCCTGAGGCAGAGATGTACAACTGACGCAATCAACAATATGATGGTTCTTAATCCAATGCGGATGGATGATTTCACCTAGCACTTTCACAAACAGTGGACGTTAAATAGGAGTGGAAAGATGGTCAAACCCTTCCTTGTACAGCCCCAACTAGAACCAATCTTGGAGGATGGAGTAGAACCACTAGTAATTGGTCCCCCCACTCCCAATGGCCTCATCTAGGTTAAAAAAATGATGATATTAAAAGCTGCTAAGAGATATGAATGTAATGCTGGGTAGGAATGACCTTGGGCAATAGGAAGAAGAGCTGCAGATTAGACAATAGTCAGATAAGAGACAGCTGATCCCACATAAGAAATGGGGGCAGGAGGGAATGACAAATGTCTCAAAAGGGACTCTCCCTAATTTCTTAGACTGTAGTTCTAAAATCACACTTTGTAGACATTTTTAAACATATAAAACATTGGAAATATACACTATTGAAAGTAATTTAGAACAGTTGATTTTGCAGTTACTTATAAGAGAATTATCTGCAACCTTTAGCCCTTTAAACATCTATCTTATTTATTCTGAATAGTATTCGCAAAATATTAAAATATCATAATAAAGTCATACAGGCTTTGCCTATGACTGAATAGCAGATGTATGTGTGATAGTTGACATCTCAGTATTGAGTTCTTAGCTGAATAAGGAAACTATGAACTTTGGAAATTATTATCTATTTGAAATTATATGAACATTTTCTGAATCTGTCCTTGTGAGATGATGGATTCAATCTTATATGCACTTCCATTGGAAAAAGAAAAAGCAGTAACAGATAATTGTATAATAATTTGGATCCAATCTCCCAAAAGTTATTTGGAGCACACATGAAGCTGATGATAAGCAGTTATCTTTGATTACAGACATATTCTACATCCTTGAATTGAGACATCTTTTGGATATCAAATCTGAAACATAGTACCACCCAGTGAATATAAATCTATATAAACAATAAATCCCCACTCAAATATTAAGATTATAATTAAAATTAAAATTAAAAGCTAAAATAATAGAAATAATATTATTTCTAACTTGTTTGGAGAAGAAGATTCCCTAGAATATTATGCCAAGCAAACAAGCAAGCAATCAATTAAAAATTCTGATTTGAATACCAGACTCAAATGATCACATTATAGAAAGACCTAGATCTCTGAAGAAGTTTATAATCCTGGGAAAGATAGAAGAAAAGAGAAGAGGGTTATTGTCAGCCAGATAGATTGACTCAATTATTGCTGTGATGGGTACACTGCGGGAAGACCTGATTTTTCCTGGAGATAATCTATTTGTTGGCCACTAAGAGTTGACACTGACTTGATGGCACATAATCAAACCAGCATCCCAAAATATTCCTCATGAGTAAACATTGAAAGAGAAATCAGTTGCCATGCAAATTAACAGATTTAGGATTGAGTTGCTAGTTGGTTTGTGCATTGATTATAATAACTGATCTAGAGCAAAAAGTGTTTATAGCAGGGGTGTCCAAACTTGGGAACTTTAAGACTTGTGGACTTCAACTCCCAGAATTCCCCAGCCAGCATGTCTTAAAGTTCCCAAGTTTGGACACCCCTGGTTTATAGTGTTCAATTGGTGGAATGGCATCCACTAATAGCACGGATTTTTCCACTTCCTCTGTTTTCACCCTCTACATATCTTACCCAAATTTGCTGTGGATGTTTGGATACACTCTTGATCAGGTGAACAAGAGAAAGAAAGTAACTGTCTTATATCAGAAGATATCTGCCATATGAGACATAATATGGGATCTAATCCCTTTTGCAGTGGTATCTGCAGATGGGAAGTAGAACAATCAAGATTTTGACTATGACCACATGACTGAACTCTTGATCCTTAGGGATGGAACTTTAATTGCATGGCAGCTACCTTCTTACTAGATTTGATTTCACCTGAAGATGTATATTTCTATTAAAATCTCAATATCTTCCTTATACTTACAAACTGTGAAATATAAATCATTTTTACATTTTATTTCACCATTTTTTTTCTTCAGCCTTTGGAGGCTAATAAATTAACATAGGCAATTCCTTATCATTTTCTCAGTTTGAATGACCTGAAATTGAATTGATCTTGAAATCTTCACTATATCTGTGCTTTATTATGTATAACCCTAATGAAACTATTTTAACAATTTCTGACTTGCATATTAAGCTTTTTATATTGAAATGAACTTATATTCACAAAGCAAAGAGACCTTTCACATCAATCTAATGATATATATCTAGAGGCAAATTCTGTTGGATTTTAAAAGGGAAAAGTAAGGTCATTTTGGATAGTTTGTTAACAGTAATAAGTGAGTTGTACAAGATTTTATAAACATACTTTTTTTTTCTTTTTAGATCCTGAACTTCACTTTTCTCCCTGTTAAATTTCATCATGTCAGCGCATGGGTTAAGTCTGTCTAGATTTTATAAACATTCTCTTCCTCTTCTAAAATTTCAGCCATTCTTAATTTCTTGTCACTGAAAAATGTAATACTCAAGCTCTTCTTACAGGTAATTAATACAACTATTGGCCCGAGACAGGTTTTTTTGTCCCCCAAATATATTTTTTTATTAAGGATTATAAATGGAAAGAATAAAAGCAAGTACAAAATACACATAATACAAATAGAAAAATACAAAATACAGAAAAATCCAAAAGAAAAATATTTAAAATGTGCTCTGGAGAAAGCATAAAACTAGATACAGATAGTCCTAGACCCAGGATGGCAAACCTATGGCACGTGTGTCACAGATGGCACACCGAGCCATTTGTAAGGGCACATGAGGCGTTGTCCTGTCAGTGCGCTGGCCAGCTGAGTTCAGGCTTTTTAAAAGCCATTTTTCGCCCTCCCCAGGCTCCAGAGGCTTTATAGGAGCCTGGGGAGGGCGAAAACAGCCTCCCCCCCCGCGAGGCACTCCAGAGGCTTCAGGAGCTTCCCTAAAGCCTCCGGAGCGCAAAAAACTGGCCCTGTGGACAAACCGGAAGTTCGGGAACGGATTTCCAGTTTGCTTGTAGGGCTGGTTTAAGCACCCCGGAGCCTTCAGGGGTCTTCCGAAGGCTTCCTTGAAGGCTTCGGAGGACGAAAAACGACCCAACGGACAGACCGGAAGTCACTTCCGGTTTGCTTGCAGGGCCATTTTTAGTCCTCTGGAGCCTTCAGGAAAGCCTCCTGAAGATCCTTGAAGGCTCAGAAGGGCTTAAATTGGCTCTACGAGCAAACCGGAAATGACTTCCAGTTTGTCCGTTGGGTCGTTTTTCGTCCCTAGGCTCCTATAGTCTCCTATACAGCCTTCTAGGCTGCTATAAAGCTTCTGGAGCCTGGGGAGGGCGAAAAAAGCATGCAAAAAATGTGTGGTCGTGCCTGTCATGAGTGTATGCGTGCTGGGGTGTTGTGCATTGCATTATGGGTGCAGCATGACCACACACGACCCCCCTGCGGTCCTCCCGCTTATGGCACATGAGCCAAAAGGGTTTGCCATCCCTGTCCTAGACTTATGATTGGTCACTTAACAGTTATATTGAACCCCCCCCCCCCAAAAGGTACTTATGAACTAATCCCAAAGTTATGGCTCCTGCAGCACCCCCACATTCATTTTCCCTTATGACTAACCACAGGGATGCTGCAACAGCTCCCTTCTTATCTTCCTCTCACACTGGCTCACTGCAGGCATTAATACAAATTATGCTAAGGCCGCAAAATGGAGCAGTTTGTCTCTTGCCCGTGTGGTGCAATTCCAGAATCACTCCATGCTGCCATGCAGCAAAGCAACTGTTCCAGTGCTATTGAAAGCCTTGGAGCGCTTCAAAAGATAACTGAGGAGGGGGGTATTTGGCCTGGTAGGGTGGGAATCAGGCTTAAGGCTTGGGGGAAAGTCATTGAAAGTGGGGAAAAGCATGTGTGGCCCAAAAGGCAGAAGACACGGAGTGTGGTAGGGGATGAGGAGGGCTCGGGAGGGCCAGGTCAGATGGTTTGTGCTTGTGCTAGGCTGCCGAGGGACACCCCCACTTTTCAAGCACCCTAAGCTTCACTTAATGACCTGCATGTTTGTTTAATGATTCATTGGGGAGAGCAGGAATGAGAGGATATCTTTGTGCTTGCCTGAATAATGTTTTTACACAGCTTCTTTTGTGGAAGGTTGGATTGCTACTTTGATAATGGAGCACTTGGTTAGTGTGGGTGGTTTTTTTGATAGATTTCTAAGATTTTTAAGTTAAAGATGCATGAAACAATCAATTATGCTCTGAACTTGCCTGCAAGTTGCGCCAGGTTTCCTATGTTTCCGATAAGCTGGTCTGAAGCTTAAAAAATTGAAGTGTCACCTTGGAGTGCCATTGGTTGAGTTCCTTGGCTTCTTGATTGATAGCCAGGGTATACATCCGACCCACTCCAAGGTCGATGCTATTTTGGCAGCTCCTGTTCCCACCTCTATAGCAGATCTGCAGGCATTCCTGGGGTTGCTTAATTTCTATTCCATATTTTTGCCCCATAAGGCCACTGTATCAGAACCATTGCACTGGCTATTGGATAGCTTGGCCCCGTGGGTCTGGACGTACCATGAATCCCAGGCATTCACGGCTGTCAAGGATTTACTGACCTCTTCTGCCATGTTGGTGCAATACAGCGAGCGGCTTCCTTTGGTGTTAGCCTGTGACGCTTCGCCTTTCTAAGTGGGTGCGGTGTTGAGCCACATTTTCCTTAAAGTCTCGAGGCTCCCATCGCGTTTTATTCCCACACCTTATTGAGGAAAGAGTGTAATTATAGCAAACTCGATAAGGAGGCCTTGGCTGCCGTTGCGGGAATTAAACGTTTTCATTACTATCTTTATGGCCAGCCATTCCATTTGGTACCTTGCTGGGTCTGCTGGCCCGGGATCGTCCTACCTCGCCGGTTTTGTCCCCGTGCATGTTGCGGTGGATGGAATTTTTAGCGTCCTATAATTACTCCCTGTCCTATAGGCCGGGCAAAGCCATTGGGCATGCGGATGCCCTCAGCCATTGTCTGTTACCCATTTTGGTTTCAGACCCCACTCCTGTTTCCACTGTTTTATTAGTGGACGACGGCGATTTACCCCTTTATGCCATTTACATTGCCTGTTATTCTAATAAGGATGCTCTGTTGTCCAAGGAGCTGCAGTGGGTCCAGCGGGGGTGGCCTCAGGGGCCGGTGGCACCGGCCTTTCCTCCTTTCCTCCGCCGCCGCACGGACCTCTCGGAGCTCCAGGGGTGTTTGTTATGGGGGACTCAGGTGGTGGTGCCGGCAGAATTGCAGGCCACTGTCCTTGCCTGCCTCCACAATGGCCATCCGGGCATAGTGCGGATGAAGGCACATGGCTGCGCTTATGCCTGGTGGCCTAATGTGAACGCTGATATTACATCCTGGGTTCAGCATTGCCGTCCTTGCCAACAAAGCCAGCCGGTTCCCCCCGCTGTCCCGATTCAGGACTGGGAAACGCCATGAAGCCCATGGTCTAGGCTCCACCTTGATTTTGTGGGACCATTGGAGGGATAGACGTATCTCTTTATGGTGGTGGATGCGTTGTCTAAATGGATAGATGTTTGCCTCATGACTTCCATCACCTCAGATGCATGGGCTGCTTTTGTATTGTATCCGACAATGGCCCACAGTTTACGTCTGCTACCTTCCAGACGTAGTTAGCCTCCCTGAGAATTAGGCAAGTTTTTGTGGCTCCTTACCATCCAGCAGGGAATGGTTTAGCGGAGCAAGCGGTGCACTCGATTCACCTGTCTGAATATGTTTCTGCGATCTGGGGGGAAGGAGTGTTAAGTCCTCGGGCTTACGACCTAGGCTGAGTTGAACTCGCTTGGGCTGCACTGATTGGTTCCAGCGCACCTGGAGACAGGCACGTTGAGCGTAGCCCTTGGATTGGCTGTCCACCTGGCGGCAGTTCTACAAATGGCTGTCAGACAGCCCTTGTTGTTCGTTCGTGGTTTTACATAGCTTGTAGGTTTGATTGCAACTTGGCATCTGGCGTTATCTTGGCTTGCGGACCAAGCAGTACCCTAATTGGAAGTTCCATTCATGAGGAAAAATACTCTCTAAACAGTGTTTCTCAACATGACTGGGGAATTCTGGAAGTTGAAGTCCATACTGCTTAAAGTTGCCATGGTTGAGAAACACTGTTCTAAAGTATCACAAGAGGAAAAAGAAATTCAAGTGAAGCTTGTGATCTACATCATGTACAGATCATCTGCCATGTCCTGTGCTAATTATCTATGAAAGATTTTAATGGTATGAACAATAAATTGCCAAGTGAAATAGCTAAATGTCAGCCGGCCTTTTAGTAACCAATTGTTTCATTGGTAATTGATGACTGGAAGATTTCTGTTTGAGATATATTATGGTTGCTTCTATGAAACCATTTGCCTAGATAAATCAAATAATTCCTAAAATTTAATCAATGTGTTTGACTGATTCGTAATGTTTTTGTTCCATTGCTCACAGTCCTCTTCTCCATTTCCATTCAAAAATGCCCAGGCTTGTTCACTTCTTTCCTGCAAGAATAGAAACTCCAAAAACATATATTTTGTGTAAAGGTTTATCTCAAACTATTTGTTTTTTCCTTGCCTCCTTCACATATCTGTTCTCTAGCATTTTTTGGACTTTCTAATCCAGGTCTATGGTTGTTACCACATTATTCATTCTGTTCCCCCTTTCATTTCTTACTTTGCTTAGGTCGATCATCTCCTTTTTCCTCTGTTTTTTGATATGCCCTTACCAGCACTTTCTTCCTGAGCTGGAAGTGGCAACCCAAAGGTGTCACTGAATTGAGGTGACAGTGTAATAAGGCTTGTTTTTTTTACATCCTCTAGGCTGTGTGGCAGACATTATCATACCTCTAGTGAGACAATGATATTTATCCACCTGGCTTCAGTGTGTAGAATGAAAAAAGAACTTCCTTGTTTTGATAGGGTCATTACACAAGTGCCATTCTTTTGAATTTTCATAAGATGTCCTATGCTGCCTTTAAATCATGAGGTGGACCTCTTATTTCTATTTACGATAATAATCTATAATAAAATGTTAAAATCTCTCAAAATGTTTTTTTAATTCTAAAGCATACATGGTAAAGCATTATCTATGCTGAACAGAATACTGCTACTTCACAATTTTAATTCTAGATGAATTGAATTATGAAATAGCCTGTGAGTTTTATCTCCAGAAATTAAATCGTAAGGAGAATTTTTTGTTTTTCTTTCCAGAGAAAAACCTAGATGCTGAGATTTCTGAAGTCCTTTCATTTTACCTGTGCTTCCCTGAAAATAGGACCAGATCTTATTTTCTTTTGGGCCCCAAAATAAGCACTACGACTTATTTTCAGGGGTGTCTTATTTTTTCCTTATGTATGGCAGGCCCACTTCTGCGGCGTTCTCATGGCAGGGCCAGAGGCTGTGTGGCATGCCAGTGCCATGAGGCAGGAGGGTAGACCTACCCCCCCCCCCCATACATTGCACCAGCTTACCTCAGGGCCTCCACAGCCAGGACACCCATGCCCAACATGTGCTTCACCTTTTGTCCATGGCACCAGCACACTACTCTACCTCCTGGTCTGTCACAGTCGTGAGCAAGCAGAAGAAGTGAATTGGCAGCCATGTGGACTCCTGCTGCACATGGCTATTGGTGCTGCCGCTGCGAGACAGGTGTCGGGGCATGGATAGCCTGGCTACAGGGACCCTGAGCTAAGCCAGTATGAAGGGCATGAGGCAGCTCTTGCCTCATGGCCGTGGCGCCATGAGGAACCAGATGGAATGGGTGGCCGGGTAGTTACGCAGGATCTTAAGTAGCGCTTATTTTGGGTTTATATTAGGCATACGTGTAAAAAAACATGCTAGATCTTATTTTCAGGGAAACAGGATATTTTAAAGTAAAATTTCCCTTAAATCTTGATACATATAAGTAAATCCCAGTAATCTTAAAATAATTGGTTGAAATAAACTAAACTAAATTTATAATATCTACAATATGTTGACATACCCAATTATTTTAATAAGATATTTGAAGAATTGACATTATCTAAAAGCATTTGACTAACCCTATAATTTTTCCATAAACTATAGATAGCGAGATGAGCAGCATATAAATTTAATAAATAAAATAACATCAGTTTTCAAAAAGTCTTTTTTTATATAAAATAATATCTTATAGGAGTAATGTTTATGAATGCTCCTTCCGTTATTATTCAGAACTATGCTTCATATGGGAAACCTATAAGTTACATTATTTGTGTCATAATATAAATCCTCTCATGTATATTATGATGCTAACATTGGCTATACCTTTATTCTATAGTGGATGCCTATGTTCACCTCTATTCAAGATCCTGGTAAGCTGTTAAGCAATATCGATTAGTTGGAAAATAGTCAGTTGTGGTAAAGACAAATGGATCAGTAGATGAATTAATATGCTGAATCCACAAAAGAGATTACCTACACAGCAACAACAAGCTAGCAAAGCTGAAGGGACTGCATAAAATGCCTTATTGTAGTCCAAAAAAAAAAAAAAGGATATTATGAAACCAGGTCAACTATATAAAGCTCTCTCTCTCATAGCATTCAAGCACTTTGTGAGAATTAAAAGGTGCCAAAGTTATTTGTGCATATTTTAAGGAGAGGAGAAAATCTGCGATAAATATCAAAAGCCATTTTATTCCCTCGCTTTTCTTTAAACAATTGATGCTCTTATTACTGTCACTCAACTGACACAATCATTGAAATATTATTACTTACTTGGCTTTGGGAAATTATAAAAGTATCACTTTTTAATTAGATAACTTTGTCCTCTGATGGGTAGGATAAACAGATCATAAGGGCTTAGTAACAAGATATAAAACTTTATTAACAATAATGTGAAATCAAAATAATTATAAAATGTCACAGAGTAAAGTTATTAACAATTATTTAAAAACCACAGACACCTTTGTCACAGTAGAGGATTTAGTACACAAAAATAAATATTTGTGTCTTAAATGAAATGGATATATTGATTTGGTTCCAAGTTTATGTGGCTATGTTACGTTTCTACATGTCTTGGCATTTCTGACCCATTGTTTATCTCATATCTGTATTTAAATTTTTACACATTTTTCATTTACCGTAAATGTTGGATACAGAAATAGATACATTTTCTTATTTCTATAGTATATGTGTATGTGAGTGACTTTTAGTAAGTATTGACTCCTGACTACTGCCTGGACATGTCCCTGCAGTTTTCTTGGCATTTCAGAAGTGGTTTGCCATTTCCTCTTTCCAAGAGTGCTTGGCTGAAGGTCATCCCTCTGGCTTTGTCTTTCGTGAGAATCTGTATCTTACAATCTCCCATTTTCTAGCCCAATGCCTTAATCAAATTGGTTCTCTTCTACACTGCATAGCCATTTTTGTATCTTGTTTCTCTATCATATAACTTTCATCTTCTTTCTCTTTCTCCTGACTTGCTTGAAATTGCTGAGAATTATCAGACTATCATCCTTGACCCTGGATGAACTTTATCCTTTTTTCCAGTAAAAAATAATTAAAATCTGTTGTATCTTTCTGGAGTCTTAGCCACCTTCTCTTAATTGCTTCCTGGTATTTTTGAAACTTGGTTAGTATTTCCTGTGGGCCTAAGCTGCCTCTAGGATTTTGATATCTGAGTTCTTTAATGAAGAGAGTAAGGATGACCTTGATAGAGATGGGTCAGACCTATTACCAAAGCAATGAGGAGGAAAATATATTTTAAGTCCAAAACAAGCAGAAAGCAATTCAGACAGACACCTCCGTAATTCCCACGGGTGTAATAAGGAAAAGAAGTAGAGCACAATGAGATTTTCAAGATTTTGTTACTATACCCACTCTTATAGTCTTGGCTTTCCTGTGGACTGAAATCCTAGTATGGCTTACCTGGTGGGGCTAATACTTGTTCAGAATATAGGTGGGTTTTTTTTTCCCCCGCCAGCAAAGGCTGGCTGCTGACATTGCCACTGAAAGTAGACTTGGCTTCACTCTTGTTTCTCTTTCTGGACTCAGATACTTTTCTTGGCTCTATGATTTCCTTTAAATTGGCCCATTAATTTGGTCATTTCTGCTGCCTTCATTCCCGAAATGATTTTTCTTTTTTGATGCCTTTAGCCACCCTCTTCAGGTTAATTCATTTGTGCGAAATCCCATTAGCACCTTCCAATGTGGTTCTCTGTGATCCACATTATAGCTACCACATTTTCTCCTCCTAGCACACTTATACGAGGTCCAGAACTTTGTTAATTTAACTTTATTAAGATTGCTGGAGTGCATGTGGCCCATCTAAAAGATGGGGAAAGCGGAAAAAAGAGCTCTTCCTCAAGAAAAAAAGAAGAAGGTAAAACTCACTATGAGAGTACAGCAGCAGTCTACTATTATTATTTAACTGACAGAGTCAAGAGAGGACATTTTATTATTGACAAACTCCATTGAAAATACTTTTTTTTCCTAACTAGCACCTGGTTTGCCTTCTTTTATTTGTACCGAGAAAGGAACTTTGAAGATGACCATAATATCTAGATCCAGGTTGGGTAGCCTGTGGCCCCAAAATTTCATGAAATCTTTGCCCATGTTCTGTGGCTTTCAGAGCCCCTTGTGACGGTAATTACAGTGGTAACACTGATTGATTTCTGCCATTTTGACTTGAAAAATGCAAAACAAATATAAGCTTTCAAATTGGAATAATCATACTTAAAAAGGTGGTACCCATCCCACTTAAATATGTGATGAGGTCCTTCAGACCCTAAAAATTGTAAGGACAGCTGTTGATTTAGTTAGGTATGAGAGAAATATTCAATCTGATAATCAATCTAACACAGATATTTTTTGTCACAACAAATTTTTATTTCTGATTTTTATTTCCATTTGTATATAATTCATTATATACATCTAAGTTTTTATTTTGATTTTTTTAAACAATTCACATAAATAATCCTAAATGAGCAGGGTAAATGACCCCAAATAAACCATATTTTTTCTGAAAATGATACTTAGTTATATTGTTAAACAATTCTCTTGTAATATGGATTTCATATATTTTCTGGGTACTTCTGTGGCACTTGAATACATAGTAGTAGTTAGTTGAGTTACCCTTGGTCAATCCCCCCTTTTAACATGGCAAAACCCAAGGATATATGGGTCACAGAATCTTATATGATGTTAGCCTAATGCCAAAGACTGTGAAATTGGTTGGGAGCTAAGCCATTTATCATCCACATGAAGAGAAACAGTATGTCATCTGGAATGAAAAAAGAATTCTGAGTAGTTCATTTAAACCTGCCTTCTCCACGACTCAATATAATTGATCCTACTACCCTCAAATTATATCCCAGAGTCAGCTGGGGAAGGTTTAAGAGAAAGGAAATGTGTCTTTCCCCCCTGGATTTGTGAAGTTTCTTTTGTTTCTAAAAACAGTTAAGAAACATAAGTCAGGGAACTGTATTTCTAGTTTCCACATTAAAATGGCAGAAAATAATGGCAGCTGTGGTTAAAAATCAGTATAGTAAAGGTGTTGGAAAGGGACAAAGTAAAGAATAACAGAGTTGGAAAGGATGTTGGAGATCCCTAGTCTAACTCCTCCCACCCAAGCAGGAGACTCTATACCACTCCAGACAAATGACTGTCAAATGTCCTTATAAAACTCAAGTGATGGGGCACCCACAACTTCTGAAGGCGAGCTGTTTTACCAATCAAATTTCTCCTTAGTTCTAGGTTTCCATCTGCTACTTCTTGTCTTGCTCACAGGTGTAAGACATCCTCTCAAATATTGGAAAACTGCTATCCTACTGCTTAGCAAATCATTCAGAGCTTTAAATATTGCAATAGTTGGCATCACAGGGACACTAACTGCACTTCCTGTGCCACAAAGAGTAGAAAGGTATATTCTAGGAAGAAAAAGGCTGAATGAGTACCCAGCTAGAAGACTGAGGAAGAAATAAGCAAAAAAGAAAGAAAGAAATTTCATTCTACAGAAACATGAGATGGTCATAGCTGAGTTATAGAGAAAGTCTGTAGGCCTCTCTGTCACATCTGGGCAAGTTACCACTAACCTTAGAGCTGTTGTTTCAATAATTTATTGTCAGACAGAAAATAGGCCCCATTCGTCCATCCCCTGATTTTGAAATTTATTAGTGGAATGCTGTGTAGATAGAATATTATTGGTAAATTTTCAATCTTCCTTTGTTTAGCTTCCTACTGCTAATTTTCACCGAAATCCCAACAGTGGTAATATTATCATTCCTGCTCTAATAAACTCAGAGCTAACACCTTTCCAATCTCAATATGGGACAATGGCTTGCAGTTCTCAGTACAAATAATTATGGATTGCTCTTATCTCATTCAACATCCAAAAGAACTGTTGGACCGACAAATCAATAAACATCCAATACAATTTGTGTAGAATAAATTATGTTTGTTAATTAATTTCATTTATGAAACAACAATTGAAGCATCTGAAGGGTAGCCCCACATAGAGTGCATTATAAGAATCATATTGGGTATATTTTATGTATGACATTGAGAAAAGACCTGTGTAGGTAGTGTTGTAATTGACAAACACACCAAAGCTAATAAAAGCACCTGCTGCTACTGTTGAAACTTTCACAAACTTCCATTGTGAATATCTGAAAGGAGAATTATATATCACAGTTCTGTCATTACTGTTTTTAATAAGCTAACATGTTTCTTCTGTTCATCCTGATTAGATGAGAAAACTACACATAAGAGAAGACCTGAAAGATTAGTTATTTTTCCTCCATTTTGATATGTTGTTACTGTTGTTACTAAAGAGTAGAGGGTTTTTGTCATTACATTTCTGGGAGTAGAATTACCTGAATTTTCAGGGTAAATTATTTTTACCATGTGACATATCCTTGCCAGCATCATCTCTAACTTCTATGCTTCCAAGGAGTTGCTAACTAAGTTATCTGGGAGATGCAAATATTGGGACGATTAGATTAGAAAGTTAACATTACTAACAGAGTTGGAGGGCTTCTAGTTCAATCCCCTGCTCAAGCAGGAAACTCTCTATCAGTGGTTCTCAACCTGTGGGTCGGACCCCTTTGGGGGTCGAACGACCCTTTCACAGGGGTCGCTTAAGTCCATCGGAAAACACCTATTTTTGAAAAAATATGGAAAACATAAAATAATTTTATGGTTGGGGGTCACCACAACCTAAGGAACTGTATTAAAGGGTCATGGCATTAGGAAGGTTGAGACCCACTGCTCTATATCATTTCAGATAAATGATTGTTCAATCTTCTTAAAAATCTCCAGTGTTGGAGCACCCTCAACTTCTGCAGGCAAGTTGTTCCACTGATTAATTGTTCTCACTGATAGGAAATTTCTCCTTAGTTCTAGGTTGGGTCTCTTCTTGATTGGTTTGCATCCACTGCTTCTTGTCCTATGTTCAGGTGCTTTGGAGAATAAGTTGCCTCCCTCTTCTTTGTGGCAACTCATTTGATATTCGAACACTGCTATCATGTTAAACATAGACCTTCTTTTCACTAAACTAGACATACCCAATTCCTGCAACCATTCTTCATATGTTTTTATCCTCCATGTTTTATTGTTTTATTATTTAATAGGGTTCAGACTTCTTCCCCCCAAAGTTGTGCCTTCAAATAACTCTCTCTTCCTCCCACTCACTTTCTAACACTTGGATGATTTGACCCAAAAAATAAACATGGTATATTTTTTAAAAAACGTAACTGGGAGTTAGGGGAATTTTAGTCAACATTTGTCAAAATATGTGGAGGACACCAATTTTAAAAAGTCTGCTACAATATATCATTTCTGGTGGTTGTTTTTTTACATTATTCATGTAACTATTAATATATAAGTACACTGATGACTTACAATAATCATCATCATTTTTCAACTGATTATTACAGTTACTGCAGTGCAGTGTTAGTTGCATAAAGATGAATGAATTATTTTGCTTACAGTGTGTATGAGCTAGTTGATTTGTAACACAATTAAATGGTATTATGTTTATATTTTCCATTAATTCTTATGTTTCCCAATACTTTTTTTTTAAATTAACTGTCTTGACCCACAGAAACTGTCTAATTAAATAAGAAGTGAAAGATAACTCATCTGTGGATCTTAACATGATTACTAAGGCATGTACAATGCTAACCAAGGCGTTTACAAATCATGTCCACATCATCAAGATGACATTATGTAGTTGGGTAATGAAATGCCAGCAAGCAAACAACCAAGCTCAGAGCACCAATGACTCCACCATGTATCCATCTTTCGTAACTATTTAGAAACATTAGTCTAATTCTAAATACGGGTAGTAACTCTTCAATTGTGATATCTAATTCACAATTTGAAAATTGAATTTAACACTGCATATCTTCTGAGGAAATGGTACAAACATGGCATGCTTTTATTAACTAATGTTGGTGAAAAAGTAGATGAAACAAAAGGCTTTTCAGGTGTTCCATTGTTAAGTCTATGTGTTTTGATTTTTTCCTTGGTTGTCTTTTCATTTTGTTAGATTGCAGCGTTACTTCTTTAGGTTGAAATAAGTTACAGCTGCAAAAGAAAATTGGACTTTCTCAATCAACATTATTCTCTATATTGAAAAAATTGTCATTTAATTTTGAGTTCACATAGTAATATTTAAAGATGGGACATCTTTTATTCCAACACTCATTATAATGTTTCTGGTTTTTAATATAGAAATAAATTGGATAAGTAGTCTTTCCCATTCTAATTTATTTAATGCTACTCAGTCTATCTGCATGAATCTGTAGCCATCTTCATAATTGACCATATCCCATTTTTCCTCCGACATATGCAGAAATTAATAATACACTAAAAATAGATAGTTTATTCTATTTCTACTCTTTTTCTTTCAAGCTGCATTTAGTAAATATCTGATATTATAATCATCACCAGATAATATCTTATATCAAAATGCGTATAAAACTACATGTAAAAAATTTGTTTTAGGATCAAATGCATTTAGATTTGCTTATTTTGAAAGGAAACAACTTTAAATAATATTATTTCACCAAACATGCATTTAATTAAATTTAATATTTAATTACAATTTTTTAATGGGGGAGTCTTTTAATGCAGTTTAATGTAGATTAACAATATGCTTATGAATACATTCATAAGGAAGTAATACGTATCATAAATTCAAATCACATTTCTGGTTCTGTTAATATAATAAAAATTCCACCCTGTGCCAAACACTCTTTAAAAAGAGCTCTCTGTCTAACAGTTTTATAAACTTAATACAATTAAGGAACCCATTCCAGGAAAGAAATAACAATATGCCCAAAGAATTGAATCATATATTAGGGCTTATGTCTGTTTTTATCAATAAGACAAGCAAGCTTGCATCTGTAGACCAGAGGTGGTATTCAGCAGATTCTGGCCAGTTCTAGAGAAATGGTAGTGGAAATTTTGAGTAGTTCGGAGAACCGGTAAATACCACCTCTGACTGGCTCCATCTCCATCTATTCTCTGCTTCCCGAGTCCCAGCTGATCGGGTGGAAGGAAGTATGCAGTGGAGTACCCCAAGGCTCTGTTTTAGGCCCAGTACTCTTCAACATCTTCATCAATGATTTGAATGAGGGAATTAATGGGTAAGTCATCAAATTTGCAGATGACACCAAGCTGGCAGGAATAGCCAACACTCAGAAGATAGGTTTAAGATACAGACAGATCTTGACAAACTTGAACATTGGGCACTATCTAATAAAATGAAATTCAATGATGAAAAGAGTAAGGTTCTACATTTAGGCAACAAAAATGAAATGCACAGGTTCAGTATAGGTGGACCTTGCTCAATAGTAGTAACTTTGAGAGGGATCTTGGAGTCCTAGTGAACACCCATTTAAATATGAGCCAGCAGTGTGCAGCAGCTGCCAAAAAAGCCAACACAGTTTTAGACTACATAAACAGAGGGATAGAATCAAGATGATGTGAAGTGTTAATACCACTTTATAATGCCTTGGTAAGGCCACACTTGGATTACTACATTCAGTTTTGGTCGCCACGATGTAGAAAAGATGTGGAGATGCTAGAAAGAGTGCAGAGAAGAGCAACAAAGATGATTAGGGGACTGGAGACTAAAACATATGAAGAATGGGTGCAGGAACTGGGTGTATCTAGTTTAATGAAAAGAAGGACTAGGGGAGACATGATAGCAGTGTTCCAATATCTCAGGGGTTGCCACAAAGAAGAGGGAGTCAAACTATTCTCCAAGGCACCTGAGTGTAGAAAAAGAAGCAATGAGTGGAAACTAATCAAGGAGAAAAGCAACTTAGAACTGAGGAGAAATTTCCTGACAGTTAGAACAATTAATCAGTGGAACAGCTTGCCTCCAGAAGTTGTGAATGCCCCAACACTGGAAGTCTATAAGAAGATGTTGGATAGCCATTTGTCTGAAACAGTATAAGGTTTCCTGCCAAGGCAAGGGGTTGGACTAGAAGACCTCCAAGGTCCCTTCCAACTCTGCTATTGTATTGTATTGTATGTAGGAAATGGGGATTTTGCAGTAACCTTCCCCTGGATTAGGGAGGGAATGGAAATTTTACAGTATTCTTCCTTTAGAGTGGGGAGGGGATGGAGATTTTACAGTATCCTTCACCTGCCACGCCCACAAAGCCATGCCACACCACAGAACCAGTAGTAAAATTTTTTGAATCCCACCACCTTATTCATAAAGTCTCCTTAAGTTACTTCTATGACTGTGAGCATACAAAATGATCAGTGAAGGCAGTGTGACCTTGATTATTAGAAAGTTTACTGTAGGCATCTGAACTTGTCTTAGTTGTTCCTGATGGGAATATAATACCAGTGGTTCTGATCACATAAATAGCACAATATGTATCTTGCCTTTCCAATGTAAAACAAAACACATCTAATAAAATTTGTTTATCAGATTAAACACAAGTAGTTTTATACCTGCATAATAATATCAGCTGGGTTCCAAATGTCAAATGTTGAATTTTGATAATTGTTATATAATGTACAGGTCATATTTTGAGGGAAATATGATGTAGCTAAACTTTTATTTTCTGGGAAAGCAGAGTAATTCTGAAAAATGTAATACTATTTCTAATATATTCAGTTGTTTTATTAATTTATACTTTCCATCATCAATCAAGCACATATACTGACATTACTGCATCATTTTCAGGAAGTGTAACATTTCAAAAAGTGTAAGGCTATTAACTGTGTCAAAGAAAGCATCAGATATGCTATCTGTCTTCCGATCATAAGCTTGCATTTGTAAGTACTGTATGCTCTGGACAAAGATGTATTGTACAACACAGAAAATAGCATAACTGTATTATTTGGAAAAGATTCTTAAGGAGTTTTTAGTCTTGATATCCACTGAGGTTATTGTCAAGCCTGCAAGCAATATTTTATAGCTGTAAAATCCATTTGTGTGACTTATATAAAAATAACACCTGAATAACAGATGCAGTGGAATGAATTTTAGCATTTGATATACAGGAAAAATCAGGTTATAAGTGATGATAATAATGTTTTTTTTATATTTGTCATAAAAAAGTTAATAGCAAATAAAAATATTGCAAGATTAACCAAGTCAAATAGGAAAACCAAGTCTGTTGTTATTTCTTAATATAGCAGTATAAGAGGCATCAGGCTTAGAAACATAAGGTTTTTTGAGGCCTGAGCAAAAGAAATTAGTTGTCCCTGGGCTGTATTAGAGCATAAGCATTCTGCCTATGACATCTTTAATATCCATCATTTTGAATTGCTCACTCATCTGGCATGCCTTACCCATTTTTTTTCTTCAAGACATCCACAGAAGTACATATACAAAGAAATTCAAGAATTTTCAAGCAACTATCATCTCCCTTTTATTCTGCCTCCAGTTTTACTGAATCTGAGAAAGATGCTGAGATAATTTGGGGAAGGGAGAATTTATTCTGTTCACTCAATCCACTGGCTGTTTGGTTTTAGCAACAATCATCGTCTGACTCTATAGGAATTACTCCTGTTCAGCTGCAAAGAATTAGCATTATATTCAAACTAATGTTGTTGTTGTTGTTGTTTGTAAAAAAAAATTATTGGTTTTACAGAAAATTTCAGGAAAGGGGATGGTGGATGAAGTTACAAATTTTGACAGCTACATTATGCAGGAAATGGCACTCCCCCCAATTCTCATAACTTTCACTTATTAATACATTAAGTATTCACTACTTAGCAATATTTTGACAGCATATTTTTACCTTATATCTTCAAATAATTTCAATCTATTTTATATCAAATAGAAAAAATTCTCTGTATTAGCAATTGCATTATTTTTCTAATTCACTTTTGTGATCTAAGTTTTCTCGGTGTTGCCTCTTCTCCCCCCTCCAGCAAGGCTCCGGCACCTCCCGTGTCTTGTGTATCCCGTGTGGTGTCATCGGTTTTATCTAGGAGCACTTTGGTTTTTTCCATGAAGACCTCCGCCTCCATGGTTGTGTTAATTCTAACTCTAGTGTCCTCCCAGAATATCAACATACCTTCTGGGAGAAGCCATCTGAACCAAATTCCTTTCGGGTATAATTTCTTCGCTAACAACGAATATTTTTTTCTTTTATCTCTAACTTTCTTTGGGATTTGTTTCAGGATGGCTATCTCTCTATCCTTGTATTTCAACACTTGCCCCCTTTGTGCACTCAGAATCTCATCTCTTGTAGTCTTTCTAAGGAATTTAATGTGAACCTCCCTTGGAACATTGTATGTTCTAGCTTAGGCGGAATTGACTCTATAGACCAGATCAATATCCCATCCCAGCTGTTGTCTGTCTTTTTTAATATATTCAGCCAACAACTTTGTCATAATTTCCCTCAAATCTTCATCATCAGCCTCAATTACATTTTGAAATCTAAGGAAAAAAGACATTCTTTCAAACTCCATTTTTATCTGATGGTTCTCAAGTTCTTGATTTCCTCTCTGGACTCCCCTCACCTCCCCCCTCATCTCGGCCGTCCCCTCCTCCAAAACTTCCAGTCTTTGCGCATTTTGAACCGTTCGGTTTTGATTTTCTCTGAGCTGTTTGTTCATTTCTTTTAGTTGGTTCTTCAATTCCTCCTGCCCCTTTAAGATCTTTTGTAGCATCTGTTGGGTTATATCCTCCTCCGGGGGCTTGGGTTGTAACAGAGATGTTAGTGTCTGTTGCCCGCTGGGACTGGATGTTGAAGATGTAGGGGCAGAACCCGCATAGCCTGGTTTCCCAGGTGGTGGTCTTTTCGGTGCCATTTTAGTAAAGAAAGCTCAGAGATGTCTGTGTCAATACAATAAAAAGGGAGCTGTAAAGGTGGGTAGCCAAGAGAGATCGTGAGGCAGGCAGTCCAGGCAAATAGAGACCTTTTCTATAGTTCAAATCCAAATAATAAAATCCATTGTTCCAAGTCCAGGGTATTGTATATCAAGAAATATCTCTGACTGTCACGGAGACAAAGACAAAATGCCAGCAGTTTCTGTGGGTGGAGTCAAATTTCAAAGCACAAGAAGACAACGGAAGTGTGCCATCTTGCCTTGCCAGCACCGGGATCAGAAGGCAACAAACCAAAAGTTTTTAAAGTTTTCACAAAAGTCAAATCATCACCTCATTTTCACAATTGCAGCAAAGTATTCATCTGCTGTTTGCTATGAGTGTGATTTCATTCCACAGTTCTCTCCACACCTCCTCCGGGGGTAGAGAGCAATTTAAAGCCGCTTTTCCAAGGGGGGGGGGAAATCACCCTCCCTCTAGTCACACTTCCCAAGAGCAGATTGAACGTTTTAAAAAGCTGGCAATTCTTTTTTTTCCAGTCTGAAAAGGGAACGGGGGGGATTTCCACCTCACCACATTGCAGCTGCAGCTTTCAAATCGTCGAATTCGTCCAGCTGCCTTGACGCGAGAGCGCGAACTCGCGCCTCCCCTTTTGCCTCCTGGTGCCTAGGGCAATGCAGGGAGCTCCCCCGCGGCCGCCGCCGACGCAGGGGACTCCCTGCTGGCTGCCCCCTCGGCAGGGGGCCCTACGAGGCTCCCTGTGCCCCCCCCCCCGATTAAGGGGGAGCCCACCAAGAGCACGCGGGGCGAGCGAAGCACGCCCGTCGCGATCCACAGCCGGAACTGGAACCCCATTCAAACTAATGTTGTTGTTATTGTTAGAGATCCCGTGAAGGACAAAAATGATGAAATGGGGAACTTCAGTCCATGATGTAGGCTAAATTCAGATTTAATACAATAATACAATAGCAGAGTTGGAAGGGACCTTAGATTTCTCCTCAGTTCTAAGTTGCTTCTCTCCTTGATTAGTTTCCACCCATTGCTTCTTGTTCTACCCTCAGGTGCTTTGGAGAATAGTTTGAGTCCCTCTTCTTTGTGGCCTGAGATATTGGTACACTGCTATCATGTCTCCCCTAGTCCTTCTTTTAATTAAACCACACATACCCAGTTCCTGTAACCATTCTTCATATGCTTTAGCCTCCAGTCCCCTAATCATCTTTGTTGCAGATTCAAATTGGAGGGAGGTAGAAAAAAGAAAGGAAGCTACATCAAATGCCTGAATTTTTTGATGACATAGATTAACACACCTCTCCTCATAACAATGTGAAGACAGGACTACGTAACCGAAATTTCATATAGTTTTATTTTTGTCAAAAATATCTAGAGTACATTGCCAGTTTTAAACAAATGTTTTCTTTAGAGATTTGTCAAAATGAACCAATTAATCTCCAATCAAATCTTGCAAGTATTTCCAATTTGTTCACATGCTTCTTGTATCTCATGACAGGATGATGAAGCGGTACTTCAGTGTGTAGCCAATATTCATAAAGAACAGCGCAAGTTCTGCCTGGCTGCAGAGGGGCTTGGAAATCGCTTCTGCTTTTTGGAACCAACCTCAGAAGCTAAAGTAAGACTCCTTTCTTATTATAATTTAATTTAAATGTAGCTTAATTCTTATTAGCTGACCAGAATCGCATTGGGGAAGTGGACAGCTGTATAAATCAATGTAAATAAATAAATCATCATTAATCTATAAACGGTTATTAGAATTTTTATTGCACTTCCTGTAGGAGGTGTATATCATGCAAAATCCCGAGTTGTTTTGCTGTGCGGTGTTCTCACAAAAAGTAAGGCTTTGTTTGACAGCTGACTTTGCAATTCAAGAATGGAAGTTTCATTAATTTTCGATAAGGAAAACTATCCTTTGAGCTACATGGACATTTATAAGGAGAGTGTCCTTGGAAATCTACAAGGAAAACTATTTTTGGAATTGGGGTGGGGGTAGGGAATCAAATCACAATCTGTGCTGTCCATAGTAATGTTATACAACAGACATTAAATGATGTCTTCTTGCTGAATTAGTACCAATCAGCCTGTTGTATGTAAATAAATTGTAGAATTTGTATATTCTATTTCTTTACTATTCTATATTAAAAAGAAGATACCAATGACAAGAGATTTTTTTCTAGGTTAGCTTCATGACATAGATTAAAAAACATATTTTAGTACCAAAGTGAATGATTTATATCCTTTAATTTCTCAAATAATAAAGTTTAATCACTTATTAATAATTAATATAGTATGAATTTTTTTTTGTAAAAATGTTTTATTCTTTTGTATTTGCTTTTTTTACTCCACTGAATTGTTTCTGCCAAAGATAAAATCTTTTTAAAATCACTGACTTAAAGCTTAGCTCCAGTAACAGCTGACTCAGTATATAAGAAATGCTGCAGTTTAATTGAAGTCATCTATGATGCAGCATAAGAAACAGAGACAGTAAGAAAGGATTTAGAATGATGGAAAAGGCCTGGTGTTAAATTAATCTATTAATCGGTCATTTTCCAAGTGATATGAAACTTCTTGGTTGATCTTCTCCAATCTGATCTCCTCCAGATATATTGGATATCAGTCTTTGTCTATTGCTGCCAAAATGGCCAAATGCCATATCTGGAGGGCATTAGTAAGAAAGGCCGGTTTTTTGCCTTTAAGAACTGCACGAATCTAGCTCTGGCTTTCAGAAGTGTTGGCAATGCAGAAATAACAGCTTGCAGAGTCTGAGAACAATTCCTAGGAACAGAAGCTATCAATGTAAGAACAAAAGGTGATTTGGTCATATTACAAAGAATGACTGGGGAGCAAATTGCACAACCACTATGTAAGGAAAGAATGAACAGGTCAAGAGGAAGGGGAAGCCAGAACACTAGTGGCTAGATTGAATTAATGACATTCTCAAAAAGAATAAGTTGAGTCAAACAAAAAGCAATATAGCGAGTAGTATACAGGTGAGGTAGAAACAAGCATGGTTTGCAAGGACAGAGAGCCATAGTGAACAATATTAATATAAACCAAATTTACCTGTATTCTTTGTTTTTTGTTTTCAACCTCATGCCTTAATTTATTTGGCCTATCTTTTCAACTTCCTTTTCTGTGTTTTGCATGATGTTGCTTAACCAGCAAAAGGTAATAGTCTGATTGCTTTTTCTATGTACATGTATTTCGTATTTTCAATTATAAAGTACTGAAGTAGAGGTTACTTGGACCTCAGTTAGGAATCCAACTTTCCTCCCATTACTCCATGAACAAATTCAGGGAACATGGGAATTAGAGTTTTCTCAGAGCCACTGATCAAGTTGTCAAAAACCTTGTTTGCATTAGCAAGAAAATGTATCCTGCATTCATGCAAAACCTCTCTAGCTGCTCAGCTTATTTTCCCTGTAATGAAAATAAAACTAGTACTTAAAAGTTGGTAACTGTGACTTTGTTATTAAAAATGGAAGATGGTTTTCACATGCATAAAAGATAAAGTTTTATATTTCATAGAAACCTGCAACCCATCAAATAATGGTCTACGTCTATGCCTTAATGACAGTGTTATTCTTGAATTCTGTGAAATGAAATTCAGCAGTGAATTTATACTGGTTTATTAAATTAAAGTAATATGAAATATTTGTGATGCATTTATTATTGTTTACGGACAGATAATATCTATGTTATTTTTACACTTCTAAATTGCTTTGTTGTTGGCTCCATGTATCCCATGATTCAAATTGCATGAAAAGTGGAATTTATATCTGAAAAGTTTATTTTCTAAATATAATCTGCTTTTTATTACAACTATGTCCTTTTATCTATAAATGAAAATGAAACCATTTAATTTAAATGTACCCAGTTTACTCAAGAATACTGTATAAATAATCAAGGGAAATTCCTTCTAAGAGAGAACCATGTTTATCATTAAATTATTTCTGTTTATTAATTTATAAATCTATTTAAATAAATCAAGTTAAAGTACTTGAGGCAAAACAAGTTTGGATTATTCTGTTGCTGCTTTGTATCAGTGTTATGATGGCACTGTTTGTAATACGAAAAGATGGTTTGTGGATGTGTCAAGTGAAGGTCTTTTAAGGGGTCGTGATGGGTCAGGTGTGAGTCATCAGTAGGAGTCTTGTGGTGGGTCTTGTGAAGAGGAAGTTATATCAGGTGAGGGTCATTGGGAGGTGAGTGCTGGTTGGGGGGTGCTTGCGTGGGTTGGTTGAGGAGCGGTGCTGCTACTGGTTACCTGTGTAGTTGATTTGTATTCTAAGGGTCCTTAGGCTGGTTGTAGGTAAATGTGTCTATGGATAGAATTGTGGAGTGCCAGGCGTGGTGGGTGGTAGTGTGGCTGATTATTTTTATGTTGCTCCAATCAAACTGGTGCTGTTTGGGGTTGGTGTGAGTGATTTTCATAATAATCACTATGCATTGATGGTACCTAACAGTGGTGTATTAACAACTAAGCAGACTAAGCACATGCTTAGGGCACCAGGCCCAAAGGGGGCACCACAAAGTTGAGAAATAAATAACAACAACAACAATAACAACAACGAGACAGAAGACTGGCAGAATGCATCCATGAAAACCAGTCAGAAGACATGATGAAAATTCTTTAATTTCACAACTTATAGACAGGTTTAACTATAGTTTAAATAGGGAAAAGGTGACAATCCTAGAACAGGCCAAGTCCAAAAACACCAGGGAATTTCTCAAAACTTGGCACTCTGACAAATTAGCCATCAATAGACACATAGACATTAACAACGTCTATAGACTATGCAAAAAAGGCAATCAACCTGCACCAAAGAGAAAAGGATTAAAGCACCTTTCTACCAGTAATCAGCACTTTGTGTAAGAAACTTCAAAACCTCCACTCTCCCTTCTTATGTTTTCTGTAATTTTAAATGGTATTAACCTTGCAAATTATTTCTGAAGATTTATGTTTCATGACAATTGAAAGAAGCATTACTATTCAAATTTGGTGAAAACAACGGGAGCTGAATAATCAGAGGGATGAAATGCAAATTAGACAGCAAATATGTTTTAATGGACAAAATGTGTAAATGTGACAAATTATCCAAAAATATCCTTAAAATTAGTCATTATGAAAAACTTTGTGAAACCCTTTGGAAGTGTTCCCTGGCAACTTTAAGATATGTGGACTTCAACTTCCAGAATTCTCCTGACTTGCTGGGGAATTCTGAAAGTTGAAGTCCACATATCTTAAATTCCCAACGATGAGAAACACTGTTCTAGAAGGATGATTTCACATCTTCTGTTGGCAGATTATTCTATTGTCAAACTTTTCTTTGAAGAAGGAATATTTCTTTTATCTAAATGTATGCTACTAAAATTGAAATAGAATCCCAATGCACGTGTCATCTTCAGTAAATGTGATTGTTTTGAGATTGGGTGAAGAGTCCTCACAAGTGAGGGCTGGAAAGTGGATAGAAACTTAGAGTGAATCCCACAGACTATCCATTCTATCTTCTTGTCTTTTGTCCCCGTCACCTCCATATCTGTTCCAGAAAATATCTTGGATAACCAACACAGATCTTTTTTCAAAAGGTGGGGATGGAGAAGAGAGAAAAAGATAGAAGAGTCTTATCTCACAAAAACAAATTTTATTTTTTCTTAATTAAAATTTTAAGAATTTAAAGCTTACTTTCTATTTTAAATTGCGTGCTTATCTATATATTATTTGATAGTCTTGAAACAGTTTTTTTTAAAAATAAAATAAAAACATTGCCGCTCTTTGAAGTGATAATAATTGAGCTTCAGTTTAATTACTCTCTAATCATCTCTGGATTAATCCTTGCATCTGAGATCAAGTCTGCCTGATCAGATATCCTCTGTTACCATACCTTTCATCTATCCTTAGGAAAATGTCTTAGTGGGAAAAAAAATACGTAACTTATTCAAATATTGGATGTTTCATTAAAAGTAATAGCGATATATTGATTAATTTATCAAAAATCTGGAAAAAATATCCTAAGCATAATGCTTGCAGTTTCTATCATTTTACTCTGATATCTTTCCCATCTGAGGAATTGATGGAAATTCTGGGCAGCATCAGTCAATGATTATTTTTTCTGGCAGGCCAGCTGTTTGATTCCTTGCTTCTTCTGGTAGTTCTAATTAAAATATAGTATAGCCTTTATTGCCATTGTACAAAATAAATACAAAAAAATTGGTTTTAACCTTACTGGTACAATCCATGACAAGAAATACAAACAATATAAATAGTAAAAAGAATAATCCCAATGCAAGTAATTAGGGGAAAAGAAAAAAGAAAAAGAAAGAAAAAGAAAAACTAGTTATACATTTCCGCTTGTGCGTGGAGTGATTGTGGTTGTGTTTAAGAATCTGACAGCCCAAGGATAGAAACTATTTTTAAACCTATTTGTTTAGCTGGCTATGCTTTGATGTTTTCTGCTTGAATACAGGTAACATACAGGTAACATACAGGTAAAATACACATAACCATTAGAACTGCAGTGATTCACTTAATAATTATGGTAAGATAGGTTATAAAATGGGGCAGAACTCACTTAACAGCCATCTTGCTTAGCAATGGAAATTTTGGGATTAATTGTGGTCCTAAATTGAGGACTATTTATATTTCCTAGTATTTTTCCCCCAATGGACATCATTCTGATTTAAAATATTCAGTATGTGTTTACATTTTTATACATTTGATCTCTAAACACTTCTCTTAGTGTTCATAATCTGAACTCTGCCATCTACAGTAAGTTTTTGGTGGGGTGATTTGGTTCAGTAGAGATCTAAATTCCAGAGTTAGAAGGATGTAAAAGCAGAGTGAGAGATGGCTGTTCCTGCTGAGATCTGCAGACCGTTTCCCCTTAATCTCTCTTTAGTATTAGAAATGTTCCTTCTCTACACTTTTTGAGAGTGTTTGAGCCATTTGGAGTGGGGTAATACGTAATTAGATCTCATGTTGTAATTGTTGCTGTTTTAAGAACTAACTATTGTGTAGGTAGGGTGGAGTAAGCTACACTGAATCTGTATGAATTGGTGTTCAGAATGTGAAGAAAATTGTGAAGCGAGAGCTTTTCTTTTCATTGCAGTTGTGAAAATGTTCTGCCATGGAAGTTGTGAAAATGTTCTGCCATGGATTGAACCGTCAAATGTCTATGGAGACTTTCAATCATCCAGGTGGTGGCTGTCCCAAAGATGCTTTTTCAAAAGGCAACTAGAGTTTGTTTTTCCTTGAAGGCATGTCCTTTCTCATTCAAGAAGCAGAACTGAAGAAGCTTCTTGGATGAGAAGCGAAACATCTTCAAGGAAAAACGAAGTCCAGTTTCGTTTGAAAAAGCACTTTTGGGACATGATCTGTCAAGCACAAATGCTTAAAGCCCCATTGTACCACTATACAAGGCCTCACAGTGCAAATTATGGATCTAATTTGATATTATAGTCTAATTTGTTCTTTAATGTAAGCTTGCAAATGGTGTACCATGAACTGGATTCAACCACTATAGCTGTTGTCATGATTGAAACATAGAGGTGTTTTTTTTTTTGAAGGACAGATGATGGAATGGGCAGAGTCCCAAGTTCCGAAGACAAATTGGAAGCTGATGTTTGTTATCTCATCTTCTTTATAGCTTACTTGCACAGCAAGCTATCAGTAGATACCTCAGTTCTGTTTGGGAATGCTGCCAAAAATTGCAAGGGTATGCAAGTATAAGCCTAAGTAAAAAGAGCACATAAACATAATGGAACCAGCAGCACCTTCTAAATAGGAGGAGGAGGTAGGGTAGGATGGAAGAACACAGAATATTTCTGTGGGTGTTGGTCTGTTGGAGCAGTTGTCAACAGTGACAGAAAAGGGTAAAGCTTGAGAGCTATGAAGGTAAAAAAAAGAGAGAAACAAAATCAGTTAATGCCCACTTTAAAAAAAATACAGTGACTGGATTAACACATGGTGTTAAGATATAATGTGGTTGGTTTAGTTGAGTGTTCTAATGTGCGGATTCAGCTGACATTTTGGAAAAATGGATTTTGGAGATAACTTTATTAAATGAGTAAAATCAATATATATTCACATACAGCACAATTTATAGTTAATAGTGTGTTCACTGAACCCTGTAAAATACTCTAGAAAGGTTTAATCCTTTCTCCACTGCTCTTTAGTTTGGCTCCAAAAGTTCTTAATAGAGATAGAAGATGAGAGAAAAACTGCGATGAAGGTGAAAAGTAGATAAACTAAGGACATTTGCAGATGATTTGTTTTTAACAGTGGAACAATGTGAAGGAATTTGCTACACTACTAGCTGGGTTTAAAATTAATAGAGAGAAAATTAAAATGTTAAAAATATGAGATTGGGAATTCAAAAAGAACTGATTGGAAAAACTGGTTTTCAGATTGAGAAAAAAAGTAAAATATCTGGGGAGTACTCAGGGGTGGGGTTTGGCAGCCACTACTGCCAGTGTGCTTGTGCGCGCACAGTGCGCAAATGCTTTGCACTCTTGATGCATTCTGTGCCCACATGTACAGTACAATAAAAATTGTTATGTGCATGTGCAGAAGCAAAAAACAAGATGGCGGCACATATGGTGTCGCCAGGAGAACCGGTTCTGGGGTTCCAGCGACCCAGGCCACCAAACCACTACCAGTTCAGCTGAACCGGTCCGAACTGGTAGGAACCCACCGCTAGTAGTACTATGTCTAATATGAATTGTATGTTATTTCAGAATAATTATATTAACGTACAGAATGAAATTAAGAAATGTTAAAATGGGAAACGTTGCGCTTATTATTGCAAGAATTTCTATGATAAAAATGAATATATTACTTCGAATGATACTTCTGTTTCAAACAATGTCAGTTTTGAAAAATCACATATCTTTTAAACTGTTGGAAAAAAATTATCTAAATTTGTATAGTTGGATAAGAGACCAAAGATTAAATATAAACTTCTGCAGGGTGCAAAAGACGGTGGGCAGCTTATATACAGACTTACAATTGTATGTGCTACCTATTGTTTAGTTTAGATGAAGGAATCGATCTAACATAAGGGTATGTTAGAATTGGAATATCATAACTTCACCTTTGGTTGGCATGGGCTCTTATGGTATAATAAAGTTAAGGTGGATTTAAATTTTTATTACATATGTGACAGTGCTATATTGAGAATATGGAATAAATACAAGCATGGGTTATGCCTGAAGATATCTTTACTGGCCTCAACACAGGAAACATTTTACAGAAGAGAAGCAGCAGATAGTCAATAAGTCATACCAATTAAGTCATATCAAGATTTATTAACAGAAGAAAATATAAGAGAATGAGAAAAATAAAAGTCAACACTACAATTAACTATAGAAGAACATAATTTTCAATTGTTAAAAGAGTTAAAAGAAAGCTATAATATGGATAAAAACAATGGAATTGAAAAACAATGTAACTTGAACTTGTGTACAAATAATGAATGTGTAGTAACAAAAAAGTATAAATGTTTGTGAAGATTTCAAACAGAAGAACAGGTTAAAGACTACATAACAATATCGGCTATTGACTTTGGCTGTAACATTGAGATAGACACTTGAGAGAGAATGTGGGTAATTGCTATTAAATTTATTTGTGTCATAATTTAGAGAATATTTTTCAAAATGATGCATCACTGGTATCAACATACTGGAAAAATTTTCAAAAATATACAAAGGTATTTCAAACGAGAGTTGAACATGTGAAAAGTATTTACAATGCATCATGGATTTGTGAGAAAACTAAGACATTTTTGGCTACAAAATTCAATGATGTAAAGAATCTTAAAGGTTAATATTGCAAAGAAACCAGAATTCTTTTTATTGGGACTTATGGACAATGAATTAGGAAAAAACTCAGTAGGTTGATTTTCTCATTGATGGAAGAATAATAATCCACAATAAAGAAATGGATTGTGAAAATGTCAAAATCTGCAGAGATAGCAAAACAATGTAGAAGCTGACAGTAAAATCTCAGTTGTGCTTACAAGTTTTCTTGCTTTTACAACCATGTTGCTTAGTTACAGAATTGCTAGTCCCATTTGTGATCATTAAGCGAAGACTCGTGGCTCTCACACATAGGATTACAGCAGTGGTGGGTTTCAAACATTTTTGGAACCTCTTCTGTAGGTGTGGCCTGCTTTGTGAGAGTGGCTTGCCAGCCATGTGACCGGGTGGGAATGGCTTGCCAGCCATGTGACCGGGTGGGAGTGGCTTGGCAGTCATGTGACCGGATGGGAGTGGCCAAGACAATGTCACTGAATTCTTGCCCTAATGGATGATCTACAAAAAGAAGATATAAAAAAAGAAATTTATTATTTTGTGCACTTACTACTTAAATAAGATTAAAATAAGTACACAAAACAATAAAAGAGCTACTTACAAAAGGTAAGTAGCTTACTACTTACTACTTGTATTTCAAAGGGAATACAATACATATTTAATTTTACACATGTTAACAGCTGCTGGAATTGTGTTTGAACACCAGTGGAAAAAACAAAGATATGTTTGCACACCAGTGGAAAAAACAAAGATATGAAAATGAATAAATATTAGAATGTGCAGGAATGAATGAATTGACAATTAAAATCAAGAAGTCTTCGAATACTTTTTCACATGGGATTTGTTTTATCAATTGCTAACTAACAGAAACAGCAATTAGAAATCTAAAAGTATGAAAGAAAACACCAATTATGTAAGGAAACTAAAATGTATAAGGAAATATTATTAGTACGATCATTATTAATGTGTAGATAACTGCGGGATATTACACACCCCCACACACAAACTATGACAGTGCCAGGAAAACACCAAAAAATAACAATTTCCCCCCAAAAGACTGTAGTTGAAACCAGTTTTTTCCCCTAACCCTAAGAACAGGAAAGATAAAGCCACTGGAATAAAAACCATCAAGTTCAGAGAACACCAAAGGACCTCACAGTCCTCCCTCCTTATCTTTTTCCTTTTTGTCCTTCTACTTCTTCTCCTCCTCCCCCCCCAACCCCACTCCCTTCTAGCACTGATGATGTTACCTACTTTGGTAATGAAATGTCTGTAAGAAAACCACCAAGCCCAGAAAGCAGCAAGGATCCCACTATCTTCCACCTCCTCTTTCTCCTTCTCTTTCTCCTTTTTGTCCTATCACCAAAGCACCTTCCTGCAGTTGCTTTTCTGAGCACGGGGAGATGGAGGGCACAAAATACCGCCCATCTCCCTGTGCTTAGAAAAGGAAGCCCGAGCAAGTCCTTTGCTACCAGGCAGGTTTTAGGACGCCTGCCACCACCAAAGCACCTTCTCAAAGTTGCTTTTCTAAGCACGGGGAGACGGATGGCGCAAAATACTGCCCGTCTCCCTGTGCTCAGAAAAGGAAGCCCGGTAAGTCCTTTGCTAGTGGGCAGGTTTTAGGACACCTGCCGCCACCAAAGCACCTTCCCGGAATTGCTTTTCTGAGCACGGGGAGACAGATGGCACTTTGCGCCATGCAGCTGGCGCTTAGGAGGTCCTAGGAGACCGGCCGTGCTGTGTAAGCTCCCGTTGCCATCTCCACCCCTGCGCCCGTGCTTTCTGGCGGCCAGGCATCTTAGGCAAGTCCGGGGACCTTGCAAAGGTCCCCAAACTTGTCAAAGACACCAGCCATGCCGCATAAACTCCCGTTGCCATCCCCACCCCCATGCCCTGCGCTATAAGCAAGCCCTGGATCCTTGCAAGGCCACAAAAGGTCACTTGGCTTGCTTATAGTGCAGCCCCCCCGCCCCACGCTTAGTTGCAGCTTACTTACCTTCTCGGAGTCGGCAGGCAGAAATAGAGAGCCAAGCAGGAAAAAAGGTAAGTGGGTTTAGATAGGGTTCTTAGAGGCAGGTGGGGCGATTGGTGAGCCAGCCAATCAGTGAGTGGTGGGTGGGGCTAGGATAGTGTGGACGGGCAGGGGGAGCGAGCAATGGAGTGGCTTCCGGATGGGCGGGGCTGAGCGAGCCAGTGACAGGGCCGGGGCAAGCATTCCGGAACTTACTTCAGGGTCCACCGGTTGAGCCTCTTCTAACCGGTTCGGTAGATTTGACGAACCGGTTCTACCGAACCGGTGTGAACCAGTAGGAACCCACCTCTGGGTTCAACCCACCTTGAAATTGATTTGGCCAGTTTACTTTTTCTTAGTTTCTGTTTCACTTTTATCTGAAAAATTAAACGGAAACATTGTGATTGTTTAACCTGTTTATAGTCACTTATATTATTTACAATAGTGTACTTTAATAGTGACAGATATTCTTAGGAAGGCTAAAATTTAGATATATGTTAGATGACTAATTGAAGTAAAAAATGATATTAACAGTAGACAATATAACAAGGTTAAAATAAATCTTATGCTTACCTGTTATTTTCTGGTTTTTCCCACTAATTATTTTGTTCCCCCAAAATATCACAATTAAATTAAAACAAAGAACATGATGCCATAGATAAAACTGTAAAATAAAAGGTTATAGCCTAACATAGATATTTAAGAATAATTATTTCACAAATTGGTAATAAACCTAACAGGCCCAAATCACTTGGAAATTATTTTGCAATAACATGTAATTAATATTATCCACTCCTATCTCTTTTCCCAGGCTTATTAAACTACTTTAATTAAATCTGATTGTCATACATTCATACATTGCACAGAACAGCTTTACAAAATGGAAGATAAATAGTATAATTTTAATGCCTGTTAAAAAAAAATCATCATTCACAAGAAAACTTGTTCATACTATTCCCCAGTGTTATTGTGCCTGATACCTGATAAAGATGGCAGATTTGCATTGGATGGATAAATGAGACCTGGATGGCTAGATGAACCTTTCTGTAACTTCCAGTATTATTTTATCATCAAATTATTTTATGTGGAGAACTGATTTTCCTGATTGCTTATTTTTTTATTATTTCTACTTCCAAATATTGATTTATTTCCTAAGATATTAACTTTAAGGTTCCTTCTGCAATCTCCTTCATAAGTTTAACGCTGAACATAAACTTTTAGACTTTTTGTTGCTACCAAACAACAGAAATTAAAAAAAGGAATAATTCAATTTTTATTGTTTTAGAAATATTTATCTTTTAGGATTTCTATATTTTAATGCTGTAAGCTGCCCCAAGTTGTTTAGATACAAGATGGGTGCAAATATATTTAATAAACAAACAAACAAACATTCTGAATTTTAACTAGCATTCCTGGTTTTCTTTGTGCCTTTTTTCTAGTTCATGAACAAATGAGAAGACTAACAGTGCTATTTTATTTTGCATTGACTAGAATCTAGCTTGAATATTGTGTTCAGTTCTAGACACCACATTTCATGAATAAATAGAACATGTTTAGGGAAGATAATGAGGATTATCAGTGAACTAGAATCTTAGTTCTACACAAGACTAAAGGTAATATGTAGCCTAATTTTCCTGATTCCATAGTACAGGACTGTTAGGATTTAAGTTAGAGAATTGAACTTCAACAGACTATTAAAATACATTTCCTGGCACTAAAAGCAGTTTGATAGTGGAGCCAATTATGCAGAATAGAGGCAGGTTTTTCTCTGGATGTGTTCAAGTGGAAACTGTCCAGCTGAATTAAAGTGATGTATAATCTTCATGAATGAATAAACTAATGTTTTAACAACAATCAATGTATGATACATTCTGTTCTTTAATTCCAAATCATATTATGATATCTAAACCTTTTTTCTCTTCCCTATGTCATAATAACAATTGTAAGAATGTTAACTCAAAATAGGAGAATCCTAGAACAAATGTCAGTGACACCTGATTCTAATAATGTGAAATAGTTTGAAATAATTGCCTCTATAAACAAGTAAATAAAGAAAATTCCTTGGATTAAGTCTTTAGAATAATTCAGACAACAAAGAATCCTCCCCTCCCCAATTTTTGAGCATTGTATTAATTTTGTGCTATATCTATAAATTTGGCAAACAATACTAATAGTTGTCAATAATGCATAAAATTTCAGCATATATTATCAATTTTATGTTCCACTGCAGCTGTTTTGAAGTCCAAAATGTCCTTCAATTGCTTAATAAAACAGATCAGTGACTCCAAAATTGAATTAATAAGATAGTAGAGTTCTTGATGAGTTCTATAAAGCATCTGGATGTGTGAAGATATAATTCCATTTATAGTAACCCTGGGAGATAGATTAAAATACATATTTTAATCCAATTAAAGAAAATAAGAATCATATATTATGCAAGACATGCTCTAGAAATTCAGCCTGCACCATATCAGTGTATTTTCATCCCCAGTGAGATAAACACTATTAAATCTAATTTATCTGATAGAGTAGTTAAAATCCAGTTAACGGTCTAATAGCTTACTTGTGACACATTTTTATAAATTGAAATTGCATAAGATGAATTGTCAAAGATATCATAGTTTCAGGTCTTTATGCCAGAGTCGCAGTCTACATTTTAGCATCTGTATTTAACAAAGAAATTGGGTAATAATTTGGATAGGGAAATCTTTCCAGAAAATCACAATGATAAAATGTTCATTAAAGTGTTATTCAAAAAGACATCATTATATATTTCCAAGATTCTGGGAGTGAAAAAAAAATAGATATCTTATCTAAAACTATGGGAGAAACATCAGTGTGAGATGCTTTACTCTATAGAGGTTCTTCTGGATTCATGACTTCTGCTTGAAGACCAGGTGGCAGTCATGCTTAGGAGGTCCCATTGAATTGGGTGCAAGCGGTAGCCATTCCTACATCAGGAAACCCCATGTTCAGTCACTCATGCCCTGGACACCTCCATAGGGATTACTGTAATGAGCTCTACATGGGGTTGCATTTGAAGAACATCCACAAGCTTCGACTGTGCAAAATATGATGACACATGCAGTTATGTTTGTATTCAGAACCAGTTACACTTCTGCTCCATGTGCTGCATTGTCTCCCAGTTTGCTTCCAGGTTCATTTCAAGGTGTGGACCTCTAAAATCCTACATGACGTAGGGCTTAGGATATTTGAGGGACCACTCTCCCCAATCACATCAACTTTTATTACTGATCTTTTGTATAATCTAATTACATTTGAAATGCTTCTTATTGCTATTTCTACATTGTTTGGGATTAGACTTAATCTGAAAATAAAAAGTATAATTGATTGTCAGAAAGAGCATGAAGGAATCTGCATCCCTTCTCATGTAAATCTCCCCCAAACAATCAATCTTAACTATTATGTAGAAAGTTGATTTATGACATTCCTATACAGAATGTTTATATAAAAAAGAAAAGCTATGAAAAGAAATATTATGATTAATATCTTAATTACAACTTGCCAGCAAGAAAGGCCAGCAAATTATTAATAATAAGGCTACCTGTGCTAACACTTGAGATTAAAAATCTTAGTTATTTGTTAGTTATTCTTAAAGGATCTTTTCAGAGAAATTCCCAAAATAGCTTAAACCATTTTGTTTTCTTTTAATGACCCTGTAATCCCTTTCATTGGGATGGAGTTTTAACTTAAATCATATACCTTGGCAAGTCTAACATAGAAATGGAGGAAATGCATCTTCCTTATTAGGTTTCATAGTTAAAAATAGTTTTTTCCAAATTACCGGTCTTGTTTTTATTACCGGTCTTTTGCATAATCTAATTACATTTGAAATGCTTCTTATTGCTATTTTTACATTGTTTGGGATGGGACGCAACCTGAAAATAAAAAGTGGTTTGGTTTTTTTTTGCTTTTGCAATTGATTTATATACCCGTTGTTTACCTGTATTTTATATGCAGTGTTTTTGCAAGGCCTTTGTTCAAAGCATAGGACACAGTGCAGTTAGGATGGATTGGGAATAAAAATATACATAGCCCAGTACATACGAAGTGTGTCATATTAAGAAAGGCAGCTTGGATATGTAAGGTCGGTTCATTATTTATTTTGTGGTGCATAAAGTGAATGTGCATAACGGACGTATAATGGATTAATCTATCTACTGATTTAACTGATCTAATTTAAAAGCCTTACACTGACGTCAGTGAGTAAACCTTCTGTAGCCAAAAACAAAGAAAGCTGTGATCTTTGTTGTTATTTTTTTCCCCAGTATGTCCCTCCTGATCTTTGCATCTGTAATTTTGTACTGGAGCAGTCTTTATCTGTCAGAGCCCTCCAGGAAATGCTTGCCCACACAAGAGACACTTCCAGGGAAGGGGTAAGTACAATTGTTTTCCTTTGGCATTGTGAAATTTCAGTCTTACAAAAGCAAACTTTTTACTTTCCCCTGTGGACCCAGAAGCCTTTCAAAATAAAGACTATTAACAACAAGTTTTATAATATTTTCAATATTTTCCTTTGTTTGGAAATCTCAAATTCAACCTGCCTTAAATTTCAGTACAAGTGCATTTAATTGGTTATGCAGCTACAAAATATACAGCACATTAAAAACTACCTATATTCATTTCTTCAGCTCTCAGTCATTGCCAGAATGCAAGTAGCTAATGCGAGGTGAACCATATGCTTGGAGATGCAGCTATCCTTTGACAATCCAAAATGTGTATAAATTGACTTGTGTTGAATGTAGGTCATTTGCAGACTAGCATTACTTTTCTGTCAAAATCATTGGAGCAGATTAAATTGGTAAATTTATTTTTGTAATATTTTGCACTCAAATAAGAAGAGGTTTTGAATTATAGTTTGTATCATTCCCCCTTCTGCTTTAAAATATAATTGCATAAACTGAAACTAAGTCTTTGAAGAAATGGCTCAAGCCAATACATTTATATATTTGTATCCCTCCTTTATTATTTTTACAAATAACTTAAGGCAACAAACAGATCCAAAACTTCCTATTTCCCCGCTGAAAACAACAGCAACAACAACTCTGTGAGGTGGCTGGGCTGAGAGAGAGAGTGACTGGCCCAAAGTCACCCAGATGGTTTACAATGCTAAGGTGGAACTTAGACTCATGATGTCTTGCTTTCTAGTTTGGTGCTTTAATCACTAGACCAAACTGGTTTTCTATAATACATGAATTTAATGGAAGCTAAAGGTTTCATATACACAAGTAAATGATATGGGTGCTAAACATTGCAATAGAAATTTCATGTAATTGCTGAAATGATTGGTACCTTTTGATGACTGTGAGTTTCAGAGAAAAACCCTCTGATCTTGATCAGATTATCTATGTAGAAACTCCTTGAACATGAAATTAGCCAGTGTAAAAGCAGAATAAGATTTCTATGTGAAGAGAGCCTAGTAATTCTGATCTTAGGGAAATCAACAGCATATGGATTCCACCCAGGGTGAATGATTTGAAAGACAAGCCAGTTTTTAATCTCTTCCTGAGAAATTCAGCACCAATTAAAAACAACTCAACAGAAACAGAACTATAACTAAGCTGCTCTGGTTACTTTTATATGAATTATACAATCAAAATAAAGAAAAATCAATACATTTCCCACTGAGGTCGTCAACCCTTGGATCACAGTAACATTGTTCAGTCTTGTTGAGACTTCAGATTTACCCACTTTGATAATTAAGTGGTGAATCCCTCTTTTTCTCTATAGAATGGATGATGTGGAAAAAGAAATTATGTTTGATTACTAGTTGATCATAGTTTTTGACTTCCAATCCACAATTTGAAGCCCAGAATAGGTTAAAGCCTCTTCCAGGTATTGTTTCTCCTGCCACTATTCCATATCCTTTCCAACATTTTCCATTCTGCCCAACTTTTGCTAGCCACCTTACTCCCTCTATTTCTCTTTCTTCTGGCTTCCCTTCTCTAACTTTATTTCCACTCTAAGATTCCTGGATCTCATTTCAATCTGCCTCCCATGCTTTCTGCCTAATTCTATTTTCCTGAAGCAAGTCTCCCCCCTCTAAAAAAAAGGCACTTCCCTCAAACTTTTTCATCTTGTTAAAATAAAGCCTTACCAAAACTTCAGTGGGACTACTTTTACAGTTGATATATTGCTGCTCAGCCACACTTAACTTTCTATAATCTGGTGTATGTTTGATTTTTTAAAAAATCAATTTGTTATCTGAGAAAAATATTTTGTGTATTTACACAGCAAACAAATCTTGATCAAAACTGGAATATGACGGTCAGAATACATTGAAACTTAAATAAGCTCCTTATTTCTGTCTAAATTGCTGAATTCTCTAACCTCTGTGGTTGAAGTCTATGGAATCTTTGGTGCTGCCCAACTGTTGTTTTCTTGCAGATCTTTCATTACCAAACTAGATAATATCTTCTAGCTCAGGGAGTACCAAGGACCTCACAGTTCAACACTGAGCTACAAATTTTCTCTTTTTATAAGAGCTAGTCTATTTTATCAAGGAAGCTGTTCTTTTCTTTTTCCCACTGCAAAATTAATTTACTATTTTCATATTTGTATTTACATACTTAATTGTGAAATAAACACAACCTAAGGAAGCAAGTCATTGCAGAAACATGGAAAGAGGGTGTATTTACATACATGACCTTTCCTGTGAGGACATATCACGAAAGTTTTGTTGTTATAAGGCACCTAAAGTAGTGGCTCCCAACCTTTCTGGCTTGGCAGCCTGGCGGGGCGGGGGGCTAAGGGGAACTCAGCGGTGTGACAGGCAGTCAGCACACAGGCACGTGCACAGCTCCGCTCACGTTACTGCGTGGCATCATGTATGCACTGGCCCACTGCTTGCAGAAGTGGAGCTGTGTGCGCTTGTGTGCGCTGGCTTGCCACTTGCAGTCTGGTTCCAAATAGGCCATGGTCTGATAGTGGACTGCAGCAGAGGTGGGTTCTTACCAGTTTGCACCAGTTCAGTGGAACCGATAGTGGAAATGACGACTGGGTCGCCGAACCGGTAGGGACAGCATGCTCGCCATACCCCTGAACCGGTTCCTCGGTCACCACAACATCTTTTTAAAAAAACCTTTTAAAATGTTCTGCGCATGCACAGACCTATTTACAGGCAACTGCGCGCACACAGAGCAAAATCGCACGTGCATCGAACCAGCAGTAATGCCAGCAGAAACCCACACCTGGGCTGCGGCCCATGGTTTAGGGACCCCTCATCTAAAAAACACCTGTCCAAATCAGTGTTAGAGAAAAGGCAAGTTGCGATGGACAAACCATGCATTGGAAAATGAGAGTTCTCAAAAGCAAAAAAATAGAGCACACAAATATAAATGCCGGCAGAATTATTCTTTATGAATAAATAATAAATTACTGCACATTTACTATAGTACATGATTACCAAAAAGCAACAACAACAACAACAAAACCCTTTGACGGGAATGTTCATGCTTTCCTGGGCTTATTATTAAAAAAGAATGGTCTTTATCCCTAACCATAACCCTTTTCCTTTAAACAGATTGTTCAGTGGAGCCAACTTCTAATTTCCCTTTCTGAAAATTAATCTCAGATTAAACAATTCATATACATTATATACGTTGCAGAATATACATATAAGATTGCTTACATGCATCCCATCATCTTGTCAAATGAATTGGGTTTAAATAAATACAACCTTCCTTTCTCACTCTTCAGTAGAACATGCAACAGGGGACTTGCAGTTGTGGGTAATTTCCCTGGGTCAGTGACTTTGTATTTCTGAATGGGGCTTTGCTGCTTTCAGCTAATAAATCCTGTTTCTGAAACAGCAGTTGCATACTTGCTTATTTGGTAAAAGGAGGTCAAATGCAGAAGTTTGTAGGTCAACCCTAGGAGTTGAGAAGGCAAAAGAGATTTTATGGTAAGCAGACAAATCTGAAAATGTATAATATATGGGAACTTATTTGTTTTTAGCAACCTGCCTTATCGTACTGTCACTGGAATCTTGTGAAACAGGAATAAACACTGAATGGACATGTGCATAAAAACACGTGTTTAAAAGAGGAAATACTAGTAATTTGCTTTCTAATTTATGGGGGGCGGGAATTTAGAAGTGGGATGAATGAATATGATTGTCCACCTTGAAAGGATAAGAAGCAAACACTGAATGGCTGGAAGTGCTCTGTGCTTAGTTACTGATCAGAAGGAGCACACAATGATTATCTGATAGCTCTTTTCAAGATCAATAGAGATAAAGAATAAATTAAAAATGTTTTGACATCAGAATATATCTGGAAATAGTGAAACAGCCCAGATTAATCTCACATAAAATCTCTTATAAAATTGAATTTAGAATGGATAAAAGGTTGGTCGTCTCTGAGAGTCTAGGGAAAAACTCATGTGATTTTTAATAGGCAAGTGTTAAGCAAAGGATTAATGGATGTGCCCTTTCCCATTGTATTTACGTAGTGAGAGGAAGAACGGCAATATATATTACAGAATCTTTAATACTCATGCAGCTATTGAGTGGACAACAACTACAGATATTCAAATAATCAGGGGTGCAAAAAGGATTACAAATTAAATTTCATTTCTAATTGTGGGAAAGACCTGTGAAAGGCAGGAACTAAAGTTGGGGAAAGACTTTATAGTTTTATCCTATATAAATCTACTTTGATATATGCTATGCTTAATTTAATGGAATTTATTCCAATAGTACATAGAGAACCACCCTTGAATCTTATTTCCAGCAGTTAGTGAGATTATTTTTCTAACTCTTGTAGAAACAGGGAGAGCTTCTCATTTATTTTAGTTTTCAGGTATCTTTTCATTAGTGAAAGGATAACCGATTGTACTATTTTTTACCTTCAGTAAGTAGAATAATGGAAGTGTATTTCTTTCAGCGAAAAAACAGGACCAGATATTCTGGTACCTGTAGTGCTTGTATCCATCTTTTTCTCACAGCTGAATCTTAAGAGTGATGTTGCTGTTAGAACTTACATTGCACTCAACGCATTGAAATTGTTTTTATATGTCTTATGTTATTACATATTGATTATTTTTAAATAGCCTACAATGTGTAGAAAGATAGTCTGTGAAAATCAATAAAGTGGTTTTTATGTTGAGAAGATTGGGACAATCCACTTCCAACAGGCACTGCCAACTCCTGAATTGGGATAATAAACCATGCAGGGAAAGCTGGCAATTAATCATCTTTTTGGCGGATGTAAGTGAAAAGCTGTTGTATGTAGCAAGTCATGCAGTTGTTGCTTAGCCCAAAGAGCTTTGAACTTCATCCAATTCTTAAAGAAGGAATAAGCATGCATATGAATATATCACTTACTACAATAAATATTAAGTCCTCATTAGCAAGCTGGCCTTGTAACATCAATTGTCAAATAAGAGATTAATCAAAAATATTTTATTAATACTTGCTTTTGCACTGTTAGTAAGGAGGTATGTGTGTGTAGGGAATACCTAAGAACTCTCGGTGTACTGGATGAAACAAGAAGCATGCCAGCTAAATTAATTATCCCGGTGGATTTTCTTGGTGAAAGCACAACCAGCTAACTTATATGCTGACCATTTTCTTTGGTCTCCTAAATGTGATTATATAAAGTTACTGCAGTAGTTTGGCAAGAATTTCTCTACAGCCTGATTTTATGTTTAGCTTGCTGCATGCTAGTTTATTTCTTAGAAACATGACTACACAAAGAGAATTGACATTTCATATCTTAGACAAAATCTCATTTTACACCTTTACTTACACTTTACACACCTCGTTTTCATGATTTATTTCTTTTGATAAGGCGATGAGTTCTGCTGGATAGTTACTTTATGGCTGGTGTCCACCATCAAAGTTTTATTTCAGTTCAAAATTAACAAAATGTTCAGTTCAGTTGACTTACTTCCAGAAAACCGAGTTTGTATTTCACTATTGCTTATGGTAATACAGTACTTTCCTAAATAGTTTTAAAAATGTATTTATTTATATTGATTTAAAGAATGCCCAACTGGGCACTTTACATAATTAAAAAGGCAGAACAAGAAAAGAGAAATAGATGTTATGCATCCAGAAGGATCAAATAACAATAAAACAAAATCACATCACAACTAATCTTACAGAGGCTCACCTACCATCCCATCTCAATGCTCGGGAAATAGCCAGATTGTTAATTGCTAATTTATTAAATTTATACGCTGCAATTTACATGTTGCCAATCTCACCATCCAACCCATCTTTGAATTTTTCATGCCTTCTTAGGAAACGTCATCAAGGTGGGAATGGATTTGGGGAGGGGGAAAGGGGGAATTATTCTAGAGGGCAGGAGCTATAGCAACAGAAAAGGAATCTCCTTTGTTTGACAGAAGCGAACTTGAAGCACACCCACTTTGCTGACTCCTACCAATATAACAATATATGTGTTAGACTAAATTTTCATTTATCATTTTGTTTTCACTTTTGCTAGCCTAGAGATGTTTTTGAATGGGTATGTTAATCATTTGTTTTCATATCATCTTCAGACTCTGCATGAAAATCATTCCATTTATTCTTGTCCTAAACACCTCCACTGTGTCAATGTTCTTAATGCTGATTGTTTCTCATGTTTTTTCTTCTTATTATTATTATAAAACATTTACAACTAATGACTAGAATGCTGGTCTTTGCTGAACTTTTATTTTTAAGTTAACTGTTATTTAAAGCTATGCTTTTTAGAGCTATAAGATCCACTGACCTTTTTTTTAAAACCTAATCCTCTACTCCTAAGCATGTTTATGAAAAAGTAAAGCCTACTTATTTCCATGGGATTTATTCCTCTTTAAATATGCATAAGAAGGGTAGCAAAAATTTCAAAAGAATGGCTTGAAAATCTGCCATTAGTTTTCTGGAAAAATGCATTTTCTTCTATGGTGGTACAAGTGAACTTGTAGTTCAATATTGCAGTATGTTGTTCTGCCTTTCAATTAGGAATGCTTTTCTTAAGCATTTCTACCAACTAACCATCCCCGTCTCTAAAGAGCTCAGACAGGGCTTTCTGCTCCAACTCCCAATTTTCCATTTTTATTTTTCTAGTGATACAGCATTTCAAAGGTATTGAGCATAAACATTTTCTTTTCCTTATGTTACCATTATAGGGACCATCGTGCCTATCACCACCACAGCCTTGTCAATCATGCAATTCTTCCAAGCTTGGCAATACGTCTCCCCCCTACTAATATCAATTACTTGTATCCATTATTAGAGGAAGTGATATTCATTCTGATTAGCTGAATTATCTTATCTGCATACTTCTGTTTTCCTCTTTTGCATCTTAATCTGTCTTGAGATAAAGGTGAATGGTTTCAGTACTATCAGTACTAGGTACCATGTTGTGCTCCTCTCCAAAATGTACAGAATAAACAGAGAATCATAAGGTTGAAGGGGACTTTGGAAGTCTTCTAGCCCATCCCTTAGTACAAATCCTCATATCACACTTTTAAGCGATGACTTTCCAACCTTTGCTTGAAAACTTCCAGTGGTGGAGCTCTCGAGACTCCATAAAGCAAGCTATTCTACTAGATTCTAATGTTTATGGCAACCTATTTTCGTTTGCAACAAGAGTAAAAAGAGTTGAAAGGCTATGATAGCAAAATGTGAACTCGTTTAAATGGTTAATTTTGAATAACAAAATAAGTTTTGTCTAGGACGTGGTCTTACTTTAGAAGAATATGTTTCTGTCATTAAATTGAAATGTGTAGCTTGAGAATTAAATGTGCGTTTTTCTATATGACATGCTTCAGAATTTATTCTGCATAAGGAAAGATGGACAGCTGCCAGAAGGGACAAAGTAAAGGGATATACAGAGAAAATGGGAAAAAGCCTTTCTCTGAACCAAGCAAAGTTGCTAAAGGATTGCTAAATTTTGTAAGATTATTTTTCAAAGAAGATTTTGTGTACAAGTTCTTTATCTTTTGCTCCTAACCACAATATGTCTACTTTGTTTCTACCATGTTTCATGATGATACCCCATCAAATATCCAGTCCTTAGTTGAAGCAGTTTGTAATCACTCTTAGATTTTCTAGTTGGGATGTGGGATCTTCTCCTCTCATCCTTTTTGCTGAGTATGGACATTGCTTGACATACTTCACTAAACAGTTGCTTTGGTATGTACTGTCAGGAATTAGGATTTGCCCATCTTCTAGTAGACACTCTGGTCTGCTATTGTCCTTACCCCTCTCCTTTTCTCTTTAATCACTCCCTGGCAAAAATCATTTTGGTTTGGGCTGTAGGAGAAATTGCACACCTGCCTTTTACAGAAGTACCTGCCTGCATAATGCTTGACCATCTATAGAGCTAACTAATCATTTTGTGCTATTCTTATAGATGTGAGTTTAGCAATTTTTTGAGAGATTGTTACTAAGAACAGATTTTGTGTTCTTTTTCTTAAGAAAAAAGCCTTATTCTTGTGCAGCACAGAAAGTTAATTTAAAGCAAGAATCAGAGCTAGTTTCTTCAAGATGGGACTATCAATAGAAAAGGGATTCACATCCCTCTATAATTTTCTTTCACAGATGTGTCCAATTCACCATTTTACTTAATGGTCATCTGTGCCTTCATTGTGACTTACTATCATTAGCAAATGCAGACACACGACACATCAGTTGGTTAACAACCTCCATGCATTTGCGGAAGTCATTAGGGTTGGTTGACTCAATTTGCAGAGAAAAATAGTCTTCAAGAGTGAATCATTAATATTGAAATCGCTTCATTCCACCCAAAAATATTTGGGATTAGCAATCTGATCACTATACAAAATAATGCAGTGTTGTGCAAAGTATTAAAATAGTTTTGCATCTTGGAATGATGTTATAATTAGCATTTTAATTACTTATGATAAAAATGTTTTAAAAAACCTTTATATAAAAATAGTTTTTGCATCTACTGTGAGTCAGAACTTGTAGTGGAATGTGTGGATGACTGTTGGGAACAATGGGAAGAGATGCTGCCTAAGAAACAATCAGACAGGACAGCCAGGAGCCCCCAGCCAGAGAGAGAAACTTACGAAGGAAACACTCTAATGGATCACGCAGTTAAAAATGGTAGTGGGGAGTCTGTACCTTCAGACTTGCAAGATTCTGGTAATGTAGCTTTACAAAAAAGAATTAGCTCCTCTTGTGTTTGTTATAAGAGATGATACAGCTAGGTGCCATTAAATATAGATCAAGCTTCTTTACTGAAACTCTTTAGTCTGTTTCAAGCAGACATTACTGTATTTATTGATTGTCTATATTGTGTTTCCTATGTTGTTATTTCCTTTAAAGCAAATCTTTCTCATTATCTATCAGTTCCATATAACATACAGAGATAGTCAAACCATAATGAGTTATCACTTCCCTATAGGAAAAAGTGCCTTTGCTTCAGTTAATTGGCAGTGCCACTTAAAAGTATGCTGTCGGCACAATAATGCTCTATCACATGTTTAATATTTTCAGCAGCTCCATGGTTGTTGAAATGCATAATTCCAGCTTGACCTAACTTGAGTTTTCTCAAGTGCCATGGAAGGAACGTGCATCTCCATTTAGCATTTAGGATTGCTGAAAATGTTATGCAAAAATAATTTATATAGCCACTCTTCTCTATTTCCTGTTAAGGCAAAATTGCCCTGACTATCACTTCGTTGCTAAGTACCTCCTCTGCTTTTTTTGCCTCATTTGTAATTTTTGCAGTGGACAATGGGGGGGGGGGGACTCTGTTAGTTGCCTAGCAATTGCAGGCTTTGTCTCTCAACCATTTGTGGTAATCCAATCTGAGTCACAGGCAGAATACCAAGGAACAGTTAATGTAGTCGAAGTAAGATGTAATTTGGAGAGATATATACTTAGTACATGCAAGATGGACACCATATGATGTCTCTTCCTCCCTCAAGGCCTGTATATTTTAAAATAAATACATGCAACATCCCAAAAGAGCTTTTCCAAAAGGCAACAAACCCATTCCCCACCATTCAATCATAACAAACGAAGCTTCCTAGATGAAAAGTGAAATGTTTTCAAGGAAAAAAAAAACCAAGACAGTCCGGTTGCCTGTTGGAAAAGCACCTTTGGGACAACCATGACCTGGATGATTGAGAATCTGCAACAATTGTCAATCCCACTATTCATGCCATATCATGATTGTATTGCAAAATTATGAGAAGAAACAAAATAAGGTTGAAAACACTTCAGTGGTATCAGCTCTTATGTCCTTAAAATAATTAGAAGACAATTGTTCATATTACGGCTTTTGGCTTTTCCTCTTTTCATGCAAGTAATTCCAAATGTGCATTTAGTATTTTTAGCACAGATGATGATTGAGAGATGTTTCACTTAATATTGAAAATGTGATGTTATAAATTCATTTATATTTCTTTTCACATTTCCTGCTCATAGAAATGTTCATTGTATAAGAATAAAAATCTAATATTCCACAGGATTTAAAAAAATTCTGACAGCTCTAAATCCAATGGTTTTTGTCTCTGAACTAAAATATAGGAAACCTATTGTTCCACAAAATGTTTTCTAGAAATAATATAGTCTACCAATAGAACAATATAATTTAGGTTGGAGCAAGGGATCTCTAAAGCAGATGCTGAGCTTCTCTCTGGCCCACTAATCTAATACTATACATGCCTTGGGTGGATGTCTGTTGTCCCCCCCCCTTTTTTTTTTTCCCCCTAGTTGTTTTAAATTAGCCTCCGGGAAGTTTCAGTGGGAGGAAAATAACTATGCCAGCCACTAAACTGGCATTATTTATTTAAAAAATAGCTTTTTGAAAGGTAGGAAGCAAAAGGTTTTAAAATTTCTACTTCAGCTGAGCAATGGCAGTGATGTACAGGAAATGTAATTAACCAGTGTTTTGATAAATAAGCATTTGCACTGTGGCACTTCATTTTGACTCCCTGTGTGATTGCGTCCTAATATGCGTAAAATGCTGTGCATACACTCATAATTAAGCATCCATTTCAAGAACAGTTCTTTCGCCTTTTTTGGAATTTTTTCAATCTGAAATCTCAAGGGCTTGAGATACTATTGTTTTCTCTCAAGGAAGATTAACAATTAACCTATCTTTTTCTGATATCTGATTATTATTACTTTTGCAATGTTTTCTCTTTGCAAAACTATTCTTCTAATAATTTTCAGCCTTACTTCCTGTAATACTCGACTGCACAGCTCTGCTGTGGAAGAGCAGTTTAACTATTACAGTGTTAAACAGAGAAGTAAATTTTTGCCTTGTGCAACCTGTTCTAATAACTCAAAATATAAAGTTGAAAGATTGATTTTTTTAATTAAAAAAAGAATTTGGTCAAAGTAAATACTCCTAATCTTTGTCTAATAGATCAGAAAACCCAATTTGAAATATTATTTATAGTTATATTAGTTATATTAATGCACTGTTCCAGTAACGTATCCACAATTGCACATTGCAATATATGAAACTTTAGTTGTAAGGGTTGAAAGAGTGATAAAACTGGCAATCAACTATGGGATTAGGTACATCTCAATCTAGGGGCAGTTCATGAATTTATCAAGCAGTTTATGCATCCACTTCTTGGCTTTCCTTTTTATGAAAGATGTCATATTTCCACAGAATGAAGCTTGGGACAATACTCCCTAACTTTGTAACTTGTTTAATCAAAATTAACCAGAAGGATAATTGCAACTTGACCTAGGACCTAGGTGTCTAGATTTCTGATTAAAACTCTTGATTATATTTTACTAGAATCATGTTGAGCAAAACATGGCACTGAGCCTGAAAATGAACATTCAAAGAAATGGCCACATTGCTGTAAAAAAGCAAAAGTATTCCATTCCCTTTCCGAGCTATATCAAACATTTATCTGTAGAAATATGGATGTCAAACACAAAGATAAAGATCTTAATAGTGCTATTGTTTTTCTGTTCACACCAGCAACCTTTCCTGCCACATTTCAAGCACACAATAACAAGCTAGACTCATAGATCTAAATCTGTTTCTGGCTGGCTCTAAACTTTGCAGTTGAGATAACATGTAGGTAATTCTATTCCTGCTTTTTTAAAAAAATCATTGGGTGTGAGAAGATATATTGGAGAGAGAAAGAAAAGATAAAATATCCTCTCCCCAAATGACACATTTTTGTTACAGCTCCTGAGAACTGTGAAAAGAATCTGTTAGTTTGATCCTAAGTTGCTTCAGCAATAACTTCACTTAACTTCTCTTGGCCGGTAAAGACCTAAATAAAAATCATAAGACATTCTCATTATAGCATCTATATTTTTCTAAGTTATGTAACGTAAGTGTTTTGCACTGAAGTCAGATGAATACTGAGGAAAGCTATGGACTATTGTTTCAACTCTACATCTTGTCATTCAGTTGACAGCCTGAATCAGTATGACTTCCTTTGCTGCCTACTGAGTAAATGTACTTGGAGTGACAAATCATAACACCTTCCCATGACTTAATACAAAATGTAGCTGTGTGGCTCGACACAGATTACAGAATACTGTAGTTCACACCTCCACACTGAAGGTGAATTGGGAAGAATAAATTGCCATTGTGTGGGTTTATGATCTATTTTTTATTTAATAAGTCCTTCGGGTGGGGGGACACTCATGCCACTGAACCACAGCAGTTAGTTTACCCTTAAATAGCCTACAGGATTTGTATTCTTTGCAGGGAAATATAATATATTTCTAAAATGTTAATATTTATGAATTTACCTACGTTTGTTAGCTGGACCAAGATTTCTCATTAGTCTTTTGTACAAAAGAGACTACCTTTTTTTTTTCAATAATATGGAAGGTGTTCTGTAACCTAGGTTCCATCTTTTTATAACTAATTCTTGTGTTCACTGATTAGGTGCTTCTTATGTCATAAAATGTTACTATTAGAAAGCTGGCCTTTGGACTTGTTCTAATGTTGAATTACTATCTCTTCCACGAAAATGATATTTATATTCAGAATTATAAAAATTGAATATTCATTTGGAGAATAATAGAAAGAATTTCAGTCCTAATTATATTTGATTTTGAAGGTTTTCCCTACCAATTAGATAGAATCATTTGGTACATTATGTTGATCTCACATATATTCTTCTCCTTGGTATTTTAGAAACCTTAGAAATATTACCTAAGCCTTGTTCTTCTGAAGCCATCATTATATTCTATCTGTATCTCCTCCTGGTTGACTCCTGGCAACTGTCTGCACTACTGTTGTCCCTGCCATTTTCTTAGCAAGATTTTCAGAAATTGTTTGCCATTGCCTATTTCCTAGGGCTGAGAGAAAATGATTCACCCAAGGTCACCCATTTGGTTTTATTCCTAAGGTCTTTAAACTCAGTATTCATATTTTTGGCCTGATGCCTTAATTACTTAAATTTTTATGGTTATAGCTCACAGTCAATGATGTTTCACTTTATTTTTTGATGAAGGATTCTCCCTTTCAATCCTTTTCATATTCCTAGCTGTTTAATTCAAATGAATTGACCACACAAATTGTGTTATAGTGATAGAGGTGATTTCAGACCCAGATTTGGGCTTGAAACAGTTGGAGCCACATCAAGATAAGAAAGGAACTAAAAAATACAACTGGAAAAGCTGGGAGCAGAATCTGATATTGACAGGCCAAGCAGTATGTCATGTTTTTATTTGATCTTTTTTTTATTAGCTTCAGTTTTATACTACCTGACAACTGCAAAGGCTGACAAGGCACATTCCTATTCTTTCTGTGCCTGAGGGTGATATTATTCTGAAGTCTTTTGTCACATTGTTTTGGTATCCCTTTGGATGCTTTACCAAGAACATAGTTCAGAGCATGTACAAAGAAGAAAGCAATGTTGGAAGTTTATGACTCTGATACTTGTGTTCTCTTGCGGACATGAGGCTAAGTCACAATTTGATTGCACGTCTCTAGATCCATCATACGCCTTGATATTTTGCATTTTAAGGATTATGTGGAGATATTTTTCTCTACCTTCTTGCATACTGCAGTCTTAGTTCCTCCTCTACAGCATAAGGGAATAGTTATTCATACAGAGGCCAACTCTAAAACACTGTCAGCTTGGCATTCCATTGTGAATTGGCTATGTATAGATTCTAATGCTTTGAGACCCTGGGTGCTATACTGTAAGTCTCTTCATGGGTCAGCTTGTTCTGTCCTTAAATGCTCTGCAGCTTAAAGCATATAAAATAGAAGAGATGACCCTATAAGGGATTAATTTGTCACATGTTTCAAATATTTGAGTCCTCCTAGTATACATCAAAGGACAAAATAGTCTTAATTGCTTCTCGAGTACAAAGTGAAAATGAGGATATAAGACCTCATCTATCCTTGGCCTAAAAGTGTTTAAAGCAATGCCCTTGAAAGTGATATCAGTAATTGAATTTTATTGGCCCTGTAATTCCATCAGGTTTTCACAATGATATTACTCAATAACTGGTTAAAGGCATCTGTAAAATACTGCAACATCTCAGATACTTTTTACTTCTCAGTTCTTTCTGGGTAAGCTTCTGGTTTCACAAAAACAGCATTCATTGACCATAACATTATTATGGTTGGTTGCATGGTCAGCCGATAATAATAATAATAATAATAATAATAATAATAATAATAATAATAATAATAATAATAATAATAATAATAATAATAATAATAATAATAATAATAATAATAACAACTATTATTATTATACAGTAGCAAATTGCTATTAAATATTTTTAAATAAAAAAAATAGCAATGAAAAGATTCCACAATGATTTCAGCAGCATGTCAGGCCGTGACTGTTTATAAACACATACTTATGAATTTTTTTTTGCATTTGTTTTTAATGCTTCTGGAAAGTTTATGAGAAAGGTAAGAGATTTCTTTAAATGTTTTACGTTCTGAAGATACTACAGCTGATGCAGATCTGGCAAATGCAGGGGATTCAGGAAAAACAGCAAACAATTTCATATTGTACTTACTGTCTATGAGAGAAAAAGGGAATGGAGAGAGATGATCCATGGGTCATGACATCATCATGCATACGATATTGTAGTTTGAGATATTGGCTTGTTATCGGATGCTGTATTTTTTGCCTCTTTGCCATATAAAGATTGATGTTTCAAAAGCAAAGTTAAAAAACAGAAAGTAAGACCAGATCATTCCCATCTAGTCAGTCAATATGTTAGAAAGCATGCTTTTGATTTTTTGCAATCTTTCATTTTGGAATGAACTCTGTGTGTCTCCGTATGGACATGTCATTGAGAAAAAAAATAATACTGGAAAGGTCAGTCATTTGGGATCAATACCTTTCCAGAACTTTAATGTCTATGTTCTACCAATTACTGGGATAGATAAGAATCTTGCTCAATTTAAATGATGATTAATGGATCTATAACCAATTTTCACTGTATGTTCTTTCATTTGTACTAATACAATTTTACAAAGAGGGATGGGATACACACATGAAATTTCTCTGCTGATTAACTAACAAAATTTTGATAGCTCTTTCCAATATCAGCTCAAATCTTCTGGCTTATTTTGTAGTATAATTATTATACCTCCATGCCTATATGGCACTTGACCTTGAGCCATATATACAGTTTCAGAATTGGTAATTGATCTAATTGGAATTCTTTCCCCACAAAATGATATGTCTATTGCTATTACCATCTAACTCTAAGCCTAAACAAATTTCTCATCAGACTTCCAGGTGGGCTGTTTTTTCTTTCTTAAATAAATTCTTATACTAAGCCTACCTTACTCAACCTTTCAAATCTACTTTTTTTTTTAAAAAAAGAATTTGATGCAAAGGGCAATATATCTGGGGAAGCTGTTAGAACATGATGTTCTCTCTATCTTAAAATACTTCCCAGATATAGTGAGATAGGATTTCTGGATGCAGGTTCTTTCTAGTTTTCTATAGATAGAATTTTGTTTTATATATAATGTTTAATTTTCCAATACATCTACCTTTTAAATTTATATTCTGTTGATATATGCATTTTAGAAAATGCAACTGTTTTTCCCCCTAAATTTGCACTTTTTGAATCAAAATTAATATGCTTTAGATTAATTGATTTATAGAGAAAAGGCAATTTCCCAATTTTGATAGCAGTTTGTAAGCATTTTTTTTACAATAGGATTATGTGCATATGAATAGAGAAATGTCACTGTGAATATACAGGTGTTCTTTTCAAGAACTAGAAGTTCTGTTAAAAAAGAGTGTGCTGTTTTTTTAACCCTTAAGAAAACAAATAAATGCTGTTTTGTTTTCAATCGTGGTGAGTTTTCAGCGTCTGCATCGTTTATTCTATAGGCAGCGCAAGGAGGTGGCCATAGAACCCTGCTGTACGGTCATGCGATTCTGCTTCGGCATTCTTTCAGTGGAATGGTAAGAGAGATGGAGGGATGGAGGGAAGAAAGCGCAACAAAATAAAACTAATAAAATAATTGTTGGAGCTCACTGCCCTTCCAATGCTCCCCAAACTGGGATGAAAGTTCCAAGTCACAGCACACTCTTCTCCTGAGACAAAATAAATAAATCATTCATCTCAACCAGGCACTCTAGAGGGCATAGGGGATAGCTTTGAAGGACAGTGGGAGATCCATTGCAAAGGAAACAGTCGGACAAGCATGGCTTGACCCCAATCGAAGAGATGAATTAAAGAAACCATCTCAGCAGGTCCCTTCTTCATTCATATGAAGGTAACATGAAGGAGGAGAGATGCACTTCAAGACTGTTGCTGTACGGTGGGTATTTTAATAAGAGATAGTTTGAGACTCTTATTGGTACAGTTTGTAGACTTCTCAATTGATATGGCCAATTTTGAGAAGTCCAGAACAGTTTCAAATTCAAAAAGGCTGAAGGGTAGTCTCATTGTAATAGTGCTCAGTGTATGATTGATTGATTGATTAATTAAATGTGTGCCACCTATCTCACTACTGAGTGACACCGCACAGCTAAATTTACTGCACAAACTATTTTACATGTGTAGCTTTGATACCATTTCTCTATTGAATCCCACCATTCCTATTTTTAAAAAATTAAAAGGTTTTAAAAATAAAAATGGTTTAAATCTTTATGAAAGTCAGCGATGGGAATGAAATTGACATTAATAAACATTCAAATTGATATCTCTTCATTCCAGTGCAAAAGAATTTGAAACGTTGTCATGTTATTGAAGAGAACAGTGGGCTCATATCTCTCAATTCAGATCCAAGGCTTCTTTGAGACACACTTAAACCAAATGATTTGAAGGATCTTACTAACTTTAAAATGTTTTTCAGTATTTGACATGTTTAACCACATCAAGATCTCAGACAGATAAGCTCGCCTTTGATGTGGGCCTACAGGAAAATGCAATAGGTACGTATAAAATATCAAATAAAATATCACCTTAGGTTAAAAAGCATAAAACATCTGCAATTTGTTTGTGAAATCTAGTTTATCAGTCATGTAAGGTTGAAATAATTTTAAGGATTGATATAGCTTCAAGTTTTGGCTGCCTGCCTAGAACTGCCAAAAGCAGAATAATTATTCAGTCCTTGGCAAATTACAATATATGATTAGTATCCTGTTATGCATTCATGCGATATTCATGTACCTATGGAGAGAGATGATATTTTCTTATTGTATTACACAAAATTATTCTGAAACAAACATATAAATTGCAGTTATGGAAACAAACTACAGTTAGGTGAGCATGAATACTGATAATTCTTGTGAAAAAAAACCTATTCATTGCTGCATGCAGAGAAAGTCTTAATGAAAACAAAAGCCTATTGAGCTTAAAATTGTAATTGTAAAACATAATCTATGTTTAAATATGTGCCACATTTAATCATATATACTAGGTTTGGAAAGGCAATTGTGGCAGGCTAGATCTTTACTTCCACAGTATGCATACATGTATTTTAGCAGGCTCATTGCAGAAGCCTAAGCAGAACATCCATATGATAGGAATCCTGTAGAGAATTTACTTCCAACCATCTGTGGAGAACTTTCACCTTCTTTGTGCAGTTATCCATTCATTGTCTCTGTCAGAACTCATCCTTCGCTCCAGCTCTACTTCCCTAGATGCCTTCCATAAACTATGGGATGAGGGAGCTGGAGGGATGGGAAACCGAAACTAAAGTTAGTGCCATCCCGAGACATTGTCTGATCACTCAAAGGTCACAAGCTTGGGAAATGAAATGTAACACCAGCTCAACATCTAGCCTGCCTTTTCAGGGACAGTTACCAAAACAACTTCTTTGAATAAGACTGGACAAACGTGAAATAGCAGGCAGTGGAACAAGAAAAGGAAAGTTATCCGGGATGCTTTTGCATGCAAAATCTCAGTTCTGAGTTTTGTTTTACTGTAACCACTTGGCTTTTAGTAAAAGTATTCTCTTCACTACAAATGGAGTTGAGAGTTTTGCTTTCCTAGAAGATCAAGGTGGGGCAGGGCTGATAGTCTCACTGTCTGGTTTAGTCATTGTCAGTTTTCAAATGGAGGAGTCTAAGAATTTGGTGGATACATTTTCATATTTTTAGATATCCTGAACTTGCTTGAAATGGTCTGAGACTTTTTTCCTCAGATGTAATGTGGGCACTTCTGCTTACTATAGGTGAAGCATGCTGGTGGACCATACGCCCTGCTTCTAAACAAAGGTCAGAAGGAGAAAAAGTACGGATCGGGGATGATCTTATTCTAGTTAGCGTGTCCTCAGAAAGATACCTGGTAAGCAGAAGTATTCATAATAACTTTAATGTAACTGATTAATGCTTTTGTTGATTTTAGCCTTCTTTTTCCCCAGTTAGAAGCATACCTATTTCCTCTGCATGCATTTTCATAGAATTATGATCAGAAAATCTTTAGAAAAATCTGAGTTTGGGAGAAAAAACATCCTTGTTGATGCTTTACTATACTTCAAGAAGAGTCTGGGAAGAATGGATAAGTCTGAAACCCTTAAAGAGGGATTGTGAAAAACAAACTTTAGTTTATGTTGAGATAAATTGATGAAATAAATTATTAAATCTCTTTTAATAAAATTCTCCCATAATGTAATAGCATAGATAAGAAATGACACAGAAGAAACTCAAATAAAAGACTCTTGATAATGGTAAAATTTGTTCTTCTTTAATATTACATAAGCTTTAGCTTTAAAAAAAGAAGGAAGTGGAATGCTACTTATGCATCAATTTACCAAATATTGCAATTAGTTTCCTCCCCTAAAGCTTATAAACCCCAAGACAAAAGTTAAAGGCTATATTTTTACACTTTGCAATAACAATAATAGTTTTCTTGTGTTTTCACTTTTTTCTCTTTGCAGCATCTTTCTGTGGCATATGGAAACACACAAGTAGATGCTTCCTTTATGCAAACACTCTGGAATGTGCACCCCACTTGTTCAGGAAGCAACATTGAAGAAGGTTTGCTCAGTTATGGTTATGCTACTAGTTGAAGTTACTACTTCTTTGCAAGTGTGCACTGTAATTTCTACAGCTAAAAATATATTGTAGTTGCTCTTCAGATTTTAAGTCCTTTGAGTATATTGTATAGTTTCCAATGACAAATCTATCCCAGCCTAATCCTTGCAGAATATTTAGATTCCTGAATTAAAGCAAAGAAGACTATGCATAGATTATTCTGACTTTACTTACAATGTGAAGATGTACTATAGAACTTCCTGGCTGGCTTGAGCAAGGAAAGAGTAGAACCATGAATTGAAAAAAGAACTTATAGTTTGTACAAATGAACTGAAAGAAAGCATCACATCCCTCCCAGATTCATTTTTGACATGGAGATTACTACGTACAGTATGTGCTTTGAAAGTATTGATTTTTCACTGAAAGCAGGTATCATTTTCCCTTATTAACCTCAGTAAATAGTGTATGTGACTATCTGGGTAGATTCCCAATGTCATCACTTTGTGTAGGATACCTAATGAATTTTAAGATTCTTTGGTTATGCCTTAACTTTTAATTTTTATTCCTCCCAATAAGAACTATTTCATAAGAGAAAGCAGGTCGTTTCTATTTCCCACTTGCAGGTCAGAGAAATGTATGCCTATCAAAGGACAGTATGTGCAATAATTTCTGGTAATATTATGACATTTTGGATCAAATTGGTATATAAAACTTACTTCCTTAATTCCAGGCTATTCCTCTGAAAACTCAATAGGCACCCATACAAATGCCCTTTATCGCATTTAGTAAGCAATTGGTGGAAAGGTGAATGGACGGCATACAATATTTTGCATTTTGCATGTCAACATTCAGCATTTAAATAATCTATTTGAAATCTATGAATAGAAACTCAGGGTTGACTAAAAGTGGAAGGAAAAGTGGATAAGTCTCATAGATCATTGCCAGCAACATAACTTTAATAATATAATTATGAATAATGGAAAAAATTAACAAGTTATTAGATACTGTATGAAGAATAATGCACCAATATGTTTTTAGCATATAGTTTTGCCAGAAGATTAAAAACAATAATGCGTGACATATTTATAACAATGCCTAAAGACAGTTTGTATTTGCAATACTCATATGATGGCTTGGGAAAAAAGCAAACATTTTTAGCAAGGCTTGGAACACTCTACTGCAATAGGGGATTTGAGGAAAGAGCCAGAAGGAAAAAGGGAAATCAGGAGATGTTGTGAAAGATTGGAAAGTGTTGTGTATATTGAAAAAAGAGTTCTCCTTAAGACTTGTTAGAATCTTCCATTCCATTCATCTAAAAGCTAACCAGCTTATTAGTGCCAACATTTTATTGTTTGGCCATCAATTGCATTTCGTATTGCAATTACATTTTTTCATGTTGTAATGTTTCTCTACATAAAAAGCTAAAAACCTTTTAGCAAAAAGAAGTGGGGGAAAGGGGGAAAAAAGAAAAGACAAAAAGGAGATGTAGCAACCACTGTATGCATTCTTCTTGTAAATGACTAAAAATAGTGCCAAAGAAATCAGATCCTTTGACAATGTTCTATTTTCAAATGGAAAGCACCTGTTCTTTTTTAATCCCAGTATGAGTGAAATGTGAAAGCTTTTGCTTCAGAAAGGTTTGCAAAATGTCACCTTTCAACTTGATTCTGACGCTTTCATCACACCAAGCAACCCATTTCCTCTGCTGCTGCTTCTTTTTCTTTTGGCTTCCTTTGTGTTGAAGTCAAGCCTCATTCTGATAAATTCATATGTGCTTTGAGAATTTTTTTTTTTGCTAATCCTCATATGGCTTTTGTTCTGCATAGGTTTTCCAAATGCAAAACTGTATGGGATCCAACATGATTCCATGAACTTAGGGGAATTTGCCTGAAACAGTCTGAAAATCCCTGGGAAGTCATATGGTCTAAAAGTTCTTAAACCCTTTGTGGTTAATTTAAGTGTTGAGCTTGAATTTCTAATTAGTTTAGTGTTTGTGTTGACAGCATTATATTCAGATCTGTATTCTTATATAACATTTGTGTCCAATACATATTAATGGGATTGTTATTCAGCAAGTGAATTTAGAGCAATTTCACCCAGAGATACTGATGAATCATTTTCCTCTTATTTGCAACAAGACAATGCCTTCATTTATCCTGGCCTCTCAAGGTTTAATGGGTTGGAAATTTATGTTCCATTAAAATGTAAATCTATAGAAAAGCCAAGCTTTTTACCTTTCCCTGTTCACCTCTTACCTTATGCAGTATTGATTTTATACAAAGGATTAATTTGATGGAATAGAAATAGTGTCACTTATCAGTCAACAACAATTTGTGCTTGTTTTTTTAACGGTTTATCATGTACCATTGCCATACACTTAACATTTTTCTACTGCATTTATACATTACAAAGTAACATTTCCAGATTGCTTTAGTTTTTACCAGCCAATTCTCTACCAGAAGAACACAAGACTATAGTATTCCCTGAAAGTTTCTTCTGCTGTCCAGGCGTTTATTGCTCAGGGTTTTAGAAATCTTTTATCACCATTAATATAGTTATCTTCTCTGCTTTTATCTAGTCTTCTTTTTAAAGCGTCTAGGAAATTTGCTGTTATAATAGCACCATAGTCTGTAAAATGATACCTATTATGAAGCGATCTTTACTTTCTGTGTTTCAGAAGTGCTGCTCCAAGTTACACATATCTACAAACATAAACTGCGTGATTAATCACTCATATGTCATCTTTCTTATTTAGAAAAAAAAGCCACATTCGTCTTGTTCTTTAACAAAATAATTTAATAACAATAATTTATTAAATTTCTAGACCGCCCCCTCTCCGCTTTTTTTTAAAGTCACCATCACCTTTTCTCCTGGATTCCTTCATTTGGCTTTGTTTGTCAGTTGAGACCTTGGAATATGCCCACTTGGCCAGATCTTACTGAGCATCAGGGACAATGGGGAATAAGCAAGTCCCTTAGATAGCTAAGCTCTATGCCAGTGATGACAAACCTTTTCAGCCCCGAGAGCCCAAACTGGAACGCAACTGACCAGTTGGGCAGCTTGCACATGCCTATTTTGGGGGCATTTTCAGGCCGTTTTCAGGCCATTTTGGCTTGAAGAACTACGTGAAATTATACCCATAAAGAGGGCTCTGCATGCCATAGGTTAGCCATCAAGGCCCTATGCCATGCAGGTCTTCCAAGATAACAAGCTTGAATTATACCAGCAGCTTATGGGTAACCAGTGCAGTTTGCATAACAGAAACGTTACATGAGCATACCAAAGTATACCTTGTCTGCAACATGCATTCTGAATCAGCTACAGCTTTTGAACGGTCGTCTAGGGCAGTCGCATGCAGACTATATTACAGAGATTACTAAGGCACAAGTGAATGTGAAGGGGGGGAAAAAAACACCTCCACCCAGGAAGGAGCACAATTGGAATACTAGATGAATTTGAATAAAAGCCCTCCTGGCTAAAGATAGGTCTGTGTTTTGAGCAGGAGTTGTGTGTCCAGGAGGACTTTCAGATTGTACACCAGTTCTGTCTGGGGGAATGTGTATTCATTCAGAACTATAGATAGACAATCCATTGTTCACGAGGAACCTGGAATGCACTGTCTTGTCATAGTTGAGTTCAAGATTGTTCTCCTCCCATTTCATAATCCAACAGCTCTCAGGTGCTGAGACAAACCTCAACAACATCTCTTGATAGACCTGACGTCAAGATATACAACTGGGTATCCTCAATGTACCTAATGGTAACTGATTCTGCAGTCTCCCATGTTAAACAAGAGAGACAAAGTCTTTGTCCTGTTGTATTAAATAGAAGCAGGAAGAAAATTACTACAATACCATTGTCTCCTACTGTTAATCAGTAAATCCAGCAGGATACCATGATCAATGGTAGGAAACATTACTTGTCATTTGTTATATGAAAGTCATGCATTCAAGTTATACTGTAGTATAGTGCTTTGTTCAAAATATTTCAAATACATTTGGGACTCTTCCACATAGGTTAGCACTAAAACTGTAATTATCATACTGTCTTGTTTAGCAGCTGAACAGATTTGCAATGAAATCCAGATTTTTTGAGGTAGGCAGGGTTCTGTTTTCAGTAATGGTACTCTACAAAGTTGATGAATAGTGGCATTGACAGAAATCCATAATATGGCAACACCGGCATGGTGACATAATATTGCATATGTTGTAATTACGTACTTGCATCCTGACCTCTGACACAAATATGTGTGTCACCATTTACATCAGGGGTGGGTTTCAAAACTTTTTACTACTGGTTCTGTGGATGTGGCTAGATGGAGGGGCATGTGACTGAGTGGGTGCGGCCAACTTAACATCACTCATGCATATGTCTACTCAGTCACATGCTCACCACCTAGCCACCCCCACAGAACCAGCAAAAATTTCTGTTTTGCCAGCTGGGAGGCTGGCAAAGAAGCTTTGCCATGGCTCTCAGAGGAAGGATGCAGGGATGCTGGCCCAAGGCTCACTTCCCTTACTGCTCGCTGCTGCCTGCCCACTTGCCGCTTTCCTGGGAAGGGTCTCAAGAAGCTTTGCCGAGCCGTCCCAGAGCTGTGTAGAGGCTTCCCCGACCCACCACTCACATGAGAGGCTCAGGCAGCGTCTTCTGGGGCTTTTAAATGATGACCTCACCCACTGGGCAGCCTTTTCAGGAGCATTGCAACTCAGCCTCGCCCAGCCTGGCTCCCTTCTGAACTTAGGAAGCACCCGGCACACTGCAGAAGCCTAGGCTGTGGCATTTTGTGTGGGTTTGGCTGCAGGACAACTCCTGGAGCCCATTTCTTCAAGTAGTGGTCCCTTCAAGTGGGGCCCAAACTGTCAAGTGGGGGGCCTCTGACCCCCTCCCATCCCTGCTAACTGCTGTATGCCATTGCAGGTGCCCAGGCAGCCTCAACCACCGCCTCCTTGCCACCTTCAGCCCCGTGATACTTCTCTGCCACCCCACTGACCTGGGAACACTCTGGCTCCACTGGGCAGCCACTCCTTTACCGGTTGCAGTTTGCCCTTCGGTGGCCCCGCTTTCTCCTGGTGCCCCTTCCTGGCCAAGAGATCCTTTGGGGCAGCTTTGCCACTCTTGCTGTGTCTGGGCGGACGCTGGGTTGGTTAGCAGCCTGTGTGGGCCGCCATGTGACTGCTATGGCCAGTCTAAAACTTCTTAAATTTACATAGCAAGCATCTCCAGTGTGATCTACCACGTAAAAGAAAGTGCATTTCTTTTACATGGTACTGGGTTTGTACTTTTCAAAACATATTTTATATACCATAAAAGGCACTTCAATCTCATCCCAGAGTGGTCCAACTTCAACCTTCTCGAGATGACAGTGCAAAACATGAGGGTGGAAGTCACCCAGGTTTCTGTTAAAAGGGGCGCTCCAAAGCTTTGCCACCACTGAGATGGCTCAAGTACTTCCTTGGTCGGCGGTACCACTTCCGGATTCCTCCCTCTCTCTGGCAATGGCCGCAGCAGGGTTATCTGATGCAGAGCTGCAGGCAGAGCTGCTGGCCCTGGGCTACCAGCTGGAGCCGATTACTGATTCCACCCAAAAACTTTATGTCAGCATCCCTGCAGCTGCGGCCTTCCCTTGCTATCCACACGGAGCCTCTGCCAGTGGCGTGCTTCCCATTTTGCCTCGCTTTACCTGCCACCGCAGCTCTCAGAGGGAGGAGGCAGGGATGTTGGCCTGGGGCTCACTACTCTTACCATTTGCCGCTGCCGCCCCTGTGTTGGAGACTGGGCTGGGCCTGGCTGCTTGCCCACTCACTCACTGCTTTCCTGGCTGGCTGCCCAGCTGCCGAGGCAGGGCCCGAGCTGGCAGTTCCTTGGTTCGTCCAGGCTGCAGCTGAGTCCATTGTCCTCTACTTCCGCCGCCACCCTCTTCAGCATGCGAAGCTTGCCAGACTGCAATGATGGCGGTTTTGGGAGACGCTGGCTGGTGGGGAGCAGGGGAGCTAGGCTAGCGCAAATGCTGCTTGCCTGTGTGTAGGCAGGAGGAGGCAGATGGGTGGATGCACATGGCGAAGATGAGGCTGGGAGAGTGTCTGGTTTGGGACATGGCCAGCCAACCGTCACTACCAGTTTGGCGACCCACACTCAATTACCACTACCAGTTCTCCCGAACCAGTCTGAACTGGGAGCAATCCACCTCTAATTTACATGATAATACTAACACACATGATTCATCATTTCCCCCCCCCCCCTTGAAGATGCTCATGACAAGTAAGACATTATATGATGGTGGACCACCATAACCAACTTATGATTATAACTGGTCTATTTTCTAGTTGGTGAGAACTCTTATCTCCCTCTCTGCAGCCTTAGTTGACACTTCATTTTGTTTTCCAATTGTTAAATTGGATTGGTAGCTTCGTCTTCTCAAAAATCCCTTTTCTTCGCCCACCTCCTTTCACAACAGTTACTATTCCCAACATCTACTTTTGTATGACTTGAATTATATGGCATCCTGTTGATTCTAATTTAAAATGCAGTCAATATCAACTTGACTTATTTTGATTTACAGATTCTTGCAGTAGTTCCCAGGAATAGGGTGAATTTGACAAGCATTTAGTCACTCCCTTCCCCTCAGGAGACCAATGGTTGTATAAAATGTCAAATTAATGCAGAAATTTTCTTTTTCAAGAGATTTCCTTATGGATGGAATGTTGGCAATTTTTATTTCCTTTTTGTAGGGAGTAGGTATTAAACAAATTTCATTTTATGTTCAATACAGTGGTACGTATTGCATCAAATAATCTGTTTTTGGAACCAATACTTTGAAACCACCTTATTACAATTAAAGCATACAGTAGATCAAGTAGATTTGTTGAGCCCAGGTGAAAATATGTGTGGCTAATCAAAAGCAGGAACAAAAACATCTGAAATATTCCTGGGGAAATGATCACAGGAGTTAAACATCAATAAGTTTTATTCATGTTATTTTATAGGTCATTTGCTTAAGGCATATTGGTAGACCCGCAACTGAGCGGGCATTGGAAAGAGAAAATAATGTACACCTTTTAGATACTAATGCAAGGTAGATATACTTCCATTTCCAGATACATATTGTTAAAATGCTGTCCAAGTTAATTATTTTTTCTTTCTCTAGGATACCTACTTGGTGGTCACGTATTACGTTTGTTTCATGGCCATGATGAATGTTTGACCATTGCATCTACAGAACAGAATGATTCCCCACATAAGTGAGTTGCACTATAGATTATGCATATTTTCCATCTTTAATTTCAGATGTAAACCCAAACAGTCTTCATTCTGAAACAATGAACAAACATTTGTGGCACATGGCAAATATCAGATTGATTTTTGTTGCCATTCTTCTGTTGATGTAAAATAATCCAGACTCTTCCTATAATTATATCTAGCCAGTATAATTCAAGTTAGAGGCACTAGTATAACTGGCATCTCTCCCATCCACCCACCCATCCATCTATCCATCCATCCATCCATCCATCCATCCATCCATCCATCCATCCATCTATCATTTATCTCTGCCCTACAAAAAGCATGAATTAGTATCATGTGGTCAATTAAATATATGAAAAATGTCTCCCATTATTTACTCAGCACTACATTCTATAGGCATGTTTTTCCTAAGTAAGAACCTTCAAGTATCCTTGAAATAACATCAAGGATGTTTACTGTTAAAAGATGAGAATATTTGGCATTGAAGATTAGCACTGTTGGTCCTGTATCAATAGTCACATCACATGCCAAGTGCCCTCTGGCTACGCTGCATCTTGTCCTTGTTGCTTGTTCAACTGTCTGTAAAAGATATGAACATAATAGCAGTGAGGCAAAACAGCTGCATCTTGCCTTTTTTTGTGCTAGAAATAAAGCAAACAGAATAAAGCACTGATGGAAGCAAAGGAAAGTTAGCAAAGGGCATTGTGTGACAGACATAAAAAAACTGGAGCAAGTATTTATAGTTAACTGCTATTCCAAGCTAATATTGTTCAATTTGAGATATGTGGTATTTGCCAATTTGCAGTTGTTGCATTTCAAAATTGTACCTAGCAGAATTATATATAATATTGTGTTCCACAAACTTTGTAAAGGACAATCAGCTAAAAGTTCAGATTTCGAAACTAAAAAACAGTTTACCTACTGCATGCTGATAAATAACTGAAGATGTATTTAATCTTGATAGAATGGATGAAAATATGCTTAGGTAAGATCAAAAGTTCTTACTGATTCTTCCTAGCTTTGTCATGAAAACTCCTGAGCAGATGGTTGGTCTCCCTGTTGGGATATCTATCTGGTTTGTTTGGCTATGGCAAGATGTCTGTTGATGGGCATAATTGAAAGCATAACTGGACCAGTTCTGTCTTTACTAATATAGCACAACTTTGATCACGAATAAGGCTTCTTGTATTTGGGAAGAGTTTTATACTATATGACTGTATGTTCTATGTAGCTTCCTGACAGGTCTCTCAGCGTCTTTGGGAATGAAATGGAGTTGTGATTATTGGCTCCTGTAGTAGAAGAGGTGGTGGGATGGATTTATTGTGATTATGGATGCTTATTGTGCAGAATGTGTAGGGTTTTCTTTACCAATGGTATTATTATTGTTTATATTGTTATTATTTGCTGTTTTAATCTTAGTTACTAGAAGAAAGAAGTATAGACTGCTCAGAGTCTGGTCAACTAGAGTGGCACAGAGTCTAAATAAACAAACAAAACCCTTAATAAAATGGAAATGTTTTTTTAAATGTGCATTGTTTCATTCTTTTTCACACATTTTTCAGTGTTGTGTTAAAAACTCATACAATTGTAAAAGATCACATGCAATTTCACTGGGAAAAGTGCCAACATAATAGGATAATGTGATTAGCCTTAATTCTAAAATCATCATGTTTGTCCTAAATATCCGATCATTAAAATCTGAAAACTAATGGAAATATCAATGATTTCAAATGCTTTATTAATAAAAAGAATTTGAGGTTTAAGCGATTCATGTCCCTGCACTCCTAATTTAGGCGATTCATGTCACTGCACTCCTAATTTCTTAAATAAGATTACAAGAGATCCAGTTTCAATTTATTAATGATTGAATTATTTTACAGTTGTTCAGTTTATATAGCAAAATCTAATTCTGAATCTTACTGAAAGAAGTTGTCAAGTATTACAGAAAAAGCTGAAATCTCCAAATGCTGTGTATATTTCAGTCACAGATTATAATTCTGCATACATTTAATAATGCTAAATCTCCCATGCAGTGCACCTCAGTATGCGTAATCTTTTTCTAGGAGGGTGTTTTATGAAGCGGGGGGAGCTGGAGTCCGTGCAAGATCACTATGGAGAGTAGAACCTCTTCGAATAAGGTACTGTGATTTTACGTTATATTCCTGGTTTTTTGCATTATGCTATCCTATATAATAGAATATACAGTATTTTGGATGGGAAATCCAGCAGACTTTCTTGTCTACCAATTTACAGATTGATAGGCAGAAATCAGAAAGGAATTTGCTACTTCTTGTTTTTGTTGTGTATATTTCATTTTAGACTTAAATATTTCAGTTGCTCCAATTTTCTCCTTTTCAATTCCCTATTTTATTCTCACCAAGCTTCCTTGTGGATGCTCCTTTCCAACACTGGGGTATCCAATATTAGGAAAATCATCCCGAGTGGCCAAAATGACAGACAGAAATGGGTTTATTTGTTTGTTGCAACTGGATCCTTCCTTAAAAGTTGACCTATGTTGGTTGTATGTGTGTATTATGTCTTATGGGATTCTATTTCGGGGCCATAGGATTAAAGCCTTAGAGATAACTACTGGATTTAGATAGTAGGTTAATGATGACTCTGAAAGTGACTAACAGTTTGCACCTCAATTTTTGAAGGAAAAGAAAAATGGAAGGCACTTAACATGGTAAGAAATAAGCATAGAAAATTCCAAATATCTAGGAAAATAATGAATGTGAATGTGAGTTAATTTGTAATACTGTTATGAGACTTTGCTGAATTTACTAAAAGATGCCCCTAAGAAAGATCTTGGGTTGAAATAAATTAAAGTTTAACCAAATAAAACAAATAAATGAAAGTTTTTTTTCACTTTACTGATAGAATTAAGCTGCACTTACTGCATGAAAATGAATATCTCCTGAATATAGAATAGAATAAGAGAGTTGGAAGAGACCTTGTAGGTCATCTGGTCCAACCCCTTGCTTAAGCAGGAGACCCTATACCATTTCTGACAGATGGCTGTCCAGTCTTTTCTTGAAAGCTTCCAATGATGAAGCACCCACAACTTCTGTTCCATTGGTAAATAAATACATGGGTAAATAAATACTTAGAGTAGTCCATGTAAACCATAAACTAAATATTCTTTAAACAATTTTTAAGCTGGAGTGGAAGTTATATTCGCTGGGGACAACCATTTCGCCTTCGACATATTACAACAGGACAGTTTTTAGCACTGACCGAAGACCTGGGTCTTGTTTTGTTAGACAGAGAAAAGGCTGACACAAAATCAACTTCCTTTTGTTTTAGAGCATCCAAGGTAAGTAATATTTTTACACTAAATGAATGTGGAAAGAACACGAATGCTCTGCCTGAATCAAGTCTATCACGTAGCAGAAATGAATAAATGTCAACAAATTTTGCTGAAGAAAATATTATGTTGGGAGAACATAAAACTGCTCAAAGAGACTCTATAGGCATCAAAGAAGATTTAGGGGCACCACACTGATGTATCTGTTTGCTCTCTAAATTGACTTCTTTCAGTTTATTATGATTGAATTTCACCCACTTTTTGCACATCTACATTTTTGTTTTTGTTTTTTTGTATAAAGTTTTTTTTTCATTTTTTTCATTTTCATAACATATAACCATGTGTATACTACTACACAGCCAACATCATATTATATTATTAAATGTTTACATCAATTCATCTTACCATCAATTCCCGAAAACAATTATTGGCTCTTCTGCTCTCCATACACCATATTTGTACCTTATCCATCACTTTCTTCTCTCTCTCTCCTTCTCCTCCCTATCTCCTTTCTTCCCTCTGTCGTCCTGCTATTCTCTACTTCCCCTTCCTCTCTCCTTCTCCTCTCTTCCCTTTCCACTCCTTCTTTCTTTCCTCCTCTCCCCCTGCCCTTTCTCCTATCCCTCTCTTCTTCCCTTACCTCTCTAATCTACTTCACACTCTTTATCTCATTTACGTGGTATATTTCAGCTTCTGATCAAGCTCCATTTTATGTTGATGGTATTTATAATTCCCTTTCAGTATACATATTTAAAATTAAATCTTTCTCCTTTTTTTAAAGACAGAGAGAAAAAAGTATACATATATAATAATTGTACTTTTAAACCACCACCACCCTGCCTAATTTTGGCCGAGATGTAGATGTCGTTACAATTCCTAGCTATTCTCATCATTATATTTATATAATTATGCATTATTACACGCCCCCAGTTTGTGATTTTCCATCTCTTGGTTTAGGTTATCCTTTATTGTCTATAACTAACAATCCTTTCTGTTCAATGTTCATTACAATTCCCTTAATCTACTATATAGAATACCAAGCAGTACACATCTCACTTTGTTCATCCCATAAAAGTTCTATATATGTCCATATTTCGTATATTTTAATCCATGCTTAATTGTCCTTCCATTGTCATATTCAAATCAATTAGCAACCCAGCAATAGGATACCATCGACCATGGTATCCTATTGCGCCGGCTAGAGGGGATGGGAGTTGGGGGCACCGTTTTGCGGTGGTTCGGCTCCTACCTCTCCGACCGGACGCAATGTGTGTTGGCAGGGGGGCAGAGGTCACCCCTGAGGTCACTCACTTGTGGGGTGCCGCATGGGTCGGTCCTCTCGCCCCTTCTGTTCAACACATATATGAAGCCACTGGGTGAGATCATCCGTGGCTTTGGGGTTGGATACCATCTGTACGCTGATGACACTCAGCTGTACATTTCCACCCCAAACCACCCCAACGAGGCTGTCGAAATGATGTCCCGGTGCTTGGAAGCCGTCCGGGTCTGGATGGGGGACAACAGACTCAAGCTTAACCCCTCCAAGACTGAGTGGCTGTGGTTACCGGCGCCTCGGTTCAACCAGTTGATTCCATCACTGGCCATAGGGGGCGAACAACTGCCCCCTGTGGAACGGGCGCGCAATTTGGGCGTCCTCCTAGATGCCCGGCTGTCGATGGATGACCATGTGGCAGCCGTGGCAAGGGGGGGCGTTCCACCAGGTTCACCTGGTGCGCCAATTGCGCCCCCTATTGGACCGGGATGCCTTACGCACAGTCACTCATGCGCTGGTGACGTCTCGTCTGGACTACTGCAATGCTCTCTACATGGGGCTCCCCTTGAGATGTACCCGAAGACTACAGCTAGTTCAGAATGCGGCCGTGCGGGCCATCATGGGGAGTACTAGGTACTCCCACATAACACCTTTCCTGCGCGAGTTGCACTGGCTACCTGTGGTTTTTCGGGTGCGTTTCAAGGTGTTGATCACCATCTTCAAAGCACTCCATGGCACAGGGCCTAGTTACCTGCGGGATCGCATTCTACCACATACATCCCTGCGACCAATTCGCTCACACAGGGAGGTACTCCTCCGGGTGCCGTCCACCAAGCAATGCCAACGGGCGTTGCCTAGGAGTAGAGCCTTCTCTGTGATGGGCCCAACCCTCTGGAATGACCTCCCCTCCGATATTAGAACTACTACCGACTTCCGCTCCTTCCGACAAAAACTTAAGACTCACCTGTTCCGACTAGCCGGCCTGGCCCACTTATAGTTCTACTCTTACCTCCTGGCGGATATTTTATTTGGGATAGCTTTTAAGGTTAATGTTTTTAACTTTTTAAAATTTTTATAAATTTTTAATCTAACTTAACTAAATTGTACAGGGAACTTCTACTACCTCCTCCAGTCCTATGTTTAATTTATTTATTGTATACTTATAACATGTATATTTACTGTTTAACTATTTTAATATGACTGTACACCGCCCCGAGTCTCTTTTGAGAGAGGGGCAGTCTAGAAATCCAATAAAGTTAAAGTTAAAGTTAAAGTTAATTGTCATGTATAAAAGTGAATCACAAACCTCTGATTTACAATCTCCCCATATCAGTTTCATATTTTTCCATATTCCATATATTTTAATCTTTATTTAATTATCTTTCCATTATCATATTCAACCAATTAGCAACACAATTTTATTGTCATGTTTAGTAGTAAACCCTTTATCTCAGCTTTATATTTCCCCATATAACAATTTCTAATTGTCTGGTTTTTTTCTAGTAAGTCTTTTGTCTTCTCTATTTGACTTCTCTCTTTCCCATTTCTCTATTTCTGCCTTCTCCCTTTTCTTTGTTTTGACACTTCTCTATTCCTGCCTTCTCCCTTTTCTTTGTTTTGACATGTCCTCCTCCTTCAATTTTCCCCAAGCCACCATCAAGAAACTATTTTATATTTTCCTTTGTTGGGGCATAACCTTCTTCTTCAGTTTTCCCTATACCATTATCAGCCTTTATAAAATATTTTGTCTGCTTTTTATTTCCTTTTGTTGGGACACATCCCCACTTTTCAATTTTCCCTACACCACTGCCAAAACCAAAGATATTTTTGTCTGCTTTTTATTTCCCACTGCTTCTGCTCCTTCATTATCTCTCCCCCCTTCTTCCTTCCCTTCTTCCTTAAATTCCTGCTTCTCTGGGTTCAGAATTCTATTTAGGCTTGATTTTAATTATTTATGCATATTTTTTATAATTTCACATACTTCTTCAAATTCCCACCTCTCCACAATGTCCAGTTCCAAGGTTACAGTTAATTATACAGTTCTTATTTCAAAGTTCTGGTCCACCTTAAATTTAGCTAATGTGAGAACGGAAGAGAAGCTGGAAGCATCTTGATCTTTTGCAAAGAAAAAAAAACTTTGTATTTTCCCAGTTCTTGATTTTATTATTATTTTTTCCATTGCTACCTTCCATTGCTCTCGTTGGTTATGGTTGCTCAAAACATATTAATTGGAACAAACTTGCATATAGCCAAACTTGGGTATGTTCCTCATCGTCTCCTGCTTTTCCAAGTTCTGATTTATGGCAGTTGGTTAATTGAATCTCCCGTACAGGCAAGATTAGGTTATCAGTTGTCAATGAGAAAATAGTGCTTTTTCCTTGATTTTTCTCCCTTGTTGCATTCCACCTCTCATTAATTGGAGTTGCTTAAGTTATATTAATTAGAAGAAATTTGGATGAAGTAAATCATCTCAGAATGTTTGGCTTCTATTTCAAATCCAAAACCCAATTTAGAGTTTGTATTTGAGTGGGTTTGTCAATTCTCTGCTTTCTCCCTTTCTGTTCAAATTTTTTCAAACAAATGGTGTTTTTTTTTTGGGGGGGGGGGCTAGTGTTTCAACCCTCCATTTTCCCTTTCTTTCTTTCCTTTTGCCAAAATCCAGATCTGTCTATTAATATTATTTGTGCTCTCAAAATTCTTTGCCTTTTCCAAGTTTTGATTTATGACTGTGGGTTAAATGAATCTTCTTATCAGTCTTTGATCTTGACCTCACGCTCCTGTTCAGTTGCTTTGGCTGGAAGCCAGCTTCTTGTGCAGCCATGTTGCCGCCCCTATTCCGATTCAGAGGGCAAATCTCCGACCTGCGAGGGACCTGTTGCCTCTGGGTCTGATGAGATGCTGCTCCTTCTTCATTCCACCCCCCCCCCCACGGGGAGGGGGGGTCTGATCCAAAAAGTATCTCAGAATTGGTTTGTCAGACAGAGTTCATGTGAGACCCTTCAGAGCTCACACCCCCTCGTTTCTTCAGCTGGAGAACTTCCAGTCGAATCTGGTCACATCTACATTTTTGTAAGTGTGCAAAAAAATATGTTACATTCAATCATAATAAGCATTGGTCATTTTTATGGTGCTTTTCTATTGGATCTCATTTCTAAGTGATGACTGCTTATTTTATTTATTTATTTGAACAAAAACAAGAAATCAGTAATGAAATCAGAAAAGGATGGGAAGAGGTTATAAGCTGCACCATACCAAAGCTCCTTGAAATGTTTATTGGGACATAAGGATATCATAATTGAACACATGGATAGCAATCACGCTAACTACAAGCTTTACCTTGTTCTTGTCTTCGTTTGTCCCTTCCCTCACAGTTAATGCTGAATATATTGTACTATAGGAAATAAGACATTGCTGAGAAATTATAATTCCATTTGACCAATTCAGTGAATCTAAACATTTGTATAGAGTGCCTGTTTGATACAATGATTAAAGGTATCAGGCTAGAATTGGTGCACCATGATTTTTAGTCCTGCCTTAGCCATGATGACATCTGAGTGTTTGTGGGGCAGTCATTCTCTTCAGCCCAAAAAGAAACCAATGGTAAGCTGTTTCCAAAATGCTGCAGGCAATTGCTAGGAATCAATACATACTTTATGACTAAATGTAAATAAATGATCTTGACAAACATTCAGAAGTATATGCATTCTTCTTTAAAATATACTACACTAAAGTTGACTTCTCTACATAATCTTTTTTCTGGATTGAAATAATATATACGAGAAATCATTGTCAGGATATTTTTCTTGCTTACTATTCAACTTAAAAGCAGCAGCCAGCAACAGTAAAGATGTAACAGCATTTTCCATTTCTCTGCTTTCTTAATTTAATCTATAGATACCTTTCTTCCGCATTCTAACATCCCTTTTTAACTGAACTTTTTGTATTTTCAAATACACTTAATAAAACTCATCAGCAAAGAACTGAGAGTACTATATATTAAGTGATAGAAACATACACTATGTACTGAGAATGTGAAAAAAATATTCGTTTTGTATTTATGAGATTGAAAAAGCTGACTAGAATGTGAACATTCAAGTTGCAAAACACTATTTTTTGCAGAGGAATTTATTTTTCCTTATTGTTAATATTCCCTAAAGCTGAATACCTAGAATTCATTGTTGAATATTGTCTGCTTCTAGATAGACTAGGTAGAGTTGTACTCTTTATTTCATATAGCAGTTCTCCATCTCTGAGAACTGAGAAGTGACATATTTTTTCTCTGCTATTGACAGAATAACAGCTTCCATAAGGAGTAAATTGAAATTCCACTTTATGTTATGTCAGAATTATCTATATATATTTAAATTGACACTGAAATTTGACAGCCATAATCCACAAGTGTAAAATATGAAAATAGGACATGTAATTGGGAGAAAGTAATTCTACTTGTATGCCTGGAATAGACAAAAGATGGGAAAGTGATAGTTCAACTTTGCCTTGCTGGTTGCAGCAGTTGATTTCAATGCAACTGAGAAATTGATGTTCCAAAGATATAGGTATAGTCCTCGACTTACAGCGGTTCAATTAGTGATTGTTTGAAGTTACAGCGGTACTGAAATAAACGACTGATTACCATTTTTCCCACTTCTCGCTGTTGAGACTGTTGCCCCCAAGGTCACATGATCAAACTTTGGATGCTTGGCAACAGTCGTATTTATGATGTTGCAGTGTCCTGGGGTCATATGATCACGTTTTTCAATGTGCTGATAAGCAAAGTCAATCCGGAAACAAGATTCAATTAATAACTGTGTTTTAACAATTGCAATGATTCACTTAACAACTGTGACGATAAAAGTTGTAAAATGGGACAACATTCACTAAACAACTGTCTCACTTAACAACAGAAATGTTGGCTAATTGTGGTTGTAAGTCGAGGACTACAGTAACCTCTTCCATGACCTCCAGAGAGAGGAAGGGTTGTTGCTGTTGAATTCTAGAGTGGTTTATCACAAAGTCATAACTACCTGTTGTGGCCCAGCCGGTGCCGCTGTCACCAGACTCCGAGAGTGATACTCCATACGAGTCAGCTACAGAAGAGATGTGCGATCCTGGACAGGATTCGGAGGCTGAGCAGGAATCCTAGAGTCTGGTCGGCCACCAGGTGGCGCCAGAGGCATGGAGCAGCGGTGAGAGCGAGAGGAGGAGGACTCCCGTTGCCCTGCCTTGGAGCAGCGGAGAGGATAGTGACTCAGGACTTAGTAGGGCGTTTCGGGATGCTCGTTTCCAGCGCGCCCACAAACGCAAGGAGCGTGGGCGTAATTATAGGCAGTAAAGAGCTCTCAGGTGCTGTTGGGAGACGCCCTTTTTAGGTTATAAAAGGGTTGACTCTGGACAGGCTCTGCGTAGCAATCAACAAAGGACTTTGGACAGCAACTCTAGTCTGAGATCCTGGCAAGCTGGATTGCTGCTTTTGTGTGTTCTGTCTTTGTGAGTTCTGTCTTGGTGGCTTGCTGCCACAAAGCCTCTTGTCTGTTGGTGTAATAAACCTTGTTCCCTTGTACTGTTCCGGAGTGTGTGTACTGTGTGGGCAACGGAGGAAGGGGGGGTCAGAACAGATTGATTGCTACCCCAAACGTATCTCCATTCAGCTATGATGGAGCAACTTCAGGCGGAGAATGCTCTCTTCGCACAGCAACTTGCCTTGCTAACAGCGCAGGTTGCACAGCTGTCTGCTCCTGCCAACCCCCCACCCCCCCAGCAGCAACGAAGGAAATGCCCAGTGGCCATGCCGGATAAGTTTGATGGCAGTCCGAAACTTTTCCCGGCGTTCCTGGGCCAATGCCGGTTGTTCATTGCCTTGAGAGCGGAGGACTTTCCCACCGACCAGACGAAGGTGGGCTTTGTGATAAGCTTGCTCTCAGGCACAGCAGCACGGTGGGCTACGCCTTTGCTGACTCAGCCGAGCCCCCTGCTGGATGACTTCAATGGTTTTTGCACTCATCTTCGGCTGACGTTCGAAGACCCCATCAAAGGAGAAACAGCCACCAGACTCCTGAAAGAGTTGCACCAAGGGCGTGGTTCTTTACTGGACTACATTACCGAGTTTCGGCTGCTCAGTCAGGACTCTGAGTGGAATGAGCCAGCCCTTATGGATGCTTTTCAGGATGGCCTGTCAGAGGACCTGCAGGATGAGCTGGTGAGAGTGGACAGGCCTCCAACGTTTGACGCGTTGGTTCATCTATGCCTCCGGATTGACGGCCGGCTGCAGAGGCGGAGGCCTCGCCGAGCGTCCCGGGAGGTGCTGAGAGTGCCAGTTCCACGAGAGACTCCTGTCCCACGAGAGGAGCCCATGGAGTTGGGTGCAGCCAGACCCCGCTTGTCACGCACGGAGATGGAGAGACGGCGTGCAGGGGGGTTGTGTTTTTACTGTGGGGATCCGGGACATCTGGCTACGGGTTGCCCCAAGAAGGGAGGTAGAGGGGCTGCACGGTCTACGGCCCCCCCTCAACGACGGACCTCCGTCTCGGGAAACGGGGAAAGCCCGATCTGAGGGAGACTTCGGGTCGGGCACAGGCTGGAACAGAGGCGGAGGGGCCTCCACGACATCTGATTCTTGCAGCGCACATTCTCTTGTCGGGTAGTCCGCAGGGAATACCAGCCCATGCCTTGGTCGATTCCGGGGCTACCACGAATTTTATGGATGCAGCGTTTGTCACGAAATATCATGTCCCTCTGGGCCCGGTAGACCCTCCGATGCGAGTGGAGACCATTGACGGCTGGGTGCTTCTGTCTGGGCCCATCAAGAACGCCACACAGCCTTTGTGCCTGATCCTCGGGGAGCATGAGGAGGCCATTCAATTTTACGTGGCTTCGGGTCTGCATTTCCCCGTGGTGTTGGGCTTGGCTTGGCTGTGGGCGCACGATCCCCAGATCCACTGGTCGCAGAACCGCATCTCGTTCCCATCCTTGCAATGCGTGGACCATACCCGTCATGTTTGCGCGGCTCAGGTGCCCAGTTCGGCCGAGGTGACAGTGCCGCCGGATTTAGCGGAGTTCGCGGACGTGTTTAGCGAGCAGGAGGCGGATCAACTGCCACCGCACCGGCCTTACGACTGTCCCATTGACCTGGTACCTGATGCGAAACTCCCGACGGGCCGCCTATACTCCATGTCTGAACCGGAGTTGGCCGCATTGCAGGACTTCCTTGACAAGAACCTGGCCCGTGGTTTTATCCGGCCTTCGTCTTCGCCCTTGTCTGCCCCGGTTTTGTTCGTCAAAAAGAAGACCGGGGATCTAAGACTTTGTTGCGATTACCGGCGCTTGAACGCCATCACGATCCGTAATCGCTACCCGTTGCCTCTGATTCCCGAGTTGTTGGAGCGGCTCCGGGAGGCCGTGGTGTTTACAAAACTGGACTTACGTGGAGCTTACAATCTGGTCCGAGTCAGGGCGGGGGACGAATGGAAGACAGCCTTTGGCACCCGATACGGACATTTTGAGTATACGGTCATGCCGTTCGGGTTGACCAATGCCCCAGCTGTCTTCCAACATTTTATGAACGATATCTTTCGGGACCTTTTGGATCAGTTTGTCGTCATCTACCTGGACGACATCTTGATCTACTCTACGTCCCGGAAGGATCATCAACAGCACTTGCGTCAGGTCTTGCAGCGCCTTCGAAAGCATCGCTTGTTTGCCAAGCTGGAGAAGTGTCAGTTCTGGCAGACCACCATCGAGTTCCTGGGGCACCGTATATCCCCTGAAGGAATTGCGATGGAGCCAGGCAAGGTGGAGGCATTACGAAGTTGGCAATCTCCTCGACGGATGAAAGACGTTCAGAGACTCCTCGGGTTTGCCAACTACTACCGGTCCTTCATCCCCGGCTTTGCTTTCTTGACCGCGCCCCTCACTCGACTCCTGCAAAAGAAAGTGCCGTTTCACTGGGGGTCCACGGAACAACAAGCGTTCGTGGCCTTGAAGCGCGCTTTTACAAAGGAGCCGATCTTGAAACACCCTGATCCCCATCGCCCCTTTGTAGTCGAGGTGGATGCGTCCGACATCGCGGTGGGGGCGGTGTTATTGCAGGCTCACGCCCCTGATGGCACCCTTTTCCCTTGCGCCTATTACTCTCGGAAACTCAATCCTTCCGAGCGCAATTATACCATCTGGGAGAAGGAGTTGCTGGCTATCAAGGCGGCGTTCGAAGCCTGGCGACATCACCTGGAGGGGGCCAGGCATCAGGTCGAAGTCCGGACAGACCATCGGAATCTGGAGTTTTTGACAACAGCGCGGAAGCTCAATCAGCGCCAGATCCGGTGGTCTCTGTTTTTTGCCCGGTTCCACTTCAAGGTCACGTATATCCCCAGTGCCTTGAACCAGAGGGCGGATGCCCTATCTAGAAAGCCGGAGTACTCAGACCCTGCTGACTCCCTGCCCCCCCGGACAGTCCTACCCGTCGAGTCCTTCGCTGCAATCCAGGAACCCGTGGATTTACGGTCGTTGATACGGAATTCGCAGCGAAACGACGAGTGGGTGGAACAACGGCGGGCAGAGGTAGGGCCGACATCCCCGTGGACCTTTGACGAGGACCTTTTGAGGTATCGGGATCGGCTCTACGTGCCTGCAGGACCGCTCCGTGGATTGGTTCTCTCCCAATGTCATGACACTCCGGCAGCGGGACACTTTGGCCTGTTCAAAACTTTGCACCTGGTTTCCCGTACGTTTTGGTGGCCTCGCCTGCGACACGACGTGCAGACGTACGTCACATCATGTGTGCAGTGTCGACAGGCCATATCAGCGACGGGAGCTCCTCCAGGCTTGCTACAGCCATTGCCGACCCCGGACAGACCCTGGGGAGCCGTGTCCATGGACTTCTTGACGGAACTGCCTCCGTCGTCCGGTTTCACTACGGTCCTAGTGGTGGTGGACATGCTCACCAAGATGGCGCATTTCATCCCCTGCCGGAGATTGCCGACAGCCCGCGCCACTGCCCGCATGTTCATCCAGCACGTGTTCCGGCTGCACGGCCTACCTGACCGGGTCATCTCCGATCGTGGTACACAATTCACGGCCCAGTTCTGGAAAGGGCTGATGGCCGCTCTTGACGTTCAAGTTTGTCTGTCCTCGGCGCACCATCCCGAAACCGATGGAGGGACGGAGAAGGTGATTGGGATTCTGGAACAATATCTGCGCTGCTTCGTGAACCAGCAGCAGAACAATTGGGCGGAGTACCTCGCCGTGGCGGAGTTTGCGTTCAACAACTTGCAGCACTCCTCCACACGGACGACGCCTTTCATGGCGAACGTCGGGTACCAACCTCGTTTTTTCCCTCTCACCCCCGTGGACTCTCCGGTCCCCGCAGCGCAGGATTTCCTCTCTGAGCTTCAGGCGGTTCACCAGATGGTGCGCCGCTACTTGAATCAGGCGAAGGAGGATTACAAGCGGGTGGCGGACAGGTCTCGCCATGCGGTGCCGGAATTGGCCGTGGGTGATCGCGTGTGGTTGTCCACGCGGCATCTTCCGTCCCACCGGCCTACGAGGAAGTTGGACCACCGGTATCTGGGGCCGTTCCCTGTGGAGGCCGTTATCAATCCGGTGGCCTATCGCCTGACCCTCCCGCGCTCGATGCGAGTACACCCGGTGTTCCATCGCTCGCTCCTGATCCCTGAGCGGTCGGATTGTCCTCTCCGACGTCCCTCTTCACCCCTGCCGTCGTCGCCTGACGTGCACGCACGGCCATCGCACAGAGTGACCCGGATCCGTGACTCGAGATGGGTCAAGGGTCGGTTCCAGTATTTGGTCGACTGGGCGGACGAGGACTCGGACGGGGGGTCCTGGACCGATGCGACGGCTGTGCATGCTCCAGCTTTGGTGCGGGCCTATCATGGACAATTTCCCTCTCGACCGCATCCCGAGCGTCAGGCCCGGGGGAAGGGCCCTGCGGTGAGGGATAGTGTTGTGGCCCAGCCGGTGCCGCTGTCACCAGACTCCGAGAGTGATACTCCATACGAGTCAGCTACAGAAGAGATGTGCGATCCTGGACAGGATTCGGAGGCTGAGCAGGAATCCGAGAGTCTGGTCGGCCACCAGGTGGCGCCAGAGGCATGGAGCAGCGGTGAGAGCGAGAGGAGGAGGACTCCCGTTGCCCTGCCTTGGAGCAGCGGAGAGGATAGTGACTCAGGACTTAGTAGGGCGTTTCGGGATGCTCGTTTCCGGCGCGCCCACAAACGCAAGGAGCGTGGGCGTAATTATAGGCAGTAAAGAGCTCTCAGGTGCTGTTGGGAGACGCCCTTTTTAGGTTATAAAAGGGTTGACTCTGGACAGGCTCTGCGTAGCAATCAACAAAGGACTTTGGACAGCAACTCTAGTCTGGGATCCTGGCAAGCTGGATTGCTGCTTTTGTGTGTTCTGTCTTTGTGAGTTCTGTCTTGGTGGCTTGCTGCCACAAAGCCTCTTGTCTGTTGGTGTAATAAACCTTGTTCCCTTGTACTGTTCCGGAGTGTGTGTACTGTGTGGGCAACGGAGGAAGGGGGGGTCAGAACAACTACCTAAGTACACAGTGATTGTTTTTATCAATCCCTGATATAAAAATTGTTCATGGAGTAAAAAATTATGTATCTTACCTTTCTTCACTTATGCGCATAACTTAGGGCAACTAACAATTGAAGTTAACTTAACTTAACTTTATTCAATTTCTAGACCGCCCCTCTCTCAGAAGAGACTCGGGGCGGTATACAGTCATATTAAAACAATAGAACAATAAATATACATAGTATAAATATAGAATAAATATAGGACTGGAGGAGGTAACAATAGTTAATAAAAACACAATCATATTCCAAATGTTAAGAAGCACAACCTAGACAGCATGATAAAAAAAACTTCTCTCATCAATAAACACATGTCTGAATGTGCAAAAATTACATATCACCTTAAATGAGGTCTTAGCATACGATAAAACACCGATCTAGGTATTTTTGATGGAGCTAAGAACTATATAATTTTGGTGCTGCCAAAAAAAGGTATTTTTTTCTGATTTGCACATTGTTATCAGCTATTAATAATTTGCTAATTTTCTTCTTTTTCACCCCTGTTGCATAAAGGAAAAACTGGATTCTGCTCACAAACGTGATATAGAAGGCATGGGATTTCCAGAAATAAAGTACGGTGATTCTGTTTGTTTTGTGCAGCATGTAGCTAGCACTTTGTGGCTGACATACAAAGCACAGGATGCTAAAACATCACGTTTAGGACCACTGAAAAGAAAGGTAAAGGGAAAATTTGTATTTTTTTTCCATCATCTGCGATTGTGAATAACTTGCATATGTGGATGTGCGGAAGCTCATACAGCCAGAAAATATTGCACAGTATCTAATTGTCTGCAGTGTTGCCTAGAAAGATGCAGCGTGAACAGTTTTGGGGCATGAGGCTTTTTGCTCACTTGGGCTCAGTTTGTCTGTATATGTGTGTTTGTGTTTGTGTTTGTGTTTGTGTGTGTGTGTGTGTGTGTGTGTACACAAATAGGCAGGCAGCACCATCTGTTCTAGCTATTATAGATATTAATTAGTTTGCCACACTGGTCCTTTTTATTGAGACATATAGACTCAAGGAATTGCATTAGTTTTCTTAAGACCCATTAACAATAGGTGCTTCTGTTTTCTTCAGTGCTGGAGTTTACTTTCCAAATTGTTTGTTTGTTTGTTTTTATTGGATTTATATGCGTAATTGTGAATTGTGCATTCAGGTCTCCTGTATTCTTTTTAATACTCCCCAGGTATATCCTATTTTCATATGAGAAACAGGAAAGCATTCTGATTTCTATAAAGCCCGTGGATTAATTCTATAATTTCATCTCTAACTTATTTGGGCTGAACTGAGATACACTCTCATTCTCTTTATCAAGTATAAGAATATAGGGAACAAGCTGCATGCCTTTACATGACATGCCTGATGTAGCAGAACATTTCATGGTTAGTTAAACTAATTTTCTTTCTTTCCTTCCTTCCTTCTTTCTTTCTTTCTTTCTTTCTTTCTTATTAATATATTTATTTATTACATTTATGTGGACATCCATCTCACAGAAGTGACTTCCCCCCACTTTAAATCAGGGAAGTATGATTTCAATGGTATCGTCTAATCGTAGAATAGGACATAACAGATCCATCCTGGTTTGTAAAGATTGCTCATACCACATTGTTCATTTGGATATCTCAGCAAAATGGAGCCTGACAAATTAGAACACATAAAGAGTGGAGGACGGTAGCTTTATTCCCACATAGCTACCATGACCTTAGGTCCTTTATTTCAGAAAGCTGTCTTTTAGATTCCATTTTTCAAAAACTCACTTTCGTCCTTCATTTTGGTCCTTTCACTTCACCATGTTAGATGGTACAACTTAATGGACAGTCTTTCACATTCATGTAAAAAATATGGAAATGTATCGTCTTTTTAGAACAAACGTGTATATCCTGCTTGATTTTAGCTATTTTTATCAACATATTCATTTCCTTTTCTTGGTTTTGCTCATGATTTTCTTTTCTAAAGTAAAGTTATAAATGTAAACATTTTTTTGCTCTTAAGCACTTTCAGATTTGCTCCTTTTTCAGGCCTGTCCTTAATTTTTTTCCCCAAGATAATGTGTCAACCATATACATACACTGTTCTACGCTTCTGCTCTTGCTATTTTTCTCAGCTACATCTTATAGCATATTATCTAAAATCCAGCTGGGACATATTATCTGAAATTAAAAAGAACATCAGCAAATTAAAATTGCACATTCCTCCTAATCTCACACACTATCATTAGCAAACTGCATGCATAGTAATATTTGAGACCATAATTGGAAGCATACAGGGAGTCCTTGACCTACCGTCACAATTGAACCCCAGTTTTCTGTTGTTAAACACAGCAGTTGTAAAGTGAGTTGCACCCCATTTTATGATCACATGAACCTGTGCAAACACAAGCCATTTGCCAAGCGCCTGAATTTTGATCACTTGATCATGGGAATGCTACAATATTCCTAGGTGTGAAAATCAGTCGTAAGTTATATTTTTCAGTGCCATTTTAACTTCAAATGCACACTAAACAAATGATTGTATTTTAAAATATTATTTTGACTATTTATTTCAGGTTATATTACACCAAGAAGGGCACACAGATGATGGACTCTCCTTGCAAAGGTGTCAACACGAAGAATCCCAGGCTGCTAGAATTATTCTCAATACCACAAAACTATTCAGTCAGTTTATAAGGTATAATTTATTAATATAATAATTAATAATTAGCATTTATAACATTTATAGTTGAATCATACCAGAATCTATATGGAAATACATTCTGTTGATATTGACTATAATTTATTATTGTTGAAGATTATTTTTTAAATACATCAAATAAAATTTGCAAAAAAATTGCAGCAGAGTTCTTTAACAATAAATCATCTATAGTTTGAGTTCCTCTTCTTTGTGGCAACCCCTGAGATATTGGAACACTGCTATCATGTCTCCCCTAGTCCTTCTTTCTCTTAAGTTGCAGGAACTGGGTATGTTTAGCTTAAGAGAAAGAAGGACTAGGGGAGACAGGATAGCAGTGTTCCAATATCTCAGGGGTTGCCACAAAGAAGAGGGAGTCAAACTATTCTCCAAGGCACCTGAGGGTAGAACAAGGAGCAATGGGTGGCAATTAATCAAGGAGAGAAAACATTTAGAACTGAGGAGAAATTTCCTGACAGTTAGAACAATTAATAAGTGGAACAGCTTGCCTCCAGAAGTTGTGAATGCCCCAACACTGGAAGTCTTTAAGAAGATGTTGGATAGCCATCTGTCTGAAACGGTATAGGGTTTCCTACCTAGGCAGGGGGTTGGACTAGAAGACCTCCAAGGTCCCTTCCAACTCTACTATTGTATTGTATTGTATTGTATTATCTTGATACATGAATATGCTTCCACAGACAGAAGATAATGGTGTATTGAGATCCAAAACCTAATCTTGATATTAACAGTTTTTTCAAATGTCTTTCAAATATTCACTACACCAGCAGTCCCCAACCTTTTTGCCTCCACAGAGGAAGAAGGGATGGTTTAAGTGCACACAGCCTAATCCCATGCATGTGCAAATAAAGCTTCGTGCACTCGCCCACCACTTGTGTGGCCCAGGGGTTGGGGATTCCTGCACTATATCTTAGAAAATCACCTTTGCTAATCATCAAGAGTCTTCAGCAGTTCAGTCTACAGAAAACCTACAAAGCTATTTTAGCAGGATGATTTCACTGACCATTGTTTGTTCCAACATTTACCATAGGTGTCCTCCAGCTGTATGGGGACTCCTCACTCCCCGAATTCCGGTCAGCACGGCTATATATAACCCCAAGGAAGCAGGTTGGAAAATGCTGCTCTAGACTAGCCTCTCTAACCTCTTCCTTCTCCATTCTTACCATACTCTCAGACTTTAGAATGTAGTGACAGAAAAATCCCCTCCCCCCCTTAAAAATATGCATTGGTTGTGTTACACTGATTGTGCTACTCAGACTGGGGCCGTTCTTCTTGCACAGGCTGAGATTTTTTCTTGCATAGGCTGTAATAACACGTTTGCGTGAACGAAAGTTACTTTTAAAAAACCTGTTTGAGTGATATTCCTTCTCTTCATCCTATGGAACAAGTACTGCTATTTCACGACACTCTATATTGCAAAGTTAGCATTTCCTTCCCCATGACTTTTATTATCATATAGACATGCATATGATATTCTTAGGACATAGATTGACCAGTTTTGCTCTTTTGTATGCAACTCTATCAGCTTTTAAAATTCTACATCCATGGATCATGTGATACAAAATATTCTATGTGTAAGACAAACTATATAATAGTAATAATTGTATGCTGATTATTGTTTTGATTCTAGTAATGTATTCTTTTTTATAACTATTTGCTTTATCTTTTGATTCACAGTGGAAACAACAGTGTTACAACTCCCATCACTCTTCCCATTGAAGAAGTAGTTCAGACTCTCCAAGATTTAATTACATATTTTCTACCTCCAGAGGAAGAGCTAGAACATGAGGATAAACAAAACAAACTTCGTTCCCTTAAAAATAGACAAAATCTATTCAAAGAAGAGGTAGAAAAGACTATGTTTAGAGTGTTTTCGTTTAATCGGGTGTTGGGATCGATAGTCAAGTGTACATATGATTCGCCTTTCAAAGATGCTTTAAATAACCATTATTATTATCCTCTGAAAAACTCAAAGTCTTAGAATCTTGGTTATTTTAATCCTTTTAAAGGTGAGATCCAAACGGGACCCTTGGGAAGATGATTCCACAATTGTGGAATGGGAAGGGGTCACAAGGATCACCTAAGTTAAAAAAAACACTGGCCTAGTCCATAACAGAGTTCAATTTTGCTTCAGGTTTTCTGAAAAGATCAGATTGTTTGCTCCACAGAATGCTAGTTCTTTTTTCTGAGCTGTCATAGACAATTGATAGCTTAGATCAGGGGTGTCAAACTCCAGGCCTGGGGGCCGGATCTGGTCCACAGGGTGCTTAGATCTGGCCCACAGGGTGCTTAGATCTGGCCTGTGGGGCTGCCCTGGAAACAGCAATGGACTAGCCAGTGGTGCCTCTGCCAGCTCAAGAGGGCCATGGGCAGCTCCATTTTTGCTGGCAAAGGGTTGCACGAAGCCATCGCACCCAAAAACAAAGCTTGGGAGCCCGTTTTTGCTGGCAGACCACTTGGGCCACTACAGGTGTGCCTGACATGGGTGATGTTGAGCTGGCCATGCCCTCCCTGGCCACACCCATCCTGGGCTCCGAGGTAAAACACAACCCTGATGCAGCCCTCAATGAAAGCAAGTTTGACACCCCTGGCTTAGAGGAATATGAAGCATCATATGTAAGCCTTTATTTAAAGAAGGGCTGGCCGATGAGATATAATTTGGGATTTTCTATATAAAATCAACTGTAGAGTTTCCTGACTGAGGGATTAAATCTTCTCCTTTGCAATTCACAGAAATAACTAACAATTTTAAAACTGATTTTAAAATGATGTTCTGGGTGGATATAGTTCTTTGTTCCCATCTGGTTTTCGTCATTTTTGCTGACAGTTGGGTGGCATATAAATTTAATACATTATTATTATAATTATATAATTATCTTTTCACACAATCCACACTTTATTGCTGTTGCTATTTTATTATCAATAGTAGTCATCATATACTTTAGAGCATATTTGCGTTCTACTGTTTGTAGTATTCGTTAAGCAAAATTATTATATAAATTTAATCTTTTAAAGACATTAAAAATAAAGCATGATAACATGATACAGAAGAAAACAACAAACACATACATTTAGAGCCACAAATGTATCTGTAAAAGTAACAAGAGCAATAATATCATTCCAAAGAATATAGGTAAAAATATCATAAATGAATGATTGCAAAGACTGGAAGACATAGTCTGTTATCTAATGTAAGAATCAACAAGAAAATATTTCCGAAGGAGAAGATTTTGGAGGTGGGAAGCCAAGAAAAAGAAAAGGCCCTGCCCCTGGTGGAGTAATTTCTGATAAAACAAAGAGCAGAGCTTCAGATGCGAACCTAATCCTTGAACAGGAACGTTATAACAGGGATAAGTGGATTGCAAAGCATTTGCAAAGGGTTTGGAAGTCAATACTAGCCTCCTAATTGGACTTGCAATTGAAAAGGCAACCAGTGTAATCAGTGCAAAATAGAAGTATTGTGATTAGACAATCTAGTTGCCACCCATGTTCTCATTACTGCATACATTCTACCAATAGTTGATTTCCAAACTGAGTTTCAGGGTAGGTGTGTGCAGCAATCCAATTTGCTAATGGAGGCAGCAGGATGATTTTCTATTGGGGAAGTGTTTCTGGGGAAGAATGAAAGCTTTCCTCTCTCTAATGCTATGACCCTGCTCCAGATGAGGTCTTGATGACTGCTTTAAGCAAAATGATAGTTACAATGGCTGATTTTGTATTTTTGAAATCTATCCTCTCCCAATGTACAACTAGTTATTTTCTTTCTGGGAAGAAAATTTATTATACTTAATATTTTATAGTTCAATACTGTATTTGAATTTCTTGTTTAAACGTTTAAAATGTAAAGGAATATATACGTGAAGATACAAAGAGTGTTTCTAATTATGTGTTTGCAGGGGATGCTGGCATTGGTTCTGAACTGTATTGATCGATTAAATGTATACTACAGTACCGCTCATTTTACAGGAGTTGGTAGAGAAGAAGATAGCGCAGCATGGAAAGAAATTCTGAATCTTCTTTACAAGTTATTAGGTGAGTTATACCGTGTAAACAAATATATGTTGAAGTAAGTCATGCAGAGTTCAATAAGATTTTGGAGAAAATTTTGAATTAAATCTAAATCAGAGGAGCTGAATAATTTCCCCCATAATGAACAAGACATTAAAACCAACACTAAAACTAAATCAACATGTTGTTAGATGATACATTGCAATTTACGTCCTGGTTATGTTAATAAAATATTTTAATAATGCACTTTAAAATTTGTAAATGTAGTTTTCGATAGAAGAGAATATTTGTAGTTCAGAGTTGAATTGGTGCTCTCTGAGCTTGGTTGTTTTCTTGCAGATGTTTCATTACCAAGCTAGGTAATGTCATCAGTGCTAAATGTGGTTTCCTTTTATGATTCAGAAATGTATGTGTGTACAGCAAAATAATTAATAATAATAATAATAATAATAATAATAATAATAATAATAATAATAACAACAACAACAACAACAACAACAACAAAAGCCTGAAAAAGTCACCGAAAATCAGATGGTCAAGATCCTGTGGGATTTTCGTATACAAACAGACAAAATACTAGCGCATAACACACCAGACATCACACTGGTTGAGAAAAAGAAGGTTACAATCATAGATATCGCAATACCAGGTGATAGCAGGGTTGAGGAGAAGGAACATGAAAAAGTCGCGAAATACCAGGACTTAAAAATTGAAATCCAACGATTATGGCACAAACCAGCAGTGGTAATTCCAGTGGTAATCGGCACACTGGGTGCTATTCCAAAAGCACTGGAATTACATTTAAAACAGTTAAAACTTGACAAAATCACCATCAGTCAAATGCAAAAAGCTGCACTGCTTGGCTCTGCACGTATATTACGAAAATACGTTACGACGTCCTAGGCCCCTGGGTGGGGCCCGACTAGTAATCAATGCCAAATCCGGTGAATCAACTGGCCGCTGTGATACAATCGTATAATAATAATAATAACAACAACAACAACCCCAGAGAAGAAACAGAATTTGAAGACAAATTAGAAAGATACCAGGCCACATTCTTACATGGCCTTCTTTCAGTTTCATATTTTTCGTAACTGTTATTGCCATTTCCTTTCTGAAGTTTAGTAATAATTAACAAATGTATTAAACGTGGGTAACTCTCATTGTTTTTATCTCTTCCTATTGAAGATTGCTGAATTTTTTGCTGTCATCTACTTTAGCGATTCAGAAACTGCTGAATAATATTTTTTTCTTCTAATAGGTGAACCGAAGAACTGTTAGCCTTTTCTGTAGCTGTATCAACTCTTCATCAGTGGAAATTCATGAATGTTAGAGACAGTTTTGAAAACAAACTATTTTATTTGTAGATTTGATTGTGCTTTTTAAAAACTCAGTTGATTAATAAATTCTTATATAAATAAATATGATCTGATGTACAAATGTATAGAAAAATAAGTTCTTGATTGGATCATTTTTTAAAAATAATGTACATGTATTGAAATTCATTCTTTATTCATTGATTACAGAATTAAAAGTTTTATTGAGTTTTACATTTATAACTAGCAATAATTGGAAGCCACTGAGTTTTTAATGACTTTTACAAATAGTTTTGTGTGATTAAATCCAGAACAATGTAGCAATGAATTTAGAGCTGAAGATGATGGGTTAATGGTATCAAATGTTTATCCAGTGTCAGAAATATTGAATGCCTACTGGAACAGTAATAATCAATTATGCCTAGTGAAGGTACCAGTAAACAATATTCCTTTTATATCTAGAATATACAGAAAAGCATATAATGGATATATGCTGAATATCAACATATAGTTGATGGAGACATATTTTATATTTTATTTTTATTCTAAAATAATTGTATCTATAGTTAACTGATCATCCCAAATCTATCTTTCAGCTGCTCTTATTTGTGGTAACAGAAACAATTGTGCCCAGTTTTCCAATAATCTTGATTGGTTGATTAGTAAATTGGACAGACTAGAGTCGTCTTCAGGTGAGATATACTAGTCTACTTTTCCATAACCTAAAAAAAGGCTGCTAACTCTAATTATAGTTTTTCATTCAAAAATTCCCCATACTATCCATCCTGTTTTCAAGGAACAGTTATCTGACACATTAATTCCTATAATGATATAATGCATTGAGGTATCCTGTTTCCCTGAAAATAAGACCTCCCCAGATAATAAGCTTTTGAGCACATGAGCTAAAATAAGCCCTCCCCTGAAAATAAGCCTTCCACGAAAATATCGCAACACAGCAGCAGCCATGAGGTGACCACACTCACTGCCTCCTGCATCTCAAAAATAATAAGACCTTCCCGAAAATAAGGCCAAGTGCTTATTTTGGGGGACGAAAGAAAATAAGACCCTGTCTTATTTTGGGGAAAACATGATATTTACAGTGCAATGCTATTTAAATTCTACCACAACTTTTGAAATAAAAGCTGTTTTTACTGATTCGTAAAACAGATTAACACATTTCTTGAATTAATAAGAAAAATGTTATTGAAGTAAATGTATGGAGAAAAATATTGTTGTAATTTAGACCAAGACACAAACTGAACAGAAACTCTTAAGAATGAATGAAAGTCTGCTGCCAGATTTAGCTTTAGGGCTAAGGGATTTATGTTTCTAAAGATAGCTTCCTTTCCAGTTCAGTTGTCCCTTAATTTGTTATCTGTCCTCAGATAAAAATACCGTCAAAGAAAAATCCACATCTAAGTCATTTTGCTTTCCTCAAGCTGGCTTACCATACTTATATAATTACCATATATGTTATAGTTTCTACCCCTGAAACTCAAAATAATCTCTTTGTCCTTGGCATTCTAACAGGTATTTTAGAAGTGTTGCGCTGTATCTTGATTGAAAGCCCAGAAGCTTTAAATTTGATAGATGAAGGCCATATAAAATCCATCATCTCCCTGCTGGATAAGCATGGACGCAACCATAAGGTATGCTTTAGAAATACAAGGTGCATCTTTACTATGTAACATATTCTATAAATAAAACCAAAATTGTTATAACACCTGTAAATTATATTAAAATGGAATGAAGCACATTATTATAAAGACCTGCTCTTTTGCCACAAAACAAGTGTGAAAATTTAAATAGAAGGTTTTTTTTTCTCTTTGTTTTGGCTACTATTAGATTATCAGGAGCAATTTCTTCTGACTGTGGAAATACAAGTAACAAATTGGCTTGCTCTGTGTAAACTGTATTTAAAATGCTATATACAGTCTAGACAGAGTTATGTAGATGTTACATTATGTTGTGCTCTTATTTTATGAGGTTTTACGTGACTTGCTCTTCATTCCATCCCATGAAGAGGAGAATTTGTCTATGTTTATATCCTGTGTGATGTTTTTATATGTTGACTACTAGAAGGCAGTACAAGATTGTTTTGCCCTGCTTGGAGTCAACAGGTATGCCTAAATATGTACCTGAGAATATCCTTTAGTCCCCTGGAATGTGTAATTTCCTACTTTCCAGGAAGTAGCCAAAAACATTTCACATCTCTTTTCAAATTTTAGATAACTAGGGCATTGATTATCTTGGATACCATTAGCATCTATGACAATAAGCAAGCTTAAAAAGGATTTATGGATTTCAAACATCTTATGTACAAATAAGTTCTAAAAAGGTTTTGTGCTTCTACTGGCCATACGTATAGAAGTTCATATTGTTGGACATGGACAGCATAATAGCAATAGCATTTAGACATATAGTGCTTCATAGTGCTTTTACAGTCCTCTCTAAGCCGTTTAGAGTCAGCACATTGCCCCCAACAATCTGGGTCCTCATTTTATCCACCTTGGAAGTCAATCTTGAGCGTGGTGAAATTTGAACTGCTGAACTGCAGCTAGCAGTCAGCTGAAGTAGCCTGCAATACTGCACTCTAACCACTGCGCCACCGCATAATCACTAACCACTGTACCACCCCTATAATCCTGTGCATTTTACTCAGCCCCAATGAAGTCACTAGGACTTGGTCTCTAAATAAGTGAATATGGAAACTGTTTGAATGATGGAACAGAATTTGGAGGAATGCAGTGGAGACCTCTGAAGAAATATGCTTATATTTAAGAAAAGAAAAATGTTGTACAGGGTTATTTGTTTAGAAAATAAATTGAAGCAATGCCTTATAGGCTCAACTCTGGTACTTTTCTTGGCATTTAAAAGGATATCTTCTACAGTGCTGTTTCAGACAAGCTGTGATCAAATGTTTGGGTAAACAAATGAGAGCCAAAACTTTCTTTAGTATCTCTTAAGCAGAAACTGCTCATCAAGCATTGTGAAAGGGCTTGTGGGCAGGACATGTTCTCATCCTTTCACCAGTTTAAGTGCTGCATATTCAAGCCTTATCTATTCATTGGGCAAATTGCCCACTGGATGCCTTTCTGTCCTTCCTTTGTTCATTTTTCCTTCCATCCATTTTATTTTACATTATTGACTGAACTGTTTATTATTCACTGGTCAAAAACAAATCCTTTGATTCTCACATCTATTCTAGCTCCCACTCTATGTTTCCTTTCTTTAAAAATCCTGAAGTTGTTCTTTTTTAAATAGGGACCTGTCTTGCTCATCATAATCTTTGTGGTTCCATTCAATCAGGATGTTGATCTGGTCCTGCCACTGAGACATCTCTCTTTGAATTGTTGAATGATGTTCAGTATCTATTGACTAGGCTGCTGCTCTTAGATAATCAGCTGTATTTAATATTCTTAACCGTCAAATACTTTCATCCTGATTATTGAATTGTTGGGGGTTATGGATGCATTTTCATCTAGTTTTTGTCTTTTTTATCCCCTTCTTTTTCTTGTTTCCTTTAAAAACTCTTGTTATTGTAAATTTCCCTTTACAGTTGGTATTGTTCAATGTTTATTCCTGGGTCATGTTCCCTTCACGCTTTATACCTTTTTTAGAGTAACATAATATTAGAGTTGGTTTTTGATAACACATCTACTCTGATCATACCCAAATGTACTGATAATCTTCCAAGATTGATTCAGTGACACAGAATTCCAATGGGGTTTTTTTAACAGCAAATTTCATCTTGGATGATTGCCCATTATCTTGAGCTCAGACAAAACAGAGCTCTTAGTGTTTTGCAAAAAAACAAATTCCATCTGTTTCCAGGGATATGAGATTGCCTCCATATCAGTTGCCAGGAATGTGTGCCTGCAGGTGGATAATAAATTGTCCTGCAGTCATTCATTGCACCTACTGTGAAGATCTGCCATTTTCAAATGTAGAATATTTGCTGTGTTTTTCAAGTCTTGACACCTGATGCAGCAAAGCTTCTCATTCATGCTCTGATTGTGTCATGCATTGATTACTGCAACACCTTAGTGGAAGGCCTCCCTGCCTACTCTTGCTTCATTGTCCTGGGTTCAAATTACTATAGTCTGGATTTTTGTAATCTTTTCCTCTCTCTCGTGTCTCTATACACCACATAGTCTGTATAGGGCCAGATACCACTAAACAAACTTAATTTTGGTTTTGGGAGTATTGATCCCTACTTCATTGTTGAGAACGTACATCCCCACAAAATGGATTATTTGGCATCCTTGGCATTTTGGCTGTGTCTACTACTCTGACAGTAAATTTAAGGTTGAGAGCCTTTCAAGATCTAAAGCCTCACAGCTTTAGAATCAGCTCCTTACTCTGTGATCTATGGATGATTTTCTAGTTTTAATGGTGTGGAAGAATGTTTGATGTGGAGGAAAAGATACAGGGCCAACGGGATCTTGACTGGCTTTGATAATAGGCTTCTCAGAATTTCATGTTTTACATTGGTTAATTTTACCTAATTTAATTAGTTTAATTTATTGTAAATACTGTACTTTGTGTCAGGGTTCCAAGTAACACCTCTAACAAAAGACGACTCTCAGGCTTGAAGTTCCTAAAAGTTCCATTTTATTACAGATGTCATATTGGCACATCTGGGAAACCCCGAATCTGAAAGTTCCAGGTTTTCCCCACCCAAAAGAAAGTCAAAGATCCAATCCCTGCACTCACAAGTCCATCACATGGTCCAATCAATTCACCCTCCCAACTGGAGACAACCCCCAGTCACACCCATCCAGGTGCAGGCCGAATACCCTTGACTCGCCGAGAAAGAAATGTTGTTATGGCTAATCCTCCACCACTCCTGTAATCCCCCCATCCCATTTTCCCAGGCACTAAATGTGACAGCCCTAAAGCTCCAACAGAAAAGATGGCTTCCAGGGCTGACAACTTGTTTGGGATTCTATTCTTTAGAACTGAACTACCAACGTCTATAGTATGCCAGTTTTGTAATTTTTTAAAATTTTCATTAATTAATATTCCTTTATTTTTACTCCATTCTAGAACAACAGTAAGAGTAAGTGTAAGAATAATAAGAATAGATGTGCCTGTTCCAAGTGCTTGAAAAGCAATAGGAAGACAAAAATGCCAAATATCTGAATGACTGTGCAATGAACCATAATAATGGTATTAGATTTCTAGCAAGATTTCTTTAGCAGTGAAATTAAAACTGCTTGAAACTAGCATTATATTATGCTGTATATAGTTCTAAGACTCAGTTCTATTAATGTTTTCTAGGTTCTTGATGTCCTGTGCTCTCTTTGTCTCTGTAATGGTGTAGCAGTGCGTGCTAATCAGAACTTAATATGTGACAATCTTCTTCCTCGAAGAGATCTGCTCTTGCAAACACGGCTGGTGAATGATGTGACAAGGTATCATTTTATATCAATTATGTTTATTAAAATATTTCATCTCTGTAACAGGAATTGAGCAGAAAAATCAGTCACAACTGATATGCTGTGTGAGGATACATAGCAGTTCTTTGTCTGTTTTGTTGGTTTTGTGATTTTGTACATGATTTTATTTATGCATTGCATCACATTCCCGCTTTGACTTGTCAGTAAAATTGAGTTATAGGAGAGAGTCTTAAACACATAACAGCTGAAGCAAAGTGTTATACTCATGAATTATCATTTAGAAGGATAATTTGGATATCGACTTTACCCTTATATACTAGATAGTTTGAAAACAATGTTAGATGATTACTTTACTGTTGATATATTGAGGTATACATGAATATTTCTATTTATTTTTCAAATTTAGGGACTGCCTATCTTACTCTCAGTGAGCTAGGGCAGTTTATAACTAAAGCATAAAAACAATATAATAATATAATCAAGTATATAAGTAAAATGGGAGCTAACTACCATGTTCCTCTGAAAATAAGACAGGGTCTTATTTTCATTTGCCCCCCGAAATAAGTGATTTGCCTTATTTTTGGGGCGATATTATTTTTTTAGGTGCAGGAGGCGGCGAGTGTGGTCACCTCATGGCTGCTGCTATGTTGCAATATTTTCAGGAGGGCTTATTTTCGGGAGAGGACATATTTTAGTGCATGTGCTCAAAAGCCCAATTAGGCTTATTATCCGGGGAGGGCTTATTTTCAGAGAAAAGGAATACTTCAATGCATTATGTCATTATAGGAATTAATGTGTCAGGTTAAAAAAACAAAGATAGAATGAGTTAAAAGGCAGAGGGAACACCTTCCAGACACTAGCCATTTCCATGGTTGAATCTCACTCTTCAAGCTCCAAGTGAGTTGGCCGAGCCCAATTTTGAAAGACCAAGAGAATGGGGTTTTACTTTAAAGGGGAAAATATTTCATAGGTGGGGACAAGAGTAGAGAAATCTTTCTTCCTGAATCCCAAAACCATGGTATATATTTTATTGCAGTGTGTTTGATATGGTCTTCATTCTCTTCTTTTTTAGCATAAGGCCAAACATATTTCTTGGAATTGCTGAGGGCTCAGCCCAGTATAAGAAATGGTATTTTGAACTAATCATTGATCAGGTGAAACCATTTCTGACAGCAGAACCTACACATTTGCGGGTTGGATGGGCCTCAACATCAGGCTATGCTCCTTATCCCGGAGGTGGGGAAGGATGGGGAGGAAATGGTGTTGGTGATGACCTGTACTCCTATGGCTTTGATGGACTTCATCTGTGGTCTGGTAAGAACTGATTTAAAATGTGAACTGCCACAAATCATATGAAGATTTGCAAAGTAGAATTGTTTTCTTTTTCTTTTTAAGGGATTTTTTTTTGCCTCTTTGAAAGAATAATTTTTCTCTCTTAATATTCACAGTTCAAAATTCAGTATCTCTAAAGCTGAATTACACTTGACTGGAAATAAAGAGGGGGGGGAGAATTAATACTTTATCTATATTTGTTTTGTGTTCCTTATTCATTTGTTCATTTATTTTGTTTGGTTTTATTTGGGAGCTATAATGTCTATTTTGTTTGGCTTTGTTTAGAAGCTATGCTTAGAATCCAATGAACAGTAAGCATGCACAATCCCAGTTTAAATTCTTGTGTATTGCACACCAAAAACACTTGTTTTGTTAAATCCAACAAAACATTGAAAATTCATAGTATTGACTATTAAATAATGGACAGACGAAAGTGAGTTTTCTTTGCAGCTTGCACTGGATGCTGCCTGCCTATGGAATTCAAAAATAATTCCATTGATAACTAAAAAGAATGACATGCAAATTTGCATTTATTTATAACCTACATTATTCTCCTGCAACCATATGATTTCTATGTTTTTCTTTAAAGTATTCGTTTCTGTGTGCCTAGAATTGCACTAAAAATTTAGGAGAATGCCATTTAAAAGATAATTGCATCCTGATCTGTAAAAAAAATATTGGTTGTTGTCTGTAAATTGGAATAATATTCAAATTTCTAAATATTTTTCACTTTTGCAAAAAACGATTTATGTAATGTGGAAAAAATGATTTTAAATGTCACAGTTGCTCCCCAGCATTTCTGAGATCATTTTTCCTTATGATTCTCTGCTTATTAGGTCGAATATCCAGGGCTGTTGCTTCCGTGAATCAGCATTTATTAGCATCTGATGACGTGGTCAGCTGTTGCTTGGATTTAGGAGCACCCAGCATTTCTTTCCGTATTAATGGACAACCAGTGCAAGGAATGTTTGAAAACTTCAATACTGATGGACTTTTTTTCCCTGTGGTGAGCTTCTCAGCTGGTGTCAAGTAAGGAAGATTTTTGCTTTCATATCAGTCCCAAACAGTTGTATTGAAGATTGTTTAGTAGGGTTAATGTACTCTAAGGTAGTTTACAGTTGTCAATCATTATCAGAAAATCCAGTTTTTTTAAAAAAAAAATCAGAATGTGGAGAATGAAAGAGAATTTTGACACTGCCTACTTTTGGTTTGGATTCTCCCAAATCTTATACTAAATGAACCCATTATGAACTGTTGGAGTTTTTTCATGATCTATGTGAAATTATTCACTCCCTCTTATATATCACTGGAGAACTGCTTGAAGATAATACTATTTTTATTGGACAAAAGGTCAAGTTCCCTTCTGACATACAAAGATTAAACAAACTATGATACACTGGTATGGTGTATGATTTATTAATCTTACCTTTCCTATATTCTTCCCTTAAACAATAATACTGCATTCAGTTTTGGTCACCACGATGAAGAAAAGATGTGGAGACTCTAGAAAAAGTGCAGAGAACAGCAACGAAGATGATTAGGGGACTGGAGACTAAAACATATGAAGAACGGTTGCAGGAACTGGATATGTCTAGTTTAATAGAAAGAAGGACTAGGGGAGACATGATAGCAGTGTTCCAATATCTCAGGGGTTGCCACAAAGAAGAGGGAATCAAACTATTTTCCAAGGCACCTGAGGGTAGAACAAGAAGCAATGGGTGGAAACTAATCAAGGAGAGAAGCAACTTAGAACTGAGAAGAAACTTCCTGACAATTAGAACAATTAATCAGTGGAAAAGCTTGCCTCCAGAAGTTGTGAATGCCCCAACACTGGAAGTCTTTAAGAAGATGTTGGATAGCCATTTGTCTGAAATGGTATAGGGTTTCCTGCCTAGGCAGGGGGTTGGACTAGAAGACCTCCAAGGTCCCTTCCAACTCTGCTATTGTATTGTATTGTATTGTATTGTAAATAACATTCCCTTTAACATCCCCTATTATTCAGCAATATAACAGTAATTGAAAACTATATTGGATTGTTTGTTCCAATTTTATTTTCTACTAGCTGATAATTGACGTTGCCCGAGTATTTATTTATGCTATTTATTTATTCCAGAGTTATGCTGGAACACATACACACACACCGAGGGGTGTTAGGGGCGTGTTAACCCTACAGTATTTGTTTCTAAGGAGTAAGTTATCTATGTACCAAGTCATTTCAGCAGCCCAGGCGTTCCAGAGTTATGCTGGAACACACACACACACACACACAGAGACATACATCCCAAGGGATATTAGGGGTGCCTTACCCCCACAGTATTTGTTTCCAGAGAGTAAATCATCTGTGTACCATGTTTGGTTGAAATTGATTGAGGCGTTCCAGAGTTATATTCTTTATGGTGGTATGAGACAATCTATAGTTTTCCAGATATTGCTGGATGGCAGCCCCACTAATTTACCCAACAGTGAGGGAAGCTGAGAGTTGTACTTTGATAAGAGCTGGTGGGCTAAAATTCCCCAATCCTATTTTTTCCCCCTGAAACTTGCCAGTCTGGAGTTTAGAGCATCAAATGATGAGGTTCCATTTTAAAAATATTTCCTATCCTTTACACATCCCAATATAGCTTCATGTGGCCTGTACACTAGCATACAATGGCTAGTTTTACAAAATGGAATTTCAAGCTATTTTTGGTAATTTTAGGGACAGTTTGCTTTAACAAAAGTAAACTTTGGTGACCTGCTCAGCCCAGAAAATGCCTCTTAGATATCATTATAAGAGCCGTGATGGCGCAGTGGTTAGAATGCAGCATTGCAGGCTATTTCTGCTGACTGCCGACTGACAGCTGTTCGACAGTTCTAGTTTCTCCAGGCTCAGGGTTGACTCAGCCTTCCATCCTTCCGAGGTGGGTAAAATGAGGACCCGTATTGTTGGGGAAAATATGCTGACTCTATAAATTGATTAGAGAAGGCTGTAAGCGGTATATAAATCTAAGTGCTGTTATTATTCTCCTCAAACTAGGCGGCTTCTTAAAAAAGGTAGCCATGTAGTCTAAGACACATTTTTTTTACTCCATCTCATGGTTTCTCACATACATGTTTATTACATCATTGGATAGAGAATGCAAATAATAGACTTTTTGCTCCTTAGAAAAAAACTGAGTTCAAAAGGAAAGTTTGGAGAAGGAATAAGGTTCAGGACAAACTGGATTTAAAGGGGAAAAGGTGATTTGGTGTGCATTTTAAGGAAAAACAAAGTCCAGTTCCCTTTTGAAAAAGCACTTTTGGGATAATGTTCATATCACATTTGTTGGCAAAAGGTAGGATATTGTCCTTTTCCTGAGATTGCATGGCAGCAGTCACAGAATCCCATAAAACACTTCCTTAGTTTGGTAATAGTTGTAATATGTGTATCCTGAAACCAATTTTCTTTTTCTCTTTAAATATAGATCATTGCCCAGTCCTAAAACCTAGCTATTTAATGTCTATTCCGGCACCTAGTATATTTAGATAGCAAATATCCCATTTACCTGCAGGGTGGTTAAATGTTTATATAGACTGCCAATGACTTTCTGTGATAGAAATATTCTTGAGGAAAATTTATTTCTGTGTTACTAAACCTAGTGAATATTTACCTCATTTCTCAACAAAATTTCATTTGTCTGAAATAACCTCCATGTTGAAATTTCCAGTATTATTTCTGAAATCAGATTTACTCTGGTAAGAATATTCACTAAGGAGTTACTTTAAGCCATTGACTTCCGACATGAAGAATGCATTCCTAAAACCTTTACTGGAAGAATATTATTATGATCTCCAGAGAAATAGTTGTTGCTTTGTCCAAGCTGCAGCAAAATGACACCCTAAAAATTAATATCTTTATTAGTGTATAAGCTTCTGTAGCTTATATGTTGATGCAGCTGATATTATATTATATAAAATATATGCCTTAATAAATGTTTTTATCATCAACATGCCATAGAATCTTTTATTATTGCTGTTGCTAATAATAAACTGAGTAAAATAAACTCAATCATAGCTTAAACTTAGAAGCAGGCCTTTGATGTATGATTTCACAGTTTCAGCAGAAATTGCAAATTGGTTTGCAATTATGTGACTGGAATTAATAGAAATTATATTAATAGAAATTATAACTAGGCACAGGGCCTAGTTACCTGCGGGATCGCATTCTACCACATACATCCCTGCGACCAATTCGCTCACACAGGGAGGGACTCCTCCGGGTGCCGTCCACCAAGCAATGCCAACGGGCGGCGCCTAGGAATAGAGCCTTCTCTGTGATGGGCCCAACCCTCTGGAATGACCTCCCCCCCGATATTAGAACTACTACCGACTTCCGCTCCTTCCAACAAAAACTTAAGACTCACCTGTTCCGACTAGCCGGCCTGGCCCACTTATAGTTCTACTCTTACCTCCTGGCGGATATTTTATTTGGGATAGCTTTTAAGGTTAATGTTTTTAACTTTTTAAAATTTTTAAATTTTTTTAATCTAACTTAACTAAATTGTACAGGGAACTTCTACTACCTCCTCCAGTCCTATGTTTAATTTATTTATTGTATACTTATAACATGTATATTTACTGTTCAACTATTTTAATATGACTGTACACCGCCCCGAGTCTCTTTTGAGAGAGGGGTGGTCTAGAAATACAATAAAGTTAAGTTAAAGTTAAAGTTATATGTTAATTAAATTAGAACTTAAACTTGTAAATATCAGCTTAACTATGGCAGATAAAATGTGACTCCATGTTGGAGATTGGCAGAATACTAAAAGAGATTTGGAAAATATCTCCAGAGAATCTTAAGGCGCCCCCTTTGCTATTCAGCCATTAATTGGGTTTTTCAGTGGCATTTTGCTTTCTATTAATCTATACATTTTGTTTACCATACATAAAAATTACAGTGATTGTTGGGAAGGTATAGGTTTTGTGTTTCTGGAAAAGCATTTAAGCTTAGGTAGATAAATGCACTGTGTGCTGAAAAACAAAGTGAAAGAATCTAGCAGATACATCAATCTCACGTGCTGAAAGAAAATATAACAGTCTAGATGTGTTGACATGAAAAGTCAACATCTCAGAGATAAATGCCTTCTGTCTTTTATAATTGAACAGGTGGTGTGTTAAATAGTGATGCTGGAGGACTCCTCTACCTAAGACTCAAAGTACTGTTGCAGGGGAAAAAATATTTGACATGAAATATCCTCTAGAAATGTCCTCACATCTGTTCAGGCAGTTAGCAAACAAGCCTAATAAGATGTGTTGAAGTGAGTGTTCTGATCATTTGTGTCATTTCTAGTAGTAAACAGATACTTTTGTTAAACATTATTATAAATATTTGCATAATTGTGCTTTGTAGTCTTGTGCTCCTCTAATGAACTCAAAGTTTGCAAGATAATATTAGTTTCAATACATTTTTATTTTACGTATTTTACATTGTGAATGAATAACAGCATAAGGAAGTTTATTATGGAAATCATAATATATTTTAATTTTCTAGAAATCTCATTATAAATAATATTCTTTTGAAAGGTTACGGTATCAGAAACAACAACAGAATTTTCTGAGTATCTAATTCTCCTGTATATTTTAGTATTACTAAAGTCTTTACTTTCTTTAATCCAAGAAAGTACCCCACATATTTTAACTCTTGTTCAACATACACTATTACTTTTACAAAGGATGTGGGGCACATAACATAGTAATTAATTCTATTGCCGTGATGGTGAACCTATGGCACACATGCCAGAGGTGGCACACAGCACCCTCTCTGATGGCACACAAGCCATCACTCCAGTTCAATTCTGCTGCGCATGCACTTCCCGCTGGCCAGCTGGTCTTTGGGTCTCTGTCATGCATGCACGGGAGTGGGGTATGTTCAGGGGGAACGGACACATGTGTGGGGGATGCAGGGGTTGCACATGCATACATGGGGATGCATGCAAGGGGCAGGGCGCACATGTATGGGGTTGGGGTGCATGCACAGGGCTGCACAGGTATTGCACTTTGGGAGTTTGGGCTTGTGCGCATTCATGGGTGTGTGCGTACACTTTGGGCACTCAGTCCAGAAAAGGTTAGCCATCACTGTTCTATTGTATCATCTAAGCTGTTCCAGACTCAATATACTTTAGCAGACCTGTAGAATGGAATTCTGAGAAGGGGGTCCATGTGTTAATAAAATTCTTCCTGGGCTTGGATGCAGAGGATGATTCTTGAGATCATATTTTAGGTTAAATTCATCATGGGTGAAACATATTGAATATTTAAATACAAAGCAGAAAAATCCTAACCTTGAATAAACGTCTACCTTATCTCTATTCAGGTTACCAACCTTGACAGACAATGAGAATGTCTGAAAATGTAGTGAAGGTTTGTCAAAAAAAAAAACTATTGGCCAGTCAAAAATCATGGTCTTAATAAGATGAAAACTTCATGATGAACCCCCATTTGAAAACAATATTTAAAAGCAGAAGATTTTCTAATCTGATAATGTCAGCAACTTGGCTTTGGTGGCACAAACATTTCTGTCCCTCCAGGAATCCATACAAATAAATAGAATTCTTCTGAATAGTTTTTCTTGACTCCTATCTGGTTAAGCTAGTATCTTGGCATTCCCAAAATGCCTGGTCCTCTCCTTCTAGCCTGGTTCGCTGAGGTTCTAAATGCTGCCTTGACCTATGTCAACTCTCACTTACCATAAGTTGATGAGATTGCATGGAAATACCCAAACCTTCAACATTTCCCAAGCCTTCAACATTTACAGCTTTTGTTTTTCCTGATTATTTGTGTGTCTTCATCTTAGCAACAACTTCTTACCTTACTCTCACACTTCATATAAATTTTGACAGCAGTACTTATGCTATGAAGGCAAACATAAAAAGTTGCATACACTATGCTATGAAGGTAAACTTAAAAAGTTATGTACGCAAGCTGAGTTTCAGGTTACAATAAGGCAAGTAATTCTCCCAAGTATTGGGAAGGATAAGGTTAGAATTCGATGAAAAGATTGAGATTGCATCAGGCAAGTATGGCTGTAATAATAATAATAATAATAATAATAATAATAATAATAATAATAATAATAATAATAATAATAATAATAATAATAATATATTTATTTATTTCTTAGCCGCACCCTCTCCCGAAGGACTCGGGGCGGCGTACAATGAAACATACGAAATAAATATGTGAACAAAACAAACATATAACAAAGACATACACTGAAACATACACAAGGAGGAGGTCGGCTGATAAAAAACAATTAAAATACAATATTTAAAACCCCCTAGAAATTAAATATAATTAAAATACCCAGTTAAAAACCCGTCAGGAGCGATATGGTTAGATCAAAGTTGAGCCAGGCCAGCTGCTTGGAATAGGTGGGTCTTAAGCTTAATACGGAAGGAGCGGAGGTCAGAGGTATTCCGGAGGGAGGTCATTCCACAGGGCTGGGCCCGCCACAGAGAAGGCTCTACTCCTAGGCGCCGCCCCACGACATTGTCTAGCGGACGGCACCTGGAGGATCCCCTCTCTGTGCGAGCGAATTGGTCGCAGGGATGTATGGGGCAGAATACGATCCCGCAAGTAACTAGGTCCTAAGCCATGGAGCGCTTTAAAGCTAGTTATCAAAACCTTGAAACGCACCCGATAGACCACAGGAAGCCAGTGCAGCTCGCGCAGGAACGGTGTCACATGGGAGTACCTAGTACTCCCCATAATTACCCGCGCGGCTGCGTTCTGGACCAACTGTAGCCTCCGGGTGCATTTCAAGGGAAGCCCCATGTAGAGAGCGTTACAGTAGTCCAAGCGAGACGTCACCAGCGCATGAGTGACTGTGCGCAAGGCGTCCCGGTCCAGTAGGGGGCGCAATTGGCGCACCAGGCGAACCTGGTGGAACGCCCCCCTTGCCACGGCTGTCACATGGTCATCCATGGACAGCCGGGCATCCAGGAGGACGCCCAAATTGCGCGCCCGCTCCACGGGGGCAAGATGAATGCCCCCAATGGCCAATGATGGAATTAATTGGCTGAACCGGGGGGCTGGTACCCACAGCCACTCCGTCTTGGAAGGGTTGAGCTTGAGTCGGTTGTCATCCATCCAGATCCGTACGGCTTCCACACACCGGGACATCACTTCGATGGCCTCGTTGGGGTGGTTCGGGGTGGAAAAGTACAGCTGAGTATCATCAGCGTACAGATGGTATCCCACCCCGAAACCACGGATGATCTCACCCAGCGGCTTCATATATGTGTTGAACAGGAGTGGCGAGAGGACCGACCCCTGTGGCACCCCACAAGTAAGGGGGCGTAGGGTCGACCTCTCTTCTCCTGTCAACACACGCTGTGTCCGGTCAGAAAGGTAGGAGCCGAACCACCGCAAAACGGTGCCCCGGACCCCCAACCCCTCCAGCCGGCGCAGCAGGATACCATGGTCGATGGTATCAAAAGCTGCCGAGAGGTCTAATAGGACCAGGATAGAGGAACAACCTCTATCTCTGGCCCTCCAGAGATCATCCACCAACGCGACCAAGGCCGTCTCCGTGCTGTGACCGGGGCGGAAGCCGGACTGGCGCGGGTGTAGATAATCATTTTCCTCCAGATGTCGTGGGAACTGGTGGGCCACCACACTCTCTACAACCTTTGCCAAAAAGGGAAGGTTGGAGACAGGACGATAATTGGCCAGCTCCAAAGGGTCCAGGGAAGGCTTCTTGAGCAAGGGTCTCACCACCGCCTCTTTCAAGGCGGCCGGGAGAGACCCCTCGCCCAACGAAGCATTCACTAGGCCCAGGAGCCAGTCTCGTGTAACCTCCCAGGATGCCAGTACAAGCCAGGAGGGACACGGGTCCAATAAACATGTGGTGGGTCGCAGTCGTCCACGCAATCTGTCCAAATCCTCGATGGCAACCAAGTCAAACTCCTCCCAGATCGAAACCTCAAGACTCGCCATGGGCGTCTCCACTGGATCACTGACAGGAACCCAGTCTCTCCGGATTTGAGCGATTTTATCCTGCAGATATTTACCAAATTCCTCTGCCCTGCCCTGTAGAGGGGCCTCCCGCGGCCTCTGAAACAAGAGGGAGCGGGACACCCGAAACAGGGCGGCAGGGCGGTTCTCCGCGGATGCAATGAGAGTGGCACAATATTGGCGTTTGGCCGCTCTCAATGCCACAAGGTACGTCCTTAAATGGGCTCGTACCTGTGTTCGATCAAATTCGGAGCGAGAGGATCTCCAACGACTCTCTAGACGTCTCTTGCGGCATTTCATCACCCTCAGCTCCTCGGTAAACCAAGGGGCTAGGGTGGATCGTTGCCGCCGGAGAGGCCGCAAAGGCGCCACCCGGTTCAAGGCCCCGGTAGTTGCATTATTCCACGCAACCACCAGGTCCCCTACCCGGGGGCGGGTCAAGGTTACAGGAGGTGGCCCAAGCTCCGTCTGGAACCTATCAGGTTCCATCAGGCGCCTGGGGCGGAACCATCTGGCACTTTCCGGTTCCGCCTCCCCGCAGCGGGAGGTAGCACCAGGGAAGTCAAGACGAAGGAGTGAGTGATCCGACCATGACAGGGGAGTGATGGTTAGGTCCCCTCCTCCCAGATCACTCAGCCACTGGCCAAAGACAAAAACAAGGTCCAGAGTGTGTCCTCCCTCGTGTGTTGGGCCCTGAATCATTTGAGTCAGGTCCATGGCTGTCATGGAAGCCATGAACTCCCGAACCCCCTCTGATGCTTCTCCCACCGACGGCAGGTTAAAATCCCCCATCACTAAAAGTTTGGGGGTCTCAACCGCCACCGATGCGATCAGCTCGAGGAGTTCAGGCAGGGCCGCTGATGTATAGCGAGGAGCCAGGTATACTATCAGCAGGCCCAACTGTCTCCCAGGCCCCCATTTCACAACAAGGGCTTCACATCCGGACGTCTGTGGCACAGTAGACTCCCTCGGCTCTAAGTCCTCCCGAATAATTGCTGCCACCCCGCCGCCCCTTCCCTGGGCCCGGGGCTGGTGAAATGCTCGGTATCCTGGTGGGCACATTTCCACGAGGGGGAGACCTCCCTCGTGGCCCAACCAGGTCTCCGTTATTCCCGCGAGGTCCGGCTCCCCCTCTAAAATTAGATCGTGAATGAGGGGGGCCTTGCATAACAACAGCCTCAGGCCTTGGGTCTGTAACTCTTGACCACCTAGAACGCGGGGGTTGGTGCAAGCGACCGGGTGTAACCAGCAACCACGGTCTCCCAACCGACTGTAAGTTCTTAACCTGTCCTCGTATCTGCCCCTCCCTGCGACTGTTGGAATTAAAGAGCCCTGTATAGGAATGGTGTCCTCCCCCTCCTCCTCCCTTCCGCCCCTTCTACTCGCGACCACACCTGGGGGCCCGGCTCTCACATCGCTCCTGATCTGACCCACCCGCCCCACAACCCCTGAAACCCCACCCCTACAAATATTTAAAAAGCAACTAACTAAAAAACCCCTAAGTCTCCGCTTCCTCCACCTCTCGGGATTAATAAATCCGTCATCAAGGTGGGCCCTCGAAAGGGCGGAGGGCCACACCTGCGAGAGGGGGGACTCTCGCAGTAGGATAAGGTCTGACCTTAAATACATAAAGTGTTTAAAAAGTTCGTCGTCGGGGCTTAGGGTCTGTGCTGAAGATGTCATGATCCAATAAAAATTTGAAGAACACAATTGCAGCAAAACAGAATAGTCCAATCATTAGGCTTAGATGGGGGGGTAATAGTAATGGATTGGTTAGATGACAATCAAGAGGTGGGGGCGGTGGGTGGTAGGTGGCAAATGGCAAGGGGTAGTTGGACTGTAGTTGGAAATAGGCAGGGAGCAGATGGTCAATCAGCAGTGGATCATATAGGGTAGGTAGAGGTCCTCTAGGGCTCACGCAGATGGAATGGAATCCGGGCAGTTGTTAATAAATAGTCAGCAGGGGGGGTAGGTGGGGTGCAGTCAAATGCACGATGACAAGGGCCTCCTGGCAATCCACCAACAAAACTCCCCCCCCCCAGTCTCTATGCAGCCTCCTGAGTCATAGTCGTGGTCCTATTCCTACCAGGTCCTAGGCTTTCAATCCTGCCTTGGCCTGTAACTGCGAATTTGGCCCCCAAAACCACCATTCCAGGCCCCAACGCCGCTCCCACCGGCCTCCAGCTTCCTTCTCCAACTTCCTTCCTCCAGCTTCCTTCCTTCCTTCCTCCAACTCCTTCTCGGCCTATCCATCCAGTCTTTACCGGCCTCAAAAGTCCCGGCCGGTCTCCAATCCTCGCAAATTCAGCCAACATGGATTTTAAACCTTTTCAAACCTCCCATAGCTCCCACAGCTACCTCTCATAACAAGCTGCAGGCCGAGGGATTTGGCGTCCGGCGCTTCCAGCCTTCGCCACCTCAGTCCACGGTCCCTGATGGTCCTAGGTTACCAGCCTCCAACCTGAAGTCCAAATTCGGCATCGCTGGTGTCGGCACGTCTCCTCGCACTCCGTCCGCCATTTCGAGGCCGTCTGCCTCTCCTTCAATCCGCTCCAAACGCAGACGGTCTCTCTGCGGCTTCTCCGGGCGCCTCCCCCCATCGGCTGCATTTTCGGCTGCATTTTCGTTCCTCAAGCCTTTCCCGAGCACCCAGCTACCCTGGAAGACCCATTCGGGTCATAAAAGAGACCAGGGTAGCTGTTTACTGGGGGACCCGACCCCCATGCTGGAAAAGGGGGCCGGCAGCACTCCTAGTTCCCCGGAAAGTGCCCCGCAAAACACGGAGCTCTAGCGGCAGACCGCCATTCCTCCGGAAGCTCCTCCTCCTCAATCTTCTGTAGTGCCAGAAGAGAAACAGCTGTAGAAAATCATGAAATATAAGGAACTGTGAAATAGAAGGACTGTGGCAAAAGAAGCAAAGACAGTACCAATGCTAATAAGTACATTGGGTGCAGTCCAAAACATCTGGAGCATCCCTTGAACACCACAGTGATTGACAAAATCACCATCAATCAATTGCAAAATATAGCTTTACTTCAAACAGCTTACATTCTGCAACTATATCTTTAATACCATTAAACAACAACATCTATAAATCTCAGGTCATTAGAAAAGACTCAAAGATGGATAAAAATGTCATATGGCTCTGTGTGTGTGTGTGTGTGTGTGTGTAACTCTGGAACGTCTCAAGCAATTTCAACTGAACTTGGTACACAGATGACTTACTCTGGAAACTAATACTGTGGGGGTAAGACAACCCTAACACCCTTCGGGGTATGTCTTCTGTTAAGATACAGCCTGTTGTACCTTAAAACGGCTTTCACTGACAGCGCAGTGGAGTTGCCATGGTAACAATACTCCGCAAGGGAGCTCCCTCTGGTAAGGGGGAAAGTCCAACATTAGAAATTACGTTTGGTCTGGACATTTTCCCTCCATAAATATACCCGGACAACACCAGGTTATCAGTTAGTCCAGTATACATTTCTGGCTCACTGTGCAGCCAACAGTAAACTGTTCTAAGTAAAGGAAATTAAAAAGAAATATAAAATAATAAAGTGTACCTTTTCACTTATTTTCTATAATTAAATGACTTGCAAATGAGTTTTTCAGAGGCAATTTTTATATTGAATTGCTGGATTCATGGCCTATGATGACCATTTTTTAAAAAATACCCTCCCTTAAATATTATTACCCTTTTTTTGTATTTCCATTTCTTTAGAGTGCGTTTCTTAATGGGTAGCCGTCATGGAGAGTTCAAGTTTTTACCTCCTACCAGCTATGGCCCTTGCTATGAAGCTTTGCTTCCAAAAGAAAAAATGAAATTGGAACCAGTAAAAGAATATAAGAGAGATTCTGAAGGCGTTAGAGATTTGCTTGGTACTACTCAGTTTCTTTCCCAAGCTAATTTTACTCCTTGTCCAATTGATACCAACCAGGTAAGTTTAATTAAAATATAATGACACATATAATGACTGGACATTTTATTTATCAGAATATTTTTATTTAGTAATAAACCACGTTTAGATTTTATTATGTTGTGTGATCATTTATTGGAAAATTTGGAGGATATTGCTGCAAAATTTTATCTTGATAAAAATTTATATATTTTCTTCATAGATTGTTTTGCCTTTTCATCTTGAAAAGATCAGAGACAAACTGGCTGAAAATATTCATGAACTCTGGGGAATGAATAAAATAGAACTCGGTTGGACCTATGGCAAGGTATAATTATGAATAATTCTTTGTGAGAAAATCACTCATTGCATAGCTTTATTCAATTACAGGAAATAGGTATACTCTTGACACAATAATAGTGAAGGTTGGTTTCTAATTAAAAAATTGTAAACAGAATTTTGTCATGGGTGAAAAACTTTATTCTTCTTCCTTTCCCAAATACAAAACTAAGGTGTTATATAAAAAGAAATTCAGCTTAGAGAAAATAAAAATAATAATAGATTTTCTCTGCAACAGGACAATTCTGATTTCTTTGTACACAGCTCTAGAGCCTCCTTCAACAGATCTGGAGAATAAGTAGTAGTAAATAACTAAGGGAAAATTGTGGTCATGCTGATATTTTACTTCATCACATAGTAATACCAATAATCTTTGAAGTATGAGACTTTAATTTAATGTTAGACCATAACAAAAGTCTGTAACTTCCAGACAGGCCATAAGTGCAGTTTTCAAGGTCTGCATAGAGTTTTTGGGAGGTCACTCTGGAACCACATGAGTTATATTCAGTAGGGACAATAGTCCTACATGGGAGACTACTTGAAAATTATTGACTAGGTTTGGAAAATGAAAACATCAGAAGGATGGCATAAGACCAACATGAAAACTGAATTGATGCATTCTCCATGAGCTTAGCTCAAAGTAAAAGCATCTTCTCTGGAGGCAGAGAAAATTCACAGCATTTTTATTTTCCCTGCTTTCGTGCTTTTAGTTAAAGCAAACCTATAATCTCCATTCCAAGATGACATTTACTGATTTGCAGTCTCACGTTTACTTATTGGCAGTCCTGAGGAATATTTTACGAAACAAAAAGTTGGAGCTTTAATAGCTGAAACATTCGGGGGAGGAAAAATGCCCACAATGACAGGATAATAAATAAGTCCAGTTTATGGCTTATGGATTGTTGCAGCCATAAATATAGAGGTATACTTGGCAACCTAGATGCCTGATAAGAAATTTCAGATCCAAAACATTTGCCGAGGTCACACAAATTCTTCTCCTTCCATGAATTGGGCAAAATTTTGGTCTTCTTGTTATTGTTGTGGCCTTCTCTTCCTGATTTGATTAAGTGCCATCAAGTCATTTTCAACTCCTAATGAACACATAGAAAATTTTTCTCCATGATCTTTTCCTAATGCATGCTAATATTATTTTTCAATTTTCAATCCCGCCCCCCTCATTTTCATCATTCCAAATAAGGTTCACTATATCCATCTCTAACAAATCACCATCCCTCACAGCCAGTTCTGCCTAGTTATTGTTGAGCCAATGTCATCTGCCCAGAGCAGCACAGAAATAAATAAATAAATAGCTAAGTAAGTAAGTAAGTAAATAATAAATAATAAACAATAAATAATAAACAATAAAAAATAATAAATAAATAAATAAATAAATAAATAAAAATAAATAAATAAATAAATAAATAAATAAATAAATAAATAAATAAATAAATAAATAAATAAATAAATAAATAAATAAATAAATAAATAAATAAATAAATAAATAAATAAATAAATAAATAAATAAATAAATAAATAAATAAATAAATAAATAAATATCTTCTTCCTTGAAGTGTCCATTTTATTGCTGCTCCTTCCCAGGATTTCCAAGGTTCACACTTAGCCAATTGCTTTAAGGTTGCTTTATAAGTTTTTATAAGTCAAAAGAAATGCAAAATATTATGAGGAATCAAGGTTTAGTTCTACAAAACATCAGTTATATTAGACTATACGATAACTCATAAAATTTCTATGGTAAGAACGCTCAACTATAATTTCATGCGGCAGGTAAAATTTAACCTAGTATATCCAACTGCATATTACTTTTTGAACAACAGCTGGGCAATGTAGGTCACAATCCCACAATTTGCTCCAACACATGGGACATTTATCCATAGCTTGTAGAATAAATATCTGGATGAGTTTTCCAGTGGCCATGCTACATGATGGGATAATAATCCTGTTTTAGAGACACCTGATTGAAGAAAGCTGTTCTGTTTTAAAATTCTGATGAATGACTGTGGCTTATTTGCAGAAAAAAAGGTCTATTTTTTTTGTTGAGCAGAAGTTGCTCTAAGGTTACTTACCGTCTCTTTCATATGTTGTAGATACGAGATGATAATAAAAGGCAGCATCCATGTCTGGTAGAATTTTCAAAATTGCCTGAAACAGAGAAGAACTATAATCTGCAAATGTCAACAGAAACTCTAAAGTGAGTCACAAAACAGAAGGAAAACTATTCTTTAAGATCTATGGAGATTCTCAGTCATCCAGGTCATGGTTGTCCCAAAGGTGCTTTTTCAAGAAGCAACAGAATTTTATTCTGTAAGATTTAATTCCATAAGAAAGCATACTGTTTAGTTACTTTTTATGGGCTGGCTCCAGACTTAGCCATTGACAGCAATTTGTTAGTCCTGACAAATTCATCTTTCTGATGTCAGCTGATCTGAATTTATCAGAAAGGGTCTGGAAATGGCATTTTAGAAATGGACCAGAAGGGCACCTGTGTACAAGGTAATAGTGGAGGAAGATTTATTTCACAACTATTCATTTTTTATACAAGAGATTACCAAGAAGTATCAGGGCTGTAGGCTAGGCAGGAAAGTTGAAAGTACTGTGGTGAACTTCTCTGGTACTGTTTTCAGAGCACAGCATGGCGTGTCCATGAAATTACTATGGAATGTCCATCAAATTGACCCCAACCTGAAGGAACCCTAACAAATAATCAATATATTTATTCCCCATTAGCATTATACAAGAGAACAATTGATTTTTTTCTTAATTTTTGAAATGGTAAATTTCATTTTTCTCAGTTTTTTACCCTTTTCTGATCTTAAGTTTTTTTATACATAATATATTATCTGATAAATATTTCCATTTCATTTACAATTAAACCTGCTTATTCACTCTCATGCAAGTATTCATCAACTCCCAAAATCACATCATTTTCCTTCAGATATATTGCATTCTTCTTCCTGCTAGTTTTCCAGAGAGCCAGCATATCTATCTCTTCTTTTATTTACATTATAATTTCATGATCTTAAACATGTACTCCTTGTATTCAAAATTACAATCTTCCATATTCTGCAGTCATCATCAATATCCATTAATATTGACCTCTACTATCCATTATAACTTGATTGACAAGAGTTTGTCATAATGCTTTTTAATAAGGTAGAGAAGGCATAGGGTAAATTACTAGCCTTAGCTGTATTTATACTATGTGCAGCATACTTTGCTAACAGTATGGAAAGGTTTTTGGCATCCCAAACATGTTAACACTATTGCATCAGTGGTGGGTTGCAGGCGGTATGCCCCGATACGGGTGTACCGGAGCCTGCCCGGAGCACCAGATACCGTTCCAATACGGTGCTCCGGAGGGCCCACCCACCTGCCCGAGCTCCTTACTGGCCTGACCTGAATAAAATAAATTATTAATTTTAATAGTTAATTTTAATTTAATTTCTAAATCTCATTGTAAATTATTGGTTTTTTTTGGATATTCTATTTAATCTTTCTTTTAACTTTTGTAATATGTGTTTTTATGTTTTTTGGGAGAAGGGTGGCATATAAGTCCAATAAACCTAACCAAACCTAACCTTTTAAGTCTTTGGCGCTTCCACGCATGCGCATGGCGTGTATGGCGCATACAGCAATGCTCCTCTGAGCAGCTGGAGCATTGCGGAGGTTCACAGAGGTGCTAAGATGCAGCGCACATTCATCTGGACACCACCGGGCCCGTTCCAACCATACTGATTGGAACGGGATCCGGAACCCCCAACTATATTGCATGCAAACTAAAATTTCTAATCTAAAGGCTCCCTTGCAACAAATGTTTGCCCTTATTCCAATAAGTAGGATGTAATTTCCTGATTCATGTTTAGAATGCATGCCTATACTTACATTTTAAAATTGATTCTATTTTTATAGAACTCTTTTGGCCCTTGGATGCCATGTTGTTCATGTAAATCCAGGTGCGGAAGAAGATCTTAAGAAAATCAAGCTTCCTAAAAAGTAAGTTCATTTATAACAATGATTGTCACAAGTTGTTTTATGTGAAGTTTTTCATGTAAAGTATTAAACATAAAGCAATGAGTAACTAACTATATGTTTCTGGGTACAAGCAAACATTTTGTGGTGCTGCATGTTGTGGATAAGAATAGGCAGTAGGACATATTGTTAATGCTGTTTAATAGTTCAAGTCTGCAGCTGATGCATGGCAGTTAAAATTGCCAAACTAAAGGGTTTAATTAACCATAAAAGGTGTTCAAAATCTAAAAATTAGTAATCGTAATCCCAACCCCACCATATACATTGGACTTCTTTATTTACTTGCGATAGGGATTCATAATCTCATTTTCTCAAGAGTTGTTTGTCCATATTTGGAAGAATATGAGGCATCATTATTGATCTATGGTAACTATACACCAAAAGTGTCTCCTTCCCTTAGGAATTATACGGTTCATATGAATTTAGTATGAAAGAAGATAGAAAAGATTGATTTGGATTTAAAATTCCTATTAATAATTAAAGTAGACTAAGCATTTACTAAATTATAGATGTACACAGAATATTCTGAACAGCTCTTTGATTAATTAAAATGTAGGTCCATCTTTTTACTTGTTTACAGTTACATGATGACAAATGGGTACAAGCCATCCCCTCTTGATCTTTCTGAAGTTAAATTGTTACCTTCTCAAGAAATATTAGTTGATAAACTTGCAGAGAATGCACATAATGTTTGGGCAAAAGAACGAATAAAACAAGGCTGGACCTATGGTATTCAGCAGGTAAAAAATACTTTAAGAAATATTTCAAAGAAAATGTGGGTGATTATAAAGGAAGGACCATATCTATCTAAAGCAATAATATTGGGTGATATGCTTACTTCTTAATTAATACTTAATTCTTGACAACTACTGTACTTATCGGAAAAACCTGCAGTTGTGTGTGCTATTGTGTATAGGAGGATGGCCTGTATAATTTTTTTTTTCCAAATGTAGTCTCTCTGTGTTTTGGAACACAAATTATATTTATTTATTTAATGCAGCCCAGTTCTTAAATAACTCTGGGTAGATTACCAGAAAGAAAAACAACAGATACAGTATATAGGAGAAAAACTCTACACTGGTGCATAGAATGGACTCCAATGTAGGGGTGCAACCTGTTCTGGGGATTAAGACATTTCTTGGAGCACGTCTGGACAATCATTTGGACAAGAAAAGTGAAAGACAGTCCTGTTCAAAATCTGAATATCTTTTCCCTTAATAATACTCCTAGAAAATAGAAATTTAAGTATTAAAATGTACTGTTCTAAATTGCTCTGTATAACATGAACACTATATTGAGCCGTGGTGGCGCAGTGATTAAAGTTCAATACTGCAGTTCTGCTGACTGCCGGCTGCCTGCAAATTGGCAGTTCAAATCTCACCAGGCTCAAGGTTGACTCATCTTTCCATCCTTCCAAGGTGGATAAAATGAGGACCCAAATTGTTAGGGGCAATATGCCGACTCTGTAAACCGCTTAGAGAGGACTGTAAATCACTATATTGTTGCACCTATTCTTTTTAGGATCTTAAAAACAAACGGAATCCTCGGCTGGTTCCTTATATGTTATTGGATGAACGCACTAAAAAATCAAACAGGGATAGTCTTCGTGAAGCTGTTCGGACCTTTGCTGGATATGGATATAATATTGAGCCCCCAGACCAGGAAATAGGTATGTTAATGAATATTTTGTTATTAGCATTTTTGGAAGCACCAAAGTGTATTTGTAATATGTTTTTCTGTTGCTTTAACCTTCAAGAATACTCTGTAGGATTTTTCAGTATGTTGATGTTTGAGTTCTATGAGGAGAAGAATTTATTTACCCAAATTGATGTCTTTTAAACTTCCTGTTAGCACTCAGTAAATGAGGGTTACACTTGGGTCATAAGAAAAAGGAAAAAAAAATCTTTGGTGGCTGCTATAGTCTTCTTTCCCCAAGCCAAATTGAGATAATAATTTTCACGTGGAAGGAATGCAGCATTTTTCCCTACTGGGGTTAATGAAAGTTTGCAATTTCACACCCTCTCTTGACTTATTCACTGTGTGTTATCATATCTGCCTTTCCCAATATAGATGGCTTTCTTTCTTTCCTTCTTTCTTTGTTTTACTTTGAGAAGGAAAGACAATGAGAAGAAAAAAGAAAGCGGAGAGGCTATGAATCATAATTCAAGAAAGGATAGCTAAAGGGAAAAAGCTTTGCTTTTCTGAAAAATGTTGCTTCTCTCAAAGGAGCAGATGTACTTGCATATTAAAACACATTCTTGCTTCTGTGTCATATATGTTTAGATAATTACCATACCAAATATAATTACTTACAATATAAATAAGTAATTATTCTCTGGCTGCTTCAACAATTTTTTTCTGGGTACAAAAACCTGGTGTGTAAGAGCATTTGGAATGGGGTTCAAAAAGGTCAAGATGAGAGTTTAATCACAATGTTGCAGCTCTCATCTTTTTTGAGGGGGGAGACACTCTGCCCTAAATGCCCTTCCTGATAAGTCCAGTTATAACTCTTTCCATTCTATTTTTCACAGCTGATCAAACAGTGGAAAAAGTGAGCATTGATAAGATACGTTTCTTCAGAGTGGAGAAATCTTATGCAGTTAAGACTGGAAAGTGGTATTTTGAATTTGAAGCTGTAACTGGAGGGGACATGCGCGTTGGATGGGCAAGGCCAGGCTGCCAACCTGACATAGAACTGGGAGCTGATGACCAAGCATTTGTATTTGAAGGGTCCAAAGTTAGTACGTTTAATTATAATTGGCTGGGTTTATACAGCACAGGTCAGTTCATAGAGTTTTAGGTCATGAGTCCAGTCCATTATGGGATGAAGCATATAAAGTTTTAACTTCCAGTAGGCAAAATTTGTTTTGCCCTCTCATAGAAGGACAAGTCATGCAAATACTATAATTCAGTACAAAATAAATTACCTAGCCCCACCTTCCAGAGGTGACTTCTAGTCGGCATTACTGCTAGTTCTCTTATGCGCATGCTGCGCGCGCATGTCCAATTCAATGAAAATTGTTCTGTGCATGTGCAGAACTCCCCCAAAAAGCGACAGCGACAGGGGAAATGGTTTGGAGACGTGGCCATCCTGGGTCACTGCCTGTTCTGTGACCCAGGCTGGCATATCACTACCGATTCAGCTAACCGGGCCAAACCAGTAGGAACCCACCTCTGCCACCTTCCCTATTCACTGTTGCAAGAATTTAGAATTGCCTTTCCTTTGTAAGAGTAATTGTCAAAATCTTTACAGTTGTTCTCCTTTTCCTTCTTCGATCTCCATTATTCTGAGCTCATTGTTGGGGTATGAGTTGATAATGTCATGAAGTCTTGCCAGTATTCTTTATGTAGAAATGTTTCTGTACTTAAATTCTGCCAGAATCAACCAATAAGAAAGCATGATGTGTTAGTTTCTGTAGTAGATATAGAGACATCTTGAAGGGCAGGAGGGAGAACCACTAACAAGGAAACTATAAGGCAAGCACAGGTTGATCTCATTCCAAGAAACTATTTTGAAAAAATTCCTCAGACAGGTCTCTTCAGAGTTTACATTAATGTAAAGTTAAGGATGGGGGAAGCACATTCTTACATGCAAAGATTCTGTTATAATAAAAGTAGATCTAGATCTGTATAACATTGGTTTTTTTTTTAGCCTGGTCTACTTTGTAGGCTGACAATTGCTAATGTAAATCAAGTATTTAACCATAATTTAACCTAAAATCAATAAAATTAATTAATAAAATTAATAAATACAATTTATAACAATTAAATTGCTTGTCATGGTTCCAAGTAATGTTCCCAACTAGCACTGATAAGAACCTTCAAAAACCCAAAGAATCAATAGATGAGAAAGGGGGATGGGAGGTGCTATTATGAAAAAGTAGTTAAATACAAATAGGCTTGCATTCTATTTGATATGTGAAAGTATAATTAAGCATTTAAAAAAACCACATAATTCAAATAGTCATCAGGACAGTAATTAGGATTGGAATTTTCATCACTATATTGCAGATACTGACTTATTTATCAAAATGTTTTATTAGAGATTGATGTGAAGGAGGTTTAGGTTAATTACAGCTAGGCTGATCTCAAGGGGAAATGGTTGATTATGATAAATATGTAAATAATCTGCTGATTAATAGGGGTGAAGACTTATAAGGGTAATATCAGCGCATCAGAAAATAGATCCAGTACTTCTTCCTGTAAAGAGTCAGTTGAAGTTAATTCTACTACCATAAAATCTTGGAAGACAATTTGCTGCCTTATTTATTTTTTATATATCTATTCATCATACTGTGATGAACACATTTAAATCATAAGTATCATAAGTATACTTGGTAATCTTCAAAATTGATGCCATTATCAATTTATTCCCAATCTGACTGTGCAATATGATTGCCATTCACAGAAATCTTCCTACATAATGTGAATGCGTATATGTGAATATATATCCTATATATTTTTGTTGATTTTTATCTATCTATCTATCTATCTATCTATCTATCTATCTATCTATCTTTCTTTCATTCATTCATTCATTCATTCATTCATTCATTCATTCATTCATTCATGCTGTATATCATTTATTCTTCTTTCTGGTTTTGTTTTCAGTAAATAGAAGCAAAAAGGCCACAATAAGTTTGATGGTACTATTTTGTTGCACAAAAACCAATGATGAAACTTATGTGATACCTGAAAACACAACTTATTTAGTATAGCGTACGTTTTTGTGGAATATCTTTATTATCTAAACCATTTTACTTTTCAGGGGCAACGTTGGCATCAAGGAAGTGGATTCTTTGGACGAAATTGGCAAGTAGGAGATGTAGTAGGCTGCATGATCAATCTGGAGGACAAGTCTATTATATTTACACTCAATGGAGAATTACTTATAACCAATAAAGGTTCAGAACTTGCTTTTGCTGACTTTGAAATAGATAATGGTAAGCTGATTGCTGACCTTTAGAATATATCACAGCCTTTAATAGGAGCTAGTAACTCCTATTAGTAAAGGAGTGTGTAGTACAGGGGTGTCAAACTGACATTGTCACGGTGGCGTCACATGTCGTATCAGGACTTTCCCCCCCTTTGCTAAACCGGGCATGGGCGTGGACAGTATGTGACACATCTGGCCCCTGGGCCGGGAGTTTGACAGCCCTGGGGTAGTATAATACAGCCCAATATAATAAAGTATATCTATAGTCAGTAATTAAGAATAATAAAGATTCCAACAATGATAGCATTTTAGTTAGCTGTTGTAGACTTTTCTGCTTTCATTGAACTCATGACATTTTAATATGTTGGTTACTATTTGGCATTTTTTTAAATTTTGTGGTAAGTGTTTCTTTTATTGGCTTATTCTGCAATTTTATTTTATTGGATTATTCTGACATTCTGAAAATCTCCATAGACACTTATTCTGACAGTTATACATAATCATGGAAATACAGCACTAATTAAAATGAAATAAAACATTTATTCTGAAGAAAAGCCCCTTCATCCATTGGAGACTCCTTTATATTCAAGAAGAGAAGCTACTGAATACAATTAATATCTTCTGCACTAAGGCATGCTTCTAAGTAGCATAGACTTCAATATGCATTTCAGTATCTTTAATCTTGCAACCTCAGACGAAGTTCCTTGGATATAAAGCCTGCTGTTCTCAGTAGAATTCATGTTTGAATAGAAACATTTAGTCAAGTATGTTAATGAATTGTAACAAATTCTATTTAAATTATGTTATCTAATTGACTGTCCTGATGAGCTTTTCAGTAGGTTTTGCCATCAGATTGTAAAATTTGTTTGAGTCATTTTATTGTAAAAAAAAATCAGACTAGATATATTTGCTATTAATGATATGTATATTTGTATTAATTCTAAGAGGATTAATCAGTATGCGTGATATGTGTATAATTAAAGACATGCAGATACATACACAGACATAAAATCCTATTAGAAGAGAGAAAGATCTCATAATAGCTTGTTTCTCGTAATAGCTTGTTTATCTCTCTTCTTAAGGTGCAGTCATATGATCCATTCAGAGCACGCTAGAAACGATTATCATTTTCTTATTTGTTTTTCTTCCAAGATTGGATAGAAAAGCTATAAGACATTAAGTCATAAATGCTGTTATATTTAGCCTTTTCATTCACTTCACTGCATTCCAAGTTGTAATTTTCCATATTATATGCCTTGTTCACTACCCAGATGTACCCATAGATATTGCCCAACTCTATCCATGTAACTTTGATCAATTGAGAATTTTATATGACTTTTTAGAAATTCTGTGAAAGGTACACTTTCCTTATTTTTATTTTTATTTTAACTTTGAAACTAAACACCAATAGGTGACATTATTTGTCTGGATATAATATTAGAACTAATATTAGATGTTTCAAGATCTCCCCCTTAAGAGGATTTTATAACATTGTATTACACTATCATGTTTACTATACATCAGTGATGGTGAACCAATGGCACGCGTGCCACAGGTGGCACACGGAGTCATTTGTCAGGGCACGCGAGGTGCTGCTCAGTCAGCTGGCCAGCGCACATGCGTGTGCTGGCCAGCTGAGTTCACCCTTTTTTAAAGCCATTTTTTCTCCCTCCCCAGGCTCCAGGAGCCTGGGGAGGGCAAAAAGATCCCCCCGCCCCCTGGAGGCCCTCTGGAGGCTTCATGAGCTTCCCTGAAGCCTCCGGAGTGCAAAAAACCGGCCCTACGAGCAAACCGGAAATTCGGGAACACACTTCTGGTTTGCTCGGAGGGTTGTTTTGAACCCTCCGAAGGCTTCAGGGAAGCCTCTTGATGGTCCCTGAAGGCTTCGGAGCACTTAGATCGACCCTCCGACCAAACCAGAAGTGACTTCCGGTTTGCTCGGAGGGTCGTTGTGACTGCTTTGGAGGCTTCAGGGAAGTCTCCTGAAGGTCCCTGAAGCCTCCCGAGGGCTTCCCGGGGGGGCGGGGGAGGCTGTTTTCGCCCACCCCATGCTCCTATAAAGCCTCTGGAGCCTGGGGAGGGCGCAAAAAGCATGCAAAAATGGGGGGTTGTGCCTGTAGTGTGCACATCCGCACTGGGGGGTCATGCATTGCATTATGGGTGCAGCACACCTGCACACGACCCACCTGTGCTCCCCCCACTTATGGCACGCGAGCCAAAAAAGCTTCGCCATCGCTGCTATACATCATTAGAAGCCACCATATGACCATTTTTGACTTTCATTATCTGGCATGCATAAACTAGGTACCCCAAATCTAGAAGATATCTTTCAAGCCCACATCTCACCAACACAATGGTGAAATTGCATGTAGTGATTTGTTGTTTTAAACCATACAATTGTGTCTTACTCTTGGCAACTTTATAGACAAGTACCTTTTCCTAGCTTTCTTTTCATATACACTTCTTTTAGTTGTTAGATGTTCATCTTTGTGTCAGTTTTGATGTTATCAAGCCAGCATGTTTTTTGTTTGCCTCTTCTTGTTCCACTAACCATCATTGACTTCTCCAATGCATGGATGACAGGGCCAAAGTAAATGAGGTGTAGTCTTGTGATTTTGGCTTCTAATGATGTGTTTGGTTTTGTACAATTCAGCAACTCTCATTTGGTTGTTCTGTCTGTCCATGGTATACGCAATAATTTATGCCACCACCACAGTTCAAGGATCAGTTCTTCTTCAATCAGCCTTTCTTATTGACCAATTCTCACACGCATACACCATTCAGTGTAGTGATATTTACTTAGAATTCCCCATGTGGGCATTCATAGAAAAAGTGCATAAATATTTTCACACAAGAGTAGGTTTTACATCGGCCTTTCCTTTCTTAACTGAAGATATGTTCATCATTAGAGTTTTCAGAGTAGTCATATAATTCTGGGAGGTGGTACAATTAATTTAATGAGTTTTGGCAGATTCATGCCTTTGCACAATCCAATGCACCATTCATTTTTGAATCTATAGCATTGCCCAGCTGTATTAATCATGCCATTTAACTGTTTAACTGCTACTTCTTATAGACCATTATAGTCATTATATTTTAATTATTTCCCCCCCCCCCCCAAATGAAAGAATAACAAAACCCAAATACCATGATTCTTGAATGTTCTCTTCTATTAATGTTTGCCTAAAATCCCCACTGGGCATGTTTAGATTCTTGTTATTTCATATTAATTGCTATAGATCTAAAACAATCAGGTCCCCATTAGCTTTCTGATTTACGGACATCCAATTTATGCCTATCTAATATTCTTCTTAGTGATTTTAACATCATCTTATTGCTTGTTCATATTAATTGCTATAGATCTAAAACAATCAGGTCCCCATTAGCTTTCTGCTTTACGGACCCGCCCCGAGTCCTGCTTAGGAAAGGGTGCAGTCTAGAAATAAAAGCTGCTTATTATTATTATTATTATTATTATTATTATTATTATTATTATTATTATTATTATTATTATTATTATTGTTATTATTATTATTGTTGTTGTTGTTGTTGTTGTTATGGAAGCCTTCAGGCAGAGTTTTGTTATTAGACTTAAAAATGTTTTTATAAGACAATTTATATGTAGTTCAGGAACAACCGCTTCTTTATGTTTTAATCTGGGATACTTGGCTGCTGATTGTTTGGCAGGCAGGAAGCAAGTGGGGAGGGAGGGGGAAAAGGAAGGAAGGTGAGAAGGAAGGAAGGAAAGAAGGAAAGAAAGACCTGTTTATAAGACACTCGATTATAATATTTCAATATAGTAAAGTTCTATTTGGACAAAATACTTTTAGTGGGTATACTTTAGTCATTTTTAAAAACCCACAAAATATGAATAGTTTAAACAAATCTAAATGTGATCCACTCCACTATAACCTTTTATAATCTTTTGTTGTTTCAGGTTTTGTTCCTATATGCTCACTGGGTTTGTCTCAGATTGGCCGAATGAATTTTGGAAGGGATGCCAGCACTTTCAAATACTATACAATGTGTGGGCTTCAAGAAGGTTTTGAGCCTTTTGCCGTCAACATGAACAGAGAAGTCGCAATGTGGTTTAGCAAACGCTTACCAACCTTTGTCAATGTGCCAAAAGGGCATCCTCATATTGAGGTAATGCTAAATAGTAAGAAGAGCCATAAGACCATTAAGTATAATCCATAATTAAGTACTCCATTAGGTCTGAGGTGTACATTTTGAATGTTGAGAACATCTCATGCAAATATTCAAAACTAATAATCATGGGGGTTTGTAACCAGTCACAAAATGTAACAAGAAAGCAAATCAGTGAAGCTGTTACTTGTCCCCTTCTGATCCCAGAAACGTATTCTTTTATTTTTGCCTTTTTCCCTTCGGTAGATCAGAGGCCACAGTCACCACCATGCTTAATTTCCAACATTCACAGGGGCTTAAAATGGAAATAATACTGAAATTTGTACCTAATTCACTACAATATAAATTTTTAATTTCGTTATGAGAATATGAAAGCATATTTTTAAATAATAAACAAGTTAAAACTAAATGGAACAGAGAGTCTATGGGACATAAAAAGTTATTAGCAGGATGTTGATGAGCTCACCTTAACGTTACCTATCTCTCCTTTATGTCATTAAGAATTTATATTGACAATATAACATAGGAGATAATTTAGTAAGTCTTATCATGGGCTGGTAGTGCTTTTTTTTAAAAAAAACAAAAACAAATGCTTGTAAAAACAAATTTCTGATAATTTAGGTTACAAGAATTGATGGAAACATTGACAATCCACCACGTTTAAAAGTTACTCATAAGACGTTTGGAACACAGAATAGTAATGCAGGCATGATGTATTGTCGCTTGAGCATGCCAATTGAATTTCATTCATCTTTTACCTACAGTCATGGTTTGGAATTTGAGGGCTTCTACAAAAGGTTAGATATATTTTCAGTCCTTTAACTGAAACCTATGTTTTTAATTCTGTCTCCCTTTTTACTTAGGGAATTATTAGTTATTTCCACTTAGCTTGTATCATTCCATGGCAATGTTCAATTCTTTATTCCAAAACAGAAGACTTTTTGATTTTGCAGCTAGTGATTTTCAGTAATCAGAAATATAAAGGAGTCAGGAAACAAATGCATTCTAGGCATGGTTTGTCACTGGAGAGCTTGTTTCAGGTGTTATATTCTTCTCCTAAGATATAGGTAATCCTTCTCCTTAGCATATATATGATTTTTAATTAAAATAGTTATAGAAGCGTATTCTGAGACTGCCTGAATTTGTTTTTGAAGTGACAGAATTCATGCATTACTTTTATGTTTTACTTTTGCCTAGAATACATTTTTTTCCCGATTCAGCATACAGGTTCTATTTTAGTGTTTTATACAGTCATTTAATTCTCTATTATATTGATAATCTTATTACAGAAAACAGAACCAGGAAATACCTATTCATGCCACAACAGTAAGTATTTAGGCTTTTTTTAAAGGACTAGTTATCTTAGTTTGAACAGCATTGGCTTAGATTTTGCCCAAAATTAGAACATACTTTGACTTAATTGAAACCAATTCTGGGAAGTAATCCAGTTATGTTTAAGCATATGGTGGACTCTGATCCCTATATATATATGTGTGTACGTGTGCGTGTGCGTGTATGTATCTGGGTATCTCTGTGTGTGTATGTGTATATATATGCACACACATATACACACACATATATGTATGTGTATATGTATATATGTGTGTGTGTGTATGTATATATATATATATATATATATATATATATATATATATATATATATATATATATATATATATATATATATATATATATATATATATATTTGTGTGTATGTAATTTAGAAAACGTCATCATTTATATAGTTAGTGAGTTTTATGATTAGGAATTTCAGTAAAATTGAAAATGATGTGTTAGTAGAGTTATCTCTATTTGGTATGGAGTACATTTTTTCTTAAGAAACATTTCTCTAAGTATTGTACTAATATTTATATTTGTCATTCCAGTATTACTACTCAGTGAAGATTTTTGCTGGTCAAGACCCGGCTTCAGTTTGGATTGGTTGGGTAACTCCTGACTACCACTTTTACAGTGAACATTTTGACTTAAATAAGAATTGCACAGTAACAGTTACTTTAGGAGATGAAAGAGGAAGAGTCCATGAAAGGTTTGGCCTTACCTAAACTACCTAATGAATAAATTAATCCCTCCCTCCCTTCCTTTCTTCCTACCACAAGAACAAATATCATTGAAACAATATTTGAACCATAATGTATGCTCTGTATCAATAGCAATACTTAGCAATTATTGTATCAAGCACAACAATTTAAACTATAGGGTATAAACTATAGCCATCCATAATTGGATAATTTAACTAACTCTTTAAAATCACTCTGACTTTAATTTCAGTTATAACTTAGTTACGGAATAGCATTTTCATAAATTAACAGTGTAAAAAAATCTTTAAGAAATTGCTTTGTTCTAGTTATCTGAAAATAAGCATTTAAATTGAGCTTTTGGCTGATCCATGTAATACAAAATAAACTGAATTTTAATTAATCCTTAATTGTTATAGATGTCTAATGCCTTATGTTCGCTGAACTTACTTTCTGAACATTGGTGATAATTGCCAGATGGTTTATAGAGCTCCTGAATATCTTCAGCTTCAGTTCCAGCAAATTCAAACTTTTATTTTATTTCATTTTATTTCATTTTGTTTTGTTTTTCAAATTTCTATAACTTATTTGTGCTTTTTCTCTTTCCATAGCATACAGTAGGCTATTCCACATAAAACATATATTTAAATAAATCTTTGGGCAATACTTAACATTCCATTGTTTTCTGGTTGCTTTCTTTCAGCGTAAAACGTAGTAATTGCTATCTTGTTTGGGGAGGAGAATCATTTGTTAATTCTCAAAGATCAAATCGTGGTAATGTTGATCTAGAAATTGGATGCCTTGTCGAATTAGCTACTGGGATATTGTCATTCACAGCCAATGGAAAAGAACTGGGAACTTTCTATCAGGTATCAATATTTTTTCCGCAAATTTTCACTTTTTGTGTTTTAATTTTTATGAATTAATGTTTTATGAAAATGTAAGATCATTATTTATGTTTATATTGAATAGGTTGTACAGTATCAATTAGGGTATAGGATCTCCTGCCTGAGCAAGGGATTAGACTTGAATACATTGAGGGTCCCTTCCAGCTCTATTCTGATGAATTGATGTGCTGAATTTTGATTGCACCATTTTAATTTTATGAGAAGGTTTATTGCAATACTAGAAGAAAATAATCTAGGGCTTTTCAAATCTGCTGGTTAATCATGTGAAATTGTATTGGAGTTTCTGCATATATTCAGTACAGCAAATTCTATCTCACATTTCTGTATTAATGAAATGATTCTGGTTGTGGAGAATGTAATTGTTTAGAATCAAAGTTATGATTTAAGTGTATTATTTAACATGTGTGTTTAGTTGAGGAGCAGAATATTACAGATTGGATGTTGATAATGCATTATTGCTGTATCCTGTTTTAGTAATCCGTCCAATAGTTAATATCTGAGGATAGTAATAACAGTGGATCACAAACCAGCCTTCATTTCTTAAAAAAAATTAAACTGAATCTAAATATAGGTCTACCTTAGGATTGAAATTCATCACTGTGCTAGTCAAAACAGGCTGTTGTTTATATCAACCCCTATACTTAATGTCTAACCAATTTTTGTTGCAATTTTCTCTGTGAAAAAGACTGTCATTTCTTGTGAAAATATAATGATTCTGCCTGTGACATTCTCTTCTACTTCAGTAAGGTGGAAGATTTAAACTGAGGATGAAATTAGTAATGCTTTTTTGGGGGGAGATATGTGTTGAACAGAAAATAAACCTGATATGAAACTACAAACGATGAAGCAAATATTACACAATTTCTATGAAGACAATCAATTTGAATATTGTGGGTGGTGAAAGAGATATGGTGTTTGGATAAAACATTAAAATATTGCATTCATTACACAATTCCAAAGTACAGAGCAAAATTTTAATCATTTTTAAAGGATAATTGTTAACAGTTATATATTCTTAGTATTTTTCCTACATTGTTCCTAAGTGTATTATTATTATTATTATTATTATTATTATTATTATTATTATTATTACTACTACTACTACTACTACTACTACTACTACTACTACTATTAAGTTAATCTTTGGTCACAGCCTTTGAGGCTGGTTGGTAGCTCAACAGCTCGAGTTCTAACAAAGGACTTAGGAACTGTTAAGGTAGCATTGGAGGATATAAGCTATTCCGAGTAGGGTGGTTTTTTGTAAATTCAGAATGTTCAAGTCCGATAATAATTATTATTATTATTATAAATTATTTTAAATTATTTTAAATTATATTAAATTAAATTAAATTAAATTATTATTATTATTATTATTATTATTATTATTATTATTATTATTATTATTATTATTATTATTATTATTATTATTATTATTATTATTATTATTATTAGATTGTATCACAGCGGCCAGTTGTTTCGCCGGATTTGGCATTGATTACTAGTCGGGCCCCACCCAGGGGCCTAGGACGTCGTAACGTATTTTCGGAATATACGTGCAGATCCAAGCAGTGCAGCTTTTTGCATTTGACTGATGGTGATTTTGTCAAGTTTTAACTGTTTTAAATGTAATTCCAGTGCTTTTGGAATAACACCCAGTGTGCCGATTACCACTGGAATTACCACTGCTGGTTTGTGCCATAATTGTTCAATTTCAATTTTTAAGTCCTGGTATTTCACGACTTTTTCATGTTCCTTCTCCTCGACCCTGCTATTACCTGGTATTGCGATGTCTATGATTGTAACCTTATTTTTCTCAATCAGTGTGATGTCTGGTGTGTTATGAGCTAGTATTTTGTCTGTTTGTATACGAAAATCCCACAGGATCTTGACCATCTGATTTTCGGTGACTTTTTCAGGCTTATGTTCCCACCAATTTGTTGTTGTTTTAATATTATAATTTTTGCACAAATTCCAGTGGATCATTTGTGCTACTGAATTGTGCCGCAATTTATAATCAGTCTGCGTGATTTTTTTACAGCAGCTGAGTATGTGGTCAACAGTTTCATCAACTTCTTTGCAGAGTCTGCATTTGGAATCATCAGAGGATTTTTCGATTTTGGCCTTAATGGCATTTGTTCGGATAGCTTGTTCTTGCGCAGCCAGGATTAGTGACTCTGTTTCTTTCTTTAATGTACCTGTTGTTAACCATAACCAAGTTTTTTCACTGTCCACTTTATCTTTTATTTTTTCCAGAAATTGACCATGTAATGCTTTGTTCTGCCAACTCTCTATTCTTGATTTTATCACATCTTTTCTGTATTCTTGTTTTGTCTGTTGGGCCTTCAGTAGATTTTTGTTCTTTACTTCGATTAATAGATGTTCTTGACTTTCTTTTAAATAATCAGCCAGTGCATGTTTTTCTTCTTCAACTATTTGCTTCACTTGTAATAATCCTCTGCCACCTGATTTTCGGGGCAGGTATAGTCTATCAGTGTCACTGCGTGGATGTAAACTGTAGTGCATTGTCATTAGTTTCCTGGTTTTTCGGTCCAAAATGTCCAAATCAGCTTGTGTCCGTTAACTATACCAGCTGTGTATCTTATAACTGGTATTGCCCAGGTATTTATGGCCTTGATTGTATTTCCACCATTTAATTTAGATTTCAAAATTTTCCTAACTCTGTTGGTGTACTCTCTGACAATAGTTTTTACTTCTCCATGTTTGATGTTATCCAACTGCAAAATGCCTAAGTATTTGTAGGCTTCATTTTCATTGCATTTAATTAGTTGGCCATTGGGCATTTCAATTCCCTATTGTTATTGTTGTTGTTATTATTATTATTATTATTATTATTATTATTATTATTATTATTATTATTATTATTATTATTAGTAGTAGTAGTAGTAGTAGTATTTGTGGTCTCTGCCATTACACATATGATTTTGTTTCTTCTTATAGTACTGTTCATTATATTTCTATTATTGCCAGATATCTGGAATATCCTAAAGGTTTTTTTAAATATTTTTTTTTAATTTTCAAAACAAACACAACACATCCTTCTTTACTGTAGAAAGTGTATCAGTTGGTTACAAAAAGGCTTTTGTGCATCTCTTCCACAGTCAACAAACATAATTCATATTAACTCAAGTATTTTAACTCAGATATTTATACATGTTACCATCACCATACCTCCATTTTCATTTGACTATAATTGTTTAAACGTCCTTCATCATAAAATATACTAATATTTAATACATAACCACATACTGGCATTTCATTTACTATTTCTAAAATCCTCCAATAACACTGAATCCTTATGTCCAATTTTAGCTAAACATCCATAATATTTAATAACAAAATTTTCTAATCCTCCTTTCTAAATCACTGTTTACAATTTACATCCAGTTTCCTTATGTTGTACCCATACCTATATATACGTTGTTATCATTATCCCTCCTTTATTTAACTATGTCCTGTATCACAACATTTCCCCCCTAATAATTAAGACTTAACTGTATCTAACTTAGTTGTTTTTTTATTAACCTTTATATATAATCCAAAAGGATTTCTAATCTTCCTTTCATGGGTACCATTCAATATTCATATCCAATTATTACTTATCATAATACTACACATTGTATACATTATTATCATTATAAATTATTTATTTAACTCTATCTATTGTCACTAAATTTCACTAACTTTAACTAATTTTAAATTATACTCTTCCATCTATCAACCTGTTTTTTTCCAGTAGCAAAACTGTCTCATATCTTCTGCCATTTGTGGTGTCAGTCCTCTAATCATCTCCTTAATCAACTTTGTATGGACTCTTCTTAGCAACTCCTTGCTTATAAAATCTTTAATGTAATTTTGATGCCCTTCTTCTGTTTCCTTAATCAGCTTATCTTTGATTGTCAGTAGTGTTATCAATGATATTACTAATAAAATTTCTCTCTTTAAATCCATTAATTCTTTTGTTTTTTCTTCTTCTGTATCTTGCCATCTGGGGTAGATTTCCCCTCCATTTAATTCCTCTTTTAGTATTCCACTCTTTCCATTTTCAGAGACAAACCAATCACCATAAATATCAGCAAATTTAATTTCTTTATATTCATTTTCCAGTTCATTGCCAACATGTCTGTCTTATTAAATTGGAACTTTAAGGATAGCTCTGCCTTGGACTCTGATTTAATTCTGCATGATATTTGGAACACTGACACACTGCTGCTCTAGCTTGGAAGGTTTTAACAAGATTAAGCATAGATTCACAATAACATTTTATTTCCACTTTTCTCTGGTTAAACATATACTTCAAAAGGACATCTGTATGCTTTTCTTCTTATCATGCGGGGAGGAGGAGCTTCCTAGGAGAATGGCGGTCTACCTCTGAGCTCCCTTGATCATGGGAGCTTCTTAACGGTGGTAGGGGGTGCTGTCGACCCTCTTTACCATCTTGAGGGTCGGGAATGTATTTAGCAACCCCCTGGCTCTTTTTAAGATCAAGCCGGTCCCTCAGGGTGACCAGGCAGCCAGGAGAAAGGATGAAGGAGGAAAGGAGAGGGAGGAGGAACGTACCGGAGATGGAGCTGGAAGCAAAGGCCCGAGCAGCGGAGAAGTGGTTTGAGCAGCTGCTTGAGCGGCGGAACGACGGTTCGGTGGAGAAACGACTAGGGGAATGGCGGAGACCCAGGCGGCGACGGCGCCCGACCCTGCAACCCAGCTATGGCTGGCCACAAGAAACATCGAGCGCCATTTCTCTCGGCCGTAGTGAGCTGTTTAGATCGGAGGGGAGGCCGGCGAGGGCTGTGCGAGAGCCGTGGGAGAGAGGAGCGAGACCGAGGCGCCGGGGGTCGCTAGAGGCCGCTGGAGGCCATTAGAAGACCAGCAGGACAAGAGGCGGAGGGTGAGGGTCTATGCCTGAGCTTTCCCTGACTTCCTTACCCTGCCCTTCGCTGTTAAGATGTCCCCCCCGCTGAACTGGAATCTCCGCCTTATTGCCTTTACGAACTTTATGAACTGCTTCCTGGCTCCTACTGTGGACGTTCATCTTTTTCCCCTCTTTCATTTGGGAGCCTTGATCTATTAACTTTACCAGCACTACAATACCCTACTATGTACTAAGCCCTGTTACAGCTAAAAGATCGCAATTTACCTGAGGTCAGACTTGCTATGGCTGCGAGAGTCCCCCCTCTCGCAGTTATGGCCCCCTGCCCTTTCCAGGGCCCACCTTGATGACGGGTTTATTAACCCAGAGAGGTGGAGGAAGCGGGGAATTAGGGGGTTTTTAATCAAATGTTTTTTAAATATTTTAGGGGGCTCCAGGGTGGGGGGGGTTACACAGGCCAGGAGTGTGGTTAGAGCCAGGCGAACAGGTGTGGTCAGGAGGGAAGTGAGTGGAGCGGGGGAGGGGAGGGAAAATAACATTCCTATAGAGGGCTTTGTGATACCTACGGTCGTAGGGAGGAGCAGATGCGAGGACAATAGAAGAACATGTAGTCGGTTGGGAGACTGTGGTCGTTGGACACGCCCGGTCGTTTGTACCAAATCCCGCATTCTAGGTGGTCAGGTTCTACAGAGCCAGGGCCTTAGGCTGATGCTGTGTAATGCGAGGTCCGTGGTCAACAAGGCCCCCCTCATTAACGATCTAATTTCAGAGGGGGAGCCGGACCTCGCAGGAATAACGGAGACCTGGTTGGGCCACGAGGGAGGTCTGCCCCTCGTGGAAATGTGCCCGCCGGGCTACCGTGTATTCCACCAGCCACGGGCCCAGGGCAGGGGTGGTGGGGTAGCGGTAATTATATGGGAGAACCTGGAACCGAGAGAATTCACTGTGCCACAGATATCCGGGTGTGAGTCTCTGGGCGTGAGATGGGGCCCAGGGAGGCAGTTGGGCCTGCTGATTGTATACTTGGCTCCTCGCTATACATCAGCGGCCCTGCCCGAACTCCTCGAGCAGATCACTGAGATGGCGGTTGAGACCCCCAAACTTTTAGTTATGGGGGATTTCAACCTGCCGTCGATGGGAGAAGCATCCGAGGCAGTTCGGGAGTTCATGGCTTCCATGGCAGCCATGGATCTGACTCAAGTAATTCAGGGCCCCACGCACGAGGGAGGCCACACACTGGATATTGTTTTTGTCTCCGACCAGTGGATGAGTGATCTAGGAGTAGGGGATCTAGCCATCACGCCCCTGTCATGGTCAGATCACTCACTTCTCCGGCTCGATTTCCCTGGCGCTCCCCCCCGCCGTGGGGAGGCGGAACCAGATTGTCCTAGATGGTTCCGCCCCAGGCATCTGATGGAACCGGATAGGTTCCAGACGGAGCTTGGGCCACTTCCTGTGGATCTTACCTGCTCCCGGATGGAGGACTTAGTGGCTGCATGGAATAGTGCGGCTGCTGGGGCCTTAGACCGGGTTGTGCCTTTGCGGCCTCTCCGGTGGCAACGAACCACCAACGCCACAAGAGACGCCTAGAGAGCAGATGGAGATCCTCTCGCTCTCAATCTGATCGAACACATGTAAGAACCTACTTAAGGACTTACCTCGTGGCATTAAGAGCGGCCAAACGTCGATATTGTGCCACTCTTATTGCATCCGCAGAGAACCGCCCTGCCACCCTGTTTTGGGTGACCCGCTCCCTCTTGTCACAGAGGCAGCGGGAGCCCCCTTTGCAGGGCAGGGCAGAGGAATTTGGGGAATATCTGCAGGATACAATCGCTCAAATCCGGAGGGAATGGGCCCCCTTCAGTGTTCCAGGGGGGACGTCCGAGGCGAGTCTTGAGAGACCATGCTGGGAGGAGTTTGACTCTGTTGCCACCGAGGATTTGGACAGGTTGCATGGGCGACTGCGAGCCACCACATGTTTATTGGACCCGTGTCGCTCCTGGCTTGTGCTGGCATCCTGGGAGGTCACACGAGGCTGGCTATTGGGACTTGTGAACGCTTCATTGAGTGAGGGGTTCCTGCCAGCCGCCTTGAAAGAGGCAGTTGTGAGGCCCTTGCTCAAGAAGCCTTCCTTGGACCCGATGGAGCTAGCAAATTATCGTCCTGTCTCCAAACTTCCCTTTTTAACGAAGGTTGTAGAGAGTGTGGTGGCTCAGCAGTTCCCACATCACCTGGAGAAATCCGAGTATCTAGACCCGCGCCAGTCTGGCTTCCGACCCGGGCATAGCACGGAGACGGCCTTGGTCGCATTGGTGGATGATCTCTACAGGGCCAGAGATAGGGGTTGCTCCTCTATCCTGGTCCTATTAGATCTCTCAGCGGCTTTTGATACCATCGACCATGGTATCCTATTGTGCCGGCTGGGGGGGTTGGGGGTAGGGGGCACCGTGATGCGGTGGTTCCGCTCCTACCTCTCCGACCGGACGCAATGTGTGTTGGCAGGGGAGCATAGGTCAACCCTGAGGCCGCTCACTTGTGGGGTGCCACAGGGGTCGGTCCTCTCACCTCTCCTGTTCAACACATATATGAAGCCGCTGGGTGAGATCATCCATGGTTTTGGGGTGGGATACCATCTGTACGCTGATGATACACAGCTGTACATTTCCACCCCAAACCACCCCAACGAGGCCGTCAAAGTGATGTCCCGGTGTTTGGAAGCCGTACGGGTCTGGATGGGAGACAACAGACTCAGATTCAACCCCTCCAAGACGGAGTGGCTGTGGCTACCGGCCTCCCGGTTCAACCAGTGCATCCCATCGCTGGCCATTGGGGGCGAGCAACTGGCCCCCGTGGAGCGGGCGCGCAATTTGGGCATCCTCCTTGACGCCCGGCTGTCTATGGATTACCATGTGGCAGCCGTGGCGAGGGGGGCGTTCCACCAGGTTCGCCGGGTGCGCCAATTGCGCCCCCTATTGGACCGGGATGCACTCCGCACAGTCACTCACGCGCTGGTGACGTCTCGCCTGGACTACTGTAATGCTCTCTACATGGGGCTCCCCTTGAGATGCACCCGGAGACTGCAACTGGTCCAAAATGCGGCCGCACGGGCAATCATGGGGAGAACGAGGTTCTCCCATATAACACCACTCCTGCGCGAGCTGCACTGGCTCCCTGTGGTCTACCGGGTGCGCTTCAAGGTGTTAGTTACCATCTTCAAAGCGCTCCATGGCACAGGACCTAGCTATCTGCGGGATCGCATTCTGCCCCATACATCCCTGCGACCAATTCGCTCTCACAGAGAGGGACTCCTCCGGGTGCCGTCCACCAGGCAGTGTCAGAGGGCGGCGCCCAGGAATAGGGCCTTCTCTGTGATGGGCCCAGCCCTCTGGAATGACCTCCCCCCAGATATCAGGACAATGACCGATGTCCGCTCCTTCCGCACGAAACTCAAGACCCACCTGTTCCAACTAGCTGGCCTGGCTTAACTAGAACCTTCTAACCTACCTGGCAATTTTAATATTTTAATATTTTAATATTTTAATCGTAATTTTGGGGTTTTTAACTGTTTTAATTGTTTTAATTTATTGTTATTTATTTGAACCTAGTGGCTTCCATTTATTGATGTCACCTCCTCCATACCACACTTGTATTTTGATTTAATTGTACGTCGCCCCGAGTCACTTTGCGGAGAGGGGGCGACTGATAAATCGAAATAAATAAATAAATAAATAAATAAATAAATAATAAATAAATAAATAAATAAATAAATAAATAAATAAATAAAAATATCACTCTCTATAAACAAGCAGTGAGACCTTGGAGTGCCAAGCCGGGATAATCAGTGAGAAAAGTAAGAGTGTTTCGTTTCCAATACCCAAACCTCCAGCCTCCGAGTAGCAGTGTTATTGTTGCAATTTTCTTTGTTTCTTTTTGTTTCTTTTTTGTATTTCAAGTTTAAAAAAATCTGATTCTTGAATGAGTTAGAAGAACACCCACAGTAATGAAAGAGGAGAATTTTAGTCCATAGGTTACAAAGAATAATAAAAGAAAAAAAAATAGAAGAAGAAAACTTAATCCATTCATTTTAAAAGGCTTGCATAAATTCAATCCATGAAGATAGCATTTAAAAAGTAAGATAACCCACTGTCCAAAACCATTCCAAATTTAATTCTGCCGCTTATTTCTTCTGTTCTCCAATTTAAATTAATTTTAAGTTTTTTATAGGCAGTCTCTTTTAAAACGGTAAAAATTGCTCACCAGCTGGAAACACTTTCTCTTTCCGTATCCTTCTGTTTTGGAGCCGCCCTGACTTCATCAGCCTAATGGCTAGATTTTTTGTCGCCGGCTTGAAGAACTTCTCTTGGATCAATCATGGACTTTGCGATGTCCCTGAGATCAGCAAGATGTATTCTTCCTGTTCACCATCTCTGTGGGACGGTTTAGGTACGATTCGACCACCCAGCGGCAAAAGTATTCGCTGCGGTCTCAGAGCATCGAGACCGCACGTCCGTATTGTCGTGACGTTGGCTCCTCCTCCTGGAATATCCTAAAGGTTTTTGATGAGACTATGATCGACATGCCAGTGCACTTATCTAGAGGCAAAGCAACTATTGTTTTAGCAGCACAGAAGCAGTGGTAGCTTGCAGGCGGTATGCCCCGGTACAGGCATACCGGAGCCTGCCCAGAGCACTGTATACCATTCCAGTACGGTGCTCCGGAGGGCCCGCCCACCTGAGCTCCTTACCTGGCCTTTAAACCCTTCAGGGTTTCCGCACACGTGCATGGCATGTACAGCGCCTGCACAAAGCTCCACTGAGCAGCTGGAGCATCATAGAGGCTTGCGAAGGTGTCACTGGCAGGTATGATGCATGCATGCACCACACGCATGTGCACATGCCACACATGTTCATGTGGAGGATGCCGGGATCCGGAACCCACCACTTCACAGAAGCAATATTTTGGGATTTTTGACCTATATTTCCTCAGATAGTTCAGTAGCATAGATCTCAAACTCATATCTATCCTTAGACCTCAGACAAAATCGTCATCTAAACCCTTCCACCCTCCCCCAGTGTTCTCCAAAGAATCAGTAATTTCTCCAACGTTGGTGGAGACAGCGGTCATGCATGGGTTAACTCAGTCAGTAACCAATAGAACTGAGTCTACCAAAGTGATGTCATCACCTCAGAGGAGTGTCCTCCCGCTTTTTTAGACTCAGTTCGATCTGAACTGGCTGTGCTAACTGCTTTCTCTTCAACTTTCATAGATATTATAATTACCTTTAATTGGATTTTTTTCTAAATTTCACCTAAATTACATCCAAATTGGGAAGAATTAGTGGATAGATCCTCAGAGCTAAGTCTCTCAATTAGCCCCCGGGCTTCTTGGAGAGACTCACCAGGGCTTCTTTGAGGCTTCTGCCTCCTGAGCTTACCGGCAATTTCAGAGTCTCTCCTGCAAGTAGCGCTTCCCAGCAATGGCCGTTGGAGGCTCTGCTCAGTGCTGCCACCTCTGCTGGCCTCCGGGCCTTTCTCTCGTGCCGCCAAGTCCGCAGCCGCTGCCAAAGCCTCCAGCAGCTGCAAAAGAGCCACCAGCAGCAGCTGCCCCCGGGAAGTGCCACCGCCACCCCTCAGCACTCCCGCCTCCACCGGTTCGCTGCTGCTGCTCTCCTCAGCCTCCGCAGCCTCTCCGCAGGGCCTTTGATGCCCTCCCTCATTCTGCTGCCTCAGCTGCCTTGTGGCGCCCAGCCCATAGGCTCTGTAGCCTCAGTGGCCATTTTGTTTTGGTACGAAGATCTCCGGTGGCCATTTTGGGCACTTCAAGGAGTCGTGAGTACAGACCATGGCCTCATCCCCCGCCAATGAGCCACAAGTACCTCTACCCACCAATGATACCCCTTTTTCTGGGACCCACAAACGCAGGCCTGCCCCAGAAGCCTCCCCCACAGAGCCCTCTCCCAAGGCCCCCAGGGAGCTCCATAGGGGTGCAGCTAAGCCACAGGCAAAGGACAGTGCCACCCAGGTTTCTCCCAGTAAGGCCAAGGCCAAGACCAACCACACTGAATCCCATCTATTTCAGGCCCAGAGGCCTACTCAGCCTAGTCCTCCCCCTGACCTATCCTCTGATTCAGAGGATGACCTCTCCCCTACTGCATCCATCATTCAACCTGAGGATGCCAGGGGCTCAGCCGATTTCGCCTGCAGTGGGGATGAATCTGAGGTGGCAGGAGCATCACTCCGGATGAGAAGCCCCTCTATCAGGAGGAAATTTCCCCTTCTCCCCGCCGCCACCGCTGTTCTTACTCACCTGGCATGGCAGACATGATATCTGAGGCCATTGAACGTGGTGTAGCAGCTGCCCGTAAACATAGGTCTTTTAACCACTCTAATCCACGCAGGTCTGCTTCTTCTTCTGGTTCCAGATGCAGGGGTGGTGATCTCTCAGCTTGAGCTCCCTGGCACGTCCAGTCATTCTTCGGTTTTTGGAGAAGAGGAACGTCCGGCAAGAGATTCAGATCTCTTGGAAGATGAGGGTCTTCGCCCTGACTCACCTGCATTTGTCGGTTTGTTCAAAGCAGCTGTCTTTCGCTCTCTCCTCTTTAAGGCCAAGAGTATCGCTGGCATCCCTTCCCCTAAAGCACTTAAAGGAACAGAAGCGGACAAAGAGGACACTACTGACGCCCTCTTCACCCAGCCTAAGGTGGAAAAGGAGGTGATTCCGTCTCCCAGACTCTTCATAGACATGGTCCAGAACCAATGGGCATCACCAGGTACAGGTGCCCTCCCCAATACCTTGGACAAGTGCCTGTATAATGTGGGACCAGAACTCACCAAGGCTTTAGAGGCATCTTCTATCGACTTACCTATAATTGGCCTTTCTTCTCCTAACACAGCCTCAGCGGCTCCTGAGGAGGCTCTTCACCCCGAAGACAAGAGAATAGAACAAACTCTGGTCAAGAGTCACCAGGCCTCAGCTTGGGCCATTAGGACGGGTACCTCTGCTTCATTCTTTAGTTGCTCTGCTCTCTTATGGCTAAGACAACTACAAGTGAGGCTCCCGGCCAGGGATTCTAGGGCTCACAGGGATATTAACAAAATAAAAGCGGCCCTAGAATACACTGCAGATGCCTCCTTGGACGCGGCCCGTTTTGCATCCAAGGCCATAGCATCCTCCATCTCCATCCGTCGCCTCTTTTGGCTAAAGCAGTGGCAGGCAGAAGCCCATGCCAAGTGGAGGCTAGCCTCCTCTCCCTATTCTTCCTCCCTTCTCTTTGGGCCCCATTAGATCCTCTATTGGTAGAGTCCAAGGATAAGCATAAGGTCTTGCAGCCAGGCACTAAGAAACAAGAGGGCCACAGTCAATCCTTTTATCACAGGTAGCCCTTTCGTCCAGCTGCCGTCCGCAACGTCAGGCTCCACCCCAGACAGGGCCCTTCCTTTTCCAACAGGTCAGGCAGAAACAACCAGAGATTTCAGCCCAGAAAGTCATTCAGGGACAATATCAATCGATCCTACAAGAGGCAGAAGTGACTGCCTGGAGGATCTTCCCATAGGGCAGTGCTTCTCAATTATTTTCTGTCATGCCCCCCCCCCTAGGAAGAAGAAAACATTTCGCGCCCCCCCCCCCCCGCGCGACTGTAAATAGTATCATTTGTCTATAAAATTGTTATAAGTACACCTCTGCATAACATAGCACACCAGTCTTTCCTCGTCTCCCACCGTAGTCACGTGCTTTCTTTCCTCTTTCCCTCTTACTTGTCTATCCTTCCTTCCACCCTCCCTTCCTCCTTCCCTTCCTTCCTGCCTCCCTTCCAGTTCCCTCCTTCCTCTTTCCCCCTGCCTGTCTGCCTTCTTTCCCTCCTGCTTATCTATGCTTTCTTCCTTCCTTGCACCTCCCTCCCTTCTGCCTGCCTGCCTTCTTTCCTCTTTCCCTATCCTCCTATCCTTCCTTTCTCCCTCCCTCCTTCCCTGCCTCCCTTCCAGTTCCATTCTTCCCTCCTTCCTTCTGCCTCCTTCCTGCCTGCTTGCCTTCTTTCCTCTTTCCCTCCGGCGTGTCTGCTTTTCTTTCCTTCCTTCCACCTCCCTTCTGCCCTCCTGCTTTCTTTCCTCTTTCCCTCTTGCTTGTCTATCCTTACTCCCTCCTCCCCTTCTTCCCTCCCTCCCTGCCAGCAGCTCCTCCAGCATCCCAGCTGGAAGCAGCAGCACAACAATCGCCGTTACCAGGGACGAAGGGGTGGCGGTGGCAAGATCGGGCGACCGCCGCCCCTTTGTCCCTTCCCCAACAGCGGCTGTTGCGCTTCCGCTTCCAGACGGAATGCTGGCGGTGGAGCTGCTGGCGGGGAGGCGAGCTACGTGGTGGCGAAGACGGGCGGTCCCATGCTTGCCTCCCTCCCACCCCCGCCCGAGCAGGCTTCTTGCACAGCTCCAGCCAGCGGCTCCAATGAAAATCCACAGTCCGAAGTGCTGCCACTTCCAGGTGGGATATATTATGCCTCGCCCACGCCTTCGCCACCGTTGCACCCAGATGGAAAGGGAGCCTTCGCGCCCCCCTTTATGGAGCCTCGTGCCCCCACAGGGGGGCGCGCCCCACTATTTGAGAACCGCTGCCATAGGGGGACATCTGTCGACCTTCGCGGATCATTGGGACGACATCAACAACGTGTGGTGAGATCCACAATCAGATTTGGCCTTCTCTTGGACTTGCACTCCAGCCCTCCGGACTACTTTGTCCTGTGCCCCATATCCAGGCACCCTCAAAAGAGGCTCCTAGTAGAGCCGGCCATCCATCATCTGCTCCTCATTCGGGCCATTCAACTTGTGCCTCCAGGCCAGGTGGGACAGAGGTTCTACTCTCATCTCTTTATTGTGCCAAAGTCTTTGGGGGGCTGGAGACCAAACCTCGATCTCAAATTCTTAAATCAATTCATCAGGTACAGGAGATTCAAAATGTACTCTCTCCTGTCAATCCTAGAGAGTGTGCACAAACATGATCTCCTCACATTAGTGGACCTCACGGAGGCTTACCTCCACATACCCATTCACAAACGACACAGACTGCTCCTCTGCTTTGTCTATGCGGGCTGTCACTTTCAGTATCGGGCCCTCCCCTTCAGGCTATCATCAGCCCCAAGGGTCTTCACCAAGCTCCTGTCAGTCGTAACAGCCCACTTACGTGCAAGACCCATTCGGATCTTTTGCTACCTGGATGACATTCTCCTGATGTCTAGGTCACGCAACCAGGTCCTGCGGGATCTTCAGGACACCTTGCAGGGGCTTCAGAAGGTGGGATTCTCCATCAATCAGGAGAAAAGCCACCTTGTTCCCACCTCTCATCTAGTGCACTTGGGAGCCCTCATCGACTCCACTCAGGGGAAAGTCTTCCTGTCTCAGGAACGACAGATCAGCCTCAGGGACTTAGCCTTTGAGGTACGGAGGAGACAGCAGGCCCCTCTTCTCCAGCTGTCTCAACTGCTGGAGAAGATTGTCTCTTGCTTCTCCATCGTCTCTTGGGCGCAGCTTCACAGCGGCTGCCTCCAGTGGTTTCTTCTGCCATTCCAGAAGACCAACAGCAGCTGTTCCCTGTCTCGCTACACAACACCAGGCATGGAACGGATGGACGCCTTAAGGTGCAGGTGGCCCCACGGTCTCCTGTACGCCTTCCCTCCCTTCCCCCTGATACAGAGGGTCATTCAGAAAATGATAGAGGAAGAGGCCGAACTCATCCTACTCACCCCCCATTGGCCGTGCCGTCCATGGTTCGCGGACCTAGTCAACCTCTCAGTGGGCCCAGAGTGGCGTCTTCTCCTGATACCGTCCCTTCTTCACCAGAGATCCATTCACCATCCTGACCTATCTTGGCTCTGCCTAACCGCATGAAGGCTGAGCAGGAGGTCTTGAGGGTGGCGAACCTTTCTGGGACTGTAATTCAAACTATGCAGGCTTCTCGACGTCCAGCCACTAATAGAATCTACGAATCAACGTGGCAGACTTTCAGCACATATTGCCTTTCTAGAGAGGTTTCGCCCTGGAGGCTTCGGTTCCCCAGGTTTTGGAGTTCCTGCAACAGGGACTTGCACCTAACACCTTACGGAGGCAGGTGTCGGCTCTCTCTAACGCCATTCTCCCACTTTATAGTAGGTGCCCACTTGTCCAGCCATAGAAGTCCCAAGATAATTGACTCCTGCATTCTAGGGGCCACAATGAATCTGGGGAACTCATAGTGGTGGCCTATCATCAACTTTACTAACTCGGTGATCTTCGTGGCTGGACACCCCCCCCCCAAATTAGGGTTCCATCTACTTGCTCAAACCAAATAGGATGGGTTAGGGGTTTTGTGCATATACCTAGCTGCTCCACTATTGACATGCTGATTAAGCATCGGGTGCAGCCGGTGTCTACAATTGCCCCAACTTCCCCTTCCATTCCAGTTTCTGGCACTTGGAGGTTGCATTTTATTGTAAAGGGGCAGATGGCTGCACTAATCATTGGGTCGTATTCGGCGTTTCCCTCCACCGAGGCCTTCCCCTTGGTTAGACTCTTTGTCACCTTAGGTTGGGGATCCTCTTCCAGAGGTTGTTGGCCCAGATGACTTTCTGTGGTAGCTTCTGGAGCCTTCTCTTTACCGCTTGGCGGTTGGTGCACACGTTTGTGATATTGGGGCTGGAGCCAAGCACTCTGACACTCTGTGGCCAAATTGACAGCAATGCCGGCATTTGATTGGCTTCCCCGAGGGATGGAACCTAGTTGCATCTCTAAACTTAGGAACCGCCTCATCACAATGTTCCGTTATCCATCCTGTAGCTTCCCCTGTGGTAATCCCTTCTTACATTGTTAAGAACCTTTCTCTGTAGGAAGGTGGAATAAGAACCTGTTGGGGCATTTCAGGTGCACATTGTCCTGCCATCCATCCTGCAGCCTTCCCCTCATTCACCCCTTCTTTCATTGTTGAGAACTCTTATCTGTAGGAAGGTGGGGTAAGAACCTGTTGTGGCATTGCAGGGGAGACTGGAATTAGTGGGGAGGTCAATCCCTCGGTTGGCCACTGCCCAGTTATCTGCCATGGTGTCAACTGCTGAGGGAGAGCAGGTGCCCATTGACATCTCTCCCATCCATGACCTGGGGTTAAGACCCATCCCGGGGTTTCCTGATTCACAGGTTGCAGTTCAACCACCAATGGCTTGCAGGGGGTGGTGGTGTGCCAAGACCCCCCTCTGCTGGCTTGGAGGAATTAGGACCAATGGCCCTTCTGCTGGCTTAGAGGATTTTCCCATGCTGATGGCCAATTAGGTGCCCACTGACATCTTTTCCATTCATATTCTGGGAAGAAAGCCCAATTTTGTGGTGCTTCATTCACAAGCTGCAGCGCAATTTCCAGTGGCTGGCAAGTGAAAGATGCTGGCCAAATCCCTTCTTGCTGGCTGGGTTGAACTTCCCATTTTGATAGGGAATCTCTCTTCAACTCAGTTGCAGGGTAATGGATCATTTCATTTATCGCTGTTTGAAAGGAGTAATTATCCCCACTCCAGTCTTCCAGTACATTGCAGCTTTCACTACTGAAGGGGGGGGGGGGATATTGACTCACGTTTGGCTGAAGAAGTTGGTCTGGGAGCCCCCTCCAGCCACCCCCCTCCGGTTGTGCATGCATCTTTCTAGATGCTATAAAGATGAAAATTTCCACGCAAATTCTTTTGCACTTCGGAAGAACTTCAGAGAAGCAATTCATCATTAGCTTCTTTTCTCTTAATTGTTCACTAATATTTTACACTGATATGGTCAGCGTTGGGAAATCAGCACCCCCCTCACCAGCCCCTCTCCGGAGTGCTGGTGATTTATTTTAAAGGCAGAATTGGGATAATGTCAGCGTTCCAAATATCATGCAGAATTAAATCAGAGTCCAAGGCAGAGCTATCCTTAAAGTTCCAATTTAATAAGACAGACATGTTGGCACGTCTGTGAAATCCCAATTCTGAAAAACTTTCTGGGATTCCACCCAGTTTAAAGTTCATGATCTTTTCCCCACACCCATAAATCCGTCACATGGTCCAATCTTCTTCGGCCACGCTGGCATCTCCACCCAGCTGGTTCTGGTTAGGTGTCAAGGTGCGGAGACAAAAGATGACCTTGGGCTTCTAGAAAGGAATGACAACAACACATTCCACAATTCTACTCCTTTCTATTCCCCACTCCCAACTACTACTCTAATGAAACAGCACAGTGAAATAATAGAAAGTGTGGCAGGCCTAAGATCCTAAAAGGAACATAACTACAGGCCTGACACTTTGGTTCTCTCTCTTCACTGGGATGAGCCTCTCTCCTTGCACCCTCATGTACGCCGCTTCATTAAGGGTGCATCTAATCTCTGCCCTCCTGTCATTCACCGCTTCCCCTCGTGTGATCTAATCAAAGTCCTTGACTTGCTCACTGGACCACCCTTCGAGCCTCTCAGGTTGACCTCCCTGCATCACCTCACATTGAAAACAACCTTTCTGGTGCCTATAATGTCTGCACATCGGGTCTCAGAATTGGCGGCCCTTTCCATCCATTCTGACTTGTGTACTTTTCACTCAGACTGCGTGGTCCTTTGACTTGATCAACCTTTGTTCCAAAGGTCAATTTGGCCTTTCATCAGTCTCTAGATCTCACTCTACGGAACCTTTGCCCTAATCCCTCTCACAGTCTCAAATGCAAATGGCACAGGTTAGACATAAGACATGCTCTTAAGATATATATTGCCAAGATGGCCATCTTTAGGCACACTGAAGCACTCTTTGTGTCTTCCCACCCCACAAACAAGGATCTAAAGGCTTCTCCATTTATGGTTAGGCACTGGATCCGGTAAACCATAACTAGAGCTTACCTGGCGAGTCACCTCACGCCTCCATCCAACATCACGGCGCATTCCACACGCAGTGCGGCTACATCAGCAGCATGGATAAGGCAGGCCTCAGTGGAAGAGATCTGCAAGGTGGCCATCTGGGCGACCCCCAATTTCTTTATCCGCCATTTATAAGGTGGACAGATACGCGTTGGCAGATGTGGCATTCGGACAGCGGGTGCTTCAACAGGTTCTTCCCTCTTCAAGCTCCTAGCACAGTCTTATTCCCACCCAGGGACACTCCCAGCTTTGGTACGTCCCATGCATGACCACTGTCTCCACCAACATTGGAGAATGGGGCGTTGGTTCTTACCTGATACGCCCCTTCTTGAGGCAGGTGGAGACAGCAGTCAACCCCACCCTTTGGTTCCTGGCCTAGTTCGCGGAGGGAGTTCTGGAGCTAGGCTGGAGTTTCGGAGGATTGAAAGCAGTCGACTAACGCACAGCAGTCTACTTATCTCCTTCGTCACAAAAGCGGGAGGACACTCCTCTGAGGCAATGACATCACTTTGGTAGACTCAGTTCTATTGGTTACTGACTGAGTTAACCCATGCATGACCGCTGTTTCCACCTGCCTCGAGAAGGGGCATATCAGGTAAGAACCAATGCCCCAATCTTTGGGGGGGGGGGGTCACAAGCCTGCTGATATCTCCAAGTGGTTCCTTTGACTTAAATTGTCTCCCATAGTTTCCTCTTATTAAAAATGCTTGGTTTAACACTTTTTCTCAAATTCTGGCAACTTATCATTTGATATTGAATCCATTATTTTTACTTCAATGTGTTCAATGACCAATACCAAAGTTATGAACATTTTGGGAAATGAGTATGCCTCATAATATGGTATAATATTCCATCCTTTGACATTCTTGTTATTTTACAGTTCTGTAAAATGTGACTGAATCCATTCAAATCTTAGTTTCTGCCATTTGAGGATACACTTGTACAATGAAGTTTTAGACAGTCACCATAACAACTACGCTGCTTCACTTTGATAATTATTTTGTAGCATTAAATTATAGGAATGCTTATTTGTACATCACCATGTTTATGGGGTTTTTATTTTGGGAGGGGGGATTCCATTATATGTAACTAATCTCAATATTAACTTTTCATTTTGATTCTGCCAGTGCACATAACCTTCACACATTAGATAGAAGTAAATAGAGGCTGTCTTTTTCTGGCTCCAGGCAATAAAGCTTTAAATATTGATTCTAAGATTCATTCCAGTATATTCTACACCTCTTCTTTTCTTTATAAATTGGGTTTATGTGTCAACCAGGATAAATCCTCCCAAAGCTCATTGCCATATGTCAAATTTATAGGTGTGGTAATTGATTTTATCTAGGACAAGATTTTCTTGCATGTTCAAGTGGTTTATTGTGTCACCTCTCTGAATATGGCTCTTCAGAACATCAGGTACACTTAATTTTGAAGATTTTCAGCCTAAAGTTTTCAACAGTAGCAAATATTTGTCTTCATCAGAGGTGGGTTGCCAATTTTTTCACTATCTGTTCTGGCGTGCTCCCGCATGCGCAGAAGCGGGTGGGCGGAGCCTCCCACCACCGCTACTAATGGGTTGGCCGATGTGGGCCAAACTGGCAACAACCCACCTCATGCATCTTTGCCTTTGACTGTGTAATAATGGTTTATCAAGGTGGTATTCCAGTAAGACATAAATTTAAGGGGCATACCTTTTTCCTAAATGGAGTACAATATTCTACTATTTTTTTGCCCAATCCCCTTAAACACAAAGACTTTAATCAAGATGTGTGACAGTAAAATCAGATTTATTACATTCATTATCTGTGAGCTTTGTGTCTAATGACATGGAACATTGTCAGCTTATTTATAGCATCAACTTATTTGCATATATTTAAGAAACTACTCAAGATTTAATTTCAAAGATTGTTATTTTATTTTAGGTTCATTTTAGTTTATTTGGTACAATTTCTAATTTTACTTTTTCTGCCCAGAATTAATGTGTGTTTTCTAAAACCTTGATCTAGATTCTGGAATTTGTACTTTCCAGTTCTTTCCATTTCAGGATTTATACTCAGTTAATACTGAAGTATTTGATTCCATGACTGTTCATTTTGAAAATAGCCTTTCTGGCAGAGCCAGACAACTACATATTTATTCTACTGACAATTTTATTTTGCTTGCCATATTTAGGTAAAGGGGAAAATATAAGAACCCTCCCCTCAGTAGCAGCCTTGAGCAGTAGATATCTTATCTAGAAGATGGTGATACTCTCTTTCTTCTATGATTGACATACTATGAATGTTTCACTGCTTATTGTTTCATCACACAATTCTCCCTTCAGTCCCATGCTCCTTTCCTTTTCTCCCCTGCCCTCCCCTGCCCTCCCCTTTGAAATAGAAAGTTATTTTTTATAATGTAAAGTTGCTGTAATTCAAAATTAAAAATAGATGTTTGCTTTTTTTTTAAAAAAAGAAAATGTTGATTGAACAAATTTGGCTTAATAAATATTCATGTTTGTTCTATTGGGGATTATGTTCCAATCCCCACAAAACCTGATCCACTTCTTAATTTATTTTGCAATATAATATCTCTTTTCATTTTGCACTTAGATAAAGTAGGTGGGATAATTATATTTATATGCAGGATTTGCATTCAGAAATGTCTAAGAACCAAATTATGACTATCAAATCATAATTTATTTGTCTTATGTACACATATCAGACTCATATGCACATAGGTGATTTTTTTTCTTATCTAGGGACATGGTTTTAATAGAAATATTGTAACTATTATATCATAAGCTTAAACACACAAAACCACATAGAATCTTCCCATGATTTATGAATATTAGTGTATATTCTAGAGAAACAGAGCAACTTGGCCATCATCCCAAAGTAGGATCTGAAAAGTGATTATTATAAAGTAGGCATTATTTTATAACCATTAACAGAACGGAGGACATTTGCACTGATATATTTTCAGTTCTTCTTAAAGTATGGTTTTTCACTTTTTAGGGGCAATGTTTTTTTCTTCATTTATTATATTCCAACCCATAAATAATTCACTGTTTTATTGAAGAGGGATTATACATAAAATGCAAATAAAAGGCATATATATGGATATATTTTTACAATAAAATTTATTCTAATCCATTCCTGCATCAGTCTTCACTCTGGTCTCTGAATACAAGCTGTAGCAAAACTTTTCTTGATCTCCTATGTTCATTTAATTTTCTGACTGCTGGAAGCTGTATTTTTTTTAAATATTCTGAGTAGCTGGCACCATGCTTATTTTACTTATTTGCATGATCATGGTTTCATTATCTGTGTAGTATGTTGGGAACACTGCTGCTATCAATATAACCCTATATCAAATCTATCACATTTTGTACTATTTGTGTGCATATTTATTTATTGACTAAAGTATTATTCTGTTGAAATGATTTTATAAATATATCATTACAGTTTTTCACATGTGCTGCTAATAGGCTTATATTGCATTTTAACTCTATTTTTCAGGTTGAGCCACACACAAAACTATTTCCAGCTGTTTTTTTACAGCCTACGAGCACAAACCTGGTACAGTTTGAACTGGGTAAATTAAAGGTATTTTTAATCAAATTACAATCAATAGATGTTGTGACTCTTAAGTAAATTCAAACAGGCAAGCTGTGTTAACTAGTCAGCATATCAGCAGAGTCTTACATAAAAATAACATTTAATCATTGTTAAGCAAAGTGATTCATGAATAATCACAGGCAAATATTTTAACCATAGGGATAATCTCTGCTTCTATTATTAGTTTCCCCAAACAATATAGAGTTGCAAGACAGCAGGGGTCAAGACAATATTTTGGTAAACTGTAATACTTTAACATTTCCTGTTTATTTACAGTGCACTTGGTTTTCTTGCTAATGGTTTTCTCACATTTAAGGAATGGGAATCCAATTGTTTTATACTTAGTTAGCAAAATAAACTTAGGACAGTATAGCAATAGCGTTTAGACTTATATACCGCTTCACAGTGCTTTACAGCCCTCTCTAAGCAGTTTACAGAGTCAGCATATTGCCCCCAACAATCTGGGTCCTCATTTTACTGGCCTTGGAAGGATGAGAATCGAACTGCCGGCAGTTGGCAGAATTACCCTGAACTACTGCTTTCTAACCCCTGCACCACCATGGCAGTATGGTGCTATTCGAAAAGGTATTCCTTCCACAGATCTATGGGACAAGCTTCATCTACATTATATGACGTTTCATATTAAATTGCTACATTACCCCAAGTTGGCTTTGCTAAGCTTTGTACTATTATGGTGCCTATTAAATGTAGGTGAACCATTGTTTCATTCCTTTCATATCTGGCAAATAAGAATGAAGAAAAAGGAACAATGCAGATATTGTTCTTCTTTCTGACCGACTTCCTGAGAATAAAATCAACTGGCTCTCTGCATTCATTTGACAAACACACCCACATAATACATTATGCATACAGAATATTATTCTAAAGGTTCAATTCAAAAAAATTAAATTTCCATGTATGATTTTCTAGAACACCATGCCTTTATCAGCTGCAATCTTTAAGAGTGAAGAGAGAAATCCCATTCCTCAGTGCCCTCCTCGGCTGGATGTCCAAACACTCACACCAGTTGTCTGGAGCAGAATGCCAAACAGTTTCCTGAAAGTAGAGACTGATCGTGTCAGTGACCGCCACGGGTGGCTAGTACAATGCCTGGAACCATTGCAAATGATGGCCCTTCATATTCCAGAAGAAAACAGGTATATATATATATATATATATATATTTGTAAATAGAATGTACGAGTTGGAAGTTACAAGTCAACAAGTCCTACTGTTCAGCTCAGGTGTTCTCTAAACCAGGGCTGTCCAAAATTGGGAACTCTAAGACTTGTGGACTTCTGGGAGTTGAAGTCCACAAGTCTTAAAGTTCCCAAGTTTGGACATCCCTGCTCTAAACCATTTCCAGAGATTGCCATTTGGTTTTTATTTGAAAACTTCCAATGAGGAGGAATTCTAGGCAGATCTCATAATCAGGAATTTGTCCTCATTTTCATCCCGAATCTCCTTTTAATTTCAGTCTGCTAATCCTCATGCTTCTCTCAATTTCAACAGAGAAGAAGTCCATCTCATTATACATGTGACAACCATTATACATATGTAATTCTCTTACCTTTCCTTGGTATTCTCTTCTGCATTCTCAACACATTTATATCTTCAGGTATTTACTCATAGACTTGGTTTCTCGATCCCTTTCCATTCTTGTTGTTCTCCAATGAGCCTGCTCCAGGTTCTTGTTGTTCTCCAATGAGCCTGCTCCAGGTTCTTTCTGGAACCTATATACTGGTATAATACTATATATAATACTCCAACTGAGACCATTAATATATAACATGACCATTAATGGTTATTTCTCATGATTAGACATAGTTTTCTGGTGATGCATCCAAAATAACATTGACTTTCTTGCTGTTATACTGTTGCTTAATAATGTTTGCACATATTGAGCTGATGGTCTATTACTATTACTGCTACTACTATTCCTAAAACTTTATCACAGGTAATTTTTAATAGTCAATTCACAAATTGACTTATGAAGCCTGCTAGATTTATTTATTTATTTAGCCATTTCCTTTTATTTGTTTTTTGTTATTTATCTACAAAATTTATATGAACACCCAACTCACTATATTCATAGTTATACCAAAGGTTTTTCAATAACAATTCTTGCAGTATTTTGTGGCTTTTCATTTAGCTTATAATAAAGCCAAACAAAAAAAAATATCTCTAAAAATACACACACTTGTTCGAAAATTTCATTGAACCGTTCATCCAGAAATTAGTTTATTTTTAAAAAATATCATTGGCCAGTTAAAGCTGGAGGGAAAGATATAGAATTTCTAGTGCTGTAAAGCACTATGGAGTGGGATATACAAGCCTGAATGCTATTGCTATGGTATTGCTATTACGATGGAGCAGATGCCTTAACTACTGTTTGAGATACTAACTCCCTATTTTTTCAAATTACATATAGAATCATTTTGATGAAATGAATACACTGAAAACAAAAGAATAGAAAAAAAAAACCCATAACTAAAATGTCAGATATGTGGTACTTCCCAACTTCTTTCCAAATTTAGAATTGAAAGCACTGCTTGATTAGAAATCCAAATGATATTATGTTCTTTGAAAATATAAGTTTTTGTTACTTATAATTTAAAAGAATTGGAAGTGACATGAACTCTTACATCTTCAGTTGTTACAGATTGTTTATTTTGCTTGACTGCGTCAAGCCAAGAATGATAGTAATAGCAATAGCACTTAGACTTCTATACAGCTCTATACAGAGATGGTATTCAGCAGGTTCTGACAAGTTCGGAAAACCGGTAAATACCACCTCTGACTGGCTTCACTCCTATCTATTCCCTGCCACCTGAGTCCCAGCTGATCGGGAGGAAATGGGGATTTTGCAGTAATCTTCCCCTGGAGTGGGATGGGAATGGAGATTTTACAGTATCATTCCCCTGCCACACCCACAAAGCCATGCCCACAAAACCATGTCACACCCACCAAACCACGCCCACAGAATCGGTAGTAAAAAAAAATTGAATCCCACAACTGGCTTTATAGTGTTTTACAGCACTTTCTAAGCAGTTAACAGAGTCAGTGTATTGCCCTCAACAATCTAAGTCCATCAGGATCAAGCTCGAAGGTGTGGGCAGAGTTTGCCTGCAGCACTCTAGTTAAACCACTGTACAGGGCTCATAGAGTTCAGCCTTACATTTTTCTCACACGGTGTCTAACAATGTATACTTAATAAAAGAAAATATACTGTAGAACTTATTTTTGTTTTTGTGTCATTTCAGGTGTATTGACATTTTGGAATTATGTGAACAAGAAGATTTGATGAAGTTCCACTATCATACTTTAAAGCTATATAGTTCTGTTTGTGCTCTGGGTAATAATAGAGTAGCTCATGCTCTTTGCAGCCATGTGGATGTTTCCCAGATATTTTACACAATAGATAATCAGTATTTGCCTGGACTTTTAAGGTCTGGATTCTATGACTTGTTGATTAGCATTCATTTAGAATATTCAAAAGAAGCGAAACTCATGATGAACAATGAATTTATCACTCCTGTTACAGATGAAACCAGGAAAATCCGATTATTTCCAGATGGATCAAAGAAACATGGCTTGCCTGGAGTTGGACTTAGCACATGCTTGAAACCAAAGTTTAAATTCTCTACCCCTTGCTTCATTTTGTCCAATGAGGATCATCAAAAGCCTAGTCCAGAGATACCACTAGAGATTCTTAAGACAAAGACCATAAGCATGTTGACAGAAGCAGTCTACTGCAGTGGAGCACATATCCGAGACCCCGTTGGAGGGAAAGTTGAATTCCAGTTTGTTCCTGTTCTGAAACTTATAGGAACTTTGCTTAGGATGGGAGTTTTTCATGATCATGATGTTAAACAGATTTTGCTTCTCATTGATCCATGTGTATTTGGTGAGAGCAAAGAAGAAGTAATGGAGCAAACAGAGAAAGAGGATGTTACCCAAATAGAAGAAAAAGCAGTAGAGGCTGGTGAAAAGGCCATTAAGGAAACTAAGACCCCAATAAAGGGTTTGCTGCAAACAAGATTGCCAGAGTCGGTTAAACTTCAGGTAATAATCTTGATATAACTGCAATTATATTATTTTACTAAAACATCACATGTAGTATCCCACTGTGTTCTCAATTTTTTTCTTAGTCCTAATATATAACCTGGCATAAATCAATTTTATCTCATTGTGCCAGAATTTCTTATGGATACTTGATAAATGAGACAAATATATATTTATGATATGGAAAACACGGTGATGTAGAGTTTATACTGATTCTCTTCCGCTCTTGTGTAATTCATACATGTGTATTAATAAGCAAATGAGAGATTGGGTTGAATAGAAATAGCTATCAGACTTTGCAAATGTGTGTGCAAAGACATACAAGCATTTGTGTGGTTACAATAGGCAGGCTGAAGCTGAAGCTAAACTATTATAAATACTACAGATATTGGATCTGCTGTATTATCCAGATCCTAAAATCTGTACTTGTGAATGCACCATTTTATTGCAGAAAAAGTTATTTTTTTTTAAACCTAACAAGAAAGAAAGTTACGACAATTTGGATCAGAGTAGTATTGGTCCAGATGAGGCTGTCAGTCATTGTACTCATCACTTGTTTGTTCAGTGGATTATATCTGGGAGGAGAGGGCCACTCCCAGATTTTCAGATTAGTACATCCCAGCAACATGTAGATTTATAGATTCAATGATGCTGTTGAATGAAATATAACAATGTTTATTTTATCTGGAAAACACCTTCCACTACTGAAAGGACAGTTTGAATTGAACTGAGTTTCCTTTTTCATTGCCCACAAAATTGACTTTTCACATATTATGATGTGTATTGCCCTCCCATTTAGAAATGCATGTATTATGCACACACTGAAATTTTCACCAATATAATTCATTTATTCTTTCATATTAGATGTGTGAGCTGCTCAATTATTTCTGTGATTGTGAACTGAAACACCGAGTGGAAGCTATTGTGTCGTTTGCAGATACCTTTGTCTTAAAGTTACAGTATAATCAGAAATACAGGTATAATGAACTGATGCAAGCCTTGAATATGTCTGCCGCGCTGACTGCCAGGAAGACAAAGGAATTTCGCTCTCCTCCTCAAGAGCAGGTAGATGAAGATCCTTCATCTGTTCTAGCAGGAAGTATAGAAAGAGAGAAAAGGGCAAAACCTTCAATAATCTTAAAATATAGCGTCTATTATAAAGGTGTCTACACCACAAAAAATTGCTCAGAAGGAGGTATCTTATAATATTTCTTTACTATTCGGTAATAGTAACGAATTAGGATAAAGAAAGCTGTTGTTTTTAACTTTCAAACTTTTTAAAAGTTTTCAACAGAATTTCTGAGAGTTATAAAAGTGGAATTAATCTAGGAATCTAGAAAACTGTATTGCTGAATCTTATTGGCACATTGTATATTGTTGGAGAACACTATATCCAGAATTACTAGAATTCTGCATAAACTATCTAGTTTCTCCTGTGCGCTGCTTGGAGAGTCCAAGCATGGGTTAACAGAGTCTATCTGCCTTAGGACTGAGTGAATTTTTCTTTGACCACGCTTCCCTTTGCCTCACTGAGATCAGTTTAAAAACTCAGTCCGCCCGTTAGGACTAATGCTGGGGAGCTCCTCAGTTCTAGGCCAGATAGATTGGACTCTCCAAATTGTGCATAGAGAATCATCTCACTTTTTTATTTTTGTGTAGAAATCTCTTTAGATAGATCTAGGTAGACAAAGCTCAAAGGAAAAAAACTTGTACCTTTTGAATTGCTGACAGAGTTGCTGGGTTCCAGTGAGCTACTGGTTGCACGCAGAGTGAGAACAAGGGAGTTGCTTCTCCGGCAGCTGCCGGCGAGCAAGGGGGTGGGTGGGAGGCTTCCTGTCTGTTTTTCCCCAGCCGCTGTTGTTAATAGTGCCACCCGGAGTGCTTGAGAGCTCCAGCGGTGTCGGCGGTTTCTTCTCAGCCCGGCAAGCATGGCAGCCATTTTAAAGCATGTCACACGCTTTTTGCTCATTGCTAACTGTCATCTTGGACTCTGTGAGTGGCGGTGCGTGGCGGTGGCCATTTTAAAGTGACTAATTTACATAGAGAGCCGTTTGGAGCCGCGGGAAGATACACGAAGTTGCACTTAAGCCCCTCAACTGCAGATTGCTGCCAGGAAGCATTTGGCCTTGTCCGGGACTCTGGCAAGGTCTACCTTCCCGCACCGACCTTTCTGTCAGGGAAGAGCTATGCATGATACATTCTGATAGAGTCATCATGAGGCTCGACCCCACATTCATTCCTAAGGTGCACACTCACTTTCATAGATCCCAGGAAGTGATTCTTCACAACTTTTGTCCTAGACCTACGCATCCCAAGGAGAATAGAAGGATACTTGGCATAAGTTGGACATGAGACGTGCTGTCCCCATTTATGTCAACAGAACAAAGGACTTTAGACGCTCTGAATCCTTCTTTGTATCATTTCATCCTGGATCACTGGGCCGCAAGGCATCATCTTCCACCATTGGACTTTGGCTGCGGGCCTGCATCAAGATGGCCTATGAACATCAGGGCAGGGCCGTGCCAGGTCACATGACGGCACACTCCATGAGGAGTGCTTCCACTTCAGCAGCGTGGGCGGCCCAAGCATTCATCATTGACATTTGTAGAGTGGCTACGTGGGCTTCTCCCATAGCATTCATCAGAAATTATAAAATTGACACCTTTGCCTCAGCCGAAGCCTCCTTTGGAAGAAGGGTTTTGCAAAAAGATGCTGAGGCTCCCAACAATTTGGACACTTCCCACCCTGGGACACAATAGCTTGGGTATGTCCCATGCTTGGACTCTCCAAGCAGCGCACAGGAGAAAGACCGTTGGCTTACCTGAACGGTCGTTCTCTGGGTGCTGCGGGAGAGTCCAAACCACCCGGGGTCTTCTGAGGTGTTCACGACTCTTATTTTTCAATTGACTATGGGACGGGCATCCCGCAACGGATACTTCTTCATTTTTAAACTGATGTCAATGAGGCAAAAGGAGGCATGGTCAAAGAAAAATTCACTCAGTCCTAGGGCAGATAGACTGTGTTAACCCATGTTGGACTTTCCTGCAGCGCCCAGAGAATGACTGTTCAGGTAAGCCAACGGTCTATTTCTAATGCTGGGCATCCAAATAGAAGGAAATAGATTAAAAAACACAATCCTGTGTCTTCTAGGACAGAGTTAAAAAGAAAATGGAGGGAACAGGAAAATTATTAGTGGCCTCTGTTTCAGTTGTTAATGAGTTTTCAAAAAAAAAAGTTCTTATAATGGATTGAAACAAAAATTAAAGTGAAAATCTGAGTACAGTACAACCCTAGTTCTAATTTTAATCTTATAATTTCAGATTAATATGCTGCTGAATTTTCAGCTGGGGGAAGATTGTCCTTGTCCAGTGGAGATTCGGGAAGAGCTATATGAGTTTCATGATAAGCTCCTAATTCATTGTGGTGGGTAGCAGGCATTCCTTTTGCTGAGTGGTCTTATTGTTCCTGTGAATTTTTTTGCCTGTGAAAGATTACTACTTACAGATCTTCCATTGTTATAGCATTTTTATGGAAAACATAATATGGACAAAATGAAAAAAAAAAATTTCAATGTAAAAAAAATAACTTAATTTGAATGATCACATATTTTTTCTAGCAGTGGATCTCACTGAGCTGGTTTTCATCACTTCTTCTTTTCCCCAGAAAAAAAAATGAAGTATCTCTTAAATGGAGCTTAACTCCTGGTTATTATTATGTGGATATATCCATGTAGTTTTCTTGGTAGCAGTATAGATATGGTTTACTACTGCTATTCAATAGGAAGATTTTTTTCAGCCGTTGGTATTCTCATTGGTGATCTCCCATCAACATACTGATCAGATCCAATCTATTTAACATTTTCAAGATTAATTAAGGTCAGTTGGATGCTACCACTTGCTGTTACTCATTAACTTTCCTAACATAATTTAATGTCCATTGACCTGGTCTGGGCTGTAAACTTCAGGAATTTATGCAGTACAGCACGATTAAATCCTCATTCAATCATTTGCCTCACCTATTCCATTCATTGATGTTCATTCTGTTCTTTGTAATAAAGTTTCCTGGTCCTTTTTTATTTTCACTGGCAGCCCTTCCTTGAAAGATTGTGCTTGTTTAATTACTGCATGAGATGCATAAAGATGGTTCTTTAATTATTAGAATATTGCAAGTATGCTATTTTTATTGTCCTTACACACTAGGTATTCCATTAGATGAAGAAAAAGAAGAGGAAGAAAATATTTCATGGGCTGGAAAACTATGTTCTTTGATATATAAAATAAAAGGAGTACACAAAACAGAAAAGAGAGAAGCAACAGAAGAAGAAGAGAAATATCCCAGTAAGAATTTAAATTAATAACAGTACTCCTTAAACTAAATTACAGCTTTGGATGAACTATAACTATAGTTTCTCATGCACAAGAAGCACTATCTATCTCACAGAGAGCTCTAGAGTCCAGTCCATCTGGAATATATATTAAGGAATTAATCAGCTATCCAATCTAGAACAATGTCATGGGTTAAATATGTCATGCATTTTAGGTACAAAGTTTTAGGTACATTTTAGGCACAAAGTTAAAAGCCCAAAACTCACGAGAGTCTTAAATTAATATTAGATTCAGGTTGATCTGAGTAATTCTGTTCTGTCAATTTACTTATGAACGGAAGATTTTACTGGAGAAGGGATGTGGTTAGTTGTTATGGTTTTATGTTATGATGTTATTTCTGATGTTTTTGTTTAATTTTATATTTTACCATGGATGTTTAAGTCACTATGTGAGCTAGTTTGCAGAGGAGATAATACAGTTTCTTAATCCCCATTTTGGATAATAGGAAGAGGAAAGATAAGCATGTGAATAACTTATATAACAAAAGAAAAAATACTGTATGTTTTTTTCGTGGTCTGGGGACAGTGTTATCATCTCACATAGATTTTTTCTAAGAATATAACTATTTCTTTTTTTCTTTTTTGAACAGACTATTCAAAAGAATCGTGGTGAACACCTGTTATGTGTGCAGTCATTTTCTTCTCTGATGACATTTCACGGATAGATATTCTTCAGCTTTAGGCTCTTGATTAAAATTGTCTCATTTTAGATAGAGAAAGGAAAAGGAACAGCGTATTCAAAATACATTTGTCTTGTCTTTTTGATTGTGTCCACACCATTGTTTCTCAACTTCAGCAACTTTAAGATGGGTAGACTTCAACTGCCTGAATTCCTTAGCCACCATGGGAATTGAAGTCCACTCATCTTAAAGTTGCAGAAAAACCTGTCCTAGCTGTCTCCCTCTCAGGATTAAAAGAATGAAATAGTCTAATCAAAATAAGCTTACCCCCCGAAGATATCATAAATTAGTTCAAAGTACCTGCCTTTCCATCTCATTACCTGCCTCAGACTCTAATTGTCCACGTCTGTCTGCAAAGACCGGTGTGCTAACCAAATCTAATGAATCATTAAATTCAGGACAAGATGATAGGCACTGCCTCTTTCCTTTGAGCTGCTACCCTAATGCTTTTACAGTAAGCTTTTCAAAACTTCCTGCTGAAAAAAGCAATTGAAGCTAGGTCTCCAATGCTTTTTTTTTTTTTTTGCAGGAGTCCTTTGGTGGTTTCTTTTAAAGATATGATCTGCTATGACATGGAATCTTTTCCCCTTAAATGTATATTTCTTTTAATATTTTGTTTTGAGACCAAGCTCAGCGTTATTTGGTTAGAATGAAAAGCTGCATTTGAACTTTTCTTTAGTTCATTTATAGCTCCAAATAATCTTATTCCCTTGAGACGCTTTCATAAACCTTCCTCCAGGCAGTCTAACAGCTAGAAGAGGAACTTCAAGAGAAGGCTCTATACCAGCAATGGCGAACCTTTTTTGGCTCGTGTGCCATAAGTGGGGGGAGCGCAGGGGTGTCGTGTGCGAGTGTGCCACACCCATAATGCAATGTGCGACACTACAGGCGCGACACCCCCATTTTTACATGCTTTTTTCACCCTCCCCAGGCTCCAGAGGTTTTATAGGAGCCTGGGGAGGGCGAAAACAGCCTCCCTCGCCCCCACGGACGCCCTCCAGAGGCTTCAGGAGGCTTCCCTGAAGCCTCCGGAGCAGTCAAAATGACCCTCCAAGCAAACCGGAAGTCCATTCATGAACTTCCGGTTTGCCCGTAGAGCCGGTTTTCTGCACTCCGGACGCTTCACGAAAGCTCATGAAGCCTCCAGAGGGCCTCAGAGGGGGCGGAGGGGCTCTTTTCGCCCTCCCCAGGCTCCTATAAAGCCTCTGGAGCCTGGGGAGGGCGACAAATGGCTTTAAAAAAGGGTGAACTCAGCTGGCCAGCTCGCGCATGCGCGCTGGCCAGCTGACAAGGCAGGCCTTGTGTGCCCTGACAAATGGCTCTGTGTGTCACCTGTGGCACGTGTGCCATAGGTTCGCCATCACTGCTCTATACAGATAGAAAACCCCCTTAAGCTTTGGAAAACTCCCATATCTATGTTCTCTTGCTTTTATTCTCCTTTGTTCCCATCCACCCTGGTCACAGTAGCTAGCCCACTGCTTTGCCAGTGTTTGCAGGCATAATCAAGGTGTAACTTTTGTTACATCTTTGATTATAGTGTAACTACAATTCTAATGGTGCCTAAGGATTTTGAGGACAAAATAAGCATTTCTATTAGGTGGTTTGAGCAACATCAATGCAGAATTTACTAGACCAATACATTTATATATTTCTGCAGGTTTTGCTTATCATTTCTCTGTTGTAGTCTGAGGAACTCTCCTTTCCCAGATCACATTTATTTATTATTTATTTATTTATTATTCATATTTATAGACCGCCCCTTCTCCCGAAAGGGACTCGGGGCGGTGTACAGTCACTAAAATACGTTATAAAATACATACATAAAACAGTTAAATAATTAAATACGTAGGTGGAGGAGGTTGCAAGACTGTATATAGAATAATAAATATAGTACATTAAAAGCTTATTAAAACCCCAAACCCAATTAAAATGAATAAATCCCCGGGAGGTAAAACTAAGAAAGTGCCAGGCCAGCTGATTGAAATAGGTGAGTCTTTAACTTTTGCCGGAAGGAACGGAGGTCGGTGGTAGTTCGGATGTCTGGGGGGAGGTCATTCCAGAGGGTTGGGCCCATCACAGAGAAGGATCTACTCCTAGGTGTCGCCCGCTGGCATTGCCTAGCAGACGGCACCAGGAGGAGCCCCTCTCTGTGTGAGCGGATAGGTCGCAGGGACGTGTGTGGTAGGATGCGATCCTGCAGATACCTAGGTCCTATGCCATGGAGCGCTTTAAAGATGGTAATCAGTACCTTGAAACGCACCCGAAAGGCCACAGGTAGCCAGTGCAGCTCGCGCAGGAGAGGTGTTACGTGGGAGTAACGAGTACTTCCCATAATAACCCGCGCGGCTGCGTTCTGAACTAGCTGCAGTCTCCGGATGCGTCCCAAGGGAAGCCCCATGTAGAGAGCATTGCAGTAGTCCAGGCGAGACGTTACCAGCGCATGAGTGACCGTGCGCAGGGCACTCCGGTCCAGTAGGGGGCGCAATTGGCGCACCAGGCGAACCTGGTGGAACCCCACCCTTGCCACGGCTGCCACATGGTCCTCCATTGACAGCCGGGCATCGAGGAGGACGCCCAAATTGCACGCCCGCTCCACAGGGGACAGCTGTTCGACCCCTATGGCCAGCGATGGAGTCAGCTGGCTGAACCGAGGCGCCGGTACCCACAGCCACTCGGTCTTGGAGGGGTTGAGTTTGAGTCTGTTGTCCCCCATCCAGACCCCGACGGCTTCCAAACACCGGGACATCACTTCGACAGCCTCGTTGGGGTGGTTTGGGGTTGAAATATACAGCTGAGTATCATCAGCGTAAAGATGGTACTCAACCCCAAAACCACGGATGATCTCGCCCAGCGGCTTCACATATGCGTTGAACAGGAGAGGCGAGAGGACCGACCCCTGTGGCACCCCACAAGTGAGTGGCCTCAGGGACGACCTCTGCCCCCCTGTCAACACACATTGCTTCCGGTCGGAGAGGTAGGAGCCAAACCACCGCAAAACGGTGCCTCCGACTCCCATCCCCTCCAACCGGCGCAATAGGATACCATGGTCGATGGTATCAAAAGCCGCCGAGAGGTCTAATAGGACCAGGATAGAGGAACAACCCCTATCTCTGGCCCTCCAGAGATCATCAACCAACGCGAAAGGCCAAGGCTACTCCACATTTGAAGCATCTTTACCAAATGTTGGTCTTGTTTACTAAACCAAGATAAAAGATTTTCCTTTATTGATTTATTAATTTATCAGTTTATAGTTTACTTCTGTACAAGTGCTTTATGCAGTTTAAGTAAAAATGAATTACGTGACTTACAGCAACATACTGCATAGACAGGAAGAATTCATTAAGGGAATTTACTTTCCTTTATGAAACAGTCTGAAAATAATCAGTAAGTCACTTTAAGGCATTTAAGAAATCTCCCAACTGTGCTGTGAGCATGGAATTCCATCTTAAAATTCTTCCTAGAAATTTATGAATTTGAATCTTGTAGTTTCATCTTTCCTCATGCATAGAACGTAGAAGGATTTTTTTTTTAAAAAAAAGATTCATTGAAAATTTTAATAGCAGTAGTAAAAGTCTTCCAAGGAATTCTCTTTCAAATCTGTCATTTCTTCTTAACAACTTTTGGAAAAAGGTATATATGGTGGTCTTATTGTACAGGGTCTTTTCCCGTGTAAGATTGAGATTGTCTTGGCAACGTTTTGGCAAGGTCTCACTCGCTATCTTCAGGCTGATATTTTTGGCTTAAAGCGTGGTCAGAGCTGCTGTCTTTCTATAAATCTTGGTGGAGGTGTGTGGAGTGCTGGCTTTGTTTCAGTAAGTGGATTGATTGGCTGGGTGGTTGTATCATGATTGGTAGATTGGTGCTGATTGGTACTGGCTGTGTGTCTGTTGTTGTTTTGTGTTGTAATGTTTAACCAATCAGCACCAATCTACCAATCATGATACAACCACCCAGCCAATCAATCCACTTACTCTTCTTTGTGGCAACTCCTGAGATACTGAAACACTGCTATCATGTCTCCCCTAATCTTATTTAGGTTTTGCCATTTATTTCACATTCTTTAAGTTCTTCAGCTCCTAGTTATTTTTTCTCTTATTCTGGAATGAAGATAAACTTGCCAGGTGGCTTTGCAAATATGCTATTTTAAAGATCTCTATCAGACTTAAGGTAGCTAAATACTTAATTTCTGAAGGTGATTAGAAAGTCAGGTTAACACACCCAGCATTTTAAAAAAGACTTAGCCACAACTGAGACCTTGATGGGTTCTCTTTGTCTCCTAGACAAAGAGTGCCCTGTGGTCTCCACACGAGGAGAAGCTGTCTGAAACATAAGTGGACAATCTCAGATTCTCTCCTTTTCCAGAGATTCCTTGGAACCTGGGGTTTTTTTTTTTTTTTGGTAATAGCTATCCACTCATTTTGTTAGCTCACTAATCTTCACCCAGATGTCCCAGAATACAGAAGGTGGTTATTTTTGGTTGTTTCAAAGATATCCGGAATGTTTTGTCTCATTTTATGAAATAGGAAATAAAGTTTCTGGGCACTCCTTGAGCTTCGACATAAGAATTCATATATTGTCTCTTTCAAGATTTCTATTTCATTGATATCTGTATGGCACATATAATCATGTTACTATGTAAAATTTCCTTCATCTTTAAATGATGATTCCCATGGGAAGTGCAAAATAATATGGGTCAGGTAGTTTGATATGCACTGCACACCATGAATGCTTCTTCATGCGTTAGATATTTTTTACTCCTGAAGTCCCATGTATAGAGACAGCTGGCTCAATTAATGATTTAAATTCCACTCAACAGTTTATCTTGCCATCATAAATCAGAAGAAAGAGATTTTGCTCTTGCCGATGTGTCTCTCTTTTTGGGTTTTACCTACGAGGATTGCATGATCCACCAATCTTTCAATTCTTAGTAGAACCGTCGAGTTTTAGTAAACCTTGGGACTATATCTTTGACCTAAAGTAGGTGAAAGTTCCATTTTTTATGTTAGCTTTTCATTCTCCAATATGGTTCTATAAATCTATGAATTCAGTGGCACATATATTTTTTGGGGGGGGAGAATAAAGTGATACTGAAGTGACAGCCAGTGGAAATTATGGCAAATTGGAGTTTGGTTTATTGCCATCAAAAGCCAGATATTAGGAAATGCAGAGGATATGAGTATGTGGCTTGAATGTCTGTTGGAATTATGTGATGTGCGTTCGCATTTCATGAATAGAAGTATCTCCTATATCAGTAATGCAGCCATTTGTGCTCCTTTTATTGCAAAAGGCGTAATCATTGACTTCTTCCCTCATTCAAGGATAAGAGAAGGCAGATAACAACATGTATACACATTGTTAGCCTGAAAGTGATACAACTTATCTACATAAGGTCATTGCATAATTGGCAGAGCTGTGACTACCCGCTGTTCCCACCCAAGATGAAATTCTAACTCCTAAACTCTTTAAGTAATCATTGCTAATTAAACTTTCAGCTTCCTTAATTGCAGCAAGCTTTTGACAAGCTTTTATGTCAAGATTCGTACGTATTTTCTCTTTTTTCCCCTACCTTTCCCCTTCTATCGCAGTTTCTCTGAAAGAGCTGATATCTCAAACTATGGTTCGCTGGGCACAGGAAGATCAGATCCAAGATCCAGAATTAGTTCGCATTATGTTTAACTTACTTCGACGGCAGTATGATAGCATTGGTGAGCTGCTGCAAGCACTGAGGAAATCTTATACTATAAGTGCTACTTCCGTGCAAGACACAATCAACTTATTAGCAGCACTGGGGCAAATTCGTTCACTTCTCAGTGTCAGGATGGGAAAAGAAGAAGAATTGCTAATGATTAATGGCCTAGGGTAAGAAATAAATTCCTTAATGCCTTAAAGTACAGTTAGAACATTCAGCTTTATTGATTCTTAGTTAAGACGTACTCTATGACCATTTGTCAAACTGATTGGTTTTGTTACAAGACTGTTCAGTTAGTCATTGGTGCAGGACTTTCTGTGGCAAAGGTTCTCCAGGACTTAAGGTGCAAGATTTTTTTCAAACCACCTCTATTGACCAAATAACAACTAATTAATGTTATAACAGGCAAGTAACCTCCTTGTTTTTGTATTAAAGTTAGTGCATGCCCTCCCATGAAAACCTGAAGAATTAAGATGGGGACAGATTTTCCCTGCTATGTGATTGTTAAAAGTCAAAACTGACTCGAGATACATTATCAGTACTATATTTCACAATAGGTCAGAACTATTCACCTGTTTCATTTTTCAAATATTGTGTGTGTTTTATTTCATTTTTCCTTATTGCCTTTTAAAACACACATCTACATGTGAAATTTTAAGGAATGGGTTTATAAGAAGATAGTTTAATCCCTCTCTTTCTGAGAGTCTTGATTCTGATTAAAAATGGGAACAAAACAGGTAAAACAAAACCCAAACCACATAATTAATGTAATTCAAGATTAATTTAACCCTGATGGGTTTTTTAATTCAGTAATTTTATTTAATGGGATTTTAAATTGTGTTTTTTAATTGTCTTTCACTTATGAGTCTACCTCCTCCATGCACATGTATATGTCTTTGTTCTTTATGTATATATGTTTGTCTTTATCTGTATTTTATCTGTTTTGATTGTACGCCGCCCCGAGTCCTTCGGGAGAGGGTTGCGGCTAATCAAATAAAATTATTATTATTATTATTATTATTAATCCTAAATTCTTTTTCTGTTTTAACAATAGATTGAATAGAACTTAACTGTGCAAACCTTGTCACTTATAATTGAGCATGACCTCAACAAAGTTGTCTTTTTTATGATACTAAACTTGTAAGTTTTACCCCCTTAGAATTAGAATGTATTCTAATATTCTTTTCTAATATGTTTTGAATTACGGAACTAAAAATGGTGCTGTTGTAAAATAAATAAAATTATTGCCTTTCATTTCCCCCCCCTCACTTAGAGATATAATGAACAACAAAGTATTTTATCAGCATCCTAATCTTATGAGAGTCCTGGGTATGCATGAGACAGTTATGGAAGTAATGGTAAATGTGCTTGCAGGAGACAAATCTCAGGTAATTTCATGGATATTTGTGGTGTTCTATGCTTACTATAAGTAAGAGGTCTAGTATAAATATGCTATGCACCAGTGACGTGCGGTGAGGTTTATGACTGGTGAGGCACTGACACAGTGCTGGGTTTCAAATATTTTTAGACTTGTGAACTTCAACTCCCAGAATTCCACAGCCAGAATGAATGGGGGCCTGGGGAGGAAGTCACTACACTTGGGGAGGGAGAGCACCAGTGAGGTTAAGCAGAGTTGATTGCAGGTGGAGCCACGTTGCCTTTTCAAACTTGTAATCAGTGAAGCTGGGCTAGATTTTTATATAGTTTTATCCAGCTGTGTGTGTGTGAGAGAGAAATGAATGGGGGCCTGGGGAGGAAGTCACTACACTTGGGGAGGGAGAGCACCAGTGAGGTTAAGCAGAGTCATCCACAGTGAGGCAGCAACTAGCTCAACTTTTTCCTTTTACTTTTTTTTTTCATGATGAGAGTGCCTCACCTGACTGCACGTCACTGCTATGCACATGTAATAAAGTGAAACGAATGGTGCAGTGGCTTAGAGATGGAGCTCACATCTCACAATCAGAAGGCTGTTAGTTTGATCCTAGGCAGAGGCAGATATTCCTCTCTCTGGGCACACTGAGAATATATCTGCAGAATAAAACTCTGCATTGGTGACAGGAAGGGCACCCGGCCAGTAAACACTCAGCTCCATTCAGTTAATAAGTCACAACTTAGTTTGTATAGTATACTTGCCTCTTTGTGCTTTTGTGATTATTGGAGGAAGTTTGATAGTAATGGATTACATATTTTGTTCTTCACACATTTAGTTTGAAAATAATTTCCCATGACTTTCCCATGATCACATCGGAAAGTAGAAATAAAATCACAAGATTTCTGCTACATTTTTCTAAAATGTGACACTATGCTCCACTGCAAAGCTAATTACTTAAGTTTAAGATCATTGGCTGAACATCACAAATTCTGCAATGTAAATTATACAAACGCAATATACATATTGTTAAAAAAAATGAAATGATTTTTATTTAATGCAGATAACAAAAATGGGAGGAAATGATACTTTCTCACAGAGGAAAAAATAAGACATGTTCGCATTTTAATTCTTTTCTCAATCGCAATCAGATGATACAGTGTTAAAGTTAGCAGGGAAAAATCCTCATAAAATAATTGCCTGCTGTCAACAAGATTTGGTGCAATAGAGTACCATTTATTTTTATTCAAGCTGCTGAATTCTAAAGTAATTTCAATGCAGATACTTTAGGAGGTTTAATGATTTCTGCGGTGCTCTGCAATTTGACACTTGAATGATTGTGGCATTTTTCTCAAAAATGTAAATGACTAATGTTTTAAGATGCCAGAAAAAAATTTGCTAATGGCTTTGAGTATTGACCCAGACATGTCCTCCATAATGCAAATGCTTTTAGTATTAGATAAAAATTGCTGGGTTTTCACTCCCGTTACTACATACATAATAATGAAGAAATATTTTGATTTTCTCATAAATATTTGGATAGAAAGATGACTTCTCAAAGTCAACTCATGATTTTGTTGTTGAGTAGAAGAATCTTGAACCTGGGTTTTTAGTCCAAATCCAGTGCTTTAATCATTACATTATGCTATTTATAGGGCAAAGAGTGAAAAGCATGTTGTACCTCCAGAGTATATAATGTCACATGAGACATACTTCTTTGAGAGTTCCCGTAATTGTTTATACCAATGATACAAATATTATAGCATATGAAAATGAAGGCATCTGGACCAAAGTTAGAGTCTTTTGACAATAAAAAAGAATGATAAATATAATGCATCTTTCTAATTTTCCTTAGGAAAAAAAACCAAGCCAGACATTAGCACAGGTTCCAAGATTCACATTTTAATTGTGAGGACTTTAACGATAAGGATTTAATAATTACGTTTACCATAATTTACATGCAAATATGTATACTATACATAACCTTCACTTGTTTTTGTGAGCTAAATAGTATGATGATATCACAACCAAAGAAAAAGCAATCCAAAGAAATTAAAACCATGAGATACAAAAAAGAAAACAAATCATAGCTATAGCTAGTTACCACCAACACAATTAATTATACTTTCTGTATCTTCCTATAATTGCAAAGCGTTCTTATGTCAGCCTTATTCATATGTTGCCTCTTTTTTCTTTACATTTTTACCCCCTATTTACACTGAGTTTAACTTAGTTTTTTCCCTCCCCGTGTTATGTCCTGCTTACCCTTCCAAATTAGGCATAAACACAAATACTTTCACTACTTTTGATAAATGTTGATTCCTCACAATACACAACAGATTACCCAATATCTTTCTATCCATATGTGTACATCATAAAAATTCTAAATTTTTTCCAAGATACATACTGTAAATTTGTGTATTTGCCATTGTTTTATTTTTGTGTGTGTATACATTGATATTGTCCATTCAATTTTCCCTGTAAAACACAACCACCTTGTTCTCTGATTAATTTTCAATTCAGTTCTATTAATTTTCAGATTCACACTGCTCGTGACTTTGCCTAAATATTCCCTGTAAATCATTCATTCAGCCTACAAAGTAACACCTGCAACAAACATGCTTACATTCATGTATCCAAAGAACTGTAATGTTATCAAAAGTATTGCACAAACATTCTTGGAGTGGCCTGATTTGCCACTCAAAAAAGGGGAAGCAATTGTGGCCCTTGACAGAATCATTGTTGAGAATACTCTCTCTGTTGGCCCTCCTGAGTGGTCCCCTGGTTTTTGCAGATTCTCCATTAGTATTATTAAAGGAATTGGTGCAAAGCAGCAGAGAAAAACTTTTTGTATGAATATTTAAATAGAAAATTTGCAGGTTACTTAACAGTGTTTTTCTTCTGCAGATTGCTTTTCCTAAAATGGTAGCAAGTTGTTGTCGGTTTCTTTGCTATTTTTGCCGGATCAGTCGGCAAAACCAAAAAGCCATGTTTGAGCATTTAAGCTACTTACTCGAAAACAGCAGTGTTGGACTTGGTATGCTATTTAATTTTAATAGTCATTTGACTTAATTTGACATATCAACACTTTAGTGTGTAGCCTGCTACATGAAATCCTAATTTAACTTATTTTGCATATTGATGCTCTTTTTATTTATGTAACTGGTTTTTTAAGTTGTGCTGTAGGTTAAAGAATTATAAACCCTCTAGAGCTTTTTACAAATCATATTGTAAAAGACATAGAGCATGATCCTTTTGTCTCCACCACATTCAATAAGATTGAACCAAGCACATTTGTAAGGTGGCGTTTAACTGACTATTCAAGATTAAAACTTTACATATGAAACATAAGGCATCTCATGTGTGTTGAGAGCTGGTCAACGTTTGGGATATTATATTGGTATTTTAGTGTTACTAAACTATTACTCCAGGAAAATCCTAATATACACAGTCAGTAAGCATATATTTACAAATCTGGAAAGAAGACTCGTCGAATTCTTTGAAGTTATATTTATTTCACATTTTTGAACCAGTCCTTTTCTTTTATGTTTAAACTAACCTGTTTGGACATTATTCCAGAACTACAATGATGATCTGTGAACCACAATAGCTCTGGCCTCTTTAATTATTTTTTTTTTTTTTTGAAGTTCTGTGTTTGTGTATCCGGGGGGGGGGGATCATGTGTATTTCAGAAAGTGAAGATTATTTCATAACATTGCATAAGCACGTATTTGCTGTTTACTGTTAGTTTCCAGCAAACACCTTCATGTGACATGTACTGTATAGTGACACAAACTATTATTATGAGGCACATCAATTATTGTATGAGGTGGGAAAGTACTAGGTAGTGATTCTGCTTGAGCCCAGAAGTATGCTATTTTGATGAGCGCACAACTTTCACAGTCTTTTGCCATTGATGTTTTATACCTAAGTATGCAAAGTATGTTAGGATGTTGCTTTATTATTTCATTATAATTTTATTACAATAAAACAATTAGGAACAAGCCAGAAAAATGAAGATTGATGAATCTCCACTAATTAAGCCATAAAATGCTGAGCTGAAAGCAAACCAACAGTCACAACAACAATCAACAATCAGTGGGTTCTCTCCATAAACCATGAAGAAAAAAACATGAATGTTTAAACTTTAGCTAACTGCAAAGTAACTGCTGCCCTCTGCTGCAAAATGCCTGTAACTACATTCCTGATATTTTTAATTCTATGCATAATCATTTCTTTTTCCTCCAGCTTCTCCTTCTATGAGAGGGTCCACTCCATTAGATGTAGCAGCCGCTTCCGTAATGGACAATAATGAGCTTGCCCTTGCATTGGAGGAGCCAGACCTAGAAAAAGTAATTGTTCAACATCTTGTACAACTTTTCATTTTATCAAAACTTGCTATACAATCTTGATGTTCTCTGACCTTAGTTGTATTTCTTGCAGAATAGGTAACTCATCAGGGTTGAGAGACAAAGAAGTGAGTTTTCTGGCTGTTGATTCATAGCAGCTTTTACTCTTACATAATGGGGCTTAGTTTTTACTTAGTATATTTATTTAGTATATTATTTATGTGTAGTATATTATTTATGGCTATTGTCACTAAAGTATGGCCTTCTCATAGCAGATATGTTTAAGTTCCTAATTTATATTATATTATGAAGTTGCGATGGCTCAGTGGCTAAGACGCTGAGCTTGTTGATCAGAAAGGTCGGCAGTTCGAATCCCTAGCGCTGTGGTAACGTAGTGAGCTCCCGTTACTTGTCCCAGCTTCTGCCAACCTAGCAGTTCAAAAATATGTAAAAATGCAAGTAGAAAAATAGAAACCATATTTGGTGGGGAAGGTAAAAGTGTTCCGTGCACTTTCGGCATTTAGTCATGCCAGCCACATGACCATGGAGACATCTTAGGACAGTGCTGGCTCTTCGGCTTTGAAACAGAGATGAGCACTGCCCCCCAGAGTCGGGAATGACTAGCACATATGTACGAGAGGAACCTCAACCTTAACCTTTATGAAGAATCAACATGAATCCTGAGAGGAAATGATAGGGGGCTCATGGGATTTGTTGAGTCCAGGCAACAAAGGGAGCTAGATTTGTCCTGGAGATGCTCTCAAGCATTTGATCAGGGATTCCTGTGATTTTGACAGTCCTTGACTGACCCCTTCGTTCATCCATAGATCTGTCAGTCCCAGTCACTTTTTGGGAAAGAAGAAAAACTTTATTTGAATTCAGTCCTTCCCGTTTGTTCATATTTTTCTCAGTTGTTGTCTCCATGGCTGTAACTATTTTTATGTCTGCTAGTAAATTTGTAGAAATCAGTTTCTTCTGAAAACAATTTCCTATCTCCAAAGAAATTGGTTCCTTACATTTTTGGGAAGTGTAAAATACATGTTTGTTCACGCATTTCCCCCTACTCACACGTATCAATATGTTGTTTCCGCTCAATTTCATTTTGATTGCTTAGAACAAAGACTAAGATGATATTCATGTTTGTATTGAACAGGTTGTAACCTACTTGGCAGGCTGCGGTCTTCAGAGCTGCCAAATGCTTTTAGCAGCTGGATACCCTGATATTGGTTGGAATCCCATAGAGGGTGAACGGTACCTCTCATTCTTAAGATTTGCTGTCTTTGTTAATGGTAATTTATTTATTTATTTGATTTATATTACAGCTTTCTGTTTAAATTCAATTTAAACATCCAAGGCATTTAAGCATAAATATTGAATTGACATGAGTTAGGATTACACTGCTGAGATTTAATTTTCCAATTTATCCCTGCACAGCAGAGTGAGAACTGAAACTGTTTTAATAGTGTATAATGGCTGCATAGAAACATTTGCAAACGTATGCTAAAAGCTTTTGTTGCTCTAGAGCAGGGGTGTCAAACTCAATCTCATTGAGGGCTGCATCAGGGTTGGGCTTGTCCTCAGGGGGTGCGTGCGTGTCTAGCCAGGGGGCATGGCCAGCTTGCCATCACCTGTGTTGGGTGCGCCTGAGGTGGCCTTAGCACTCTGCCAGTGAAAATGGGCTCCAAATCTCCATTTCCGGCTGCAATGGCCTCCTGCAACTCTCTGCCAGAGAAAGTGGAGCCTGTGAAGGCCACTAATGGCCCTCCTGAGCTCTGTTTCCAGCTACGACGGCCTCCTGCAATCGTTTGCCAGCAAAAACAGAGCCCACGAGGGCTGTGCGTGGCTCTCCTGAGCTCTGTTTTCGGTGGCAGAGGCTCTGTGGGCTGGTTCTTCACTGTTTCTAGGGCGGCCCTGCAGCCCAGATCTAAGCATCCTGTGGGCCGGTTGCAGGCTGTGGGCCTTGAGTTTGACACCCCTGCTCTACATAATAATCTACTCTATATAGCATATACTTGTACAAATTAGAATCCATTTCATTGCACTGTGTATATAAATATATATGTCGCACAGAAGAATAATGTTTAGCCAATTAGGTAAGGGAGGAGTTAAATGCAGATAGTAATTATATAAAGGTTAGATGGGTGTAAAATGATTACAGGGGCCTCTGGATTGCAATGGCGCAGTCTGTTTGCAAGCACACAAGTGCCTAATGGTCTGGCAAACTGAACCTCTGACTCCTATGGGGAGATTCCTACATGGGTCCCCACAACCTCCCTGTACCCCTCCCATCTCCAGGATAAGGATATTAGTATTCTGCTATTGCCCATTGTGTTTATTTTAACTTGATGGACTGCAATTTACTTTGCTTTCTCAGAGGCCCATGGGATGCTTGATACTATTTCCAATTCACAATTTGCACATTCTTAAAAAAAATTTAAAAACCTGTTATTCCATGGTTTTCGATAGTCTTCCGCTTCAGTTCCTTTTTAGAAAATCCAAGTTCTTTCTCCTTCCCACCATAAAATAAAATACATGCAAAGATCTCAGAGTTTAATAATGCAGTTTTATAATGCAAAAATTTGAAGACACTGCAAAGATTACCAAGATGTAATTTTCACCTGGATCTTTTGCATTTGGGTTTATATTTTGTTCAGATAACTGTGTTCTGTGTTTTGTGGGTTTCCAGGTGAAAGTGTTGAAGAAAATGCCTGTGTTCTTGTTAAGCTTCTTATTCGACGTCCAGAGTGTTTTGGCCCTGCTCTGAGAGGAGAAGGAGGAAACGGCCTGTTAGCCGCGATGCAAGAAGCAATTAAAATTTCTGCAAACCCAGCTCTAGATCTTACTTCTCAGGGTTGTAAGAGAAAATTGTAAGTGCATGTTATCAGAAGGATAACAAACTAGGATAAAGAGTAATCTTAAATAGAAATGCCAGAAGTGCCTTATCAGTGCCAGCTACTCCATAGGATTTCAAAACAGGACTGTTTCCCAGCCGTGGCAAGAGATTGATTTGTCAGCTTTCATGCTCAATATATGTCTTTGTACTCATCATTTTTTAAATTGTAATTCAGAATATAAAAATCTGGTGCAGCAGTAATTCTGGCAATACTGAGATGAAGTCAGAATGAACTTCTTTAGTGTTTTCATCCACTCATTTGCCTTATGTAGCTGACTGTATTGTTGAGATAAAATTTTGACAAATAGAACTGCAGCGATAATTGTGCAAAGTTACTTTGGTTATAGTTCGTTCAGCTTTATTCATAGCATATCTTGGATTATCTATAAGATTTAAGGTTTCTTCAAAAGCCAGAAAGTAATGAAAAGTATTAGGTGTATTATACTGTATAAAATAGTACATGTGCATTTTCATTTAGGGTTGATCAAACTGTCCATCATATTAGACTGAATTTGGCATTTTAATTCTACCTGTTGAGTACAACTCAAGGACCCGAGATAGGCAGAGATTGTTGGATGATGTTAGAGCTACTGTTGCAGCTTACAGGATGTAAACTGTTCCAAGTAAGGCTGCCTTCTGCAACTGACCTAGGATAATTTTTTCAATGCCAATAGTTTTCATGTGGTGCTCCATGTGTTTTGGGATTGTACCCATGGCACCTATTAATGTGGAGCTGGAATTATCTTTGCTTTCTTTTTGCCATTTTTATATCTTTGCAATGGGTAAGCACCTTTTTCTTATCATTACAGTGCTTTAGTTAGTTGCCTGCTATGTGAGAATAATTAAAAATATGACGGAAGTAATATTTGAATTACTGCAATGATAATGATGTCAAACTACAGTTCAACAGATATTTTATGTAGATTTTTATCCCCTATATGAGACAAGTAATGCAATGAAATATCTATAAGGGTTAATAGGACTTAAAGCACTCTGTTTCTCCTATTCTACGGTCTCTCTCATTTTGGTTCATCAGAGAGAGAGAAAGCTGGCATTTTCCCTTTTTCTATTATTGAAAAAGATTCTCTTTGTAATCTAACTAAACGTGATTAAACTGGTTTTACAAAAATCTAAAAGCAGGCAGCTGTGTTTTTAAAGAAAAGTTGCTTAGAGAAAGGATATATTAGTATGAAAATCAATTAGAGCACATTCTATTCTTTTACACCTGCTACTTCCCCACACAAATTATCTTTACCTGGTACTGTTATAATATCTGAAACATGTATTATGTAAATTAATTGGGAAAAGCAGCTGGGAGAGCAAAGGTGATTTGGAGTAAACTTATAATGGAAAGAGGAAAATTAAAACATAGCATTGACTGTAAATCACTCCTTTCCACAATATTTTCCTTCTTTCTCTCCCTCTTCCTTTTAAAGGCTATTGAGAATTCAGTATGTAAGGTTTGATTACTTTTAGAAAAAATATATCTATGCCAGACTCCTAAATTAATTCCTCCTAAGAATTTATCAGTATATGAACTACTATAGGGAAACATAACAGCAATTTCATTTGGAATGTGTTCTATTTACCTTATGTAAGCTCTAAAGAAATGGAATCAATTTTAGTTTAACATGTTGTATTTGTAACAATTTGCTGTTCAGTATAACATTACAAAACCCTATGAAAAGTATACAATGTAAGGTAGAAAAATAGTTGAACTGCTTACATTAAAGAAGACAAATTGCTTAAAAACATAACAGTACTTTTGAATTTTCTAAATAACCTCAATATTTATTTGTGGCTACATGGTTTCTTTTTACTAGTCTAGAAGAAGATGAGGAAGAGGAAGAGATAGTCCACATGGGCAATGCAATAATGTCTTTCTATTCAGCTCTTATAGATTTGCTTGGCCGCTGTGCACCAGAACTCCATGTAAGTAGCCTTGTTATTTCTGTGGGAACAGGAAATTTAACACATGAATTTTCTAAATCATCAACACATGAATTATTTCAGTTCAGGCCTACCTTCTGTGGTGGATCATTCATATTCCATAAATATTATAAATTTATAATTTTGTTAGAAGAATAAATAAATTCAATCAAATTAAGATGGAGTAATGGAAAGAATTGGGAATTAGAAGGAATTAAGGTATAAGGGAAAATAACTCCAATGCATTCCAAGAAAATGCACCATTCTCTCTTGACTGGCAAGGGAATGGATATAATACATGGGAAGAGTTCTGGGTTTCTTCATCAGAACAGAAACATTTAAATCTTGTTGATGTGACCACTAAGCTATCTTCATTTACTGAATAAAAAACAAGGTAGTTAGGTTTAGGGTTGAATGGAAGCTATTCTAGCAAAGATCTGGGAATTTGATGCACAAGGAGCTTTTATATATTTACTTATTTGTTTCCTTCAAGAGTTAATGTTACTCCACACTAGTTCCTTCTTCATTTAGTACATATATGATCTCAATAAAGAATAGAAAACACGTGGCTTAGTTCATATATTCTTACTGTTACATACGGACATACATCGCACAGATTTGCATGTTCACCGCTGATTGGGTCGCCAAGCGACTGGAAATTTAAAGCGCTGTCAGTGGCTGGCGGATCTGCTGGAGCTCCTTAAATAGAGAGCTCCAGCAGCCTGCTGGCAGTTCATAATGCAGCGGCTAGAGAAATATAAAGGTGCTGAAAGTATCCGGAGTCTAGCCTCTATTCATTGCGCACCGATCTAACACTTAACTAACCCCAAGTACAAGGCCGATAGTGGGAAACATTCTGAATTATAATAAAGTAACTCTGGAAGGCCACAACTATGCCTTTTCCTCTCTCTCCTTTTGCTCCAGTCAACCGCCCCCCCCCCATCAAAACATTCCTATTGTTCCTATTGTTCTTTATTGCATATAGCAGTAATTTTAAGCCACAGAAGTATTCTTTCAATATCACTATTAAAATAAGTCCCTATATTGACGAAAGAGATCTTAATTCAGTGGAAATCAGAGTGAGAATGAAGAGACGCTCTACTTTATTTATACAAAAGAAAAATTAAATTACATTTAAGTGGATCTTCCCAAAATGGATGTTAAAGCAGAAAAATCTGCCCCCGTTGCCATATTCTCAGTAAATCTAAAACATTTTAATCTGGGGGAAATCACTGGAGGGAAAAAAAATTCAATTGCTGTTAGGTAAATAACAAATATTTTTATCTCTTAATGTTCTTGAGTATTTGTAAAAAATAAGAAAACATTTTTGTGAAAATAATAAAAATAAGAAAAATAATATCACATTCTTTTACAGCTTATCCAAACTGGGAAAGGTGAAGCTATTAGAATACGGTCAATTTTGCGTTCCCTTGTGCCAACAGAAGATTTAGTTGGGATTATAAGTATTCCTTTAAAATTACCAACAATAAACAAAGGTAACTATGAAAACCATTCTAACTCGAGTTGGGACGGAAAATCAAAGTGGCAGATTGCTTTGTTGGATCTTGTTCATAAAGTCTCCTTTATCAATTTTATCATATTATAATTATGTGCCAATAATTTTGTCTATGGAGATTCTCATTCATCCAGGTCATGGTTGTCCCAAAGGTGCTTTTTTCAAAAGGCAATTAGACTTTCTGTTTTTTCTTTGAAGACGTTTCACTTTTCATCCAAGAAGCTTCTTCAGCTCTGAGTTGATGGTGGAGAATGGAAGGATTCTTCTATTTCACCACCATTCATTCCTTCCATTCCCCATCATCCAGTCAGAGCTGAAGAAGCTTCTTGGATTAGAAGTGAAACATCTTCAAAGAAAAATCAGAAAGTCTAGTTGTCTCTTGAAAAGAGCACCTTTGGGATGCCAATAATTTGAAATGAATAAGAATATAAAACATTCTTCTTCTTGTGCCATATCCATCATTGGACATTGGCGATCATGTTGGCAATCCTATTTTTGTCAATAGCTGCATGAAAAAGTGCTGCTCAGTTTTGTCCAAACCAGTCCCTTAGATTTTGAAGCCATGAAACCATAAAGCACTACAAAGTGAATTTAAATTATATTTAACCAGCTGGCTACATAAATTATATAATAAAGTAAACATTTATTTTACATAAACAGCTTGATTATGTAATTGCCCTATATCCCAAGCCATGCTCTCTGTAGAACTATATTTGGAACGTTCTAGACTTTATTTATTTGTTGAATTTATATTGCTGCCTATTCATCCATAGTTAATTTGCCTCTTAGTCTCTTCAGTTTTAGCTATCATTTCTGTAGAGATCTTTTTTGGGGAGACAGAGGTTATTAATTTTAAAAAGTCAGCTCAGTGTAAATGGCAATAGATGACAGAGTATGTTTTATAGAAGTGTGAGAATCATTCATAGGAGTGTTGCACTTTAACAATAATCCCAATAGGATATCTTCTGTATATTGAAGTTCTTGAATGGACTATGCCAAATCTACAAGACAATGTGACATCTTGACATTTGGAACAGCAGGTTTGGAGAGGCATTTTTGGTGTCCTGGGGAAGACACTGCCTGAATAATTGATATAGATCCTATAATACACATTTCTCTGTAATTTTCTGGTAAAAATGTTTCCCAGGACCTTTGTGTCCACGTGTTTGCACTTCAGCAATATCTGGTTGGAATGCATTTCAGAAGTTTATTCTAACTTATTCCCATCATAATTTCTAACCTCACTTCTTGGAATTGTAAAGGTGTAAAACAAACTCTGTAGAACATTTAGAAGCCATAGTGCAATGGTGGGTTACGACTAGTACACTCGGTACAGGTGTACCGGTGCCTGGTGGGAGCACAAGAGACCATTATGGTGCTCTGGAGGGCTCACCCATCTGCCTGCGCTCCTTACTGGTATTTGAAATTTTCGGGGCTTCCGCGCACAGAGCGTATGGCGCCTGTGCGATGCTCCGCCGAGCAGCTGGAGTGTTGCGGGTGGTAAGTACACATGCGCGCCCTGCACGCATTCATGTTGTGGGTGCCCAGCCCCGTTGCACCATACCGGTTGCACCGGGATCCGGAACCCACCACTGCCATAGTGCAATGGAGCAAAATTGTACTTTGGTGAATTTACTAAGTCTGCATTGCTATTACTATTAATCTTCTCATCGTTCCTATAACCCATCTCCTCCCACTGATGACTGTATGACTGTAACTTTGTTGCTTGTATCCTTATGATTTATATTGATTGTTTCCTAATATGATTTGATTGCTTATTTGTACCCTATGACTATCATTAAGTGTTGTGCTTTATGATTTGTGATGAATGTATCTTTTATTTTATGTACACTGAGAGCCTATGCACCAAAGACAAATTCCTTGTGTGTCCAATCACACTTGGCCAATAAAGAATTCTATTCTATTCTATTCTATTCTATTCTATTCTATTCTATTCTATTCTACTCTACTCTACTCTACTCTACTCTATTCTATTCTATTCTATTCTATTTATTGGTGGCTGCACCAACCAATTCCTATAGGTAAACCAGTTTACTTTAATCCTGAATATCTGTTTTCTGTGTTGGGATCTGGAATTCTGATTTTTCATTTATTTATTTATTTTCATCTTTTTAAACTGCCTTTCTCCCTTAGACAGGAGCTCTGGGGGATGGCAGAATGTTGACAGTGTAATCATCCATAGGAACTAACAGATCACCATCTGAAAAATCCTTGACTTGTCTTCCTGTTTTTCAAACAAGATCATACACAACAAAGAAGAGATCGCTGCTTTTTATATCATAAAGTAATCACAGCTTTTCAAGGTGGAAGTGCTATTATTTATGTAGTTGAAAATAGCACAACATACAGACAAAAGATATCAGAAGAATAGAGGAAATTGCAAGGCCAAATATATATAAAAAATTGGAGCCTGTAAAGGGAGGAAAACAAACAAAACCGCACGCAACTAAACCAAGATGATAAAAGTGTAGAATAACCGATTTGACTCCTGAACTGGAAAACTCAAGAGGGCAATATTTTGTTACGTTTGTCCTAAAGCAAATTCAAATTATTATTTGGTCATCTGTTCTGTTTCCTCATTCTTGGTATAAGATTGTGCTTGTCTACTGACAAACAAAAACCGCTTTTTATTAACCATTTATTAACAATTTAAGACTTCAGAAGCCCCAACTTATTTCTCTCTATATATCAAAGTTTAGGTTATTTTCATATAACTCAGATTTCAAAGATTTTACAACAGGACCATGAAGTGGATCTGTGAATTTGAATTTAGACTACTGTATTTTGGTCTTTCTAGTTTCCCTAAACCAAAGGTGTCAAACTCGATTTCATTGAGGGCTGCATCGGGGTTGTATTTGACCTTGGAGGGCTGGGGCTGGGTGTGGCCATGGTGGGCGTGGCCAGCACAATGTCACTTGTGTCCGGGGACTTCTGAGACCCTCCCTTACTCTCATTAGAACCCTAACCTTTCCTTCCTTCCTTCCTTCCTTCCTTCCTTCCTTCCTTCCTTCCTTCCTTCCTTCTTTCCTTCTTTCCTTCCTTCCTTCCTTCCTTCCTTCCTTTTCTTCTTTTCCCTTCCTTCTTCCTTCTCCTTTCTTCTTCCTTCATGCATGACGCCCCACAACCCATTTTCAGCCGTGACAGCCTCCTGCAGCTTTCCACCAGAGAAAATGAAGCTTGGGCCCTCCCAAGCTTCATTTTCGCTGGCAGAAGCACCGTGGGCCAGTCCTTTCCAGGCCAGCCTCACAGGCCAGATCTAAGCACCCCATGGGCCAGATCCAGCCCGTGGATCTTGAGTTTGACACCCCTGCTCTAAATTCAAAGTAAGTGAACATTGAAATAATGGCAGCCTTAAATAAGTGAATATCAGACCAGCATTGCATTTTCACTTGTTTGCGGACAGAACCTGTATACAGCTAAATTGAATAAATGTAGAGCAATATTTGTACTGAGATAATGGCTCTTTTTTTTTTTTGGCAGATGGAACAGTTACTGAGCCAAATATGTCTGCAACTTTCTGTCCTGACCACAAAGCACCCATGGTGCTTTTTCTAGATCGTGTCTATGGTATAAAGGACCAAACCTTCCTCCTTCACCTTCTGGAAGTTGGATTTTTACCAGATTTAAGGGCATGTGCTTCATTGGATACAGCTGAGTACTGTTTGCTATTATTCTCTAACTGTATTAAGGAGATTTGGTAGTATTGGAATTTAGCTAAGCACTATAATTTATTTTCTGCAATTAGAGTGTTGTAATATTAAGAGTTTGCATGTACATTTATCAGCAGTTTATAAATTTAAATAAACTATGAACTGCCTTTTATTATAAACTACTCAAGGCTTACCAGAACATTAATGAAACAAAGCATTAATAAACAATGATAAAGAAGATAGTTAACATGAAAACCAAACTCCACCACTAAGAACAGCCTCATTAAAGGTCTTACTCAGGCATATGTAAATATGTAAGTGATGATAGGACAGCTGATAGGCTGCATGTCTATCCATCTGTCTATCTTTTGTCATACATATTAGTTGTAATAAATGATTAGTGATTTAAGAATAAAATAAAAGCCCCATAACAGCTATAAAATCAGTAACTACAAAAATTGTGGACCTAGCTAAAACAAAATGCACTGAAATTATCAGCCTTCTAAACTCATTGTACTTGAATCTGGGTCTTCCTATGTTCTTTCTCTGCATAATCATGCTAAAAAAGTACGGTGCCTATAATGAAATATTTATCATATTAGTCTTTCCTGAAATGGTTGGTATTAGAGTTCATTTACTGATTGGATTTAATTCAATCAGAACAGGGACCTTGGAGGTATTTACTCCAACCCCCTGCTCAAGCAGGGGACTTTATACCATATCAGACAAGTGACTCTCCAGTTCCTTCTTAAAAATGTCCAGTGATGAAGCACCCACAATTTCTGATGGCAAACCTGGTTAATTGTCCTCACTGTTAGGAAGCTTCGTGATTCCAGGTTGCTTCTCTCCTTGATTAGTTTCCATCCATTGTTTCTTGTCCTGCCCTCTGGTGCTTTGGAAAATAAGTTTTTGGTAGCCACTCAAATACTGGAATACTGCTATCATGTCTCCCCAATCCTTTTTTTCTCTAGACTAGCCAAACCCAAATCCTGCAACCATTCTTCATATGTTTTTAGTCTCGAGGCCTTTGATCGTCTTAGTTGCTCTTCTCTGCACTTTTTCCAAAAATTTCATTTTAATTTCTCATATAGTGCCTCTGGGAGGGTGAATAGCACATGAAAACAATTAAAAACTTGGTTTGGGCAATTGACTTTATCCTCCTTAGCTGGCCCTAAGGGAGGTCTAGGGCAGTGATGGCGAACCTATGGCACGCGTGCCAGAGGTGGCACGTGGAGCCATTTGTCAGGGCATGCGAGGCACTGCCCTGTCAGCTGGCGAGCGCACATGCACGCACTGGCCAGCTGAGTTCACTCTTTTTTAAAGCCATTTTTCGCCCTCCCCAGGCTCCAGAGGCTTTGTAGGAGCCTGGGGAGGGCGAAAAGAGCCTCCCCCACCCCCTCTGGAGGCTTCGGAGCGCTTAAAACGACCCTCTGAGCTCTGAGGCTCATTTTGACTCCCTGAAGCCTCCGGAGGGCTTCCCGGGGGAGCAGGGGAGGCTGTTTTCATCCTCCCTATGCTCCTATAAAGCCTCTGGAGCCTGGGGAGGGCAAAAAAAGCATGCAAAAATGGGGGGTCATGCCTGTAGTGCATGCATGCGCACTGGGGTGTATGTCGCGCATTGCATTATGGGTGCAGCACGCCTGCACACTTAGCTGGCCCTAAGGGAGGTCTACTGCGCTTCCCCCACTTATGGCAGGCGAGCCAAAAAAGGTTCGCCATCGCTGGTCTAGGGTATCTGAGGAGTTATCTTGTCCCAGTAGGACTACCCCATCCCACTTGCTCCAGCAGAAGAGGCCTCCTGCGGACCCCATTGGTTAAGGAATTCTGGCTGATAGTATCAAGGAGAAGAACCTTTTCTGCTGTGATTCCCATTCTAGGGAACATTCAGCTACCAGAGATGAGAATTGTTCCCGTCCTTTTGGCCTTCTGGAAGGGCATTAAAATCTAGTATTGCTGGTTGGCTTGGGACCCTAAAGGAGACACTCTCTGCTGGAAGTGATTGAGAGGGTAAAAGGAACAACTCACCCTTGTGCTGTCTGTCCCCTTGGTTTCAGATTTTTATATAACGCTTCTTAATTTTAATTGTTTTTACATTTATCTTTTACTCCCTGTAAGCTGCCCAGTCATCTGATCAGTGAGATGGGCAACATAGAAATTTAATAAATAAAATAAATCAACAAAAGTAAACAACAGTATATCAACCCTCAATCCATAATATGCACATTTAAATGGCTGATATAGGTAATACACAACACAAAATTATTTTAAAACATTTTATGGGCCCATACCAGAGTTGAAATCCACTTACCTTTGCTACTGGTTCGGTAGCAATATGAGTGTGTGCGCATTCACGCATGTACAGGACCTTCCACGCTTGCGCAGACCTCTCCTGCAAAGGTAAGCGAACAATGAGGGGGAGGGAAATCCGCTGTGCCACACGATTTTGATTAGCTAGAAAGCAGGAAATTCTCCTTTCTAGCTAATATAAATTGCACATCACAGTTGATTGTCAGAAAAAACAGTTTGCCTGAACTAGTAGCATTTTTTTACTACCAATTCAGACGAATGGGTAGCATTTTTACTACCGGTCAGGCAGACTGGTTCAAACCGGTAGCATTTCACCCCTGGCCCAGACTAATCTCCCAGGACCTAATCCAGGAACATAATGGATGTTTATAACCTGCAGGATGTAACCTATTATGTTATAATTTTACTATAGTATTACATTTATATTCCATGGTATTATATTTTAATCTTGTTAGTGATGGTATATCTATGTAATGCTCAGAATCAGACATGATTGGAAGGACATATACAGATGATAGATAGATAGATAGATAGATAGATAGATAGATAGATAGATAGATAGATAGATAGATACTCACTTGATACACTCAAGATTAAATGCAGGATGAAAGAAAAGAATGAAGGAAGAAATTGAGTAATTCTTTGGTTTTGAGCTACAGTAGACTACTCAAAGAATGTATTACTTATAGATTGAGTATTTGCACGTTGTAATACATATAAAAGTAAAAATCATAAGGGAAAATACAGAGAGTAAAAAAAAAGAATCTCAATGAAAAAAGCAAATAGAAAAATTATATTAAAAAAATGGATCTTAAGCAGCTTTCCAATATTCTTGAGAGTGTTATGGATACCTAAAACATTTCAGGCTGTAAGAAAATCTCTTTCAGGAGGAAAGGAAAGACTGGTAAAAAGTACACATGTTAGCTTTGATGATGCTGTCTCCTATATCAATCCAACAACCCTTTCACTCTGTAGTATATTTTGGAAGTTCATTGACATCTGTTCCTTTTACAAACCATAAAACTAAGAGAGGCAAGAGCTTTCATCAACATATATTCATGTATCTGGCCTAAAGGTCCTAAGTTACTGTGCAGTCCTCTGAGAAGAATTATGTTCAGAGTATTCAATAATAAAACAGAATATATATTAATCAGGCAGTAACCATATTAATGTGTATCTTTTATGCAGATTTCTCTAAGTACCACGGAGACAGCTCTTGCTCTAAATAGATATATTTGCACAGCTGTGTTCCCATTACTCACACGGTGTGCTTCTCTCTTTTTGGGATCTGAGCATTACATCTCTCTGATTGATTCCACTCTTCATACAATATATCGCCTGTCCAAAGGTCGCTCTCTTACAAAAGCACAAAGAGACACAATTGAAGAATGCTTGCTTGCTGTCTGTCAGTAAGTATTTACATACAATCTTCTTGTATTTCTTGCAGAAATAATATTTCTAATATAATTTGTACGACATTCATTGAGAAGGAAAAGGAGTAACCTACACAGAAACTTAGAATTTGTGCCAGTGAAGAGATTACAAGAGGAGGGTATATACAGGTAGACCTCGACTTAACACAAGTTCATTTAGTGACCATTCAAATTTGCAGCAGCTCTGAAAAAAAGTGACTTTTGACCGTTGCACTTATGTTAACACTTACGACCGTTGCAACCTGGGGTCATTTGATCAAAATTCAAATGCTTGGCAACTGGTTCATACTTTATGACCATTGCTGTGTTCCAAGATCATATGAATGGTATAGGGTTTCCTGCCTAGGCAGGGGGTTGGACTAGAAGATCTCCAAGGTCCCTTCCAACTCCGCTGTTGTATTGTATTGATCCCCTTTTGTGACCTCCTGACAAGCAAAGTCAATGGGGAAGACAGGCTCACTTAAAAACCAGGTTACTAACTTAATCACTGCAGTGATTCACTTAACAACTGAGGCAAGCAAGGTTGCAAAATGGGGCAAAATTCACTTAACAAATGTGTCACTTAACAACAGAACGATTGGGCTCAATTATGGTCGTAAGTCAAGGACTGCGAGTATAAGGGAACAAGGCAGGTTTAATTCACTTTGTCTATCTTCATAACAGAGTATGAACCAAGTTAGCTTTAAATAACACATGTTCATCCCCAAATAAAGAAGTATATTCTGTAACCTTTAAAAAAAATCTATTAAATGCAGAAGGTGCACTTTGGGGATGAAAAAAAGCAATAGTTTTTTCTCCAATTTTCATATCCATTCTTTCTATGTATTTTATTTAAGAGCAATATCAGTTAATTAGGTGTGTTTTAATAAAACAATCTTTTTGAAAATAGATTCCTGATATTTCACACTTTATAATATCATTGTTCGACAATATTTTAGCCTATAAATACCAAATTATCCTAGTCATTGTAGAATATAAAAGATTAGCATCCTTTTTCGTAATTAGGAGCCACATTATTATTTTAAGAAAATTCTCAGCTTTAGGGGCCACAGGAAGTCTGGGCAAAGGATATGGTGAAATCACTGTTATGAGACCGGTCATCACTTTTTGCATGCTTAAAAATACTGTAAAGTTCTAAAAAGAGACGTTTGCATTATATAAGGTCTAATAAAGTTTTCAATGAATTCTGCCTTTTTGATGAAATGAATCTTTTAGACATCTTTTTTTAATCAAGTATTTGCATTAAATGTCCTGCATTGCAGCTGATCCAGTAAATGCTTTGTATATTCATTAAAAAGATTGAAATCAAACTTCTTTTTCAAATTATAGCCACTTACGGCCTTCGATGCTACAACAACTTCTACGGCGATTAGTTTTTGATGTACCTTTACTTAATGAATATTGTAAAATGTCATTAAAGGTCAGTATTTCTATTTCTGCTGTGGCATTAAATATTTGAGTACTGTGAGTGCCTTTTTCCTGCTCTTTCCCATTTCCCATCTCCTGAAATAAATTTAGCTCTGCCAATCCATTCCAGTTCAATTCACTTTCTGTCCAGGATTGTTTATTAATCTCTTTTCTTCACAAATTAAATAGCATATTCAGAGAGTGGAGCACATCAGAATAATCACAAGTTCAATACTACTAGAAAAGTTCTTTTTATTTAGACAAAGAAATCAATATGAAGAAACTCTATTTCAGAACTTAACAATCAGTTTATCTCTCTCTCTTTTTCCCTTACTTACACAAACATTCCAAGGTTTTAATTCTAAGTATTTTCATCCCACCTTCTTGAGTTAGTGGGCTTTTGGTCTTTTTTTCAGCCTTGAGCACCAAGAATCTAGTTAGCAATAGCAAAAGCATTTACTTATATACTGCTTCACAGTGCTTTACAGCCCTCTCTAAGCAGTTTATAGAGTCAGCCTATTGAGCCCAACAATCTGGGTCCTCATTTTACTGACCTTGGAAGGATGGAAGACTGAGTCAGCCTTGAACTGGTGAGACTTGAACTGCTGACAGTTGGTAGTCATAAAAATCAGCCTGTAGTATTGCATTCTAACCACTGTGCTACTGCTCTTATATAATGGTTTGGTCTGGGCTAAGAATCATTATTTCCTGCCTCATCAGCCCTTATATTAGTTAGGAAAGCAACTATAAGCTGTAAACAATGCAGCTCTCAGTAAAACCAAACAAAGAAGTTAGAAATCATCTGTCACAAGATCTTCTCTTTCTTTAACTCTGTAAGGGATCACACACACTCTGAAGTAGCAAATATGTAACTGGCAGGTTTCTTGGGCTCACAGCTATTGCTTGTCCATCATGTGAAGACTCTGGCCAAAACCTTTGCCCAGCTTTGGCTGATGCTTCCCTTGTATCTGTTTTTGAAACAGGATTCCTTGACAATAGTAACACAAGTCTTGATAACCTCAAACTACTGTACTGTACTTTATTTGGGGCTAAATTTGAAAACTACTTGGAAGCTGCAATCAGTGTAAAAGGTATTGGGTCACTGTCTAAGAGCTGAGAGTCAGTTTAGACATGTGACACTAGTTTTGTGAGTCCTGGATTGTTTTTCAGCAGAGTTCCAGATAGTGTTCAAAGTGCTGGCTTTAAACCTATACAACTTGGCTACCAGCTACTCTCAAACCATCTCCTTCAGTTTGAATCTCTATTTCTGTGTATTTAATCCAGGGCAAAATGCCTTAGAGTCCCTAATCACACCCCAAAATTATTTTAGTTGGAACCCAGAAAAGACCAATGGCTATCCTATTATTATGAAATAACCCGACTGGAGGTCTGGACTATTTCACATTACTATCAACCAGGAGGCTGTTAACAGTTCAGCAGTCTTTTGTAGGCTAATCACTTGCTAGATTTTTTCCTAATAGGAATTATGGAAATGGGTGTGCATGTGGTTATGAAAGATTTATTTTAATATAAATGGTATCACTTTGAATATTATTAGGTAGTTGGTTTTGTTGAATCTGGATCACATGGCTGTATATGACCAATGTTAACTGATTTCCATAGAGGAAACCAAATATTAAAGAGTCATTTAGTCAGATAGAGGCATAGTTCAACTGACTTCAACAGCATTGCTATGTAATTTATTCAGTTTTTTCCTTTCAAAATTAATATATTTTGCTATCTCCAATGAGGCTTTGCATTATTTGAAAGCTCTTCCATTCACTGAAGGTTTCAACATGTAGCATGTTCAGAAACCTTTGAATGAAAAAGATTAGGAGATTCTTCTGAACCATAGAGCATGAGATAAATAGCTGCAGTAGGGATGATGTTGATTAAAGATTGGGTGTCTTGTCTGAGATGAGCATATGTATTATCTGCAAGAACAAAAATATCTTTTGCAAGATGTGACCCATTTAATTGAGACAAATTTTGAATGTATGAACAATGGAAAAAGCTTAATTCATTTGTTCACTTCCATTGCTTTCCTTCTCTTGGTGGATTAAATGTTAGATGCATATAAGGAACAAGAAGATATCTGATTTGCCAATAAAATCTCTTTTTTGAACTGATAGTAACAGTTGAGTTACATTATTATCCAGAAAGTGTTGATATCCATAGTTAATATAAATCCAAGTATTACCCTACTTTATGTTTTAGAAAGTACACTGAAAGGCAATATTCCAAATATTTTTCAATGTATATTTGGTAAAAAGTATTAATACTTAATACTTTTTTCCAAATATACATTAAAATTAATACTAGGCTTGTTACATAAAAAATAAAAGGTCATAATCTGCATTATATCATACCAACATATTGATTTTCAGTTTGTTTTAATATATTTTAAAATGTATTTTTATGCTGTTTACAGCTTTTAACAAATCACTATGAGCAATGCTGGAAATATTATTGCTTGTCTTCAGGATGGGGCAATTATGGAACAGCAGCTGAAGAAGAATTACATTTGACTGAAAAACTTTTCTGGGGGATATTTGATTCCCTCTCTCATAAGGTAAACATAAAACTTCTAATGAAAAGGCATTGCTTGAATACACATACACCAATATAAGCACAAATACACCTAGAAAAAATTGTCCTGTTTACATCACATTCACAATCTATGAAAACTTAGTGATTAATAAGAAGTTAGATATTAACATTTTTCCTCTACTACCATATGTCAGATATACAAGCTGGGCATTGTTAGATCAGATGCTTCTCCTATGCAAACATACAATTTTCTACTATCCTTATTTTGGCCTTTCATGAGAAGTGGAAAAACAATATTGTGTTAACTACACATGTGGTCAGAAAAGTACCTTAGACTGATAGGAAAAAGCTAACACAGTCATGTTTCACTCACCTGCAGTAGATTGCATCAGAAGAGGTATTGTTCAATTCAGCCTATTGTAACACAGAGAGATACATACACACACACACATTCTTATTTTTCTTTCCTTTTCTAAAACATGCTTCTCCATTTACTATCAGCATCTACTAATGCTGCTTCTACAGGGCTTTTTTTTTTAACCTTAACTAACACTTTGCATGTTTTTTATTGGACTTTCCAACCAGTTCCTATCTCTCCTGCAGAAGTATGATCCAGAGCTCTTCCGAATGGCCTTGCCTTGTTTAAGTGCAATAGCTGGGGCTTTGCCACCAGATTATTTAGACACTCGAATTACCTCATTTTTAGAAAAGCAGACGTCAGTGGATGCTGAGGGAAATTTTGATCCCAAACCTATCAGCACAGTGAAGTGAGTCATAATATCTTTACTTTTTCTAAGGATTCTTATTTTGTTATTTAGCACTGCTAAGAAATTCATTGATTCATTAACAGAATATAATGCACAAGTTCAAAAATACGTTGTTAACTTAATTTTGGTGTTCCACTGAGTTATGTATAGTCTGTTTTTTCTCTGAAATATGAATACTAATTGATCAATTGGTGAGTGGTGATTGTGGTGTAAAGCTAAATCTAGGGTAAGAAAAGACTATTGTTTGGATTCCAACTCTCATCAGCCCCTGCTAGAATGGCCAAAGGCAAGGGTTTGTGGATTGTAATTCAAAAAAATTGGAGCACTCTAGATCGCCACCAGCTGGTCAACCCTTTAATCTGGAATAGAATAGTAATTGCAAGATGTAACTGTAATAACATTTATTTTCCAGCCTCTTAAGGTAAGTCAGACTGTAATATGTAAGAATTAAGATATGTAAGACTGTAAGAATTAATATTAATACTTAGTCACATATTTCTTATTCAAATTTATACTAGCACAAAGTTTTTAAAGCTATAATTGCCTGGAGTCACTTTATTTATTAAATTTATTATTATTTGTTAAATTTATTATTATTTGTTAAATTTATTATTATTTGTTAAATTTAGTTTGCTCCTGTCATGCCATGGGACTATTCTATGCAGTTTACAATAATAAAAGGCAGAAAATGAAAGTGTAAATAGAAGTAAAATAATAGAACAACAAAGGAAACAATCAAAAAGAACTCAATAAAAATACATCAATATGATAAACAAAAATATGGCTGGGTAGACAATAGAGTGCAAGGTAGGGAGTGTGCCATCAATTCAACAGCCACTCAAGTGTGGAACTGCCCCATTTGGTCACCAGGCCAAACAGCAGAGCCAGAAGGAAGGATCGGAGGGTAGGAGCAGATGTTACCTTAGACTGCAGAGGTGGAAATGGTCCTATTTTTTTACTTGTAGACTTCAACTTCCAGAATTCCTGAGCCACCCATGCTGGCTCAGGAATTCTGGGAGTTGAAGTCCACAAGTGGTAAAGGGGCCATAGTTCCTCCTCTCTGCCTTAGAGGGTAAAATGTCCCAAAGGGCAGGCACTCTGTCCATTTTGTTAGACAGCCATATATGGTACATGTATTTGTTTGATAAATAATTAAATAGTAAATAGAATTGTGATTAAAAAAAACATAGTTTCATATATTTAGTGAAGGCAACATGATTTAGCTCATATATTATTTGTATAGAATGTTATGTTTGTTTTGGAAAAGAATGGTCTGGACTGGTATAGCATTACCTAAGTGAAACAAGTTACATGTAATATATTCTTTTGGTTTTTAGTTTTATACTTCCTGAAAAGTTGGAGTTTATTGTCAACAAGTATGCTGAACACACTCATGAAAAATGGGTCTGTGACAAGGTATGGATTATTTTAGTTCTAACAATTTCCAGAAAACAACAGTCAACACTCAATGTGAACTTTAGAAATGCATTCAATATGTCTCCATAGTGCTGAGATTATAGCGCAGCATATATTTCTAGCAGGGTCTTTCCACAGTCTTTTTTTCCTTGCTCAAGGAAAACCTGTGGGTTTCCTGACAACTTTAAAACTATTATAAATTATAACATTAGAACATGTGCATTTCAATTTTAGCAATTGGTAGAAATTTGACTTACATGCAATTTAAGATCAGGGATGGGAAATGGAAGTCAAATTTGCACCACATTTGGAAGGAGGATGAGCCATTGTATATATATATATGAGTGGGGCTGGTCATTTTCGGCTTTTAAAAATGTGCTTGTCTATTCAAAAGCTTACATTATTCATCTATTTAACACCTCAACATGACAGAGAATTGGGTTTTAATTTTCAGCATTCCACAGAAAGGACATTCAGAGACCATAGATTGGCTTTGACTTCTTTCTGACTTCTAAAACTGTTTGTTGTTCGGTGCATTGTTCTTTAAAATGAAAGACAAAAACATATTAACAGACTGACTATTTTAAATGTAGCCAGATAGATACAGAGCCTTCTAAATTGTTAAACTTTTTTGTTGCTATTACCTTTGTTATTGGTTAGCAGAGCATCGATATAACTCAAAATTCCTTTTGTTATTAATCCAACCACATTTAGGAGGTGGGGAGGGGACCAACTGTATTGTGGTTTCTATAGAGTCAGTTTGATTTAGTGCCTTAGGCATGACAGTCAGTTAGGTGACCTTGTGCCAGTCACTCTCTCTCAGTCTAACCCACCTCACAAGGTTGTTATTGTGGAGAAAGTAAGAGGAAGAAGAAATATTAGGTATGTTTGCCACCGTGAGTTATTTATAAAAATAATAAAGGCAGGAAATTAAATAAATAAATAAATAAATGTTGTGACTATATAAAGTTTCTGACTCACATTGAGAACTCTAATTGTCTATAGTTTGTAAAAATCTCTATGTGCATTCTGATGAATGTTTGTGGGCTGAGGGGGAAATCTGCTGTCCGTTACTATTCTCCCTATGTCAATATAGAGATTATTCAAATAAAAATCTAGTTTGTGGTTTTATTTTTCTCAATTTTGTACTGTTGCCTTAATTGAATAAGTTATGAAATGCTTTAAAATGTTCTTTTCGTCAGAGAGCAATATCTGAATTTTGATGTACATAAAGGATTTATATTTTTCAAGTACAGCAGAAATGAATTGTTCTTAAATGGCTGATTAATTCTTATGCTTTCTGCCTTGCTACATGTGCTGGAAATTCCATGTTGCATGCCTGTTTTTCAGCCAATCTCTTTAACCGTCACTCTTGCAAGTCCCTTTTTCATCCTATTTGCTTGTTCTGATTAGTCATTTTTCATTATTGTGAGCCATGTGGAAAACATGTGCTGAGGGGAGAAAAACAGAATCAGGCTCCAGAAAGCACAATTAAGCTAATAAAAATAATGCTTGCTTATAAACAGACATCTTCTTTTAATTCACATAGGATTCTCCCTACTCATTTACATATAATGTTGGGATGGAGTTTTCTAACAATCCACCTGTGTGATGATTTTGCTTTCCAGTTTTATATATGAGATTATCTATCTGCCCATGTGATCTGTATAATACTGATAAGAGCTTCTTTTTCTATGAAGCCATTATTGTCAGAGGTTGCATATTGTTGTGCATAGGCCAGCAAACATAATCTTTTCCTACTCATTACAAAGGCATTGTATGTTAATGACCATTATGACTCTTCCAGACAATTAATTCCTGGAATTAATTATGCAGTGTGGATTATGCTTTTGTTTCCAGAGCAATTGTGGATGGAAATATGCTCCATTACTTGATGAAAATTTAAAGACACATCCTTTAATAAGACCTTTCAAAACATTGATTGAAAAGGTAATGAAGATGAATTTTCCCAGGCAAATGTGGGGTGCAGTTTGCATTAATGTTCATCAGTGTTCCATTTATTTTGTCAATGGAAATAAAAATCTGAAAATGTAAAATGACCAATTGGCTAAATTATAAATGGAGGTGTATGTTTTTGTATTCATTTTTTAAATTTAGTAGTTTTCTAAACACAGACCTATGGGTATGTGTACATATACATACATACATACATACATACATACATACATACATACATACATACATACATACATTTGTAAATTTTTAGTAGACATGACCATTGCCAATGATACTGATTTGTTTCATATTTTAATATGAAATGACTTAATTCATACTCCTGGAATTAGAATATAATTATCTTCTAGTTCTCATTTTCCTTGATAATTGCAATGCTATTTTTCAAATCCATAATACATACAAAAATGCTTATATTATGGTACATACTATTTTTAAAATATATGATATCAAATACCTTGCGAACACCCATATGCTAGAAAGAAAAGCATAGAAAACATGGTGATATTTTTGTGCTTCTAAAAATATGCATAAAAGGTTTTGTGCAGAGTTTTAAAGGAAAAGAAATGGAACCTGAGAGAATATTATACATATTCATTTCCCAAGATCATCAATAGTTGGCATGGGAATTGATATCTTAAAATCAGCATTGAGATCATGTGGAATTGAGCAAATGTTCCAATCGGTCTTCAGTGAATTTTGGCTCATGCAGCACAAAACCTGTGTGTGTGTTCACGTGTGTACATGTGCTTGTCTGTCTGTCTGTGCGTGTGTCTGTCGGTGTGTGTGTGTGAGAGAGAGAGAGGAAGAGAGACAGACATACAGACAGACAGACAGACAGACAGATACAGACACAGACAGACAGACAGAGTCAGTTGACTGCAAACCTGCATGTTTATTCCTGGGGGAAATATTTTAGATTTCTTTTTCTACATGAAACATAAGTTGTTTTTTTTTTAAGGAAAAGGAAATCTATCGATGGCCTGCCAGAGAATCTCTAAAAACCATGTTAGCAATGGGATGGAGTCTCGAAAGAAACAAGGATGGAGAAAATATAACTCAGCAACGTGAAAATGAAAAGCTCCGTAGCATATCACAATCCAGCCAGGTAAAGTAAAAAAGCAAAATGTAAGATTTCTGTTTCTTCAGAACTAGTGCTACTTTTATTTCTTTTTCTTTTTACTTTTTTTTTTGGGGGGGGGGAGAATGTTATTATTCCAAAAATGGGTTAAATTCATAGAGCTTCACATTTATAAAAAATATAATTTCAATTGCTCTAAAGTAGGTAATTCGTTGAAATTTTATCACATTTTACAGCATTTTAGAACAGCAAGAATCCATATGTGATACTTTTATGAATGTATATGAATCAATATTTGACTGAACAATTGTTCAACTGAATGAAAATTATTAACAGAATATCAATTACTTCGATTGATATTATTTTCCCTCTGTATGCTGATGTTTTTACAGTGGATTTACAAAAATGAATGCTAAGTTACATTACTTCAGAGAAGTATGAATATAAGTTGTTTTATCTTCAGCTTCTTCCTTCATGGATTTGTTTTTCTACAGTCAGGGTGGCACACAACAAGCAATTCTAGGCAGGAATCTCTGGTAAAATGAGATAGAGAATCTGTGGCCTACCAGATGTACTAAGCAATCACTTTCACCATCTCTTTCTACTGAAAGAGAAATAAATTAACTCAGCTTAGTCAGGTTTATTCCTTTGATATATTAGTGACTACTTGGAACTCTGCAAAGTGGCAGAATAAAACAACATCTGATACTGCAATTGTATGCTAAACCTATGTAGCACTTGTGATAAGTTATCTGGGCATAGAATTCCATGTTAAGAGAGCACCAAAAACATAAAGGTGAAATCCCTGCAATTAACATTTCAACAGTTCTTTATTTCACTAAAAACCTGTTGGCGCAGTAGTTAGAATGCAGTATTGCAGGATAATTGTGCCAACTGCTAGGAATTCGATCCTGACCATCTCAAGGTTGATTCAGCCTTCCATCCTTCAAAGGTTGGTAAAATTATGGGTGGCAATAATACAACCCTCTCTGTAAACTGCTTAGAGAGAGCTGTAAAACACTGTGAAGTGGTATATAAGTCTAAGTGCTATTGCTAGAGGTTTTTTTTTTTAAATAACTTCTTAAATCTAATCAACACTCTGTCAGGGTTCCAAGTAATACACCCATAGCAAACAAAACTATGAGGCAGGTAGATTCCTCAAATAATATTTTTTTTAAACAAAGTTTTATTGGTTTTTTAAAAAATAATAGGGAAAAAGGTAGAGGAATGGTTACAAATTTTGGCAGTTGCGATGTGCGGTAGGTGCCCCCTCCCTCCATACTTATAAAATACATTTACACAAAATTCATTGCTAAATAGTAATATATAGTCAGCATATGAGTTCAATTAATAATTTCGAACCATTTATGTCAAACAGATTTTCTTATTCATTTTTGTGATCTGAGTTTTCTCAATATTGCTCCATCTCCCCCTGCCGCCAGAGCTCCGGCCCCTCCCGTGTCCTGTATGTCTGTTGTAGAATCATCTGGTTTTTCTAGGAAGGCTTAATTTTTTTCCATAAAGGCCTGCGCCTCTATGGGTGTATTAATTCTAACTCTTGTGTCCTCCCAGAATATTAGCATACCTTCAGGCATCAGCCATCTGAACCACACCCCCTTCTGGTATAGTTTCTTCGCCAGTTGCGAATAGCTTTTTCTTTTCTCCCTCACTTTCTTGGGGATCTGTTTCAGGATGGTTATTTCCCTATCTTGGTATTTCAAAGCTTGCCCCCTTTGTGCACTCAGAATTTCATCTCTTGTACTTTTTCTGAAAAAATTAATGTGTACTTCCCTGGGTACGTTGTGTGTTCTAGAATAAGCTGAGTTCACTCTATAAACCAGATCTAGTTCCCACCCCATCTGTTGTTTCTCTTTCTGAATGTATTCAGCCAAAATACTTGTCACAATGTCCCTTATATCTTCATCATCTGTCTCCACCACATTTTGGAATCTAAGGTAAAAGGACATTCTCTCAAATTCTATTTTCATTTGTTGGGTGTCAAGTTCTTTGTTCCCCTTCTGCATCCCTTTCATCCCCTCCCTCATCTCAGCCGTCCCACCCTCCAAAAGATCCAGTCTCTGTGAGTTTCTGTTAATTTGGGCCTGGTTCTCTTTAATTTCTTCTTTCATCTCTTTTAATTGTCTTTTTATTTCCTCTTGTCCTTGTAGAAGTTGTTGGAACATTTGTTGAAATTCAGTCTCTGTGGTTCTAGGTTGCATCAAAGCTGTTATCGTTGATTGTGTACTAGGACTGGATGTTGTGGATGTTGGGGCAGAGGCAGCAAAGCCAGGCTTCCCAGGAGGTGGTTTTTTACGAGACATTGTTTGTAGAATAAAGAGTGCAGTCAATACAGAGAGTGATCAGTCAGATAGGTAGAACAGCTAAGAGAGTCCAGGAGATTAAAGGTCCAAGCAGAAGGTGATTTTTCTAGTTACACTGGCAATAAGATAAAGTTGTTCACGCCAGGAAGTCCAAAGAATAGCAATCAACAAGAGATTTATCTGAGTAGCACGGAGACAAAGACCGGAAGCCTGAAGTTTTAAAGGTGGAGTCAATTTTCACAGTTCATAAAGACAACGGAAGTGTGCCATCTTGCCCTGCCAGTTTCGGGTTTAGAGGCATAACAAAGTTTTCAAAGTTTCCAAAATTCCCAGATCATCATTGCATTGTAGAGTTAAATCCAAAAATTCGTTTTTAATAAGAGCGTTACATCATTGGTTGGCTCTCCCCCTCCTCCTTCCCCTGGGGCTGAGAGCAGAATTGTTTCAAGCCGCCTGTCCGAGGGGGGGGAAATCCCCCTCCCTCCAGCCGCGCTTCTCCAGCCAAGCCGAAAGAAAAGTTTAAACTGCTGACAGTTTCTCCAAACTGGTAAAGGGAATGAAAGGGAGTGTTCGCCTCACTGCACTGCAGCCGCGTCCTTCTGCTTGTTTATTCTCCCCATCGTGCTCCCCAGTGCCTGGAGTGAGGCGGGGGCCCCCCTGGCTGCCGCCGATCCAGGGGATCCCCTGCGGTGCCGCCCCTCCGGCAGGAGCCTCTACGGGGCGTCCTGTGCCCCCCAAGGAGTGGGGAGCCCACCGGGAAAGCGCGGGGCGAGCAAAGCTTGCCCATCGCCGTCAGCCGCCGGAACCCTTCTCAAATAATATTTTATTGCATATATCATATTGGCACAGTTCTGGTGAAAACCGACTCTGAAGATTCCTGTGGTTTTCACCTAATTAAAAGTAAAAGGTTTCCCCCTTCCCCAAATAATCAAGGCGCTGTCCAGTTGCCTGGTGACATCACTCCTCCATTCTCTCTGATCAGGTGTGAGAATGTCCTTGGTTCCCAGGAGAAAGTATTTTGTTTTGGCTACAAAACTTCAGCTATCTCTATTCCCCCTTCCCTATCCCTCCCTATCCCTCAGCTCCAGTGTGGCAACACTGAACCCTCAAAATGGCTTCAGTCAGATCAGCTTCAGGGTTGACACATTCCTTTAATTTTATATAAGTCAGATAATGAATTAGCAGAAATCAAATGATAAAGCCTACCACTAGTAAATCTTGCTTTACTATATAAACATGGGAAGATTCAGAGTAGCAAAATATAGGAACAACCTTCTTCTCTTAGTACCCCAGAAGTCAACCTATTGACTTCTGGGGGTTATTGTTTCTTATGTTTTTGTATTGAGTTTTTATCTTTGTCAATTGCCCAGAGTCACTGAGAGTGAATTGGGCAACCATATAAATTTTCTAAAATAAATGATCAACCATGAGAAATTGTGCATATCATGTTCAAATCAGATTTTATATGTTAGCTGTTCTATACAACCACTAAAACTCATTAAAAGAAACTGAGGCTCCTGTTCCTACATAATATTCAAATTTCTGACATGACAAGGATAAATGAATAATAAATTACATGAGTATCTGTATTTTTTAAAAAAGTCTATAATTAAAACATTTGCATTGAGGTTACGTAGTCGGTATACAATAGGACAGGACTTTGTCAAGGCTTTGTCTCTACAGTTTATGCAATGTATAATTATGACCATTTGCCATGTCACTGAAAGATTATGAGACAACTTTTTTTTTTGCAAAAATGTGAAAACTTTAGTTTCTTATATTCTGTTTGTTGCAATATCGATATTCATACATCGACATGAAATTGCAAATACCTACATAACCACATGCAAATTTTGCGGCTAAACAGCACAGATGTAGATCAGCAAACTATCTACTGTTTTTCAGCAAAAAAGAAATAGTTCATTTAAATGGAGATAATTAATTCAGGAAGATTAAGTCACAGTAAATATTACATGGTTTATGTATCAAAAATACTGAATGAAGAGAAAACAGCTAATTTAATATACCAATCCTTAACATATGGACTGGTGCATAATTTCTACTAAAACTCCTACCACATACAGACAAAGACTGAAAACATTAACCTCTTGGGAGTAATTTTTTAATAATTGCTATTAGATATACACAACCATTTTAATAAATTTAATTGTTTAATACTTCTTTTAGCATTGTATCCTGCTGAATTTGGTGACCATCGTGTTTATTGCTGTTCAATACAAAGACATTATATTTTTGCCAAACATTTAATATAGATTATCTAGTGAAGATATGCATCGCCTTCCATTGCTTTTTTCCTTTAATTTTTTCTTATAATTGCTCTTTTTTGTATATTGTATGTTTTAAATATTGCTGACATCAGGATTGAAAAGTTTATACTTTCTGGATTTGATTGCACATAAGGGATGGGATATGGGATGGAGAGATATCTGTTTAACCTTATCGGAGAATTAAGAATTACTACATTTGTTTATACATGTGATGATTGTTTGGAGTTGCGTACATGTTCGTATATTTCTTTTCATTTTCTTGATCATATTTCTTCCTTTTCTTTATTTCTTTTTGCCTTGTGGTTTTATACTTTTGCTTTTTTTATTTCTTTAAGCTTAATTTATATTAGTTATTACTACTACAATAAAAATCCTTAATAGAATGATATGTAAAAGAACTGAAAAGACATAACAGCATGTAATCTGCTAATGAAATTCCAGTCTTAAATTCAGGTAGCTAACCAGTTTATTTGCTTTTTTAAAAGCTAGTGTCAACTGCTCAGATCTGCTCCTTATTTCAATGTCAATTTGCCACTCAAATCATGATCATGTTTTGCCAAATACCTGGAAGGATTGTGAACTGTATAGTTTTTAATGCTTGGCAATTGCTAAGGTGATGAAGTTCATAACTCTTCATATTATCTGAAATATAATAAAGAATAAAAACAACATGCTTATTACTTTATTGTTTAAAATTAAATACAAAATCATGCATTTTAAAATTTCCTCCTGTTTCTATAATTCAACCTGAAACTCATCTCAAGAATGAACAATAATGGCCAATTTATCTCCTTTTGACAACAGGGGAATGGCTACAGCCCAGCACCTCTTGATCTTTCAAATGTTGTACTTTCCAGAGAACTCCAGGTTTGTCTAAAAGTGTCCAATACTTTGTAAAAATTGAAATGTAGAGAAAATTTGAAACATTTATATAGTCTGGCTGAATCTGTGTGAAGAGTTTTGAAATTGGGGAAGTTCCTGACAAAGTAGAACTAGAAGAATTGTGACCCTTCCAGCTGCCTTGAGTAAAGAACGGAGATTTCTGAAATGATGAGTGAAGAAGTGGAGATTTCTAAAATGTGAGGAGTTCCTAATAAAGTAGAAGATAAGATAGAACTAAGTGCTGCCTTAGTGTTCTATGGGGAGAAAAGACAGAGACAGTGACTTGACAGAATGAAATTTTCCAGTTTGGTTTGAAGATAGTGATAGAAGGAGTCCTTGGTGTTCTCTGAGCTTCCTTGTTTTCTTGTAGACGTTTCATTACCCAAACTAGGTAACATCATCAGTGCTGGTAAGGAGTGCAGTTTGCTGTCAGTTCATATTCTAGTGGCTTGCATATCAGTGTTGATGGGTATGGTCTTAAAGATTCTTTTTGGGCTGTTTGGTGATGACTCTTTGGCAGTTTCATGTATTGTTTACTTGATTGTTGGTCTGATGTTAATCCTGGAGTTAATCTATGCTGATTAGATATCAGTTTATATCTAATGCTGATTGCTGGTGGAGAGGTGCTTGGGTCTTTTTGTTCCCTTTTGGGCTGGGTGATAGTCTCTTTTGCATAGTCTAGATATATATAGTTAATGTCTATGTGTCTATTGATGGCTGATTTGTCTGGCATTTTTGGATTTGGCTTGATCTAGGATAGTCACCTTTTCCCAATTGAAACTATGGTTAAATCTATCTATATGGTGTGAAACTTAAGAATTTTCATCATGTCTTCTGGCTACTAGTTGGTATTTGTGGATGCATTCTGACAGTCTTCTCCTGTTTGTACTACATAGTGGTTGTTGCAGTACTTACATTATGTGTTGTAGATGATTCCTGTTCTATCTTCTGGTGTTGTTGGGTCTTTTGGTCTGCTTAGGGTGTTTTGAAGGGCTTTAGTTGTCTTGTGTTTTATGCTGATTCCCTGTGGTTGTAGTAGTCTGCTGATGGTTCATGAGATATTCTTGATGTATGTCAGTGTAAGCCTTTTTTAGGGATTTTGTTGTTTCTGCTGTATTGAGTTGAGTGGTCAGTGACTTTTTGATAAAGTTGCATGGATAGTGATAGAAGAAAGGAAATCCCGCCTCCCAGTTGCAGGAATCAGAAGGCAAAAAGGGACAAGCTTCCAACATTTCCATATTCATGAAATGTAGATGGAGCATTGAAATGGGGATGGACTGAGATAGATGGAAGTGGCTATCAGACATTGATAGAGACAGATGGCTTCCTCTGTAGATGAACTTTGCTTAGAGACTTTTTTCCAAGTCTAGCTATGGTAAAACGGTAGTCCAATGTCAGTGCAATGTCAGGTATTCTTTCATTTATTACCTAGAGCTGGCTGGAAAGCCTAACAGATACTGTAACTTCATTGACACATATCCACTATGAACCTAAATATCTTTGCTGACAAAAAATGTACACATAGCTCAGATTCCTTTCAGTATATTTGTGAAATTGGGGGGAATGCATCACTTACATTTATTTAAATTGAACTGCCACTTTAAAGTGTCCTTTGGGAGTTATTCACTGTGATTTTTTGTACCAGTGAATAGAGTGATATCAACTACAACTGAGCCAGCCGATTGCTTAGCTCTAATAATTTATGAACAAATTAAAAAATATTAATCCAGCATAGAACTTTGAGGGAGTCCACTTCTTATTTTCTTCCATTGAGAAAATTGCTTATTTGCTTTGCATTCTGATTTTAACCAAATAATAATATTGCCAAACTGTTCAGGAGTTTGAAGATATCTACCCTACATTCTATGTTCTATGGGTGGGAAAAAAAGGAAATCCTCATTGTGATAACAGCTAAAGGTTTGTTAGATCTGTTCAAGAACTTTATAGCATGTGGAAAAGCAATATGAAAAAGAATTATCCCTAAGCAGATATTTTCATTAATGTACCTCCTTTACTTAAGACTTATAATCACTTGTGTTAATGACATATATCATTACAGCAAATAATGCAATATATATTTCAATGCAATGGTATTATCTATGGCTTAGCACGTGGTTATTTTGATTTTTAAATTATTGTTTCTTGATTTCTTGGTGATGTAGGGAATGGTAGAAATAATAGCCGAAAACTATCATAACATTTGGGCAAAAAAGAAGAAAGTGGAATTGGAAAATAAAGGTAAAAATGAAATGTTTTAATTAGCACCTGACATTTGATATAGGACTATATGAAAATACCAAAAACATGATAGTAATTGTCTATGAGTATTTTCAAAATTTTGCTATTGCAGTAAACATTACTTAAGTTACGGTTTTCCTATAGGAGGAGGGGGTCATCCATTGTTGGTACCTTATGACACGTTGACAGCCAAAGAGAAAGCTCGAGATAGAGAGAAAGCCCAAGAACTATTCAAATTTCTTCTTGTAAATGGCATTGCCATATCTAGGTAAGTTATGCATCTCAAAGAAATAAGATTCTCTGTTCAAGTGTTCTGTTTTGTGTGATTTTAGAAAAAAAACTCCAGCAACAACTTAGTATCTTGCATGAAATAAAGGGCAGTTTTACATGCACAACATACACATGGTACTCTGTTAACAACCCCTTGTTCAGGGAACCATTCAAAATTAAGATGGTGTTAAGCAAATGGTAGTTGTGATCCTAGTTACCTCAGTCTCAACCTCCCTGCATTCACATGATCACAATTCAGTCGCTTCAATAATTATTTATTATTTATTTATTTATTTGAAGTTGTCAAACAAAAATGAGAACAAGAATAAAAGAAAAAAATTACAATGACAGGGACAATAGGCATGTTAGTGCACTTATGCACGCCCTCCACATTGCGTTATCCTGTGGTCAACTGGTTACCATTTGAGACCTTTTTTGGCAGCTTCCTTTTGGCAGTGCAACACAGCCATTCGACCCTGAGGCTGTACCCGGATCTTTGAGAGCCCGGTCGCAAGGGAGCAGCCGCCTGGCAACCCAAAAACAATAAGCCCTCCCCTTTAATAACCCCAAGGCCATATTTCGTGTATATAAGACCCTGTCGTATTTTCGGGGAAACATGGTAGGAACTCTTACCTTCATAAGCGACTCGACAGAAAATTGATACTAGAGATTATAATTATTGGTAACATTTAAATAAGAACGCATGGAATAGCAAGATGCTAGCCATATTATGGATTGAGAGAAGGTAGTCCTCCCTTCAGTTTTTCTCCCTCCACACCTTTACAATCTATTATGGCCTAAAAATACAGCTTTTACATAGAAATATGTCCCATTTGTCCCATCAGTCTAAGGTCAAAATATTCTTAATTGCTTTTTGCTTCCCGGAGGGAAATATATTTTGACGTCAGGCACAAATAAATGTTATTTTCAGCAATTCATCTTCCTCTCTTTTCAAAGTTATTCCACAGCTGAACAGTGTCTTGCTGTTTCATGATTGCCTTTCATGCAGATAATTCATGGATATATTTCCTTTCCATTAGAAGGGGGAACAATCCAGGGACTGAAAATTGCTCAAATGACATATGGGAGGAGCATCAAAGGCAATCAGTATTTGACTGGGTTGGAGGGTACCAAGGGCAATCATATTGGTTAGTTGGTGAAAATAGGAAATAGTCTTCATTACTTCTCCTAGCATCTGATGGAATTGCACAGTAAAGTCATTGTTCAGTGCAGTATTTTAGAAATAATGTAGGGAAAAAAGATTCAGAATTCAGAGAAGTTTAAGCATAACACTCTCTACAATTGTTTAGAGCAAATGCATGGTCTTTGTAACCATGCAAGACATGGGCAGTCTTGATATATTTTGATCATGATATAAATAGATATATACTTGTAAAAATTACAAACTGGAATATTATTTTCACATTACCTTCATTCTGTTAACGAGAGTATTGAAAATCTTAATTTATATTTATAAAATTCATGCTTTCTACACAACGGCTACAAAAACTGGCTATGGTTCCGCTATAGTTCTTTTGCTGTCAGTGACAACTAAAATCAAATTTTAAGAAAAATAAATAGATCTTAATACCAATCTCATCCTTGTAAATATATGCTCCAAACAATCTTGTAACCTAATTTAAGGAGGTAAATGCTAAATATGCCATGTTCGATCATCTAAATTTTTAAACATAATTTTAAATCAATTTATTTAAAATGATAAAAACTTAAATTGCAATAAGCATAGTGTTTCAAAATTTTGTGCTGCTTGCTAGATTTTTTTAAAAAAAAAACTATAGATGAAACTTTTGTTTCACTAGAGGCTTAAATGACTTGGAATTGGATACTTCATCAATGGAAAAGAGGTTTGCTTATAAATTTCTCAAAAGGATCCTTAAATATATTGACTCAGCTCAAGAATTCATTGCACATTTAGGTAAGTTTTGCTAATGTTTTTTAAAATGTAGTAATGAAAATGACACCTATTGTTGCGCCATTGCTTACATTAAGTATTTTTATTAGCATTATATTTATTACTGGTACTATAATAATAAATATTCATTCCCTCATGAGAAGATGTGACTTAAAGAAGGTCCAGATTTTTCTACAAACAGGAGATGTTAGAAGAAGTGGAGGCCCTGGCCAGTTTTCCCACTGAAGAATTGAAACCAACTCAATTTATTTATTTATTTATTATTCATGCTTCTAGACCGCCCCCTCTCCCAAAAGGGACTCGGGGCGGTGTACAGTCCATGCAAAATATATCAAAATACAATAAAAATTGAATATGTACAGTTGGAATGGAGGAGGTTAAAAATGAAATTAAAAGAACTGTACAAAGCAATATATATAAATATAGGATTTTGAACCCCTAAAACACACACAATAAGTTAAAAACAATACCCCTAAAATAACCAGTTAATACATTGTCCTCTACCCCTGGTTCCTTTGCTTTAGGATACATTTCTGTGATCGAGAAACAAGATGACAAAGTAGCTATGAACATGGTCTTACACGTCCCAGTATTTCTTCTTCAGAGGAAAAAGGGGACTATTATTCTTGGCCACATGAAATTTTCATCTTAATAGGAACGGGACATTGTAGGAAGATTCGAATAGGAGAATGAATGTCATTAGGAGCCTAGCTCCATGTTATGCTGTGTAATATTTTCTTAATCTTGTTTGCTCTTTCAGCTACAAACTGTATGACATGAAAAATATAATTACATAATTGCAGTTTTATTTAATTTATTTATTAGATTTATACGCTGCTTTTTCTCAGAAGCTTACCTGGGGATATTTCTTTATTTTATTCAGCAACCAATCTGTGGAGGTGAAAATGAAAGAGAGAAAGAGTGACTGATCAATATCAATTTCAGTAACTAAGGGTGTTTGTTTATTATGTTCTCCTTCAGGAACTCAATGTCTTCTTTCCTCCTTTTTTCCTCCCACAATAAATCCCTGTAGAGAAACTTAAGCTGAGGGATAGTGACTAGCGCTAGCCACCTTGTGAGCCTCCATAGCTTAGGATGAGTGTCAATTAGATCTCTGTGGTCTTTATCCAACACATTGGACTCAACACAACACTGGAGGTCTTACATATTTTCCATATGTAAAATAAGGTTTAATAGGGGAAAGCAGCAATTTAAAAAAAACTTACTCCACATTATTATTTTCTTAGCTTCATTTGCACTTGTTTTCATCTCTTGAAAAATCCAAAGCTGCTCTGTAATCTTCAACTAATTCTTCCCCCTTTTCTCACTGAAGATGAAAATAAATTTAGTAGAATGCAGAAGAAAGATATGTAGAAAAGATACAGTAATATTATCTACAATGGCAATCCCCCCCCCCCCCGGAAAACTCTGTCAGAAGTAGGAATTGGGCAATATGAATGGAACTTTCTTACTTTGATTCAAATTTATAAGTTTGCATGTAGTCTTAGTATTGACTACACTCAAAGGAGAGGATCGATAAATAGAACCATATGTTTAGCCTTCCTGCAGAATAAATTGTTGCTGCTTCTGGAATTCCACAAGCTTAAAAGCTGTGATAATAATCCTGCCTAATGTTGTTTATCTTTACGTTGTTTCTTCACAGAAGCCATTGTTACCAGTGGAAAAACTGAGAAATCTCCACATGATCAAGAAATCAAATTCTTTGCCAAAGTGAGTAATGTGTTACCTAAAACAATCTTCTTTAATTCCAACATTCTGATAATTTTGAGAGCTATGTGTAAAATAAAACATCTGACTTCACTGTAGATTATAGAAGAAATCAAGAGAAATAAATAAGAAAAATACATAAAGTCCCAAAATTATTGTATGGAGGTACACGTTTAAAAATTGTTCTTCTGCACCAGGGGGTGTCAAATTCGTGGCCTGCAGGCCAGATGCATAATGTGCTGGCCATGTCCATCCCCAGTTTAGCGAAGGGGGGGGGGAAGGTCTTTTTTTTTTTAAGCAAAATTTTATTGGTTTTTTTTTTAAATAAAAAGGAAAAGGGTATTGGAATGGATTACAAATTTTGGCAGTTACAATGTGTGAAAGGTGTCCCCACCCCCAGTACTCATAGTATTCATTTACACAAATAATTCAATATTACATAATAGTAATTTGTCAGCATATAAATTCAGATAACAATTTCAATCAATTTATATCAAGCCGATTTCCTTATTCATTTTTGTGATCTGAGTTTTCTTGGTATTGCCCCTTCTCCCCCCAGCAGCAGGGCTCCGGCCCCTCCCGTGTCTTGTATGTCAGGTGTAAGATCATCAGGTTTATCTAGGAGTACTTAATTTTTTTCCATAAAGGCCTGAGCCTCTATGATTGTATTAATTCTGACTCTTGTGTTGTCCCAGAATATTAACATACCTTCAGGCATCAGCCATCTGAACCACACACCCTTCTGGTATAGCTTCTTCGCTAATTACGAATAATTTTTTTCTTTTCTCTCTCACTTTCTTGGGGATCTGTATCAGAATGGTTATATCTCTATCTTGATATTTCAATGCTTGCCCTCTTTGTGCACTCAGAATCTCATCTCTTGTGGTCTTTCTGAGAAATTTAACATGTACCTCCCTGGGAACATTATGTGTTCTAGCATATGCTGAGTTTACTCTATAAACCAGATCCAGTTCCCACCCCATCTGTTGTCTTTCTTTCTGAATGTATTCAGCCAAGATGTTTGTCATGATGCCCCTTAAATCTTCATCATCTGCCTCCACTACATTTTGGAACCTAAGGAAAAAGGACATTCTTTCAAATTCTGTTTTCATTTGGTGGATTTCAATCTCCTGGTTCCCCTTCTGCACCCCTTGCACCTCCCCCCTCATCTCAGCTGTCCCTCCCTCCAAAAGATCTAGTCTCTGTGTATTTTTACTCATCTGGTCTTGATTCGCTTTAAGCTGCTCTCTCATCTCCTTTAGTTCACTTTTTATGTCTTCCTGTCCCTTTAAAATTTGTTGGAACATCTGTTGAAAATCCGTCTCAGCAGGTTTGGGCTGCATCAGTGATGTTAAAGTTTGTTGTCCGGATGTACTGGATACTGTTGATGTTGGGGCGGAGACAGCAAAGCCCGGCTTCCCCGGGGGTGGTCTCTTAGGTGGCATTATGTTGAGCAGTAAAAGTTCAAAGTCAATACAGAGAGGAAGTTAAGGAGGGAAACCGCCGAGAGAGTTCAGGAGGCTAGGAGTCCAAGCAGAGGGGAAATTATTCTAATTACTTCTGGCAGTAGAGTAAAAAAGTCCTTTGTTCCAGGGAAATCCAATTCAGCAGGAGATTTGTCTGAGTGTCACGGAGAACAAAGACAGGAAGCCTGAACTTCTATAGGTGGAGTCAGTTTTCAATGTTTATAAAGACAATGGAAGTGTGCCATCTTGCCCTGCCAGCCTCGGGGTTTAGAGGCATAACAGAAAGTTTACAAAGCTTCCAAAGTTTTCAGATCATCACCTCATTTATGAAGTTAAAATCCAAAATCCGCCTTCGTTATGAACGTGAAATCATTAGTTGGCTCTCTCCCTTCCTCCTCCTCTAGGGCCGAGAGCAAAAGGATTTAAAGCCGCCTGTCCGAGGGGGGGGAATCCCCCTCCCTCCAGTCACGCTTCTCCAGCCAAGTTGAAAGCGATTTTAAGGACAGCTGGCAGTTTTTTTCTTTCGTTTTCGGAAAGGTCTTGATATATCATGTGACGACAATGTAACACCATGAGTTTGACATCCCTGTTCTACACAGAAATTGTTGTGATTCAAATTCAAATTCAAAGTATTTCATTTAAGCCAATAGTCAATAGTAATGATCCACTGAAAACATAATTTCACCAGTATTATTTGTTTTCAGAGTTTATTTTATTGTCAATATTTCTATGCTGAGCTTTACCTTATGATTGTCAATGGTTCTATGTCATTGATTCATTTGGTAGTTAAGATGTCATAAGCATACATGAAAGTAATGCTGTGATAGTGCTATAGATTGCTGTTGAGCACAAATGGTGTTGAGATACATTATGCTAATGATTGATTACAGTGAGATATCAAATACTTGAATTTGGTATTTATAGGGTTTCTCCTGCCATAGTATATAATTGGCTTAGTATACAGGGAGTGTAGAGGGCATTGTAATGAAGAGCTCTCATTCTTCATAATTTTTGTGATTTAAACATATGTATTCTACATCAGCACAGTTACTGCTCAGAATGTTTCAGAGCTCTAGTCTTTCATTGGGTCTGTGCTTTATCAGAAGGTGTAGCTCTTTTCAACTCTCTCCATTCTCTTCTGATCACTAATAAAGTTCAGACCAGCAATAATGGATTGAGCTGTTCTTCGTCTGTTGTGGCCATTTCTGTTGTTTTTTGTTGAAACCAGGAAGTGCTTCTACTATCTGTTATCGATGTAAGATCCCATATTGTTGACATGTCTCCTTCAGTGAAGGGCACTTTGTGGATTCTGGTCTTTTCTGTACTAAGTCTGCTAAAGGGCTACCTTTACCAGGCTTACTACAATTATTGTTTTCCTTCAGGCATTAATTGATGCACCTATAGTAGTTTCAATAACCAAAAAGACCTTATTTTAGTCATCCCATCATCCCACATCAGAATCCATTTATTTATTTACTTGTTCCAAGCTACTCATGCCAAAACAATACTGATTATACCCCTTCATACAGTATTAGGATTAAAAACTACTAAATATAACAAAATATAAGTCAAATCAATCCAAGCATAAGTTATTCATCCAAACTCATCACTTGGCACCAAAACCTTGGGAAGAAACAACCAACAGTCAATTTTTTCTTCATAAGCTTTCTAGAAAAGCTAGGATTTCACAGGCTCCCACAATGCTAGGAGGAGCACATTGTCCTGATTTCTGGAGGGAGGCTGTTCCAAAAACAGGGGAAATTTCACTGATAAGGCTTGCCCTTCCTGACAATAACAGTGACCGTGTATGGACCCATGGTAAACTCTCTAAAATCTCATTGGATGAGTAGAGTTCATACAGAATAGATAATCTGGAAGCCATACACATCCAGGCTAAAACCAGTCACAGAAAAACCTGGCTGGGAATTTCATTATAAGCATCCATAGAAGAGCCATAGAAGAGCAAATAACATGCTTAATGACCTACTCATGACAAAATCTCCCAACACAAACACATAATTGTTGCATTGTAATAATTATATCTGTGCATGTATGTTGCATTTTGACTCCATCATAGTTTACGATGGACAACCTTGGCCTCTGCCTTTGTATAGTATGTTGTAGGATAGTGGGAGCTGTTACAAAATGTCATTTTAAAAAGCCCAACCAGATTTTTTGTGCATATGTGTGCATTAAAAAAGCTACAGTCAGCTCCTTGGTATCTGACCTACCCTTGTGGCTTCTGGTGACTTTTACAGATCTAATAATGATTCTTAAAGGAGTCAACCTTGACGTGGATAACTGAGAATCTCCATAGACAATGACTGTAGAGAAATAGCTATCACTCTATATAGGTATTTTATAGTCATATTCTACAGTTTGTATACATCTTTACTTCTTTAGGTTCTGCTACCATTAGTTGACCAGTATTTCACCAATCATTGCTTGTACTTCCTCTCTTCCCCAACAAAACCACTTGGTAGCAGTGGATATGCTTCCAATAAAGAAAAAGAAATGGTAGCAAGGTATGTAGAAAGAAAACATGTATATAGCAATGTACATTAAATGAATCAGTAATGGAATTAGTTGCATATGATTCTAGTCAATGTGCTTGTGTCACAGAAATGTGTCTGCAGAGGTAATTCTCGATGTACAACCACAATTATAACATAGACTAAACAATGCACCATATAAATAGATTTATTGTCGCTTATTTGGGGTATTTTAATTGCATTCAATTTATTTAGGGGTTTTTAAACATTGTGTTTTTACTTGTTTTTATCTATCAGTTCACCTCCTCCTTGTATATGTCGTATATATGTCTTGGTATATGTTTTGTTATATGTATGTCGATATATTTATTTCCTATGTTTTGTTGTACGCCGCCCCGAGTCCTTCGGGAGAGGGTGCGGCTAAGAAATAAATATTTATATTATATTATATATATTATAAAGTATCATCAAAGGGCAATTTTAATTTCAATTACAGTTATGGCACCTAATACCATTTACTAAAATTGTGGGGGAGGGGGATTCTTTTATTTCTCTTTGTAACTTAGTTATATGGTCCTGCTTACAGGGGCCAAATGCTATATTAAATGCTATATTGATTTTATTTCACTGCGTAGTATTGAACAGTGTAAATGGACAGTATATGATAATGTATTCATGTAATATCATTTTTTTATGCTGAAATATTTGGAGCTGGTAATTCCAATAAAAGACAAAATCCTTAGCCTAAAGATTTAAAATTCCTGGGAGCAAGTTTTCCAAAGTTAATTTGAAATCTGCAATCTGAAACTTCAAAAATATAACCAAAAACAAACCAACCTGCCTTAATTTTCACTTTCCCAATTCAAACCCTCTGTCCAGACATGTAGGCTTTAAATGACCTTTGAAAAATATTGCTTCTTTTTTTTCTACAGTGTATGTAATATAATTTTTTTTCCTTATAGAACATCTAGTTCTTTTTCCAAAACCACTTTTCAGACAATTTGTAAGATTTCTTTCAAAAACCTGGCATTAAAGATTATACTGTCATATCTGACAATAAAGGATTTTAACTTTGAGGAAGGTAGACAGTATGACATTTATTTAAAGATTAGATATATCCTTACCTTGATTGCTGCTATCACTGTGAGTAAAGCTGACAGAAGAACCTAATATATTCCTAAAGTAATTTTACATTCTGCCATATTTATGGAATTGATTCTCCTACCATTTTGCCATAAACCATTCAGCCTTTAGGCAATCTGGGGATAAGACTTTCTTCTAATACACAGAGAGTACTCAGTACATTTTTAAAAAATTCTCAGTGAGTATTCATTTCATTGAGCTTTAGATCTCTTATTTATTTTCTTTTTTCATTTCTTAAGGTTTTTAAAATCTTCATTAAATAAATTAAATTATTAGTGAAAATACTGGCACACAAATGGGAATAAAATACTTATGCATTCAAATTATTAATACATCACAGTCTTACTTGACTTTACTGAGCAGAGACCTTTATCTTCTCCGAAATATATACAAGATAAGGTGGTTCTTCCTCTCAGTGGAGGTTTCAATGGGCTCCAATTGCCCCTGGAAAGTTAGACTTTTAAAGTAGATGACAAGTATCAGCTATCAGTGTTTTCCTCTCCATGCCCCCCCCCCCATAAAATCTTTTAATGAATAATTACCATGGGATTTTGGTGAATGTATACCAGCATTTTCACAATTAACATTGTCTGATTGCTGAAAAATAGAATTAATAAAATAGAATTTATCATTTCCCCCTATTTAAATTATAATTGTATATAGCAGGGGTGTCAAGCTCACAGCCCACAGGCCAGATGCATCACGCGCCTGCCACCCCCACCCCAAGTTTAGCAATGGGGGGGGGGAAGTCATTATATATCATGTGACAACAACGTGACACATCGAGTTTGACACCCCTGGTATATAGCATTGCAGAAACTGTTTAACTTCAGAAACAGTTAACAAAGTAAATGTCACAGGAAATAGAGGGTTTTTTTTAGAATAATATTTACTTTTTTCTAGGTGTTAAAATATGTAGGCTTATTGTATTTCTAAAAACAGTTACAGCAACTGTTTTTCAAATTAAAAGGAGATATGGTAGTTTTTGCTTGGTTGTTATCCACACAAATGGTTTCTGTGTATGCTTCATCCTCTTATATATATATGTATTTTGTTTGTTTTAGCCTTTTCTGCAAACTTGCTGCTCTTGTTAGACATAGAATTTCACTGTTTGGTAAGTTAAAAAAATGGTTTTGCAGAAGTTTCAAAGTGTATGAAGTTTAGTTTGAGTTGCTTTTCAATTTATGAGAAAACAGTGTCATTTTTTTCTATGTTGAAGCACTATGCACCCACTTTCCATTAGAGGAACAATGCTGCACGGTTTTCGAATGTTTATATTTGCTTTTAAAACATGTTTTATTTCCTAATTATTCTGTCTCCAGCTGACTAGACAAAGTACATTGTTGTACAGGAAAGCTATACGATTGATTTGTAAAATAGAAAATAATGCATTATTTTACTACATATGTATTTTATCCGTATTCTGTTTGGATAAAATATTTTTACGGAGGTTTATGGATTATGTTAACAGCCCCAACTGAAACAATGTCATAGTGCAGACTTTCTGGACCTTCACTTTACTTAAATCTAGTGTTTAGGTCTCATTTAACAGGTTCTGTTAGTTCTGTCACTTTCCTTTGTACTTATCCATCCAATCTGCTGAAATGTCTTAGCAGAAGTTAATTAAACTATATAGTGGCTCCATTGCCATTATTAACTTATGGGTTCTATTTAACATTTAAAGATTTTGATACAAGTCCTGGGCTTAATGTTTCTTGCTGTCTGCTATCTAACGATTTACTTAGAAAATAAAAGCTGTTGCAGCCTAATCACAGAATACCTATGGCAAAGTTAATGTGATCTTATGGTGCTTCAGAAGTCAGTATGCCAGATGTTATGCAGCCATTGGGAGGTGTAGTAAATCTTATTAGAAAGGCTCTCGCTCCATAATCTCTTCCCAAAGAAAAAAATTACTAATAAGGAAAATATCAAAGCAAAGTATTAAAGTTGAATAAAATACCAATTCTTTTATGGGACTTATTTTTTTTAAAAATGATGGCAGGTTTATTCCATCCTGATGAAATTTCAGGATGGAAGTACTCCATTTCAAGCAAATAGAGGAAAGGGAGAAGTTGGGTGGCCCAGCTGAATGATGAATAATGGAGGAAGTAACATCTTAACTACAAACATTGTGATAAAGTATAAATCCCAATCAGGTATCTTACGTTGCTCTAGGAATAGGAAGCCAAAGTATTTTTTTCAGCAAGGATATGAGGTTATGAATATGAATGTGAAGTAGAGGTTCAGATAGAAGGTAAAGAAGAGGTACTTTTATAGTTCCTCTATGAATTTCAGGTAACTTGTAGCTAACCATGGCAGAAATAATTACTGGAAAGGGTATGGGTTTATTTTTTTAGAAAAAATATGGAGTGCTAATGCAAAATAAAATGCCATGACAAAATCCTGTTTGAAGGAGTAATGTGTCTATTAACAGTTTAAATCACAGATAGGTAGCCTGTAAATGACATGTGGCCTCAATAGCTTTAATGTAGGCCCTCTATTAGTCCACTAGATTGCACTGCAAACATGCTGAGTTTATCATAGGGAATTTTAAAAATGATTTTAACTAGTATAATAGGTGAAAAGGCTGCTACAAAGAAGTTGCTTATCCATACTTGAAATATAGAAATATTAATGGGAAAAATTTACAAAAGGAAAGCATTAATATCTGAGTAGTGTTTGTGTACATAGATGAAATAGCAACTCATTATTAGAGTAGGATAGCAGGTTTCCCTAGTATAAATACATTTGGTACACATTTTATTTTAAAATAATTTTCTTGTAGAGAATTTTTAAAGAGCAACAGTTGTTATTTCCTTCTATTTTGATTAGGTAGTGATTCTGCAACAATGGTTAGTTGCCTACATATCTTAGCTCAGACTCTAGATACAAGGTAAGTTTGATTATTTACTCCTGTTTTCCATTCCTACCAGTCAATAGTAAAAGGAGGAGAAGCTGTATTGGGCTGCTGCAGCAAGATAAAGTAAAATACAGTCTCAGAGCACGATAAAAGCGAACACATTTATTACAGGTTAGGCTTCCTGGGCGAGAGTTCATTTCCATGGATCAGTGAAGTGCTCTGTTGTTAGATATTAAATTGCCGTTAGGTCCTTTGTGTTTTTGCTGATGTAACACATATTTTTTACAAGTTTTCTCTCTACAATTTCTACCCACTGAAAGATTACAAATTGTGAATTCTGTTTTATAGAGACGCTTAAATCATATAAGCTTCCTGTTGCAGTTTGAAATCGCGTAGCTTAAATGCAAAGTTACCAAATAGTAAGAATGTTATGATAATATATAAAAGATAAAATCACTTTTCAGCTTTTTAATGTACACAACATATAAAACCCATCTGGGATTAATACAGATTGTGTGAATAAATGCAAACAATAACCAATAAGCATTAATTAATAAAATAATGTTTAACCATACAGAGAGTTGCTTTCTAAATGACATTTTCAAAATTATCTTGTAGAACAGTTATGAAATCTGGTTCAGAGATGGTTAAAGCAGGATTGCATGCCTTCTTTGAAAATGCTGCAGAAGATCTAGAGAAGACATCAGAAAACCTTAAACTTGGAAAATTTACCCACTCCCGAACTCAGATTAAAGGAGTCTCACAAAATATCAACTATACAACAGTGGCACTGCTGCCTATCTTAACATCCATTTTTGAACATGTTGCTCAGCATAATTTTGGTACTGATTTGCTTTGTAAGTCTTCTAATGTTTTAGCTTTTTATTATTACAATTGTTCTATTGTAATAAAGGAAGCATGAATGTGGTGTTACTTATCCGAAAGTCTAAAATCTGTATAAAAATCAAATCCTGGGTAAGGCTCAAATCTTCAGATAATTCCAAAATGATTGAATGGTGCTAATAAAATACTTTTTCTTCCATATTAGACTTTGTTTATCTATCTTATCTTATTATTGTATCTATCTCTACATGCTATGAACAAGAAAGTTGCATTTGTAGTCCATGACCCTCAAGGAAGAGGCTTTCATCCTGCAAAGCATCGATTTGAGTTGATAATTATTATTATCCATGCAATCTGAAAGGCATCCAGAGTGATTTTATAAAAATACATAACTGATAAATTCTTCCTTGAGGCTTATGGTCTCAAAAGAAAGAAAGAAAATTGTAAGAGAAAATGACTGAAACATTTGTAATAAGAGGAATACAATAACATTTCTTTTTTTCTCTCTTTCAGTAAATGATGTCCAAATTTCATGTTACAGAATTCTTTGTAGTCTGTACTCTCTTGGGACTGGAAAGAACATTTATGTTGAAAGGTACTTAATAAAAATAACTGGTTATGACGAACATTTCTTTTATTTGCATCAACAATGAGACTGCTCCAAATATAATTTGCAACATCTCAAATATTGCACAATATTTTGAATGCAAGATATATAAATTAATATTTAACTATGTTTTAATTCATTTTATTATATTTAGGCAACTGATGGGGTTTTAAACTTTTGGTTCTAGACTCATTGAAATGATATTAGATTCAATGTAATTCCCTACCTCCCAATCATCATAGGTGATACCTTACTCAGTAGTAGTAACTGTGAAAGGGATCTTGGAGTCCTAGTGGACAACCATTTAAATATGAGCCAGCAGTGTGCAGCAGCTGCCAAAAAAGCCAACACAGTTCTAGGCTGCATCAACAGAGGGATAGAATCAAGATCACGTGAAGTGTTAATACCACTTTATAATGCCTTGGTAAGGCCACACTTGGAATACTGCATTCAGTTCTGGTCGCCACGATGTAAAAAAGATGTGGAGACTCTAGAAAGAGTGCAGAGAAGAGCAACAAAGATGATTAGGGGACTGGAGTCTAAAACATATGAAGAACGGTTGCAGGAACTGGGTATGTTTAGCTTAAGAGAAAGAAGGACTAGGGGAGACATGATAGCATTATTCCAATATCTCAGAGGTTGCCACAAAGAAGAGGGAGTCAAACTATTCTCCAAAGCACCTGAGGGTAGAACAAGAAGCAATGGGTGGAAACTAATCAAGGAGAGAAGCAACTTAGAACTGAGGAGAAATTTCCTGACAGTGAGAACAATTAATCAGTGGAACAGCTTGCCTCCAGAAGTTGTGAATGCCCCAACACTGGAAGTCTTTAAGAAGATGTTGGATAGCTATTTGTCTGAAACGGTATAGGGTTTCCTGCCTAGGCAGGGGGTTGGACTAGAAGACCTCCAAGGTCCCTTCCAACTCTACTATTGTATTGTATTGTATCCTTAGGATGTTGAAAATGGCAAATTTTGTTGGCAGGATTACATAATTACATAGTCCTAAAACATTAAGAGCTTTTTTAGTCTGTTATTTAAAGATTAGATATTTGGGGGTAGGGAGAATCAGACAATTCTTTCTTCTGTAGTCTTTTTAAAAAAAAATTGAAGCCAACTGTCACCAATCTGGCTAGTAGCTGTCCCTCAGAATTGTTAGTAAGGGTGTTCCTTTCCTGGCTTGTTATGGTAACACATCTTCTGCTTTCAGTTATCCTAACTAGACTTTTGTATCTTCTTACTCTTATTAGTTTCACTAGTTTTCTGTTGCACAAGATCACACTGCTCCAACTTCAGTCAGGTCCATCTGACCATGTACTCCAGCAATATATGGCTTTACTAAAGTTAGTTTTAAGTAGACATTCAATTTACCAGTGCTATTTACCAGTTTATCCCTTATAAACAAGAATCTCTCTACATTATGTTATTTCCAGGATATGTAATGCCCTTTGCAAATCCCTATCATAAAATCTACACATTTTATTACACATAGCTATACTGAATAAACTTTATGGTTTATTGCAGTCAGCCAGATGTTCAGACTGGATTTGGCATTTTTATCCACCTATCTGGTCCTTCCCAAGAACCTGGGATAGGTAGCCATTGATGTTTTATGGAGTTAGAAGTATCATCCGCATGATGTTAGCTGTTACAAATTGCCCTTTGCAACTGACCGATGAAGAATTTATCAATGCTGATGATGCTCAAGTGGTGCTGCAGGTGTTTGGGGATTGCACCCAAGGTGCCTATTCCTATTTTCTATTACATCCAATGGAAATTCAAGAAAATAATAATGATTACTTTGGCAGTTAGTGCCCAAATTAATAAATAATCCACCAATAGGTGGATAACCTATGGCTCTACTAGAATGGGGAAAAAAGGTCTAAACATCAGTATGCCCCTCTTAACAGAAAAAAATAAGTCTATATATTAGTGGTGGTTAATCTTTTTGGCACAGAGTGCCAAAACAGGAGCGTGTATGTGTGCACTGGAGCACCGAAACCCTAAGGCTGCGTGTGCATGCACACCATTGCTAGCTGCATTTCTGGATTCTGTTGCACGCATGCCTGAAGACCAGTTGGCCAGTGCACATGTGCATGATGGAACCTGGAAGAGATTGGCTGGCCGTGCATGCCCGCTTGCCGGACCAGCTGGCTGGTGCACATGCGCACAACGAAACCCGGAAGTGCAGTTGGCAACGGCGAGCGTTGTGGGCACAAAGAGGGCTCTGCGTGCCACCTCTGGCATACATGCCATAGGTTCGCCATATATCATATAGAATTTAGCAATATTTAAAGATACTGTTTTTACACTATGTCCTGACCTCTGTTTAGAATTATCTTGGGGGGGAAAGTGTGCAATTGCTTGAATTACTTCAGTTAAAGAGCAATGCCATTTTCCTTTGTAGGAAAAAGCTAGGAAGACCCAGCTAGCTATTGAATGCACTACACACACAGAAGCTTTATATTTCTGTTAAACTGCAGGAACTTATCATCACTAATGCCATGCATCAGGGGGAGCCTTAATGCTTTATCTATTTTCTGGCTCCAAATCATCCCCATGGATTTTTAATCTCATAAAGTACAACATGCAAACTTACAAGACAAAATTTATATTATAAATCCTAGATGTGGGATGAAAATTGAAAGTGGATTTACAGACTATAGTAAAATGGAACTGTTGTGGCCCAGCAGCGGCCGGCTGAGCTGTTGGTGGACTCTGACAGCTCAGACCATTGTGGGACTGCTCTAGAGGATGAGGAAGACTCTGGAGGGTGTTTGGAGTCAGAGCAGGAACTAGAGAGGCCTGTTGGCCACCAGGTGGCATCTGAGTCAGGGAGCAGTGAAGAGGAACAGAGGGAGGTTGTCCCTGATGTGCGTGTGCGTAGAGCTGAGAGGAGAAAAGAATAGCTGTGGAGAAGATGTCATAGAAGGAAGTAGGGACAGCTGGCTAAGGTTGTGGTCCCTCCCAAAGAGTTTATAGGTGGAGCGACGGGAGGGGAATCTTTGTGGGAAACAACAGTCCATTTTACTAGCCGCTGAGAAAGCATTCCGTAAGTCTAATCTTGGTTTCTTGAAGATAGCATTCTTTGCTCCTAGCCAAGGGGTGGTTTTATCTCTGTAATTAGTCGTGGCAGACAGCCAAGCCTGTGTCTGCATATTTATTAGAATCACGGGACAGAACAGGAACCTTGGTCTGAATCATAGCAATACAAAGCTATTCTTAATGCTAGGAACAGAAGGTGGGAGGAATGTTCCAGAGATGAGAGGAAATGTTATTTGTGAAATACTGAAAAGAATCATACAAATTTATTTTAGAAAGTTTATGAGATGGGCAGAACAGCTTGCTCAAACAGTATCAGCAATAAATTTCAAGTGGAAATTCACATGAAGATCTCTTTTTTTCTCCCTTTGAATTTATAAAAAATAAATAGGTGAATCACTGAGGAAATAATGGTAAATCAACCCTCATTGAACTTCTTCTCATTTTCTGCAGAAATATATAACAATAAAAAGAAACAATCAGCAGCTTTTAAATAATTTAGAGTTTATTCACTCTTTTCATAAGGCTTTTATTTTAATCAAAGTAAATCAGTTATACATCCCACAAGGGTACTTTAATATTTTAAAGTACAAAAATAAGTATACCAAGCCACCAATAATAATGTTTGGCCCATTAGAAAAGGATTTCACCTATACCTTATTTAAAGCAACAGAAACAACCAACAGCAGTTCTTTCGTTGTTCTGAAGATATTTTAAAATACATACTGTTTCGAATTGCATTCTGAAGCACTACTTCATTTCGAAACATTTCTTATGCAAAAGCTGAGGCTTAACTCCAATGTGATTTGGAGAAATAGACTCATTTCTTAAAGATTTAAAATACGGAGGATAATTTCCTACCTTAATAATATTTTCTCTCATTTGTAGGCAAAGACCAGCTCTTGGTGAGTGCTTAGCTTCTCTTGTAGCAGCAATTCCAGTTGCCTTCCTTGAACCTTCTCTCAATCTTTACAACCCCCTCTCTGTCTTCAACACAAAGTCAGCCAGAGAGAAAGCGAGTGAGTACTTCAGAAAGTATAAAATTCTTTGTAATGAAGACACTGCATCTTTTTCTTTTTAAAAATGTCTAAAATTCTTATAAAAATTTATTAATGTGCCCTTTAGTTGTGCACGATAGAAACATCTACACCAAGACTCCATTTCTTTCAGAATGAATAATATGAATTATATTTAACTGAATTCCCATTCTTATAATCTCATAGGCACAAATTAATAGTAGGCAGTTTTCTGTGTTTTTATAGGTACCTCATTTAAGTGTTTTCATTTCGTGGTGTAGTTATATTAATTCCATATTTATGCAATCAGACTTAATTTAAAGCCAGAGTAGAAATCTGTGATCCTGATCTCCTTTGATGTTTCAGAGGTGGAGGTGAATAAAGTTCACAACTATAGCCCTGAGGTAAGGGGCCATAAAATTTTCTACTTCTATTACAGTCTTGATTAGCATCATGTTTCCTGAAGTTGCTATTTGCCTCTTGGGAATGAACACTCAAGTATCAGCACATTTCTTTCTATAAGCAAAATATCATCTTCAGGAGTAATTTCAAAAGAAGAAATTGCATTAAATATCCCACTGAGATGCAGACCCAGTCTTGTTACTAGATTTCATTTAATAAGAGTCAGGGTTGAATCAAGGCAGCACTTTGAAATAAATCCAAATCTGGAATGTAAAGCTATGAGGCAAATCAAAACAAGAATCAAACAGCAAACCAGGAACAAGGTTTAAATGAGGCACAACTGCGGAGCGAGACAGATGTAAGCGTTAAAAACAAACCTAATATATAGTAGACAGGAAGACCCTGTAGATTCATCAACAGATATTGGAAGCCATTGAGTTTTATTCTGTGCAGCATAGAGTCAGTCCATGGATAAAATGTCCTTAATGAAGACTTTGCTACTTGGAGTTCAGTGTTTCAAGACATAGGGAGTAGCATGCATATTCAGCCTTAATTTTGAATTTTCATAGATCCAAAAGTACCCTTCCCTTTAAAAAAGGCTATGTGAAGACAAACATGGAAACTGCTATATATTAAAGATACTGACTCTATAAGATTCATTTGAGATGGTTTAGACATCTTAATTTTCTTCCCTTTGGATTGCTCATGACAGTTACAGCTGTGAAATAAATGATTCTTGTGACTTCAGTGACTGAACATTTGTCTCAGTCTTTTTTTTAACTATCACGTTTGCTTTTCTAAGCAAATTGCCCAGATAATCCCTGATTTTAATAATAAGCAGGATATATCAAACTTTGAATATTTAAAGTAGTTGAATATATTGCCATTCTTTTTAATACCGTGTTTCCCCGAAAATACAACCTGTCCCAAAACTAAACCCTTGCCACATTTTTCGCGTGGGCAAAAATATAAGCCCACCCCCGAAAATAACCCCCCCCTCCGGCCAGGCAGAGCACCGTTCACTGACCTAGCGTTATTCCGAAAGCGCCAAGTCGCAGGAGCCGGAGGGGAGCGCTCACATTGTTTGCCGCCTTCGGGATACCGCTAGGTTGGGGAGTGGTGTTCTGCCTGGCTGAAGGGAAGAGTTGCCGGGCGGCTGCTCCCTTGTGAACTGGCTCCCGAAGAACCGGGCACAGCCTCAGGGGCAAAGCAGCCATGAGGTAACCATGCTCACGAGCAGCCGCGCGGCAAATCCCCTCTCCAGCCGGGAAGAGTGCCATTCACTGACCTAGGGGGTAATCCCTAAGGTGCCAAGCATGTGGCGCTCTGCCCGCCCCCCAGCTCCCGCGGCTTGGCACATTTGGGATACCCCCTAGGTCAGTGCATGGAGCTCTGCCCGGCTGGAGAAGTGGGTTGTGCGAGCGCCTGTTCCGCCCGCAGCTTCGCCAAGCCCTTGCCAGGCTCTCCCAGGCCACCGCCGCTGGCCGCTGCTGCCTGCTGCCGCCCGCCGCCGCCCCGCTCCGCTCCACGCATAACTTCCAAACTCCAAAACTCGGGGCCGAGTCTTCCAGCATCGGCTGCTCTAGGAGTGCTCTCTATGGTGGACCGGCTGCCGGACAGAGAGTCTTCCGGACAGAGTCTTCCAGCAGCCGGCCCACCATAGAGAGCACTCCTAGAGTGGCCGATGCTAGAAGACTCGGCCCTGAGTTTTGGTGTTTGGAAGTTATGCTCGGAGCGTGGTGGCGGCGGGCGGCAGCGGGCAGCAGCGGGCAGCGGCGGTGGCCTGGGAGAGCTGCGCAAGGGCTTGGTGAAGCTGCGGGCGGAACAGGCGCTTGCGCAACCCCCTTCTCCAGCCGGGCAGAGCTCCATGCACTACCCTAGGGGTATCCCGAATGTGCCAAGCCGCGGGAGCTGGAGGATGGGCAGAGCGCCACATGGCTTGGCACCTTAGGGATTACCCCCTAGGTCAGTGAATGGCGCTCTTCCCGGCTGGAGAGGGGATTTGCCGGGCGGCTGCTCGTGAGCATGGTTACCTCATGGCTGCTTCACCCCTGAGGCTGTGCCTGGCTCTTCGGGAGCCAGTTCACAAGGGAGCAGCCGCCCGGCAGCCCCAAAACAATAAGCCCTCCCTGATAATAAGCCCAAGGGCATATTTCATGGGGCAAAAGAAAATAAGCCCCTGACGTATTTTCGGGGGGACTTATATACCACTCCATAGTCCTTTACAGCACTCTCTGAGCAGTTTGCAATGTCAGCATAGCGCCCCCAACAATCTGGCTCCTTATTTTATGGATGGAGTCAACTTCAAACCCATCAGTATTGAACTCCAGACTATGAGCAGAGTTAGCCATACAACTCTGCATTCTAACCATTGCACTATCAGGGCTCTTAATTAAAAACAACTCTTGAAAATGTCATGTGTTAAATAATAATAATAACTCTTGAGAACAGGTGATAGTTGTCTAGTCATAACCCCACAGTTTACAGTACATTTACTGAAAATTCAACATTGGGGAGGCAATTATCGAGACAATAGAGGACACCTCTTGAGACTTTCCAAGAGATAATTCTCTGTATCCGTTTAATTCACTTTTATAAGCAGTGGAATATTTAGATTACTTTTCTGAGAACATTTGTCTGTCTGGTCTTATTTTCGTCTTAACAACATAACACCTATTAAGTGGTTGTACTTCACAGCATTGTGCTGGTTTCTCAGTATATCTCTGGCAGGAACAAAAATGCTGTATCTCATAATATGCCGCTGTATGTGGGAATTTTTTGTGTGGGTTAGGATTCAACAATCAGTTCCTTTTTGTAGACCGAAGTGTTATTTTGTAAGCAGGAACTTTCTTCCTAAATTCCTGATGAGAACAAGGCTGCTGACATGAAAGGAATGAAAAACTCTTTTTAATAGCACTAGCACTTAGGCTTAAGTGCTAGTGTAGTATGCGAGCAAAGTATCTAATGCTGTTAAACAGAAGTTAGATCTGTTGAATCATGTTTGCTGCTATGGACAGGTAGCCCAGACTCTCTTTCCAACTAAGAAAGCAGGGGATAAAAATATAGCTTTTTGTTCCATGTTATGATAGAAATTATATTAGTTAAAATGTGCTTTAGCTTTTTCAAAAAAATAAGTATGCTAGCCTACTTAAACATATTCTTATATGATATAAAGTTATAGGCATGCCTGAGACAGTAGAAGAAATGTGTCCAGAAATCCCTCATTTGGATGGCTTAATGAAAGAAATAAATAGTTTGGCTGAATCTGGAGCCAGGTACACTGAAATGCCACATGTAATTGAAGTGATCTTGCCCATGCTATGCAACTATCTGTCGTACTGGTGGGAAAAAGGACCTGAAAATAATTCAGAGACTGATGGATCTTGCTGCACAATGGTAACCTCTGAACATCTTAGTATAATATTGGGGAACATATTGAAAATCATCAACAATAACTTGGGAATAGATGAAGCAATTTGGATGAAAAGAATTGCAGGTACTTACTATAGAGCTCTTTCTACATTTGTTGGTTATTCTATAATTCTCCTAAATTTTGATGAAAGTGTTTCCACAATGCCTGGTTTACATTTAACAAGTAATATACTATGAGTTCAGCATTTGATTAAATATCAGTATTAAATATAGGCTTTCTTTCCAGTGGAAACTTTTAAGTGAAGGCAATAAAAACTTATGCGTTTTCTATTTAACAAAGCAGAAATACATTACCTCCTCTCTTTCCAGGAAGTATAGTTAGATTTTAAACATTAATAAAGGCAATTGAAAGCAATACTAGAAATAAGTAGAACCATGTTCATCCATTATTGGGTATTCTGTAAGGCACATGAAAAGTGTAGCTAAATTCACTAGACCTGCATCACTGAGTAGATACTGAGTATCTCATTTATGTAGGACTGTCTCATAATGTCTATAGAAAAAAAAATTCATTAGAAATTTTAAAATGCTTTTTAAACCTTTATGGCATGCTTGGCTTCTATTTCATTTAAATACATTGTTGTAGAATGGATATTATATATGGCTCTCAGATGTGGTACAATATGTTCTAGAAAAATGTTGTTGTTTTTTTGAAATTACAAAATTAGTGTTAGATGTCACATCCAACCATGCATTAAAAATAATCCATGGTAAATTTTGGGCTACTTTGGTCTGTATTTTATATTTAAGAAGCAACTTGATTTTTCTATCATTTTAATTAAACAACAGATTCCCATTGCATCCAAACATGGAAAATTCATTTTTAGTTAACAAACCAAAGTCTGCAGTCACAGACTGACTGTTGATCAAACCACAAATAGCATAAAATACATTTTTCAGTTGGGGGATAATGGCAAATCGGCATGAAATTACAGTGTACTGTTATTATAATAAATAATGCACAAAACAACAGTGTACTATTATTATAACTGAGTTGAGTCTTAGACTCAAAGTTCAGTGCAGCAATAAACCAGTACTTGAATAAATTTGTATATATAAATCTTTTCAATGTAATATATTCTATTAAAATTTATTTTTATATATTTTTTGCATATAGTGTATGCTCAGCCAATCATAAGTAAAGCAAGACCAGATCTGTTGAAAAGTCATTTTATTCCGACTTTGGAAAAGCTAAAGAAGAAAGCCATTAAAATAGTGATTGAAGAAGAACAATTGAAAGCAGACAATAAAACTGATACCCAAGAAGCAGAACTTCTCATTCTAGATGAATTTGCAGTTCTTTGTCGAGATCTTTATGCCTTTTATCCTATGTTGATCCGCTATGTAGACAACAACAGGTGGGAGAACTTAAAATGTCCTATTTATTTGCAGAATTTATAAGTTGTAATTTCAGCATAATATAAATGTTCCCAAAATGGTTAACAAAATGAATAAGCATCAGTACAAATAGATTAAGAAATAAAAATACCTAAAATAACTACCTTTTGTTTGACCAAATAATAAGTTAGCTCTATCTATAAATGTCAGTACTGACATTTAAAAGCTGACTTTCCTAGTTTTTAAATACCACCACTTACTTTTTGTGAGGGAAGCACAAAATTAAAATCTAATAATGTTTTGGTTCCTGCATAATACCTAGCTAGATTTTAAGTAACTTGTAAATTTTTAAAGTTGGGAGAAGAGGCTGGGATAACTTCTGGAAGAGCCAGTGGATGCCAGAATGTCCTAAAAAGAAAGTTTCAAACAAAAACCCTTAATGAAAATGCTATCTCTCTTGATTGCCAACAGTAGCACTCTATAAATAATACAATAATACAATAGCCGAGTTGGAAGGGACCTTGGAGGTCTTCTAATCCAACCCTCTGCCTAGGCAGGAAACCTTATACCATTCCAGACAAATGGCTATCCAACATCTTCTTAAAGACTTCCAGTGTTGGAGCATTTACAACTTCTGGAGGCAAGCTGTTCCACTGATTAATTGTTCTCACTGTCAGGAAATTTCTCCTCAGTTCTAAGTTGCTTCTCTCCTTGATTAGTTTCCACCCATTGCTTCTTGTTCTACCCTCAGGTGCCTTGGAAAATAGTTTGATTCCCTCTTCTTTGTGGCAAACCCTGAGATATTGGAACACTGCTATCATGTCTCCCCTAGTCCTTCTTTTCATTGAACTAGACATACCCAGTTCCTGCAACCGTTCCTCATATGTTTTAGTCTCCAGTCCCTTGATGATCTTTGTTGCTCTTCTCTACAAGTGAAAATAAATAGCAAGGATGCAGAAGGTCCATATTGGCTTTTGGTTAAAGTAATGCTGGGCTGAAAACCAAAATTTTGAATCTACCTCAGAAAATTATGGGAGTCAATGAGTTTTTTCAGTGTAGATTACCTATGATATCAAGATTGTTAATAATCTAGGTATTATGTACGACACTATAAAACACCCAACAATATTACAAAACCAGAATGTTGCAAGCACTGTGTCCTGTTCAATGAAGGATAGAAAAATAAATACAAACCAAAGTCATAGTTGATGGTGAACAGCAAGGATAGTTGAAGTCCACTCTGAAAGTAATACTGTACAATCAGAGGAATAAGTCTAGATTAGTCAAGAAGGAAATTCTCCCAGCGGCCAAATAGATACTATTGGGGCACTCTCATGCAAATCATGGAGATATACTGCTAACCTTTCATTATTCCCCTGCTACTTATGTGTCAGGGCATTTTCTGTCCAACCTGTAATAGGTCTCAAGACATTCTTTTTTTTTTCCAAAGAATTTTATTGGTTTTTTAAACATTTATAGGGAAAAGGGTAAATGGAAGGGTATACAAATTTTGGCAGTTGCAAGTGTGGCAGGCGCCCCCTCCCTCCAAACTCATAAAATACATCTGAGTATAAAACATTAGTACATAATCATATAAAATCAGCATATTAATTCTAAAAATATTTTCCATCAGTTTATATATTGTAATATATAATCTACATATAATTTCATTACTACTTTCGGTCTGTTTATAACAATGTGGTTTTCTTATTCATTTTTGTGATCTGAGCTTTCTTGGTATTGCCCCTTCTCCCCCCGCTGGCAGACCTCCGGCCCCTCCTGTGTCCTGCGTAACCGTTGTAGAGTCTTCTGTTTTTTCTAGGTTTGCTTTGTTTTTTTCCATAAAAGCCTGTGCCTCTATGGGTGTATTGATTCTAATTCTTGTCTCCTCCCAGAATATCAGCATACCTTCAGGCATCAACCATCTAAACCACACCCCTTTCTGGTATAATTTATTCGCCAATTGCGAATAACTTTTCCTTTTTTCCCTAATTTTCTTGGTGATCTGCTTCAGGATGGTTATCTCCCTGTCGTGGTATGTTAGTGCCTGCCCCCTTTGCACACCCAGAATTTCATCTCTTGTGCTTTTTCTAAGGAATTTAATATGGACCTCCCTGGGTACATTGTGTGTTCTAGCATAAGCAGAGTTCACTCTATAAACCAGATCTATCTCCCATTCCATCTGTTGTTTTTCCTTGTGGATGTATTCAGCCAAGATGTTAGTCATAATGTCCCTTATATTTTCCCCATCTGCTTCTATAACATTTTGAAATCTAAGATAAAAGGACATTCTCTCAAACTCTGTTTTCATTTGTTGGATATCAAGTTCCTTGTTTCCCCTCTGCACCGCTTCAACACCCCCCCTCACCTCCGCCACCCCACCCTCCACAAGGTCCAATCTCTGTGAGTTCTTATAGATTTGGACTTGATTCTCTTTAATTTCTTCCTTCATTTCCTTTAATTGTTTCTTAATTTCTTCCTGGCCCTGTATGAGTTGCTGAAGCATTTGTTGCAAATCCATCTCTGTACTCCTGGGTTGCATCAGTTCTGTGATCTTTGACTGTGTGGCAGGACTGGATGTTGCAGATGTAGGTGCAGAAGTAGCAAAGCCAGGTTTTCCAGGGGGTGGTCTTTTTGGAGACAAAGACATTCTTGATACCTATGTTCACTATCCACTTATGTATTTTTAACAATATCCAAATCAATAGCTATCAACATCTTTATTTATTTATTAATCAATAAATAGCCATCCATCTCTGTGAAGGTAAAGATAGATGTATAGAATGTATAGATGTATAGAGGGGGAGCTAGACCTTGCGGGGATAACGGAGACCTGGTTGGGCCATGAGAGTGGTTTACCCCTCGTGGAAATGTGCCCACCAGGTTTCCGGGCATTCCATCAGCCCCGGGCCCTGGGTAAGGGTGGTGGGGTGGCAGTGGTTATTCGGGAATGTTTAGAGCCGAGGGAGTTCACTGTCCCTCAGATACCCGGGTGTGAGTCCCTTGGTGTGAACTGGGGCCCAGGGAGGCAGTGGGGCTTGCTGATTGTATACTTGGCTCCTCGCTATGCATCAGCAGCCCTGCCCGAGCTCCTCGAGCTAATCTCAACGACGGCAATTGAGACTCCCAGACTTCTGGTCATGGGGGACTTCAACTTGCCGTCAACGGGAGCGGCTTCTGAGGTGGCTCGGGAGTTCATGGCTTCCATGACGGCCATGGACCTGACCCAATTAGTGCAGGGCCCCACTCACGAAGGGGGCCACACACTGGACCTCATTTTTGTATCTGAACAGTGGACGAGTGATCTGGGAATAGGGGATTTAGTCATCACGCCCCTGTCATGGTCAGACCACTCATCCCTTCGGCTGGACTTCCCTGGCACTATCCCCCACCGCGAGGAGGCGGAACCAGACTCTATAAACTGGTACCGCCCCAGGCACCTGATGGAATCAGATAGATTCCAGACAGAGCTTGGGCCAATACCTGTAGCCTTGTCCCGCTCCCGCTCCGAGGACCTAGTGACTGCCTGGAATAGGGCGACGACTGGGGCCTTGGACCGGGTTGCGCCTTTGCGACCTCTCCTGCGGCATCGACCCACCCGGGCTCCTTGGTTCACTGAGGAGCTTAGGGTGATGAAGCGCCACAGGAGACGTCTAGAGAGCAGGTGGAGGTCCTCACGCTCCGAATCTGACCGAACACAGGTAAGAGCCTATTTGCGGACTTACCTTGTGGCAATAAGAGCGGCCAAACGTAGATATTGTGCTGCCCTTATTGCGTCCGCGGATAACCGCCCTGCCGCCCTGTTTCGGGTGACCCGCTCCCTTTTATCACAGGGGGCGCGGGAGACACCCTTACAGGGTAGAGCAGAGGAGTTTGGGGAATATCTTCAGGACAAAATCGATCAGATCCGGAGCGGGTGGACCTCCGTCAGTGGACCAGACGAGCCGCCAACAGCGAGTCTTGAGAGACCATTCTGGGAGGAGTTTGACTCTGTTGCCCCCGAGGATTTGGACAGGTTGCGTGGACGGCTGCGACCCTCCACATGTTTAATGGACCCGTGCCCCTCCTGGCTGGTGCTGGCAGCCTGGGAGGTGACACGAGGCTGGCTCCTGGGCCTGGTGAACGCCTCACTGGGTGAGGGATACTTACCAACCACCTTGAAAGAGGCGGTGGTGAGACCCTTGCTCAAGAGGCCTTCGCTCGACCCAATGGAGCTAGCTAATTATCGTCCAGTCTCCAACCTCCCCTTCTTGGCGAAGGTTGTTGAGAATGTGGTGGCGCAGCAATTTCCACGACACCTGGACGAATCCGACTATCTAGACCCACGCCAGTCCGGCTTCCGACCCGGGCACAGCACTGAGACAGCCTTGGTCGCGTTGGTTGATGATCTCTGGAGGGCCAGAGATAGGGGTTGTTCCTCTATCCTGGTCCTATTAGACCTCTCGGCGGCTTTTGATACCATCGACCATGGTATCCTATTGCGCCGGTTGGAGGGGATGGGAGTCGGAGGCACCGTTTTGCGGTGGTTCGGCTCCTACCTCTCCGACCGGAAGCAATGTGTGTTGACAGGGGGGCAGAGGTCGTCCCTGAGGCCACTCACTTGTGGGGTGCCACAGGGGTCGGTCCTCTCGCCCCTCCTGTTCAACGCATATGTGAAGCCGCTGGGTGAGATCATCCGTGGTTTTGGGGTTGAGTACCACCTGTACGCTGATGATACTCAGCTGTACATTTCAAGCCCAAACCACCCCAACGAGGCTGTCGAAGTGATGTCCCGGTGTTTGGAAGCCGTCGGGGTCTGGATGGGGGACAACAGACTCAAACTCAACCCCTCCAAGACAGAGTGGCTGTGGGTACCGGCACCTCGGTTCAGCCAGCTGACTCCATCGCTGGCCATAGGGGGCGAACAACTGTTCCCTGTGGAGCGGGCACGCAATTTGGGCGTCCTCCTTGATGCCCGGCTGTCAATGGAGGACCATGTGGCAGCCGTGGCAAGGGGGGCGTTCCACCAGGTTCGCCTGGTGCGCCAATTGCGCCCCCTACTGGACCGGAGTGCCCTGCGCACGGTCACTCATGCGCTGGTGACGTCTCGCCTGGACTACTGCAATGCTCTCTACATGGGGCTTCCCTTGGGACGCATCCGGAGACTGCAGCTAGTTCAGAACGCAGCCGCGCGGGTTATTATGGGGAGTACACGTTACTCCCACATAACACCTCTCCTGCGCGAGCTGCACTGGCTACCTGTGGCCTTTCGGGTGCGTTTCAAGGTATTGATCACCATCTTTAAAGCGCTCCATGGCATAGGACCTAGTTATCTGCAGGATCGCATCCTACCACACTCGTCCCTGCGACCTATCCGCTCACACAGGGAGGGGCTCCTCCTGGTGCGGTCCGCTAGGCAATGCCAGCGGGCGACACCTAGGAGTAGATCCTTCTCTGTGATGGGCCCAACCCTCTGGAACGACCTCCCCCCTGACATTCGAACTACCACCGACCTCCGTTCCTTCCGTCAAAAGTTAAAGACTCACCTATTTCAATCAGCTGGCCTGGCACTTTCTTAGTTTTACCTCCCGGGGATTTATTTTAATTGGGTTTGGGGTTTTAATTGGGATGTTTTTAGGTATTTATTTCTTGTACAGTCTATCTCCCCCTCTAAATGTATTTTAAATGTATTTTATTGTTATGACTGTATTTTATTTGCATTGACTGTACACCGCCCCGAGTCCCTTTTTGGGAGAGGGGGCGGTCTAAAAATCTAAGAAATAAATAAATAAATAAATAAATAAATAAATTCAGTTTGTCTCTAATATACATTAGAGTCTCTAATATATATCTTCCAGGAGCATCATTTCACTCCTTTGTCATCTAATGGTTGGGCCACTTTCCAAGCTGTATTATTTGCGTCAAATGTTTTTATAGAATTATTCAATTTCCCTTAGTGCTCAATTGTTCTTGTTTATTTACACATTTTATGGTTGCCCAACTCAAGCACTGTGACCCTGACTGGCTTATAGCATTAAAAAATTCACAAAACGAAATCCATAAAACCCTACCCCAACCTCATCCCCTTGATGATTTGTTGCGGTTGGCAAAACATTACTTGAATTGTTTTTCTGTTCATTACTAACCTTCGAGGAACTAAGATATATTCTGGAAAACATCCCTTTAAAATATCCAGTTTATCAAACATTTTGTCTTGCGTACATACAAATTGTGTGTTGGCTTGCTTCAATAATGTTGAAAATTCATATGATGTGTAAATAATAGATTCTCCTTATCTTGAATCAATCATCAAGGGAAAAAAGTCAAGGTCATTCACAAGGATTGAGTCAGGGTCACTTCATGGATCAACAACCAGTGTTAACTATCCTGATAAGTGGAAAGTTTGATAGTGTTGACACATGACACAACAAAGAATAGAGTGCTTCCTTGAGAAAAATCAATAATGAATAGGAGAAAAGGAGCATTATTGTCCTCAAGCTTCACTAAATTTAGGAGAGTCAGAAAAAGAAACATTTGAATGACTGCCTTTCATATCAACTCAAATGGATGTCAAGCCAGCGAAACATTCAGAATAGTAACGATACTTGAGATTTTATCAAAGATGTATAAAAAGCTTTTAATACTCCGTGTTTCAGCTTCCCAAAGCAGCTTGTTGCAACATTTACCATTTAGAGATTTATTATTGTAAAAGTGACTGAAATTATTTAACAATATTGATAATATTGTGGTTTATTAAAATATAAAATCATGTTTTTCTAATCCATGTGGCCCAAGGCAGTTTCGACTGATTCTTTGCTAACATGCATGTTCTTATATTTAAACATAAGCTTTTTCTAATATTGCAGGGTTAGAGAGGATATATCATTTCTGAAATGAATAAAAAAAAAAGAAAATGACTATGGATTCTAAACTGTGGAAATGTATTAAGGCTTTAAGTTGCTAAAAAAAGAATATTGATTGATTTTGGTGCCGTGATTGACAGATATCCTTCTACGCTTACTTAGAACTAAGTTCCGTTCTTAAGCTCAATGGGATTTACTTTGGTGGAGACGTGGATTGAATTGCATTATTAATGCATCTGCCAGTAAAAGGAAGGGCATAGTGAACAATTCTCCTGTGCACACTGATAATTTGATACATGACATCAGAAACAAAGTGCTAAAGTGAAAATTAAAAAGTAATGATCACATGGACTTCAGTCTAATAATCTTATACTGCTTCTCTTTTAAGATCAAACTGGCTTAAAAAACCAGATGCTGATTCTGATGAACTTTTCCGCATGGTGGCAGAAGTTTTCATCCTGTGGTGTAAATCCCATGTAAGATAGTATTTCACATGCTAGTTTCACAATACTGTATACATGTTGTTATGTATGTAAAATAAGTGATCAAAGGACGTGTTTATCATTTTTTACAGAATTTTAAGAGAGAAGAACAAAATTTTGTGATTCAGAATGAAATTAACAATTTGGCATTTTTGACAGGTGACAATAAGAGCAAGATATCAAAAGTAAGTGAAAAGCATTTAGTATTCAAATGTGCTGTGTAACAATTGTGTTAATAACCTATTATACTATTGCATAACAACCTACTTTTTTGCTGAGGTTGATTAGTTAGTTTAAAGTGGAAATCAGTTTTAATCATTCAGTTAACACTATATAAAGAGGCAATAAAATCAAAATATAGTTTCCTTGATTGAAACATACTTTTATATAGAAATATACCACTAGAAATTTGTATTTAGGGGGTTTGATTTTGTTCTTTTTGCTGTACTGAGACAAGAGGAACCTAGCCCTTCTGTTTAATCAGATGTCTATCTATTATGCGTGCATGCGTGCGTGCGTGTGTGTGTGTGTGTGTGTAAGAAAGCTTGTATTTCAATAACTCTAGAGAATAACAGAATTACTAGAACAGATTCACTTGATCTAAAGAACTGAAATGAGATGCACATACCATAGACAATAGTGATTTTTAGATATTTTTGAAACTAGTATATTTTTATAAACAAAAGAGAAAACCTTAAAAACCCTTTGTTTATTAAATTTGAGAATTACCATTTAGGAAAAGCAAAACCCATTCTTACTGAGATGATCCATGGATTTTGGGCAATTAGAGGATTGAATGAATAATTTGTAAATTCTATGTAGAAGGCTGATGATCTGAAATGAGAAAAAGGTATTATGATATATTTGAAAGGGAAGAGAAATGATTTGATGCCTAAGACCATTTATCAGGCATAACTATACATGAACTGCACACAGGAGGTTATAGTATCATAGAGTTAGAAAAAAGAATATCTATTCAAAAGTATTATTTAGAATGGCATCAACTAAAACAGCAATCTGTGGACCGGTACCAGTCCTTAGCACTCCAGAAACTGGGCCACATAAACAAGTGAAATCCCATTCGTAGGATGCAGGCACCACATGAAACCATACTCCCTCCAGTCCACAGAAAAACCTCTCTCCACAGAACTGGTCCCAGTGCCCAAAAGAATGGAGTCTGCTGCACTAAAACACACTAAAATGTTTATAAGTGGCCTTTGTTTGAAAATCTCCAGCAAAGGAAAACCTACCAATTCATGTTCTATTTATTGCTTTGACAGCTCAAACAGCCAAAAGGTCCCCCATGCTATATAGCTTGAATTTACTTCCTTGTTCTTTTAATTCATGGTTCTGGTTCCAACCTCTGGGCTAATAATAAATTTTTGTATTATGTGATAGCTATTCAGATATTAGAAAATTGGTAGCACATATCTCTTCAGTTGGGTCTTGTATAGAATATATTTACGCAGATTCTTAGGGTATTATCATGGTTCAATTCCCTGGATCTTCTGATAAGATTAGGGAAGCTACTAAGAACCCTAAAAAATGTCAGACAGTTTTTCCAATATTTCATTAAATGGATGAAGTGTCTCAATATAATGCAGGATTCAATTTTTCAATTCAAACAAAATATATAAAAAGTTTACTTTCTTCAATGTATATGGCTAAGCTTTTTGTAAATATCTGGAATGACCAGGTCTAAGAAACCAAAATTAATTGTTGTCAGTAATGTAACTTTCCTTTTTGGGTACAGAACATAGAATAATCAAAGTCTTTATAATCTGATCTTCTATTTAATATAAAATGGCCTAAGAATTAATTGATTTGATTTTTTTGAGGTATATTACTAAATTTGCTATCCTGAACTTATGAAAAAGCAATGCACACAAAGGCCATTAGCTCTTATTAGAGACCTCTACCAGAATTAATTGCCCTTGTAAGTATAATATTTGATAAATATTAAATAGAGGCAGTTAAGAAATAGCAGTAGAAAAGAGCTGTTGTTTAGAAAAGAGAGTACTGGTTATGAGACGATGGTGAGTTGGATGTGCCGGGAGGGGGGGTGGACTGAAGAAGAAAAGAAATCTGACTTTTCTTGGTATATCAAAAATACACAATCCTGACATACCTTATCATCCAATTGCCTTATAGCCAAAGAACTTATAAAAAAACTTGTACATCTCACAGAGGTGACAGAATATTCTATTAGCTCTCTAGAAAATCAAAGTGCCTCCAGAAAATAAAAAAATCTAGTAACAGAAGATGACATTGTGGTTTCATCTGATGTCACAGCATTCTTTATGTCCATCTTTCCAGAACTAACAAAATAATCCATGGCAGCCATATACACAATACACATTACCTAGTCAAAAACCCTTGAGGTCAAAATACAGTCATGGACGTAATCAATCTTTGCCTCACTGCTTACTTTCAGTTTTATGGACAAATGTACCAACAAATAAGAGGAACATCCTGGGATCATCACTCTATCCATGGCAGAGACCATTATGCAGCATCTTCAAACAATAGCATTCCCAGACATATAACCAAAAGCATGAATCCGGTATGTAGATGACACCTTGGTCATAATAAAAAGGAGAAGCTAGATAAAGCATATGAAACAATCAACAGTATCTTCAAAGGAATAAAATTCACAATGGAAGAAGAAACTATCAACACACTACCCTTTTTTTGGTATTCTTATTAGCAGAGGAAACAATGGCAAATTAGAAACACAAGTCTATTGAAAAACAATCCACACTAACTTACTCTTCCATTAACAAAGTAACAACCAAACCTCCCACAAGAGAATCTGTATAAAATGAAACAACCCAGAACACCATATATCAGCAACCAACAAATTACTACAACCACATGGCATCACTTTAGCGCACAAACTAATTAAAGCCCTCCAAAACATCTAAAATAAACCAAAAGACCAGTAGGCCAAGAAGAAGAAAAAACAAGTCAACTATAACAAAAAGTGTAAGAAATGCAACAGCCACTATGTAGTGTAGACAGAGACTAGTAGAGCACATCCATAAACACCAACTAACAGTCAGAAAACACAATGAATATTCCTTAATCTCACAACACAAAAATAGATTGAGTTTCAAGTGGGAAACCGTAAGCATCCAAGACCAAGCTAAATCCAAAAACTCTCAAAATTTTCTGGAATTTTCAGACAATTCAGCCATCAATAAGACACATTGAAATAAACTAAATTTGCACAATACTCAAAATAGCTCAGAGAGCACCAAGAACAATTCATGCCTGAGCTACATATAGTCTCTTTTACTGTATATTGTGGGTTTTTTCCCCTATACTCCTATGTATTTTTGTGCTCTTATACTTGATTAATGCTACTTCTATATTGCTATTACGATGCCTATTTATCCTATTAACTTATTTCTACCCCAATGTCCTAAGGCTATTCGTTCATTATTTAATTTTTCTTTATCTGCAATATCTATCTTCTACTGTATTTCTATATTGCTGTAGTATTACATCTCTATATATTTTTAGTGTTATATCTCTATATTTTCTATTCTACTAGTAACCTCCTTTCCAATCCAATCTCTCTGCCTTTTATCTTTGGCTTTCCTTTTTCTTTCATGCTGTTTTGTCTGCCAAAGGCCAGCAAAAGCTTTTTTGTCCCATGTACTACTTTACCTTTTCTCTAGAGAGTGAATGTGCCGGTGGGAAAAGTTCAAAGATTTCTCTCTTTCAGACTGTTTGCTTCCATTGAAAAACTGAGGCTGGAGGGAATGGAGAACAATTTTCACACACCAGTTTCCCAGCTGCTGCCATCCCTGATTGTCTCAACTCAGCAGGACCGTGGCTTTCCTAGTGTACTTGGGCTTCAACCTTTCCAGTAACCTCTACTGGATTCAATCAACATTTTATACAGCCAAGAGAAGCTTTACTTTTCATTTTTTTTCTCCTGAGTCTTCCATTTTTTAGTTTAGTTTTCCATTTCCCCCCGAGTTCTGTTGTTAGTCCATTTGTCTGTCCATCTACCTTTAATCGACTCATCTGTGGTTATATATCAAAATGCTCATTCTGTCTTCTCCCCTACCTCATCAGTGATTGAATAGGCAACTGTGCTGTCCCACCACTGGGGGAAGAGCTCAAGGGCGAAGAAAAGGAACAAGAATAGGTGCTCATCTATCCATTAAACAGCTCCACTTTCCACACCAGGAGAAAGGGAATGAAATTATGAACTGAGTAAAAAGAGATTGCTATTGGAGGGGTGGATGCATGGAGATGAAATGAAGTGGAGAAGCTGTAATCAGCCATCCTGCAGGCTGGACACCTCAAAAGAGTCAGGCAAAAAGGAAAAGAAGAAGATCGGAGCAGAGGAGCAGTCTGGTTTTCCTCAATTCTGTTTTATGCTAAATCAGTTATGCAAAATGACAGCTGCTGTAGCCAGGGAAAGGAGGAGTGGAAAGCAGCCCCTTGAAATCCATGAGGGACTGCAACACAAAGAAGAAAATGGCAAAAAGATCCTGCATTTATCTAAAGGGGAATTCCCACAGAGGGCAGAAAGACAAGAATGGTTGTTGCAGCAGGTAATTGTATGAGTAACCAACCTGGTTGGGTTGACTCTACAGATTTAGAAAATGAAGAACCCAAACAGGTTCACTGAACCACAAGAATTAGCATCAAGGGGAAAGATACTTGGAAAATCACAAATTCAAGATAGCTCAGTTGACTCACAGTCTATGCAAGTTCTCCAGCCCTAAAATATATCATAAATTACAAATAAAACGGAACCTGTCTACTTGAACAAATAAACAAGACTCAGCAGTGTAATCAAGCTGGCAATCAGGTCTATAAAAAGGGTACCTCTGTCCAACAAGCATTGTTTAGCAAGTAACATGTGTAATTTTAATGTTTTGATATTTTATGACTTGTAAGCTGCCCAGAGTCACCTTATAAGAAGATGGGTGGCATACAAATGTAATAAACATTCCACCCTCCTTCCTGAAATTCTCTGTTCTCTTTGCAATTGCCAGACTGAATTATTAACTGGACATTAAATATTTGTGGATCCTTCCTGATCCTGTGATTTATCTCTGGATTTTTTTGGGAAAGTAAACTCTTGCGGCTGTATTCTTTCTGTGTACTTAAAGCAGAAGATTAATCTACAATATGCATTTGTGTGTTTTTCCTTGAAGATGTATGTGTCAGGGTTCCAAGTAATAAATCCATTGCAAGCAAGACTCTGAGGCACTCGAGCTCCTCAAAGATTACTTTTATTGGAAATATGATAATGCCACATATCTGGTGAAAACCAACTCTGAAACTCCCACGCTTTTCACCTCATTAAAACTTTTTTCTACTTTTTCATAACAATCAGTCACATGGTTACTTTTAATCACCTTAAGCCTAAAGGACTGCTTAAATAATCCTTTATTTGCTATTTCATATTTTGATTTGTTTGGTTTTCTTTGTGTTTTTAGAGCTGGTCCTTGATAAAGTAATAAAGTACTACACTTTGTATAACAAACTTTAGATCCTTTATCCACCTACAATATATTACAAAGTGCTTTGCAATGGCTAGAAATGACCACAAATAATTATTGAACTATCCCCAGATGAAATGTATACTTCCACATATGAGAGACATATTGAAATATACTGGATGATCACAAATATATAAATTTAAAACATATGATGGAACTGACAAGTAAATTAGGCTTCAGACCATAAAATATTAACTCACTGAAAATTATTATTCACAGCTTTTAAAGCAACTACAGAACTATAAAACATGTTAAAGATAATTATATGCATCTTTAAATGCTTGTGAATTAATATTTTAAAATACTTCTTTTTAAAATCCTCTTTTCAGTTTCCTATTGTTATAGTTTTCATGATTTGACACTGGGTGAGCTTAATTCAATCCTTAGTGAAAGAAGTTTTAAATACAAGTTTAAGAACTTAAAAAATCTTTTGGAATAAATAAATAAAAAACAGTGTGCCCAGACCTAGGCTCTATTTCCTGGCAGTATTAGCATTGATAGTAACAATTTTACTTGGTACTATATACATTCATTTTGTAATGTCTTAATTGTTCTAAATTGTTTTTATATTATATTATGATGCATGCTGTCCAGAGACAATTGTTAAAATGGGTGGCTGTAGAAATCAAATAAATAAAGAGCAAAAAACCAAAAGAGCAATAGAGCTTTGATTTTAGAAAGTTACAAAATAACAGTTCAAATGTATTTGAAATAAGATTTTGGAGTTAATTATAAGAATCTTTCCTGCGAGGAAGTGCTTTTGCTTTGAATTTTGTTTAAAAAATGATAGGATAAAACTAATAAAGGAAAATATTTATAGTTCAAGTTGAAATGAGGGGTTCTTGGTGCTCTCTGAGATTGGTTGTTTTCTTGCAGACATTTCATTAGCCAAGCTAAGTAACATCATCAGTGCTAGACAGGATGAGTAGGATGAAACTTTCAAGGTTTGGACACTAGAAGCAACCAGAAGGAACTGAAGATTATAATTAAAAGGTAGAATATTTAAATTTTACAAATACATAACAAAACAAAATATTATGATATTGGACATATTGAAAGGTATTTTTTTTTGAAAAATGGACTTAAGAGTGCTTGATTCTGTAGATACACTAAATTTCAAGGATGTGGAAGAGGAATAGACAAAACTGAGATTCATCTGAAAATGTATTTAAAAATGACAGGTTACAAGAATGATAAGGGGAAAAGATGCTACATTGGACATACAAAATAACCTGGCTGATGTCTTAATACTTAAAGGAGTATACAAATCACAAACCAAAAGAGTGACCTGGATAACTTTCCTATATTGGATTTGTTTAAAAAAAGACTTATTAAAGATAGAAGAGAATATTTGTAGTTCAGGGTTGAACTGTGGGGTCCTTGGGGCTCTCTGGGTCTGGTGGTTTTCTTGCAGACATTTCCTGAACTAGGTAACATCATTGTGACTTGTTAAAGCTTTGAAAAATTCTATGGGAAGGAACAAAGATAAAATGAAGAGAAATCAAGTGCTGTGACATTATTTGAAAGGACTAAAGATCAAGATTTAAAAAGGAAAAATATAAAGTTGGTTTATTTGATCAAGTCTAAAATAAATATATTGTAAAAATAGCCTTCAAGGTATAATTGCCTTTGGGACCAGAATTTTAGTCATAACTTAGGACAGTCGCGTCGAAGCACCAATGTGACTGAACTCAATTCTACAACTGTTGTTACAGTGGTCATTAAGCAAATTAAAATGTTGTGAGTCTGAATCACATGGTTGGTAAGCAAATCATATGGTTGTAGATCTGAATCTATTCCCATGAATGATCATTTTTTTGTTGGAAATGGGCAAAAGAGATTGCAAATTGTAGTCAGCGATCACAGGACATTGCAACAAGTTGTAAATGTGAGCCAGTTGCAAGCGTCCAAAATGAAGTCATGTAACTGCAGGAGTGGGGGAGGGAAGGTGGATATAATATTTGATCATGGCCAGAAGTACTTTATGGGCCATAAAGCACTCTTTTTGAGACCATTATAACTCCAAATAGTCATTAAATGTCTGGTTACAGAGTGAAAATGATACCTCAGATAGCAGACACTAGATAAAATCCATACATTCTAAATTGAAGGCAACAATTTTAGAATCCAGTTTGATCTACTAGCCTGTTCAGTTTCGGTTCAACGGCTGAAGAAAAACAAACTGTGGTTACAATTCATAATCTTTCCAGCCTTAATTGACTAGAATCCAAGATATTAGAATCTTTCCCCTTTCACTTCCTCTTTAAGAATTCTACTTCCCTTTAGAAGTTAAGTGCATGGTGGCACAAAAGAAGAGATTTGTCAGTGGTGACACCAGGGCTATAGTATTCACTGTGGAGCACATTTTAATGTATACCCTTATTTAATAGTCTTTTATTCAGAAATATTTTTAAATAATTTAGCTATGTGAGAAATGTTAAGAGTATTATTATTTTTGTACACTAAAATTATTTAAAATAAGTATTTCACTGATAGAACATCTGGAAGAATCAGATCGTATATGGTCCTTTCTGTTTAGGCCAGTTCTGAGAATTTAGGTTTCCTTAAAAAGAGATAGGATGTAGGCTTTATTTTTAACTTATTATTCTGGAATGATCCTTTAACTTGAATAAGAGAAGAGGAATAATATAATCCTTGATCAACCATAAAACTAAACACCAGATTAATCTTTAATATTTTCTGACACAAAAAAGGCACCCAAAATATTTCCCGTGTCACCAAAATTACCCATTATTTACAAGCTAAGGAGGACAAGTATGCAAAGCATTTGAAAAAGCAGCTTCCTAAAGTTTGTTAACCTGAGCAAGGCATCACATTTCAAAGCATCCAAGCTGTCATGATTTCTGCAAAACTGCAGCAACTGCTTGGAAAACAGACCCTGAGTGTCTGCATGTGTGAGAAACGAACATCTGCTTTACTCTGTTGGCAGTCCCAGTAAGAAGTATTGCTTACTTGCACATCCAGACTATCAGGGGCTTTGAAGCAGCTTTGTTGAGTTTTCTGAAAAACCCTGCTGCTTTAATGTTCCAAGCAGATGTGCTTTGCTTAAGGTTCACATACTTTGTAAAGCATGGTGGGGAAACCCTAGTTGTTTATTCATTAGGCAAATAAAAATACTATATATATATTGTTTTCGTAGATTTTAACGGGTGTAGGTATGCTGGTTTTGTTGTATTCGGGTCTTTTCCCATGTAGGATTGGGTATTGTTGTATTAGGTCTTGTTGTATTCGGGCCTTTTCCCGTGTAAGATTGAGATTGTCTTGGCAACGTTTCAGCGAGGTCTCACTCGCCATCTTCAGGCTGGCGTTTTCGGCTTAAAGAGTGGTCGGAGCTGCCTTCTTTCTATAAATCTTGGTGGGGGGGGTGGAGTCCTGGCGTTGTTTTAGTAAGTGGATTGATTGGTTATGTGGTTGTATCATGATTGGTAGATTGGTGCTGATTGGTGCTGGCTGTGTGTCTGTTGTTGTTTTGTGTTGTAACGGCCTGAGTGGTGGGTGGGGCTAGTTTGTTGACTAGGCCTGGTTTCCAAATGTGTGGTAGGCAGGAAGTATCGTCACGTTTATTCATGTTGTGGGGGTGTTTCTCTATTTTGATAGCTTCCATAATTATTATCTTGTTGAAGTGTTCAGTTTTGGAGATTAATTTGGTTCCTTCAAAATTAATTTCATGTCCTGTAGCTTTAAGGTGCTGGAAAAGGGAAGAAGTTTCTTCTTTTTTTCTTACTGTGTTCTTATGTTCTGCGATGCGTGCATTTATTCTCCTGTTTGTTTGTCCTATGTATGTTGCAGGGCAGATTTTGCATGGTATTTCATAGACTCCTTGGTTTTCTAGCTGGATTTTGTCTTTGGGGTTTCTTAATATGTTGGCTATTTTTTGTTGAAGGCTGTCTTGATATTGTGTTTGTGGAGAATTTTGCTGATTTTATCTGTGGTGCCTTTGATGTAAGGGAGAAGGGCGATGCCGTTGTCCTGTTCTGTGTCTCGGTTCTTGTGGGGCGTCTCTTTTTGGATTAGGTTGGTAATTGTTTTTCTTTGGAATCCGTTGAAGATTAATATCTTTGGAATCCGTTGTGAGAGTATATAATTCAGTTTTCAGGTGGTCTTTGTCAGCTAGGCGTTTGGTTCTGGAGATGAGGGTCTTGGCTATATATATGCGATGCGTGCATTTGTTTATTCACTAGGCAAATTAGGCAAATAAAAATACTATATAGATTAGTTGGCTGTTTCGTAACATCCTTTGTGGCTGAGGTACGATGTTACGAAACAGCCGACTAAGCTGCATACATCAACTCCATCAACCCCCACCAATATTTATAGAAAGACGGCAACTCCAATCACGCTTTGCTCGCACAAGCACGAAGCCGAAGGCACCAGCCTGAAGATGGCGAGTGAGACCTTGTCGAAACGTCGCCAAGATACTCTCAATCTTACATGGGAAAAAACCCAAATATGCCAATGTACCCGTGAAAATCTACAAACACACACACACACACACACACACACACACACATATTAGATGTTTTTTCAAGGCACTTGGTATGCCCAAATATGGGGGAGAGCACACTGCTTCTCTTTGATCGTCAGCTCCACCCTAGGAGTCTTCCTGACCAAAACCATTTTGTATTGAATTTTAATTATTCCTAATTTTTAATAATTTCTAATTATTCCCCTGGCTCAGCTAATAAGGGTATGGCTAGCTGATGAGAGTTAAATAGCTCCAAATAGATCTATACTAGTCTCCCTTCATTTATTTATCAGCAAAAAAATAGATAGATGATGATGATAGATAGATAGATGATAGATAGATAGATAGATAGATAGATAGATAGATAGATGATAGATAGAGCCTTTGTGTGTGTGTGTGTGTGTGTGTACGCATGCCTGTGTGTGTGTGCGCGCGCGCATCCTTATGTTTGTGTGTGTGTATAATAAATGCAGCATGTGGCATGGTATAATATACCTTATTACTATACACAAAAGGTAAGTCTAGTAACTGTTGTCACTTGTTATATTAGAATCCATACTGATAGATCAGAATGCTTTTAAAAAACATAACAATGTAGTTTATTGATCTTTGTTACTTTGTTACTAAATTTACTTACAACTGAGCAAGATTTTTTAACTTTTCTTTTCTGATAATATGGCAGCAGATTGCTCCGAGGGGAATGGTAAGTTAGAGAACATTTAGTTTGACAAAGACAGTTACTTTAGTACTAAAATAACTGAATTTTTGTTGTTGTTAAATTGATTAATGAAACACAACATTCCTCTTTTAATCTGCTATTTTTTTTTAACTTTGTGTGGGTGTTTTCATAAAGGACACATGCAGCTATTTTTAAAATTATAGTTTATGTCGCATCCCTTTCTAAACATAATGCAGCATCTGTTTATAAATGTATTACATTCAGGTCAGATTTTTAAAATTAAAATAGTATTTGCCTTATAGGTATTTAAAATGATTCATATGCTTCTGACTTAATCAAAGGAACTCAGGGTGAAATCTTGCACTGAAAGAAGAAAGTAGAAATGTTCAGAATCAAGTCTTATTTATATGGAAATGACTGACACAGAACATTGCATTAATGCTCGCGTGCAAAATCAGAGTGAATGTACATCACATTTGAATCATCATGCAGAAAAGATCAAACTTTGGGGTTTTTTTTCTTCACATAATTTAGTTTGTCAGGTTTTTATTTTTAAAAGCCCAAGATCCCTCTCTAGAAACTAGCTATATCTAAACATTGAGGGCTTAAAACTAGCTTTTTCTTGAAACGACAAAACTTGCCAATGCTTCAGATGCTTGTGTAAACAGTACATATGGAAGACTGCAATGGCACACAATTGAATAGCTGTTTTGTCTGTGAAAATATTTTCTTGGCAATGCTGGGTGAAATCTGACACAAATGGTAGCTGGGGAGAAAATCACTCTTAAGGAAAATGTGTCATTGAACTTGGCTTCTCTGCTAACAGAAACAAGGAAATCTGGGGGGGGGCAGGGAGGCCAGATAGCACACACAATTTCATGATCAAAGCCCCTTCGTATTTGCCTAGATGTGGTACAAGGAGGCAGGGCTTCAATTGCAAGATCTATTCACCCTCAAGCAGGCATCCCTGAACAAAAGCAAAATTATATACAGACAGTGTTTTCTTTTTTCACTTATAGAATTGATAATGGGTGGGAAGTTGGGATTAAATTATGAAACAGGCACTTTCAGCTATTCTTGTCACAGAATTTTGGTTTAATTCAGTCCCTGACATTGCTGCCTAGATTTCATGGATGATGGCTTGGTTCAATGAAAACATTGTTCCTTCAGCAATGAAGTCTAAATATAAAGTGATTGCCTGTTAAAATACTTATGAAATACTTATTGTAGATGAGATTATTTCTCTTTTGCTCTTTAAAGATATGGGTTCACTCTTTAAACCTAGATTTGTATACCGTCTTTCCTCCAGGAACATAAGGCGGGGTTATTCCTTCCAATTTTCCCCACAACAGTCCTGTGAGATAGATTGGACTGAGAAAGAGTCATTGGCCCAAAGTATGCTAATGAACTTCCATGATTATGGGTAGCACAATAAAGATATTGATGGTTGGAAGGATCAATAATCTCCAATATATTCTTTATTATGAGAATTACCCTTTAGTAAGCTCAACAGAAGTACATTTATTTATTTGAATACTTTCTTATAACATTGTTTAAGAGAATGTGTAACTGTGTTTTGGTTTCATGAATGAATTATTCTTTATTTATTTACTTATTATTTTTTATAATTATACCTGATTATGATCCCATAGGATACTTGGGGGTTTATATGTGTGCCATATTTTACAGTGCATATATATGACAGCATTTGGGTATAGGCTCCATGAATTATATTTATTTTTAAACTGGCTTTACTCTCAAACAAAACCATTAATTTTTCTGGGCTTATTTCTAAGATGTTGACTGAACTGTTAGTTGCTTTGCTCTCATATAAAATCTTCTTTCCAAGTAAATGGCAAAATGTCCACGTTTTCATCATCCTTATTTACTTTCTTTATTGTTTTCTTTCTTCCATACAGGCCATGCAAGTAAAGGTACAGGTCTAAGTGTATATAATATGTGTATATGTTTTAGTTTTAGATATGACCAAGGTCTCAACATTCTTTCCATTGATCATACAGTGGCGTCACAAAGGGAAGATGCTTGTCCTGCCTAATATAAACCCTATTGGAAACTTGGCCAGATTTTATATTTTTATTCTCTGGTATAAAAGCCAGGTACTGACTTCGCAAGTAGGAAAATAGTCCAATAATATATCTCTTCTGCCTCTGTCACCTTTTTCATGTTATGGAATTGATTTTACTTAAGTATCTTAATTCCTCAACAGAACAATGGATGAACAGGAAATTTTACTACGGAAAACAAAATAATGCTAAAGTATCCTGGTGGTCACTAAAGCTACTACCTATTATTATAATTAGAGGGTTTTTTTAAAAAAAATGTGACCTTCATATCGACCTTAGCTTTTCTTACTCGAGACTTACTGAAATATAACTTTTTGGGGTATATTAAACCATTTGTATAGCTATGTACCAAGGCTATTTAAAACCCCTTTCTTGAAATATAGGTTCAACAGACAGCATCATGCAAAAATATGGTTGTAAGACAATTATGAGATGATTCAATTGGGATAATAATAGAGTTAAAGAATTAGAAGGTAATCTTTAATACGATTGCTTGCTTTATAATCCAGTGTCTCTATGGCTACAAAAGTGCAGGATTTTTAAAAAAATGTAAATTCATTTAAATACACATGAAGAAACAGCATCTGTGCAGAAATAGACATTTGTTTTTTAAAAAAAAAAATCCCTATTTCATTATCTGCATAGTTTCAAGAGCAATGTTAATGCTAGAGGCTGCATTTAATTGTCTAGCCCCGTGATGGCAAACCTATGACACCTGTTCCCAAAGTGGCACGTGAAGCGATGTCACCCGGCATGTGCGGTCTTGCCTGTTTGTCTTCCAGATTTCTGGCACACATGCGTGCATGCTGTTCTTCACATACGTGGCAGTGCTGAAAACCGGTGTGCACATGTGCATTCGCCAGCTGATTGTCCGGTGCCCATGCGCATAAAAACCCGGAGGTTTGGCTTTTCTGGAGTGCTATCCCTTCGCGTGTGCCGCAGTACTGAAAACTGGTGTGGACATGCGCACCAGTCAGTTGATTGTCGGTTGTGCATCCACAGTAAAACCCAGAGGTTCGGCTTTTCTGGAGCGCTATCCCTTCGCGTGTGCCGCAGTACTGAAAACTGGTGTGGACATGCGCACCAGTCAGTTGATTGTCGGTTGTGCATCCACAGTAAAACCCAGTGGTTCGGCTTTTCCGGAGCGTGACCCTGATGAACATGTGTGTGCAATGTTTCCATGCAACCTTTTCAGCACTCGGTGTCGAAAAAGTTCGCCATCACTGGTCTCGCCACTAGTAGAGTGGATATCAGTGCCACAAAAGAATCTCCCTCCTCCATTCAGTTCAGATCTCCTCCAGAGAACTGAGAAACCATTGTAGCAGATTTGGGAACAAGGAAATATGGATGAGGTAGCGGCAAAGATAAATGTGTTTTTTGCCATAGAAGCAAACTCTAGTTATACCATAGTGGAAAGTCATCAATTTTTGACCCCCAGAAGAGAATTAATTATGTGATAATGACATAAAAATTAATTTGACTAGAGCCTAACCTATGACTTCCATGCACACAAGAAATTACTAGGCTTCCACAAATTCACTGAAGTTCAATATTTTTTGAAATTTAGCAATCTTCAGGACGGGAAGAAAAAATATTGATGAATCACGTTCTGTGCTTTTAGCTGACAGAAGTACATGTATTTCTTTTGTTATACCCATGTTATACCTATCAGTATTTATCTGTTTCTTCTAATATTTGCAAAGCTATTGCAGAAGACTTAATATTTTAACAATATATAACTGCATGAATTATATGCATGCATAAATTACATGTCTGAAGCATATAACTGAAAACTTCCTTTGAAATACTGATTTTTGTGGGAATAAACGTATTAGCAGGTAATTGCCAATAGGAGCACATAAGAACCACCAATATTTGGGTATTGGTAGCATATTTGTAATTCTGACATTGTATAAAGTTGCTCTTATAAAATAGGAAACCAAAAGACAAATGGCTTCAGTTATTCCTCAACCACTAACCCCGATTTCCTTTTTCTGAGTAAGTAAAAAGTCTTCCAAACAAATAGATGAGATAGAACCATATACATTATAGGATCTAGAAATGCCCTTGAGTTTTTTCTGGCTGTACAAGGTCCAGGTGAGCATATTTCTCACTAAAACAAACATGGAGCTTTCTCTGCTCCTCACGTTCAACCTCCAACTTCAAGATTGTCTCAATATAGTTATTCACCCAGATGAGGAGTTCACCTAAGGAGAAGTTATGCCCTCCCAACCAAATATTAAATTGGGTAATGGACCTCCTACCAGAAATTCTGGGTAGGGCTAAATAGAAAATTCCCCTTTTCCAAAACTTAATTTTTAAGTACTGTATTTTTCAGAATATAAGACGCACCTTTTTTCCTCAAAAAAGAGGCTGAAAATCTGGGTGCGTCTTATACACCGAATATAGCATATTTTGCCTCATAAAGTCCTGCCCCTTCACCAAAATGGCTGTGCATAGCCTTATGGAGGCTTTCAGAGAGCTCCTGGGGGCTGGGGAGGGTAGAAATGAGCAAAAAACAGGCTTTTTTTGCCCCCCCAGCAGCACTCTATAAGCGTCCATAAGGCTATGCATGCAATTTCTTTGACAAAAAATGGGCCCCTTTTTGCAAAAAACGGATCATTTTTTGCTCGTTTTTGGCCCTCCCAACATGTTTTTGTGAAAAACAGGCCATTTTGGGGAGGTTTGCAGAGTGCAAAAACTTTTTTTTCCTTTTGGAAAGCTCTTTAACTGATTGATGAGAATTACATTGATCAAATGCTGTGCCATCAGACACACCTACCTATGTACTGTATTTCTCTCTTTCTATTTCTCTCTCTCTATCCCTCTACTTACCTACCTACTTACACACACTCTCTCCCTACCTACCTACTGTATTTCTCTTTCTCTCTATCCCTCTACCTACCTACCTACTTACACACACACTCTCTCTCCCCTTACCTACCTACTGTATTTCTATTTCTGTCTCTCTCTATGTACCAGTGGTGGGTTTCAAAATTTTTTAGAACCTCTTCTGTTGGTGTGACCTGCTGTTTTCTCTCTCTATCCCTCTGCCTACCAACCTACCTACTCTCTCTTTCTCTCTCCCTACCTATCTACTGTCTTTCTCTCTCTCTCTCTTTCTATTTCTCTCTCTCTCTATCCCTCTACCTACCTACTTACCTACCTACCCCCTATTTCTCTCTCTCTCTCTCTCTCCCTTTATCTACCTACCTACCTACTTACTCTCTCTTTTCCCTACCTACCTACTGTATTTCTCTCTCTTTCTCTCCCTGTCTATCCCTCTATCTACCTACCTACTTTTTTAAAAAAAAATGCCTCTTCAAAACCTTGGTGCGTCTTATACTCCGGTGCGTCTTATACTCCGAAAATACGGTAAGTGTCTCCACTTTTTTTTAACCAGAATTACTAGGCCAAATTGATTTTAGAGCACGTGGTGTTATTTCAAAACCCAACATTAGAGTTGCAAAGATTAAAGGATTTTTAATTCAATAAAAGGAACAAAGTAAGGACCTGAGGAAATGAGTTAGCTGCATTAATTTCCATGAGGCTGACATTTTATGCTAAATATATTAGTCATTAATTTGTAAACATACTGAGAAAACAAAGAGAAAGAAGGTCATTGAATGGGAGCAAAAATAAAGGTACTGAAAACGAATAAAAGATCCTTGATGTATCTTCATATACTTTCCCTAAAAACTTTACTGTTTCCATTTCCTAAAAGTTTTCAGGAGACAGAGGACATGAGTTCAAGCCCAATTAGATAAATGTTGTCCTTGCTCTTAGGAGGATCTCCTGCCAATGCATGTCTGGGCACAGAAACTTCCAATTCGCTCACTTGTGGAGTAGGTAATAGTCTTAATCTTTGTGTAGAGTTGCCAGTTAGCCTGCTGAGCAATACACCTTCTGTAATGGACCTATCAGCCTTGTGAAAATATAGATCGTACATAGGAGTGTTGCTTTGTATCATGTTATATTCCTATCTTCAAAAAGAAAGACACACAGTAAAATAAATTAGGTGGGCCAGGAAGTCTGATAGGCATCAAAGAAGGTGCAGGTGAGCACATTGGTATCCATGAGTTGAACCAGGTTTAATGAAGTAAACCAAATCAATGTCTATAAACTTATTTGTGACTTAAGGCCTTTTGCATATGCCACAAAGAACTAATAACCAAGAGACATCCCCAGCAACAATAGCAACCCATTTGAGAAATCTTCACCTAGTCTGGGGGAAAAAAAAACCTGACTGCTTCAGCAGTCATTTCCAAGTTGGTGTTTATTATTTCAAAATCTGTTGCTGAGTTGGAGGAAAGAGATAGTATTTGAATTTTAAAAAAATGTCTTCCCAGTATTCTTTATGTATTTTAGAGTACTTTTCATATAATATCACATGCCTTCATAAGTGGATGAGTAGGAGTAGATAGATTCAGTATATCTTCACCCACACCCACATGTATCTCATCTCAATATTTCTATTTATGGTAAGCAACATTATAGAAAGTGCAAGAACCTCCCCCCACCCCCCGAAATTGTAAGAAAAAGAAATCAAAGGCAAGACATGAAAGAAAACAAAATGTACCTATATCCAGTTAGATTAGCCCCATTCGCTAGATTTTTTTTAAAAAAAAGTTATCTTCCAACTTTACAAGCTATTTTTAAATTTCTCACCTTTCTCAGGAATTTAATTAGTTCCATCTATGGTTTTCTTGGTCATATCACCACAATTCCCTGGTCACTCTTGTATTTCATCTACATTAATTGCATAACCATTTGTTCTTTTCCTTTTCTGTTTTTGTTTTAACACACACAAACAACGTGCAGGCACACACACACACACACACACACACACACACACACACATACACACAGAGTCCCACTACATTCAACTTATTTTTATGTTTCTCCTGATACATTCAGCTCTTCCTTTCATCTAACAAATTTTGCAAAACACAGCCATTTTCTCATACTGTGTGTTGATATTTTTTCATTCCTTGCAACAGAACCCCCATTTTCTTTCAATAATGTATACATATTTATAAACTCATCTTTAATTAATATTCTACCAATTTCTTTTATTTGATCTAGGTCTCTGCTATTTGTGTAATTCTTCACACCATTTTTCCAGACATATCTACTTTGGTTTACAATCTAGTTAATGCTTGATGAAAACCATTCAGGTTCTTGGTGAACAGCATGGCATCATCTGCTTATAGGACACACACACACACATTCCTTGCCAATAAACTTCTAATATCACTACAAATCTATCAATAATACCTAACATAAACTAAAAGGACATCACCTGTCTTATTTACTCTCAAATACTGAACCATTTGTAGAATCAGACTGGTGTTGTGAGTCCAGCTTTGCAGAAAGCAATGAGCTATGGCATAGGATACAGTGACATCTAATATGTCTGATATTTGACTTACTAATACTCTCTCCCCCGAAAATCAGATTCAGGATCAGGAATGAAAGGAAGAAATTCACTTTTATTTTAAGAACCAATTATTCTTCATACTCTTCTCAAAACCTGAAGGCAATAATCATTTCAAGTGAACAGAGTCCCACCTCAGTGTTGGATGGGAAGATGTGGGATGTAGAAGATTTGGTTTTCCATTCCCATTTTTTTCTCCTGCATTTATAAAAAGCAAAGTACATGTTAGATCGGGTAATGAAAGGCACAAAAGGCTAGCGATAACAACAGCTCTGTATTGGCATATGTGCAGGCATCCACTGAATGCATGGTCAGACAGCTCCCTTTTTAAAGGGGAGCTGTCCAGCGCTCCAGCCAATCAGGGCCTCTCTGTTCCTGCCAGAAAAGAGAGGACCTGAGTGGAAACTACTATTGTCTTGCAGCAACACCGGGGGGGAGTATCTAACACCCCTCCCCTCTAGGATGGAACATTCTAACGGGTGACGTAGTCACGCAGGTAGGTGGGTCTTTGTGTCATCCTTCTGGACCTGCGCAGTTCAGTTGGTTGGTTTCCCTCGCGCAGGTCAGTCGGACCTGCTGCCTCTCCGAACCTGTCCGATGGAACCCTCTGGAAACTTTCGGAGGCCTCAGCTGGAACTTCCGGAGGTGGATATTCCTGGGCCCCATCGGAATCAGATAAGTCCCCCAATATTCCCAGATCGGTCTGGGGTGGTGTGGCTCAGCTTGCGGTGGTGTCGTTGGCGTTTGCCGGAGTGGGGAGTTTGACACTCATCCCCAGAGTTGGTCGATGTGCCTCCTCCAATGTCGTCCATCCTCAAGCTGGACAAAGTAGGACCGCGGGCCTGAAACCCCAACGATGGTTGCGGGTATCCACAGGGTCCCCCCTGTGTAATTGTGGACGTAGCCTGGGTCGCCTATGTTAAAAGTCCGAATTTTGCTTGTGGAATCAGGGGGTGTTTCTGATGAGTAGTTGGGATGTAGCCGATCTAGGTGAGACCTGAGCCAGTGACCCATGAGGAGTTTGGCCGGGCTTCTGCCAGTGGTGGCACTGGGTGTGATGTGCTGTATAAGCAGGTAGTAGTCTATTCGCATTTGCCAGTCGCCCAGGCCCTTTCTGTTTAGGGCTTCCTTGGTAGACCTTACCATCCGTTCTGCCTGGCCATTTGACGCTGGGTGGAACGGGGCGACTAGGGCATGTCAGATTTCCTGTGCTGCTAAGAATTCTTCAAATGATTTTGCCGTGAATTGTCAGCCATTATCTGATACTAGCACACAGGAAATCCGTGGATCACGAATAGCCTGCGTAGCGTCTTGATAACTGCGTCCGTGGTGGTGGATGTCATCAGGACTACCTCCAGCCACTTTGAGAAAGCATCCATGATTATGAAGAATGTCTGACCGTGAACTGGTCCAGCGAAATCTATGTGGACCCTGGACCATGGTGCTTGGGGTCGCTCCCATTCTTTTGCGGGCACCTCTGGGGGAGCCGGCCTGGACTCTTGGCAGGGGATGCATGTGGCTACCCACTCCTGTATGTCACTGTCTAAATTGGGCCACAACACATAACTCCTTGCCAATGCTTTCATCCTCACTATTCCCGGGTGACCCATGTGCAGAGCCTCTAACATGGCTACTCGTAGTTGCTTGGAAATGACTACTCGGTCCCCCCACAGTAGACAACCTCTGATGGCTGACAGTTCGTCCCGCTTTGCAAAGTACGGTTTGAATTCAGCTCCAACCGGCCTCTTGGGATACCCCCTCCACACCCAGTTCAAAGTTTGTTTGATGATGGGGTCCTTTGAGGAGTGGTGTGCGACATCGCTGGAGGAGATGGGGCCCGAGTCTAGGCAGTCGAGCAGGAGTACCACAGCTTCAGGGGTGGGCTCGGCAAGCAGATCTGGTAGGGGGCATCGGCTTAGCATGTTGGCGTGTCCCAGTGTAGTGCCTGGATGGTGGATGAGCCGGTAGGAATAGCCGCCAGGAAGATAGTCCATCGGGTCATGCGGGGGGAAAGTGATACTGGTGTGGGGCGGTCCCCAGCCAATAATCCCAACAGGGGCTTGTGGTCAGTCACCAATTCGAAATCCCTGCCACACAAGTACTCGTGGAAACGCTTGACTCCCACCACTGCAGCCAGGGCTTCATGGTCCAGCTGGCTGTAGTTTCGTTCGGCAGCAGACAACGTCCTCGAGTAAAACGCGATGGGGGCTTCTGTGCCATTCGGTATCCAGTGGCTCAGGACCGCAGGTCAGCACCAGGGGCAGGGTCTGGCTTTATTGCACCAGGGAGTCCACCGATAACAGTCCCTTCACAGCGGCGAATGCCTTGGCCTCAGTTCTCCCCCATGTCCACTCCGCGTTCTTTGCTAGCAGGTGGTGGAGTGGTTCAGCAACTGTCGTTTTCTGCTTGAGGAACATGCTATAAAAGTTAAGGAGCCCTAGGAAGGCCTGGAGTTCAGTCTGATTCCTCGGAGTGAGGGCTTCCCTAATAGCTCTGATTTTCTGGTTAGTCGGGTGGATCCCGGAGCCATCGATCATGTAGCCTAGAAATTCTACCCTGGGTACGTTTATTCTGCACTTTTCCTTTTTTAGGGGGAGGCCCTTGTTCCTGATTCTGTCTAGTACAGCGCAAATTTGTTTTAAAAGTTGTGCTTCATTTGTGGCGGATACCAATATGTCGTCGAAATAGGGGACGACTCCTGGTATCCCCTGCAAAAGTCGCTCCATAATACTTTGGAATAGCCCAGGGGCGATACTAACGCCAAATTGTAGGCGATTACATTTGAATGCCCCCCTGTGCGTCATGATGGTTTGGGCCTCTGCAGTGGCGCCATCTACTGGCAGCTGCTGGTACGCCTGCGCCAAGTCCAGTTTTGCGAATATTTTTCCCGGGCCGAGGGAATGCAACTGGACTAAGGCTACGGGGTACGCACTTTGTTGTAACCCTTTGTTGATTGTGCATTTGTAGTCAGCGCACAATCTGATAGACCCGTCGGGCTTTACTGGGTTCACGATCGGCGTTTCGCAGCGGCCGTGATCGACTGGTTCGAGGATCCCCTGGCTCACCAGTTTGTCAATTTCTTTGTCGATTTTTGGTCGGGGGGCAAAAGACACTCTCCTGGGCTCGGTCCCTCCTTTGCTCTTTCAGGGCGACCGGTGGTTGCAGGGAACTCGCTGCGGCACACCCTGGCGATGTGTCCCTTCTGCTTGCACCGCCGGCACATCGTGTCTTGGAAATGGCAGGTTGCTCTAGCGTGATCGCCTCTGCAGCTGGCACAGGGCAGGCCGGGCGACTTGAATTTTCGCACCGGGTTTCATGGCTACTGCACATGTGATGACTGATTTCCTTGTTGCTCTTGGAGCTCTCAGATTCTATGGCCTCGTGGTGGATGTGGGCGCTCTTGGGTGCCTCCGTGGGTGCATGGAGGCATTGGAGGGTCTCCACGGACTTGTTCACTGACTCGGCTGCCCTTGCCTCGTTGAGAGCGATCTGGAGAGAGAGGTTGGATCTCGCCAGCAGCCTCACCTGTAGAGCCCGGTTTCAGACTCCCATTATTATTTGGTCTAAGAGAACATCGTCCAGCTCAAGGAATTCACAATGGGCTGTGGCTTTCCGGAGTGCTGCTATGTACTCATTTATTGACTCACCTTCCATCTGGTTCCGCATGTTGAAATGGTATTGCTGAACGTACTTGGATGGCTTTGGGGCGTAGTGGGTCTTCAATGTTTGTTGCAACGCAGACAAGGAGATGGCGTGCAGTGGCATCGGTTCGGAGAGGTTCTTGGCGGTCTCCAAAACTTTGGGGCTGCAGTAACCCAGGAACAGGTTCTTTTTCCGGGCCTCCGGGACGCTGCAGAGATTGTTCACCTCCAGGAAGACCTCGAAACATAATAGATACGCGTCTCAATCGTCCGTGGCTGGGTTGAACAGAGGTGGTTGGGCGTAGGTAGCCATCCTGATTCTCTCTGGGTTTGTAATGGCCTTGCTGATTGCCTTTCCTCCTCTCCTGGTGGAATGCTGCCATGTGACCCAACTCTTTTGTCAGTGAAGCTTCGCTCTTTGTCCGCCTAATTGCCTTCCAATCCCACCTTCATCGCCAGTGTTAGATAGGGTAATGAAATCCACAAAAGGCTAGCGAAAACAACAGCTCTTTATTGGCATATGTGCAGGCATCCACTGAATGCCTGGTCGGACAGCTCCCTTTTTAAAGGGGAGCTGTCCAGCACTCCAGCCAATCAGGGGCCTTTCTGTTCCCGCCGAAAAAGAGAGGACCTGAGTGGAAACTACTATTGTCTTGCAGCAACACCGGGGTGGGGGAGTATCTAACAGTACATACATGCTTAATTCATCTATGGAACAATGAATAGAAGAAAGTTAAGAACTAAGCTCATTGATAGCTGTCAATCAGCATGTAACAAAAATGAATCAATATTATTAAAAAAGCTTTCATTATTCGTAATGGATGTTTTAATAATTGTCAGTAAAGTTTCCTTTTAGAAAAACTGGAACTTGGTGGCAGAGACAGAATGGATAGATAGATACAGGGAGAAATGTATGGTCACACAAACTGAAAAGATTACTTGATTGGGGGGGGAGGGGAAAGTTTTGTCAGATATTCTCCTGCCTAAGAGAATAGTGACGCCATTGAGTCCTGTGATAAACTGTGACATTTGTTTGTCTGCTATGAAAGTCAAGTAGCAATTAATGTCATTAAATCCACTGCTACTATAAAAAAACTTTTTGAAGGCATTCTACAAACAAAGCTTTGAGGCAAAGTGTTGCAATTATGTGTCCTTGGGGAAAGCATAATATTTTGGTTTTCACTGAATACCAAAAATATGGCTAGATGTTTGGATATATTCTATTAAAAGGAGAGCATAACAACAATTTATAAAATATGTGACTGCTCTGAGAATTATTTTCTGTTTTAATAGAAGTTATTAATACATTTTATTTTATAAGTGTAGAGTAGAATGTAAGGCCCAGAGCCTTCAAATCTCCTTTGCAGAAGGAGAAGATTCCAGAAGTTGTGAATGCCCCAACACTGGAATCTTTAAGAAGACATTGGATAGCCATTTGTTTGAAACAGTATCGGGTTTCCTGCCTAGGCAGGGGGTTGGACTAGAAGACCTCCAAGGTCCCTTCCAACTCTGCTATTGTATTGTAAGACATGATGAATTAATAGAAAAGAGTTGCTAATTGTGGTAGATTCATTATGTGAGCCCAGTGTTGAATTCATGCATGTGGCTCAATTCTCATCAGGGTCATTATTCGTCTTTTTTATTTCATGGGATTCAAAAAAGATAACAGTTTTAACTGTTTAATCTTACTCTGTCCCTAGAATCATTTCGGTAGTGATAAACTATAATGCTGTTGCCCAGAGCTTTGATTTACTGCCTTAGTTTAAAAAGTTTTTTTCACAGTGAAATTGTACATTGTGTGCATCATGAACAGGTTAAATGTAATGCTAATGTGCAGCCTATTTGATATCTTTTCCATAGGCTTATTCTCTGTATACTTCAGGTGATTACAGCTGCTGTCAATGTAGCAAGATAATTTGACAATGACTCTATAGCAAAATAGTTTTCTAGTGCGCTTGCTTACAGTTGTCCAGTTTTGTGGAATTCACACTTTATATTTCTTACATGTTGTACAGGCAAATATCTCAACCACTGAAATCCTCAGAATTATAAATGACATCACACTTTATCCATTTCAAATGTTGTTTGTATGTGTGTGTGTTTTATCACCATATACGTACTGAAAAATTACAGAGGTATATTTATTTCCTTGAAAATTGCAAAGATATTTGAATTCTTGAAAATTACAATTTCTACAGTATTTTTCTTATAAAATGCCACTAAAATCATGCAATTTCATGATAGTCCTTTGGTTCACTTTGGTTTTACCATTCAAACCAGTAAATGTTCAAATGCTTTCAGGTTTAATATGAATATCTAAATTTAATTGCATAATTAGGAACGGTAATTATTTTAGTATGAAAGAATTAACGGTGCTTTGTATTCTACATGTCTCCTTTTTGTAGTCTGGAGGTCATGATCAAGAACGAAAAAAAGCAAAACATAGAGGGGATTTATATTCAATACAGACTTCTCTGATTGTAGCTGCACTTAAAAAAATGCTCCCCATTGGGCTGAACATGTGTACCCCTGGAGATCAAGAGCTGATTTCTCTTGCTAAGTCCAGGTACAGCTGTGTAAGTCAATATTTTACTCTTACTGATTGAAATCTGAAAGGTTTCAAATAAAGACATGCAGTATTTGAATCTGAAGTGGACAAAGGTAATTCAGGTCTGATGTTGATACACTCAGTGTGCTTATTGACAGCTCTTTAAAGGCACCACGATTTTTCCAGCTCAGGCAAATACTTGTTTCAGTTCAGGTGTTGCAAACTCCATAATAATTCCTTAACACTTAAAACTTGAACTTGAACTTGAACTCAAGAAAAGCTCCTCCAAAGATACTCATGATGGGTTTGAACCATTTTTGCAGCTTTCAGATATGAGTACCATACACCTCTAGAAAGATACAAAGCATGGAAATGAGCAAACAAGTAAATTTAAGAAAGGCTTATTAGAGGGAGGGTGGGAGGAAGGGTTTGATTTGGTGCCAACATTCAAAATCTGAGACATATTTATCTCTATCATCTATCTCTATCTAATTATCAATATCATCTTTTCTCCTTATGATATAAGAAGTATCCTTCTAATTCAGATACTCAGATGATCTCACAAATATTTTTGAAACATTTCAAAACCTAGCAAGTACACTGAATATTTGTGTATTATTGGACTTTAAACTACACAAGGACACATAGCTACAGGAGACTCCTTACTACAAAACTTTGCTCTTTTTATTTTTATTTTATATAGAGTATGCAGCCATATCCCAATAGGTTGTATTCTGTCTTATTATTGGTCAAAATATATGTAAGAGGACCCAGATCAATGTGCCTTTATTTATCCGCAGAAAGACACTGAAGAAGAAGTTAAAGAACATTTACGCAATAACTTGCATTTGCAGGAAAAGGTAATATTCAAAATGGCAAAAAAACCTGTTAAATATATTTCTGAGGTCAAAAAGCATGTTAATATATTTCATCATTTAATAGAGTAATTCTATAGCTAAGTTATATTTATTAGGAAGAAATAATATGAATGAGCAACATGTAGATTTCCAGATGTTGAGGTTCAACTTTTACCAGCTGTGGCAGTCATGCCAGAGAATGAATATGGCATGTATAGATACAAAACGTGCAGCAAGCTAAAGAGTTTACTGGAAGTTTACTGAGACAAAATAGTGTGGCCATAAATTATACCAATATAGTATCCCCAACATGCTGATCACAAATTTCCCTAATTTTCCACTGGCAGGCAACGTCAACGTTGGAGTCACAGACAGGATAAATGTGGCACAGAAAAGGAATATATTTATACTATAGCCTAATTTCCTCCAAAATTTGCTAATGGTGTAACAACAGGTTTTATACTAGCACAAAAAAAATTCTTTCTTTTGTTTTTACTACAAGGGGAACAACTAGGAACAAGCTTGTACATATGGTGAGAACATTTCTCCCTAGTACCATAGATGGGAAGAGACCTTTAATCAGAGTCTCATTGGACCAATGTAGGCAGTGCCCAGGGAAAAAAATTTAGTCAGTTAGTTATATTTGTTTATATTTTGTGTTTCCACATCTCCCATCTCTCTCAAGGAGGGACTGGAGATTATCTGGAAACAGTCTACAAAATAATACAATTGTATACTCATAGCACAACAGAGCTCTGCGGTGTCTTCCTGCCTTTGATTTTCTAATATATCACATATTTCTTCTTCCAAGAATTAAGCATATAGCTTTTCCCTTGCTTCAGGTACAGTGGTGTAAAAAATGGCAATCAAATTTATTTAAATAAGTGTCCTATATATTTTAATATTAAGTATGCCTAAGAGTGGATCAAATTTTTTTGATATATAGTCAGATGATCCTGCTGTGAAATGGCAGCTGAATCTCTACAAAGATGTCTTGAAAACTGATGAACCTGCTGATCCTGAGAAAACTATTGCACGTGTGCAAAGGATCTCAGCAGCTGTCTATCATCTGGAACAGGTAAAAAAATATTACTTTATGTTTAAAAGATATGGGCTGAAGATCCTGGTTAAATAGAGTAAATAGGAACTCTACAAACTGATCTTTTTTATTAAATTTTTTTATTAGTTTATAATATGGCATACAAAGAGAATACAAAAGTAAATAGTAGGGAAGTTAGGGGAGGGAAAAGGAAAGTGGAGAGTGGGGGAAAGCAAGGAGAAAAAAGAAAAAAAAGACATTGACTTCCGACTCCTTTGGTGCAGTAAAATAAAGCGTTAACATCTAACCTCGTCTTGATCTTGAACAATGAATATAACTGGAATGGGGCTGGGTCGGGCTGACCTGAGCATTTTATATAAGGGAAATTCTGTAGCCCTTAGGGATCTTTCTGGAGGATTAAGTAGAATGCAGTGGTGGGTTTCAAATTTTTTTAGAATCTCTTCTGTAGGTGTGGCCTGCTTTGTGGGAGTGGCTTGCCAGCCATGTGACCAGATTGGGGGGTGGCTTGGCAGTCATGTGACTGGGTGGGCGTGGCCAACTTGTAAAATGTGATGAAACTCAGTTAACAACGTTCTTGCTTAGCAACCAAAATGTTGGCTCAGAAACTCTGGCATTTGAAGCACGCAAGTCTTAAAGCTGTCAAGTTACAAGACCCTTGCACCTCTAACCCTTTAGGGGGGAAAAAACCCCAGGGATGTTCAAACTTGACAGCTTTAAGACTTGTGGACTTCAACTCCCAGAATTCCTCCTCCAGTCTTGTTGGCTCAGGAACTCTGGCATTGAAATGTGCAAGTCTTTTTTTAAAAATATATATATTTTTATTATTTTTACATTTAAAACAATGCAATGCTGCGGAGTCGAAGTGATCGTATATTCACATTATGTACAGCTAGTTTCAACCATTAACAGTTAATCTACTTAATACATTGTCTGTGTCACTACATTAAAAAGTTTGCTAGATATGAACTGACTGAACTGACACTAAAGAGTTAAACTGAGAAAGAGTTATTGTGCAGGTCATAAGTTCTTATCTGACATTGATGTATTTGCGCATGTCTTCACACATTCCAGAGAGAGAGAAAGAGAGCTACTGTTGAACTTTTGTCCTGCTGCCAGTAAAAGCTGGCAGACGGAACCTTTTTTATCAAAATGTAACAATTAGTTAGTTTTGTTTTATTTCCTTTTATTATTTTTCTATTAAAGTTTGTTTATTAATTAGAATATGCTTCCCAAGACTTTTATTCTTTTACTTCACATCTTAATGCATATGCTGTTGGAATCAGCCGCGATCCTAGACCTCACTTTCTTCAGGGTGAAATTTTCCCCTGACAGTCTGTCCTTCTGTTTGATCACAATATATACATTTGTTCCAGTCTTGTCATCTTAACTTATACCAATCATAAAATCTATTCCATACCTCAAAATATTCTTATTCCCCTTTATTTTTAAGTTCCAAAGTGAGCCTATCTGCTTCTGCACAGGCCAACACTTTTCTGATTATATCTAACTCTGATGGTGTATTTTCTTTTTTCCAATGCTGTGCATAGGTTATGCGCGCTGCAGTTAGTATATGTATGATTAGATAGAGTGTATCTTTCTTAAACCCCTCCGGTATTATGCCTAGGAGAAAGGTTTCTGGTTTAAACATAATTTGTTCTCCCACCATTTGTTCTAACCATGATTGAATCATTTTCCAATATTTTTTTGCCTCATTGCACGTCCACCACATATGATAGAAAGTGCCTGGTGTTTTTTTTTACACTTCCAACAATTTGGGGCCAGATTTTTAAACATTTTAGAAAGCCGTGCTGGCGGGAGATGCCATCTGTAGAACATCTTGTAAAGATTTTCTTTATACGCCGTAGCCAATGTTAATTTATGATTAAGTATCCAAAGTTTTTCCCACTTAGCCAATTCCACATTGTAACCGAAATTTTTCACCCAGGCGACCATGGTTTCTTTGACATGTTCTTCCTCTAGTTTATATTCCAACAAAAATCTATACAGCACTTTGATCAGTCTGTTTTCTGTCTGTATCAACAGTTTATCTAATATTGTGTAGTCTTTGGCAATACCTTCGTTCTTCCTATCCTGTGCATACCTTGATTGTATCTGTAAATAAGACCACCATTCTACTTGTATTCCTTGTGATGTCAATTCTGATCTAGTTTTGATCTCCCCCTGCTTGTTCAATAGCTCTTTATATGTGACTATATTTTCCACGTTAATTAAATTTGGGTGTATGTATGCTTCCATCGTAGATAGCCAAATAGGTATTTTGGTATAGTGGTCATGTTTAATTTTGTTCCATATTATTAACAGAGATTGTCTAATGTAATGTCTACTAAAATATTTGTGTGCAGATCCTTTTTCATACCAAAGGAAGGCATGCCAGCCTGCTTGGAGGTCATGACCTTCCAATTTGAGTAATCTTTTATTTCTCAGCATTATCCATTCCCTTAGCCATGTTAATATGGCCGCAGTATAATAGAGTTCCCAATCTGGTATGCCAAATCCTCCCTTTTCCTTAGTGTCTTGCATAGCCTTAAGTTTTATTCTTGGTTTTCTTCCCTGCCAGATAAATTTCGAAACCAATTGATTCAGATCTTTGAAGACACCTTTTTCTAATTTAATGGGTATATTCTGAAATAAGAAAAGGAATTTTGGTAATATATTCATTTTTATAACTGCGATCCTGCCCATCAGGGACAGTTGTAGGTTTTTCCATCTTTCTAGATCCTTCTTAGTTTTATTAATCAGATTGGTATAATTGTCTTCTTTGATGGTCACACACCTCGCAGATAAATGTATACCAAGATATTTAACTTTTTTGACAATTTGGATACCCAATTTCTTTGTTAACTCCTCTTTTGCTTTTGATTTCATATTTTTAGTCAGCATTTTGGTCTTTGTCATATTTATCTTTAGACCCACTATTTTCCCATACTCTGTCAGTTCCTCAATGAGTTCCGTACCAGACTTCCTAGGATCTTCTAGCACAAACACTAGATCGTCTGCAAAGGCCTGTAATTTAAATTGCTCCTTTTTAATTTCTAGTCCCTTTATCTGTACCTCTTTGCGTATATTCCTGGCTAGTACTTCTAGGGTTAGTATAAACAACAGGAGGGGTGATGACAAGGGGGCAACCTTGTCTTGTACCTTTCTGGATTACAATACTTTGTGAAATGTGCAAGTCTTAAAGGTGTCAAGTTACAAGACCCTTGCACCCCTAACCATTTAAAACAAAACAGGGGTGTTCAAACTTGACAGCTTTAAGACTTGTGGACTTCAACTCCCAGAATTCCTCCTCTCGCTCTTCATCTTGATGATGTGCGGACGGGCAGCGGGAGGGAGCTGGAACCGGTTCTAAACGGCACTGTAGGTTTGTGGAACCTCTTCTATAGAAGAGGTTAGAACTGGCAAAAACCCACCCCTGGTAGGACGTTGAAACAGAGCAAGGAGAATGGATGTTTGCATACTAATACTAATATTTGATAGTGTGCAAGGCATATTTGCAAAGTGATTATAAGGCAATCTAACAATAAAACATTATAACACATTATTATTTTTATACCACAGTTATAATCTAAGGGAGAGATTGACAATCAAGCCACAAGCTTCCATAGATCTTCAGATACTATAATATAGTATTATTAGTGATTTTAAGATTTTCTTGAGGAATTGTTAAAATTCTAGGAAACCACCAAATCTAATGAGATTTCTGTTTTCTGAATGTCATAAGCTTTAGAACAAAAAGGTTTTTTTTTAACTTCCAATGAAAATTCTATTTTTAATTGGGGAGGCAAGAACTGTTGCTAACGTATCATGCAATGTATGGTAAATATTAACTTTTTTGTCATTGGATCAGGTGAGAATCAGTTAAAATATCTTTATTCATATTGTTCATAGGTTGAGCAACCACTAAGATCAAAGAAAGCAGTTTGGCACAAACTCTTGTCTAAACAACGTAAAAGAGCTGTTGTAGCTTGTTTCAGGATGGCACCATTGTATAATCTGCCAAGGTACATAGTTTTAAAAAATGTTTATATATGCTATTTCTGAATACTGCTTGCATTGTTGAAAAGCATAATGCCCGTCTGATTTTCCATTGGAAAGGTGTGAACCAGAGACAATGACTTGAAGAGTCAGCACACCATTTTCAAATCCCTTTTGAGGTCTTCTGCGCATAAATGTATTGATAGATAGATAGATAGATAGATAGATAGATAGATAGATAGATAGATAGATAGATAGATAGATAGATAGATAGATAGATAGATTATTAAATTTCTATGCCACCCATCTCAATGATATAGCAACTCTGGGCAACTTTGGGCCTGTCATTCTCTCTTAGCCTTAGGCAAGAGGAAATGGCAAACCACTGCAAGGATAATCCAGTCAGTTGCCAGGAGTCAAATGACTTGAAGTCACCCACACTATTCATTACTTCTGTCATTATTAAATGTTTTCAGTGTCTTGCAAATGAGCTTCAATGGCCTTTGATAAAGTTCTATCATTTTTAAGCAATGTGTTTTAGAGAAACTTCTGATTACTTTAAAACAACTGAGTTGGGCTTGATTATGTGAATTACCATATTTTTTGGAGTATAAGATGTACCTTTTTCCCTCAAAAAAGAGGCTGAAAATGTGGGTACATCTCATATGCTGAATGCAGCATTTTTGGCCTCCCAAAACCCCACCCCCTTTGCAAAAATGGCCATGCATAGCCTTTAGGAAGCTTTCAGCATGCTCTTGGGGGCTGGGGAGGGCGAAAATGAGTGGAAAATGGGCTGTTTTTTGCTCCTCCAGCCCCCAGGAGCACTCTACAAGCCGTTAAAGGCTATGCATGCGCCCCCTTTTTTTTTGACAAAAAGGCCCATTTTCGTGAAAAACGGGCCATTTTAGGGAGGTCTGCAGAGTGCAAAAACTTTTTTTTTAATTTGCCTCTTCAAAATCTTGGTGCGTCTTATACTCGGTCCGTCTTATACTTTGAAAAATATAGTACCTAGTTAGTCAATGCTTTGGGAGATATTTATATATTTCCCCAGACCTCAGATATATAAATCTAACCACTTCAATCTAAACTGGCAACATGGAAAAAAGGACTGTATATTTAAATATAGTGTTTTTTTCTATGCAATTAACATCACATATTTAAGGATTTTGTCAAAATTGGAAAAAAAAACATCACTTCCTAATGTATATCAATTGCATGTTCAAGGTTCATAGAGATACATAGCGTTACCAGCATTTGGCAGTTCCATCCTTTCATCTCTTTCATTCAGCACTCACGCATATTGAACAGCAGTGACTTTGCTTGCAATGGAAACTGTATCCATGAATCAAACAAATAATTTTACAGATGCTACAGAACAAGCACAGAACTAGCTACGTATGTTTTTGGCATCAGGAGAATAGGAGAGGCGGTGGAAGAAGAGCGGAAGAAGGCGTAACATTGTTGTGGGGAGATGTTCTCTCTCCCACATAGGCAGCTCTGTAAAGATGTATTGTTCCTGAGGTTGTTTGAGGAGATTACTGGATATTTTATTTTGAATAACCTTGATTGTTTGCATATTCTATGCAATTAGTATTCTTTGAACACAATTGCCAACATGCTTTTATATGCAAATCTAAGTTTCTGACATTTTCCTTTTCCTTACTTATAACTTATTTGAAACAAATGGGAATTCAAAATGTTAAAAAACATCTGAAGATTTGTTTTATACTCAACTCCCATACTCTAGGACAGGGGTGTCAAACTTGATTTCACTGAGGGTTGCATCAGGGTTGTGTTTGACCTCAGGGGGGCAGGGTGGGCATGGCCAGGTTGGGTGTGGCAGTTTCACATCACTCATGTCGGGGGCGCCTGTGGCGGCCTGAGCACTCTGCCAGTTAAAACACGCTCCCGAGCTCTGTTTTCGGCTGTGACGGCCTCCTGCAATCCTCTGCCAGTGAAAATAGAGCTCTGTTTTCACTGGCAGAGGCACTGCAGGCCAGTCCTTCACTGTTTCCAGGGCATAAGGTTAGAAAGAATTCCATGCTGTGCACACTTATTAATTGTGGAAAAACATAAGGTGCAAATCAAATAATTATTGTGTTTTAGAGCAGCTACAATTTAAAAATCTTGGTTTAAAGTTATAAGTGAAGTTGATAATAAGCCATATTGATAAATAAGGACATCATGATTAGACAACATGTAAAGAAATGGCATATACTTAGATTCATTTTACACTGGTTATGTTAAAAATAACAATCTTAAAGTAAAATAATATAGATGTGAAATGGATAGTTCATGTTTTTAGTTCATTTGCATTCAGTGGACATCATAGTGGTAAGGAGTCAATTTAGAATTGCATCAAAGTAAAGTATGTTTTTCCCCAACTGTCTTTATTGAAAAGAATAGAAAAACAAGGACTTACATCTATGGGAAATTGAATTCTGAAATGTTCAGTAAAATATAAGCATACCAATAGCCTTCTTTTCATCTTTTGATTTCTGTCTGATTATTAAAACAATACTTGTCATCTATGTTATTTAAACTTTGCTGAACATTCTTTAATTTTAATGCTTTTTGAATTGAATTGTACAGAATCTATTGGTTTTACTGGTCAGTAATCTTCTAAGCTTTTTTAATTTTATTCTGCTTTTCTTCTCAATTTCATTTTCACCCCTACTCCTAGGCACCGTTCTATTAACCTGTTCCTTCATGGTTATCAGAAATTTTGGATAGAAACAGAGGAATATTCCTTTGAGGAGAAACTAGTTCAGGATTTGGCTGTAAGTACAGATAAAATTGGGCTGAGTCTACAATGCCTTCTTGTCTACACTTATAATCACTTTCATATATACCATCCTGCTATATTTTATGCCATGATATGAACAATGTATCAAGTCTTTATTTTGTTACTGTACACATTTGGATTGAAGCTAACTAGACCAAATCACAGCTAATTTAATTCCTAAATTAAAATTTAATTCAAATTAGTTTAATTTTTTGAAACTTTAAATATGGTGAATGTTTTTTTTTTGTTGTTGTTGTTGGTTAACTGGCATTTTGTCTATTGAATAATGTTTTGATTCATTTTAATATGCCAAAGCTTGGGGGTTTTTTTTTGTACAAGCTATCTCCCTTTTCCTTGATATTATAATACAGTGGCATTCTAACAAATTAAAAACAAGTATGACAGATTTGTGTTTTAGGCAATGGAATTTTTATTTGACAATGCATTTTTTTTTAAATTCCAAATTTTTTAACTCTTTTCTTTTTAACTGATTAATTAAGCAGTAATTTATAGAACTATTATTTTCTGTATGTGAAATGATGGGTTCATCCTACTTGCCAATTTTAATGTTCTCTTGGAAAAAAAGCAACATCCAACAGTGTAGAAGAGACTAATAGATTTATGAGTTGATATATTTATATTCCTTAAAATGCATTTTGCATCATTGATGCAGTATTTCCACTAACCTGACATAGGCTAATTCTACATTGATATTAAGTATAGAATAACCCTGTCTCTTTCAATTACATTTCACAGAAGGTAGCAGATCACACATTCATATTTCTGGATTTCTCAATGTTCTCTTAATGTTTTAAGATGTTGATCCCTGCACAAGTAGACTTCTTTGATAGTATTTGATAGCATTCTTTGATATTTTTAAAGGGCAACGGTTTCTTTTTTCTTTTTTACGTAAAGGTATTAAACAGATGGACAAATTATTCACTTAAATATAGCTGTTACTTTTTTTTTATAAAATGGTGGAAATCTCTGTGAAAGACAAAGTGAGAATTTTCTAAACCACTTCTGTGCTAGTCTATTGCAGCTTAAAGAACAATGAATCATATGGTAACTTAGCAACGAAAACATCTATTACGCCATCAATACAATAATCAGATTATTATTCTCATTCATCAGATGGGAACATTTAGTTGAGAATATAATTGCAGGGAGGTGCATAACTGGTAAATGGTATATAACTGCGTGTAGCCTCCATGGTGTGTAGCCTCCATAACCCTCCATGTAGATGGAACTGCATCTACATGGAGGGAAGTATGCAGTGGAGTACCCCAAGGCTCTGTTTTAGGCCCAGTACTCTTCAACATCTTCATCAATGATTTGGATGAGGGAATAAATGGGGAACTCATCAAATTTGCAGATGATACCAAGCTGGCAGGAATAGCCAACACTCCAGAAGATAGGCTTAAGATACAGAAGGATCTTGACAAACTTGAACATTGGGCACTATCTAATAAAATGAAATTCAATGGTGAAAAGAGTAAGGTTCTACATTTAGGCAACAAAAACGGAATGCACAGGTACAGTATAGGTGATACCTTACTCAGTAGTAGTAACTGTGAAAGGGATCTTGGAGTCCTAGTGGACAACCATTTAAATATGAGCCAGCAGTGTGCAGCAGCTGCCAAAAAAGCCAACACAGTTCTAGGCTGCATCAACAGAGGGATAGAATCAAGATCACGTGAAGTGTTAATACCACTTTATAATGCCTTGGTAAGGCCACACTTGGAATACTGCATTCAGTTCTGGTCGCCACGATGTAAAAAAGATGTGGAGACTCTAGAAAGAGTGCAGAGAAGAGCAACAAAGATGATTAGGGGACTGGAGACTAAAACATATGAAGAACGGTTGCAGGAACTGGGTATGTTTAGCTTAAGAGAAAGAAGGACTAGGGGAGACATGATAGCATTATTCCAATATCTCAGAGGTTGCCACAAAGAAGAGGGAGTCAAACTATTCTCCAAAGCACCTGAGGGTAGAACAAGAAGCAATGGGTGGAAACTAATCAAGGAGAGAAGCAACTTAGAACTGAGGAGAAATTTCCTGACAGTGAGAACAATTAATCAGTGGAACAGCTTGCCTCCAGAAGTTGTGAATGCCCCAACACTGGAAGTCTTTAAGAAGATGTTGGATAGCTATTTGTCTGAAACGGTATAGGGTTTCCTGCCTAGGCAGGGGGTTGGACTAGAAGACCTCCAAGGTCCCTTCCAACTCTACTATTGTATTGTATTGTATTGTATTGTATATGTAGCTCTCTTCAGAGAGTTTGCTTTGATATTGTTAATTTGTTGTAAAACATGCATTGAATTTCTTATGATGGAGATTTCACAATTGTGTTCTGCTGTGATTAAGCAGATATATGTATGTATGTATGTATGGATGGATGTATGGATGTATGGATATGGATATGGATATGGATATGGATATGGATATGGATAAAAATAAATAAATAAATAAAACTTTGGTCCAGGGCATGCAAAAAAAGAAGGGAGGGAGAAAGGGAGGAAGGAAGAAAGGGAGGTAGGTAGATAGGTAGGTATTCCCAGGGTAAGGAAGACGAATGCCAATCACAGATTTTAATTGCTTCCTTTGCTGCCAGTTCCAGATGATTCAATGGTGTTGATACAGCAATTTCCAATCCTTGTTGCAGAGGCAAGCATGAAGACTCTAGTTTAGTGAGCATAGGAAATGGTCTTGAAGGACAGGAGAATGAGGTGCCACCAAAACAATGATCAAGCAAGCACAGCTTGAGTTTATTCCAAGAAACAAATTTCTTAAACAGTTCAGACCCGACCCTTTCTAGTTTACACAAAAATAAAGTGAGGGAAGGGGGGAAGCACATTCAGATTTGAAAAACTCTATTACTTTAGCGGTACAATAAAAGTAGCCCTTGTCTATATGGCATTGGTTTGCTACTCTGATCTACCTTGTGGGGCTAAAGTCACAGACTATAGGTGAGATGCTGAACTATAATGGGCTGGTCTAGAGGAATCTACATAACCAGACAAACCAAATCTGACTTCGGGTAATAAACTTGATCTGTTTCTAGAAAAAAATAGTCTGATTTTTAATTAGGCTCAAGATTTTTCAATTGCATGTTCTGATTATGCAAGCCTATACAATTTTATTTATAAGTAAACATAAGTCAGTCCAAAGGGAATTAAATTTATGAACATTTTGCTATTAAAATGCTGATTTTATATAAGAAAAGATGTTGCATAATTGAATCTTCCATCTAAAATATCAATATGAAAATATAAAATATTAAAATATGGAAATGATAGTTATCCCACTTATTTTTTTCTCCTATTACATACTTTTTATATATAAAATTCCAATGTGATGTTTGCACAGACTCCACCCAAAACAACTGAAGATGAGGAAGAAGAGGATGAAAACCATCCAGATCCTCTACATCAGATTATTCTTCATTTCAGTCGGAGTGCTCTCACTGAAAGAAGGTAACTAATTTATTACTTCCTTCCTTTCCTTCCTGCCTTTGTTATGCTACCCAACTCTATAAAGAGCAACATTAAAAATAATAGGAAATCTTCTTATTAGGATTACTGCCTACAAAATGCAAAAAAGAAACCCAGTACTTAATATTGCATATAATAACAGCGGCAAGGATTGCCTATGCCCAGAAATGGAAAAACAAGCTAACTCCATGTGAAGATGAAATAATAAGAAAGGTGATGGACTGTGCTGAAATGGACAAACTAACTAAAGAAATTCAGGGAAAAGAAGAATCAGAATTCTATCAGATATGGGATAAATGGTATAGGTGGATGGAGGAAAGAAATAAAAATCCTAGGCGATAAATAAGCAGAATGTGGTAGCTCTTACAGATTGTTGTCGGTGTTAAAATGTTTATTCATTGGATAATATAAATACGAATGATTCTGGATAAAAGTACTTTCAAACAAATGCAGTTAAAGGAGAATGTTGGTATATTGACGGTATAAAGATCTTTGATTTAAAATGCACAATTCAATTTGAATGAAATATAAAGAATGATTGTAGTAATGCACGGAATTTAATTCTAACCAATCGACATGCTAGCTGGAAGACGTATTGAAGAGTGTTTTGTGTGTGTGTTATCTGTCTAATTAAAACAATAAAATTAAAAAAAATAGCATACGATGAATTTTACAAAAGAAATGACAAGGAATAGCAATAGCACTTAGACATATATACTGCTTCACAGTGCTTTACACCCGTCACGATTTACAGTCAGCATATTTCCCCCAACAACTTGGGTTCTCATTTTACTGACCTCGGAAGGATGGAAGGCTGAATCAACCTTGAGCCTGGTGAGATTTGAACTGCCAAATTCCAGGCAGCCAGCTGTCAGTAGAAGTAGCCTGCAGTACTGCACTCTAACCACTATGCCACTGTGCTCATAACTAGAAAATAATTACAAGATGTTGATGCATATAATATATCAAAACATAGGACCTCAAAAACAAAGAGTTTTGCCTACTTTACCCCACGTTTTCTTAAATACCCTTTTTATTGTTTTTAAAGATGTTGTGAAATATCAAATTGGACGTGGTATCTGTTTGCATGGTCATTTTAAAATGTTTTCTGGATTTTTTAAAAAAAATCAAAGGTAATACTGTGCTATTTAATGCAGCCTTAATCTTACAGATTAAGAAGCAGAAAGAAAGGTAATGTTTAAAGTTGAATGCATATATCTCTTTTGGATTGAATTTTGCAAGTTTCCCAAAATCCTTTAACACAACAATAGTAAAACATTTAGAATTAATTAAAGTTTTCTGTTATTGTCAGAACTGATTTTGTATTTGATATGATCAGAGATAATTATCAGCTGTATAGCAAAGCCATGGCTAGAATCTTTGTAACCATTTCCAAGGCATAATAGAAAAAAAAATTCCCATGTGAGGTAGATAGATAGATTCTTCAATTGCAAAAGCACTTGGTAAGTACATGTTTTAATAAAGAATCTGATATGGAATCTATACCTATAAGCTTATAAGATTGTATCATATATCATGGGATTGTAACAAGATGAAAGTTTCTCTGCTTTATTAAAAGCTGGAACTTCAGTTCAGTAACTTTTAAAGCCTTTCCAGGAACAAATGTATTTATTTCATACTTTTCTACAGCAAACTAGAAAATGATCCTTTGTACACTACATATTCAGCAATGATGGCAAAGGTGAGTAATTTAAATAGCTACCTAAAAACAATTTAGATTTAGAATGCCATCTCTTTTTTTCAAGTACATCTGAAATCTTAAAATAATATTCAGCATTTTCTATTAGTGACTGCCATTTTACTGTTAATAATAGATTCTATTACTAATGATGCTACTGATCCATCTTTTTAAATAACTGTATCAGCAAACCATCAAACATAAAAAGCCACAGAAAAAAACACGGTTAAAAAAGGGATAAAACAATCCAACAGCAAATTTTGGAGAAAAAAGAAGTATTCCTAGTAATAAAAGATAAAATTACCTTTGAGTTGAGCTGGATTTCATAGTGTGTTCATGGAAATATCTTTCATTGCAGTAATATAGAAATTGTCATTGCCACAATTGTCATTGTGATTATTCAGGGACATTTTATTTCCCAGTCTAATCTCCAGCTCAAGATTTTCTGTTTATCTTCTCTCCAACTACTAATGAATCTAAATAGTATTTAATTTTTTCAAGATCAACCAATATTATATACTTACAATATAAGGTAAATTCTGTTACCAAAGACTTTTATCTAATTGGATGAAAATTCATTAGTATTTAGTGCTGAAAAATAAAGACCAAAGAAAAATTTGATAAAATCATTTCTTCATTAAATAATTATTTAACAGTTGCCCTTATCTTGATGAATCTGGCTCTTGAACTTGCTAATTTAGATCAAAGCCTCCCCTAAATGTAGAGATTTAGAATATTATAGAATCTTAATTTTCCTTCATTTTGGAACACAGATATTCCTACCCAACTCTTTCTTTTTTTATTAAAAAAAACAACAACAACACTCAACACTGGGCAAAATCATGGCCAGAAGATGAAAACATATGAAAAGATGATGTGGAAGAAATTTCTAAAAACAATTCATACATGAATGAAATATAATATATATACATTATAAGAAAAAACTTACTACAGGCCGGTTTTCTGCTGGATTTTTCATATTGTAATTTATTCATTTCCCCCTATTTAGTAAACATTCCACTATAGTATGTATATTTATTTTCTTGCTCTATTTTTTTGCATTTGTTTCTCTTTGAAACACAACTACTATGTCTCTTTGAGACATTGATTTGCAAATCTATCCATGAAACAATCAATCCTCCACTTATGAACTGTGGTTTTAAAATGTCTTTGACTTGTTTCTGCTTATTCATTATCTGAGTCTGTATTTTTTTCTAATGAGAAAAGAGCTGTCAGAGTGAGCAAGATGGTAATGAGGAGGAAGAGGAAGAAGAAAAGGAGAAGACATTTGAAGTTAGTTGTTTTCTTTAAAAACAGATCTTTCGTAATTTATATAGCTATTAGAAATGATGCAGTCACTTGAGATAGGGTGCCCATTTTATTCAAACTTTATAAATTAATATAATGTTATACTTTTTTTCTTTTTCTTTTCACCTTAATTTCTGTCTGTCTTTTGTTCCATATTAAAAAAAACAAAAGTTGCTTATTGTTCTTTTAAAATTTAAACTTTTCCTTTTGCAGCACTTATCCCATGCCTATTACTGTATCAATTGTAGGTAAAACTTTTTATAAAAATCTGTTAGGGAAATTATTTTAAAAATAAGCCCTTAACAAACATTGCTGCATTAGAGTGATTATCATGGCTAATTTATTCTTTTAATATGTGTTTTAATAGGTTTGTGAAAGATTTTTATATTTTAAAAAAAAGTTTATTGTTTTCAAAGACTTAGAGTTTTTGGTACTGATGACAGATACCATAATATGTTAACATGAATCTGCATTCTGACATTCAGGAAAAAGAAATGGAAAAGCAGAAAACCCTCTATCAGCAATCCCGACTCCATGAACGTGGAGCTGCTGAAATGATATTGCAGATGATCAGTGCAAGCAAAGGTAATACAGTAAAAACGGACAGGTTATTTGGTATTTAGTTATGTATTTCTTTGCATGTATATATTTCATTCTGTCTTGAAAAGAAAGTCAGTCAGTCATTAAACAGGCTATAATAAATTCCCTTCTCACCTCTATGGGTGATATGTACCTTCCTCAATTGCACGTCCTCTCTAGAGGCCTGAGAATTTGAGAGTTTTGCATATTATCTTAGCTATTCCTAGCACTGCACTCTTCTGCTCAGAGAGCTTTCAATTTGATCTATGGAGGATTCCAGGACCCTCTTCCAGTTTGGGAGTCGCAGCCTGAGTGTTCTTGCCACCACTGGAATCATTTTGACCTTTATTTTCCACATCCACTCTAATTCCTCCTTCAGGCCCTGGTACTTCTCCAGCTTTTATACTCCTTTCTGATGTTGCAATCACTTGGCAACAATTGGCTATTACCTGCCTATCCATCTGATTTTAAACTTGTTTTTAAGCTTAGAACCTTTTAAAACGATCATTTTGTGACCACTATATTCCTGATTGACAGGTGAAATGGGGCCCATGGTAGTTGAAACTCTGAAGCTTGGTATTGCTGTTCTAAATGGAGGTAACTCCGTTGTTCAACAGGTAACCACATTCATAATTATGCAATTGTCTCCGTGGGTGCATATGCTTTTAAGAATTTTAAAGGCGACAATACCAGTTTGTAGGCAACTTTGCATAAGTTTACTTTTATTTATTTATTTGTATTTGCACATATTTTTAGATTAAAATTTTCTGAACAAATAATGGCCAAATCAAACTATTATTGCTCTCTGTATAGCACCCAAATCCACTGAGTAATATCCTTCACTTTCAAATAACATTGCAACTACCCCAAGATAAACTCCAGGGTTATGGTTAGGGTCTGAACTATACAAGCCAAGTTGGTAAACTTCTGCATGATCAAATCATGTATCAAGGACCTGATCACTTGTCCCACAAGAACTTTTATTAAAGACTGGAAACCTATTATGTTTTTTTTTTTTTGCAGAAAAATGGGGAAAAAAACTGGTAGTTTATGGATTTTCTAATTAGAATGGTTTGATATGAGCAGAAGAGGATTAGGATATAATTTTAATGAGGAAGGAGAAAAAATAAAATTTATAACTGGTGTAAAGAAGATTGGAAATCATTTCTTTGGATATCTTTTGTTCTTTTTTCCATTCGAATTTCTTTTCACTTTTTTCTTACCTTTATTTTTCATATCTCACTCTATATTATTGAATATTTATCCACTACTTCTGTGAAAATCCTTAATAAAAATTTATATATATATATATATATATATATATATATATATATATATATATATATAAAATATATATATGTATATGTATATATATGTATTTGTGTTACAACCCCTGGTATGCCCAAATATGGGAGGAAACTCACTACTCCCACTTTCTGTCCTTCGGCTCATCACAGAAAACCATCCAGGCAGAAAACCATATTTTTATTTTTAATGTTGCCTTTTTATATTTGTGTTGTATTTGTGCTGATAAATAAATAAAAGGAGACTAGTATAGATCCATTTCAAGCTATTTAGCTCTCATCAGCTAGCCATACCCTTAGTGGCTTAGTGGCTAAGACTCCTGCCTAATATGCAGTACAGCCCAGGTTCGAATCCCAGTAAGGGTATGGCTAGCTGATGAGAGTTAAATAGCTTGAAATGGATCTATACTAGTCTCCCTTTATTTATTTATCAGCACAAATACAACACACACACACACACACACACACACACACACACGCACATATAAATAAAAGATATCCAGTCATCTTCTTCAAGGGTGAATATTGAGGGTTGGTGGGTAGGAATTATCATAGTTATCCAATAAATCAGTCTGTGAGTTGTTTCTTTCAGATTTCTGTGATATCCCCTGTGCCTGTCATAATAGTGATGGCCCTTACCTCATTCTATCTCAGCCGCCCCAACCCCTCCCTTATTCCAGGCTTTGCTCTAGAACCCACCACCTCCAATTCCTTGCCCATTTCCAGTCACCATTCTTAGCACTCAGCAGCAAGGGGTCCAGCCAAGACAGCCTTTAAACATGCCATATATAGGCTTACATTATCCAAGTTCCCAAGACAAGTCCAAAGGTGCACATAGTATGTTAAGATTGTAACTTATTCTCGTCCTAGCAAAAATATATTCTTGTCATTAAACAAACTCAGACTGTTTTTAATATATTTTTTCCATCTCTGATTCAGAAAATGTTGGATTATTTGAAAGAGAAAAAGGATGCTGGTTTTTTCCAATCTATCTCTGGCTTAATGCAATCTTGCAGGTAAACACTTTCTGGGCTCAGCTGCATGTATGAATGGAATTTAGACTGATCATGTGCTATCAAGTTTTTGTCAATGACTGTATAGATAGATTTTCTCTATGAAGATCTGCCCCTAATCTGATCTTTCACATCTTCAATGGGATATACTTCTCCAAATTCATGTTTTTTGAAAATGTGATAATGTGAACTGAGATGCAATGAATGGATTTAGTTCTGAGGCATGCATTATTTTGCCCTTTAAGAATCTTTACAATATTTTCATGCCACCATTCTTAACTGGTTGTTATTGTTAATAATAACAGTTTAAAAAGTAAATCTGTTTATCTAGGAACACTAGATTCTTACTGCCCTTACCATTGATGAAAAAAGGAGAAAGTGTTCAGTGGATTAAGTTAATTTTTGTCTCAATTGATATATTGCAGTGATATCAACGGAAGGAATATTGAAAAACTGGTTTGGGTTTAGGATGTAATATTGATAGAGAAGCATTTAATACTGATTTCAGTGAAACTTCATCTTTCAAATGTATCATTTTTAAACCTTTATAATTCACTTTTATTATTTGAATGATTTGTTAAATTATTATTCCGTCTTATTATTTGATTCAGAAATCTTTTGTCTTTTTTTTTAATAAGTGTTCTTGATTTGAATGCCTTCGAGAGACAAAATAAAGCAGAAGGCCTTGGAATGGTTACTGAAGAAGGAACACGTATGTACAATGAATGAATTCGATAGATTTACATTTATTTATTTTTTCTTTTTCAGCCCAATTGTTCAGTACACTTAAGGTCTCTTTATTTAACCTCCGTAAAATGATGTGTGATTAAACTGTGCTGTTTCATTTAGTTTCCAAGAAAACATTTAATAAAATATCTAATGTAATTATAACTTGCTTATTTTGTATTCTTATTATTTTTCTTTGATCCACAGTCATCATACGTGAGCGTGGTATGTTTGGGTTTACCGCTTTTGATGCTATTGTGTGTGGCAAATACAGAAAGAAATCTTCTTTAATTGCATCTTTATAGATATCTTTTAGGTTAACTTTCATGGTCTGCAGATGATTGTGTATGGGGCTTGAAGAAACAATTTTATGCTTAATTAAAGAAGCGTCTTTCATACCTAAGGCATGGTTTGATAATGACTAACCATTTCCTATTAGATTTTTAGTCCTGTAGTTTGATCATGAATGCTTTGGAGTGCTAAATATTTTAGCTTTGCTTTTTCTGTTTTATAGTTTGCTTTTATCATTTCCCCAGAGTATTTATTTTTTTTAAAGAACGAACTACTGTAAATTAGCTTACAGTATTTGCTTTTTATTACAATCACTTAGTTTGAAGGATGCTGTTGAAAGACTATTTGTTCTGCATGTTTAGAAGCAATTGATTATCGCGTAATTCATTGTACTGTATATTTTCAAGGTGAGAAAGTACTACAGAATGATGAGTTTACTAAAGATCTATTTAGATTTTTACAACTGCTGTGTGAAGGTCATAACAATGGTAAGTGATGTGCAATATATTTTCAGCAATTTACTGTTTGATTTTAAATCTTTGGGGAAATAAGTTATTCCAATATCTTTCATACTTAAATGGATTTTCAATTCTTCAACAGTTTATCAGTTTCTCAGATGAGGTGGACTCAGAAATATTTTTTCACACGTATAAGTTATTTCCAGATACAAATCAAATTGCTATTTTATTAAATTCAAATCTAGTAAGTGAGAAGTTTTGCTATGTAATATGTTATGCAATTAATATTTCATGTAACTTTCTTTAAAAAGATTGCACTTCTTTCATATTATTAGACCCAATTACTGTGGTATCCATCAGGTGGTTATGAATGCAATTTCCTTTCAAAACAATGCACAATTCTTCATTTTCTAAATGAACCTAAAAAATGAAAATAAGTAAGACTATATTTAATCTTTAATTTATATAGCACAAATTATTTTACCTTTCAGATTTTCAGAATTACCTGCGCACGCAAATGGGCAATACTACTACAGTGAATATTATCATTAGCACAGTTGATTATCTTTTGCGGCTTCAGGTAAACAGAGAAAATGTTATATCACTCTGTTATGAAAATCCTTTGCCTTTACAAGTTTTTGGCTTTCATTACACTTGGTGTCTGTTCTTTTTTCTTTTTACAGTTCCATGATTCAGTAATTGTGTCCTCTTTTTCAATTATATTGTATTAATTGAAAGAAAAGCAGCATAGCAACCAATCTGAATAGAAACTGTAAAATCTAAGCTTGGGAAAAAAACTAGAAGTATATTGATGACTCTTCCTAACTTTAATTTGAGATAAAAACATGTTGGGATTTAAATGTTTGATTTGAATCACACTCAGGTTTTTCTTTTCCTACATATACTTGATGTAGTTGATCTCTGAGGAAAAATTGATTTTTAAAATATTGCTTTGCTTTATGTTTGCAGACACTGTGAGGGAATTAAAAATGAATGCCGTTTTCCTGAGAAAACAAATAAGCTGCTGCTTGATTTTCAAACCTCCCCTGGTTTTATATACAGCAGTAAAGACACTGATGCTTAGGGGTTTTTAGGCCAACTTCACTGAGGCCCTTAAAGATCAGTCCAAACAGACTTGCAAAACTAAAAAGAAGGGATTTGTTTGGACAGGTTGATTGGGAACTTGTCAGCTGATTCCATCCAATTCCCAGGAATGTGAAACCCAGGCTCCAGGATTATTAGCATCCAGATCATGACTCAAGAGGCGGGATATTTAAGTAAAGCAGCCTTTTCTAATCTATTCACAAAAGACTTGAATTTCCATAATTACTATGACAGCTTCGTCATGGCTATGAATTCTGGGAATTAAAGTCAGTTTATTTACTGCACCTAGCGCTAGAAAAGCTGAAGCAGGCATTTAAGTAGATGCATCATGCAGTCATACATTAACAGCTTTTTAAAATATTTTTTAATCTACATTTTAAAAGTTTGTTTGTGAGTTAGTAATTCTTCTAATTAGATTATCAGAAGTTAAACCCTATTTAGGTTGGAATCCTGGTTTTGGAGCACTTTTCCAGCTGGTTTTACTTGATCCTGATCTTTTACTTGATCCTGATCTTCAGGGCCAGGATAAATGGTTCTTTTCTACAAGAACCTTTAATAAACAGCATAAATCTGTTCATTATGTCTTACAGTTTGTATGGGGGTATATTTTGGGTTAAGAGTGTTTTGTTTCAAAGTGTTTTAAATGCATATTGTGATGTAAAACTAAACTTAATTGAAAGGCAGTATAGAAGGTGTTTTAAAGTAGTGTATAGTGACTGAAATAATAAAATATGCTCTTTTGGACTTTTTTAAAGTGAATAGTTTTCTATTTGCTATTGTTTGCATTCAGAATTCATTGGAGTAGATACAGGTTTTATCATAATAACTAGAAAAATGATAAATATAAAAATGATACATATATACTACTATTTATTTTTGGAATACTGTTTGATTATTACTTCATTAATATATACAGGAAAAACTACATATTTTTTTCTTAGGAATCAATCAGTGATTTTTATTGGTACTACTCTGGCAAAGATATAATTGATGAATCTGGACAACATAACTTCTCTAAGGCTTTGGCTGTAACCAAGCAGATTTTTAATTCACTAACTGAATATATACAAGTAGGTGAAATCTTTCTGTTTGATACAATATTTGCTGACATGAACGAATAGATGGATGACATGAATGGATGCTAAAGATTTACTGGAATTAGTGGAATTTCATGATTACTACCATTTGTAAAATCATTTTTAAATCAAGCAAGCAAGAAAGAATGAAGATAATATCTACAGGTTCTTTATGGGGATTCTGAGTCATCCAGGCCATGGTTGTCCCAAAAGTGCTTTTTTAAGAGGCAACTGGACTTTTTAACAAACTGTATCACTGTTTGGTTTGGTGGCAGCAGTGCCTCAGATAGAAGAGCCATACGGAGAGTGGTGAGAACAGCTGAGAAGATTATAGGAAACCCACTTCCCGTTATTTAGGATGCTACTTATAAGCGCAATATGCTTAGAGCACTTTATGGTCTGTTTCTGTTTCTGCTCTGGGAGGAGGTTTTGAAGTATTTCTAGCAGGACTATCAGAGTCTGTAAGAGCTTTGTTCCCTATGCCATCCATCTGGTAAACTCGCAAGATTTGTTTTTCTCACCATGTACATGTATACATCTGAACTCGACCGTGTTGTTTCTCTGTGTCATATAATATATGTGGGTATACTGTATGCATATTTGTTTATTTATTTAGTTATGTTTATGTAGTGTATATTGGAGGTGCTGACCTTTGAGAGCTGTATGCAATGAAATTTGATTTTAATATATGCTGATTAGTATAGATTTAAAGTGACAATAAAGTTATTCTAAGTCTAAGACGAAGACTTTCTGGTGTTTTTTTGAAGACTTTTCGCTTCTCATCCAAGAAGCTTCTTCACCTCTGCTTGAATGAGAAGTAAAATGTCTTCAAAGAAACACCAAAAGGTTCAGTTGACTCTTGAAAAAACACCTTTGGGACTACTGGCGTGTTATTCTCCAACATCTTTTTATATATAGTAGTTGGGGTGGGGGGGAGAAAACTGAGATTTTACATCTCTTAAAAATATATATTTTCTTCCAAGCTAAAGAATTGGACAAGGATATAAAGAGAATTAATTCTTTGACAGAGTTTTAATGAAAATTTCAGTTCATTTTACCCCTTTATAGCATGTTGTAAGTAAAAATTAGTTATGTTTGATAACAAGGTTTCTAATCCTCCTTTCCAAATCGCTGTTTACAATTTATATCCCAATTCCTTTTATTAAACCAGTACATATATATATTGTTCACTATATCCCTTGTCACTTCATTGTCATTGTTATAGTTATTATTTATTAACAGAAATTCATTCATTAATTACATCAAATTTCCTCTCATCAAACCAACACATGTATGTACCTTATCAATTATTTATTTAACATAGCACTCTAGAGATTACTAAATTACTAATCACTAATTACTACAATTAAATAATTTTTTATTATCAACTTTCATATATCAGCCTGTATCCTTCCAGTAATAATACAGTCTTATTTCTTTTCTCATTTGTGGAATTGATCTTCTATTTATTTCTTTAATAATTTTTTTGTGGACTTCTCTCCGCAGCTTGTTGCTTGTAGCATCACTTAAGTAATATCGATGCCCTCCATCTGCTATTTAAATCACCTTATCTTTGGTTGCCAATCGTGCTTCTCTTTAAATCCATTGTTTTTCCTTTTTTTCCTTCTTCCATGCCTTGAGATCCAGGGTAGAGTTCCTGTCGATCTAATTCCCTTTTCCATACTCCCCTTTTCGCATTTTCAACCACGTTCACTCCACTGGTAAAGTAATCAGTTGTCTTGTCTTTATAATCATTATCCCCTTCAATTTTTGGGACTCTGACCCCATCATTTTTTGCTGTTATAAACTCTAATTTTTCCATCTTCTTCTCAATTCTCTCTGTTATTTCTAATAAATTTTGAATTCCAGCCAAGTTGTTTTGCAAAGTTATTGTTTCTTTTGAATATTGTGCCATTTTGGCAAGCTGGTAGATACTGCCACTCTGACTTTCAAGGCTTCTTATATTAAATTAGCTTAAATGCAAGTTCATTAATTATCTTCAAAAAAGAGAGCTATGTTTCTTTTTCTCTCCCACTGCCAGTAAGACTCTCAAAGTGCACCTATAAAAACATTCATGCCCTTGCTTCTTATCACTTTCTATAAACAAGTTGCTGAGCCTCAAGATACAAAGTGAGATCAAAAGGAAAAGGGAAAGTACATTGTTTCAAAAACTCAAGCCTCCAGCCTCCAAGTGGCAGTATTGCTTCCCATTCTCTAATGTTATTTCAAACTTAAAAGAAACAGAGTTCTTAAACAAAATTAATAGCAAGAAATAAAAGTCCTAGTTGAAATAAAGAAGAAGACTTTAATCCATAGATTAAAAAATTAAAATAAAAAATAGAAGAAAAACTGATCCGTTCTCTTTTTAAAAAAAAAAGTTGTGAGCACTTCAATCCACAAAGTAGAATTACAAAGAAAAAGAAACACACTATCCAAAGCAATCCAATATAGGTTAATTTCGCCGCTTGTTTTCTTCTGTTTTCGGATTTAATTTAACTTAAAAATTTTTTTTGGGGGGGGCAGTATTTTCCCAAAAAGTAAAGTTTCCTCACCAGATGGACACACTTTCTCTTTCCGCTTCCCTTCCGTTCCGGAGCCATCTCAACTTCATCAGCCTGAGGCTGGACTTTTTGTCGCCGGCTTGAAGAACTTCTCTTGGATCGATCAGGGACTTTGCGGTGTCCCTGAGATCAGCAAGACATATTCTTCCTGTTCACCATCTCTACGGAACGGTTTAGGTCTGATTGGACCATCCAGTGGCAAAAGTATCGGCAGCAGTCTCAGAGCATCGAGACCGCACGTCCGTATCATCATGATGTTGGCTCCTCCTTCAAGCTTTATATTGTTCATTGTTGCGAAATTGTCAGTTCTTTGTAGATTTAGAGCATGCTATCAATAATTAAATAATAACAATACTTATTGGCATAGATGCTTAAAAAGAAAACTTAAAAACATCATTCTTTAATTGTAGGGGCCTTGCATTGGAAATCAGCAGAGTTTGGCTCACAGTAGACTATGGGATGCAGTTGTTGGCTTTCTCCATGTTTTTGCTAACATGCAAATGAAGCTTTCACAGGTAAATTTTATTCATCATCTTTGCTGAAAATGTAAAAGAATTAATCAAGTGTATACATTTTATTTCATATTTCATAAAGTAAGGTTTGTGGGTATAGAAATAAGCATCACAGCCATATGCCTGCTTATTTATCCCACTAGTCTCCCACCACACAGACACATTCTGTATGCTGTATAGTACTAAGTGCTATAATCCTGATTTGAATTAAACCAGAGATGCTGGTTCCCCACCTGAAATGGGGAAGCTCAAATTTGATCTATTAGAGAATCAGGATTTCTGATTTAGGTGAACACGGGATTGAAACACAACAAAGATCACATTAGAACTTAAGAACATAAGATTTTGATAGTGGCTCGCTCTCAGAGCTTGCCATTTAATTCCTGAATGTTTCATTACCTGGCTAGGTAACATCATCAGTTTGAGTTTTTAGAAGTGTCTTGTCCTATTCTCCTTTAGCATGTATATATCTTGTGTGCCAGTATGGTCAGTTGACCATTTGTTTGGTGCTATATTTAAATTCTGAGATGCTGATTGGTTCCTTGTTGATCGGTCGTTTAAATGGTCTGGTTTCTTATGTGTTCATATGCTGGATCTAAATAAATATGCTTGTTAATTATCCTTTTGTAGAGTACCAGGCTTCAATAAATTCACATGTGTGGCAGATGTTGGCATGGTTGATGATTTTTGTTCCTTCCCAATAAAACTGGTGGTGTTCATTGTCAATGTTGGCTTGAGATCAGGGATTTTTGGTCATGCTGTTTAACTGCTAGCCGATGTTCATGAATTCCTGTTTTCAATTGTCTTCCTATTTTTCCAACATAGATTTGTTTACAATTATCACATTTTTAATGCTGTATAATGTTGTATATGTTGTATATTATGTTGCTGTTTATATAAGCTAAAGAGGAATAGGACAAAACACTTCTACAAAACTCCCACTTATGAAGTTATCCAGCCTGGTAATGAAACATTCAGGAAGTAAATGACAAGCTCGGAGAGCAAACCACTACCAAAATCTAAAACCTGAGCAACAAATATTTTCTGTTATTTCAATGTAAGACTTTGATTAGAAGGTTAAACAAAGGCTGTTGTGATCTAGTATTATAAATCACAGGTTGGCCAGTTAAATGCACCAAGAAAGCCCAAAAGTGTGTATAGAAGACAAATCACTCTCTACTACAGTTACTCCCTAACAATTGGTATTTAAGGTAGGCTGCTTCTGATTCAAGAGATGGTAGATAGTTAATAAGATTAGCAGCAATTGATAATCCGATTCTTCATATATATTCTTTCTTTCAATACACTGATGCTAGTTAATCCCATAGTTTAATGTACTTTGTGTAAAAAAAAAAGCAAAAATAAAATGTCTAGCACAAGATAGTTTTTTACAATATGTGTAATTTATCTGCCAATGTCCATCACATTATCCTATTTATTCCAACATCAAGAGTACTTCCTATGTGCCTTAGGAAATGTCCCTTTGATGTTTCTTGAGAAGGCATACATTTTAAAAAATGGCATGGATCCATTTCCTTCCAGAAATTCACAGAATAATTTCCTGTCACTAAAACGCAGCTTTTGCTATTCCTATTTCTTTTTCCACCCTTCTTAATATGTCTTATACTGTTCTGGATAATTGTCTAATCTTCTGGGGCAGATTTCACAGAGATAAGACATTATGGGAAAGAAGAAACTGGATAATGATATAATGCCTTGATCTTGAAAGTGGCCTCTTGTTCATGGGGCATCTTAATATAACCCAGGCACCGAAATCTTTTAGTGTAATTGTGCAGTGTTATTCCAGATATCCTTTTACCTGGCATAGTACTTCAGCGATCAGCTGCATTTATTTATAAAAATTCTGCTATCTTCTTTGGTTCCAAAGTGCCTTCTTTGAGTTGATCTCATATTCGGCCCCTAAGGTGTTTAGTTAAAAGGAAACAGCTGCTATGGAAGATTGCTGCTTGACACTCTGGAATTGGTAGATTGCCATGTATCCTCAATGGAATAGATAAGGTAGATTTCATTGTTCTATGCCTTACCTTGGATAGCATTTTCTGCACTTAAGCATTCTGCCAGACACACATAGCTCATTGGTTCCAATCATGTAAAACATAACCATGGTAAATTGAGATGTTGTTTATATCATTTTAAAAGTAAATGTTAACTTTATTTGTATCTTAGGATTCCAGCCAAATTGAATTGCTGAAGGAATTACTGGATCTTCTGAAGGATATGGTGGTGATGCTGTTGTCACTGCTTGAAGGTGGAATCTTTTTTAAAGTGTTATTCCTTCCATTCCTATAAGTCACAATAAAATTAATTTGGAAAAAAAAACACCTTCTCATTTTAAGCTATTGTATCTACAACAGTAATTCTGCCTTGTAACTTGAAAAAGAAATTGCAATAGATTTAAACATATAGTTGAACAGTGGTTGCAAAGCTAATTTAAAGCAACATTATACAACTGGAAATAGTTGTAATCATTTCTAAAGGTACATTAAACATTATATATGCACTTCAATTAAATAATGATTACATTTGTGATTTAGGTAACATTGTAAACGGCACAATTGGCAAACAGATGGTAGATACACTGGTCGAGTCATCTAGCAACGTAGAAATGATTTTGAAGTTCTTTGACATGTTTCTCAAGCTGAAAGATTTAACAAGCTCAGAAGCCTTCAAAGAGTATGATTTGGAAGGAAAAGGAATAATCTCAAAGAAGGAGTTTCAAAAAGCCATGGAAGGTCAGAAGCAGTATATGCAATCAGAAATTGACTTTCTGCTGTCCTGTACAGAAACTGATGAAAATGATATGTTTAACTATGTTGATTTTGTTGAAAGATTTCACAAGCCAGCCAAAGATATTGGGTTTAATGTGGCAGTGCTCTTAACCAATCTCTCAGAACACATGCCAAATGATTCACGCCTTCAAACTCTATTACATCCGGCAGAAAGTGTCCTAAATTATTTTGAACCTTATCTGGGACGCATTGAGATCATGGGTAGTGCCAAGAAGATAGAACGGGTTTATTTTGAGATTAGTGAATCCAGCAGGACCCAGTGGGAAAAGCCCCAAGTTAAAGAATCAAAAAGGCAGTTTATTTTTGATGTTGTAAACGAAGGTGGAGAGCAAGAAAAAATGGAGCTTTTTGTCAATTTCTGTGAGGACACCATTTTTGAAATGCAGTTGGCGTCTCAGATCTCTGAAACTGATACAATTGACAGACTTGAGGAAGAGAATGAAGCTTGCTATCTGAGGGAGGTTGGAGAAGGCGAGAAAGAAGAACAATCTTTTGAATCAGCTTCAGCATTTGCAATGGCATGTGACGCAGTAAAGAAATATGCTGCCACAATTCTCAAGATCATTAGACTGAAAAATCTAAGGAAACAATATAGAAAAGTGAAAAAAATGACCTTTAAAGAACTGGTGAAAGTGTCCTTTTCTTCTCTTTGGATGCTATTTATAGGATTCTTCCAAATGTTTCTTACTATGATATGGAGCATTTTTCAGATTCTTTGGAGTACTGTGTTTGGTGATGGCCTAGTTGAAGGGGCCAAAAACATAAGAGTTACCAAAATTCTTGGAGATATGCCTGATCCAACACAGTTTGGTATTCATGACGATGTGCTCGAAGCAGTGGACATTTTGGAACACGGCATTGCGGCTGAAATCGTGCAATTTGTAAAAAAAGAAAAGGGAGAAAGTGACCTCTTATCAGATATTTTTGATATTTATACAAAAAAGGAAAGTGGATCAAAACATGGTCTTGGCCTTGGGGACATTGCTGGTATTATTGGATCAGAAACACCCCCTTCTTTGGAAAGTGCAGTTCGTAAGAAGAAGAAAATTCAGGTATGTAAAACAATGCAGGTGTTTGTGTATGATAGATGGATGGATGGATAGATGGGTGGGTGGGTGGGTGGGTGGATGAGAGAGACAGAGAGATAAAGAGAGAGATAAGATAGATAAAATATTATATATATATATATATATATATATATATATATATATATATATATATATATATATATATATATATATATATATATATATATATATATATATATATATATTAGATAGATGTTTTTTAATCTAATGGATTAAAAATTAGAATTCTATAAATTTTAGTAAAATATTTGTAACAGTTTAATATGATGCATTAAAAGACCATTGAAGCTATGCTGAGATATATTTTAAAGGTCTTAAGTCTTTTCATTCAGTAAAATCTGTTTCCATATGATAGTACAAACAATGGTGCTATCCCCCCCCCCCCCCCCAATAGCTTCTTGGTGCATTATTATCATTGGTGATTCTACTCAATTAGCCACTCTAAAATATTCAATCTGTTCTCTATGGTGTTGCCATTACTGCTGCTGCTATATTCCATTCCTCTGGAAAGAAAGGTTTATCTGATAATGTTGTAAGTCACCTGATGGCTTCTATTTCTCTACACCTCTTGCATGCGCAGCCCATGGCCTTAATGTGGCTGTGCAGCATCCCAATATCATATCACTGAAGTCAAACTGGCAACTTTTCAGCAGCACAATATTTTTTTCTTAAGGGTAGGATGGAGAGCAGGATGCCATTAGTTCTCATGCTGTTAAGAAGTCTAGTATGTAGTCATTTTCAAAACAATCTATATGTATAGGCTGTCCTGCCTTCAAAAGGAGACATTTGTCCCCCATTGTACCTCAGAAAAAGCACAAAAAAGAATCAGAATTGTATTGTTTAATTTATCTCTAGATTGCCTTGTCTGAGCTCACTAAAAATCTTATCTTAGAATTTTCAATTTATTTCTAATAAGGGTTATTAATCAGAGCTTTGAGGCACATATTCTTTAAAACAATGATTTCTGATTCTGGTTGCTACTCAGAAGTCTGAGAAGGAACCAAATAGCTTCCATTTTTGATACAGCAACCCCAATGTTTGACATTGTCTTTTTTGGACTCTAGTCATTGGGACAGGACATTTAGCAAGATCTACTGTCTGACTTAGGATGGTAATGTAGAACTGGAAATAATCAGTCTACAAATCATACTGCACCCCAAATTAACAGAGAGTTTCCAGGAAGTTCACGTAAATGTTAAAAACAACTATCAGAGAATAACAACGCCTACTGCATTCCATAAGAGAATGTCTACCTAGCTGACCTCTCCACCCTCACCCCAGTGCCTCAAACCATCCAATAAAAGAAGACTGGGAGGTCACACAATATTGTTAAAAACAGGGATTAGAGAGCAGTGATGGCAAAACTATGGCACGCATGCCACAGGTGGCATGCGGAGACATTTGTCAGGGCATGTGAGTCGCTGCCCTGTTAGCTGGCCAGCGCGCATGCGCCGCCTGGCCAGCTGAGTTCACCCTTTTTAAAGCCATTTTTTGCCCTCCCCAGGCTCCAGAGGCTTCATAGGAGCCTGGGGAGGGCGAAAAGAGCCTTCCCCGCTCCCCCCACAGAGGCCCTCTGGAGGCTTCAAGAGCTTCCCTGAAGCCTCCGGAGTGCAAAAAAACGGCCCTACGGGCAAACTGGAAGTTCAGGAATGGACTTCCTGTTTGCTCAGAAGGTCATTTTGACTGCTCTGGAGGCTTCAGGGAAGCCTCTTGTAGGTCCCTGAAGCGTCCGGAAGTCACTTCAGGTTTGCTTGGAGGGTCGTTTTGACTGCTTCGGAGGCTTCAGGGAAGTGTCCTGAAGGTCCCTGAAGCCTCCGGAGGGCTTCTGGGGGGGTGGGGGAGGCTGTTTTCACCCTCCCCATGCTCCTATAAAGCCTCTGGAGCCTGGGGAGGGCGAAAAAAGCATGGAAAAACGGGGGGTTGCGCCTCTAGTGTGCGCATGCACACTGGCGGGGTCGCACATTGCATTATGGGTATGGCACGCCTGCACTTGACCCCCCTGTGCTCCCCCCACTTATGGCACGTGAGCCAAAAAAGGTTCGCCAATGCTGGATTAGAGCATGACAGTGAAGGCGAATATATACACAGAGAGGTAAGTATACTGGATAAGGCTTTAGGAAATCTTCTGAATTTAATTTCTATAGCCACCCATCTTTGCAAACAATTCCGGGCAGCTCACAATTAACAAACATATATTACCTTAAAATCTTTTAAACATTTTAAAACAATAAAAAGTAAAACAGTAAAAACCATTAAAACAATAAAAAAATAAAGCATCTAATTGGAATACATGCAAAGCAAGTCATCTGACCTGCAAACTATGTAGCCAGGAGATGAGTCCCTTGGCACATGTAGTGCCCCAGGCTTAGGAGCATAGACAGGTTTTAAAACTTTATGGAAGGTTACCAAGGTTGGGGTCAGTAGTGGGTTCACAATATAATACAATACAATACAATACAATACAATACAATACAATACAATACAATACAATACAATACAATACAATACAATACAATAGTAGAGTTGGAAGGAACCTTGGAGGTCTTCTAGTCCAACCCCCTGCCTAGGCAGGAAACCCTATACCGTTTCAGACAGATGGCTATCCAACATCTTCTTAAAGACTTCCAGTGTTGGGGCATTCACAACTTCTGGAGGCAAGCTGTTTCACTGATTAATTGTTCTAACTGTCAGGAAATTTCTCCTCAGTTCTAAGTTGCTTCTCTCCTTGATTAGTTTCCACCCATTGCTTCTTGTTCTACCCTCGGGTGCCTTGGAGAATAGTTTGACTCCCTCTTCTTTGTGGCAACCCCTGAGATATTGGAACACTGCTATCATGTCTCCCCTAGTCCTTCTTTCTCTTAAGCTAGACATACCTAGTTCCTGCAACCGTTCTTCATATGTTTTAGTCTCCAGTCCCCTAATCATCTTTGTTGCTCTTCTCTGCACTCTTTCTAGAGTCTCCACATCTTTTTTACATCGTGGCGACCAGAACTGAATGCAGTATTCCAAGTGTGGCCTTACCAAGGCATTATAAAGTGGTATTCACACTTCACGTGATCTTGATTCTATCCCTCTGTTGATGCAGCCTAGAACTGTGTTGGCTTTTTTGGCAGCTGCTGCACACTGCTGGCTCATATTTAAATGGTTGTCCACTAGGACTCCAAGATCCCTTTCACAGTTACTACTACTGAGCATGGTACCACCTATACTGTACCCGTGCATTCCATTTTTGTTGCCTAAATGTAGAACCTTACTCTTTTCACCATTGAATTTCATTTTTTGGGGCAGTAAGGTGCGGTACGGCCGTACCAGTAGTAGCCAGGAGCAGCAGCCACCGTACCAGTATGGTGGCTCATTTGGCCCACCCGCCCGCGTTGCATAACTGTTTATAAGGCAACTGGCCAATTGCGTTGCCCGCACGGTGTGCAGTACCTGCGTGACCTCTGCTGAGCAGTTTGGTGTCACAGGGAGGTGGCATGCACATGTGTGCGCAGTGTGCATACCTGACTAGGACATCCAGCCCCATGCACAGCGTACCGGTTTCAATGGGGTCCGGAACCCACCACTGGTTGAGGTCATTCTAATATTTGAAGGGAGGAGGTTCCATAGAAAAGGAGCTGCTGTAGAAAAAGCTTGTCTTCTACTCCCTGTCAGCCAACATTATTTGGCTGATTGGATCTGCAGCATGGTCACCCTGTTTGATCTAGTTGTACAGATAGAAACTCTGGAAGAAAGGGGATCCCTCAGGTACCCTGGTCCCAAGCCATGTCCAAATTTTTACACAAAACATTTTATGTGAAAACACAAACACACAACATTACACACAACATTTTCAGGCAAACAGTCATCAACATGGTTTTAATTAATTGAAACATTCATAATTAATTGGATAATATTATCATAATATTAAAATTCTGTATATTTTACAAAAATTTCAGCTACCTGAAGTTACAAGGGATGATGAATCAGAAACAAGAACAGAATCTGAGAAGGCTGAGTAAGCTATGTATAGTTAAACACTGTTGGTGTTTTTTTTATGTTAAAAAATGTGGTTGAAGAAACTTTATGAATATTTTGAATGAGGGTGTTTAAAAATTGTACGATGAAACAGTCAACTTTTCCCTCCATATTTTAACTCCAGTTAATTCTAATGGAACTGACAGACAGAAACTTTATTTTTGTCATTCATCAATAAAAATGCATTCGATAAAACAAACAAAGCAAAGTTAAATCCCAACAACAATGACTAATGGCAATCGTTGTGATGGAAGCTCCCACAATATAGCTTTTAGAGAGAAAACCTTATTATGGTTTAGTAAATAGTACAAATAACAAGTGTTCCAAAAAAAGGATAAAAAAGGGTAATCAGCTGATGCCTTGTAGAATTAGTAGTGCAAAAGAACCTGGGTTTGGTTTCAATAACACCTTTGTCACAGTGTTGCTTTCTAACAAAATACTTGAAAACCAAAGAATTTTTTTTTGTTATTAATAGAGATAGTTTATAGAATTGCCTGAAAATTCAATCCAAGAGCAAAAAAATACATCTTAATTACGGACAGTCTTTGATTTACAACCACAATCAGGATTGTAAAATACATTGTTAAGTAGTGTAATTGTTAAATGAGGCATCATGTGACTGCACCCAGTTTTGCAACCTTTTTTGCTGATGTCATTAAGTGAGACAGCACATGATTGTGATTTGCAGCTTTTGCTGCCCCATGCTGACTTTCATATCTGCGAAGGTTACAAATAGCTATCATTTAACCCCAGGATGCAGCATCAGACATAAACGTGAGCCAGTGGTCGGTTACAACCGGTACACCCCGGTATCAGGTACCGTTCTGGTATGGTGCATCAGGTACCATTCTGGTATGGTGCTCCGGAGGGCCCACCCACCCACCCACCCGCGCTCCTTACCGATATTTGAGGTTTTGTGGGCTTCCACACACGGAGCGTATGGCATCTGCGCGATACTCCACCAAGCAGCTGGAGCATCGCAGGCAGTAAGTATTTGGTGGAAGCCCGGTCCCGTTGCACCATACTGGGATCCGGAACCCACCACTGACTTGAGCCCATTGCTAAGACTCTGGGCTACAGTTACGTGGCTGCAAAAATGCTACAGTGGTTTTATATATGTGGAAAATCACATTTTTCAAACCAATTGTGACTTCTAATGATTGCTAAACAAATGGTCCTAAGTCAATGACCACCTGTATGGTTTTGTTCACGTTTGCACTCCTTTTTTAGTTATATCAACACAATAATTTGTATTTTTGAATTTAAAAATATATATTTAAATTTTATATTTAAAATTATCTAACTCTCCTTAACATTAGAAATGCATTTATACTTACTCTCAAACTATATAATATTTAAACTGTTATGCAACTGCTGTTTCACCATATATGTTTGTACACAATCCCCTTGACTGTCACTGGCAAGATTACTAGTATTAAGAAGCAAAATTTCAAAGTCAAGAAAATAATAAATGTGATCTGTTTCCACTGTAGTTTGAAAACTGATTACACATTATTATTGTTGCATATTTTTTATTGTTATCATCTATTAAGCTGTTGTTTATGGAGTATTAGCCCAGATAAATTCTTATGTCTTGCAAGCGCTACAACTGCAGAATGTAAACCATGGGAATATATTAAAAGGCACCTTCATGCACAACAAACATCTGATTGGAAATTTTAATGGGATAAGTGTGCTAATACAGAGGAAATTGGCAATTAAAAGCTGATCCTGGCCACTCTTATCCTACTAATTTGTATTTTCCATGTAATATGCAATTAAAATGTTACTATTATGCAGCTTCTGTACTTTTCTAAATTTTGTTTGCCTTGCCAAATGAAAAAAATTAAACAGAGGAAATTGCTAGGATGCATGCATTCATTAACATTTGTATATAAAATGCTTTTTGGGATATTACAAAAATTCATATATGTATATTGAAAAATGCATGTCTTCACATTCATCTGTCCTAAACGTTTACTTTTTAATTAACTTTGTACAACGTCTGACTTTCCATGGTTTATATCGGGGCATTGTAAAAATCTAATTCATAACATGTCATTTCCTATAGCATGGAGGATGGTGAAAAACACGATAAGATAAAGGATGATGTATACTCTGAATATTTGGAAGTTGAAGAACCTAAGAGAAGAAAACGACATGGACACAAGTTAGAGAAGCCAGAAGCAGTTATGGCTAATTTTTTTAAAGTACTGGAGATCTATCAGACAAAAGTTTTGGTATGTTGAATCTCTTTTAAATAATAGCGCTTTAAACTTAAAAGGGATTGTGAGGGCTCAGCGGTTATAGACGCTGAGCTTGTCAACTGGAAAGCTGACAGGGTAGGTTCAAGACAGGGTAGAGTTCCTGTTACTTGTCCCAGTTCCTGGCAACCTAGCAGATCAAAAACATGAGTGTGAGTAGATAAATAGGTACCACTTTAGTGAGAAGGTAGCAACATTACACGTACCTCGGCATATAGTCAAACTGGTCACAGGCCCACTGAAGTGTTTTTGGACAATGCTGGCTAAGAAATGGAGGGCAGCACTGCCCCCTAGTGTTGAACATGAATGGGCAGGGCAAACCTTTACCTTTATTTTAAACTTAACAACTGGGCTCTGTGTGGCCTTTTGTAAGACAGATTGAAAAGGGAAAGAAAAATTTGACATGAAATATAATTAACATTAATATAATCAGTTTAATTGAAACAAATATAGTTATTATGATTTGAAGTTTGAAAAATTATATAGATTTCCTTATATAACATTTTAGATCTGAACCTTCTTTATGAACTAATTACATTCTTTATGTTTTTTGTTTCTCCAGCACTATTTGGCAAGAAATTTCTACAATTTAAGATTTCTTGCACTTTTTGTTGCCTTTGCCATCAATTTTATTCTCCTCTTTTACAAGGTAATGTAAATATATCTATCCTATGCATAGTGTCTAAATTTTCAGAGTGATATTTACAACATTGAAAATCTTAGCTACAGATATAGTATTATTACTATAAATTAGATAATGAAAGTGAATACTAATTTTATAGCTTGAATATTCCAAATACATTGAAGCATAAACAGTTCCATCTATTTGCAAAGAATTGGGCTCCAGGAGAAGCAGAAGAGCAATTGGTAATACTTTCTTAAATTCTTTCTTTTCTCTGCAACCTCCAACATTAATTTATAAGCTGTTCTGAAATATCCTTCAAGAGGCTTGGAAAATCATTCTGGGGATTACAAGGGACAGGAAGATAGGAAACATTTTTCCCTTCCTTTCCACCAACTCCATAGAATCTATTTCCATATCCATCAATAAGTTACTAATTCAATTAAATCACAGAGGTAAAAAATCTTAGTGGCATATTTTAATGTTATGATTGGTTTCTATTTTATTATTTTATACCTCAATAATAATGTTTTACAATTTAAAGTATTCCGTGTGCCCCATACATACTATCTTTGTTATAGGATTTACACTCTGGTAGAGCAGGCTAATTCTATTGTTACCTCGGTTGTTTTCTTTGAGACAATTATAATATTTTATATTGTCATCCACTAATTAATAGAAAAATATAGCATGCTTGCAATAAGGAGACTCATAGCAAGCCATTTGAATTGCTATCACACTAATCCACTGATTTTATATTTCAATAACTTATGCTGTGTTTACAGTAGTATCTTATGTATTTTTATGGCTTTGAGAAGCATTATCTAGGAATGCGTTGCTTTATACCCGTAAGAAGAATGTGTGTATGTGTGAATGACAGGTGACAGAAGAACCATTGGAAGAAATGGAAGAAGATTCTGATTTATGGCAATCTTTAGATGAAGATGAGGATGAAGAAGGAATGGTGTTCTTTGTCTTACAAGAGAGCACAGGTTATATGGCACCGACACTTAGGGCACTTGCTATTATTCATACTATTATTTCTTTCCTATGTGTAATTGGATACTATTATTTGAAGGTTAGTCATTTCCTTTATCTTGATATAGCCATTAATATGTCACTTTCTTGTCATATTACTATTATATAAAGTGATGCATATTTCCTCATTTTTCCATCAAGTCACTTGGCTACTATTTGTTTATTGGTTGGATAGTATTAGAAAATTTGGCAAAACTATGTTTGCCATCATTCCACATGGTTTCAGGAGGCTACGTCTCAGTCTAGTCCAGTGAGAAGAGCTGATGTTTTGGCTTAACCTTTCCTTTTTGGAACTCTGAGAATAATGATAGTAAAAGATTTTGAGAGATAAATGTTTTCCATCCTTCCCTTAAAACCATCCCAGAGACTACCAACCTCAAAAACCATGAAATGAGATCCAGGGTTGGAGAACAATGAGGATCATAAAGAAAATTAAAAGAAAGAATGAAAGACCAAATCAGCAAAATCACAAATGCAAGATATATTGAAACATGGGTAAATTCTGTGTCTTAAATAATGGTAGCATGTCAGACAGTCATAGACAACAGCTTTAAACTTAAGAAGCAACAACTAAGTTCAAACAGCTATCAGCACCCAAACATAAAGTAGAAGATAGGATCAAAAAACAAACCAGAACTCAAGACAATGAGTCCAGAAATACCAGTCAAATTAGACTTAAGTTATATCTTGTTATTAAAGCAAGATTCATCTGGAACAGGATAGTTTTTATATTACTTCCTGCCCAGATGCAGCTAATAATATTAAAAAATGTATACTGAAGACGACAAATGAAAGATAATGTGCAAATCCCTGGACAAAGCACTAATTTATTATACAAGCAAAGTTTTGCTTAAGATTTTATAAGGAAGGTTAGTGCCATATGTGTAGAGAAATATTCCAAATCAACAGGTAGAAAAGGCAGAAGGACATGAGATCCCTGATATAAGGTTCTTCAGAAGTTATGTACTCCATCACTGACGGTTTTTAAAAAGAAATTGGACAGCCATTTCTCTGAAATGGTATAGGGTCTTCTGCTTGAGCAGGGTTTGGACTAGAAGATCTCTAAGGTCCCTTCCAACTCTGTTATTCTGTACTTCTAGAATAAGAGAATCTGGATAGAAAGGGATTTATCAGAATAGTGAAAGTTACAAACTTTCCCTGGAAGCTATTTACTTATTTTCATTTATTCCTGGAGGAAATCTATGTGGTCACTAAGAGTTGACGCTTGATGACACTGATAAATCAATATTGATTTATGTGGCCAGTAATTTCACCAATGGCAACTTTGGGCAATGAATGAATTAAAAAAAAAACAGCAAAAAGTACAAAATAATGCAATACAAATATAATGGGATCGGAAGACAATTGAATTAATTCGATATAATAATAGTCATAATATCAATAAGAAAAGCACATTGACAGACTCCACCAAGCTATGATAGGTGGATATTGAGAAAGAGGGAGAGAAAAAATTACGGATTTGGAGATGTTTATTAAAAGTATTATGGATTGCAAATAGCATTGATAAATCTAAAGGCTGAAGCAAATAAAATGGACTGCTTCCTTTGAGTGATTATTAGCAAGCAGAAACTCGCATATCTGGGTACATGATTCAAATGAATGATGAATTTTGAAAAAGCCTGTGCTTAGGAAGTAAAAGTAAACAAAGACAATGGATCAGGTGGATGAATAAGATCAAAGAAATTACTGGAGTGTTCTTAGAAGAGCTGCAGATCCTGGAAACAATGTGAAATATTCTTTATATAATCAGAAAAGATGGTATCTTAATAACATACATAGATCTTAAATGCATAGATTCCAGTTAATATTAAACATTGTATAGAACTGAAAAAAGTATCCAAGTCTATGCTCACATTTAATCTTATATGTATCCTATGTATTCTTATTTAACTGTACAATTCATGCTAAATAAAAGATCCTTCTTCTGTTAATTTGTTGTAAGCAATATTAGATCCAAATATGCTTATTAATATTTGAAAACGTATTGATCAATAAATACATTGCACTAATCCTGAATCCAATTCAATTTCTATATCAAATAGCATCTATTTTTTATATAATATGGATTATCAGATAGTTGTACATATAGTGAGTTAAAATTGTAACCGTTTTGTAAATAACAATATCATAGTTGTTATAATAATTCACTTTATCTATAATGTTTTTAAAAGCAGATTATTTCAAGTAATTCTATAAATGTTCAGTCAGCTTGAAGTCATTGTAAAATATTTACCTTCATTTCAAAATTTGAGATCACTAAAATACTTCAAAATGTTTTCCCCTAAAGGTTCCCTTGGTTGTATTCAAACGTGAAAAAGACATTGCTAGGAAGCTAGAATTTGATGGTCTATATATTACAGAGCAACCATCTGAAGATGATATTAAAGGGCAATGGGATCGTTTAGTCATAAACACTCCGTAAGTGCCACATTGTATGTTGAATTGCAGTAGGATTTTATTAAGGCTTACTTTGACAGTGTACCCAACATAATTCTGTACAGGTGAAATTATGATATTTTATGTACGATACAAATCACAATTTTGTGTTGATATAGGCACTGACCATCTTCCTATATAGTTCATGAAGGTCGGCACTTTGGTGGTTTGAATCCCTAGTACCGCATAACGGAGTGAGCTCCCATTATTTGTCCCAGTCTGCCAACCTAGCAGTTCAAAAGCATGTAAAAATGCAAGTAGAAAAATAGGGACCACCTTTGGTGGGAAGGTAATAGCATTCTGTGCTCCTTCGGCATTTAGTCATGCTGGCCACATGACCACGGAGACGTCTTCGGACAGCACTGGCTCTTAGGCTTCGAAACGGAGATGAGCACCGCCCTCTAGAGTCGGGAAAGACTAGCACATATGTGTGAGGGGAACCGTTACCTTTATCTAAATAAAATGTATATGTAGCAGCATCGGATGTGGCAAGTTGCTTAAGAGAATTTTGCTTCCCAGAGACCAGAGAATACCACTCATCTGATATAATGCAAGATAACTTTATATGTTCAGTCAGGAAGCAAGAATATGAAATGTGCTCTTTTATTTTTGCCTACATGGAAATTATTTAATGTTGCTCCATATTATCTCTTCACTTCAATGTCTGACTAGAGAAGCAACCCAGAATCGCTATGATGAGATAGAGGGGCCATAAAGATTGAAATAAATAAATATTAGTATTATTCCAATGTAATCTTTTTTTAAGCAGACAACTTACTCCCCACTTTGTGAGGGCTTGGTCCGTCAAGACCTGAACCAAATGCTGATTTGTTAGTAATAATGCATAGATAAAAGCCTTTTTTGCTGCTCAAAGGTTTGAAGGACCCCAACCCCTTATGGCACACAGACAGGAGAAAAAGGAGAAATAATTAAACATTGCTTGTATATTACTTCAATATAACACTTGAACATTGTTGGATTTCTTTTTAATGACCTTTTGACTATTGTGATAAATATATTTAATAGAAAGTTGTAACTTTGCTGCCTCTGAGTCTCTAGTGTTTTCAGAGAGATGTTTGACATGCTTGTTGTTTTATAAAATTTGAGATGAGAAGGACCCCAAAGCAGGGGTGGATTCCTGCCAGTTCTAACCTCTTCTATAGAAGAGGTTCCACAAATCTACAATGCCATTAGGAACCAGTTCCAGCTCCCTCCCCTTGCCCATCCGCACATCATCAAGATGAAGAGCGAGAGGAGGAATTCTGGGAGTTGAAGTCCACAAGTCTTAAAAGCTGTCAAGTTTGAACATCCCTGGGTTTTTTTTTTCTAAAGAGTTATGGATGCAAGGGTCTTGTAACTTGACAGCTTTAAGACTTGCATGCTTCAAATGCCAGAGTTTCTACTTCTAAAACTTTTTGAAACCCACCACTGCCCCAAAGGTACTTTTTTCAAGAGGCAACTGGACTTTCTGGTTTTTCTTTGAAAATGTTTCTCTTCTCATCCAAGAAACTTCTTAAGCTCTGACTGGATAGTGGAAAAAAGAGGGATTTATACTCCTTGCAGACAGCTGGCCATTTGCATCCTTGTAGAGAGTCTTTGAGGCCACCTGGAGGTTTATCTGTGTCATCAAGGTCACCTGAGTAGTATAAATGTGGAGCCTTTTTGGAAGTCTTGAAAGGACTACGTTGTAGACCAGCGATGGCGAACTTTTTTTGGCTCGTGTGCCATAAGTGGGGGGAGTGCAGGAGGGTAGTGTGCAGGTGTGCCGCACCCATAATACAATGTGTGACCCCCCCAGTGCGCATGAGCGCACTACAGGCATGACCTCCCCCATTTTTGCATGCTTTTTTGCCTTCCCCAGGCTCCAGAGGCTTAATAGGAGCCTGGGAAGGGAGAAAACAGCCTCCTCCACCCCTCCGGAGGCTTGAGGGACCTTCAGGACGCTTTCCTGAAGACTCCAGAGCATTCAAAACGAACCTCCGAACAAACCGGAAGTGACTTCCGGTTTGCTCAGAGGGTCGTTTTGAGCGCTCATAAGGCTTGAGGGAGCTTTAGGATGCTTCCCTGAAGCCTCCGGAGCAGTCAAAACAAACCTCTGAGCAAACCGGAAGTGACTTCTGGTTTGCTCGGAGAGTCGTTTTGAGCGCTCCGAAGGCTTGAGGGACCTTTAGGACGCTTCCCTGAAGCCTCCGGAGCAGTCAAAACGACCCCCCGAGCAAACCGGAAGTCCGTTCCCAAACTTCCGGTTCGCCCGTAGGGCTGGTTTTTTGCGCTCCAGAGGCTTCAGGGAAGCTCATGAAGCCTCCAGAGGGCCTCGGGGGGGAGGGGCGAGGCTCTTTTCGCCCTCCCCAGGCTTCTATAAAGGCTCTGGAGCCTGGGGAGTGGGAAAATGCCTTTAAAAAAGGATGAACTCAGCTGGCCAGAGCACACATGCGCGCTGGCCAGCTGACAGGGCAGCACCTCGCATGCCCTGACAAATGGCTCTGCGTGCCACCTGTGGCACGCGTGCCACAGGTTCGCCATCACTGTTGTAGACTGAAGATAGGTGTCGTATCCCTCCCCTCTGATGAGAGACGGCTGTTCAATTTTGACAGATTCAATTCCAAGAAGGCTCCACACCCATTTGCAATACCCAGGTGACCCTATGTGTGATCAAAAACCTCCAGGTGGCCTTAATGACTCTGTATAATATCTATATAATCCCCCCTCTCATTTTCCCACAGTAGAAAATGTGGCAGGCCTGAAGTCCAAGAGGCCAAATATGGCTTCCAGATCTGACAAGCACTTTGTTTTAGGAAAAACGTATGCAGAACTGACGAGTAAACAAATAGTGTTTTGTACAGTACCCATTCCTCCCTGAGAAAACACCTTGTTTCTTCATGAACAGAAATTTGTGAATGAAGTTAAATGAATACAATGAAAGTAATACATTAAAGGATGAATTATGTTTCAGGGAAGAACTTAACTTTTCATCATACTTATCATTGGCTGTAGATATTCATAAATATCTCGCCGCCCCGAGTCCCTTGGTGGAGAGGGTGCGGCATATAAATTAGATTAATAAAAATAAATAAATGTTTTACTTTTAATACTAAGATGCTTGTTTTCTATAAGGATATTTAAAAAACAACAACTAGTAACCCTGTCTCAATAAAATGATGAATAATGAAAAAACCATCAAAGAACAAAAAACAATCAAGTATATAATCAACTATCAATTTAAAGCAGTGGTAGTCAACCTGGTCCCTACCGCCCACTAGTGGGCATTCCAGCTTTCATGGTGGGCGGTAGGGGTTTGCTGTAACTCTGCTTTATAAATTTTATAAAGTAAAGTTACTTCCCGACTTTATAAATCACCATTACTGTGGAACCAGTGAGCAGTTAGAAAATTTTACTGCTAACAGAGATACTAAAGTGGGCGGTAGGTATAAAAAGGTTGACTACCCCTGATTTAAAGTATAAGAATTTTTAGACACATATAATTTTATAGACTAGTTTCTATTTCTTTATAGATATAAATAACTTGAGAGAGAGAGAGAGAAAGGGTTTGTGATCCCAGAGTGGGGAAATAATTTTTAAAAAATGGGGGAACAATAGGAGGCACAGTTTCTATGATGTCATCATTCTCTTGAGCTTTTTTACCCTATTTGATACTCTATGAAAAAAACTTTATTCTAGTGTTTGTACCTTGTGGCATTGAGAGTGGCCAAACGCCAATATTGTGCCACTCTCATTGCATCCGCGGAGAACCGCCCTGCCGCCCTGTTTCGGGTGTCCCGCTCCCTCTTGTTTCAGAGGCCGCGGGAGGCCCCCCTACAGGGCAGGGCAGAGGAATTTGGTAAATATCTGCAGGATAAAATCGCTCAAATCCGGAGAGATTGGGTTCCTGTCAGTGATCCAATGGAGACGTCCATGGCGAGTCTTGAGGTATCGATCTGGGAGGAGTTTGACTTGGTTGCCATCGAGGATTTGGACAGATTGCGTGGACGACTGCGACCCACCACATGTTTATTGGACCCGTGCCCCTCCTGGCTTGTACTGGCATCCTGGGAGGTTACACGAGACTGGCTCCTGGGCCTAGTGAATGCTTCGCTGAGCGAGGGGTCTCTCCCGGCCGCCTTGAAAGAGGCGGTGGTGAGACCCTTGCTCAAGAAGCCTTCCCTGGACCCTTTGGAGCTGGCCAATTATCGTCCTGTCTCCAACCTTCCCTTTTTGGCGAAGGTTGTAGAGAGTGTGGTGGCCTATCAGTTTCCACGACATCTGGAGGAAAATGATTATCTAGACCCGCGCCAGTCCGGCTTCCGCCCCGGTCACAGCACGGAGACGGCCTTGGTCGCGTTGGTGGATGATCTCTGGAGGGCCAGAGACAGAGGTTGTTCCTCTGTCCTGGTCCTATTAGACCTCTCGGCGGCTTTTGATACCATCGACCATGGTATCCTGCTGTGCCGGCTGGAGGGGTTGGGGGTCCGGGGCACCGTTTTGCGGTGGTTCGGCTCCTACCTTTCTGACCGGATGCAGCGTGTGTTGGCAGGAGAGGAGAGGTCGACCCTACGCCCCCTTACTTGTGGGGTGCCACAGGGGTCGGTCCTCTCGCCACTCCTCTTCAACACATATATGAAGCTGCTGGGTGAGATCATCCGTGGTTTCGGGGTGGGATACCATCTGTACGCTGATGATACTCAGCTGTACTTTTCCACCCCGAACCACCCCAACGAGGCCATCGAAGTGATGTCCCGGTGTGTGGAAGCCGTACGGATCTGGATGGATGACAACCGACTCAAGCTCAACCCCTCCAAGACGGAGTGGCTGTGGGTGCCAGCTCCCCGGTTCAGCCAATTAATTCCATCATTGGCCATTGGGGGCATTCATCTTGCCCCCGTGGAGCGGGCGCGCAATTTGGGCGTCCTCCTGGATGCCCGGCTGTCCATGGATGACCATGTGACAGCCGTGGCAAGGGGGGCGTTCCACCAGGTTCGCCTGGTGCGTCAATTGCGCCCCCTACTGGACCGGGACGCCTTACGCACAGTCACTCATGCGCTGGTGACGTCTCGCTTGGACTACTGTAACGCTCTCTACATGGGGCTTCCCTTGAAATGCACCCGGAGGCTACAGTTGGTCCAGAACGCAGCCACGCGGGTAATTATGGGGAGTACTAGGTACTCCCATGTGACACCGTTCCTGCGCGAGCTGCACTGGCTTCCTGTGGTCTATCGGGTGCGTTTCAAGGTTTTGATAATAATCTTTAAAGCGCTCCATGGCTCAGGACCTAGTTACTTGCGGGATCGTATTCTGCCCCATACATCCCTGCGACCAATCCGCTCGCACAGAGAGGGCCTCCTCCAGGTGCCGTCCACTAGACAGTGTCGGGGGGCGGCACCTAGGAGTAGAGCCTTCTCTGTGGCGGGCCCAGCCCTGTGGAATGACCTCCCTCTGGATATTAGGAATACCTCTGACCTCCGCTCCTTTCGTATTAAGCTTAAGACCCACCTATTCCAAGCAGCTGGCCTGGCTCAACTTTGATCTAACCATATCGCTCCTGACGGGTTTTTACTGGGTATTTTAATTATATTTAATTATCTAGGGGTTTTTAAATATTGTATTTTAATTGTTTTATTTATCAGCCGACCTCCTCCTTGTGTATGTCTCGGTATATGTCTCTGTTATATGTTTGTTCTGTCCACATATTTATTTCATATGTTTCATTGTACGCCGCCCCGAGTCCTTCGGGAGAGGATGCGGCTAAGAAATAAATATTTATTATTATTATTATTATTATTATTATTATTATTATTATTATTATTATTATTATTATTATTATTATTATTATTATTGTGTGAACATGATATCTGCATAACATGAACTAAAATAATAAAGCACCAAGGCAATTAAATTACTTTTGGTGAGGATGGGGTTGTGGATTTTCTTCTGGTTTTTTTTTTTTTTTTTGTGCGTGCATAGGATGGGTGTTCTTACTGGATTGTCTTGTATTGAGGCTTTGTTTATTTGTTTGTTAAATTAAATTTGAATAATTACTTTGTCTTTGTTGCAGATCTTTTCCTAATAATTATTGGGACAAGTTTGTGAAACGAAAGGTACGTTCCTTAATTTTTTTTATCAAAATAAAAATATTAAATAAAAGATAGTAACCAGAGGTGGGTTTCCAATTTTTTTTACTACCGGTTCGGGTGCTCTCCTGCGCACACTTGAATGTGCTTGCAATGCTTTTGCGCATGCACAGAAGCATCGGGACAGGTGGGCAGAGCCTCCCACCGCTGCTACTACTGGTTCGGCTGATCTGGGCCGAAGCGACAGCAACCCACCTCTGGTAGTAACCCATGTTTGATAACAATAAGCACCTATTGGATTGGTCCAAGATGTTTTAGCAGAACAATAGGAACATATATGCTCTGCATACTCCCCCCCAATGGTAATTTGTTTATTTTTAGGATTTTATGTTTGATTGCTCTCACTGGGAGATTCCCCCCCCCCCACACTTTCAATCTTCCCCTCCTTTCTGTGAGAAAGCAGTCTTTAAAAAGCATCGACTTTTGAATGCAAAAGTGTTTTTAAACTTGGTGAGAACCGCTTGAATTAAAACATGATACTTTATTTTATGTTATTTTTCTTGAAGGTAATCAACAAGTATGGCGATTTATATGGAGCAGAGCGCATTGCAGAACTCTTAGGTCTGGACAAAAGTGCTCTGGATTTTAGTCCAGTAGAACATACTGAATCAGATGAAGCCTCTCTTGTTTCATGGTATTGTTTGCTTTTACATTTAATAAACTGAAATGTATTAAAATAATAAAACTGATTTGTTCATTTTATTTGTCTATTTTTATGTTTGTGGTTATGCATGGACAGCCCTGTGATGGAAAGCTGCAGTCTTAGCAATCCAATCCTATGCATAAAGAGTATGTGTTTGTGCATTATAATGTTGATCCGGAGAGTTTTGTGCTTTCACAAATTATATTATTATTCAGTTCATGGATCTCGGCAACCTAATAAGAACAAAATAAATAAATAGCAATACTGTTATGGCTGTTATAGCTTTGAGGTTCGTTAATTATTTGGACAGAAATATCTATTTTTAATGTGGTCTTATTTTGAGAGAGGGAATATTTTAACTATGCTTTTATGAATTTCATAAAACCATAGTGTTAAAATGAGACAATGTTGGCGATCTACCACTATACTTAATCAGTTGCTTATTTCACGGGCTAATATGCTTAACTTTAATTCTTTTTTTTAAATGCTAGATTATTGAGCATCTTTGTTTTGAGTTTATAGTGTAATACAATAAGTTATAACTGTCATTCTTTCTAAAAGAGAAATCACTTACAGATTGCACAATATAATGGAGCTTAAACATTTTGCCTATGGATTGTCACTTGGGAACATATCACTTACACATCAGTAGTGTAATTATCTTTATCCAATTTCTTTTGACCAAAATTGCTTTGAGAAAGATTAGGGAGATATAGTCTAGATGGGAGTGTAATATTATCTTGAAACGAGAGAGCTGGCCTGATTCATTACGTTATTACAAAATTATCACATATGAATCGGGAACACAGATATTTTAGGTTTTTTATTATATATACACAAACTTTCTTATGCCTATTATTTATAATATTGTAAGTAAGTTAAAATGATCAATCATTTTAAACAATAGCATGTAAGTGGCACATAAGATACCTGATTTATTCTTTTAGCTTCATTACTTTGACATACAGTTTTAGTTGGAAGGAAGTTCAAGAGAATACACCATTAGGCACAAGTAGCACTGCAGACAGTAGGTTCTTTATGTTCCTTTCAGGAAAACACATGCCATTTCCCCTCCTCCTCAGTTTTCTATTTTTCTCCTTTCCATAAGCATTCCAACTCCCTTCAGAATAAGACTTCATTGGGTTGTTTTAGAAATTTCTCCTCTGAGAATGTTTATTGAAGATTTTGTATTACTCAAATTCTGATGATTCCCTTAAGTCCGCGGATACTTTCCCATTATAGTGAATGATGTTTCCTTGACTACATAAAGGACCAGACCTTGGAGAGCTGAAACTTCTGTTAGTATATATGTTACATTGTTCAAATATAATGTTATCATTCATTTAAAGGACATTTTCATAGCTGAAATGTTTGTTTTCAAAAATATATGCAGAAAACCTCCACAAAATTCTGAAATGTTTTAGTGGATGCACTATCAAGAAGAAAGCCTAACGAATGGGGGGGGAAAGCTTACATTATAATTAGGGGATGAATAAACACCTTGATTAATTTCAAATTATTTTATATATTACTAGGTTAAGTTCTATTGATGCAAAATATCAAATCTGGAAGCTTGGTGTAGTTTTCACTGATAACGTAAGTTAACAATATATTTTTTTTAAATGCCCTTTGTTTCATTATTCTTTCTTAAAGGAAACAAGCCTTGTACTCATGCATTCCCTCTTACAATATGCACAGCTTTAAAATGAACTTAATTCTGCAAGCATAAATACCCAAATGATAGATGTCATCCTTATAAATCCTGTGTAACTTTTTGAACATGTGTTTTAAAATGAATAATTGGAAAAAGAGGGGGAAGTGAAGAAAATATACGAAATCTATTAAGTAAGAAGAAAAATGCAATTAAACTGTTAATATTATATCAGTTAAGGAGATGGGTTGTTTGGGGTTGGGTTTTTGTTTTTGTTTGGAGATGAGGGTAAAAGTTCTATTTTCAGTATGGCAACAAAGTCAGAATTAAAAGTAGCATATTGATAATAATATTAGAGTAATAGTCATAAATAATCTAATATGAGCAAGTTACTGATTCGTTTAAATAGTAAACCTATTTAAGTTTTGCAAAATTGTTTAATATTTTGAATATTATATATATTGGTATATATTTGGATATATTATACAAAATATTAAACAATTTGCATATTCTGTGACATTATATAATGATTTAGCTAAGATGCGCTTCTACATCATTGTTTTTTTGCCTATAAAACCCTGTGGTCTTAAAAAGCAGCCTTGTATACTTTTTTAAATTATCAAGTCAAATTTAGGACTAGCAGATAGCTTCTTTCTATTTACCTTGATGTATAAATAAAGACTGCAAAAACAAAATAAAAAGGATATGGCCAGAGGACATGTCCATAAGCATCCATGCTCCTCCCCATCTGGAAAGGCCTTGTTTGGCTTATGGCTAGATCCTATTGTGGGAAAAGAGGATTAGCTCAGGTAGACATTTCTATTTGCACAAAGCACTCTGTAACTATGTGCATATCTTAAGAAGAATGTAATGCACACGTATCTCTTCCACAATAGTCTTGTGTCTTTGGTTAATCATTTATGTAACAGTTGCCAAACTTACTATTAGTATTAATATAATCTAGAAGGATTCAATTTTTTGGTCATTAATGTATAAGCCCCTTTGTAGGCATTTTAATACTATAGCACAGGTGTTTTATAAATGAAATGTAATAAGAAATAGTATAATGCAATGAGAAAAATACCAGTGGTTCTCTGACATTTAACATTTTCTTTAGTCTTTCTTGTATTTAGCTTGGTATACAACCATGTCCATTCTTGGCCATTACAACAACTTCTTCTTCGCTGCTCATTTGCTCGATATAGCTATGGGTTTTAAGACTTTACGTACCATTCTATCATCTGTAACTCACAATGGCAAACAGGTTAGTTACTGACAATATAATTCATGTCTCATTGAACAATTGTTACTAAAATTGAAATATCATTTAATTGGCTGTGACTAAGAATGCATTCAAAAGTGTTAAAGTGTGATGAAAAATTATACTACTATAATTTAAAAGTACATAGCAATCAAAGGAATGAGGAATATTAACAAATCACCAGCTACATATGAATCTATATCCCTAAGTTATATTATTTTAAAAAGCAAATGGGGAAAAAATCAAAATTCAGATTTTTTTTTTCAAATTACAAAAAGGTAAGCATATCAGTGAAAATCTTGAAGGCTAGCTTTTTCATAATACATTTCAATGTGCAGAATGTTACTTTTACACAAGGAAGCATTCAGATATTACCAGTTTAAAGTAATAGTAATAGATTTTTCACAAAGCTTCATGTGCTGTATATCTTAACTTTGGAAAAAAGGAATTTTTTTTCATTAAAATAATATTAGTAACAACACAAAATATTTAACATATATAAATATAAAACAGACACACATTTTGATTGATTATACAATTAGATGAATTAAGGAGTTTTCTCTGCCTTATATAAAAAATTCATTTATTTATATGGTTTAGAAATATCTGCATTATAATTTCTTCTAACGTTTTCAGAGTTATCTTCTAGATGGATAATCATGTTCAATCATATATATTGCTAAAATTAAGACAAAGCAGATGTAAATAAAATGTATAGCTGTAAATCCCAGCCCTGCCTGCCTATTGTAAATATTTTCTTAGCTAGATATTGATGATTTTATAAATTGATAAGAATTGTATATTTTGCTATGAAACTTTTGAATGTTCAAATTATTGCTGTATTTATCACAGTTCAATCATCAGTTTAGCCGCCTAAAATTTTCAATTTCTCATTAAATTCAAAAATAACTTCCACAACTGAAACTTTTTGTTGCTTCAATCATGTTTCTATAATTGTTTATCAAAAAGGAAACTTTCATATCAAATGAAATGTGGTTTGGCAGATTACTTTAAATTATTTAATCCAATAATTATAATCTGTTAAGAAATTGTATTTTTCTGTCTCCTTGAAGGAGTACAATATTATTAATCATATATATTTTTCCGCCCATTTTTCCATACGGTACACTTTGTAGAAGGACCAGTGTTTAAATGTATTTCTACTGCAATTTGTTATCTCTCAATTGTTCTTAAGCACTGAAACAATTTCAGTGCAGGTAGTCCTTGACTTAAAACAGTTCATTGAGTGACTATTCGAAGTCGCAACAACATTGAAGAAAGTGACTCATGACTGTTTTTCACACTTATGATCATTAAAGCATCCCCATGGTTACTTGCTCAAAAATTCAGACCCTTGGTAACAGACTCATATTTATGATGGTTGCAGTATCCCAGAGTCATGTGATCTTTTTTTGTGATCTTCTGACGAGCAAAGTCAATGGGGAAGCCAAATATACAGTATTTTGTTTAGACATTAATGGCTGTGTGTTGCATTATTTTGAGGAGAAAGCACATTTACACTGTTATACAAGCTGTATACTAATTACTTGACATTGTAGCCAAGTGTCATTTCTTCAGTGTTGTCACATGAAAAAATATGCTTAAATATTTACAAAATGTGAGGGGGTGTACTCACTTCTGTGATATACTGTACTTAACAATCCTGTTACTCATTTAATAGTTGCAGTGATTCACTGAACAACTGTGGCAAGAGAGGTCGTAAAATTGGGCAAAGTTCACTTAACAACTATCTTGCTTAGCAACAAAAATTTGGGGCTCAATTGTAGTTATAAGTTGAAGACTCACTGTATTTCTTTAACTATTTGGTATGTAATGGGTATTTTTGATTATACCAACTCCACAGAGCCAGAAAAGGTCTCTACTTTCAGTTCTTTTGGGCCTGGACTGAGTTTTGAACTTCCCAAGTTTGAGTGTATTCATTTCTTCTTTTTCCTCAGTGGGCAGTTCACAAAATGAAAATATGCAAAATATTTCCAGACCATTTTGAAATATCAGTTTTAGAAAGGTTAACGTGAAGTTACCGCGTTAAATGGTTCAGGCAAGATTTTAAAAAAGGAAGCACAAAGCTAAAGTAAGGAAAACGTGCACTTCTTTGGAATTTATCTACTATATCACTTGTGGTCTATCCTTTTCTTTAGTTATTATACTCAATTCTCCTTTCTTTTTTTAAAAAAACCAGAACTTATATTAGTGGGTTTAAAAATCTGCAATGTATTTTATTCTGTATTGAATATTCTTGCCCCATCCCAAATGCCAAGTGTTGCCTCATTATAATGAGGGGAGGAGTCCTGGGAGGGGTGAATGAAGAATGATAGATATGGCAAGTGTACTGATTTCCAGTAGGGTCACCAAAAGTAGGAAGGTCATCCCAGCTGCCATCTATATTAGAGAGCAGAAAGATATTGGAAGTGATAGAATGCCTACTGAAATATGGCAAGCAAGAGAAGATAAATCAGCCAAGTTTCCAAGTGACTAGGCCAACACATTTGCAGAAATACATACTGGCCAGCTGATTGGAAGAGGTCTATCTGTATTCCAATACAAAAAACTAAGACTTAATAGTGCAAACTATCGTACACTACCCTTAATTTCACAGGCTAGCAAAATAATTCTTAGGATCATTCAATGCAGATTAGAACCCTAGAGGAAAAAGGAGATGCCAGATGTTCAGAGTGGCTCTAGAAAACAAGGACACAATGCATGTTGAATAATTGAAAAAGCCAACAAATGCCAAGAAGAATTTAGTATGTGCTTCATCTACAGTAAAGCCTTCATATCAATCACATCAAGCTGTGGAATGTGCTCTGAGACATGGGAATCCCTGAATGTCTCATTGTTCCCATGGGAAATTTATATACAGGCCAGAAAACCATAGTACAGACACAAAAAGAGTGGTTTCAAGTTGGCAAAGAAGTGCAACAAAGTTGTATACTCTTCCCATATTTCTTCAACTTATATGCTCAATATTTTATAAAGGAAGTCGGATTGGAAGAAGATGAGTGTGGTTTTAAAATTGGAGGAAGAAGCATTAATGACCTGCACTATCTAGTGACAGTATCCTGATAGCCTAAAATGCAAAAGTCAAAGAACATAGTGAAGACATGTGACTAAATTCAAGTATAGAGAAGATGAAATAATTGAGAACAGACAGAATACCCAGCCTTAGAATTGATAATGTAAATATCAAAATGGTGGATAGCTTTTGCCTTTTAGGACTAACCATCAACAATAAATGAACTAGAAGTTAAGAAAAATGCCATGGATTAGCACTCAGTAGAGCAGCCATGAAGTACTTGGAAAAGATACTCAAATGCCAAGAAAACAAACTGATGGAACATTGAATAGATCAACTCAGAGTTCCTACTCAAGGAACAAATGACCAGGTTCAAAATTATCTTTTTCATGGGAATTGTGCAAAGACCAGCAATCTGGAAGGAAAGGAAAAGGCTCTAATTGTGAGAAAGGAAAGAGAGGAGGATGACCATCAACAAAGGGGAGGGACACAGTTACAAAGGCAGTCAGTGCAGTATTGGAAGATAGAATATATCTTTCTATAATAGAAAAGGTTAGGAATAGATCACCTTGGAATAAATCTATGAGGTTGCTAGGAGTAAAATACAATTTCATGACAAATAATCAGTGAATCAATTGTACCTGACCCCTGCCCCTATAACCTATTTTAACCTGTTGGCTTTTGCCTACTTATATATTAATTACAATTTATACCAGATGAAAGAAGCAATAATAAGGGAATGAGATGACAGTGCACTTATTATATTTAAACTGCATATGCAGTTTAAAAGAGTTATTCCTGCTCAAATGGTATCTACTGTCTCCTATGAAGCCAAGAAGATCTAAGTGAGGTTTTCCAGAATTAAATTGCAGATTTTTCAATGCAGATTGGAGTAGTAACATGGGGTATATGCATTGCCCTGACAGCTGCTTGGTGTTTAATTCTGCTAAACAAGATCCTCCAGGAAAGATTTACAAGAGCCTTCTTAATCACCAAGAAGCTAGCATAGTTACCATGATGAAATCTTGTTAAGTATCCTTATCCTACTTTCTTGATTGAATAACTTGTTTAGTATATTGTGGGAATGCTGTAGGTATAATGCCTCTTGATTTCAGCAAAGCATTTGAAAAAGGACATTATGACTTTCTGATTAGCAAGATGGTTTTGTGTAGGCTGCATAGCATGACAATTAACAGGATAAGTAGCTGACTTGAAGCTGATGCTGAAAGTTCATCAGACTAATACTCATCAGCCTAGAATGAGATATTGAGTGGAGTACTCAGTTCTGGATCTTCAACCTTTAATGACTTGGACACAATCCAAAGGAACAGGAAAAGCTGTTCACTCCAAGGAGATCAAAAACCAGGAAGAGAGAAGTTATAAAGAAGCAGTGTCTTCTGAAGGATTACTTGCCAAGTTGTGGGTTTGCAAAGATCATCTTTTGAAGAGCTGCTGATGGCAAGGAGTGACAGATCTGAGAGCTGATGGATAGTGAGTGGGTGTCTCATTCCTTTTTGAATTTAGGAAGCAAGCCTCTCAGTAAGCCAATATGTAAAGTGTCCTAGGAGTTAAACAAAGATGTTTGAGGGGATACAAATGTTTTATAGAGCGAAGAGTTAATAACTGGGTTAATTAAAGAGCCCAAGAAAAGAACAAAAAACCTTCCTACTTAAAGTGCCCTAAGAAGGAGGGGGTGGGGAATAAATACAAGCAGGTTGGTTGCCTTCCATCCTTAAGACAAGTTAAAATGCAAACTGGTTAAAGAAAAAAGTAAAGGACTTGGGCCATGAGTGGACATGCTTCAGTTGATGAGAAAGCCAGCCAGCCAGAGGAGCAGGTGCAGTAGATGAGGGTACACAGAAGTACACAGAACAACTCAAGGTGCTTGGTGGATAAGAGATCTGAAGGAGCATGCTCATCAATTCTTCTGTTCCAACTAAAAATTGGACCCATTTCCCCTTCAAATATGTTCAGCTGCTACGCTCAATATTTCAATTACTCAAAGTAAGCAAAAAGTTAACATGTAACAGCTCTTGGCAATGAATGAGTGTAAGGCAAGTGGACATTTCAACCAAAACCCTGCAATTCATTTTCATCTGGTGCTGACTTGGTAGGTGAATAAAATGCCATATCTGATCTGAATATATGATTGTGCAACCAACCATAATAATAGCAGGGGTATCAGGCTGCTGGCAGGATACGTCACTCGCTAGCCATGCCGACCCTGTTTTAGCAAAGGGGGGAAAATATCACGTGACAACATGATGTCACGAGTTTGACACCCCTGATAACAGTAATAATAATATCCCATGACATCCTGAATGCAAGGATATAAACTGGGCATATACCCGAGTCAAGAACTGCACTCACAGTGTTCATTGGTGGTTCTTCCTTACATTGTCCTGTGCGGGATTGTGTGCGATGGCAAAAGGAACCAGAATCAGTCCTGGTTCTTGTACTTAAAATTTAAAGACTCATTGAATGATGATATGGAGGGAATTCTTATTAAATTTGAAGATGATGCAAAATTGGGCAGGTAAATCTAATATCACAATAGGTAGAATTCTGGAAGGGGTGGAGAAATGGTCTGCAAGTAACAGAATGAAATTCAACACAGATAGCTGAAATGCTTCACTTAGTAAACAAAAATGAAATATACGTTATCTACCTTGGTAAAAATATTTTCAAAGAAGGCCTTGGGGTAGTAGTTGATTGTAAATTGAATATGATAGCAGTGTGAGGAAGCTGCAAAAAGAAGATGAATGCAAATACAGGCTATAATTGAATGTTAGAAAAGAAATTTGAAAGAGAAAAAGCAGTTGGCAGTGGAACTATATAGCAAAATGGCTTCTTTTTCCTGAAAATGTTCAGTAGAACCATTTGCTTGGATTGCTTTACTTTTAATTCTTACCTGCACTAAGCAGAGGATTGGGGGTCTATGGTTTAAACCAGTGGTTCCCAACCTTTTTTTGGCCATGCCCCATGTAAGCATTTCTAAAATCCTGATCCCCCCCCCCCCCGTGACATATAATTCTTACTTTACTCAAAAAGTGAACTCTACTCACGCGGAGGAAGCCTAAAAGGTGATTAACTTGTTTTAAACAAAGTTCAAATTGCCCCACTGTGGGGTGTGGGATGCACGTTGGGAACCACTGGTTTAAACAGTGATCCCCAACATTTTGGGGACCAGGGACTAATTTTGTAAGACAATTTTTCCATGGATTAGGGGAGGATAGTTTCAATTTTGCTCCCTCGCCCACCCCTCACCTCCAGCTGTGAGGCCCCATTCCTAACAGATGCTGATCTGTGACCTGGACATTGGGGACCCTGGTCTAAATGTTCTCTTTCAACTTTGAATGTAGGATGCAGACAGAATGTTGAACAAATGTGAGTGACAAATTACTGGTGGGATAATTAACAGGACTAAAAATAGAAATAAAATTTAATAAATATAAAGTTCCATATGAAATAATATCCCCTGGCATAGAATGAGGGCTATCTGGCTTAATAATAGCATTTATTCTAATTTCATTTAAACCCTCCTTCCCCTTATGCATTGTGTTCATAAGGGGAATTCAAAGCAATTGGAACAGGGTGACAAAGATGATCAGATGCATGTATTATGGACAGAATCTGAAAGAGTTATGGACGTTTAACCTTTGGAAGAGAATGCCTATTGTGCAGAAAATGGAACTAGTAACTTCAAGTAACAGGAAGACAAATTCAGATTGAAATAATCACCCAGAAAGATGTTAGGCTCTTCTTCATTGTATGTATTCAGCCATCTTCTGTGGATGCTTTAATTTGGATTTTGCATAGAGCAAGGAATTAAATTGACTAAATTTCCTCCTCCCTTCCAATTTTATGATTTTGTTAGAGAAGAAAGCCCCATCAAGATGCTTTCATTTGACAGCTCTTGTTAGAAGTGCAGTAGTGCTTTGATCCTTTAACGAAATTAGCCTATCATTCCATTTTGTGGTTAAAATAGGCAAAGCCTGTAAATTGAATAATGCTGTAGCAGAGGTCAGTGCTGAATTATCTGCTTTTCCAGTAAATAACTAGAGTTATACTCCTGGAATATCAAATATGCGGAAATTCCTACATGTGAAATCACTACTCAGTTAACCCAAGAGAGTACATATAAGTTGATCAAAACAATGACACAATCCTCAACCACAGGGGATCAGACAGATAGAATATATCACTTGGGACCCCTCATAAATAAATGTGTTTTTGTACTAAACCATTGTCTATCATTTTGCATTATTCACGAATCGACTATAAATCAGGTAAGAATCTACCTAGTCTTGTTTGTTCAAAAAAATCTATTTGCCCTTTCTACTTTGAAAGCATCTCTTCATAATGTGACCACTGAGGCAAAGGCCAGGGTAGTACCCTAAAACTGTGTGTTCCTTCTTAAAACCTCACAAATCCAATTGACAAAGCGTATAAATGTGTTCAGTCAAGCATGGCTACAGCTTCTCTCTATACTGTACAGCATTTGAAGATTGAAGAGGAAGGCCAATTGTTCCATGCATTGCTACGTGGATAGATTATTAAATCTGGTGAACCAATGCTCTATGTAACAGCTATTCTTTTCCACAGGAAAGCTACGAAGATACTTCTTTGCTATATAAATAAGGTTTCTGGGTTGGCACAGTAGTCCCCATCATTGTAAAACAGCAGAACTGTCTGTTCTGCTTAATATAAATACTAAAGTATGTTATGTGTGCTAAATGTATTACAAATACATTTCCGAATCGAATACTTGCAAACTCATTTATTTAGATTAGTTGTACAAAGCATTCAAAAGAGTTGTTGCATAATCATAGGGCAACAGCTTGGGGCAACATCTGAAGCAGCTGTACAACCATTGCTAGACACAGTTGCTTGAGTGATTCTCAAGACAGGTGCTTTGCTCATGCTCCTGGGCATTATAAATCAATCTTTTCAAGGGCTTTGCAAATGAATGTTTCAATGCTAGCTGCGATTTAGCAGGACTAACCTGAAATTAAAAAACACTCAACTCAATGGATTTCCCCTTCACTTATTTAATGAGGAATATTTTGCAATGTTTTACATGTCCTTCATATGTGTTGCTAGGTTTCTGGAAGTATCTACTCCTTAGCCCTAAATACCTAAATATTGAAGTTTATGGACAGCTTGTGATCTTTTGAATGAACTGTTTAGTTGGCTCTGGTTTGCCCCTTTCAGGCAGATATTTATGAAACCTAAACATGGTTGTTGCATAGAGAAACACAATGGAATAATGGTCCACTATATAATGAACGCTTGAAAGTCAATTAAGAAGCAATTAGAAAAGCTTAAAAGTACACAGATTGGTTTAAGCAGCCTAATGCACCAGTGTAAACTCAAATATTGATTGAATTAATATATTTTGAATGACATAATGTTCAAAATGCTGCAGCATCACAGTGGAAATAAGTACCTTTTATATTGTGGGCAAGATTTAACTTCTTAATTGTTGTTTCTTCTCTACATATCATTCACCATTTATTTTGTATTGCTATATTATAGCTCATGTTAACTGTTGGACTCTTGGCTGTGGTGGTATATCTTTACACGGTTGTTGCATTTAATTTCTTCCGGAAATTTTATAACAAGAGTGAGGATGAGGATGAGCCAGACATGAAATGTGACGATATGATGACTGTAAGTACTATGTGAATGTGAAGAGTAGTGCCATTAGCAAGAGAACAACAGGCAGCCCTCAATAAAAACTATACATTGGAATTATAACCCTTGATACTACAACATTTCAATTAATCAGAATCTAATATATATGTTAACAGAAGACAGCTACAGTAGAAGGCGAGACTATACAAGTAATAGTTTTAATTATCTAAACTTAATGTTTTCTTTGAAAACCTGTTTATTCTTGATTTTTGCTGAGGCCCTTAGCATGCACTGTGACTCCTGGGGACATCCTTTGGGATATTTTAGCTCTCCTAGGTAAACCAAACAGTAAACACAACTAGATGGGGTAATTCTACTTTATTGTACGGCTACATTAACAGAATCTTGCAAGTCTGAAAACACAGATCTCCCGCAGCCTCTTTTAACAGTCTGATGCATCATCCCTCTGGGTCACTTCCATGTACCATTAGAGTAGTTTCTTTCCTTCGAACAGCCCAATGGCAACCAGGCAAGGTTCATTCCAGACTTGTGTGTGTGAGAGGGTTACTTTTGACCTATGTATGTAAAGAACTTAGGTTAGACTTGGTCAAAGCAGTTTGAAGAGTGCTTTCATCCATATCTGTAATGGCGTCTCGTCTCTGGGTCTAAGAGTTAAATATAATGTACCTTTAATCTCAGATTACGTTGAGTGGCAACACTTTAAATTTTTAGGTTTCATTTTATTATTTCTTCAATAAATTTTTAGTTACCTTACAAAATATTTTTCAACTATGAATATAAGGTGTAGACGTAGCTATGCGAACAGGATAGGGTGGGAAGTTACCCATGGGATGAGAAAAGCAGAGTATGGTGAGGTTATAGAAGACTGGGAACTACACATATATCTTTGTCACACATAAGTTTGTGTGGGCATGCATGCACAGGAGTGTGCCCTCAGACTCAGCTGGTAAGTGATAATATCATCAAGACCAGAAATACAGTATATAAGAAAACCAAAACTGCCTTCACCTATTTTTCCAGAAGTAAATAAGAATGAAATTAATTAAGAATAAATATAAATACAATATACATTTTCAATTAAAAGCAGGCTATTAAAACATCACACGGCAAAAGGTAGCAACAAAGCAATTTGGATTTACTATAGGAAATAGACAAAACAATGTTCTCTGCTGCAGTATTTCAAAATTTTAGTCAAACCACTTGAATTTTTCATATGCAAGCTGCATTGAAATAAATGCATGCAGTCGTAAGCTAATGATACTGAATTTTAATCTTAGCATTTTTGTAACATATTTTAAATGTTGTGAGATCTATCCCAACTTCCAATATATGACATAAAAGTATTGACCTTTTTAAAATGTTTTTTAATTCAAGGTGGTTTGATTATTTTCCATAAACTGTATTAAATTCTGCATTTCAGTGTTACCTGTTCCATATGTATGTCGGGGTACGAGCAGGTGGAGGTATTGGAGATGAAATTGAAGACCCTGCAGGAGACCCTTATGAAATATATCGAATTGTTTTTGATATCACATTTTTCTTCTTTGTCATTGTTATCCTACTGGCCATCATTCAAGGTTTGTTATTGTTAAGATTCCTGGGGTTTACTAATGCTTGTACTAATGCTTGTACTGCAAACCAATGCTGGGTTTGGACGAACAAGTAGTGGTTTGGAACGGCAGCGACCAAGGTCTGCCACGCCCCTGAACCGGTTCTCCGGGCAGTGACGTAGGCACCGCCATCTTGTTTTTTGTTTCTGTGCATGCGCAGAATAATTTTTATTGCACTGTGCATGCGATGCACCCATAAGCGAACCAGCAGTAGTGCCTGCTGGAACCCACCCCTGCTGCAATCCATATATATTTATTGCCCTTTAAAAAATTCATACACATTTCTTATCACAGCATCTCCTGGCAACAATTTTCAGACTTTTAACTATACACTGTGGAAAGTACTTCCTTTTATCAGATTTAATCTTTCTGCATTTAGGCTGAACTGGTAAACTCAAACTCTAACATAGGGAAAGGGAATTAATAATTTTCCTTACAAACATTGCCATGCCAAAAATAGATTTATGTACCTCTACAGGACTGTCGTTGTTTAATTTGCTTTCTAGGCTATCATCCCTTCTGGAGGGGGGAGAATTGCTTAAGTTCCTGCTAATAGTTTTATTCTATACAGTATTCGATGCGTGGTTGCACTTCATTTTGAGTAAGGGCATTACTATAGTAATGTAAGAAAGATCTATCTTCAATCTTCAATTATGGTTTTAATATTTCATCTTTTTTTTTCCTCAACTGATCAATACAATATTTGTTTAAGAGAGATTCATTTTCAGGAATACATCACGCTGCTGGCCACTGAGAAAAAAATGACCGAAACTTATAGATGATGAATGTCAAACAAGATGGTTTTCTTTTTACAATAGCTAATGATATAATACCTTCCATAAATTGAATTGAATTTCCAGTGGCTACGTAAATAACCTCCATAAAGTTTTTTTTGACAACATTTCAGACGAAGTTCTCTATAGCCTTCTTTGGGAGGTTTTGTTGTTATTCATAGTACCATTAGTTAAAGTAATAGTAAATAGTAAACTTTCATGTAATTAATGTTTGAAGGTCAATGAACAATGTGAGATGTCATTAAGGGGTTGATAAGGTGAAGAATTTGGGAACCCCTAAGTAAAGTGAAACAAAAAATGCAATTCTTGTGTTTTCTATTTCTTCTTCTTCTATTACTGATTTTGTGTGAAATTTTCTCCCTTTGATCAATTTTTCAGAAATGTTTTTGAAGGCTACAAATCAGAGGAGTGTCCCCTTGTTGTAGCCTTCAAAAACATTACTGATAAATGGATCTAAGGGGGAAAATTTCATACAAAATCCCCTTGATTTGTATTTTCTGCATCAATATGTTCATGTGATTAAAAATAGCTTAGTATATCAAAATTTCCATTTTAATGATGTCCGTATTGTACTTATATTGTGATTTTTCTTTCTTCGTATGCATTTCTTCTAAGAAATACATTAACTGAGTAAGAAGAAAATCAATGGGTCCTAAATGGTAGTGCAGGGTGTATGTACTGCAAATATGTAGCAGAGTTAAGATTTTTAGCAAGTATTTGTGTCTTTTTTCTTTCTAATAATAGGTCTTATTATTGATGCCTTTGGTGAACTGAGAGATCAGCAAGAGCAGGTCAAAGAAGACATGGAGGTAAGATCATGATTGTATTGAGTTAGTTTGTTTTCAGTAAATGAAAGAGGAAAAACTTTGCATTAAATTGTCAAGAAAACTACATTAATTCTTATATTGATAATATTTTTATTTGATTTTTAGACCAAATGCTTTATTTGTGGAATTGGTAATGAATATTTTGATACAACTCCACATGGTTTTGAAATGCATACTTTACAAGAGCACAATCTGGCCAACTATTTGTAAGTAAACGCATGTACTGCTTTATTAATGCATGTTTCTTTAGAACTGATTGTTAGCAATGTTAATAGGGTTGTCCAGCTCATAGCACAAGGCTAGGAATATCTATCCAGAAGTGAGTTCTATGAGACTTATTCCAAAATCAGTGTGTTGCACTCCTGTACTCCCAGATTCAGGACTTGTCAGGTTATGGATGCTTTAGCAGAGGTGGGCTGCACTTACATTCACAAGCGGTTTGCTGGTTGTGAGCGCGTGCACTAGTTTTGCACATATGTGCCCCTTTGGGAGTGAAACGGAGCTTCAAAGAACAGGTTATCAACAGGCAGCTCTGGTGAGTAAAGCAGGGGCGGTGTGAAACTCAGATGGACAGCAAGGGCGGAGGGAACAAGCCAGAAAGTTAGTTATAAATGGATAGCTTAGCACAAGGTTGGGTGGGCGGGCCCAGCCAGCGATCAAAGCTAAGAGTTCGCCTGAACCCGCGCGACCACGCAGCAGCTGACCACTGTGCTTTAGTGATCTCATAGCCAGCATCAGTTTCAGGATCCCTAAAGGAAAACCAACCAACCAACCAATCCAAACATCATACTTCTACCTCATGTCTGCTCAGAACAAGCTTTGGATATGGTAGGGCTCCAGAACAGGAGTGTTCTGTCAGTCTCTAGACCAGTATTTTTCAAATTTGACAGCTTTAAGATGCATGGGCTTCAACTGCCAGAATTCCGCAGACATTAATCTACATAAACAGTAATGCTCATTAACTTGATTGGAAAGGGGAGATTTTATCTTTGGAAAGATGAGCCATAGTATGAGCCATCAGAGGCTTTGGCAGCAGGAAAATTAATATTGCTCCAAGGCAAATTTTGCTTCAGAACCAATTGGTGTAGGGGCCTGTCATTTGATTTCCTTGAAATGTAAATGTAAAATACAAGGTACAGTTTTTTATTGTTCATGAAAGAAAGAAAGAAAAAATAGAACCAGTCACCACCAAAATAAAATATTGTGAATAACTAAACAGATACCGGCATTTGCAGTTTCATGTTAATTATTTTTAACATGAATAAATAAATGGGGAACTCAACATGAATAATAAATGGGGAACTCATCAAATTTGCAGATGATACCAAGCTGGCAGGAATAGCCAACACTCCAGAAGATAGGCTTAAGATACAGAAGGATCTTGACAAACTTGAACATTGGGCACTATCTAATAAAATGAAATTCAATGGTGAAAAGAGTAAGGTTCTACATTTAGGCAACAAAAACGGAATGCACAGGTACAGTATAGGTGATACCTTACTCAGTAGTAGTAACTGTGAAAGGGATCTTGGAGTCCTAGTGGACAACCATTTAAATATGAGCCAGCAGTGTGCAGCAGCTGCCAAAAAAGCCAACACAGTTCTAGGCTGCATCAACAGAGGGATAGAATCAAGATCACGTGAAGTGTTAATACCACTTTATAATGCCTTGGTAAGGCCACACTTGGAATACTGCATTCAGTTTTGGTCGCCACAATGTAGAAAAGATGTGGAGACTCTAGAAAGAGTGCAGAGAAGAGCAACAAAGATGATTAGGGGACTGGAGACTAAAACATATGAAGAACGGTTGCAGGAACTGGGTATGTTTAGCTTAAGAGAAAGAAGGACTAGGGGAGACATGATAGCATTATTCCAATATCTCAGAGGTTGCCACAAAGAAGAGGGAGTCAAACTATTCTCCAAAGCACCTGAGGGTAGAACAAGAAGCAATGGGTGGAAACTAATCAAGGAGAGAAGCAACTTAGAACTGAGGAGAAATTTCCTGACAGTGAGAACAATTAATCAGTGGAACAGATTGCCTCCAGAAGTTGTGAATGCCCCAACACTGGAAGTCTTTAAGAAGATGTTGGATAGCTATTTGTCTGAAACGTTATAGGGTTTCCTGCCTAGGCAGGGGGTTGGACTAGAAGACCTCCAAGGTCCCTTCCAACTCTACTATTGTATTGTATTGTATTATTGTATTTTCATTAATGATTTTTTACATTTGTTTTTTTCTAATGCTTTCTTGATGAGGTTGTCTACTTTTTTGGATTGGAAACTCAGACACTTGTGCAATTTTACATACACAAAACTCTTTTACCAATGTAAAATATTTCACTATTTAATATCACCATTCAACTCTTTCGGGGTCCTATAAAATGAATCATAAAAGAAGTCTTTTTTAGCCTATAGTTTCACATTTTTTAGATGGAAATAATTACTGTTTTCTTAAGAAGCAAGAACAATATACCACCAAAAACAGTCATGGATATTTTCATATTCTTTCTCCAGATTCTTTTTGATGTATCTTATTAATAAGGATGAAACTGAGCACACTGGGCAGGTAAAGTATTAATTGATTATGTAAATGAAAAGAAATAAATATTTCTGAAAACATTCATAAAATATATAATCAACATTTTTAGAGATATACTAAGATCACTTTATACAATTAAATGATTACCATTCATTTTTTCTCCAAAAGCAAATTATTGATCATTTTAATCTATAAACATATGACATCCAAATGTTTAAATGTTCTTCCATTGAAACTCATGTACTGAATACTGTAGTTTTTCATGCCTTTTTCTGAATACTTAATTTAGTGTATTATAATAATTGTTCATGACCTGTTATTATAAGATTACAATTTTGTAAAAAAAAAAAAAATCAAAGTTGGCTGCCAGCTTGTATTTAAATATGAAATGCATTTATCTGAAGTTATCATTACTTAATTGCTTGTTTAGCAAATGAAAGTAATGTTGTAATATCTTATATAGCAAAAATATATTCCCTAAGATTAATAACTGAACTATAAATTGATACAGTAGATTCATCAACAGAAAGGCTGCCTTGCTATTTTCAGGAATATATTCCCACTTGATGTTTCTAATAGGGAAAATGTCCATTCATTAATCTGAGAGAAAAAATATGCCTTAAGAATGAAAAGTATTGCTTTTCTCAAATAAATCTTTTGAAAAACATGTATTTTATATTTTCAGGAATCATATGTATGGAAAATGTACCAAGAAAGATGCTGGGATTTCTTCCCAGCTGGAGATTGCTTCCGTAAACAGTATGAAGATCAACTTGGATAAAAATACCAACAAAGGAACTACTGTATTCAATGTAAACAAAAATAGAATTCGTGCAAAACAATGGCATAACATAAATATTGCTTATGTTTGACCTCTAAGTAAATGAAGTAGTCCAGTTTTAAATTGATCTAGGTTAGCTTTTTGTATGTGGCAGAAACATGTTCTGAATTATTTGGATTTCAGTTTTGTTTGTTTTTGTTTTAGGTGGGGCAGAGCAAAAAAATAACATTTAAACATTTCAGTTCAGTACTTTAATTCAGGAATCATTACTTGTTTTTTATCAGTCCTTTGTAGAAAATAATATAGATGAAAGGGCTATATCATTGTTTTGCAACTGAAGACTCTGAATGTCAGATGACAATAACGTAATCATGGATTCATACGGTGGACTTAATATTTCAATCAGCCTTGTTTTCCCTGTGCCATTTCTTAGTGTAACAATACAGATAGAAAGATTTTAAGTATTCAGTGCTTAAAAGTTTCAAGTATTTTATTGTCTCTAAAATCTAAGTGCCTTAACTATTTCCAGATCTAGCTATGCAAAATACTTTTTTTTAAAATGTTAGTCTTTTAGATTGACATTTTTGTTATTTGACTGTGTTGCTTTCTGGTCTTACTGTATGACATGAAATTTAGTCATATACTTGTTACAAAACTGCTTACTACATGCAGTTGGTTTAAAAACCTGTCTTACAACTGAACAGAATTAAACTAGTGATTAGTTCCAATGTTAATGCGTTTGTTCAAATAACAACATGCACTGCAATAAAGAATTTGCAAAACAAAACGTTATGTCATATTTCATTGTGTTATTGGCGTCACACCAAGACATGTTCCATAATTGTACTTGCAAATGTAATGTATTTTATTTCACAGACTCAAAATAGGCTTTTATACTTTTACAACTTCAAATTAATATTGTTAAATTTCTTAAGGCAATGAAATCCAGAACACTGTAAATACACAAATAGCATTTTTAAGGTTCAGGTTCAGCCAATCACCAGATTAAATATTTGTAAACATTTTTTACAATTAACGAATTGTCATCTTAAATTATTTTTCACATACTTGTGCTATATGATAAACAAAATGTAGCTTTTAGGAGATCATACTATCTAACCAGTCCTCAAGTTCCTCTTCAGTAATATTTTTGGAGGCAGCTTCCGGCGGTTGAGATGTTGAGCAACTTTCTTCAGTTCTACCTGGTTCTAAGTGATCTGACAATAGAAAAGAAAGATAAGTTAAATAATAACTCTTTTGTTTAAAAAAAGGCAAAGAAAAATTGTGATTGTCAGCTATGAAACAATGCTATTGTGATTTCATCTTAGTTCTCAAATCATTTAGGAAAATACAAAAATACAACCTGGAGACCAAACATTTGTTATTTACCAAGTTCTAGTGTGTGGGATGCAATGGCTCAGTGGGTAAGATGCTGAGCTTGTCAATCAGAAAGGTCAGCAGTTCAGTGGTTCGAATCCTTAGTGCCGCGTAATGGAGTGAGCTCCCGTTACTTGTTCCAGCTTCTGCCAACCTAGCAGTTTGAAAGCATGTAAAAATGCAAGTAGAAACATTTGGACCACTTTGGTGGGAAGGTAACAGCATTCCATGTGCCTTCCCCATTTAGTCATGTGGGCCACATGACCACAGAGACGTCTTCTGACAGCGCTGGTTCTTTGGCTTTGAAACGGAGATCAACACCGCCCCCTAGAGTCAGGAATGACTAGTACATATGTGCGAGGGGAACCTTTACCTTTACGTTTAGCGTGTGGAAGCTTCATTTGCACAGCACAAGCTCAGTTACTCTACCCTTTCCTGTAATCAGACTTGCCTTCTAGTGTTCCTGTTCCAGGGCCTGCCTTGCCATTGGCTGGCTCCTTCCTACCATTGGCCCCAGTGACTTCTAGAATTATACCTGTGTAGGAATAATTGATAAAACTGGAAACTTTATCAGGAACCTTATTGGAGTGTAGTGTTGCTAATCAATCTAGCTGGCTGTGCAATGAGCAGTAATAATAATACTGCTTGAAAATCCAGACAAAAGAAGAGAATGCAAATTAATCTTAAATGAAAATTCATAGCTGGAGTATTTCAAGGATATTACTGACAATGTTCTGTTGATCCGAGAAATGATTGTTTGAAGATCTTATTTATTTAAAATTTTTAAAATGTCTGATAGTTGAGGCTCTTTGGACAGTTTACAATGAAACATGAACACAGGAAAAATATGTATGCATATTCAGAAAGCTGGAGCAAACATATAGGTTTGACTTTTTTTCAACATTAGCAACAGCATGGTAAACAATACTACGTGTGAAAGAGCCTTAGCAAGATTTCATACTGTAGCTATTAATGAAAGTGCAGACACAGCTATTGGTAAATTAGATGACATTCAACTTTCAGTTTAGACACTTATAGTCTGTAGCTTATCAAAACTTGCTTGGTGGAATATTATATCTGCAAAGCTGTGATGTTATTGCAATCAGAGTATTAAAAAAAACCAAGCTTGATTGTATTATTCTCTAACTTTACGATGCTGAGCAAACTCAGCGATATAGCAACACAACTAAATCCAGGAACATTATACTTGTATCCTGAAAACTTAAGGATGTAAGAAAAGAGGTAAAACTGATAAAAGTCATTGATACTCTAAGAACTACTTGCACTGTTTTGTATTGATTTTGTGTATGCGCATATGTGTGTGAGAACACCCACAAAATGATTTCCTGAAGTGAATGTTTCTGAATATGAATCAATGATTTTCAGACCTAAAACTTATTTTGCAAAATAAGGTAACAATGCAACAATCCATAATGATTCAATTTCTAACAACTGCTACACAAACTTTAAAGTTCCAAGTCCTGATGTTTGCTAGTGCTGCTTCATTATTCATGTTCCTTCATAAACGCAGCCTGACACTTCTTGAAACGTACACTCTGGCACACAGTAAATTAAATCATAGAGCAATATTTTGGTGATTGATTTTCATTGAGTGGAAATGTTAAAATTCTCTTATATATGAACTTGCAAGAAAATAATCAAATGGATACTAATTCCATAATTACTTTTATAAATATTCAGTGTGCTCAACTGTCAGTTTCCAAAGAAACCGAACTTCAAAATTGGTCTGCGTTTGACTATACAGAAACAGAACAGTATAATTTCAGCTATGGCATTAAGCAGATCAATTTCTTATGTTCCAAATACAAAGACTTTCTAACCGAAAATACTGTTACAGTCAATCAAGTACCATGATTTAAAATTTTAGAGTAGGTAAAAATCATCAGAAACAAATTAGTCTCAAGTTATGTGGATTTGGTTTTGCATATCAGAACCAACTGTCTCATAATTTAGCATAATTAGTGGGATATTCCTAGCATCCAGGACAGACTATAAGAGTGAGTCCAATTTAATGCATGCTTTAGAAAACAAATTATGGAACAGTTTACAATTAATTTATTTGGTTATACTTAACTCTCTCTGTAAGAGTTATAGAACTGATGGAACGATCAGGCTGGGTAAAGGCTAAAATTGCAGGAAAAATAATGAATTATGTTTTTCTCTGAAATCTCTGGGAAATTCTGGAAATTGAAGTTCACACATCAAACATTGCTAAGGTTGAGAAACAGCACACTAGCCTCAGGCCCACTAAATAGGTAGGCAAGAATGCATGTAGTACACTTTAGTTTCATGTAGGCATTTATTAATACTGTAAAATTATTTTCATCATAAATTAAATATTTTATCAATCTATACCATTTGCATTATGCTTGGTTGCATTCACCCAATAGTGCATATCTTTGAACTCTGGTTTACAAAATGTCACTAAAATGGGTTGCATACACAGCCTATCCAATAGCAAAGCAACACTGTCCAGCTTAAGCACACACAGGAGCCAGCTCACAGTCGAACTTAAATCGTGGTGGCATTACAGCCTTTCTGTTTTGAATGTATTCAGTTTTCCCCTCCTCTTATTAATGTAACCTGTGTAATTTATACAACAATATGACAATGACAACAGTAATGAACACTCCACTGTGAAACCTAAAAGGCCAGATTGAAGACAGATCATCATAGAGAAAACCTAGCTATGTGGGTGCTAAGAGTTGAGTCCAATTTGGCAGCATTTAACAATACTAATAAGTACACAAGGGAACCACAGATTCTCATGTAACTGGATAGAAGGACTAAATAATATTTTCCAGGAGGAGCATTCAGAAAACAGACCCAACAGAGGATGGTTAGAGATAATTTCTGAGACAGTGATGGACTGCAGCAAAATGATTTGTGACAAGAATGCTGGGGGAAATATAACCTCAGCCAAGGAATGTACTGTAACACCTGGTGCTCCTCACTAGAAAAAGCAAGCTCATCCACCTGATACACTAATGTGGTTCTAGTTTGTAGCCATCTGCAGAGCCCTAACCTGAATGTTTTATTGCTTCACTCTAAAGTACTACCTGCTATTGAAGTCTAGCTGTGTTCTGAAATGGACTATACGTGATGAACTGAGAACTTGTTTCTGCCAAATCGCTAGGGTCCATTTTCAGTAAAGGACTTTCTCCACCTACTTTTCCAGAAAGGAAGAGAGTCAGTTTGGTCTAGTGATTAAGGCAGCAGCATAGAAAATGGGAGACTGAGGTCTAATCCCACCTGACCTCCCTTATACCTTTTGGAGGACCCCGAATAGGTTGAGAGTTGGAGTACCTAAATGTAAAACCACTTTGCTCAAGTTAAAGCTCTTAGAGGATAATAACACACTATGTGAATGTGGAGAGACACCAGTGACATGCAGTCAGGGGAGGCAGAGCCTCACTGCTCTCATCATGAAAAGAAAAAAAAATTCTCCCCTTTTCTTTCATCTCTTTCTTGCGCGCGCAAGCAAAATACCCCAGGATCATGGTGGCGGGGACAGCGACTCCTTCCGCTGCGCTGCGGAGAAGAGCCACAGGAAGGAGGGGAATGGGACCACGTGTGCAGGAGGCAGCCCTTCATGTTGGCTCAGTAAAGAGGGGAATGGGACCACGTGTGCAGGAGGCTCCTCAGCGCCAGCCTCAGATCAGCGTGAGCCGCGGTCCCCTTCCCCTGCACATGTGGCCCCATTCCCCTCCTTCCTGAGCCAATATGAAGGGGACCGTGGCTGCGCTGATCTGAGGCTGGCGCTGAAGAGCCTCCTGCACACGTGGTCCCATTCCCCTCCTTCCTGAGCCAACATGAAGGGCTGCCTCCTGCACATGTGGTCCCATTCTCCTCCTTCCTGTGGCTCTTCTCTGCAGAACAGAGGAAGGAGTCACTGTCCCCGCCACCATGATCCTGGGGTATTTTGCTTGTCCAGCAAAGCATGGGGCGGCAGGGCAGCAGTAGCTTGCGTGGCGTGGCCTGGCTGCCAGCAAAGCACCTCCCCAGGCTTGCCCAGCAAAGCAAGGTGCGGCAGTGCGGCCTCTTGCTTTGACAGCCGCCTCGTTTCCAGTTGGGGTGGGGAAGAAATCCATCTTTTCTGTCCGGAATGCTTGGCTCACTCCCCCCGCCCAACGCTATCTCCTTTCATTCTCCCTCTGCCTCATTCAATCGTTCGGGCAGCAGAGAACGAAAGGAGATTGCATAGCTGAGGACAAAGGAGCCTGCAGCCTCCTTTATTCAAACATTCGGGGGGGGGGCTTTCTCGCACGCCTTCTTTCTCTGAAGCTGCGCCAGATTCAGCAAGCACCAGGCAGCGTGTGCCCTTGGGCTTGTGCAGCAGCCGAAGAACAGGAGGCAAGGATTCGGCTGCTGCACAATCCCACGGGCACGCGCTGCCCTCTTCTCTCTGATAGCCGCCTGGTTAAAAAGGAGGAAGTGGCTCTTCTGGTCCGGAGCCCATCCGGGAAGATGAGGAACGTGAGAGGGATCCCTCCCCTCACGGATCGCCTCTATCAGAAAGAAGAGGGCAGAGCGTGCCCGTGGGCAAGAAGCGCAAAGGAGGAGCAGAATGGCCTTAATCACGTCGAGCTGCCCAGAGAGGGGGGGGGGTGAGAGGCAGAGACAGACAGACAGACAGACAGACAGACAGACAGACAGACAGACAGACACAGAGTGAGAAAGTTGTCACAGTCCTCCTTTCATGATGATAATTTGATGACGTCACCAGCCTCACCAGCCATAAACCTCACCGCGCGTCACTGAGAGACACATAGCCCAGCTGTTCTGACACAACTCCCCAAACATGATAAACCCTCTGAAGTTAACTCAAAGATTCCTTTATTAGGAGCGCCGGCAGCCCCAGCAAAAAGTTTATCTCACCTCAGGCTAACAAGACAATCCAGCCAGAAGATGAATAGTTGTCTGTCACATCTATTCATCTCCGCCCCCTCCCTGCCTTTTATCCCCAGAGCTAGGGTGGGGCTTCGCTAGCAGTGGTGGCTCTTCCTTCCCAAGGGTCAGCCCATGGATTTCCACTGCTCTCCTCTCCTTTGCCTTTTGCGCATTCGCTTGTCAGGCACTGGACCCAGCTGTTCCTCCTCTTCCTCATCAGCCACTTCTAGACCTGGGGGCTTTTGACTTTCCATCTGAGGGCTGATGGATGGCCCAGGCTCCCCCCTCTATCTCTCTCTCTGTGAGGCTCTCCCCTCGGAGCTCTCAGTTTGCCTTGATGCTGACCCCGACTCCCATGCCTCCTCCTCCTCCTCTGATTCAGCTGCTGGAGGGGCCAATGGCCGACCCCTCCAGTTGGTATATTGGCTACTAGCAGAAACATGTACCAATAATTACTTATTTTTGGCCAACGACTGAGCCAAGAAGGTGGCTTCATACTGGTGTTTAAAGTTTGACCTAGATATGGAAGAAGAAGAACCTTAGACATGAAAACTGACTAGGTGACTTTGGGCCAGTTACTTTCTCCCAGCCCAACTCACCTCACATAGTTGTTGTGGTGTGGAAAATAGGGAGGAGGAAGAAGTACTAGGCGGGATTGCCACCTTGAGTTATTTATAAAAATAATATAGACAGCGTAAAAATAAAACAAACAATAAAGAAAGAGACAAGTTCATCCTCTAGGCTTCTATATATCATTTCAATTCACTGTATGGGAAAGAAGAGGAATGAAAGATACACTATATATGACTGATATAACAATGTATTATCCCATGGGTGTAATGGCATACAATGTTTGTGGAAGGAGAAATATTTCATTGATTGTATTAAAAATAACTAAATAATAATAATAATAATAATTAGAAAAAGAGAGGGGAGGAAAAGTGACTAATCCTTACCAGTTTCTTCAAAACTCTTTGTCAAATCATCTCCAGACGGCAGGTCCTCTGCTACCATTTCCAAAGTGATATTGTTCCCAGGATTAACAGGGGCATCTAATTTCAGGAGCAGATCAAGGTCTTCATCCAAATGATCTACTACTTGATGTAAATTTGAAGGATTTCTCTGAGGAGCTTCTGAAGAAATTCCAGATCCATCTTTATTTGGCAAAGACAAGGGAACAGCAGAATCTTCATTGGGATAACAGTGCGACCCAACTCGCTTTTGCTGTTGCAAGAGATCACCACTTTTCTTGGCCACCTCATGACTTTGCAGCTTAATCTGAGGAAGGGTGACTGGCGTTGCATCCTAAGTGTAAGAAAACAACTCTAAACGATGGTTGATGCAAGACAACAACTTAGTAACCCTAACTTCCAGTTTAGCTTCTACCAGAACAAAAACCCAGTAAATATTCATCTATACATTCGCAAACTATAGAAAATAAACTCATACTGTATAGAAGTATGGTAGTCCTCGACTTACAACAGTTCATTTAGTGACCATTCGAAGTTACAATGGCACTGACAAAAGTGAGTTATGACCATTTTTCACAGTTACGACATTTCCAGCATCCCCATGATCATGTGATCAAAATTCAGATGTTTGGGAACTGTTTCAGATTTATAACCGTTGCTGTGTCCCAAGGTCATGTGATCCTCTTTTGCAACCTTCTGACAGGCAAAGCCAATGGGGGAAGCCAGTCTCACTTAACAACCAGATTACTAACTTATCAATGGCAGTGATTCACTTAACAACTGAGACAAGAAAGGCCGTAAAATGGGGCAAAATTCACTTGACAAATGTCTCACTTAACAACAGAAATGTTGGGCTCAATTGTGGTCGTAAGTCGAGGACTACCTGTACAGGAATATTGTACTAGAAAGTAAGATTAATATTTAAATATTTTAAGAAGCTCCTGTCAGGCCTGCAGCCTTATTACTCTTGGATCTTTGGCCTGCCACACTTTCTATTTTTCTATTATGCATTTTCTATTGTGGGAAAATGGCAGGGGGGATTGTACGGAGTAGATGCTATGTAGCCAAAACAAAATTCTTTCTAGAAAGCCAAGGTCATCCTTTGTCTCTGCACCTGACCAGAATTGGATGGGTGGAACTGCCAGCATGGCAGTGGGAGATTGGATCATGTGATGGACTTGTGGGTGTGGGGTCAAGCTCTTGAACTTTCAACTGGGTTTCAGATTCAGGTTTTCCCAGATGTGCCAATATGGCTCTCTTAATAAATTGGAACTTTGAGCAACACTTTGCCTTGGACTCTGATTTAATTTTGGATGCTTTCTGGAGCCCTGACAGCTCCACTTTCAGCTTTTTATTTACCAAGATACGTGCGCCATACTAATAGCCAGCATAATCTTCTCTCTTACTGTTTTCAAGGATTTGCCTACAATCTTTTTATACAAAACAAGGTCAGACAAAAGAAACCAGTGAAACCATCAGCGTGCCAGGTCCTTTTCCAATGAAGAGCTTAGAGCATCCAAATAGTAAGGACAGCTTCCTTTCCCCACTCAGTTTTCAATTTCATTTGATTCCTCAGGAAGCTAGAAAAATGATGCCAACAGAAGCATTCATTCCGTTGAACAGCACAGACTTTTATTATACCATTGAAAGATGTGATCAGCTTACAATAACCAAGGACACCAAATTGGTCCATTCAGTAGCGAGAGAGAGAAAAAAAGGGGAAAAATGTAACTTCCTACAGCCTGCAGTTCATTGACTTGCTGGCTCTAATCAGGCACAGTAGGAGAATCTGTTACTTCATTACAGCACAGAATGTGCCCTAAGAGTGGATTTTTAAAAACACAGCCACTGCTTTTTAAACAATTAACAGCAGGAAAAGCAATGACATCCAGCCTTGCCATTGTATGTAAAGGAAGGAATTTGACTTGCAAAACAAATGCAAATTTCTCTGGCTACAGTCACAAAAGTGACTTGGAGTTGGAATAAAAAAAAAAGAGCAACATCAATATCTGAGTCGCTTTAGGCCAGGGGTGTCCAAACTTGGGAACTTAAAACTTAAAGTTCCCAAGTTTGGACACCCCTGCTTTTAGGCAAACCCTCAGAAGAAGAAAAAAACAGGTTTGGATTCTTATTTAGCCACCTTTTATCTAACCCGGAATGATTTTTCTAGCACTTGATATACCGTTAAGTTTACCCAACTGAATTAAGTTAATTCACATTACTTCTTTTCAGTCTACCTGAATATTTTGCTTTTTTTTTTTTTCCTTCCCAGAGTCAGAAGATATTTTATATTCATGATGCTACCAGGAATTATAAACTCTGGGCAAAAGTAATTGTTTTTTATGTAGGTCTGTGTAGCAGCTGCACTGACGAACTAGATCCACTGCATAATGGACAAGATCAAAGCAAGGATGATTGTAAAGATCAGTAAGAACAAGAAAGAAATGTTCTCTGTGAAGTTGCTAACAAGTGTGTGTGTGTGTGTGTGTGTGTGTGTGTGTGTGTGTGTAAGGGGGGGGGAATCTGGAGTAACAAAACTGGAACGGGAAAGTCTTTGGGGATGCAAGTCTTGACCGAAATGCACTTGGCATGTGGAAAACATTTTGTTTTAGAGGAGCAATGGAGCTGAAGAAGTGCTGATAGGAAATTCTGCTATTTAATAGCATTCCTCTCTTGTAGAGCTGAAGTAGCAACATTAAAATAATATGAGGCTGTTCAGCTTGCAATAGGGCTCAAGCAGGGGTAGGCTTCAAAAATTTCAGCAACGGGTTCTCTGCCTGGTTGCTGGGTGGGTGTGGCCATGGTGGGCGTGGCTAGTCGGCCTCCTGCATCACAGCAGGGGGGACGGGACATTTTCGCCTTCCCCAGGCTCCAGAGGCTTTCCTCAAGACTTTGGGAAAGCGAAAACTGCTTCTCCCAGGCTCCGGAGACCCTCCGGAGACCGAAAACAGGCCCATTTCCTGCCTTCTGAAACTTCCGGGAGGCCCGTTTTTCTTCCTCCCTGAGCTTCCACGCGGGCCCTGCACTTACCTCGCATCCAAAATGGGCCACGTGGAGACTCCTGGGAGGGGAAGGATTAGGCTGGGCAGGGCCAGCCAGGGGTGGGATTGGAGGTTCTCCTAACCGGCCATAACATTAGCTATGGATTCTCCTGAACCTGGACGAATCCATAGCAGCCCACCTCTCGGGTCAAGGTATTTTTGAGAAGGAGGGTTATTACCTGTACCAATTCAGCAGCCATGTTGAGTTTGATGTGCAGAGGCAGCTCTTCAAGCGCTTGAACCAAGGACTGGCAGTCAACGTACAATCCTGACAACTGAAAACAGAGTGCATTTGCACTAAATGAAAACTGCAGTCATTTTCATCACCAAGTTAGTGCAACAAAGTCTTCTCTCCTAAGTTGGGGAAGACTAAACAACCATGGAGTACCTTATTCTTTCAGTGCAAGTAAAGCTGTAACATATTTTCATTACACTGGGTATAATAATTCATGTATGCCTGATCTCATATACAAACTGAAGCAACCACAAGCAACCATCTATTACCTTGAATGTAATAATTCTGACATCAGTACAGGTTCTGGAATTTTTGGTAGTTTCTGAAAGAATATGGCAACAAGCCACTGCACAAGACAGGCAGATGTACAGAACTATATCAAGAGTTGTGGTGGTGCAGTGGTTAGAATGCAGTACTGTAGGCTATTTCTGCTATTGTTTTTTAATGTACCATGAATGTCTTGTTTGTATTTTGCCTGATACTTCATAGCGCAAAAATGATATAAATATATTGTTGATGAAATGAATAAATAAATAACTAAACAGAGCCTGGACCAATTCAGGAAGCTCGCAGATCTTTATGCTTTTTAAAATGTGTTGCTGCTGTTAGCACTGTTTTGAAATTTGCCATAATTTTAGGACCAAAGATACTTGTAGAAAACATTCTAACACTTTATTTGAAATAGCCAAAATATTTTTACTCATATAATCTGAAAAAATCTGAGTTAATATTACTGTACTGATATCCCCTTATATTGAGCCAAAAAATGTAATCATCCGACTCCTTTATAGTCCATGTTACTTTTCTGAGACAATATAAGATTGATAATAGAGTTGGAAGAGACCTTGGAGGTCTTCTAGTCCAACCCCCTGCTTCAGCATGAGGCCGTATACCATTTCAGACAGATGGTTTTCCAGTCTCTTGTGGAAAGCCTCCACAACTTCTGAAGGCAAGGTTGATCGATTGATTGTTCTTGGACTTAATTTTTTATTGTTCTTGGATTGGACTTAATTCTCACTAACAGAGAGGAAATGATAGAAAGTGTTGAAGCTACAGGAACCTTGGCGGCAAGTGATCATGCAATATTGGAATTCAACATTATGCAAACACAAGTAGTACAACAAAGTCAAACTAGAGTTTTGGACTTTAAGAGAGTTCATTTCAATAAACTTAGAGAGAGCTTGGGAAGAATTCCATGGATGAGAATCCTCAAGAGGAAAACAATGCAAGAAGCTTGGGAAACTTTGAAAAATGAGATTACAAAAGCCCAGTTTAGCACAATACCAATGAAGAAGAAAAATAACAGCTCTCAAAAGTAACCAGCATGGCTGCATAAAGAACTCTCTGACAAATTGAAACACAAAAAGTATAAGTATAAAAAGTGGAAAGGCACATAACTAAGGCAGAATATCAGCAAATAGCATGAGCTTGTAAAGATGAAGTGTGGAAAGCTAAGGCTCACAGTGAAGAAAGGCTTGCGACAAAAGTAAAAAATAACAAAAAAGCTCCTTCCAACATGTTAAAAACAAGAAAAAAGTTAAGGAAACAATTGGTCCATTGCTGGGAGAAAGTGGCAAGAAGGTGACAAGCAACAGGGAGAGAGCAGAACTATTTAACTCATGTTTTGCATCTGTCTTTACACAAAGGGGAAAAACAGTCCTATCAAAAACAGCACCACAAAAAACAGATTAGGAACACAAGTTAAAATAGGGAGGAAAATGGTGAGTGAGCATCTGTCTACCCTAGACAAGTTTAAATCACCAGGACTGGATGGATTATACCCCAGGGTTCTGAAGGAACTGGCAGATGAGATCCCAGAATCACTGAACTATATCTTTCAGAGATCATGGAGCACTGGGGAACTGCCAGAAGACTGGAAAAGAGCTGATGTGGTTCCCTTCGTCAAAAAAGGAAAACAAATGGATCCAGGAAACTACAGACCTATCAGCCTGACCTCAATACCAGGGAAGATTCTGGAAAATATATTCAAGCAATGAATCAGTGAACACCTAGAAGTAAACAAAGTAATAGCCAAAAGCCAACATGGGTTTGTCAATCGCTCCTGACGGGTTTTTAATTCGGTAATTTTATTCAATGGGACTTTAAATTGTGTTTTTAATTGTTTTCACTCATCAGTCTACCTCCTCTATGCACATGTATATGTCTTTGTTCTTATGTATGTTTGTCTTTATCTGTATTTTATTTGTTCTGATTGTACGCCGCCCCGAGTCCTTCGGGAGAGGGTTGCGGCTAACAAATAAAATTATTAATTAATTAAGAACAGATCATGCCAGACTAATCTTATTGCATTCTTTGACAAAGTGACAAAATTAGTGGACTACAGGAATGCTGTCAAGCAAATGCTATAATTTGCTTGAACTTCAGTAAGGCATTTGATAAAGTAGACTATAACCTACTACTAGATAAAGTAGAAAAATGTGGGTTAGACAGATCACCACAAGATGGATTTGTAACTGGCTGATCAAACACACTCAACGTGTAGTCATAAATGGAACTGCATCTACATGGAAGGAAGTATGCAGTGGAGTACCCCAAGGCTCTGTTTTAGGTGCAGAACTCTACAACATCTTCATCAATGATTTGAATGGGCGGATAAATGGGGAACTCATCAAATTTGCAGATGATACCAAGCTGGCAGGAATAGCCAACACTCCAGAAGATAGGCTTAAAATACAGGTGGATCTTGACAAACTTGAACATTGGGCGCTATCTAACAAAATGAAATTCAATGGTGAAAAAAGTAAGGATCTACATTTAGGCAAGAAAAACAAAATGCACAGGTACAGTATATGTGGTACCTTGCTTAAAATTAATAATTGTGAGAGGCATCTTGGAATCCTAGTGGACAACCATTTAAATATGAGCCAGCAGTGTGCAGCGGCTGCCAAAAAAGCCAACACAGTTCTAGGCTGCATAAACAGAGGGATAGAATCAAGATCATGTGAAGTATTAATACCACTTTACAATGCCTTGGTAAGGCCACACTTGGAATACTGCATTCAGTTTTGGTTGCCACGATGTAAAAAAGATGTGGAGACTCTAGAAAGAGTGCAGAAAAGAGCAACAAAAATGATTAGGGTACTGGAGGCTAAAACATATGAAGCACTGTTGCAAGAACTGGGTATGTCTAGTTTAATGAAAAGAAGGATTAGGGGAGACATGATAGCAGTGTTCCAATATCTCAGGGGTTGCCACAAAGAAGGGGGAGTCAAACTATCCTCTAAAGCATCTTAGGGTAGAACAAGAAGCAATGGTGGAAACTAATCAAGGAGGGAAGCAAGTTAGAACTGAGAAGAAATTTCCTGACAGTTAGAACAATTAATCAGTGGAACAGCTTGCCTCCAGAAGTTGTGAATGCTACAACACTGGAAGTTTTTAAGAAGATGTTGGATAACCATTTGTCTGAAGTGGTATACTTTTTCCTGCCTAGGCAGGAGGTTGGACTAGAAGACCTCCAAGGTCCCTTCCAACTCTGTTATTTTAATCTATTCTATTCTATTCTATACTTACCGTTAGAACATGGCTATATAGTTATAGGTTGCTTCTCCCCTTGGAAACTAATCCCCTTGATTAGTTTCCATCCATTGCTTCTTGTCTTATCTTCTGGTGCTTTTGAAAATAGGTTGACCCTTTCTTCGTTGTAGCGTCCCCTTAAATACTTAAACACTGCTATCATACCTCTCCTAGCCCTCTTTTCACTATTCTAGACATACCCAATTCCTGCAATTGCTGTTCTTCATGTCTTAGTCTTCAGCCTCCTAATCATTATTATTGCTCTTTTCTACACTCTTTCCAGAATCTCAATATCTTTTTTATATTGTGGTGATCAAATAAATAATATTTGGCAATGCCAGAAAAAAGATTTCATGGAACTAAATACAAGAAATTCTTCAAAAGATTCCTAAAAAAATACCACCCTTCCATAAGATATCCTCCTTTGTGCCATTGGATGTTATATTCTGAATGGAAACAAGGTCACAGTATGATGCCATTTCATCACATGTCTTCTGTAATGAGCATGACAAATGAGAAAAGGAAAACCAAACGTGAGACCCAATTCTAAGTAGCAGCCTAGGATCTTCTCTGATTTTGGCACAGGCATTAATTAGCCTAATACAAAACAAGGGGATAGAAATAATAGAATGCTTTCCTGAGCAGTTGCTGACGTTCCCAGCAACTGATAAATGTGCAGATGGCATGATAAAGGAAGAAAAATACATTTCTTTTTTCCATCATCAGTGGATTCATTTCACTTCATTAGAGACTCTCGAAGAAAAGCTATAATCTTACACTAGCAATTCCCTAACTTTGACAGTAAGGCTGGGTTAAAATCAGTAGATAAATCTTCTGTCTCTCCACCTCTTTTTAGTAAATTAGTCCTCAAGTAGGAAGAAGGTATTTATCTTACAAATCTGTCCATCTTTCAAAGTCCCTTTCAGTACCTTCCTTCCAATTGTGTTTGACAAATCACTTCACCCTTCCCTTTTCAAGTTTGGTTTTCAATCACAGAATGTTAGAACACAGATGAGGAATTGGGAAGGTAATCCTTTTTCCTTGTGGTGCTTAAATTATCATCAAATTGATCTTGCCTTACTTTAAAAGCCAACTTTAAGGTTGAACAGTGGTGGGAAAGCTTGCTTTTAAGCATTCCTTTTACATATAGATCTCAGGAAAAAACACATTTCACAATGCTAATCAACAATAAAGTGGTAGGCAATGTGGCCCACTGACCTGATCTGGTTAGGATCCTGGGATAATTAGTTGTTATCCATCTTCCAAGGTAACTATCGATGCATTTCAGCAGGATGTGGCAAAATCCACTATTGTGCCCAGATGTTTAGTATCTCTTTTTACTACTTTAATGTAAAAGTCCTCTTCTATCAAGAGTTAACAGCTATTAGCTATGCCTTTGAACTCTACAATGGATTTTTGGTAGCTTTTCATCTCACTGTATCAAACTATGACATAATTTTATAGTAGACAACGTTCTGCTTACTAAAACCACATTGTATGTGTGGCTGATATAGATTCATGTGTACAACATCTACTGTTCCACTTAGGTGCAGGTTCAACTGTAATCCATGTCCATTTTTTAAAGATACAAACTGTATTGATTTGTTTGGGCTGGTACAAGTTTTAACATGGATGTGGGAGGACTGAATTTAATAGCTTTTATGTAATAGCTGGGTTATTTTACTCTCTTTAGATTTAATAACACTTACTTAGCATTTATAAAGAGCACTTTATGTGTTCAAAGCACTTTGCATATATTACTTTAATAATCCTTACAAGGTAAGGAAGTAATATAATTTTTATTTGCCTGGGTTGTGTGTGTGTGTGTGAGTGAGTGTTGCATGAAGACTGAGAACAGTAACAATTGCCTATTGTTTTAAGATGATGCCTGAAACAATATTATGCTTTCATCTGTTTTACAGGTATTAAAAAACCCATGCTGCATTGGGTCATTGTTTCAGAAAAAAAAATCCTTAACTAAATAGAGAAACAGAATGACCACAGGTGAGCAAAAAAGCAGGCAGAACAGGAATGACTTCTAACCACCTTCCCCATTGAATCTTCTTGTGGGAAGCTGGTAAGGGGAGCATTAGAAATCTTTCAATCTTCCTTCCTTCTTCCCTTTTCCCTTCCCAGCAGACAAGTATGTGGCTGCTGCTGGTGGGGGACAGAATGAGGGATTGTGAAAGCGGCTGGGAAACTGTCACAAAACATTGAAAATACAGATCACGTGAATGCAGCAGCAGCCAGCAGCATTTCAGCAGACACAACTGTCCCAAATTTCACTTCCTTGGGAGTTGTAGGTCTCGGATTTCGGATTCATTCTATAAGGTAGTCTATTTGAGGTAGTTTGATTCAAAAATTGTCCTGTGATGATGCACCATTTCACTCAATTTTAAAGGTTACAGACACAAGAATTTCAGTAGTATATACCATGTTTCCCCGAAAATAAGACAGGGTCTTATTTTATTTTGCCCCACGAAATATGGCCTTGGTCTTATTATCAGGGGGGGTGTCTTATTATTTGGAGATGCAGAGGCAGCAGCATGGGACTGCATGTCCTGTCGCCCCCATCGCCTCCCCTCCCTGTTCTTTGCGCTGGCCCAGCGGCTTGCCGGCACTGCTCTGACGTGTCCTATCACCGCCCTGCGTCGGGTTGGGCTTTTTTTGCCAGGGGGACAATCTGGGGAGAGGAAGCCTGCCATGCCCAGCGAGGGTGTGTGTGAAGAGACAACAAGAGAAGCCACGTCTCTCTCCACGCCTCTCACTTCTCCCCCACCCCACCTGCCACCCCTCTCGCTAAAGAGACGGTGGGGAAGGAAAGCAGCCTGGATTCTGTTAGCATTGGGGTGAGGTGGGAGGAATTGGGCTGCGAGACACGCGTCCTACCCAAGACTTGCAGCTCTGTCGTTTTTCTCACTGTTTTGTCCAGGGAAGCACCCTGTAAAAAAAAAATCTTGCGAGTTCAACTTCCCTGGACAAAACAGTGAGGAACACGACAGAGCTGCAAGTCTTGGGTAGGACGCATGTCTCGCAACCCAACTCCACCCCCCCTAACAGAATCCAGGCTGCTTCTCTTCCCCACGGTCTCTTTAGCGAGATGGGTGGCAGGTGGGGTGGGGGAGAAGTAAGAGGTGTGGAATGAGACGTGACTCCTCTTGCTGTCACTTCTCCGCCCCCTCACCGGGAATGGCAGGCTTCCTCTGCAGCTTCCAAGACAGGGCAGAGAGATGACGAAGGATGAAACGTTCACCCCTCAGGATGAATCAGATGCTTCACTGGATTAACGGACCGACGCCAGCCCAGGCTTCCTAAATCTCTTGCTCCCCAAATCGTCCACCTTGCAAAGGAAGCCCAACCCAATGCAAACGGCGCCTCCAGCCCCCTCTTCATCCTGGTGAAACTACGTTTTGAAAGGATGATCTGCAGGGGGGAGGGGATTTCCTGCACATTGGCAGTGGCGTCTCCTCACAGGGCTTCTCCCGATGTCCCAGGTGCGAAGCAACATCCCGTAAAGGAAGGCATGGAAATCCATACAACTGGGGATGTTGGAAGAAGCCTTGTGAGAAGACGCCACTGCTGATGTTCAGGAAATCTCCCCCCCTTCACCTTCAAATAGTCTTGTGGGCTGGCCGGAGAGGTTTTCAATGAACTTCGCTCAGTCTGTGTCTCTGCAGGCAGCAGTGTCGGCAGGGCTCATTCTTCCTTCTCTCTGGCTGATTCTCAAATATTTTCAAGCAAAACACTGCCAAGAGAGGGAAGTATCTCTTCTCCCTCCCTTGCCAAACTTTGCATGTAGGCGTAATGTTTCACAAAGCTCCTTAATCCGCGTCTGCTGGCTCCCTCGCTTTGTGTTTTTTATACACATATCGACATACCCACCCTTCCTGGGAATGCCATTTCCCACTCCCAAGATTCCGTTTCCAAGGAAAGAAGAGCGCTGGGGCCATACTGGACATTCCCCCCTGCCCTGACTCCTGTCAGCCTCAACTTTGCTCCTGAAACCCTGTGAGCTCAGCCGAAGGGGGGGGGGAGGCTGAGAGCAAGGGCGAGATGAAGCTGATTGCTTCTCCTTTGCCTCCTCTCCCAAAATAAGTCTCGGGCGCAGCCACTTTTGCAGCAGGAGACTCAAGCCGGCCTTCCAAAGGGTACTGTAGCAGCATCTATCCACAATTATTTTACCCTTATTTTGTGCCGATTACTGGGGCACGTGGGTCGGGACGAAATAATGATTAAAAAATTGTGGATAACTGCTGCTACAGTACCCTTTGGAAGGCTGGTGCAAGGCGCGTGGGGTGTATCACTTGGCCTCCTGCTGCTTTTGTGGCCGTGATTGATGGCAAAAGCAGCTGCACTTGCTCGAGGCCACGCCCTGAGCAGCACTTGCAAATCAGCTGTTTTTTGAATGGCAGCCGGATCAGCTCAACTGATCCGATTAAGGAGCCATGAAGCGCTGAGGTGACAGGGGAAGGGAACAGCTTCTTCCTGTAATTGCCCCGGCACCCTTTCACTAGGTCTTATTTTGAGGGGAGGGTATATATTTACACCCACCTGAAAAACCAGGCAAAAACCAGGCCTGGGCTTATTAGCAGGACATGTCGTATTTTCGGGGAAACACGGTAGATAAACCTATATCTGAAAGACAAAGGTAACTCTTTTGAAGACAGCAAAGTTCACATTCTGGACAGAGAGAACCACTGGGTTGAAAGAGGGGTCAAAAAAAGCCAACTATGTTAAAAGTGAACAGCCCACTCTTAACAAATGGGGAGGAATACCATACCACCTATCTCCTATCTATACCACAGTCCTTTCAGTATTCCTATAGAGATTCCACACCCATTTGCATTCTGATTCAGGTGACAGTGAGGGCACAGATAACCACCGCAAGTGGCCTCAACGACTGTCAGAGAACTAACAGCTGACCTTCAGAATGCCAATGACTGCAAAGAATATAAACCCTTCCCCTTCAGTCAGAACCGAAGAAGTTTCTTGGAAGAGAAGCAAAACGTTTTCAAGGGAAAAAAAACCCAGGAAAGTCCAGTTGCCTTTTGAAAAGCACTTGTGCTTTTCAATCAACCTGGATGATTGAGAATCTACGTACACATAAACCTATTACTCACAGATGAGACACAAAAACAACTATTATTTACTCCACTATCTGATGAAGAGATTAAACAAATAACATTAAAATGCCAAGCAGAAAAACGCCAGCATTGAATAGTTTTCCTAGAATAGTAAAATATTAATAGATCTTTTTTTTGTGCCAAAACTTTGTCAATTGCATCATGAGGTACTTAATAAGGGAATATTACCAGATATATTATATTGCAATTAAATAAGAGTTTTAGTAGCATACACTGTAGATATTTATTAACTGCCATGGAAATAATGAAATGTTAAAAAGATACACAACAATTTTTAAAAGAAAGACTTGTTCTCCATTACCTGCTTTGGGCAAAGATTTTCTGAAATCCATTCTTTTTCTTCAGCAAATCTGAATTGGGTAAAGGAATCTCCTGAAAACAAAATGACATTTAAGTTGAATAGGCTTCCCATTTATCAGAAATGACTGATAAAGTTACATTAATGAAGAAAAAACAAACATGATACACAAATAATATCTCATTCCCTGTTTCAGACTATTCAAGACAGCAATCACAATGGTAAAAATGGGGAGAATATGAGGTGTTGGTAAGAATAAGGACCAGTTAGCAGAATAAGAGTTCTAGTTCAGCCTCTTATTATCCTTCCAAATTCCGTGTTAATTGTCTTTCAGGCTGAAAGAAAGCACATGTGGGATAGTCTATGTTGGAAACTAACAGGAAACTCCTTTTCTTAGGAAAATACAGTATATTCCGCAAAATGTAGAGTATACTGCATGCTTTATGCAGCATCCAGAAAAAATTAAAACTAGCATAACTTAATTCAGGGAAATAGTTTTTATTCTGTTTGAAGAAAACTTCATCAATAAGCAATGTACATTGAAGGCAAGTTTGTGTTCAGGTTTGTGTGCTTCTGAAACTAGCATTGTTTAATTGAAACACTTCCAGCATGCCATGTATTGGTTCAGGAGTAAAGTAAAACCTTGCTTCAGAAAACCTATTGAATCGTTCTCCCTGTTAACAGAGGGAAATGAATGAACTGCTATAATACATTTAACTTTTGAGAGAACAGATTGATCAATGCATTTTTGAGGGATGAAACATTCCCAGATAGAGGCAGAGGCAGAATTTCTCCACAAGGGAGAAAGCAATTCCTGCCCCCTCTTCTGGGGGAAAGAGAGATTGATAACTATTATGTTACTTCATGCGTGTTTTTTATAATGTATTTTTGCATTTTAAACCATGTACTGTCTACCATGTTTGAATTCTTTCTAAGACCACTATGACTGAAAAGGAAAAAAAGGGAAAAGTTACAGTAGTCCTCGACGTACGACCACAATTGAGCCCAACATTTCTGCTGTTAAGTGAGACATTTGTTAAGTGCCCCATTTTATGACTTTTCTTGCTACACTTATTAAATGAATCGCTGCAGTTGATAAGTTAGTAACACAGTTGTTAAGTGAATCTGGCTTCCCCATTGACTTTGCTTGTCAGAAGGACACAAAAAGTGATCACATGACCTTGGGACACAGTAACGGTCATAACTATGAACCAGTTGCCATGCATCTGAATTTTGATCATATGATCATGGGACTGTTACTAAGGTCGTTAGTGTGAAAAATGGTTATGTCACTTTTTTCAATGACATATAACTTTGAACAGTCACTAAATGAACAATTGTAAGTCGAGGATTACTTGTACTCTATGATTGGAAGTTACTACAATGAGTTATAAATCATACTTTTTACTTCCCCCCCCCCCCCATGTTGAACTGGAAAATTATCAGCTTTAAATTCCTTTGAGGCTATCAAGAGCTGTGGTGGAGCAGTGGTTAGAGTGCAGACTACTTCTGCTGATTGCCAGCAGTTCAGCAGCTCAAGTTTGACTCAGCCTTCCATCCTTCCAAAGGCAGTAAAAAGAGGACCCAGATTGTTGGGGGCAAGAAGCTGACTCTGTAAACTGCTTAAAGAGGGCTGTGAAGTGGTATATAAGTCTAAGTACTATTGCTATCTACAGTATTCTCATCACATTTTCTGAAGATCTGCAGCAAATCTGAGGAGACAAGACAGTTAAACTTTGGTTTGAATCCCCTTGTGGTAAAGAGTGTTTTCCATCAGGCAAAGTGTAAAATATTTCAAATTATTTTGTTTCCATTCTGGATCTGAACACATTTGCAAAATAATACACTTGGTAAAACAAACAAATGATAACAGTTGCTAGCAAAAAGTTTGATTCCTTCTTAACTCCTTCTTTGCCATCGGTGCCCATGTGATTAACTAAACCCCAACTAAAACAGAGTTTGGATCATCCATCTTCTCTTCCTTTTTCAATTATTTTTAAAAATTGCAGCTGCAATTTCATTGGCTGTATTGTTTTGCCAATAGTGCTTTAACATATCTTGGTTTTTAAAGGGTTCAAACATGCATTGTATAACTTAATAGAAAATAGTTACTAGAAATCATTTAAGATATAAGCCAGTTTTCAATTAACATAAAGGATGAAAGCATTTTGCACAAATACACTATCATATTAAAATAGTGAGTTTCTGTTCACAAAAGAATTTTATGCAGCTTTTAAAAAATAAGAAGTGAAAGCCCCAACAGCACTACTAAAGATTTTAATTAAAACCTGTATTTCTAGACATGAGCTTGCTTGCAGAAAATCAGCAAACAAGACAAGTCATTAATTCTAAAATCTGTTAGGATCCTAGTAAGTTATTGTACTAATTATTGTCTACAGATCATTAGCTTTTCATATATAACATCCTAGAGCAGGTGGGTCGTAACAATTTTGAACACACAACTTAAAAGAAACAGCTCTTATCTAGGTGATGGAAGAAAACTAATAGTTGAATTTTCTGCCAACTGAAAAATACAGAATGCAACAGAAGTCAATAATGACTTCAGAACAGTGACGTGCAGTGAGGTTTATGCCTGGTGAGGCTGGTGACGTCATCAGGAAGGCGGGGAATGGGACCATGTGTGCTGGAGGCTGAGGCTGCCTCAGTCTCCAGCACACGTGACCCCATTCCCCGCCTTCCTGAGCGCGCTCCGCCGGCTCGCGCTCCACGATCCCCAACAGCAGCTGCTTTTCTGTGCTTTTCTGTGCATCTGCCATTTAGGACATCCGGCTATCTACCTAAACGCCAGACGCACAGAAAAGCAGCTGCTGTTGGGGATCGCGGAGCGCAAGCCGGCGGAGCACGCTCAGGAAGGCAGGGAATGGATCAGCACACGTGATCCCATTCCCCACCTTCCTGAGCGCACTCCGCCAGCTCGCGCTCCGCGATCCCCAACAGCAGCTGCTTTTTGGTGCTTTTCTGTGTGTCTGGCGTTTAGGACATCCGGCTATCTACCTAAACGCCAGACACACAGAAAAGCACTGAAAAGCACTTTGCCTCCAAGCCACTTCGTCTTGATGACGTTGCCGACATCGCTGCTGGGCGCGGCCGGACGGAGGTAACCAGAGTGGTGCCGAGGGGTCCGGGTGGACGAAAGAGCGAATGAGTGAGCGAGCGATGGAGGATCAGGCAGCCTGATCCTTGGTCGCTCGTCTGCCGGACTGCCTTGGCGCCACTCTGACTGCCTCTGTCCGTCCGCGCATGGCAGCTGCGGCGATGTCATCAAGCCCCTGCCACTTCTGGACATCGATTGCAGTCGCGAGGAGAGCGCAAAGTACAGCGGAGGCAGGAAGGTTATTGGCGCTTCCAAGAACCCTCCTGCCTCCACTGGTTGCCCAGCTGGCACCACCCCCCGCACGCTCCTCCTCCTCCCTCCTCTTCCTCTTATATATATGAAACTCCCTCGTGGATATTATTATTTTATATATTATTATTTCATGATGAGAGGTGAGGCTCTGCCTCCCCTGACCGCACGTCCCTGCTTCAGAATATATTTCAAAGTGAGATGATGATGGTAAATTTTATTATATATATGCCTGGTAGACCAATCTGCCTCCATGTCTATGTAAAAATGCTGCAATATATTTTCACTCCACACTCAAAGATATCTGTGTCTAATTCTTAGCAGTTACAGGGCATTAAGCTGACTTATTTAGTGGCATATGTGACCTCAAATGCTCTCAGTTAATGAGCATTTCATGGTAGTTACTTCTTAACCTACACTATTAAACCTCAGGGAATTATTACAAAATGAACGAAAAAGATGGTTGATTATGTTGAATCTTTGAAATACTGTAAAAACTGGAAATAGGTCCCTTCCAAATACAATGGAGGTTTTGAGTTGAGAACAAAACTACATTGGCAAATATTTCAGATTACGACCAGATAGTTGCTTCTCTACTCTCAGCCAAGGCACAGCTGATTGTCTCCTGAGATTATGTTTGAGATACATATATTTACAGTGGGTTTGTTTTGACAATCATAGAAAAATTGCTCACAAATAATTAGATTTCTACTAACTCATAAGTGACTTCTCAAGCAGAGCTCTGAAAGGTTACTGCACTATGAATGTAAGGTTATGCGATGCTTATCTATAAATAGGTTATTTAGATCTAATCATTGGATAAACACATATAGATATAGCAGTTCTGAGTTATTTAGGTTGTTTTGTTGACTAAAACTTTTTTTAAAACGTCAACCTGTCTTGCATTTTTATGTAATGTTCTTGATTTTCAAAGACGGTGAAATGTATTGATTAAAATTGCTTTGTACACTTTTTTTGTACAAATTCTGCAATTCCTGTCCTTTAGGAAAAATTAGTAGTTAGGTTATGTTGCTAATGTTTTGTTTTTTCAACGCTGGGGTTGAGAAATAAAAATCACACTGTCTGCTAATTTGCCAATTGACTACAGAAGGATAACAATCCCCAACCTCTTGACTCATAGTAATACCACAATAGACATTTTCATTAATGGTAGCACATAATATCACAACAGGAAGTTTATCAAATAAAGAAGCAATAAGTGCAGAAGCACATTCAGCATAAATTAGTTTAATGGAAATGCGGTCTAACTAATTATTTTTTAAAAAACTCTTAGCACTAAAATAATTTCATGTTACTCCATAAATATTAATAAACTATTGGACAATAAGCTGTGAAACTGTTTCAAATTTAAAAATCATCATTTTTTTAAATTCCAGGTAAAAGTAATTGGAAATTAAAGCAACATGAAAATTGTTTGGGGGAAAAACCAAAGCATGTGTTCAGTCTCCTCTTTTCAAATTCTCACATTCAGACGTGGGTAACAGCCATTTATATCTCATTGTAACTCTTTACATGAACTGAGACCCAAATAAATTAAGTTCCTGCATTCTGATATTAGCTAAATTCACTTTTAACCCAACCAAAACCAGAGTTCTAGAGTTCATGGTTAGATATGGAAGAAATAAAATAATTAATACCAATGTGCATTTCAATTCCAATCAGTAAATCATGCTGAGATTGAAACATTCTACTCTCAGCAGCCTTTCTCCTCTGATTTCGCACTAAAAGATGTTTTCCATATTTTGTTCTGAGGCTGGTAGAAAATAAGTTGCTTTGAAGTCTTCTACCTGTTTCAGATCCTATAATTTGGCTAGGGGTTTTGGGCCATTTGCTGTAGTATTGTCAAACCTTTTCCATCCTAGCAGTCATGTCCCTGCTGCTATCGATCCAACTTGATGAAAGAATTCCATTTGTAAAAAATAAAAAGTAAGGATGACTTTTCACAGCTACGCACCTACTAGCCTGGTAAATCTACATGTGAATGGATGAATTGCATTTAGCATTTATCTATATGTGTATACACTATTGCATATGCTTCACAGCAATGTAGCCAACACAGTTAAGGTTCTACAAATGTAAAGGCTAATAATACAATATCCACTTCTTGAGTTTTTGTACCCATGCTACCTGCCTATGATCTTGGAAGCAAATGATACCTGGCTTCAGAATGCATCTAAAATTGCAAAAAAAAACCAGCTTTGAATGGTTTGAAGAACAGTTATCTGTGTCTGCACTCTCTGCATGCTCTTAGCTTTTGCTCGTTTAATCTGAATGTGATTCATGCAGTTAAGAACCACTATAGGCCATTAGTTTACTTCATTATGCAGCCAACAGCCACCCTTATGTTCAAGCAAAAATCAGTAAAGATCAGATAATTGTTTTTATTGGCAGTCAGGAAGGTGTTTTTTTTTAAAAAAAAACTTTTTTTCAGATCAAATTTTTGATCTTGCTAAATTTGTTGGGGGTGTAGTGCTTATAAAATACTGGATAGGAGTTCCGTTTTTGAAAACTAAAAACACATTTTCTTGTATAGAGTGCCAGAAATTGCTTGCAGAGGACCTTGTATTTGCTTTTATTAATTTTTTGGGGTGGGGGGTTGTGACTAGTTCTACCTTGTGCCACATAGTTTTAACTTTTTGAGATATACTTATGCTAAGTACTTGTTTTTAATTTGTGAATATGCATATGTGTTTGTGTTTGTGTGTGACTGTGTGTTTATATACACATATGCATATATATATATATATATATATATATATATATATATATATATATATATATATATATATATATATATATATATATATATACATACATACATACATACATATATATATATATATATATATACACATATATTTTCACACACACACACATATGCATAGATGATTGTTTACAGCTATAACTGAAAAAGATGCTCTTTTAAATTTGATAGATAATTCATTGTCTGAATATTATGTTCCCTGCAAAATACGCCTAATTCTATATCTCCTGATTGTGTTTGATTGAAAGGGAAGAAAGGTACAACAAAGAGAAAATGAAAGGGTAGTCCCAATCTACTTAGATGTTCCATAAAACTCATCAGTCAAAATGAAAATCTGTTAAAACAAGTTGACATTCAGCTAAGCTCCAGTATGTTGCAGGAAAAGCAACGCAGGTATCTGCCCTTACCTTGTCTATGCTACTTAACAGCACAGCATAAAAAGCACCTCTTTTTAATTAAAAATTAAATATGTAAATATTTATATATCTATTGAATATGATATTTACATATTTAATTTTGATTAAAAAGCTCTGTTGTGAAGTTCTTATTTGTGTTATGAATTGTTTTTAATCCATAGAGTGCAGAGTAAAAAAAAAAATCTTTTGAACTAATTCTTCCCAAACCAACTGGCATGTGCTATTCCACAAGTTGTAGCTGATACTCCAGATGGTGAGAATTTTTCAATCTTATTTTTGTCCGTATGATTTTCTTTTCTGCATAACTATCCAGAAATTTCAATATGCAGATATAGATTTCCTTAGAGGATACTTTAAATATTTGTTCAATATTGCTAAGTTGCAATCTCCTGAACCCTTATTAAACATTAAATTATTTATTTCTCACGCTTCATTTTCAATTTGTTTGAATATAGTGTACAAAGACCCCTGGGTTAGAGAGACTTGACCTATTTAGTCCTGTTCATGGACACATTGTAAGATCAGGAATGGCTCCCAAATAAAGAAAGACATTTAATCATCCTCTTCATCACTCACATAAAGGTCTTTGCTGAAAGATTCTACCATATACAATTGAATGCCTGTTTCAGGTACCTTTGTCAAAAGGTATATTTCAAAAATCTCCAACTTAACAAAAGGTGACACATGGTATAAATTTAAATACATCTTTCTGAAAAATTGAATATACCCTATTTATGTACAATTGCTTCCAGATTCAAAGTAAGAAAACATGAACATGGCAGGTGCAGATTTGGAATATCCTTTCAGTCAACATTACGCAACATCACCTTTGGCAGAAACAACAGCTTTTGAAATATTTCATATAACCAGTTTTTCTATTCTTGCTTTTCCTTTTTTCCATACCTTTCTAGTTGAGAAATATTCTTAGATCTCTGTTCACACACCACACGTTTGCAGTCTCCCCACGAATTTTCAAGAATATTCAAGAGAAGACCATCCTAAAATCTTTACCATTTTTTTCCCTGTAAACATTTCATGATTGATTTGCAGATATCTTCTGGATCATTGCCTTGCTGAAATTTCTACTCTCTTTTCAAGTTCAGCATCTTCACTAACAGTGGGGCATTAGCTTCTACAAAATATTGATATTTAATTAATTCTTCTTTCGACTTCTACAATATTTCTTATGCTACTTGTTGCCCCACAAAGCCAAAGCACAACAGAGACAGCTGAGGCCTTAATGGCTGCCAAGGTGTTCTTCTCTTCAAATGCTTCATCCTTTTATTCCCAAATGTATCCTGTGCAATGATGGCCAAGCCAAGCCATTCAATGTTTGGTTCGTCAATCTAAAACACTTTGTTTCAAAACATTTCAGGTTTATAAAGTTTTGTTTTCATACGTTAAACAATTATTTTGAGATGAGTTCTGAAAAAAAGGTAAATCTCCTCAAGCAGATCAGTGCTATATACGCACTACTATGCTGTGGACCCTCAGACCGCTAAAGGGACTGTGGTGATCTGTGATGATGCAATGGCTAGAAAGCAGTATTGCAGGCTTACTCTGCCCACTGCCAGAAGTTCGATCCTGACTGGCTGAAGGTTGACTCAGCCCTCAATCCTTCCGAGGTCAGTAAAATAAGGACCCAGATTGTTGGGGGCAATATGTTCATTCTGTAAACTGTCAGTAGGGTACTGTAAAGTGCTATGAAGCAATACATAAGTCTAAATGCTATTGCTATTTCTCCCCGTGGGTTCTGTTTTACAGATCTGAATACTTATCAGGCAGTTCTATCAAAGATTTTTCTTGCCCTCCAGATAGCAACAGCAATAGCGCTTAGACTTATATACCGCTTTACAGCCCTCTCTAAGCGGTTTACAAAGTCAGCATATTGCCCCCAAAAATTTGGGTCCTCATTTTACCCGCCTCGGTAGGATGGAAGGCTGAGTCAACCTTGAGCCTGGTGGGATTTGAACTGCCAAATTGCAGGCAGCCGACAGTCAGCAGAAGTAGCCTGCAGTGCTGCATTCTAACCACTGTGCCACTAAGGCTCAAGATCTAGTCTTGACTTGAATATTTCTGTGTAATTATTACTTCTTAACAATAGTTTTCACAACTGAAATTGCTAGCCAGTAGATTAAAGAATTCTTACCCTGCTACAATATATGTGAATTATCTTAGTTTTCAAATATTCAAATATCTGCTTAGAGAAACCCATGACTGATCAATTCTGAAAGATCAGAACAATCAGAATATTTGTACTTCGAAATTGCCTGATTCTTTGTAAGTACAATGAGTCAGTCACCTTTTGTGGGGGCAGTATTAACAACTTTGCTGCTGTGATCCATCAAGTCATAGCCAACTTTTGGTGACCTTTTGGATAAAAGCTCTTCAAGCTATCCTGTCTCTCTCGCCTCAGCACACAATTCTGCAAACTGCATTTCTGAAGCTTCAGTACTTCTTCTATACACTTCAATTGCTGCTGACCACTTCTCCTTCCATAGAATAAAAGAAAACTACAGCAACATTCAGTGGTATATTCAGTATTATGTATATTTCCAAGTTCTTCTAAAAAAGTTTAGAACGAAAAGAACTAAGTTGGCATTGTCACCCTAACATTGTCACGGTTCCAACCAATGACCTAATAAAAGGGAGTGGGTCAGAAAAACTTCCCAAGTTGACAAACATATTATATCCATCCACTTATAAATCATCAATACTGTTTTAGAATTTATACAGCATAATTTAAGAGTTCTTGGATGCTCTTTGAGCTTCATTGTTTGCTTGCAGATGTTTCATTACTCAACTAGATAACATCATCAATGTAGGCAAGTGTTGAGTTTATATAAGGTAGCTTCCATGCCAATGTTGGTGGTGGGATGATGTTTCTCCTTAATAGATTCTTGATTAGGGCATTGTTTTCTGCTTGATTGTTCAGTGTTGGTTTGATCAAGAGGATATATTCCGGTCTTTTTGTTTCCTTTTATTGTCTCTTGAATGGTGCACACATATGTTTTATTGCTATGTGTCTATTGATAGCTGATTGGTCTGAATGCCAAACTCCCAAGAATACTCTAGTGGTTTTGGTAATTTTAGTTTGAATAAGGTACTGTTGTAGAACTCATTGGAAGAGACCCTGATATTGGGAAAGATTGAAAACAAAAGTAGAAGACGACAGCAGAAGATGAGATGGTTAAATAGTGTCATTGACACAATGAACATGAATTTTAGCAAATTACAGGAGACAGTGGAGGATAGGGAAATCTAGTGTGCAATTGAGTTGCAAAGAATAGGATACAACCTAGTGAATAAACAGCAAAAAGAGCTTTTTTCTGTTTTCATGATCAGTTCTTGGTCCTTAAATTAAGTTTGGACACAATTACTTTACTTATAAATAAGCATTCTTCAAATGTTGATAATGTTATGACATTTTATAAAGTTACAAAAAAATCCTCATATTTCATCCACATGAAAACAATTACAACTTATGGTGAAATCTTTACAAAATATATTCATCATGATAAGGTGCCATTAATTAAAACTCTAATTCTATAAGATTTTCTATATTTTTATTTCTTGTACTGAATATGCATATCCTTTTGCTTAGAATGATCGAAAAATAGAAAAATAGATAAGGCTCAGGTGTCAAAACTTGTTTCTTTCTTTTCAAACTTTGAAATTAGATTTTAAGAGTGCATTTGCATTGGTAGATAACTTTTTGAGGTCATGGCGGAATGACATTCCCTAACAGTTTTGGAGCCCATTTACTGCCCACTGATGATTACTCGTTTTTCTATTGATATGAATTGCCTTTATTGAAAAGCATCAAAGAACTATTTCAAATTTGTATCCTAACACCAATTCACTGTTATATTGCCTATTTGGAATTGACCCTAGACTTCTTGCACAAATATATTTATTTTTTTGCTATATGCCAAATCAAATATTATAAAATGGAATTTGGACTTTTTGAAACAGCTAGTTTTTATAGCAATTATTGGCAATTTCAGTCTCATCTAAGGATTTATTTTTAAACTGATGGCACTAGCAGTGTCTGCAGGATTATATATATACATACACATCACATACATATGCATGCACGACACACACACACACACACACACACACACACACACACACACACACACACACACACACACACACACACATATATATATATATATATATATATATATATATATATATATATATATATATATATATATATATGCTGGTTTTGTTGTATTCGGGTCTTTTCCCGTGTAAGGTTGAGATTGTCTTTGCAACGTTTCGGCAGGATCACACCTGCCATCTTCAAGCTGTGGGCTTAAAATGGGAACGGAGCTGCCGTTTTTCTGTAAGTCTTGGTGGGAGGGGATGGGGTGGTGGCTTTGTTTCAGTAAGTGGAATGATTGGTTGTGTGGTCGTATCATGATTGGTAGATTGGTGCTGATTGGTGCAGGTTGTGTGTGCATTGTTGTTTTGTATTTTAACGGCTTGGGTGGTGGGTGGTGTTCGTTCGTTGGCTAGGGCTGGTTTCCAGATGTTTGGTAGGCGGGAGGTATCATCACGTTTGTTCATGCTGTGGGGGTGTTTCTCTATTTCAATGGCTTCCATGATTATTCTCTTGTGGAGGTGTTCTGTTTTGGAGATTAACCTGGCTCCTTCAAAGTTGATTTCGTGTCCTGTAGCTTTAAGGTGCTGGAAAAGGGAAGAAGTTTTTTCTTTTTTTCTTACTGCATTTTTGTGTTCTGTGATGCGTGCATTTATTCTCCTGTTTGTTTGCCCTATGTATATTGCTGGGCAGATTTTGCATGGTATTTCGTAGACTCCTTGGTTTTCTAGCTGGATTTTGTCTTTGGGGTTTCTTAAGATGTTGGCTATTTTTTGGTCAGTGGTGAAGGCTGTCCTGATATTGTGCTTGTGGAGAATTTCGCTGATTTTATCTGTGGTGCCTTTGATGTAAGGGAGGAGGGGGATGCCATTTTCCTGTTCTGTATCTTGGTTTTTGGGGGGAGTCTCCTTTTGGATTAGGTTGGTGATTGTTTTTCTTTGGAATCCATTGGAGATTAATACATTATATATATAATGAATAATTAATTGGGTTATAGGCCTAAAATATTTAAGTAGTTTGGTGTCATGAAGCTGGTGTTTCACATTTGTTCTGTGTTGCCCAACATTTACAAAGCATGCCACTGTACTATAGATTTCTATACCACCACACTAGATCTACATTTATACCTATATTAAATAGTTAATAAATACATACATAAGGGATGGGTGACTCAGTGGCTAAGACGCTGAGCTTGTCAATCAGAAAGGTCAGCAGTTTGGTGGTTCAAATCCCTAGCGCTACGTAATGGAGTGAGCTCCCGTTATTTGTCCCAGCTTCTGCGAACCTAGCAGTTCGAAAGCACGTAAAAAATGCAAGTAGAAAAATAGGTACTACCTTTGGTGGGAAGGTAACAGCATTCCATGTGCCTTCGGCATTTAGTCATGGTGGTCACATGACCACGGAGACGTCTTCAAACAGTGCTGGCTCTTTGGCTTTGAAACGGAGATGAACACCACCCTTTAGAATCAGGAAGACTAGCACATATGTGCGAGGGGAACATTTACCTTTACCTTATAAACATACATATATACACATAAATACACACACACACATACGCACACACATACACATACACACGGAAAAATGTTCTCAAGATGATATGAATGGATGGGCGGTAATGAAACAATTCGGAGACTCAAAATGAATGAGGATGGTTTCAGGTGAATATCTACTTATTAATAAGTATTTCAAATAGTGGCTGTAGTTTATGATTATAGATTGTGAGAATTCATAAAGGATACAAGAATGAAGGGAAATTCTAGGTGTTTCTTTCCTTTGTAGAGCAAAGAGTAGATCTTTGGAAAAACTGGACACATAAGAAAAAGAGTGAAATGAAATAAACAAAACTGAACACATGAACTGACTGTCCTAGCCATGGATGAAAACATCTTGACAGTCTTAATATTTTGACAGATTAAGTCTCCCAACAGAATAAATGTAGAGTGCACCTAAAGAAAGAAGACATGTAAGCTGCTTAGAATGGAGTAAAAAGAATATCTTAATGAAATGCATGGGAGAAAATTATTTGGTAAAATGAAGTAGTGAAAATATGGAGAGTTTTATAGAATTTCTTTTTAAAAATGTATTTAGAAGTGAATGAAATGGGCTAAGCATTGACCCTTCAAGCAGAGCAAATGGATTTTTAACAAGGTGATGAAATGATTTGGGATTAAATGGCTGTGAGGAACACTGCAGATAATATTTTAGAGGGTTGTATAGAATTGTTAGATATGCAATAAATATTCGTGTCCAAGCAAAAAGGATGAAAAGCATATCCCAAATGCTGTGGAAATTTTAGAAAATGTTAATAGTGCAGATAAAGTGCTTGTGGAGATTCTCAGCCATCCAAGGCAAAGTTGTTTCAAAAGTGCTTTTTCAAAAGGCAACTGAACTGTTTTTTTCCTTGAGGAAGAAGAACAAAACATTTTGCTTCTCATCCAAGAAGTTTCATCAGTTTTGATGGTGTGGGGATTGGAAGGATAGGCACTGACAGTTGAGACTGGATGTGGGGGTATCTTCCATGCCTCCCACTATCACAATTGTTGAAGCTTCTTGGATGAGAAGCGAAACATTTTGTTCTTCTTTTTCAAAGAAAAAACAGTCCAGCTCCTTTTTGAAGAAGAAAAAGCACATTTGCGTGCAGGTAGGGGGTTTAACGAGAAAAAAAATAAAATGTGATGATGTTTGCTTTGTAGGATCTGTGAAAGAGCTTTGTGTTGTGTGTGTGCACCCATACCGGATGACCAAAAGATATTATTCTTCCTCTGCACAAAGACAATGGTAGCAGGAGTGAATGCAGAACTACCAAAGAATTGGTTTACGCAGTATGCCTGGGAAGATTTTTGGCAGAATCCTGATTGAACAAGACTACACAATGAGCAACCTTTGGGAAATTCAGTGTGGCTTTCATCTGGGCCAAACACTTGCAGGAGACATCACTACTGGAAGTTGTCTTTGCTGATTTATAGAAATATACTACAAAACCAATAGGCATGGATTATGAAATCTTTTGTGTAAATATGATCTTGAAGACTGGTGGCTAAATTGGAAGTAAATTGTAGATGAGAATAAAAGGAATGCATAAGGAGGGTGTAACACTGTAGCCCTGAGTAAGACAAGAGTGGATCCAGAGGTGGGTCCCGCCCAGTTCGACTGAACCAGTAGTGGTGTGGCGGTGTGGGTCGCTGGAACCAGCAGATGGCATCGCAGACCGGAGAACCGGTTCAGGGGCGTGGCAGGCCTGGATCGCTGCTGGTTCCAGCAACCCAGGCCTGCCACTCCCCCAAACCGGTTCTCCGGTCTGCGGCACCATTTTGTTATTAAGTTCTGCGCATGCACAGAACAATTTTAATTGAACTGTGCATGTGCACACAGGGCGCGCAAGAGCAAACCGGCAGTAAAGTTGGCCAGAACCCAGCCTGGGTGGATCACATCTCATACATGCAATGGGCGTAGCCAGGCACTCTTGCCATCCCTAGTAGTAATGACAAGAAATTGTACATGGTTGACCCAAGTCTAGATGACTTATTGAAATTGCCTCCCGTGGAAGCGCCAGTGGCGGTGCTCACTTCCAACTCAGTGCTCCCCCCTGAACTATTAGAAGGGCTCAAGGCAGAGGACAAAAGGGCCGAGAACGCCTGCCACAAGACTCATCAGGCAGCGGTTTGGGCCATTAAAACTTCCACTTCTTGCGTCCTTCCTGTCCAGGGCGGCACTACTCTGGCTGAGACAGCTCCTCGCCAAACTTCCGGCAGGGGATACCAAATTAAGACAGGATGTTAACAAAATTATTGCAGCGACAGAGTACACTGCTGACACTACCCTGAACGCTGCCAAATTTGCTTTAGAGCCCTGGCTTATAATGTCATCACCAGGCGCCAATTATGTCTCAGACATTGGAATGCGGATATGCCACATTGGCAGAGAGTTGCAGGAAGCCATCACAGCTGAAAATGGAACTCAAGAGGGTTGCAGACGGTATTCCCAAGCTCCGTTTCCGCTGGCAAAGGGTTGCAGGAGGCTGTTGCAGGCAAAATGGAGCTCAGAACCACCATGGGTGCTCTGACACAAGTGATGTCAAACTGGCCACGCCCCCCTGCCCCCCCCCCCAAGTTCAAACACAATGCTGATGAAATTCAGTTTGACACCTCTGGTTTACAAGGATAAAAACGGAAGGAGAATTATAATAAAAGAAGTGTGTGTAAATTAATGTTAGCTTTATCTGTTTGTTACTCCACATGTTTAGTTTAGCCAAAACTGTGTCTAGGATGTACTTGTCTATCCAATTAAAGAAGGTACTTTTTTACATAAGGCATAAGTAACATTATTGCATTTATTGCTATCAGATGTGGTGGCGGCTACAAATTCTAAAGTGATTTTAAATTGAATTGAGCAAATCAATTCAGGACTGGCCTATCATATTTTGAATCATAGGCAGCATATTCTCCTATGTGTTAAAAATCAACAGAAGAGGCAGGATATGATCTTCCTGTCCATGCTTCTGAGTTTCCTGATTGCATATGGTTTGTCACTGGATGCGCCATTGAACTGATAAAGCAGCATGCAATTTATTTTTTGATGACTGAATTAATAACGCAAACACTTCACATTAATAAAGCAAATAGCCTCATTTTGCTAAAGTGCTTTTTGTGATTGAGATGAAGTGATTCCCCTTAGGGACACATGTATTGTCACCTTGAGGCTTTATCTGCTGCTTTCTGGAGGTGCAAGTAGGTTTTGATAACAGACGATTGGAACTACTGGATAAAGACTTGCAGTAATGCAACACAACTGTTTTTCTTTGATTTTAAAATATCTTGAAACAAAACTTCGCTTTTGTTTTCGCACGACAGATTGAAGGAGCAATTCGCATGAACTTTCACGGAAGGAAATCGCCCCTTCAAAGTTTTGCACAGCTCCACTATTTATAGAAATTAAAAAAGCAGTTCTGAAAATAACCAAAACAAAACTAATATATTTTGACTATCCAGCTCACCCAGACTTCATTACAATGCAGTTTCCTAAGCCAAACCTGTCAGCAGTATTTTCCATACCTATCTCAGCTGCCTTATGACTCATAGAAAAAGCTAAATCTAGTGCATATCTAGTGACTCAGAACTTTATCCAAAACATCTAATGGGAGAAAGGGGAAAACAATTGGTAGAGTAAATGCTGTTGATAACACAACCCTCTAAACCATTTCTATAGTCTCTACATTACAAAGGAAACTTGAAAACTAGTAATCATAAAGCTAGCAGAACTGAAGATTGTTGTACTTTTAGAAGTCCAATAAACTTTTGGGAGACAGAATAATGAACAACGTGTTTCATAATGGGGGTAAGCAGTTCAAACTTTTCTATAAAGAGAAATTGTCCTTTCAGTTCCTATTTCCAGATTATTCTGTTCTGGATTATACTCCGAAGAGTTGAATTTATGGCCCAATTCTCAATGGAGAGTAAGATATATATAACTTAATGTTTATGTTGGCAAAGGGCTAAATGTCCCTTATGTGGTCTTCCTGCCAGCTTATGTTTGATTTTTGTCAAGTTAGTGGACCACTGGAAATAAATTGTGTCAAATTGCACAGAATTCTATCCATCTCCAGCAGATTAATTCTCAGAAACCAGAACAGAATAGGACCCAATTTGGTATAGTGAGAAAAGATTAAAAATGGACTGGAGAAGGCTTAGAGCTGCAGAGAAAAAATTTCAGGGGAAAAAAAAATCCTCCGATGTATCCCTATGGAAAAAGTTAATCAGTGGCTCAGAAAGTGTCCAAATACTCATTCTAAACTCTGCTCTTTTCTCCCTCCTGATCAATCAGCCCTGTCGGGGGGGGGGGGGGAGTAAAGGTGTCCTCTGTTCAGTTGTGTCTATTCTAGAAAGCATTGCTCAGCACCCTTTCCTAGCCAAGAGAGCCAGTGTTGTCTGGAGATGCTTCTGTGGTCATGTGACCAGTGTGGGATTCCAATAATTTAACAACTGGTTCTCTGCCCTAAAGACCAGATGGGTAGGCATGGCTTGGTGGTCATGTGATGGTGTGGGAGTGGCCAACTCAACGTCACTCAGGTCAATGGGTGCTTTACCTTAGCTGTTACACTGCAATAAGGTTGGCCGGAGAGGCAGTTTATGTAAGCAGAGCAATAAAGATTAGGCTAGAAATAACACCAGAACGTTTCCTTCCTGCCTGCCTTCCTTACAGGATTAGCCCTGTAAAGTGTAAAAAAACAGAATAAGATTTCTTCCAACAACTGGTTCTCTGAACTGCTTAGAAAGTTAACAACCGGTTCTCCTGAATAGGTGCGAACTGGCTGAATCCCATCACTGCATGTGACTGTCATGACTATATGCGGAATGCTGTTACGTGCCCGCTAAAGTGGTATCTATCTACTTACACTTGCAGGCTTTTGAACTGCTAGATTGGCAGGAACTGAGGCAGAAACAGGAGCTCACCCTGTCATGAGGGTCTCGAACTTCCAGCCTTTCATTGACAAGCCTTGAACTTAATCACTAGGCTACCATGCACAAGGGGAGAACAAAACTTACATACAACACATAGGCACATACGTATCAGTCGGTGGGGTGAAAATTTGCACATACAAATTCATGATTTCATGGCAGCTGCTGAAAGAATTACAGAAACAATAAGAAAGTTGATCTGACCACAAACTATAGGATTGTACAGGTAAGGAATATTTATTCACTGTTTGGATGGTAATATATAACTTCAATAAAGCTCCTTACAATCTTCAGCAAAATAATGATCTCCCTACAACTAGGCACTGTTTATTCTAAGCTATCAGTAAAAAAAAAATGAGAATGGTGCTGAAAGGTGCAACTAAAGAAAGACATTCTATTTTTGCATTTTCTATTAATTATAAAAAAGCAAGTGAAAATGCCCCAGGCTTCATCAGGTAACATCCATGATCAGCACCATGAATGCCCTTCCAAAGCAAAATAACTTGACAGCCCCGAATGAGGTCAAGAGAAAGAAACAGAACGTAAAATTCTCCAGTGTCAAGTATATCAATTCGCTTTGGAAGAAATAGCTGCCTTCTGCCCTCTCTTTAAAAAGATGTCATTTTATCAGAAGGTACACAATTTCTTTATCTTAATTAAAATGAAAATATTTGTTTTAAATTGTAAATAATGTCATCCTAAGGACAATCTCTCTCTCTCTCTCTCTCTCTCTCTCTCTCTCTCTCAAATATAAAAAATACAGCTTTTGGCAGAAGAGGTAACAGAGATAACATTTATAGGAAAGGAACAGAATCCAAGTTGTTCCCCCAGTGTCCTCAAAGCCTCACATAGGCAAACAAACCTTTTATACAAAGATTTTAGAAGTGAAATGAAAGGAACAGATCTGATAAATTTTGTGGAGTCTTGCTCCACAAGAGGAAATTATCTCTAAACTGAAACAATGGCTTTGCAACAATAATCTTATGAACTGATGATGGCATCTTTAGCCAGAAAGGCAAGCCAGTTCCCATTTGAGGATGTACTAACACAGACTGAGACTTCTGATAAGAACAACAAAATTATTACCGTCAATCAATATTATGCTAATGAATACAAAGAGTATAGCGGTCTGCCTCAGTAAACATTAAGGAACAAATTCAAATTAATAAAGAAAACTTAAAAAGCTTTGAATTATATCCCCAACAGCATTTTGTTGGAGCATCTCAATGGAGGTAGTTGATTGATTAACAACAGATTCCACTTCCCCACATGCTACCCAGCTCTCCCCATCTTGGATCATTTTCATTTTCATTTCATTTTATTCGATTTATAAACCACCCCCTCTCCCCAAGGGGACTCGGGGCGGTGTACAGACAGGAATAAAGTGCATTATAAACAACGGAGGTACAAAATCACAGAGAAACAAATTAAACAAAGTCTGTACAATGAACGTGAAATTAGCTAGTAATTAAAACCAATTAAGATACCCCAGAATTTAAAATTTAAAATATAAAATACCGGCCAGGAAGGTCAGGGATTAAATTATGATTATAATTATGATTGTGATTGTAATTGGGCCAGGCCAGATGATTGGAACAGGTAGGTCTTGAGTTTCTTACGGAAGGAGCGGAGATCAGCAATGATTCTAATATCGGGGGGGAGGTCGTTCCAGAGGGTTGGGCCCATCACAGAGAAGGCCCTACTCCTGGGCACCGCCCGCCGGCATTGCTTAGCGGATGGTACCTGGAGGAGTCCCTCTCTGTGTGAGCGGATTGGTCGCAGGGATGTGTGGGGTAGGATGTGATCCCGCAGATAACTAGGTCCTGAGCCATGGAGCGCTTTAAAGGTGATAATCAACACCTTAAAACGCACCCGAAAAGCCACAGGTAGCCAGTGCAGCTCACGCAAGAGCGGTGTTGCATGGGAGTACCTAGAACTCCCCAAAATTGCTCGCGCAGCTGCATTCTGGACGAGCTGCAGCCTTCGGGTGCATCTCAAGGGGAGCCCCATGTAGAGAGCATTGCAGTAGTCCAGGCGAGACGTCACCAGGGCATGGGTGACTGTGCGCAGGGCGTCCCGCTCCAGCAGGGGGCGCAATTGGCGCACCAGGCGAACCTGGTGGAACGCCCCCTAGCCACGGCCGTCACGTGGTCATCCAGCAACAGCCGGGTATCTAGGAGGACGCCCAAATTGCGTCCTCCTAAATCATAACATTTGTCTTGTATTATTTATGTTTAGAGTATATTTATATCTATCTTTGTGATCGTAATCCGTCCATAGTTAACTTGTGGTAAGGTGGGCAATAAGCAAACAAACAAACAAACAAACAAACTCAAGAGTGGGATTCTGGGAGATAGAGACCTCTGGATCTGCATCTGTAATTACTGGCCGACACTGAATTTGGATCTCCCATTTATCGACCCTTGGGTTTGGCTTCCCTTATATCAGTCTTTTATTTATTTATTTATTTATTTATTTATTATTCATATTTATAGACCGCCCCCTCTCCCGAAAGGGACCTTTTTGAGGTCAAGTTCCAGCTGTATGGTTTTTCTCCTTGGAGTGTGCGACAGCAAATTATCTATTCAAGCCAGGGGGCTTCTATTTGAGAAATATACTAATTTGCTTTACCATTATCCAATATTGCATGCTATATACCTAAAAACAAAATTAACTTACTAGGCTCTTTATCTGTGGATTTGTTGCAATACTATTCTAGCAGATTTTTAACACAAAGTATTACCATAAATATTACTTATCCGCTTTTGGGGGGAAAGTTTCACATTTACATTTCAGGAATATCAGTTCCAACTAGACCTTTTTCTGTTTTAAGACTCGTAAGATGCAAGAGATGATTCTAAAGTCCTCACACCTGATTCAAGTACTGCCTATTGATAGCTGGTGGATCACCATGAGAAGCTGGTTTCTTTGGTATTTTGACATCATCATATCCTTTATATAATCAGGAGATTGTGATATAAATTTAGACATTTAAAAATAAAAGGTGCATTTTGTATCCTTGATTATAAGGAAATACAATTTAAAACTCAATTTTCTCAGACGTAATGCATTTCCTGAATCTTAAACCAGTGACACTATTCGGCGTAGAAAGTTATGACAAATTTAAACACAATATTAGTGAGCTATGATACAGACTACATAATTAAGAAACATATTTCAATGAATATATGAAAAGACAACTTACTAAAAGCCACAGGTTGCTCTTATCTTTTAATATATTCATAAGATCAAATGCTTACATAGATTTATTTATTTATTTAAATAGTTTATTTATTTAGATGTAAGATAATAACCATTATTTTCTGAACTTTCGGCACTTGTCATTTACTTCCTTTTTGCTAAGCTTTTCTTGGATTTTGTTTTATTTTTTTAAACACTTAAGAGAAAAAACTGTTACTAAGATTTTAGCTATTGGGATTGGCAAGTTTAACTTTCGCTTTTTAACATTTCTGTCTACAAGTAGTCTTCGATTTGCAAACATTTGTTTAACGATAGTTCAAAGTTACAGTGGCCTCAGAAAAAGTGTCTTATGACCCATCCTCAGAGTTACAGCTGTTGCACTACTCCCAGTCACATGATCGCAATTTAGGAGTTGGCTACCAGCATCTTACAATCCCGCGATAATAATTTGTGATCTTTCCCGCTATCTTTCAATAAGCAAAGCCAATTGAGGAAACCAGATTCAATCAGCAACTGCTTGATTCACTTAATTGATTGATTTGCTTAAAATTAGGATCCAGTCACATGATGACTTACTTTTCAACAAATCAACCTACGACAGAAATTCCAGTCCTACATGTGGTTATTATTATAGATCTTGTTTATTTTATTTTTCATGAGGTAGATTGAATTATTAACTTACTGAATTTAGATTTTTACTCTTCACTGTATGAGGCAAATGTTTCGCTCATGATGAAAAAAAACCTACCTATGTTTCAATAGGGTCTGTCAGCATTTCTGTTTTCATCCCAAAGGTGAAAGCAGCAAATACAAGATTGGGAGGGGGGGTATGACATCATTATTCTGATCACAAAATGACACACACACACACACACCTACCTTGGCAGAATAAGCCTGAAAGTTATGAAAAGAATTGGTGCTGGAGGGGAGGAACCAATGTTGCGATGGCACAATGTGTGGTTTCGACACTCCGAGACTGCCGTTGACACTTTTGCCACTGGATGGTCCAGTTGGACCTAAACCGCCCCATAGAGATGGTGACCAGGAAGACAAAGCCTTGCTGGTCTAAGGGACACCACAAAGTCCCTGATTGACCCAAGGGAAGTTCTTCAAGCCGGCGGTAAACAGGCAGCCCCAGGCTGATGAAGTTGGGACGGCTCCGGAAGGAAAGAAGTGAAAAGAGAAAATGAGTCCATCTGGTGAGATATTTTTTTCTATTTTGGGAAAGACTGCCCCCAAAACCTTTTTTTTTTAAAAAAAAAAAGCCAAATTAGATCCTCAAGCAAGAATTAAGCTGCGAAATTAATTTATACTGGATTGCATTGGAAAGCCTTTTTCTTTGTAATCATATTTTGTGGATTGAAGTGCTTGTAACGTTTTTCGCTTCTTCTCTTAAAGTGAACGGATCAATTTTTTTTTCTTCTGCTCTTTGTTACTTTATTTTTTGATTTCTGGACTAAAACCTTTCTTTTTATTTTTAACAATTCTTCCTATTATTTGTTATTAAATTTTATTAAAGAACTTTGTTTCTTATAAGCCTGAGATAGTGAAAGTGAAAAATAGCAACACTGCCACTCGGAAGTCGGAGTCTGGAGTTTTTGAAACAATGTATCTCTAATTTTTTTCTCTTTGTTTTCACTGACTTTGTAGCTGAAGGGTTTGCAATTTGTTTATACAAACTGATAAAGAGCCAAGGGCACAAATTGTTTTTGCAGGTGCCTGTGAGAACTATTTTGGCAGGGGAGAGAAAGGGGGGAAAACAAAACAAAATAGAACCCTTCTCTTTTGAATAGCACAAAAAAAATTGTTCTTAAGTCAACCTAAAATTAAAAAATAAAAGAGGCCTGGAAGGCTAGAGTGGCAGTGGGTATTAGGTTTTTTTTCTTTTTTTTCTTCTTTTTTTGGAAACAAGGATCAATATTCAGATGAGGAAACCTTAAAATTTCAAAATATTTTGGCTGGAATTCAAAATTTATTGGAAGGATATGGGAGAATTGAGAAGAAGTTGGAAAAACTAGTATTCTTCACAGCAAAAGATGAAGGGGTTGGAGCCCCCAAAATTAAAGGGGAGAATGAAGATATAGAAGATAAATATAAGACAACAGATGCATTTATTAATGGAGCAAATGTGGGTGAAAGTGGAATGAAGGGAACATGGAAGAGGGATTTCGACGAATTGGAGTTCTACCCCAGATTTCAAGATACAGAAGAAGAAAAAAGAGTAATGATGATGGATTTAAGAAGAGAAACTCTTTCAGAAGCACGATTGACAACCAAAAACAAGCTAACTTTAAAAATAATTGGAGGGCAACGAGATTATCTGAGAGATCCTTTAAGCAACAAAGTGCGGAGAGAAATCTATAAAACCTTATAAAGGAGATAAAAAGAAGACTGACACCACAACTGGCAAGAGAGATAAGACTGTTTTGTTACTGGAAAGATACAGGTTGACAATGAAAGTTGATAATAAAAAAATAGTTAATTTTGGTTGAGCAATAAGTAGGAATTTAGTAATTTTTAGATTGTTTTAGATTGTTATTAAATGTTTATTCATCAACAATTAAATAACTATAATTAACAATAATGGAATGATAATGGATACAACTTAATGAGATATACTATGTACTGTTAAACTAGTAAAAGAAATCTGGATATAGATTGCAAATTGCGACCTGGGGAAAAGACCTATAAATTTTACTAACAAATTTCTATTTAGGTTTTATCATAAAGGTGTAATGTTTTTTGGGTTTGACGAGAGGAGGTGGGATACAAATAGTAAATGACTTTTAGCTAATTATAATAACAACAAGGAAATGTGAATGGATATTGTTTAATAATATATACATGCTCTGGTATTGATAAAATCAACTTGGATATAAATTCTAAACAGTGAATTGGAGGGGGAGAAAGGGGGGAAAGGCTTAGAAACTTTATTAATTGATTTTTATTCAGAATATGTCATAAAAGTGTAATGTTATTGGAGGATTTTTGAAATAGCTAATAAATGCCAATATGTGGTTGTGTTTTTAATATGAATAAGTTCAGGCAAAAGCACGCTCAAATAATTGTAGTCAAATGAGAATTGTGGTATATTGATAGTAAAATATATAAAGATTTTTTATTTAAAGTGTATAATCTAATATGAACTACAAGTAATGACTATGGAAGAAATGCACGAAAGTTATTTGTAACCAATCGACACACTTTCTACAAGATGTATTGAAGGATGATTCTTTTTTTGTGTTTTTGTTTAATTAAAATTATATATATATAGTGTTTACAACCAAGGGTTGTAATACATACCTATTTCCCTGGCTTAGCTGATAAAGGAGGAGAACTGGTGGTGTAGTGGCTAGCAAGTCTGCCTAATATATAACACATCCCAGGTTCAAATCCCAGTAAGGATATGGCTAGCTGATGAGAGCTAAATAGCTTGAAATGGATCCATACTAGTCTCCCTTTATTTATTTATCAGCACAAATACAACACAAATATATACATACATACATACATACATATTTATCAGCACAAATACAACACAAATATATACATACATACATACATACATACACACACACACACACACACACACACACACACACACACACACACATATAGAAATCAAGGATTTCTATCAAAGTTCTTTTCATCAGTAAATGAACAAATGCCTAAATTCATAATTGTGCTCTCTTAGTGTTTCTCACAAACAGGTTGCCTGAAATCATACTCTTTATCCTGCCATCTCCAGCATCAGTTTTTAATGTAGAGTGAATCCCAAGTTCTCTTCCCATGAACTGAATATGAAACATTTAAAAGAAAACATTTTAAAGTGTTGTTTCTCTGTGTCGTATAATATATGTGGGTATATGCATAATTTTGTATTGATTTATTTTGTCATGTTTATGTAGTGTATATTAGAATTAGAGACACTTTGAGAACAGTATGCAATGAAATTTCATTTCAATGTGTGCCGATTGGTATACATTCAAAGTGACAATAAAATAGGGAGGTGGTGGCTAAGATGCTGAGCTTGTCGATCAGAAAGGTCGGCAGTTTGGCGGTTTGAATCCCTAGCACCGAGTAATGGAGTGAGCTCCCGTTACTTGTCCCAGCAAGTAAAAAAATGCATGTAGAAAAACTTGGTGGGAAGGTAACAGCATTCCGTGCACCTTCAGTGTTTAGTCATACCGGCCACATAATCATGGAGAAATCTTTGGACAGTGCTGACTCTTCGGCTTTGAAACGGAGATGAGCACCACCCCCTTAAATCGGGAACAACTAGCACATATGTGCGAGGGCAACCTGTATCTTTACCTTTACATTTTAAGTTCTAACATGATTTGCATCTTCCTCCCTGTTTGAATGAACAAAGACACTGAAGGATTCTAACGTTAAAACTATCTTGATCGGAGTCCTATTTTCCAATAGAACTTTAATGCGTAAACTAAAGTTAATGTTTAATGCCCTGTTTCACCACCACCATTACAATTTCTATATTAGGCAGTACTAACGAAGGCCCAGTTCATAAAAGTTTATTGGTACAATAAGTATCTGCTAATCAGCAGAGCTCAGGAATTATTCCTTTCCCTTCTTTAATAAATCCATTTCACTTTATTCTGAAAGCAGTCTTACCACTCTGTTGTTCTTATTTAAGTGGGAAGATAATTGATTCTTATCTGCCTTAGTTTTCGTTGTTCTGCAACATGCACTTTTGTAAACAGAATTCCACACACAATTCTAAACATTATTAGTATTTTCAGAAGGAAAAAAACAAATTATAAAAACTACAAATGAAAGGATTTCTTCCATCATTTTCTTTTTCTATGGCTATACTCTGTTCTTTGTTCCTCACAACATATCGTCAGGTTAAAAAAATTGACACAGGTAAAGTTTACCAGTTTTCAATAGAATTCTTCTTGGGTGGGAGAACTGTCAACACATCTCTAAAAGCTAAAAGGATTGCCCAATCTTTTGTGATCAGAAAACATGTAGGGCATTAAGCAAGCAACACAAGAGAAAAGTCAGGCAGATTAACCACAGGAGGCCCTTCAGACAGGTGTTTTAAGTTATAGCAAGTCAAATTCTGACTGAATGTTAGAAAAAAGAGCCAGACCACTGAATCAGTTGCCAAAGGTAAGGTTGGGATTTATGGAATGAGTTCAGGTGAAGAATACACCTGTCTGAAGTATTTTAAATTGGATTAGTACAGTGAACAGGAATTAGACTCAATGGCCTAACTGGCCCCTTGGAATTTTTTGATTCTATAATTGTAAGTGTGTTATTTTCTATTATGCTGGATCAGTGATGGCAAACTTTTTTCTTATGGCGTGCAACAATTGTGCGCATGTGTGATGTAGTGCGCGCATGCATGCCCACACCAATTCAATATTCCCCGGCCACCTGCGCATGTACGCGCGACCCCTCCCCAGGCTTCAGAGGCTTTCCTGAAGCCTGGGGAGGCTGAAAACGGTCACCCTGGCCATCCGGAGGCCCTCTGGACGTTGGAAATTGATCATTTCTGAACTTCTGGTTGGCCTCTTGGGGCCGTTTTTCGCCCTCCCCAGGCTTCAGGAGAGGCTCTGGAGGCTGGGGAGGGGTTGCGCAAGCATGTGCAGGTGGGCAGGGAGGATTGAATTGGTGTGGGCCTCCCTCAACTCCCCAGAAGCCCTCCGGAAGCTGGAAACAGTTCATTCCCGAACTTCCAGTTGGCTCATTGGGGCCTTTTTTCGCTCTCCCCAGCCTCTGGAGGCTTTCCTGAAGCCTAGGTGTGTGTGTGTGTGTGTGTGAAAATGGCCTCAGGAAGGCTGAATATAAGCTGGCCAGCACACATGTGGGCCCCTGAACTAATGACTGGCGTGCCAGCAAATATGGCTCCCTGTGCCACCTGTGGCACGTGTGCCATAGATTCGCCATCATGGTGCTAGATGTACTATGGTTTCAAGATCTATATGCAAAATAGTAAGAAACAACAACAATCAATGGAATAATTGCATAATAATATTAAGAAAAAAATACTGATATGATTTGAGAGTAGGAGGTAGAAAAAGAGTGGATTTTAAATGATTTTCAAGATGCCCCCCCCCAAAAAAAATTTTTTTGGCAACTTATGCAGCTTCTGCAGTATTTGTAGTGCGGTTGTCCCAGTCAATAGGCATGTTTTCCATATTATCAGGTCTATGGCTCCTGTGGAACTGGAGACATAGTTAGATGGCTCCATGGCTATTCTTATCCTCTCTTTGCTTAAGGTTTGTATATATGTTTATATCTGTTCAACAGCTGTATACTGCCCAAAGTAACTTTTTGTAAATTGGGTGGCTATACAAATTCGTTTAATACATAAGTAAATAAATAATACTCTATTTCCCCGAAAATAAGACCTCCCTGGATAATAAGCCCAATCAGGCTTTTGAGCGCTTGCACTAAAATAAGCCCTCCCCAAAAATATTGCAACACAGCAGTTGTTGTGATCCACCAGAACCTGCAGAGCTTGCAACAGAGTCGGACTGTGAGGAGGTTGGGATGAACATGACCACGCTTGCTGCCTCCTGCACCTCAAAAATAATAAGACCTCCCCGAAATTAAGGCCAAGTGCTTATTTCAGGGATCAAAAGAAAATAAGACCCTGACTTATTTTAAGGGAAGCATGGAACTTTAAATGGAACCTAGTGTATTTTGATTTTTCGAATGAATCTTCATTCAAAACTCCTTTTCATTAAGCTATATCTCTCTAATGACAGCCCCACCACTGCATGAAAAAGCAATTTTGAACAGCAGGAGAGTTGTAATATGGCACAGGCATTTACAATTCAAGGAAAGGCAGGGAAATTGTCAGGCCTGCAAACATCTTTTCTTTTGGATCTTTGGCCTGCCACACTTTCTATTATTCTACTGTGCATTTTCTATTGTGGAAAAATGGGAGGGGGGATTGTAGGAGTGAGATGCTATGTAGCCACAACAAAATTCTTTCGAGAAAGCCAAGGTCACCCTTTGTCTTGGCACCTCTGCACCTGACCTGAACTGGATGGGTGAAACTGCCAGCATGGCAGTGGAAGATTGGACCATGTGATGGACATATGGGTGTGAGGGCAAGATCTTAAATTTTCAACTGAGTGGGGAAAACCAGGAAGCTTTCAGATTCAGGTTTTCTCAGATGTGTCAACATGGCTCTCTTAATAAATTGGAACTTTGAACAATACTTTGCCTTGGACTCTGATTTACTTTTGGATGCTATTTGGAACCCGGACAGAATTTTCTCAAGGAACATATTTGTCCCAACCAACAGATCGGTTTGAATTAATATCCCACAGTGATATATCTGGACCTGTGATAGTTTATTTTTTTTATTATTATTAGAGTTCATTGTATTCAACTAAAAAAGGATTTTAAAAAGCATTTCACATCCATTTACATTTGAACTCGATGACTCCTTCCTTTCATTTAATTTATTAATGCTGCTTTCAAAAGTTGATGGAGGGTGTACAATATCATTCAGCTCACCCCAGTACTCAAACGTATCTACCTAAATCATTATACAGCATACTCCTATAATAATACAGCTATTAGCAAAGATAAGAAAAGCTCTTCCATTGACTAGCAAATCAAGTAAAGAAAAGAAAGAATGGAAAACCATACTGTAATTAAAATGTCAGCTGCCACTTTCTAATTCTACACTGAATAAAATGTGGAAACTTGAATACAACCTCTTCTCAAGTGTCAATAATGAATTTAAACAGCATCACAGGAAAATAATGTTCACATAATCCTCACTGCATTTAGACGGCTCTTCTGTATGTTTACTGTGCGCTGCCAAACTCAGCAATCTCTATCAATCACAGGTGAAAACCACTGGAGGCAGCCTTTTGAGACCTTTTCAAGTAGAAAAGAGCAGATTTGGAATGAAGGTTTAATTATTATTTCTAGCACACAACACAGCATAATTCCAATTTCTCTCCTCTCCTCAGTGTTTTACCAAACCCCATTTAATTTAATTCACATGCCATCATTATACAGTTCTCTCCAGTACAACCCACTCGTAAGAAAGAGAAAATACTTCAGATTGATAAGCAGCAAGGTCAATGCTACATCTTCAGGACAACTTTTACTTTTAACCTGCTTAGTGAAGAATATGCAGATATACTGCTCTAGTGCGCATATCCAGTTATCAGATATCAAACCTATGTGTACAAAAAAATTAAAATGATTGATGCGAATAGAAAAGAGACATAAGAGGGAAACATCACATTAACACATTATTACTTTTATAACATTTTACTTGCTTAATGCAGGCCACCCTGCATTGAGCAATTTGACTGAGAGAGCTATACACATAGATTATTCCTCTTCTCCTAATATTATGTTACACATGCAATTTTCTTCCTTGAACTTTATTTCGATTCACTCAATAAAGAATGTACATATTTCTAACTCATGTGAAAAAATATTAGTACCAAAAGCAGCACATATTTTTAAGCTTTGTTTTTTACGTTTCCTTTCTTATCTTCACTTTTAATGCAGACATAGAGCTATGCAAGCTGTTCCGTCAAAATCCCAGAGCAAGAAAAAAATAAATGGGTTGCAGCATCTTCAGTGATAATGCCCATGTTTTTTAAAAACAATTTTAAGTTTAAAATAAATACATAATTATTAAATATTTGGGGAAATTTAAACAGAACATATATTTGACTTCCAAACTGCCTCATGTAGAACTGGAGAACTTATCTATCTAAGAACCATTCATTCCATTCCATGTAAAGCTAAAACACATCCTTTTGGATGACCTTCAAGGCAATCGCTCAAATTGCTTGATCTGAGAAGAGGAATGAAGAAAACATGTACCTTCCTTTGATCCTGAATAATGCTTTTAATGACTTCCCAAATAAAATTAAGTGGCAATGGTAGTCAGATTAGAAGCTCAAAGTCAAATTAGTAACATATAAATTAGTTCAGTATAATTCCATAATTGAATTATGCTATTTTACATAGCAGTACTCTATTCTTTTTTTGAACCAAATAAATTTTATATATATATATATATATGTGTGTGTGTGTGTGTGTGTGTGTGTGTGTGTGTGTGTTTGTTTGTGTTACAACCCGTGGTATGACCAAATATGGGAGGGAGCTCACTCCTCCCTCTTTCTGTCCTTTCGGCTCATCACAGAAAACCATCCAGGCAGAAACCCATATTTTTATTTTTTAATGTTGCCTTTTTATATTTGTGTTTGTATTTGTGCTGATAAAATAAAGGGAGACTAGTATAGATCCATTTCAAGCTATTTAGCTCTCATCAGCTAGCCATACCCTTACTGGGATTCGAACCTGGGCTGTATTATACACTAGGCAAGAGTCTTAGCCTCTATGCCACAGGCTTCTCCTCCTTTATCAGCTGAGCCAGGGAAATAGGTATGTGTTTATGTTCGAATCCCAGTAAGGGTATGGCTAGCTGATGAGAGCTAAATAGCTTGAAATGGATCTATACTAGTCTCCCTTTATTTTATCAGCACAAATACAAACACAAATATAAAAAGGCAACATTAAAAAATAAAAATATGGGTTTCTGCCTGGATGGTTTTCTGTGATGAGCCGAAAGGACAGAAAGAGGGAGGAGTGAGCTCCCTCCCATATTTGGTCATACCACGGGTTGTAACACAAACACATACTTATTTCCCTGGCTCAGCTGATAAAGGAGGAGAAGCCTGTGGCATAGTGGCTAAGACTCTTGCCTAGTGTATAATACAGCCCAGGTTCGAATCCCAGTAAGGGTATGGCTAGCTGATGAGAGCTAAATAGCTTGAAATGGATCTATTTATTTATTTATTTATTACTTGAACTTATTAGTCGCCCCCTCTCCCCACAGGGACTCGGGGCGACGTACAAAAGTATTATATAGCGTACAGAGGAGGTAAGAATAAATAAATAAGTTACAATACCTAAAAAAGTTAAAACCCCAGTGAAATTAACCCTTCAAAACTAAAATTACCAATTAAAAATGCCCTGGGCTGGAGAGGTTGTAGAATTATGCCAGGTCAGCTAGTCGAAACAGGTAGGTTTTCAGCTTCATACGGAAGGAGCAAAGGTCGGTTGTAGTCCTGATGTCTGGGGGGAGGTCATTCCAAAGGGTGGGGCCCACTACAGAGAAGGCCCTACTCCTGGGCGCTGCCCTCTGGCACTCTCTGGAGGACAGCACCCGGAGTAGTCCCTCTCTGTGTGAGTGGACGGGTCGCAGGGATGTATGGGGCAGGACGCGATCCCGCAGGTAACTAGGCCCTGTGCCATGGAGCGCTTTGAAGGTGGTAACCAGCACCTTGAAGCGCACCCGGTAGGCCACAGGAAGCCAGTGCAGCTCGCGCAGGATAGGTGTTATATGGGAGAACCTCGATCTCCCCATAATTACCCGCGCGGCTGCATTCTGGACCAACTGCAGTCTCCGGGTGCACCTCAAGGGGAGCCCCATGTAGAGAACATTACAGTAGTCCAGGCGAGACGTCACCAGCGCGTGAGTGACTGTACGCAAGGCCTCCCGGTCCAAAAGGGGCCGCAATTGGCGTACCAGGCGAACCTGGTGGAACGCCCCCCTCGCCACGGCTGCCACATGATCTTCCATAGACAGCCGGGCATCAAGGAGGACGCCTAAATTGCGTGCCCCTTCCACCGGGGCTAATTGATCATCTCCGATGGTCAGCGATGGCATATGCTGGTTGAACCGGGAAGCCGGAAGCCACAGCCACTCTGTCTTGGAGGGGTTGAGCCTGAGCCTGTTGTCATCCATCCAGACCCGTACGGCTTCCAGACACCGGGACATCACTTCAACAGCCTCGTTGGGGTGGTTTGGGGTGGAAATGTACAGCTGAGTGTCATCAGCATACAGATGGTATCCCACCCCAAAACCACGGATGATCTCGCCCAGCGGCTTCATATATATGTTGAACAGGAGAGGCGAGAGGATCGACCCCTGTGGGACCCCACAGATAAGGGGCCTCGCGGTCGACCTCTCCTCTCCTGCCAACACACATTGCGTCCGGCCAGAGAGGTAGGAGCGGAACCATCGTAATACGGTGCCCCCAACCCCCAACCCCTCCAGACGGCACAATAGGATACCATGGTCGATGGTATCGAAGGCCGCCGAGAGGTCTAATAGGACAAGGATGGAGGAACAACCCCCATCCTTTGCCCTCCAGAGATCATCCACCAACGCGACCAAGGCTGTCTCCGTGCTGTGACCGGGTCGGAAGCCGGACTGGCGCGGGTCTAGATAATCAGCTTCTTCCAGGTGGCGCGGAAACTGCTATACTAGTCTCCCTTTATTTTATCAGCACAAATACAAACACATATATATATGCTGGTTTTGTTGTATTCGGGTCTTTTCCCGTGTAAAGTTGAGATTGTCTTTGCAATGTTTCGGCAGGATCGCACCTGCCATCTTCAAGCGTAGGCTCAAAATGTGGGCTTAAAATGGGAACGGAGCTGCCGTCTTTCTGTAAGTCTTGGTGGGAGGGGATGGGGTGCTGGCTTTGTTTCAGTAAGTGGAATGATTGGTTGTGTGGTTGTATCATGATTGGTAGATTGGTGCTGATTGGTGCAGGCTGCGTGTGCATTGTTGTTTTGTATTATAACGGCTTGGGTGGTGGGTGGTGTTCGTTTGTTGGCTAGGGCTGGTTTCCAGATGTTTGGTAGGCGGGAGGTATCATCACGTTTGTTCATGTTGTGGGGGTGTTTCTCTATTTCAATGGCTTCCATGATTATTCTCTTGTGGAGGTGTTCTGTTTTGGAGATTAACCTGGCTCCTTCAAAGTTGATTTCATGTCCTGTAGCTTTAAGGTGCTGGAAAAGGGAAGAAGTTTTTTCTTTTTTTCTTACTGCGTTTTTGTGTTCTGTGATGCGTGCATTTATTCTCCTGTTTGTTTGTCCTATGTATATTGCTGGGCAGATTTTGCATGGTATTTCGTAGACTCCTTGGTTTTCTAGCTGGATTTTGTCTTTGGGGTTTCTTAAGATGTTGGCTATTTTTTGATCAGTGCATTTAAGTAGCGGTTGGTGTATACATGGAACATTTTGAAACCAATGCCTTAGACAAATCTGAACACAAACCCAAACTCTGGCTTAGATATGTTGATGACACTTTCGTGATTTGGCCACATGGAAAAGAAAAACTGGACAACTTCCTCACACATCTCAACAACCTACACCCCAAAATACAATTCACCATGGAAATAGAAGCAAACAACCAACTTCCCTTTCTGGATGTCCTAATCTACAAAAAACCCAATGGCTCCCTAGGACACACCATCTACCAGAAAAAAAAACACACCAACCGCTACTTAAATGCACAATCCCATCACCACCCTGCACAGATCAACTCTGTAGCCAAGACCCTCATCTCCAGAACCAAACGCCTAGCTGACAAAGACCACCTGAAAACTGAATTACACAAACTCACAAATGTATTAATCTCCAATGGATTCCAAAGAAAAACAATCACCAACCTAATCCAAAAGGAGACTCCCCCAAAAAAACAAGATACAGAACAGGACCATGGCATCGCCCTCCTCCCTTACATCAAAGGCACCACAGATAAAATCAGCAAAATTCTCCACAAGCACAATATCAGGACAGCCTTTACCACTGATCAAAAAATAGCCAACATCTTAAGAAACCCCAAAGACAAAATCCAGCTAGAAAACCAAGGAGTCTACGAAATACCATGCAAAATCTGCCCAGCAATATACATAGGACAAACAAACAGGAGAATAAATGCACGCATCACAGAACACAAAAACGCAGTAAGAAAAGAAAAAAAGAAAAAACTTCTTCCCTTTTCCAGCACCTTAAAGCTACAGGACATGAAATCAACTTTGAAGGAGCCAGGTTAATCTCCAAAACAGAACACCTCCACAAGAGAATAATCATGGAAGCCATTGAAATAGAGAAACACCCCCACAGCATGAACAAACGTGATGATACCTCCCGCCTACCAAACATCTGGAAACCAGCCCTAGCCAACAAACGAACACCACCCACCACCCAAGCCGTTATAATACAAAACAACAATGCACACGCAGCCTGCACCAATCAGCACCAATCTACCAATCATGATACAACCACACAACCAATCATTCCACTTACTGAAACAAAGCCAGCACCCCATCCCCTCCCACCAAGACTTACAGAAAGACGGCAGCTCCGTTCCCATTTTAAGCCCACATTTTGAGCCTACGCTTGAAGATGGCAGGTGCGATCCTGCCGAAACGTTGCAAAGACAATCTCAACTTTACACGGGAAAAAATATATATATATATATATATATATATATATATATATATATATATATATATATATATATATATATATATATATATATATATATGTGTTTGTGTTACAACCCCTGGTATGACCTAATATGGGAGGGAGCTCACTCCTCCCTCTTTCTGTCCTTTCGGCTCATCACAGAAAACCATCCAGGCAGAAACCCATATTTTTATTTTTAATGTTGCCTTTTTATATTTGTGTTGTATTTGTGCTGATAAAATAAAGGGAGACTAGTATAGATCCATTTCGAGCTATTTAGCTCTCATCAGCTAGCCATACCCTTACCCTTATATAAAAAGGCAACATTAAAAATAAAAATATGGGTTTCTGCCTGGATGGTTTTCTGTGATGAGCCGAAAGGACAGAAAGAGGGAGGAGTGAGCTCCCTCCCATATTAGGTCATACCAGGGGTTGTAACACAAACACATACTTATTTCCCTGGCTCAGCTGATAAAGGAGGAGAAGCCTGTGGCATAGTGGCTAAAACTCTTGCCTAGTGTATAATACAGCCCAGGTTCGAATCCCAGTAAGGGTATGGCTAGCTGATGAGAGCTAAATAGCTCGAAATGGATCTATACTAGTCTCCCTTTATTTTATCAGCACAAATACAACACAAATATAAAAAGGCAACATTAAAAATAAAAATATGGGTTTCTGCCTGGATGGTTTTCTGTGATGAGCCGAAAGGACAGAAAGAGGGAGGAGTGAGCTCCCTCCCATATTAGGTCATACCAGGGGTTGTAACACAAACACATACTTATTTCCCTGGCTCAGCTGATAAAGGAGGAGAAGCCTGTGGCATAGTGGCTAAAACTCTTGCCTAGTGTATAATACAGCCCAGGTTCGAATCCCAGTAAGGGTATGGCTAGCTGATGAGAGCTAAATAGCTCGAAATGGATCTATACTAGTCTCCCTTTATTTTATCAGCACAAATACAACACAAATATAAAAAGGCAACATTAAAAATAAAAATATGGGTTTCTGCCTGGATGGTTTTCTGTGATGAGCCGAAAGGACAGAAAGAGGGAGGAGTGAGCTCCCTCCCATATTAGGTCATACCAGGGGTTGTAACACAAACACATACTTATTTCCCTGGCTCAGCTGATAAAGGAGGAGAAGCCTGTGGCATAGTGGCTAAAACTCTTGCCTAGTGTATAATACAGCCCAGGTTCGAATCCCAGTAAGGGTATGGCTAGCTGATGAGAGCTAAATAGCTCGAAATGGATCTATACTAGTCTCCCTTTATTTTATCAGCACAAATACAACACAAATATAAAAAGGCAACATTAAAAATAAAAATATGGGTTTCTGCCTGGATGGTTTTCTGTGATGAGCCGAAAGGACAGAAAGAGGGAGGAGTGAGCTCCCTCCCATATTAGGTCACCAGGGGTTGTAACACAAACACATACTTATTTCCCTGGCTCAGCTGATAAAGGAGGAGAAGCCTGTGGCATAGTGGCTAAAACTCTTGCCTAGTGTATAATACAGCCCAGGTTCGAATCCCAGTAAGGGTATGGCTAGCTGATGAGAGCTAAATAGCTCGAAATGGATCTATACTAGTCTCCCTTTATTTTATCAGCACAAATACAACACAAATATAAAAAGGCAACATTAAAAATAAAAATATGGGTTTCTGCCTGGATGGTTTTCTGTGATGAGCCGAAAGGACAGAAAGAGGGAGGAGTGAGCTCCCTCCCATATTAGGTCATACCAGGGGTTGTAACACAAACACATACTTATTTCCCTGGCTCAGCTGATAAAGGAGGAGAAGCCTGTGGCATAGTGGCTAAAACTCTTGCCTAGTGTATAATACAGCCCAGGTTCGAATCCCAGTAAGGGTATGGCTAGCTGATGAGAGCTAAATAGCTCGAAATGGATCTATACTAGTCTCCCTTTATTTTATCAGCACAAATACAACACAAATATAAAAAGGCAACATTAAAAATAAAAATATGGGTTTCTGCCTGGATGGTTTTCTGTGATGAGCCGAAAGGACAGAAAGAGGGAAGAGTGAGCTCCCTCCCATATTAGGTCATACCAGGGGTTGTAACACAAACACATACTTATTTCCCTGGCTCAGCTGATAAAGGAGGAGAAGCCTGTGGCATAGTGGCTAAAACTCTTGCCTAGTGTATAATACAGCCCAGGTTCGAATCCCAGTAAGGGTATGGCTAGCTGATGAGAGCTAAATAGCTCGAAATGGATCTATACTAGTCTCCCTTTATTTTATCAGCACAAATACAACATATATATATATATATATATATATATATGTATATATATATATATATATATATATATATGTATGTATGTATGTATGTATGTATGTATGTATGTATGTATGTATATATATATATATATATATATATATATATATATATATATATATATATATATATATATATGAAGATATTTTAATCCACCTGACTATTGATAAGCACAGACATATTAAGTCTTCTGATTTTCTATTAGTTTTCATGCTTAAAAACACAAAGCAAAGAAGGAATATAAAGTAATGTCTTGCATGTATGCAAGACATGGTTGCTAGGCAACTAATAGATAACAAGCCTCAGAGAGAAGAAAAGTATGTTTCTAGTTCTGTTTAACTTTTACTTGCACATGGAAAATCTTAGTGAAAAACTCAAATAGAGTTCAGAGGGATGCCTTTAGCAGCTTATTTTACTGGCGTCTCTGTAAGATTATTCAAAGTACATTTGTGTCCTATTCCTATTGGTTTTTACTAAATTTATATATTTATTCACATGGAAATATTCTTAAATGTTTTGATCTTGCTCTGTTTATCATGCTAGGACTAAATTCATTTTTGCTTAGTTCACCTCCATCTTCTATGTAAAAAATATAATTCCGCAATTCTACTCTTGCCTTCTAAAAGCCATTACGGAGCCCCAGTCCAAAAGTTTAACTGCCACCTACAGATCACTTCCTTCTTAGTTCCTATCTTCTTCTATATTAAATTCCAGAAGACCTAAGAAACTATTTCACAGGTTATTCCAGGCAAAAATACTATCTCTCTGCCAGGGTTTCAACTTAAATTGCATTAACAGCTCAGCTCTTCCCCTTACTTCACCCTAAAAAAGATTATAGTATTTTCTTTTAAAAGAAAGATGTTATTTAGTTGTAATATTCAATAATTCTTCCCCTCATCATAATTATTGAACAGCACAAATATACTGTAAGAAACAGCTCTGAAAGCATTTTCACCCTAAAATGTATCTTCCCAAATAAAAATGCTTCTTTCCCTCCCATATCATTGTACATACTACATATGATCATCTCTAATGTTATTTCATATTGCAGTCTATGAGAGTGTTTATTTTGTTATGTAGGGACAAATTTTAAAAGCTTCATAAAGACTGCATTCAATTACAATGTCAAATGGAACCTTCCTACATAAAGGACTATTGCAGATCAGATTTGTTTGTTTTTTCTATACTCCCTTTATTATTTTTACAAATAACTTAAGGAAGCAAACATATCCAACACACCTTCCTCCTCCTATTTTTCCGACAACAACAACAACAACCTTGTGAGATGAGTTGGGCTAAGAGAGAGTGCCTGGTCAAAGGTCACCCAGCTGGCTTTCATGAACTTCACATACTGTGATCCACCATATTGTCTCCCCCCTACCTTTTTAAGGGGTGTTCAATGCTGCAGTTTTCTTGGCAAGTTCAGAAATGATTTGCCATTACCTCCGTCTTAGGACTGAAAAAGAGTGACTGGCCCAAGGCCACCCAGCTGGTTTTGTGCCTAATGTGGAATTACAACTCACAGTTTCCCAATTTCTAGCCTGATGTCTTTAACTACTATACCAAACTGGCGCTGCAGTGTTTTACTTATCCTAAAACAGATTGTTTTATGCTCAACTTGAAAGTATTCAGTAATCAAGTAATGGGAAATCAAGTCATGCACATCTGTATGCTAACCTCAACTTCTTTTTCTGTAATAATAGCATAAACTCAATAAATAATAAACAGCACATATGAAAACTGCAGATTAATTGCGAGATGGTGTAATTACAACATATTGAACATATCAAAAAGCATATAATCACTAATCACATTAAAAGATCCAGAACAAGTTGTCTTTATGTCCAGTAAAAATCTTTAGTGCCCTATAATTGAAATAGAAGATATGCTATAATTAAATGGTAACTAATTCAATTTTATTTCATCATTATCATATATGACCTCTTTGTCTTAGTTCCCAACTATTACTTAAATTATGTTCGCTACAATCCAGCTTACTAACAGAAAGATACATTTAAGAAAAGGATAGCAACAAAAAATATACTCTAAAAATACTGAAAAATGAACTTACAACAAGCTAAGTTTATTTTCTAACAAAAATCACAAAAGTAAAATTAAAAATAATATTTTTTAAAAAAAAATACATATTCCAATCTGTCATGTAGCACCCTTAATATGAATATGAGAATAGTTAAATATACTGTATATGATATAGTAAATCATTTAATAAGGGATGCGGTGGCTCAGTGGCTAAGACACTGAGCTTGTCAATCAGAAAGGCTGACAGTTCAGGGGTTCGAATCCCTAGTGCCGTGTAATGGAGTTAACCCATTACTTGTCCCAGCTTCTGTAAAACCTAGCAGTTCGAAAGCATGTAAAAATGCAAGTAGAAAAATAGGGACCACTTTGGTGGGAAGGTAACAGTGTTCCGTGCACCTTTGGCTTTTCGTCATGCTGGCAGGGACGTCTTCGGACATGACTACAGAGACATCTTCGGACAACGTTGGCTCTTTGTAACGGCGATGAGCACCTAGAGTCGGGAATGACTAGCACATATGTGCGAGGGGAACCTTTACTTTTACCTTTAAATCATTTAATATGTCCAAAATTTTATATTTAATTCTGTTCATCTATTAGCTCTGAAACAGATTCCTAAAGACTAAAAACTTTGAAAAAAATAATGATGGTTAAAATTTAAGACTTTCCATGGTGGAATGTTATGTTTTTCAGACCCTAAGAAGGAAGAGGATGCTTACTATGTTCAAAGTTAGCATTTTTATCTAACTGACCCTATTATTATGTCCTCATTCCTCCTCAAATCAAGATTAGGACTAGGTTTAAAACTATTTTTTATCTTGGGTAACAGAAGCATATAAGCAAATAAAACTTCATATACTGAACTTAGACCCTGTAGTTATTTAATATGGCAAGAATATCACAAAAAAAATGCCTCCCTTTTCTTTTTCTGGCACAACTTTTACTTAACCACTTACAAATTCATTCAAACCAAAAAACCTTTATTGTACTCACCATTTTTCAAAAATTTACCTTTTTAAAAGGACCATTTATGGTAGCTGTTATACATAATTGTAAGTTATGAAATTGCATAAAGAAAAAAAACTGCTGCCTGCTGCCATGAAAATGGATATATTATTTGAAAGTCCCATTAAAGAAACCAAATTAGTAAGTCTGATTCCATTAAAAACACTGTACTACTGCTACATTGCAAATTCTTCCAAAAATTTAGGAATGTCCTTCCAATTCTATATTTATATATTATTCCTTAAATCTTTAAAATGTCAATACAAGGCAAAGTTCTTTCTGTCATGTTGGCCTATTGAAATCAAGCAAGCAAGTCTGACAAATCCTTCCCAATATGTTCAAGCCTACATCTAAGCCAACATAAGGAGTTTGTACAGAAAAAAAATGCATGTCTTAAAATTTTAGATCAGTGATGTTTACCTAAAAATGAAGAAGATTCAGATAAACTGTTTCATTCTTCTGCAGATTTACATAAGCTAAACTTACAGTATACCTTTCACCTAAAAATATGATTAAATACAGTATCTCTAATTAACAATCTTGATAATCAATTAAAAAACAATCCTCGCATCTAATCCATATGCCAGTATAGATGTTCAAAACATAAACATTGTTTGCTTTAACAGGATATGAACTGTAAGTTGAGAAATTAACATACATACAGCGTGTCCACCTCCATGTTTAATGAAAAGAAGGACTAGGAGTGACATGATGGCAGTGTTCCAATATCTCAGGGGTTGCCAAAAAGAAGAGAGAATCAACCTATTTTCCAAAGCACCTAAAGGCAGGATAAGAAGCAATGGCTGGAAACTAATCAAGGAGAGGAGCAACTTAGAACTAAAGAGAAATTTCCTGACAGTTAGAATTAATCAGTGGGACAATTTACCTCCAGATTTTTAAGAAGATATTGGACAACCATTTGTCTGAAATGGTATATGGTTTCCTGCCTGATCAGGGGGCTTGGATTAGAAGACCTCCAAAGTCCTTTCCAACTCTGTTATTCTGTATTCTGTATTTAATCATGATAATATTTAAGCAGCATTTTCTTCTTTATAGAGTGAATCCTAACATAAATTTCATTTTGCAGGCTTAGAACAGTCGAATGCAGTGAACTATTTTCCAAATCATCAAGTAGATGCCCAAATATCTTTAAAATGTATGCACATCTTATTTATACTCAATATTTGCATTATCCTAGAGAAAAAAAATTAAAAGGTTGAAAATGTAAAAGATACAATTCTTGAAAAAAATGTCCAGATTCACACATAAGCCAAACCTAAAGTAATTTACATTATGGATTAGCATTAAATGTGAATTGCTGCTTACTCCTATTTACAAATGTACCATCTGCATTTTTCTTATTAAAATGTTTTGGCAATGGCATTGAAAGTATTGGTTGAGAAAATGAAATCAGCATGAAATACATGGAAAAATAATAAATTTATAAACTGCTAGAATTTTTGCCATTTTTAAACCCTATTGGAATTCAGATATGATCTGGCTAGATGAGATGTGTATACTTCCTCTATGGCTTATTAATTAATCAGGAAGGGAGGGAGGAAAGGAAGGAAGGTTTATGATACTTGCTGCCAACTTTCGACAAGAAACTAAATGGGGAAGCTGACAGGAAGTCAGAAGTCACTCTGCTCCCACTTCTTTTTTGGCTACCCATGGTCATTCTGTTTCTCTGTTTAAGTAAGTAAATATCTTTAAAACAATGACCCAATGATTACAGGTTGCCTAGTGCCACATAAAACTCAAATAGTAATTGGAGGTAAAACATAATAAAAGATATGACAGCATAATTTGTAGCACTCTTTGGAAACATGATTTTGTAATATACATGAACACCAAACAAAAAACAAAAAACACAGTCTACCTTGATGATAACTATCTTTATAAATAAGTATTCGGCACCAGTCTATTATAATCGAGTCATTCTAAAAACAAGAAGCACATTAACTATGAATGAGATTTTTCTATTAATTAAAATTCTAATGTATTCTTTAAAGAGCAATATAAAATTAAAAACACTTTTCTTCCCAATGAGATTTCAGATAAAGCTCTTTGGATTTCTGATTGGACATAAATTTGCCATTACATCATTTTTAAACTCATTAAAATTATGTGTTTTTAATGATGCATCCTCACTTTTACTTAACTTACAATCAGTATTTAAAATGCACCAATCATGTTTTAAAAACATTATAAAAGTGCACTGCTTCTTTAAAGACAATATCAATTAAATTCATAACTTGACAGGTATTGTATTTTTTCCAATCTTTCTGATACGTAAATAAATAAAAGCTTTTCACTTTCTGATATTCATATTTTAGAATTTCCAGATTTAATTATTCAGTTTTATGAGTTGTATGTGAAATACCACTGGATTAAATTGCCACTTTTATGTGCATTTCCCCATCAAACTCCCCAAATTGTTTCTGAGTATTAGTACCTCTGTCATGGGGAGCAAGAGGGAGAAATGAGAACCCAAGGGGAACTGTGCAAGCTACTGTGTTTTCCCGAAAATAAGACCCTGTCTTATATATTTTGAACCCCAAAATAAGCGTTTGGCCTTATTTTTTGGGAGGTCTTACTATTTTGGGGCGCAACTTGAGGGAGGCAGATGGGGAGGAGGAGAATCAAGGTGCATGTTTTACCTGACTTCCAGTTCCGTCAACAGCAAGAAACGTGACGGAGCTGGAAGTCAGGCAAGATGCATGTTTTGCTTCTTCCACGCCCCACCCCGCCTGCCACCCCCAAATTGCATCCATAAAAAAGGCGAGGGGCAGGAAGTCTTGCCGTGCCGGGCAAATGGGGGAAAGAGAGGGCAAGAATCACAGCTGCTTCTGCAGCCGATTGAGGCTGCAAAAGCAGCAGGAGGCCCCACATGCCTTGCGCCCCCTTCAAGAACAGTCTTACCTCAATCGGTTGCCAAGAGCTTGGCCCCAATTAAGGCTCCCTGCTGCAACCCAGCGCTTGAGAGAGTCTTGGGGGAGGGGGGAAACCCCTTTATGCAACCCAGCCTCTCTTTCAGGTGGACAGGAAGCTCCTTCCTACCATGCAGCCGGCTGGTTGAGAATCAGGCAGTCCTGGGAATTGCCTGCAATTCTTGTTACTGTGAGAAGCTGCATGTTGCAAAGAAGAACGAAGCAAGGCGAAGGGGGTGGGGGACAAAGCAAGGCAGAGGTTGCGGAGCTGCCCCAAGGCCCCACACCGGCTTACCTGAAGGCCCTTCAGCCAGGCCACCATGCCAAACCCTCCCCCCTCCCCAGGGGAGCCACATCCCTTCACTAACCTGCTTTCCAGCTCCGTTCTCCGCTGCACGTTCAGGACAAGAAAATTAGTTTGTGCGAAATAGTCTGGTAAAAAATACCAGAAATTCAGACCTTCCAACTTCTCACAAAAAAAGTCTTGTGAAGTTGGAAGTAGTCCCACAGACTACTTTTCTTGCCCTGCACGTGACAGTTGAGAATTGAGTAGGAAAGCAGGTTAATAAAGGGATGTGACTGCCTTGGGTGGGGGGTGAGGGACCTGTGTGTGTTTCTATACTCTAAAGTTCAATGGTATCTGTATTATATTTATCAATGAATCTGACTACAGATTCTTGGGCCTGTCATTATCTCTCAAATTACTTTCTCTAATCAAATTTTGGAGGAGATAAAGTAGAATAGATACACACGGCCACAAAGAGTGAGACGTGACTTAGCAACTGGACAACACAAAGTTACTTGGGACTCTTGAAGAAAGGGCAAAATAGACAATAGCGACATAAGGGAGAAAATGTTCCTCAGTGTATTTAATTTCACCGGATAACAATAATGGGAGAGAATGCAGTTCTATATCATAATACATGTTATTCTATACTAGTAGAACAAGAAGTGCACAACTTAACCAAGGAATATTCGATATAAAGCTCATTTGTGAACTTTGATCACATGACTCAAAACTATGTAATGAATTTTACACTTGCCTAGGAATAGTGTTCTAAAACTAGCAGAAGCTTTGCAATAGGATGAGATCACTTGATACAATCTAAATAAAACAATCTGGAAGCTGTTGAGAGATACACAGTGAAGAAGGTTTCCTTTTGCCAGCTTTATAGAATAATACAAGAATAATATTTGGGTTCAAGACTAAAGCAGCTATATTTGAGAAAACCCCAATGTAATAAATAGAAAATGGTAAAGGACAAAAAAGAATAGGGTTGATTTGGCAAAAACAGCAGATTCCCCAGCTCCCATTTCAATTAATCCAGATTTTTTAACCTATTGACCTGTTTGTTTTTCAGCTTAAACAGTCTTGGAGGAGAAATTAATTTGGATGTAAGCAGATTGTCATTATTTTATCTAATAGATTTATTTCAATGTTTAGCAGCCTTTTTAAAAAGAAAATCAGGACAATCATCTAATTATATACCTCGAAGAATATGCGAGCAGAACTCTTCTATACTATCCCAAAGTTAAAATATCTTAAGAGAGAAATGGATCAGAAATATATGTATGCAGTTTTTTTTATTTGGCCTTAGGCTGAAGAAAACAAGAAATGCCTCATGCTTCCTTTCGGTAAGTACAATATCCTGATGATTTCTTTGATTTAAAAAGACTAACTAATACTTACTTTCTTTTTCCATATACTGAAGTGACTATTGTTACGCTGAGATGATCACATGCTCTCTGGGTGGTCCAATTTTTTTGTCAACTTAATCAATACAAAGGGACCTATTTCTTTATAAGAAAAGGGTACACTTTGCATTGGGGCTATAGATATAAATGATAAATTCCTAAAATATGTATTTCATAACAGCTGTGTTGAAAGAACTTTAAATATAAGTAGGAAATGCTATGGTACAATCAAGTTGTTATGGCAACTAGAAGAGTCAGATAGAGAAAAAGACAAAGAACATGCACTGCTGTAATCCTGCCAACACCATAATCCTGTTATTAAAATTTATTAAAGAGCTGACATTCCTACAGCTGATCTTTAAAAAAATGCTTAATGATGGCACTATTACTAGAATTCAGGCTGGCAATAACTGCCTGCCCTTCATTTAATTCAGAATGGGGTGATAACACATTGTTTTCCAAACATTAAAGTAAATCTACATTGTTCTAACACCCGTGAAAGGCTGCAACTTGCTATCTATCAGAAGATTTACCAAGAATATGAAACCCATTGACCAACCTCCAAAGAACCCCCGAGTCTTGACACCACCATTTTTCCCAACTTAAAACTGTTTGCAGTTTTTGCAGTAAACCTATTCTGGCAGTCAAGGAGATCCTGAAATAAAAGCAGCCTTATATTTATATCATGCCACTCAGAACTGTTAAGCAAGCTTTGATGGTTCTCTAGAGGATTGAGGAAAAGATGTCAACAGTATGTTGATGACACCTGCTATTTATTTCTCTGTGATGCATCTGAATCAGGAGAGATTTTACATATACCACTGCTTCAAAGAAGCGGTGAATTGAATAATGGTCAATAAGAATCAATCAATAAGTCAATCCGAATGCCAACAAGATTGAGGCATTGTGAATGAGTAATTTTCAGTCTAGTATTAGAAGGCGTGCCTGTTTAAAATAGAATTTTATTAACTCTGTTGTTTACAACTTGCAAATGCTCCCGCATTCATTATTATTGCTGGAAGCCTACACAATTTTTGTAACTATGAATGCCTATTAACAGCTATGCTTTTCTCAGCTACTGTGATTCAAGCAATGATAATCTCAAGACTGAATCACTATAATGCATATAGAAATGCTCTTGGAAATGATCATGAAGCTATAGCTACCCAAAAAGCTATTTAGTTATTTACTTATTTGGAATATTTGTAAACTGCTTCAGTTATGAAACTCTTAATAATTATGTTGCTGCTTAGGGTTCTTAATTACATTTGCAAAAGATAAGCAGTGGCTGCTGGTCCTCTGTTGAGCAAGATTCAAAATTCAAGTGTTAATTCAGAAAAATATCTTGAGGCTCAACTACAGGGAAGGTTTTGCTCTCCATGGTGCGCATTGCAGATGGCTGATTGGTAGCAATTTTGAAGTGGGCTTTCTCTCTTGCCTCATAGAATATCAATTTACCAGAGCATGACAACAGTATGTTTTAAACATATAATGCATGTTTTATATTAATTCCCTCTATTTTTAATGCATAGTTTTTACTTATTAACATAGTTTTATGAGGTTTGCCATAAAAAGCGGTTGCAAATATTTCACATCATTATATTTAAAAAGAAGGACTTTGTGACTATGAGTGCCTATTAAGCTACTGTATGTTTTTCTCAGCTACTGTGATTCAAACATTGATAATCTAGAGACGGGGTTATTGTGAAGCATATAGAACTGCCTTTGGAACTGATTATGACAACTGTGAAGCAAGTACAAGTTTTGGACTCAACTTGTACTTTTTATCAGTTAAAGCCAGATCTCCCTATGGAAAAAGAACTCTGGCATGAGAAATAAGAACTATGCATAAATATAGAAACAATGTAAGAGGAAAAATGGAGGCCAAATGAATCTTTGATTAACTGTAGGGCAAAAATGTCTTTGATGCCCAATGGAAAAAGAATATCTGCCCAAAGAAAGAACAAATGCCGATTACCAGTTATAGGTTTTAAAATAAGAATAAGGACCTGATGACATTGAGTATACTTATGTCGGAAGATGACAAAAGGATCAATAGTATAATCTTAAGGAAAGATGGAAAATCTCAGGCAAATTTTTTACCTCTTGGCTGTATCGAATGGTATTCCAATAAATGATTTTTCTTGAGGTTGCCATTTTCAATTTTTTTTTATCTGGAAGGAACAACTTGAAGGCTGGACAATGACTTAGTAATCAGGAAGGGATAGGAACATATTAGCAATTCCTTAGAAATAACTCCTTTTCATATAATCAGTGTAGGGACCACAACATTCTCGCTAATGCAACTAATGGAGGAAACTAGATTCTGACTACTCTGCAATCTTCCACATGCTACTATATTAGAACCAAATGTACTGTATCAAAAGTAACTTCAGAAAAATTAAAAAAGAAAACACCATTATGCATTAATTGAGAACTAACCAGGAGTGTTATTCATCCAGTTCTGACAAGCTCTGGAGAACTGGTAGTGGAAATTTTGAGGAGTTCTGAGAACCGGCAAATAGGCTGGCCTCGTCCTGCTGCCTCCCAGTCTCCCAGCTGATCTTCTTTTGTTGCTCTGAACAGCCGAATGGAGCTAGAAAGCAGGTTAGTGGGGTGGGGAAGAAATGGGGATTTTGCAGTAACCTTCCTCTGCCACGCCCACAAAGCGATGCCACATCCACAAAGCCACGCCCACAGAATCTGTAATAAACAAATTTGAATCCCACTACTGGAACGAAGAAGTAGTTTGTAGTCTGAGAAATCTACAAACAATGACAACGATGCCAAAAGAGTGACATGTGCATGAAGATGGAATCATAAAAATACTACACGTACTTCAGGGGTGGGTTACTGAACCGATTAGTACTGGTTCACTGCGCGCGCTCGTTGCTTGCACATGCACATTTGACTAAAAATTGCTCTGTGCATGCGCAGAACCATGCCGGCAACGGCAGAAGACATCAGAGAACCAGACACCAGTTCGGGGGCGTGTCAGGCCTAGGTCACTGCCGGTTCTGCAACTCAGGCCTGAATTCCAATACCGATTTGGCCAACCCGGGCCAAACCAGCAGCAACCCACCTCTGATGTACTTGTATAAGGATACTTCAAAATTAAATAAGGACAAAATATAGAAACACAAGGATCTGACAGAGCAGTAGCAGGTTCTTTTATCTTCCCCCAAAAGTAGCAACCATCTGTATATTCAATATAGTTTAATTTATGCAAATCCAGAGTACCCACATCTATAGATCAGGTAGTACTACATTTTAGCTCATTACTTGCAATATTGGGAAGTATGCTAAAATCAATAGCTCCTCCTATGAAACAGCTTTTCCCTAAGAATGAGAATGGGTCAGCCTCACTAGGTAGCCCAGACCAAGAAATCAACTTAACAAGGAGGCTAGAACTACTTTTATTGAGATTAGTTTAAATAAAAGAATCTTGCAAGTCCGATTATTCCATACCTTTTCCTCCTTCTCATAGTTAAGTGAATTAGCAGGACTTCTATCTGAGCCACTTCCAAATTCTTCTGGATCGAAGAGAGGTTCCAGCCCCTTTTGCCTAAGTAATGTGGTTCCTATACATCTCTATCAAGGCCATCTTCTTTACTCTCTACACAATGGGCATTTGCTAAAATTATTTATTTATCTACAATTGCTGTTAGGTTGTTGTTACTCAAAAAACTGAATAATGAAACTGTTAAATGCTGTATTATGATAGGATTCTAGAGACTAGTGAAATAAGTGAATATTTCATCATAATTCTGTTTTTATTGAAGCTACTGTGATTGGATGTATTTTTGTCATTATTTATCATTTTGCTGACTGTTACACTTTTTTTCATATTATTATCAAAGGCAATCTCTTCATATAGGCCAGTAAAATGAAAAAAGGTAGGACAGATTAACCAAGCAATGTAGCCATATTGTGCTTCTACAGTCATTTGGCAATCCCTGAGGAATGACTAGCTTTTCGCATCATAAATAAATAATCATTCAGATTTCCTTGACTGAAATAGGGTTCCAAGGAGCTCTATTTTTCAAGTTGTAATGACAAACTATATAGGTAAGGAAGGCTGAGAAATGTCTCAATATTTTTTATCTGTCTAGAGAAAGATTCCACAGCTTTGTGTTAAGCTCTTTTACTCTAAGGATTTTATTGCTTTTTAGGAGTTAATATCTACAGCTACATCAAGCTCTCTCTCATTTTTTTCTTGTAGCTTCATGAGATAAACATTTTATTAAGTCATATTATTCCTATATTTGCCTTGTGATTATTTTTTTTTAAAATTATTTATTTATTACAAATGCTTTTATGCTGTATCCATCTATGAGTCTAAGGAACTTTACAACAAAGACTGCAATGTTACAGTAATTACGTAATTCACAAATTATCCAACAATCAAAGATACTAAATTTTAAGTTGCAATACTATTCAACATAAATAATTACACCTTAAAACAAAAACAAATTGCTTTGCAATGCAAAAGCAGCCACATTCATTCCAAACATCTATATTGCCTAAATCTCAAACACACATTGAAAGATCCACATACTGCATTTCCTGAATATTAGACGGGAGTTTGAAATTCTTATATGTTGTGGGAAATCATTCCCAAGAAAGGAGTTGCTGCTCTAAGTACTCACCTCTGACTCTCATGGACTTGCCTCCTAAGGAGCTGGGAACTTGGATGTGAGCATGCTAGGCATACAGTCACCGCTAGTACATTCCTTTCAATGTGTATTTCCCATTGTGTGCCCACTTACTCTCTTGTAATCCCTTCCTCTCCAATAACAAACATTAATTTTTCTTTTTGCTAATTATCTTAACACTAGGGTGAGCATTTCAAAACTTGGAAGAATGGGGGAGAGGAGAAAGGAAAGCTGAAGTAAAATTATAAGCACGGCCATCGCCCACTTCATTTAGTGGTTACTAAGTTACTGGTCTGAACAACTGAACTTTCTTAAGTTTTTCTTGAAAATATTGAATCTATCACCCAAGAAGCTTTTTTAGTTCTGAATTCACCACCATTTAATCAGAACTGAAGAAGCTTCTTGGGTGAGAAGCGAAACATTTTCAAGTCCAGTTGCCTCTTGAAAAGTACCTTTGATGCAACCATGATCTGGGTGATTGAGAATCTCTATAGTGATTAAGCAGGTAAAATCTATTTAGAACCCATGATCTTAAAGATCGGGAAGCACCAAAGCATGTATGATTTTAAATGTCATACAGTATCCTGAATCTCACCTATTGTACGATTGTAGTTGGCACTCTCCACTCCATTTTAGCATCTTTTCCTATTAAGAATTGTAAACTAAATTAATATAAATGCTAGGAACATTTAGTTACATCACAAAATAATTAAATTAAAATCATTTACCTTACATTTGTTTATAATATAAAAAAGGATGACTGGAGAAAAGAACCACATGTGAATCCATCACTGTATTCTCAGATAAGCTAAGGCAATTTTTCTGCTTTAAATATAAGTTTAATTATAATAGACTGGGGAAATACTTTGAACAATATACTCTGACCTTAGCAAAGCATTTGAGAGTCCTTCAAGATATCCTCAGTAACAAAATGATTAAATACAGGCCAGAAGATCTACCTGTTATTGGATTCATAATTGTATGAAGGATTGCAGCCAGAGAATACTCATAAATGGTTCCATAAAAGCTCGGAGAATATTGCCAAGTGAAATGCCAGCGGGCTCTTTTCTGGGACTTCTGTTGGTTCAATACTTTTATTAATGATATGAATAAAAAGATAGAGGGCATCATTATCAAAGTTTGCAGAAAACTGTAAAGAGGATTGGCATTTGCACAGAAAAATATCTAAACTGGATGGAGTAATGGAGTAAACAAGCAGAATGAATTTTAACACTGAGAAATGCAAAATCTTGCATCTGAAAAAATGAAAAGCACGATATAGGTTAGGGAACTTAGTTCAGTAATAATACCTTCAAAAATGATCTAGATGTTCTAACTGTACTTCAGTATCACCCAATAGGATGATGCAGCTGATAAAAAGGCACATGTTGTTTAGGGATGTATTAATCAGATTAAGAATGCAGCTATGGAAACTAACTGTTCCACTTTACTCTGTCTTGGCCAGGACTCACTTAAAACATTGTTCCCAGTTCTGAACGCCATGGAATGAAAAAGATTCCAATAAGCTAGAGCAGCGGCCCCCGGAGTAGTTCTGTGGAGAGAGATTTTTCCGTGGATCGAAGGGGGACGTGGTTTTTGTGCTGCCTGCATCCCGCAGATGTGGTTTCACTTGGTTTGGTTTGGTTTGGTTTGGTTTATTTGGATTTATATGCCGCCCTTCTCCAAAAGGACTCAGGGCGGCGTACAACATTAAAAAACACACATCCCAAAAGTTAAAAAAGATTAAATCCATATCCAAAAAAACCAAACTGATTTTTTTTTAAAAAAATACATTTAAAATAAGTTAAAATTAACAGGCCAGGCCGGCTTGCTGGAAAAGCCAATTTTTTAGGGCGCGTTGGAAGGACCGGAGGTCGGGGATTATGCGAAGCTCCGGGGGCAGCTCATTCCAGAGGGAAGGCGCTCCCACAGAGAAGGCTCTCCCGTTTGTGTGGCCCAGTTTCTGGCATGCCATGGACTGGTTTTGTCCGCAGACCAGGGTTTAGGGACACTTGATCTAGAGAGAGTTTAGATAAGGACTATCTAAATAATGAAAGAACTGTCTTATGAGGGATGGTTAAGGAACTGGGAACGAGGTGTGTATAAAGAAGAAATGGTTGAGATAAGATACCTTTCAAATATCCAAAGGTTATTTATATTTACCCTCTTTTGCTAGAGAGAGCATCAATGGGTTGAAACTGCAGGAAAATAGATTCTGGGTATATATTAAGAGCAATTTCCAGATGGTAAGGGTTGTTAATCAGTGAAAAGTCTGCCTCATGAAGTGGTACATTATCTTCACTGGAGGTCTTTAGAGACAGACTGAACAGCCATCTGTCCAAAATGCTTTAACAGAACCCAGATCAAGCAAGAAATTGGACTAGATCTGAAGTCCCTTTCAGCAATTCTATAAGTGTAACTTATTTAGAGAAATCTTACATTTCCTTTTAAGAAACAGAATAATAGTAGCAGCAACATCATGAATATACAGTCATATATGCATACAAAATCCTTCGAATTTCTGATTGCTTATGAAATTTTATCTCGTTCCCTTAGACAAAAATAATAGAACATACAGAAGACTAAATGTTAAAATTATAGCTTTAGGAAAGATTTAATTCAGTTAGACAGTAATCACATATGCAATTCACAAAATGGAATGATTTAAACTGAAATACTAAACAATTACTTTACATTAATATATACTGCCCTGAATGCTCACAAAGCAAGAATTTTAAAAAAATATATAACATGCATATATAATAGGCAAAAAAAGAAAAAGAACTAAATAGCTCTTAGTTGAACAGCAGATCTCCTTCAAATGTATAAATATACCTTCACCTTTTCTGCTTCCATTTAGATCATGCAATGCACATACACACACACACAAACACACACGTCTGTTATAAATTCAGTAACATACAAAAATGTTATTCAATTATGTTTCCATAATTATGTTTCCAGTATATAAATGTTTGTATGCATGAATGGACATTTTTATGTGGGTTCAAAGTTCTGACTAAAGCAGGGCAGGCTACACAGGTTCGTTGGGTTTTGCAGCCCCTTTTAACTGTTTGCAAAGTTTGGAAGAATCAGTTTGCGTATCAGCCAAATTTTAGTGGAAAGCACTTTCACTTTTTCAGTTCCTAGAAAGTGAGTTTATATTCTTTTGTGGGGGCAGTTTGTGCCTCTTCTTTTGCAGCTTGTGTTTTACCCATTCTGATAATGTGCCTAGCAATGTGCATTCCTGATATATAAGCACATCTTTATGTTATTAATTAATAGGCCTTCTGTTTATCTGCCTAGGTTAAGAAAAAAGCTTATGAAATGAATTGGCAATTTACCATCACTTACAATTCAGAAACCTGACAAGCAACCTTGGATTGTCTCGTGATCCCCAGACAAATAAAACTTAGCTTTTGCTTTTCTTCCATCTATTTCTGGCACATGGAACTTTTCCTTTTCAGAACTCATCTGATCCGTGGCTTCTGCTCTTAAGCACTTTGGTGAGTCTTTTCCCAATCTCACCAGAAACCCATAAATCCTAATGCCTGTTAAACAGACCACATTATTATTGGATAGAAACCAAAAAGACCTACTGGAACCATCCATTCAATGCAATTTGGATCCTTTAGCTGCCTGTCAGATCCTCTAGTATTCAGCTTCTCCTTGGAACCCTTTCTGATCGTTTGGCATTATTTTGGATCCTTTTAAGACTTTCTCCTTTTCTTAAAAATACCAAAGCCCTACCTACCTCAACTTATCCTATGAGAACTATGTCTGATGCGAAGCTAAACTAACATCTATTCCCAGCAGATTATCAGAAAAGCAAAGTAAAATTAGAACAAAGTTTATTTGGACTTCTTTCCCTCTTCCAAGTCCATCTTCCAAATTCTCTGTCTGGAATATGAATGGATGCAGAGGTAAATTGGAGGTAAAATATTAAGGTAGGAGATATACTTGATCAGCCAACACCAAAGCCATGGCAACTACAAGTTTTCCACAATAGAGTATTTCTCTTTTGTTTCTTCTTTGAAAAGTAGTCTCAACTTTTCTTTTCTTTTAGCTCTCACAAATCAATCTGTTAAGATTTACTGTAAGATTCAATCATTATAAAGGTTTGCCACAGACTTTGATCAAGTTGAATTTGCTTAACATACACCCCTGGGAGGTAGGCATGAGAGAAACAGGCAGGCTTTTCTCAGCATACACTATGTACTAAGGTACATGCTCTAGGAAGCTAAAACTATGGTGTATATATAAAATGACCCATTTTAATTCAATGAAGGAAGGAGAAAAATGCTTACATTAATTGTTCTCGTCAGTAATTTTGCTCAATTATATTTAGCAAATGCAGGAAGTATAATTTTGATAACTTAAATTATTTATCAGAAATGGTATTGTTTCAGGTTGGATCTAATACTTATATAGCAATAATTCTTTACTTCTGCTCTTAACACTGTAAAGGACATTTCATTTGTATTTATTCAGAACTTTATTAGTTTCGAACTGTTCCAGATCTTAACTAACATTGATATATTTTTCAACAATTTCATGGGTGTTTGCACGTCCATACAAATGTATGGCTGTTAACTGAAATGGAAATTTTCTGCAGGCATGTGACCTGAACATTCTTTAGCATTTTAAACCCATTCCCATTTTAAAACATTGTAGCTGTGATCCTGGCCTTCGTAAGGAAGATGAAGATTATTCTGTGTAACTATTTGTATTCATAATCTTGTACAAGCCAGTTCCATTTCACAGAGGCAAAAGCATACCTTAGGACTAAGCTATCTAATTTTGAGCTTGTGTAAAGTGAAAAGATGTATGTATGGCATAGTTAGAACAAACTTCATTAATTAAGTGGAAGAATCCGTCAAGGAATATGGGACCAAAAATATGATACATATTAAAACAGTGATCATAAGCCTATTTGCAATTTGTTTTCTTATTTCTGTTAGCAATTAGCTACCAGTGACTTTGATGTTCCACAAATGGAAGAGCTATTTCTAACTTAGCCTTCTGCTGGAACAAAAAAGGATGTGGCTGAGGCTTTACAAAATCTCTTGAATAAACTTTCATGGGTACAAGAAACTGCATGAAAAAAATGATTTCCCTTCTGTTTAGAGGAGCATCCTGTTGTTAGAAGTCCTCTGTGAAGACATTCATATGGAGCATTAGTTAAGTTCTGTTAATTTTTCTGATTCCTACTATATGAAAGAAAATCAAACCCAGAAAGCATTCAAAAGCAACATTTTAAATGGAAAATGCAAGAGATTATAAATTGTATTGCAATCATAAACACACATTATTTTTTAAAAAAAGACTGGAGCATTATTTTACAGAGACATGGTTAAAAGCTTTTTTTTTTTAAGGAAACAAGATTTGGTTTTGAAACATATAGTGTGAAAGAAGTCAATAACCTCAGTAACTAAAGAAACTTTAAGTATAATAGCAATTTTGGTTATTACCATTTAGAGATAATTAAGTACAAAAAAAAGAGTTTAACTTAGGGGGGAAATGCCTCCTTATAAAAATATATGTCCAATTTCCTAGTAATTGGGTTTCTGAGCTGAGAAGCTATTCAACATGGAATAGACATACAGAAGTCTCTACAATCATTTAAATTCTCTGTCTACTGATACTGTTGACCATCAGAAGAAATAATTAGTAGATTATGTCCGGAAAATATTATCCTATCAGTACAGTGCCTGACTTGAAATAGCTCATATAAAGCAACTCATTGATGCCATGCATACTCACTGTCTTGAGATATGACACAACACACACTACACCCTTGGGGAGTTTCTCCTCTGTTCGTAAGCAGCATTTCACATCTGTGTTTGACAGAAGCACAGAAGAGCATACTGTTCAACATTCCTACCAAATGCAGGCTGGGCAGGTGAAAAGTTAAAGCAGAACCGGAAGACCATTTTTGTTGAACCTACCTTTTGAGATAACGTACTTCTTCGATATACTGGATTTTTTTAAAAAAAAAAACAGAAACAAGTTTTCACTATTGGAATTCATATGCAAAAGCAGATGGGATTTACTGGGTGTTCTAGCTTTCAATTAATATTTGATAAATGCTGAACACTTGAGTTAACTAGAATTGATGTCTTTGCCTCTATTGTTTAAAAGATGCAAAGTCCAGTTCTTGTTCTGTTAGCATCTTAAGAGAAGAATAATCTAAGTATCACTTACAGAGTCAACCCAAAGGATATGGAATAACTGGGAGTAAACTGGAAGCAAGCACAAGATGAAGCAGCACCAGCAAATGAGGCAGCCACACAGACAGTAGAGAAAAAGAAATTGGAAAGCTAGTGTGCAGAATGCATTTCTAATAGAAAAAGCTTCCTACCTGGAGAGTCAGTCTCAGTATTTGGAGAGACTGCATCCACAAATTATCGATCATCTGCTAGGTAAGTTTGTCTTTTGAATAAAATAATTTAGCTTTTCTCATAAAAATAATACTGCTTTAGTTTGTCATACCAGTGATTTCAAACCTGTATGGTGATCTGTTTGGGTTTTGCTCCATTTGTCAGACTATTCAAATAACTGATTTTATATGCTGTTTTTAAAATCAATTACATTCATTTAATTGGGTTTGCCTAGAACTGTTTGTCAAGATTCCAGTTCTCTATTACTGTTTATTTAAAGCTGGGAAATGAACAAATAATACCCACATATATAAAACTAAAGCATTGTTATGATTTACCAAGTGATACTTATTGTACTTCAGTAATTAATGCTAAACTATCAAAGCAGAAACTAGAGTAACATTATTACATTTTAAAGAGGCATTTTATTAAAATAAGAGCCGTGCTTAAAATATACCCAGAAAAGCAATCCAAAGCGTCAGTTATGGTTAGCTGTGATACTATAGTAACTGATGTGAAAGCATAGTGTTAAACAATGCCAGCTTAACATACAATTTAAATGTAAGTTGAATATAACAGTTCTGCAGCTTTAATTGCCTTATAAACAAAGCTCAAGAATGTACATTTATATCTAAATTAATCAAATAGATAAGCAGACTAGAAACATAAAAGAGACAGAGATATCTATTAAATGTTTAAAATGGGGTATGCAAGCTGTATATATCACAGATAAAATTTAGAATATGCAAGTTCTACATTATTTTTTTTAAAAAACCCTATTAATCTTAAGGCTGGCAGCCTAGTGAGATTCTTGTTAAAAGCATTTGTACCGGGAAAACACTTAAGTATTTATCTTTCCAAGTAACAAAACACCTTATCCAAATTATATCACACGGAAAAAATATTTTCACTTTAAACAATGCATTTTGCTGATTTTAATTATATGATTTTGCTCTCTCCTATACTTTGTAATATTGTGATTTACCCTCTCTTTCCTCATCTTCTCAACTGCTTCGCCTTCTTCCTTATCAAGTACAAACACACATATGCTCAAAGCATTATGAAGTGCTTAATAATGATGAAGTGAACATGATGGCTGGAGGGGACAAAAAATTGCCCACCGCCTGACCAGATGCTCAGGATCCTACCAGGCTGTCAAGCTACAGTCACATTTAAAGGTGTATAGATGGTTTATAATCCAATTAACACTTACACTATATGTATGTATTCCACCCACCAATGTCTTTTCCCATAATAAAAAGTAAAGTCTGATTTTCTGAGTTTGCTTGCCCAACTGTTCACTGCAACATGTGCAAGGAAGTTTATTAGTATGGGGTTTTGGGGGATGTCTGAACTCCAGAAGGGTTAGAAGTGTTTATGTTTGTCTCTACTTTCATGAGAGGGTTCTCTTCAAATTACAAATAGTGTTCTTTGTTGCTTAGAGCTCCCTTGAAGCAGGAAAAACATAACTTGTGTGAACATGAGACTATAATTTACCAGTCTTGAACTTAAAACCTAACATCTAAAGTGGCAAAGCTTTTTGTAGCTTAGTTATAAGCATTAAGCTGCAGAAATTTTTAGGAGACTGAATCACTGCAACTACTGTAAGTAAGATGTCAGAAACTAAATCTCTAAGGCAATCTTCAAAAGGTTGCTCATTGCCAGAAGGGAAAAGGATAATACGTTTTAATAGATGATTACTGTTAAACAATTTACCCAAGAATCAGGTTACTTTTCCAAATTATTAAAACCCATATATTCTGTGCATAAAACAAAATATCCTGTGTGAAGTACTAAAATAGCCCTATTTATTTCAGAAATCTCATATAATTTATACTTCCATTTTATCAAATGCACCATTTAAACAAAAGCAACAATGAAACAAAAACAACATTAATAATGTAGCCATGTATTTTAATGGCTACCTCTTAAATTTAATGGCTATTTCTTAAATTTAAATTATAATATTAAACTATTGAAACAATTAAACTGTTGAAAGTTATCAGTTAAGGAACTCAAAATAAAATCCTGTTTTCCCTTAAGGGTTTGTTCACACAAAAACACAGCATTAATCTGGTAGACTCACCACCTGTCCAAGTTTCTCATAAAGTGGAATGAACAGATTACAGGCCATGTCACCTCAACCAAACACACGATCAACAATCTAAATACATCCGACTATCTTGGGCTAACCACAAAAAAATTTTTAATAAGAAATATGGACTTCAAATGGTCCTTATACAATTTCCAAATACAACAATGACTTTTGCCTAAATCAAAGAGTACTGTAACTATCCCTTAAAGCAATATTTCATCAAGACATAGAATATATGAAATAATTCAACTGAAACAACCAATAGTTCACTTATCATTAGCAGAGCATTAGATGTCCATAAATTCAAGTTCGTTATTTCAACAGAAAAATCATGAAATGCCCTTGTTTTTTTAGTCTAGTAATGGAACAGTTTGTGGTTACATATTACCTCCAATTATACCCGCAAAAAAGATTTTCTGGTTGTCATACCAGACCATTTTTAAAAAATTATTGGTTGACATACATTTTAAAGTTTTGCAACTTTACAATAATGTTCACTAATGTATTATTGTTTTATGATATTAATGGGCATCTTAAAATGTAGTTAAAATATATACATAGTTGTAGTTGAAATATATACATATATTCAAAATTATTGTTCAGTCTTCTCACATCTATAACACTTCATCTAGAAACAGTTAACATATTTTAAAAATAAAAGAAATTGGCAAAGGTATGTGATGCAGAAGAATCCAAGTAATGGTACCGAAAAGAAGAAAACATATTCAGAATGCAGAAACCAAAGCATATTTAATGATGATGTAGAAATTTCAGAAAAATTAAAATAGAATTTAGCAAATATATCACATATAAAATGTAATCTAGTTATTTAAAATTCCAGCTTTTCTTAGTTTCATCTTAATGGAAAATGTTTGTTTTTGCAATTTACAACTCTAGGAAGGAAAAAGATTAATATAATTTTGGCCAGAAGAAAAACCTTTTCTTCAAAATTGAATGAAAAAAAGACAGCTGTAAGAACCTACCACTATTACTACCATTGTCAGGATGGATGAAAATTATGTATAAACATTGTTTCACAATACAGAACACGTCTACTGTTGATAAAAGAAATTATAGTATAGGCTAAAGTTTAAGACTATTGGCATTGTTATTAATACTCCTGAACAGCTTTTCATTGTGGAACGTATATCAGTGGGATTGTAGTACCAAGAACTAAACCAAACAATTGGAATACTCATTCACTGGTTAGGCTCACATAATGTTAAATCCCAGTGCTACTATTTTTTAACTATGCTTGAAGATAACGTAAGCAAATCATACTTGCATGTTCAAATTGGACTACTAGTTTTGATCATTGTAAATAACCTGCACCTAAAATTATACAAAAAAAGAAAATATCATGCAGTAAAAGTATTACTAAGTTTGCTTAAAAATATGCTATATTTTTCGTATGAACTTCTTTAGCAGGCCCAGAACAAATATTACATTTTGCTTCTTCAAATTGAGCAAAGCAGAATAACAGGAATAGAGAAATAGAGATACACAATTTCTCATCATAAGAGGAAGCTATATTTTCAAGAAAGAGAAGTAAAATTTCTTTCCTCCAGAAAAAAACCCCTTTCATTTATTGTATCAGCATTTCAATGCATAAAACAGATAACCCTTTCGCACATACAAAGCACAGAATAGGATAAGGTGAAAGTAAGTGGATATTTTAGGTAAGCACCATTTTTTAATGAATAAAAAACAAATTAATAATATAACACATCTTCTGTTACTATTTTGTATCAGATTTTGAGTGGCAAAATGGTATTTTACAAGATTATACTGTAAGTAAACGTAAGACTGAATTCTAATTTTAAATAATTTCTGTTTTGAATTTGGAATAGTTTCTTCTTTTTATTAAACAGAAAGCATAACTATTTAACGTGTAACTGCACACCATACAGTTACTCTTTGAAAAGCACAGTCAAATGTCTATTATGCTTTTTGATTCTCACCCAAAATATTCAAGTGAAGAGCATAAATCAGTATCTTCTCCCCTCATGGTATCAAAACCATAAGGTAAATTTAAGAGTTTCCTCCTGATTTATGAATTAATCCCTGCAGTTTTCTTTACCTTTTTATAAGTGGATTGCCACTGCTTCCTTCCTTGGGCTGAGACTGACTGACTGGCCCAAGATCACCCACTTGGTTTCTTGCCTAAAGTGGGACTAGACCTCAACAGTCTCCCAGTTCTTGGCCTCATACCCTAAGCACTACATAAACCTGCTCCCTATCAACTGGTGTATCACAGGGAAAAAAATCTACAAATATATTACAATAATAATACCATACAATACAATAGTAGAGTTGGAAGGGACCTTGGAGGTCTTCTAGTCCAACCCCCTGCCTAGGCAGGAAACCCTATACCGTTCCAGACAAATGGCTATCCAACATCTTCTTAAAGACTTCCAGTGTTGGGGCATTCACAACTTCTGGAGGCAAGCTGTTCCACTGATTAATTGTTCTAACTGTCAGGAAGTTTCTCCTCAGTTCTAAGTTGCTTCTCTCCTTGATTAGTTTCCACCCATTGCTTCTTGTTCTGTCCTCAGGTGCCTTGGAGAATAGCTTGACTCCCTCTTCTTTGTGGCAACCCCTGAGATATTGGAACACTGCTATCATGTCTCCCCTAGTCCTTCTTTCTCTTAAGCTAGACATACCTAGTTCCTGCAACCGTTCTTCATATGTTTTAGTCTCCAGTCCCCTAATCATCTTTGTTGCTCTTCTCTGCACTCTTTCTAGAGTCTCCACATCTTTTTTACATCGTGGCGACCAGAACTGAATGCAGTATTCCAAGTGTGGCCTTACCAAGGCATTATAAAGTGGTATTAACACTTCATGTGATCTTGATTCTATCCCTCTATTGATGCAGCCTAGAACTGTGTTGGCTTTTTTGGCAGCTGCTGCACACTGCTGGCTCATATTTAAATGATTGTCCACTAGAACTCCAAGATCCCTCTCACAGTTACTACTATTTCAAAAATATTGAAAACTACCACTGAATCAATTCAATTCAAAAGAACTAAATTTTTTCATAATAAAAGGTCATTTTCTAACCTTTCTATCTACTTCTGTTGATGAGTTTATCAACCATCCCTCACTTTTCAAATTTAAATAAAGTGTGCTATTAAAATATCAGTTTTAAGTGAAAGTTGTCATAAAAAATTCACACAAAACTTATGTTTCCATTAAAATCAGGAAATGCATCCAATGATTAACACTAAACAGTATTACAAATTATATTTGTATCAAAATATTTCAAGAAAAAATCATTACCAAGACTGTAATGACAATCTGTCAACAACTGTAAGAGATCACTTCTTTAAATAAAATAGAATATATTTTAACAAGAAATACGTATGAGAAATCATTGGGTTAAATTCACTGAAAGCAAAATCTGCTTATCAAAGATGGAGCCAACTTTCCATCAGGGAGCAAAGAGAAAATGTTATTATTTTCTGATTGTACTATTTATTATTAGATTTATATCCCACCTTTACTTAACAACTTAAAGCAACATATATAATTCTCCTGCCTCCTATTTTCTCCACAAAAACAACCGTGTGATGTGGATTGGGTTGAGAGTGAGTAACTGGTTGAAAATCACCCAGGGAGTTTTCATGTCTTAAGGAATGACAAGTACTCAAAATCTCCTACTTTCCAGTCAAGTGCCTTAGCCACTTAAGGCTGGACTGGTACTCATAAGATTGAAATATTTTGGCTGTCTCCCTAGAGGTGAAGATAGTCAGATAGGTGTGTGTGGGAGTGGGTAGGGGGCAGAAATTTATTCCCAGATGTTTGTTTTTTCTACTGCTTTAGACTCACGTAAAATTTTCTATATCCTGGCTTCTTCCAAACCAGTGAAACCTTGAATGCACCATTTGCAAATTCAAAGATTCAATTTATGCCCACTAGAATTTACTGATATACTGTTGTGGTGTATACTTTTCTCTTTGTATATTGTTACTGTATTTATTACCAACAATCCAGGACACTGTGGTAACTTCAGAAAAACATTATAAAATTCTAGTATGAGGACTGAGGTTATCCAGTGAATGAATGTACTCAAGTTATTGTGTATTTTAATAGAACAGCACTCAGGGGATTTTTTTAAAAAAAGCCTTATATATATCAAATATATGAATGTTATTTCAACATTGGAGCTTGCACTATAATTTCTTCTATCAGCAGGAGATACATCATATTGGTGGGATCAATATTCACCCTGCCACATACATATTTTCTCTAGAATCATTGCATTGCAGCATCTTCACTCAGAATATTTTTACAGATTTAAACAGATACTTAGTTTTCTGATATGAAAATGCATGATGTGCACAGCTTGGGCACTGTATACACATTTATGTTTTCAATTGAATTTCAGTTAAAATGTTCATTATTGTTTATTATCTTACTTATTGTTTATTATCCAAAGAGACAAACTGTGAAAATGGAATAAATAGTTTTTACAAGGAAAAAAACTAAGCTGTTCAAAACTTTTCATTATAGCAAAAGATATAGTAAAAGGCAATGATATATTAAATGGTTTCAGATGCATATGTTTATGCACAAACAGCACTAATTCTAGTCAATGTGCACAATAATATTGTTTTTTTATTTATCAAATTTCTAAACCACTTATCTTACTAAAGTGATTTTGTGCAGTTTACAAACAACATCATAAAATATAAAGATGTAACTAAAGAGCCCAGGTAAAAGCAATTAAAAACAAGGTTGAAATTTACAAACTAAAAATAAAAAATCAAACTTAAAAATAGCCACCAGTCATCCCTGGGATTGCATAACACTCTTTGACTTTCATGCTATTTGGCAGAACCAAGTCTTAACACTCTTCTGGAAGGTCAAAAAAGTGAGGGGCTTGCCTCACCTCTGGACTAAGATGTTCCAAAAGGCAGGGTCAATGGAAGAGAAGGTCTCTTCTGAGATCCCGCTAGTCCAAATTCTTTAACCAACGGGATCTGCAGCATGCTCTCCATGTCTAACTAGGTGGGATGGGTCAATGTAATTGGAACAAGACAGTTCTCAGGTAATCTGGTCATGCCATGAAGGTTTTTAAAACTGATAACCAACACCTTAAAACAAACTGGAACCCAGTGCAGTTCACATAGCAGAACTCTAGGATGCACAACTCTAGGAGAATCCAGAACTGCTCGCACCACTCTATTCTGCACTAGTTGCAGCTTCTGGATAATGTTCAAAGGTAGCCCCAGGTAGAGCACATTACACTAGTCCACTCAGGAAATCACCAGGGTATGAGTTACTGAAAGGAGCACTTCTCAGTCCAGGAAGGGGAGTAATTGGCACACAACTGAAGTTGAACAAAGGCCTTTCTATGACTGCCATCTGCTCTTTGAGCACCAAGCTCTATGGCAGGGCTGTCAAACTCCCGGGCCACAGGCCAGATGTGTCATATGCCCACGCTCAGTTTAGCAAAGGAGGCAAAAGTCCCGATACACCACGTGATGCTGTCGTGATAATGTAAGTTTGACACCCCTGCTCTATGGTATCCCATAAAACAGGGGCCATGGGCTGGACCTATCATTACCTTTAAGTGCCAATTAAAGGAGGGAACTAAATCAGTACAAGATTGTGCCACTAACCCCCAGTTTCGTAGAGTTCACCCAAAATGATACTGTGGGAAATCAGGAAAAATAAATAATTTCATAGTGAGCCATATGTATTCCCCTTCTTTGAATGGTGTGAAATTCTAGGGCAATACTTGAATGTATTACTTATAGAGACTAAATGAAATTGTATTATTCTTTTGCAATCTTATACAGATTACTATCCAGATGAGCTAGTTCTATTTTATGCAAGTCTACATTAACAGAATCTTGTAAGTCTGAAGACAAATCTTCAACCATCTGAAAGCCTGACATACTAAGGACAGTCCCTTCTGACCCTCTTTCGCTGCCAATTTTACAGCTATTGCCTATTCACGCTTCTTTGATTGTTTGCTAGGCAGCATGTCTGCACCCATCCCTCAGTCTTTGTCACATACCATTACACATTAAAAGATGCACATTGCTTTCTTTCAGATTTCTACCTTCAAGTGTGGGGATTTCCAAATCTGTTGAATTTGAATGAATATCTTCATATATAATGCTAGAGATGTTCACAGCTGTTAGCTGGAACATTAGTTCCAAGAATAGTCAAAAGGAATCTGATACCTGATATGGGAAATTTGCTGCTGACTCTACATCTCTCCTCTCAAATGTCACCCCAGCTACCCAGCCATAAGACAGCCACTCCATCTAAAAGTGTGACAATTGCAAGACTGTCATTACAGGAGCATATACAGGCAAACCCTACAGACATTTCAACCAGGCTACCTTGCTCTGAGGACTCCTTAAAGGGAAGCATATTGATCTGAACCAAAAATTGTGTTGCTTCCTTTATTGCAGGTGTCTAAGCCTCAATTTGAGTGATTCTCTGAACAAGGTATCAGAATAAATAGCCAAATTAGACAGCGGTTTTGCTTCCAGAAACTCCAGAGTAAGGCTAACACATAGTTCCAGAAGCCATGCTGACTGCTTCTCATTGGGCTCAGTAAGTTGCCATTCCTGGAGAAGAAATGGAAGGAAAATAGTGAAGAGGCCTTGGTCCTAATCTACAACTCTGCAGCTGGTTCACTGCACCTAATAATGTTAGCCCTAATTAGATCTAACAACAAAATACCAAATAAGCAACCTGGGCCATTAACCTATGAAATGATCAGCTAGGAGTAACTACCATCACATCATTAGCTAGTGATCATATTAAATAAACAACTGTGCCTAAATGTCTAAAATTTTACCTGCTTTTTGCTGAAAATGTCTGATAGAACATCTTAGTGTACCTCATATGTGAAATCCAATGTTTACGAGCATCTCCTGTTGAAAACTATTGCACCGTGAAACCTGGGTAAACTTTTCATTTAATGTGGATTTGTTGACAGAACTGCAATGGTATTTTGCTTTAGATCAGTAAAAAATGGAAAGTCAAATAGCACAAGGTATTTTTCTATACTTTTATTGCAACCGCAGTATTGAGTTACAGTTGGCAACCCAGAGAGATACAGTTCAATGATAGATACATTAATGGCACTCATTTAGGTTGGGTGACAAAAGGCAGCAAATCCAACTGCTACTATATTTGCCAGTTTTTAAAAAATTAGCATTGTCCTTCCGTAAGTGCATGTTCTCCCACTATTATTCTTCATTCTTTTGTAAATTTCACACCATAAGTATAACTGGGGGAGGAGGCAGAGAGTACCAGTTGCCATAGCACAGCACTGAATTTTTTCAGTTAGGAAAATTAGCTGTTCTAAAAAAGGCACCGAAGAAGCTAAAATGAGCTCTAATACAAATATTTATTAGCAATACCATCCCGTATCAAAATGTAGAATTTGTCCAGTACAAGAAGCTAAAATGTTGGTTCTCCTGATATTGCTCCCTTGACCTAATGGTACAATCGAACAGGATATAATTCAAAAAATAAATCTGAAACATTTATTAAGTGACAAATAATTAAATCATGCAGATTCAGGATTGAGATATAGAAAATAGAACAATTGATACATATAATGATCAAGAAAAACAATAAATTCATATGAGAGTCAAAATAGTATACAATTCAGATATAAATACAATAATCATTATTCAAGAATTAAAAGTTCAGATTTATTTATCAATTCTTACTGATAAATGTGCATTAGGAATAATGTCCACTGAGCTTAGCAACTCAGTAAAATAAATAGAATATATATAATTGTGAAGTAGTTTTGCTTCCCCCTTCCCAAACCTTTCTATTTTGTAAGTATTTTTCCTTCATTCTGCCTGTCACACCAAAATGCAGTTATTATTTCTGAAATGACAGTACAATGGGAATTGAAACTTGTAAAAGCCCCATTCATTGTTTGGGAACTGGCACAATCGTAAGAATTCCCAGTGAATACTCCAGACTTGTAGAACTCTTACTTAAAAATAATAGTCAACTCTGTAACTTATTATTTAACAGTAGTTGCTGAGGGACATGAATGAGAGGATAATGTTGTGTCTGCTCTCTATTTGTGAGTATTCCATTGGCATCAAGCTAGTTACTGTGGCAACAGAGTGCTAGTAGGAGTATGCCAAATGTTTCAAGCTTGAAATAGCTCACCTTAGACTTTACAACCTCAGGATAAAACACCTGTACACTGAGAGTTGTATCACTACTTTAGGGAAAAAAAACAGGTGTATTCTACTGACCTAAGGACAAAAATAAAGCTGCAGGAATGGTTTGCTTTCTAAATTGCAACAGGATTGGTAGGATTTCATTCATTCGGCAAATATTTTAGCCAATAAAAGAGCCAACACAAGTTTCCATACTTGCTGTGCACATATCACAAGTGTTCCTAGTGCTGCTGATTAGCAACACTTTAGATTGACAATGCTAAATGTAAAAACTAAACAAGCGGGCTTTCTTTGGTATGTTGAGCTTTGGTTGGTTGACATTCTGAAATGCACAAGTGTGAATGTTACTGCTACACGTGCTTTATTTTGGAAGCAATTCAGTGGCAAACATGAGCTGCTTTCTGGGAGCTGTTGCAGGGCAAGTTGATCATGCAGAAAAATGTGCCAGGCATAGGAAGGCATTAGAAAAAAGCCTCCTATAGCCATGATGGGTGGTTTTGCATCCTTCAGTTGCCATTGTTTCTTCATGAGCTTAACGTGGATGTTGTAATGCAAAACATGTTCTTCTCAAATGGGCATTTTAAATAGAGTAAGTTGATGGATTTAATAGATTTTGCTTTAGTGGACTTCAGATTTAACAGACAATTTGCTTGATCCACAGGATCATTGGAGTTGGTAACATCTGGTGTCTAGACTATTATTTACTGTATCTCTGTGGCTCTTTGTTGCCTCTGGCTTCTGTGTTAGCCTAGTCTTAGAATGCTGGGCAATCTTTTTTAAAAAACTCTTTTCAGACTCTGATCCACACTACCTACGTCTTTCCTTGTCCGCTACTTGTCCTTGATCTAGCCAGTTGTAGTTGTCCAATTGGTTTTGATGGCAGAAGCAGCACCTGAATCTTTACAGATTGGGCAGCTTCTTAATCCTCTGCTTAGGTTTACATTGCTTTTGAGGGTAGGGAGAAGTTCTCAGATCATTTGTTGTTTGATGGATCAATGTCTTTGCAGAACCCCTTCTTTATCTAATCCATTAAACTGAGGATTAACATGACACAAAATGGTTTTTCTTATGTTCTTGGGCAGGTCAAAGTTTGTCAGCACAACTCTCTTCCTTCAAGAAAAAGGAGGTATGATTTTTAATGTTCACTTATTTCCTATGGGGTCCTTGGTGCTCCCTGAGCTTGGTTGTTTTCTTGCAAACTGATGATGTTACCTAGTTTGGTAATGAAACATCTGCAAGAAAACCATAATTACCACATATATCATGAGTAGCTTTAAATGAAGTGCCCATTTAAGACTTTATTGTAAACTGGAACATCAACTACAATGGTCCCTGTCCTATTTAAATTTAAAACTTTTGATGGAGTTTTGTCTTTTCTTAGTTTCAAAAGTCATCTCATTTCAATTATATGTCTTATATAAATTTAATAATTTAAAATTGGGTTAGATTTTCATAGATGAATATTATTAAATTACATTTATTCTACCAATTTTTATCACATTGATGTATAAATTCTTCTATATTAATTGCCCAGATCTCATCTGAAATATTTGGTCTTCATTTAATTATCTCATTTCTTTCAAAATTAAACAATGAAAAAGCAGAGTGATGTTCAAAGGTTACAAAGATGAAGAGGAAGTTGGCAAAGGGAAATAGTGTGAAAGTAGAATAGATAATTAATATGAAGTCTAGTATGAATGAGAGGACAAGTGGCAGTAAAACAATCAAGCAACATGACACTAGAGGAGTCCTACTGAAAACTATGCTTGGTTCTTAATCAGTTGCTTAGGCAGGCACAGGTCACAACAATGTGTTCAGCACAACTTCAGAATTCATACTGAATAATTTATCATATTTGCTCTTTCAACAGTAATAAGAACAAATTGTGCTACACATAGTCTATTATGCTCATTAAGGAAAAGTAAAATTCCCTTGTTCCAGACTGAAGCATTCAGATTCAATTTTAGCAGATGTGACAGCAAAGGGGACCTGCAACATTTGCATATATATCAATACAAGTAGATACAAAATGTGCCTTTAAAATGTGTAATAACAAAGGATCATATTGTAGAACAATGTGAAAATGCTTGATTAATAAAGTCTAATTTGCATATTAATTCATCATTTAAATTTAATTATGCTCACTGCTCATTTTATTTATTTTAAAAACAAAATGAGATGAATTGTAAACAGCCTCCCATATAAATGAATTAAGCATATTAAAGCATCTAGTCCAGATTGTCTGTCATTATTACACTAACAGCAAAATTCTATCATGTCTATTCAAAAGATGTTCCCAGGAATTCATCTGGGCTTACTCCTAATACAGAATTATAAACATTTAAGAGGGAAGAAAATGTCCTAACACCCACATTTATCAGTCACCCTTACCTTCTATATTATTGTCTATTGGAGGATACTATGGATGGTGTCTATCTCTGCTTCAACAGACATTTAGGAAAGGTATTTAAGATGGTGTGTGTGTGTGTGTGTGTGTGTGTGTGTGTGTGTGTGTGTTTGATTCCTGGCAAATGCCCAAACAAGTACCCAAAGTTTTCTTGGTATGATTTTAGGAGTGGTTTGCTAGTCTTGTTCTTACTAGGGCTGAGAGACAGTAATTGGCCCAAGAACACCCACCTTGCATTGTGCCTAAGACAAAACTAGAACTCAAAGTCACCAGGTTTATAGCCTGATGGCTTAACCACTACACAAAACTTGCTCTCTTCAGCTGGTACAGAATGCAGCAGCATGGCAATTATAGATGCCACCAGAAGAGCAGATGTTACCCCTCTGCTCCATGAGTTGCACTTGTTGCCAATCTGCTTCTGGATCTAAGCATTGTTCAGAAGAATCCTTATACACTTTACTCTCCAATCAGGGAAATGTCATTTCCTATCTATGGAAGAGATGCTTCCCTTGGTTTTGTTTTGTTTTTTACTTCACTAGTTTCTTCTTTCTCCAACTTCTCCCAAATCTAACTTTGCATTATAATTGTTTATAAGTGGGAACATTTGCCATTTTGTTTCTGTGCAGGATCTATAGAATCGTTTAGGAAAGAGGAGCCTAAAAAATATTCCACTCTACACGTTGGCTAACATAAAGCAGTTAGGCATATTATATAGGCTTATTTGGAACTATAGGTGTTGCCATGAATCATATATAATTGAGAACCAAAGCAATATGTAAGTATGCTCATGTATTAATCACGAGGAGTGAATACAAATGCTTATACTATTTTTATTTTATTTTATTTTTTTATTATTCGTATTTATAGACCGCCCCCTCTCCCGAAAGGGACTCGGGGCGGTGTACAGTCACTAAAATGCGTTATAAAATACATACATAAAACAGTTAAATAATTAAATACGTAGGTGGAGGAGGTTGCAAGACTGTATATAGAATAATAAATATAGTACATTAAAAACTCTAATAACCCAGGAGTTAAAATATTACCCAAAATTACCCATTAAAATATATCCACCGGGAGGTAAAAACTAAGAATGTGCCAGGCCAGCTAATCGAAACAGGTGAGTCTTTAATTTTTGACGGAAGGAACGGAAGTCAGTGGTAGTTCTAATGTCGGGGGGGAGGTCATTCCAGAGGGTTGGGCCCATCACAGAGAAGGTCCTACCCCTAGGCGTCGCCCGCTGGCACTGCCTAGTGGACGGCACCAGTAGTAGTCCCTCCCTGTGAGAGCGGATTGGTCGTAGGGATGTGTGCGGGAGGATACGATCCCGCAGGTAACTGGGTCCTGTGCCATGGAGCGCTTTAAAGATGGTAATCAATACCTTGAAACGCACCCGAAAAACCACAGGTAGCCAGTGCAGCTCGCGCAGGAGAGGTGTCACATGGGAGTATCTTGAGCTCCCCATAATCACCCGCGCGGCTGCATTCTGGACTAGCTGTAGTCTTCGGATGCGTCCCAAGGGAAGCCCCATGTAGAGGGCATTGCAGTAGTCCAGGCGAGACGTCACCAGCGCATGAGTGACCGTGCGTAGGGCGTCCCGGTCCAGTAGGGGGCGCAATTGATGCACCAGGCGAACCTGGTGGAACGCCCCCCTTGCCACGGCTGCCACATGGTCATCCATAGACAGCCGGGCATCTAGGAGGACGCCCAAATTGCGCGCCCGCTCCACAGGGGGGAGTTGTTCACCCCCTATGGCCAGCGATGGAGTTAGCTGGCTGAACCGGGGTGCCGGTAGCCACAGCCACTCAGTCTTGGAGGGGTTGAGTTTGAGTCTGTTGTCCCCCATCCAGACCCCGACGGCTTCCAAACACCGGGACATCACTTCGACAGCCTCGTTGGGGTGGTTTGGGGTTGAGATGTACAGCTGCGTATCATCAGTGTACAGATGGTATTCAACCCCAAAACCACGGATGATCTCCCCCAGCGGCTTCACATATGCATTGAACAGGAGGGGCGAGAGGACCGACCCCTGCGGCACCCCACAAGAGAGTGGCCTCAGGGTCGACCTCTGCCCCCCTGTCAACACACATTGCGTCCGGTCAGAGAGGTAGGAGCCGAACCACCGTAGAACGGTGCCTCCGACTCCCATCCCCCCCAGCCGGCGCAATAGGATACCATGGTCGATGGTATCAAAAGCCGCTGAGAGGTCTAATAGGACCAGGATAGAGGAACAACCTCTATCTCTGGCCCTCCAGAGATCATCAACCAACGCGACCAAGGCTGTCTCCGTGCTGTGCCCGGGTCGGAAACCGGACTGGCATGAGTCTAGATATTCGGATTCGTCGAGGTGTCGCGGAAATTGCTGCGCCACCACATTCTCAACAACCTTCGCCAAAAAGGGAAGGTTGGAGACTGGACGGTAATTAGCTAGTTCCGTTGGGTCCAGTGAAGGCTTCTTGAGCAGGGGCCTCACCACCGCCTCTTTCAAGGCGGTTGGCAAGGATCCCTCACCCAACGAAGCGTTCACCAGGCCCAGAAGCCAGCCTCGTGTCGTCTCCCAGGATGCCAGTACCAGCCAGGAGGGACACGGGTCCATTGAACATGTGGTGGGTCGCAGCCGTCCACGTAACCTGTCCAAATCCTCGGGGGCAACAGAGTCAAACTCCTCCCAGAGTGGTCTCACAAGACTCGCTGTTGACGGCTCGTCCGGTCCACTGAAGGGGGCCCATCCGCTCCGGATCTGAGCGACTTTGTCCTGCAGATATTCCCCAAACTCCTCTGCTCTTCCCTGCAGGGGTGCCCCCCGCGTCCTCTGTGATAGGAGGGAGCGGGTCACCCGAAACAGGGTGGCAGGGCGGTTATCGGCGGACGCAATAAGGGCGGCACAATGTCTACGTTTGGCCGCCCTTAATGCCACAAGGTAAGTCCGCAAGTAGGCTCTTACCTGTGCTCGATCAGATTCGGAGCATGAGGACCTCCACCTGCTCTCTAGACGTCTCCTGTGGCGTTTCATCACCCTCAGCTCCTCGGTAAACCAAGGAGCCCGGGTGGATCGCTGCCGCAGGAGACGTCGCAAAGGTGCAACCCGGTCCAAGGCCCCAGCCGCCGCCCTATTCCAGGCGGCCGCTAGGTCCTCCGACTGGGAGCGGGTCAGGGCTATAGGTATTGGCCCAAGCTCCGTCTGGAATCTATCCGGTTCCATCAGGTGCCTGGGGCAGTACCAGCTTAGACAGTCTGGTTCCGCCTCCTCGCAGTGGGAGGTAGCGCCAGGGAAGTTCAGCCAGAGAGATGAGTGATCAGACCATGACAGGGGCGTGATGACTAAATCCCCCATTCCCAGATCACTCGTCCACTGCTCAGATACGAAAACAAGGTCCAGTGTGTGACCACCTTCGTGAGTGGGGCCCTGAACTAATTGGGTCAGGTCCATGGCCGTCATGGAAGCCATGAACTCCCGAGCCACCTCAGAAGCCTCTCCCGTCGACGGCAAGTTGAAATCCCCCATAACCAGAAGCTTGGGGGTCTCAACTGCCGTTTCTGAGATCAGCTCGAGGAGCTCGGGCAGGGCTGCTGATGCATAGCGAGGAGCCAAGTATACAATCAGCAAGCCCCACTGCCTCCCTGGGCCCCATTTCACACCAAGGGACTCACACCCGGGTATCTGAGGAACAGTGAACTCTCTCGGCTCCAAACATTCCCGAATAACTACCGCCACCCCACCACCCTTACCGAGTGGGCATAAGATGATCCCAGGTGAGCATGAGCTCATGGACAGAAGTCTAGGGTCCTCAGTGGGTGGGGGGGCGTTCTTAGCCTAGGCCTGCTTAATCCAGGCACCACTCCGGCCTCTCCATGGCCCTAGGCCCGATCTTCCGGTAGCTTCTGCTGTTCTAGACCACCCCCGGCCATCGTCCTGTAACTCCAGACTCTGTCCTGGCTCCCTCCCAAAAAGCCCAAAAACCTCATATTCCAGGCTCTCACCCAGCGTTCCAATATACTGATGTTAAGCCTTCGGCGTCTTCTTATTAGTGCTGGCTGGTCTGCAGGCGGGGGGAGCCACCAGGGGGCGCTCGGAGATAGCAGATCTTCAGCAAGGCCCCCTGGCAGTGGCGTCTCCTCTCCCGTTCTTCTCATTGCCGCCGCTGCCGTCTCTGCCCTCCTCCCATCACTCTGCTAAACAATTAATTCCCACAACACTGTTAAATTATCTACTAAGACTGTATTACTATTCTTCTTCTCATCCTTCTTAGTACCTATCTCTTCCCAGTTATGACTATAACCATATTGCTTGTATTTTTACAATTTATATTAATTTTATTGTTTCCTAGTATGATTTGATTGCTTATTAGTATCCTATGACTATCACTAAGTGTTGTATCTTATTATTCTTGATGAATATATTTTATTTTTTCTTTATGTGCACTGAGAGCACATGCACCAAAGACAAATTCCTTGTGTGTCCAATCACACTTGACCAATAAAGAATTCTATTCTATTCTATTCCTATTCTATTCTATTCTTAAATTTAGAAGGCACTTTTTTTTGTCTAAAAGTATTATAATTGGGCTTTAAGGTTTCTTGAAATGAAAAGCTTTTCTCCACTTGTAACTTCTAGAACCTTCAGATAATCATTCAGCCAGTTGACATGATATAAAGTGTGACCCTGTTACTCTCACTTTGACAGTAACAATGGCTGGATGGCTCTAGAAAACATTCCAAGTCTCTACTGGGGAAATTAACCAAAGTAGGCATATGATCTAAAGAATAAATATTTAAAATGAAAGCAAATGGCAACAAAAATTATGAATGATTTATCATAAATACTGCTGCAATTAAGTATTCTTATGCTTTATTCTGACATGCTGATAACAGTAAATTGGCAGAAAGCTAAGAACGTTAACAACCAGACTTAAGAAGAAAAGAAAACACCAGGCTAGTTATAGTAATAAATTCATTCTGAAGGAAAAAGTCAGAGTGACACCTAAACAGATATCCTCTAAGCTCCAGAAAGGGCTATGCTTATCTTTCAGACTATTAAACTGACCCTATTATAGTACATGCTTAAAATTATGAGACAGCTCTTTAACACAACAATGAATCAGTTGGCACTTTTTGGTCTATTCTTATCACCTAAAATGCAGTAAGTATGAATAACTCACATTTTTTTTCAAAACAATACTTTTATTTAAGGATCACATCCATCTAATATGTCATGGCATTGATCATTCCAGCTATATATCTCCTCTCCTTACAATCAGACAGTAAAACAAATTCTGGAAGACAAATGATCAAATTAATAACAGATTTCTATGATGTAATTTATAGGCATAAAGTATAATAATGATTAAAGTTAGTTCCTTGCATTCTCAGCCAATAATGTATGTCATTTAATGAAAGATAGCAGTCTAATCTGCTAAAATAGTAAAGATATACATTCTTTGAAATCACAGGACTTCCAAATTCAGTTTTAAGTGCAAAAAAAATTTGACATTTCCTGCTTTTAACACAGCAAAATGTATAAAAAAGGAACAGCTTGCTTGATAAAGAAAAAAGTATGTAATGTTGGGAACTTTTAGAAAGCAAATGTTGAACAGATGGTTATGCAGCCTACAATTGCCAATTTCTGATTTTTTTTTTCTTATAAATGGCTAATATCTTGGTATATATTAAAGGGACCTGATTGATTTTGTAAAAAAATAATGCTTTTGTTCATATAACTACGTAAACCATCTAAATCATTTCACAGATCCTATTTTCTGCCTTCGGAAATTGCAGTAATTTTTTCTTTTTTTTCTCAAGTCAAATGAATTCTGGTTTAGCAGGGTTAATGCAGCTTAGTCAAGACTATTTGAAGCCTAAACTTAGATCAAGTTTTTTTCATTTTAAATCCCAAAGAAATACAATAATGAATTTCTCACAGCAATATTAGCCAAATAGCCTATTAAGTATGCCAATGAGTCCAAATGTCCAAAAGATCTATTCTTACACAATAGATCTATCTGTAATTATGCAGTTATGTACTGTGTTTCCCCGAAAATAAGACAGGGTCTTATTTTCTTTTTACACACAAAATATGGCTTGGGCCTTATTATGAGGGGAGGTTTTATTGTTTTGGGGTTGCCGGGCAGCTGCTCTCTTGCGAGGGGACTCCCAAAGAGCTGGGCACAGCCTCATGGGCGAATGGCTGTGTTGCACTGTCGCAGCAGCACAGCACAGCAGCCATGAAGCAACCACACTCATGAGCAGCCACCTGGCAAACCTCCTTTCCAGCCGGGCACAGCGCCATTCACTGACCTAGGGGTATTGGCAAGCTGCATGAGCGCCTGTCAGCTGCTGCCCAGCTCCCATGGCTTGGTGCCTTTGAAATGGTGAATGGCACTCTGCACGGCTGGAGGGGGGTTGCACGAGGAGCTGTTCCACTCTCACTCATGCACCTGCCAGCCTCACGATGCCCTGGCCAGCTCTTTCTGCAGAGCCAGAGCACCTCCACTGCCGCTGCCGCCGCCGCCACCACATGGCTTTTTCTGCGGCTTCCAAACTGAGTCTTCTGGCAGTGGGCACTCTGGGCGTACTCTCTATGGTTGTGGGACAGCTGCCGGCAGAGCGTACAACCATAGAGCATACGCCCAGAAAGGGCATTAGTTGAAGTAAAGAACACTCCAAAATCATAATCTTAAAGGCTTATTTGTCAATGACTAAGGCGTTTCCATGACTACTAACACCTTGAGAAAGGGAGGGGAATTCCATGCATACTTTTGGCCAGAGTAAAAGTCTCATATTTCTGTACTGGGATGTGAATGCGCATGTCCAGAACCCTGCCATAACGTCCTTTTGGAGAATGTGATTGATGACCTCAGCCAGAGGGGAGGAGGTACAGGGGTAAAGGTCAGACGCCATTAAATGTGATTTAGTTTTAGCTACACAGAAGTCCGTGCCAAGATGTTAATCCTAATAAACGAATGGTTTTACTTTGAATTTCGTTCCGGGGCTCGTAAATTAATTAGGGCAACTCTTGGAACCTTCACATTATTGTTTTGATGCAGTGGAATTTAATAAAACTTTATCCAAAACCTAGTATTAAGCCTGAGTGTTTTGTATTTATTTGTTACGTGTTTGCTTTTCAGAAAAGAGACAGTTTTGTCCAGTGGTTAAGGTACCAGGTTAGAAACCAGGAGACTGTGAGTTCTAGTTTTTCTTAGGCATCAATGCTGGCTACATGACTTTATTTATTTATGCCTTAGGCATAAAGCCAGCTGGGTAACCTTGGGCTGGTCACTTTCCCTCAACCCTAGGAAGAAGGCAATGGCAATGGCAAACCGCTTCTGAAAAACTTTACCAGGAAAACTGCAGGGATTTTTCTAAGCAGTCTTTGAAAATCAGACACAAGTGAACAGAAAGAAAATTATTTTAAATTATTATCCATTTGGAGTTCCTGAATTTTTACAAGATACCAAAATCAATGAATTTATATAGCTAGTATATTGTTTGAACTGTGCAGAGCTGTTTATAAAATCAGATATATTTTATTCATACCATCAACTGCTATTCATATTTTATTTGAAGACATAATACATAAAAACACAATTTGCATAGCATGCTGGTTAGTCCCAAATTCCCAAATATATTACATAAAAGACAATATAAGGCAACATCATTATCATAACTTTTAAAAAATATTGGAAGATGGTATTTCATCCACAATTCATATAGCTGAAAATGATAAAAGCATGAAAAATAGTAATGTGAAACGATGCCTTTTTTAAAAAAGGATGCTTTCTAAAAATTATGGAAAAGCTTTCTTTTATGTGCAATTGTTCTAGGATGATGCTTGTGCATTCTAATTTGAGAGCCATAGTAAAACAGTAATATTAGTATACTATAATGTAGTACTCAACTTGGGTAGAATTATCACTTAGACCAATCATAGAGCTGAATTATTTTGGGTCAGTCACTTGGGGAAAATCTTATGTTATACTATTAATATTATGGCTTCTCTTGTGTTTGTTAAGCTTCAAAGGATGCACAAAATAAAAGTATAGAATCTAGTTTGCTTAAAAAATAATTTTGAGTTATTTCATGACTTTACTCTTTTAATGGTTTTACCTTCACATTAAGTCGATGCTTAATAAACCAAGCATCAAAATCTAGCTGCCCTGCTTCTAAACATTAATACAACTTTAAAAATCAATCAATGTTGATGTATAATGGTTGGTGATATAATCAGCCAGATGTACAGATTCCACTTACTGAATCCTTCGCAAGGATCTTCAATAGGCAGATATTGTTGTTTAATGGTGTTAAACATATTGTCACAGGTTGTAAGCTGCCTTTTACAATTAATCAATGGGATTAATGGTGCTGCAGATATTTTTGGATGTTTCGTGTGCTGTCTTTGCTTTCTTTTGCCACAATTATTCTATTCCTGTGTATCAGTGTTTGTATTTTGTGATTTCCTCCATTTCCTTGGCTTCTATTCTGTTGTCTCCAGATACTACAACATCCACTATACAGACTTTTTTGTATTTCTTATTGGCAATTACTATTATTTTTGTCATGTTTGGTATATGGTATAAACAGAATGTAGCCCTGTATCTCCACTCCGTAAGAATTATATTATGGCATACATATTTAGTATGTGAAAACTGAAGTATCTGTACATTTGATATTAATACTGAAACACAAGGATATTTGTGACCTCTTTTACTGTTAAGTCTCTTAAGATATTTCTTATGTCAAAGCTTGGAGAGTCTATTTAATTCTCAAGAGATCAGAGACAAAGCTAAGAAACCAAAATATATAATCTCACATTCTCAGCAGAAAGTACAAATCCACTGAAGGTTTGGTAAAGAAACAGCAAATAAATCTCTACGTCTTAATTGAAAAATGAACAGCTTTCACAAAAAGCCAAAAGTTTTGTCCTGCATCTATATGGAAAAATAAATAGAAGCTGGAGTTTTAGAAAATAAATATTTAATTTATAATACATATTATATTTATTAAATATAAGTATGTTTATCAAATATAAATATATTTAATATAGTTATATACTATAATAAATGAAATAATATTTTTAGGGATTGGGAATGAGGAGAGAATAAATACATGTATTAGGAAGCAGATCCTAAGTAAATGTATTGGAGTATGTATTTCAGAAAAATCTTAAGTAGAACTGAACATGACCAATAAGAGAGGAGAAATTGCTTTAAAACACTATTTATCATTTAGTCATTTACATTTTTAAATTACCATGGTTTATTCAACTGTATTGTTGAGAAATATTTCATAATACAAATGGTAATGTTTGTATGCCTTTGCTTTCTTAATTAAATTAAAATATTAAAAAAATGTTTGTAAATAATGTATAACTCCTCACAGTTGAAATATATAATTTAAGCAATTAGATAATTTCTTTTATCAAAAAAAGACTGCATTCTTCCCTCACCTATACAAGAATTTTCTTATAACAATCTGCTTTGCGAAATGTTCTTATCCTTGTCTATAAATTTCTTTGTTGTTTATATTCAACTATCTTCTCATGGAGAAAATCTATGTGTTTGCTGAGAGTTGATACCAACTTGATAGCACATAATCATTGTCATCATCAAACTATCTTCAAATGCCCTTTGATAAATGATTTTCTACTGCATATGCTGAAAATGAAAATCTGGCATTTCTTCCTCGCTTTTAGTCAGTTATATAATCTAAAACTGGAATGAAAAACATCTGAAACATATCTAGTTAGCAAAACTGGAAAAAATATAGATGTTTAATTTGTAATGGTTAGTTTGTTTTAACTAAAGTATAACATTTTACACTGCAAGACCATTATCAGATAAAATTAATGCTCTTGAATTAGTATATTAATTTATTTATTTTATTTGTATGTTGCACATGCCCAAAGATTTTAACTATCTAGCAATTTACATAATTTTACTGACTAAAAACACACTCAAAAATATATAAAATTAGGTATAATATCAACATAATTAACAAGAAAATTATAAAAGATAAACAGAACTATACACATGCCAATTTTAAACCTGCATTATACCATGCCCCCTTTCTGTAATACACCTAGATCTTAACCGTTCACCAGAAATCCAGGAAGGAAAGAACAGACTGTATTCTAAAACATTTTAGTGTGGTGATTAAAAATGTCTTAAAGGATCCTGTCCGATGGCAGGATTATTTTTGACACCAGACTAGGTCAAATAAAATGGTTCCTGCCTGAGGAGTAGATTTATTTATTTATTTTTCAAAATTTATAGACCGCCCCCTCTCCCCGAAGGGACTCGGGGCGGTGTACAGGCATCTCATTAAAAACAGGTACAAAAGATAAATACCCTTAAATATATTCCCTTAAAAGCGAATTAAACCTAAATTCAACTGTACAGAATAATAAAAGTTAAAATCAACTAAAACGCAAACCCCTAAAAATTTAAAAATACAGGCTTGAGGGACTGAAATTGGTATTAGGCCAGGCTAGCTAAATTGAACAGGTGGGTTTTAAGCTTCTTACGGAAGGAGCGGAGGTCGGTGGTAGTTCTGATATCCAGGGGGAGGTCATTCCAGAGGGTCGGGCCCATCACAGAGAAGGCCCTACTCCTGGGCGTCGCCCGCTGGCATTGCCTAGTGGACGGCACCCGGAGGAGTCCCTCCCTGTGAGAGCGAATCGGCCGAAGGGATGTGTGGGGCAGGATACGATCCCGCAAATAGCTAGGTCTTGTGCCATGGAGCGCTTTAAAGATGATAACCAATACCTTGAAACGCACCCGGAAAGCCACAGGTAGCCAGTGCAGCCCGCGCAGCAGAGGTGTTACGTGGGAGTATCTAGTAGCTCCCACAATTGTCCACGCGGCCGCATTCTGAACCAGCTGCAGCCTTCGGGTGCATCTCAAGGGGAGCCCCATGTAGAGAGCATTACAGTAGTCCAGTCGGGACGTCACAAGCACATGGGTGACTGTGCAGAGGGCGTTCCGGTCCAATAGGGGACGCAATTGGCGCACCAGGCGAACCTGATGAAACGCCCCCCTTGCCACGGCTGTCACATGGTCATCCATTGACAGCCGGGCATCCAGGAGGACGCCCAAATTGCGTGCCCGATCCACGGGGGCCAGCTGTTCGCCCCTAATGGCCAGTGATGGGCGCAACTGGTTGAACCGGGGTGCCGGTAGCCACAGCCACTCCGTCTTGGACGGGTTGAGCTTGAGTCTGTTATTTCCCATCCAGATCCGTACGCTTCCAGACATCGGGACATCACATCGACGGCATCGCTGGGGTGGTCTGGGGTAGAGATGTACAGCTGAGTGTCATCAGCGTACAGATGGTAATCTACCCCAAACCCACGAATGACCTCGCCCAGCGGCTTCATGTATGTGTTGAACAGGAGAGGCGAGAGGACCGACCCCTGTGGCACCCCACAGGTGAGTGGCCTCAGGCTCGACCTCTGCCCTCCTGTCAACACACATTGCGCCCGACCGGAGAGGTAGGAGGAGAACCACCGCAGAACGGTGCCCCTCACCCCCAACCCCTCCAGGCGACGCAGTAGGATACCCTGGTCGATGGTATCGAAAGCCGCCGAGAGATCTAATAGGACCAAGATGGAGGAACAACCCCCATCTCTGGCCCTCCAGAGATCATCCACCAGCGCGACCAAAGCCGTCTCCGTGCTGTGACTGGGCCGGAAGCTGGACTGGCGCGGTTCCAGATAATCAATTTCCTCCAAGTGCCGTGGGAACTGTTGCGCCACCACACTCTCTACAACCTTTGCCAAAAAGGGAAGGTTGGAGACGGGACGGTAATTTGCTAACTCAGCTGGGTCCAGAGAAGGCTTCTTGAGTAGGCGCCTCACCACCGCCTCTTTCAAGACGGCCGGCAAGAACCCCTCTCTCAGTGAAGCGTTCACTAGTTCCTGGAGCCAGCCTCGTGTGACCTCCCAGGATGCCAGTACAAGCCAGGAGGGACACGGGTCCAGTAAACATGTGGTGGCTCGCAGTCGTCCACGTAACTTGTCCATATCGTCGGAAGCAACAGAGTCAAACTGATGAAGTCAGTGGCCAAGCTGTTGCCAATGCACCAATTGCAGTTATTGAGAATGAGAGCCACCAAAGATTACTCAAGCCATATCTCACCTGGATGATGTAATCTTTTCTACTAAATAGATCTGTCCTTGAAGATCATCTGGAAATTTCCTTTGGTGCAAAATGCAATTGAAAATATGAAAACTGAGCAGTCTTATTTCTGCCATATACTGCTTTTGTCATAGGAGTTTATTGGTTATCAGTATATTAAGGCTGATTATCTGTAAGTTATCTGAAAGTCTACCAAGGTACAATATGAGGGGTTTACAAATTTCTTGCACTTTTGTGATGTTCCAGAAACAATTCTACAAAGTAGAGATCAAGAAACCAGTCTTACAAAAAGGCTAGAACTATACTTTATTGAGTATAGCAGGGGTGTCAAACTCAATTTCATTGAGGGCCGTATCAGGACTGGGGTTGACTTGAGGTGGGAGAATGGTCAACTGGGTGGGTGTGACCAACTGGGTGGGCATGGCCAGCTTAATGCCACTCACTGGGTATGGCTGACTGGGAGGGCATGGCCAACTGGGTGGGTGTGGTCAGCTTGATGCCATTTGCAAAACTGTTGGCATGTTTCCTCTTCACACTGGGTAGACTGTGCCGAAGCTACGCAGGCTGGGCCCTTACATTTTCCAGGACGGTCCCGCAGGCAGGCCAGATCCAACTACATTGCGGGCCGGATGTTTGACATCCCTGGTCTATAGTAACAAAATATTGCAGAATTGATTGTGCTTTTTCTCCTGTCCCTCTTAACACCAATGAAGTAGACAAGAGGGGTTTTGAATCTCTCCATAATCTCTTTCTTCCCAAAACTTAAGAAATGCTTCTGTCCCTTTATTTATTTAAAGGTTTGTGAATATTAGCTTCCTGGTCATTTCTATAATTCTCTACAGTCCCTGAGTTTTTACAACTATATCTTTTCTAAAAGGCTTTAGGATTGCTTACTTGTCTCATACACCATCTAGAGACTTTGAGATTGGTGGGAGAGGGGTATTCTATACATTTTATAAATAAAATCATAATGACTTGTAGCAAAAGCAATAGCACTTAGACTTATATACTGCTTCAAAGCCCTCTCACAGCAGTTTACAGAGTCAGCATATTGCCCCCAAGAATCTGAGTCATTCAGAATCTAACAGACGAACTGCAGCAATCAGCAGAAGTAGCATGCAGTACTTCATTCTAACCACTGTGCCACAATATAATTGTATTTATTTATCAATCTTTTCTAAGCAGCCAGATAAATCTTCATTTGTACAAAGTTGTTAGGGATGTAACCCTAGGCTTGGCTTGGCAATGTATATAAGCTATGATTACTTTACTGTTACTTTAAATGCTTAAGAGATATAATTGGTTTGTTACCACAAGCAGCTATAAGAGGGAGCCAGAATGGCTGTTAGCTCTTTGTTTTGTTAGAAGCTGGTTGGTGTATATTGAAGTATTGTGGTTTGCTACTGTTTAGCTATACTTTGTGTGTTAGACTGACTATTCTTGATAACTGAATTACTGAACCGTGTATGACTTGGACTGTTAACTGGACTCTGAATACTTCTATATTTCTACATAGTAAACTACTATATTTTTATACTATTCAGTGTCTCTGTATGCTGGTTTGTGCATGTTATTCCATATCAATCTCATTACACTTCTCTGCATACTCAATCTCCTAATGGGGAGCTTAATTACTTAACAAAAGTTATCTTGTCTTTCCTCAGATCATCTTGCAGGATAGGAATTTATAAATGCCGAATTTGTAAAAATTAGTAGAATAAATACCTGAAACAAAGCTGTCCATCAAAAGTATCAAGAAATTCCCCCAGTGTTTCTAAGAACCCTGACAATTTCTATGGCCAACCTCCTTAACAGACCTTTTTAACAAAATACCTCATGTGAGTCTAGTTTTTATTTGTAACACTCTTGATAAAGATTTGTTCAAAACACAAAGCACTGGATTTACAGAAACTGAAATTCCTATTGGCACATGAGATATTCTTTCCTTTCCACTCCCTCTTTCTTTTATATGCAGACTCTGTGATCTTTTTTCCTTCGAAAGCAAGGAAAACCATAACATGTGTTTGCTTCAATTTCTAGAACAGAAATGGACCTGACAAGTAATCACTTAATAAACATTAACATATCTATTAATCTGGAGAAAAAATCATATCAGAACTTCAGTAAAATAAATAGTAAATGTTGACATTCCATGTTCCCGTTAAATTAAAACTACAGAAGCAGACAGGAAAATCCCAAGAGGAAACTGCTGTTACATGAAAGGTGCATCTTGTGATTTCTTAGCCTGTGCTAATCAGGCTTTATTGATATAGAACTGTTTAGTCTTTCATCAATCTGATAAAACCAATGAGTTGGATTGTCTATGTGGGAAAGGTCACATAAAAATAAGATAGGCTATATAAACTGTATGAATAAATTAATCAGCAACCTGAAAGATTTAAAGAGGACAACTTTAAATTCAGGGCACTCTCCTACTCCAAAACTAGATTATACATAGAAGAAAAAGGATATAATCCCCCACAAAATAGATTACGCAGCAAGCATCTTTACTCTGTAGTAAGAACCACTGGATTAAGTGGTTGTTTTTTTACTTGTTGACTAAATACGCATAGGTTTTTGCCCTGCTGGGGATGGATCAATTTAGCAATTTAGTAAACTGCAGTGGAAACAGTGGAAGAAGGGCATGAAGCAATTTTTCTTTTATCTTTGTAAAAAAGAAAATCGATAGAGGCTGTTGTGATGGGCTGCAAACACAAGGAAACATATGCATGCTTCCTCTGTAGCACATCCAATTAAGTTCAGCGGCTCATGCCTCCGGATAATATGCTTAGACTTCTACTTCAGTTCAGTTAGTATACTAGCCTTATTGTGGGCTTATTTCCTTCCATTCATGATGATGAACATCTGCAATGGAGAGTTTCTCCATTTATGGGAATTTTCACATAAAGTGAAAATCCTGATTTTTCTGTACTATGTGTGGGTAATCTACAATTAGATTCACAGTCTAAGACTGGAGGAAACTTAATAATTCAAGTCTTAACTAAGAACTTAAAAATTATTAGGCAGCATCAAAAAGTATAGGCAGTTCCAAAAGGGGTGCTTTTTAAAATAAACTAATTAGGATGTTCAGGTCTGATAATTTCAGTATTTCTGGAAGGAAGTCATTTAGGTATCTCTCCAAAGACCCTAATCACAACGAATATATAACAATGGATTTCTTTTTCATAAGCATTTAACTTTGATCTGCAATTCCCAGCATTTTATAATTTTTTTCAGTTGTTTTTCCTCAATCTTAACTTTACCCAGAAAAGCAACATCAATGAACCAGATTTTCTTCTTTTTAATAACTGGCATGTTCTATCAATATCAGGTATGTTTTAAACAAGATGTCTTTCTGTTTGGATCTTAAAGTCCTTAACCCATCTTAACCCGTTCATTTTCCAAAACCTTCTCAGCTTGAGAAGGAAAGCTGTGGTGGTGCAGTGCTTAGAATGAAGTACTGCAGGCTACCTCATTGCTCACTCCAGGAGTTCAATTCTGAATAGCCTGAAACTGACTCAGCTTTCCATCCTTCCAAGGTCGATGAAATGAGGAGCCAGACACTATGTTGGTGACACTATGCTAACTCTGTAACCTGCTCAGAGAGGGCTGTAAAGCACCATGAAGTGGCATCTTTGGAAGAGCTTTATAGCTCCTGCTGCCTTAAGAAAGTTGAAAACATTCCTAAAGATCCATCTCATCCTAGGCACCCTTTTTTGAACTATTACCATCTGGCAGGCAGTACAGGATAATAAAAACAAAGACAAATAAGTTGAACAACAGCTTCTATCGCAGAGCAATAACTATTTTGAATTCTACTGTATAGTGCAATATTAATGGCAATATTATGGTTTTTCAATTCAATTGTATAGAATGTGAAGGATGTGTTTGTGTTTTATTTTTATAGATGGCATTTAATTTCATTGTACCAGGTGCAATGACAATAAAGTAAACTAAATTAATCTAAGCTAAATATAAGTCTAAGTGCTATTGCTATTGATGGTCCCGAAGTTTTATTCTAATGAATAATTTTGGCAACTTGGTCATGAAGCCATCTGTCAAATTTTGCTCCAGACAATCAAACGGTGAGTTGTTGCATTCTTTTTGTTACAAAGGTAGCATTTGCTGTTGTTTGTTACATGTTAAATTTTCACCTTCATGAAAGTAGTTTGCAAAGTTTGTTTCTAAGCCGCTAAAATAAAGCCTTCAGTTTCTTTCTTTAAATGTCCTCATTTTAAACCAACTCCATGTGGGGTTTTTATCAGATTTTTCTTCTATATCCTTCAAGTATTGATACTATTCTTTGTTCACAACAATGTGAAGTCATAGGTTTCTAGATCAGCATCTTTACCATTACACCAAATTGCTCTGTACAGAGAATCTCCATGGATAGAGAAGGTCTACTGCAAACATTCACCTACCAAATGTGGAAAAAAAAATCAAAGAAATCAGATCTATCATGCTCGTCACTCTCCTCCTTGAAATAATGGAGCAGAATTCCACCAGTTTTTCCATTTCAAGCTCATTTTTCCTTTGTTACTATATTTTGAACTAATATATGATAACTGACCCCTATGTAGAGGGAGTGTAGGTTACTAAACAAGGTACATAGATTTCTTTCACTTTTTAAAATATTATTTGTATTTTTTTTATCATACCAAAAAATCATGAAAGAAAAAGCAAGATTATAATCCTCCTAATTATTTCACCTCTGGTCTCTTACTATAACTATCCCTTTGCCCTCACTCATAACACACAATAAATATGAATTGTTTTCTTTTGAATTAATTTATGAAAAACTGTTCACATTTTCCTTGACTTCATTTTTGCTATTATTCTGGCCCAAAGCGAAAGGCTATGTGAGGAGAATTAATTTTGCAACTCCAAAATGTATAGGCAAAATCCATATGATATCATTAAAAACTATTAGATAAGAATTTGTGTAAACATAATGGAACCTAGAGAAACAGAGTAAAGACATCAAACAAAGAAAATGCATCAGGCAATTTATTTAATAGCTGGTTTCCTTAGTGGCAGTAAATCACAACTACAAAAATATGCCAAGCCAAAATAATGGAATCATTTTTTAAAGTACTATACTATCACAACATCAGGGTAAAGATCAAAAATCATTTCCATCAAGGAGTCTATCCATGAACCAAGCATTCATGAAGATATGATTTTTTAAAAAAGCAGAAACATTCTCATAACCTAAAAACATACATTTCAGCCACACCAAAAGCTGAAACGGATTCACCTTACAGCAAATATCTGATTAAAAACTACTATAAAAAGTCAATCTCTCTTATAGCTAAGAGTATACTCAAAAGTGTTATAGAGCTGGTTCAATCCACTTTGAACTGTATTGAAACATTGCTCCAAGTTAAACAGTCACAATCAATACAGCTAAAATAGGGGCAGAGAACTCACATTTTCTTCTCTTGTTTCAACTCATCTTCTAGGTCATTTGAAAAGGAACCTCTTCACTGAGACCTCTATTGCTGCACTTGTGCATTTTTGCCCTAGCTACTTTATCTGTCTACTACAGAATACTCTCAGTGGAATCAGTGGCAAGGATAAGGCTACACTGTTGATAATAATAGAAATAAATAATAATCATGACAACAGAAATGGCAATACTGACAATGCAAAAGAAATAGCATATCAAGTATCCCAAATAAATCTCCCTTCCCAGATCTAAAATAAAAATGGGACTTGCCTGTTTACCTGTTTCTCTTGAATAATCAATGAAACTGGTTGTTGCCTAATTTACATCATATTCCATATAAACATATTGAATATTTATATTGCTATTTAAAAAAAATAGTAGGCTTGTCCCTAAGTGCTACAGGTCATCCTCACTTAGTGACTGCCTCAGACTGTGATCATTCAGTTACAATGATAATGAAAAAGTAATTTTGCAATCAATGCCCACATTTACAACTCTCACAGCATCTCGTTCTCAGTCATATATTCACCATTACAGTTAGTGAGTATGTGTTGTCCTGTGTAAAATTGTAAATACAATCACAGTCCTGTTATTTTTCTTCACTTAGCAACCACTTCATTTGCTGGTCTCAATTGCAGTTGCAAAACAAGTAGTTGCCGGTACTTATTGTTATGTGTGGTTTTGCCTTAGCAATTAAGAGAAAAATGATCCGTTTTTAATAACAGATCAGAAGCAGCAATTAAAGGGACTATATATTCTTTTCTGAAAATGCTGTTTATATTACAATATAAATGAGCCACTGGACAGCCAGCTCTTTGAGGAAGTCCAGACAGGAAATTAACTCCCCCCCCCCCAAAAAAAAGCCCATGAGTTTTTTACCTTTTTAACTTACAGTAACTTTACCTTTATTGTTGGGTCAATAACAAAGCCTTGCAAGTTTGAGAGCATTTCTTCCCTCCTCTGACTTTACTGTCTGGGAGAGTACCTGTTGAGATCCTTTCTCCATTCCCATTCCTTCTGTGGTCTGTCTCTTGACTGATCATTGCCTGGCTAAGGCTCTTCCACTTGTCTCCTAAGGTTATTCTTACAAACTAACTTGATCTAAAGCCATTTTTTTGGGTTCCTAACCTTTTTCCTAAAAAGATTGGCCAAAACTTCTAAATTTGTAATGGGTTTTTAACTAATAACAAACACAAGAATATTCCAAATGTCACTATTATAAGACAAATATGCATTACTATAAGACAAATATTATTACTATAAGACACATTGCCGGCAATTAGTCAATAGAAATTGACTACTGCTTTCGATTCTTCTTTCTTACCTGCTGAGCTAAGCAGTACACTGAAGTCTGTCCCACGCTGAGATTCACCACTGCCATTTTGTGTTTCTTTCTCACTTTCTTCATAACGGTGCCAGTTGGAGACTAGCTTTCTTCTTGAATAACTTCCCCGGTCTTCTTTGCCCATTTCTGGTAAGTCAGGTTCAGCAGTAGCCTATAACGTATATCAGAAAAACGATTAAATAACTGTGATCAGCTTTTGCTTTTATTTCTTGGAACAAGTTAAAAATTAAACAGCAGTCTTGTCAATTTTTCAACAATATTTTATGTAGTAATATCTTGATTCTCAACTCTGCTGCATCAAACTTGGCAATTGGATCAATATTTTGGCTAGGACACAATGCATGATGGCAGAAACTTTCTAATTTCTGTTTTTATTTTGTTTTGTTTTTTATTTTTACTTCAGAATTGGATGGTAACAATTAGTTTTAATAATGTTTTAAAAATTAATCATTTTAAATTTTAACATATTAATATTCCTATTTCAGAAAAAATATTCTGAAAATAGAATTCATCTTATCTCCCTAAGATTTAATATTTACATTATCAGATTTCTATTCAACTACAAAGGATTACAATCATAGCAAACAGGAATAGTTAATCTGTGTTAAACGAATTAGACCTACAAGACTTCACAGTAAACAAAACTGTTAAAGGTGAGAGATCATTAAAAAGAAGCAGAGCTCCTCATTAAGAAATACTTTTTTTTTACTATTCAGCATGATAAGTTACAACAGTGTTTCCTCAACTAAGCTGTATGAACATGTGTTGGCCTCAACTCGCAGAATACTCCAGCCAACATGTAGAATTTTAGGTGTTGAAATCCATATAATTTAAGGTACAGTATATTTAAAACTTTTAGTAATTAACAATCAGATTTTAAAAATTCAATTATCTCAATGATAAACAGGAAAATGTGGCACACATTTGTTTAAAAATATCATTCTATGTGACAGACATAACATCCTCCATGCAGCACTTATGGAAAATCTCATTTAAGCTTTTTTAGGCATACTGTACTCATCATACTGCTCACCTTCTGGATAAGCAACATAATGCAAAGTATAGAACAGGAATAAGAAATTATGGGCAAAATATATTAAAGACATGAAATAAGAAAAGAACAAAGGAAATACCATGTTTTAATTTATACTAGTATCATTATATTTCTACTTTTAACGGTCTTCTACTTTTATAGAGATCGGAGGTATCTATGAGGCAGTTTGATGAAGAAGTGATTTAACTACAGTAAGGGTAGATATCAATGCCCTCTATCTCCAGTTTATTCTCATATTCACAGAAGGAAAGACTAGATGTAGCATGTGCCTACCCATATGCACTAAGACCAAAATTATTTGGCGCAAGCCCAAAGCCATCATGTACAAACCACTCCAGCCCTCTCTCCCTAGGGCAAGGTTTGAAGTTCCCCAAGGCTATCCATCCTGGAAGCTCTGACAATATCCAAGTGCTTCTAGAGATTTCTAGACAATCAGTATTCCAGTAGTAATTCTAGCTTATGCCCATATCCCATTCCATGTATATTTACTTGCACAGGTTTGTCTGATCAAAGGTCTCCTACACCATCATAACAACCACTCCTCCCTAGTTTTCAATTTGGGAAGTCTGGAAAGGCAAATTTTGACAGGGCTATATTTTTGTTGTTAACCAACCAATATATGCCAGTTTAATGCATTTGCCCATTGTAATGTGTAGAGGACTGTAGAGTTATCCTTTACCAAGTGAGTTCCCTGAGCCTACATATGTAGGGCATTTTTAAAAATATTCAGGTCTTGAATATTTTAAAAATATTCAGGTCTATTACATTGGAAGGGCGCGAGTATAAATTATTTCTGCCTGCTGCTGATATTTTGGCAAATTTGGATCAATATTCTATTTTGCCTAATTTTATAAGGCTGTGTAGTATTTTGGAGAATATTCTGGTTATAGGATAAAATGGAATAAATCTAGTTTGCTTCCCCTGAGTCCTAATATATCAGTTCAATATATCAAATCCTATCTCTATGTAAAGAGATAGGATTTGATATTTCTATTGATTATATTAAATATTTCAAGCACTATATACCTAAAGATGTTTCCAAATATGTGGAAATAAATATATTGAAAATTACATTGACTCCTAATATTGCAGTTTTTTAAAAGTCCATTTTGGTTCTTCCACTTACTATAGAATAATATGAAACTATCACCATCCTGTCGATTCCTACTTTCCTACATACATCTTAACAATCTAAATAGCCTAAACGTATTTTCTGACATACTGTATACCTAAGCTCCTTTATCCATAATTAAAACCAACACTTTTATAACTTGGCTTATAATCATAAATTCCACTACACAAGGTGAGAAGTCATTCAGATGTATTATATCCTTACCTTTTTTCCTAATATCACAAATAAAGAAGCACTTATTTTTCTGTCTCTTTCACGTAATTCATTAATTCAAACTTGTTATCATACACTCCTCTTTTATATGCCTTGGTCATAATCAGCTATTATCCTCTGTCACCTATAATGACTTTGGTTAATCAAGGCTTACATGTAACTTTTTTTTTTAGAATGGCACAGAAGTAGCATACTGGGTTCATGAAGCATTTCCTGCTAATATTAAGAGTATTTTTGCCTAGTATGATACAACCACAACCCAAGACCTGTTTTATCCCAAACACAGTCAAGTTATTCTATGCAAGCTGGGATAACCAAAAATTATCTTGAAGCCAACATACCATTGCCCATATATTTCCAAGTACAACGTGCATGCATTACAATAGCAATAGCATTTATATACCACTTCACAGTGCTTTACAGCCCTCTCCAGGCGGTTTTACAGTGTCAGCATATTGTCCTCAATAATCTGGGTTCTCATTTTACTGACCTCAGAAGGATGGAAGATTGAACCAACCTTGAGCCAGTGAGACTCAAACTGAACTGCTGGCAGTCAGCAGTCAGCATTCTAAGCATTGCATCACAACGGCTATTATGGGGAGTACTAGGTACTCCCACGTAACACCGCTCCTGCGCGAGCTGCACTGGCTGCCTGTGGTCTTTCGGGTGCGTTTCAAGGTGTTAATTACCATCTTTAAAGCGCTCCATGACTCAGGACCTAGGTACTTGCGGGATCGCATCCTACCACACACTTCCCTGCGACCGATTCGCTCTCACAGGGAAGGACTCCTCCGGGTGCCGTCCACTAAGCAATGCCAACGGGCGGCGCCTAGGAGTAGAGCCTTCTCTGTGATGGGCCCAACCCTCTGGAATGACCTCCCCCCCGATATCAGAACCACCACCAAGTTCCGCTCCTTCCGACAAAAACTGAAGACTCACCTGTTCCGTTTAGCCGGCCTGGCCCATTCATAGTCTTATTCTACCTCCTGGCAGATATTTTAATTGGGTATTTTTAGGGTTATTTAAATATTGTTTTTAAGTGCTTTGCTTTTGTACAGTTTCTTATTGCCTCCTCTTTTATGTTTGTATTTTCTATTTATTGATGTGTTTTATCTGACTGTACACCGCCCCGAGTCCCTTTGGGGAGAGGGGGCGGTATAAAAGTCTAAATAAAAGTAAAGTAAAGTAAAGTTGATATACAATGATACACATTCAGGATGTTAGAGATCTTCCTGATTGGATATATATGTGTGTGTATACACACACACGCACACACACACACACACATACCAGTGGTGGGTTGCAGGCGGTACGTCCCGATACGGTGTACCGGAGCCTGTCCAGAGCACCAGATAACGTGGAGGCCCACCCGCCCGCCCAAGCTCCTTACCGGTCTTTTAAGTCTTCGGCGTTTCTGCGCACGTGCACTGCGCATACACCTGCGTGATGCTCTGCTGAGCAGCTGGAGTATCGTGGAGGCTCATGGAGGCGCTAAGACGCATGTGCACGCTGTGCGCATCCATGTGGATGCCACTGGGCCCGTTCCAACCATACTGGTTGGAATGGGATCCGGAACCCACCACTGATACATACATACATACATACATTATAGAATTTTTGAATGATCAAGAGGTTTTCCAGCTCTAATATTGGACCAAGTAACTACTGTTCTGACCTAGGCTTCCCAAAAGCACAAAGCCGACTCCTCATCCTGACAAAACCCCTTTTATTTAGTTTAAAGTGAGTTCCTCTCCAGCAAAGTCCCGGCCACCAGTCTTTCAAGAGATTGTACAACTACAGACCTTTATTAGGCTTGGAGAGCTGCCCAGCCGATATCTTCCAAACGCCACTCTGTAGCAGACAATACTTGGCAAGAAGTCAGGAACAGATCTTCACCCTAATGAATTGAACTAATTGTCTCCTGAAAACTCCACTCTCCTTTTGCTCCTCTTTATTCCCTATGGGAGGGCCCATTCACTGTCCACCAGTGGCTTTATTCCTGAGTCAACCCTTGTTCCTTTGCTGTTCCCTTCTCCTGGCAGCTCTGTGCATGTGCACACTGGGAACAGGCTCCAGTTGTTCTTCTGCCCCACTGATGTCCAAAGGCAGCTGATAACTGTCAAGGCGGCCCTGGTCCCATCTCTGCCTTCGATGCAGAGCACTCATCAGAGCCTTCTCCAGACTCCAGGACTGACCCATATTCCTCCCCAACCTTCTCACTGTCTGAATCTGCCACGAGCTCCACTGGCCATCGGTGGGCCACAACTACAAAGTACACCAACTTTATCCTGTAATAAGTCATTTAATTATAAATATTTATTCATACTTTACTGAACAGAATCCTTTATTTGACATAAGTGTAAAATTATTTCAAAACTAAGGAAGAAAAGAAGGCAAAATTAAACACTGGCAGAACTGAGCTGTTTAGATGAGAGGACATAAAAATGAAATATACTACATATGCAACTATCACAGACTTGTGAAATTTGCCACTTAGGTGGTTACAATATGGAACAATAGTCATGTGCTCCAAGCAAGCAGGGGGAAAGCAAATTACAAGGGTTGTTGGCTGAGGAGAGACGAGTTATATACAAGGCTGTCTGGGGAATACTTGCTCTAGATTGAAAAACATTTAATTACAAATACATGCACAGGAAGAGTGATGGGAAAATGAGGTCAAAGAAATTATTGTCGATTACTGGAATAAGGATACATCTTTTTTATACAAACGCTGCCACAGCAACTCAGATATTCACTCTCATGCCTCTTTATATTCTCTGAACAATCCTCTACATACGGTAATTGCTGAAGAAAAACCTTTGCCCCCAAAAGTTAAGGAGGGTCAGATCTGGTTCGAATTTGGATAGGAGACCACAAAGAACTGCCAAGGCTGTAGAGCAGACTGACGAGAAACTATCCCAGAAGATGATAAGGACAGACTGTGGACAAGAAATTACACAGATGAGTCCATACAGACATCAGGAGTTGATGACTTGTGACTTATGGCTGAGGGAAAGTGAATTAAGTTAGCAAAGCAAACAGTATAAAATAGGCATTTGAAGGCTGAATTCTTTGTAAGATCTTTGTAAGGATAGATACAGGCAGGTGTGTATAAGGCCAACTTTCATAACATAAGAATCTTGGCTAAGAATTAAGTCCATTCAGCTTTCAAAGTAAATTGAGTAGTTCATGTGAACTCTCAATTTGTTTGATTTTTTTTTCTTCACAGTACCTGTGTCCTGAGGTTATGCTGCCAATTTTAAACTCATTAAATGTATAAAATATAAACCTTTCCTTCTCTCGAAGAAAAATGAGTTAAAAATCCTCTTCTTTCACCTGACATTATTGTTCTTGAAAAATCAAGAAAAATGTACATTTTTTTCATTTGTCATCCCTGCATTAAAGGATCAATATTCAGACAATGTTGTCACTGCTCAGATTCCCAGTGGAAACTTTTACAACCTAAATCAAATTAGCATCTATTCTATAAATCAATATTTCTTAACTTTAGCAACTTTTAAGAGGTATGGACTGCAACTCCCAGAATTCCCCAGGCAGCATTCTGGTTGAGGAATTCTGTGAGTTTCCACCTCTGAAGGATGCCAGGGTTGAGAAACACTGCTATAAAACAGAATGACTGTTTTTTGGCAATAAATAACTTGTAACTAATTTTTGCCTATGCATTTTATTATCTTATACCTCTTTCCAGAGAAGCCGTTTCATAGAATTAAATAAACATGTAGAAGATAGCAAGATTAATGATAACAATTGGGGGGGGATCCAAGGATTATGTTTCAATCATTATTTAAATTATTTATTGAAATTTCAAAATCCATTGTTACAAGCCATGCAATGTATCCTTAAATCACATTAGAGAAGATTGCCACTACCAGCACCTTGTGTTTTGTGTCCAATGCTGCAATCTTTTGAATGAACATTCCAGGTTGTCCTAGCAACCAAATGGTTCTACCTACAATCCCATCTTCACAAGAAGATTAAATCAAAGCAAGGCTTTCTGCATTAAAGAATAGCAGAAACAAGCATTCTCCCGGTCCATTTTTTTTTCATCATTTCTAAATGAAATAAACAATTATAGGCTCATGTAATTGTTTTGTAAATGATGAAAGTTAATTCCGCAGATGCATTATTAAACTTTTCTGTGGCTGACTATACCAAATAACGAATGCTTACTATGTTAATATTCATGATGTATTTCAAAAACAGATTGGAAAATATTGTGTTCATACTTCAATAAATTAAAATTTCAACTTTATTTTCAATATATCAGTGCTCAGAATAAAATCTGCTTTCACTGATGTAGAAGTTATCAAGGACAAAGAACTAAAGTATCATATGTTCCAACTGTTCTTGCTTGCCTGCGGCTTTCAGTTAGCTCTTTCCACTTTAAATAAACGTGCTTAAAAAAACATGACAACTGAAGCCACCTACTAATTACAGATTGGGTTCTTTATGATTTTTACAAAATATTTATATAAGGTTAACTATAAACATGTAACAAAACACTTTTCCTAGCAGCCCAAGGATAACATCCGAATGAATTCCAAGTATAGCTTTGCATACATCACACAAATATTTAGTTTCTTTTGGATGAGAGAACACTGGAGATTTATGATATCTGTGCAATGTTTGAAGTATTTCTCAGTAAGCAGGATTTATCCAGAACTTATTCAAGTAAGGAAAGGGATCTGCAGCAGGCAGCAAGTATAAAGGACTATGCTCTGTTTTTCCTTACTCTAACTAAACCCCTAAATTCTTGTCAGAATTCAAATTACAAAATTCCTTTTCATGCAGAGCACTAATTTCATGCTACTTTACAAAGATCACCTAATATATTCCTGTAAATAAACACAATGCACATTCACTAAATGTCATTATCAGTTATCTGTCGTGTTCCCAACAACGTGCCAAGTAACACTTCAGAAAAAAATCAATGTGACACAACCAAGTTTATTGCCTAATCGCTATTTTTAAATTTGCTTAGGCTGCCATACTGAGGACTGGTTTTAAAGATAATGTGATCTTTCAAACCAACAGTTCAAGTCTCAGACACTCATTTCTTTACAAGATGAGAGCTATTATAGGAAAGAGGTGGGGGTGGGGGGAAAGCAGGATGCTAAAATCTTCCCTACTTTTTTGGAGGGTAATTTCTTGGGTTTTCATTCCTGATTTTTGTGGCAATATTTTTTTAGAAGTTGTTTGCGTTCTTCCTAAGGTTGAAGAAGAGTGGCTGGCATAAGGTTCTATGCCTAAGGCAGAGATTAGAACTCATGATCTACCAATTTCTAGTGTGGGGCCTTAAACTATCACCTCACACTGGGTCTCCCAAATTCCCTTTCTTATAACTACCGTATTTTTCGAAGTATAAGACACACCTTTTTCCCTCAAAAAAGAGGCTGAAAATCTGGGTGCATCATACACTGAATACAGCATTTTTTGCCTCCCGGAACCCCGCCCCTTCACCAAAATGGCTGTGCAGAACCTGTAGAAGGCTTTCAGAGAGCTCCTGGGGGCTGGGGAAGGCAGAAATGAGTGAAAAATGGGCTGTTTTTTACTCAATTTTGTCCCCCCCCCGGCCCCCAAGAGTACTCTATAAGCCTCCTAAAGGCTATGCATGCAATTCTTTTGACAAAAAGCAGGCCCATTTTCATGAAAAACGGGCCATTTGGAAGGGGTAGCCCCCTTCTGCAAGCCCCCTAAAGGCTATTCATGCCTTTTTTGGGGGGGGGAAACGGGTCCATTTTCGTGAAGGGGGGTTTGCAGAGTGCAAAAACTTTCTTTTTAATTTGCCTCTTCAAAACCTTCATGTGTCTTATACTCTGGTGCATCTTATACTCTGAAAAATACGCTAATCTCTAAGAATGCCTTTCCTCTGGCAATGCCAATTCTCATAAACTGCCCCAATCCTTTCTAAGCCTTTTGACCAATGCTTGTTGCAAAACCAAACTTCCCTTCACTACTTCAGCAATGAGGAGTGCAGGTAATTTACCATGGGACATAAGTGCAAAGTGCACAAGAAACAGTGGAAGATTTGTTCAATGATGTCAGCCTTCCCAAGTAGACAAGACAGAAAACACAATTGTCTCTTTTTCTCTTTTACAGCCTCAGAAGCTAAGGAGTTTCTTTTCTGAGTCTCTTTTTCTGTCCATTATGCAGCTGAAGGCTATGCTCTTCCTTACCTGATGATTGTTCCCTAGATAGCATCTTTCCCCATCTAACCACCCACCCTCAAGGTCATTCCCACATACTATTACACATATAGTATATTCCCTTTCGGTTTGCTAGTATGAAGGTTACAGAAGCAGGAGATGCTGTTCTGCAAGTGTATTGTTACATCAACAACTACGCACTGTGACAAGAACAAGATACCCTTTTACAGCTTTCATGTTAGTCATCCCTGGAGTTGGAGGCAAGCTAAGTGTTTTCACCATGAACCTGAATATTTCCACTGCACTGCAGTGCTAAGCAGTATTACAAATGTTATTCAGCACTTACCCTTCTTCTAAATTATTAATTTAATTTTACATCAGGATTCTACAGCATATCTGGTTAATTAACTATAGGTCAACTGTTTCAACATCAGCAGTAATCTGATTTTGCATATGGATCCTTACAAACTTTTAGTTCTTAATATAATTTTACGGTCAAAGATCTGTATTTCTTCATCCTTTTCACATGTTTCTGTCAGACAGAAACTTCAAATCTTCCCACCGGCCCTGAAGATATTAAATTCTAGCACTATTTATTTTTTCCCTTTGAAATTGCAGTACATTTTGCAAATATGAGAAACAGCTGTTCCTTTCCTACAGCAATAGGAAGAATTGAAACCCAAACTGTCATATTTGAATCACTAAAGATAAGCATTTTAACATTCTAAAATTAAGCTTAAACAAGACTGTGGGGTTTGCAACACAGCAAAACTAGCAGTGTTTTAGCATGTGATGACACCAAGAGCTTGCAAGTTATGAGAAAATAGCAACTATAGGTAGTCCTTGACTTACAACCAGTAGTGAGTTGCTACCAGTTCAGACCAGTTTGGGCGAACCAGTATTTCAGAGCAATGGCTGGGCCTGCACACCTGCCCCAGTGCTATCTGGTCCTTTATAACCGCCGTATTTTTGTTGCCGTGTACATGCATGGTAGACACACTTGCAAGCAAAGCAAGAGCGTGCACAAGCGCATGCTCACATTTTCACGCTCTGGGTGAACCAGTTGTTACATTATGTGACTCCCACCTCTGCTTACAACCATTCATTTAGTGACTATTCAAAGTTACAACAGCACTGAAATAAGTATTTTATGACCGTTTTTCACACTTATGGTCAACCATGATCATATTATCAAAATTTGGACGCTTGGCAACCGTTTCATATAGTTGCAATGTCCTTGAGTCATATAAATCATCTTTTGCAACCTTCTGACTAACAAAGTCAATAGGGAGCCAGATTCACTTAACAATTGGGTTACTAACGTAACAACTTCAGTGATTCACTTAATGAGTGTAAGGACGGACGTGAAATGGGGCAAAATTCACTTAAGAACTGTCTTATTTAGCAACTGAAATTTTGGGTTCATTTGTGGTCACAAGTCAAATACTACCAGTATGTTTTGTTAAATAGTTAATTAGCAAATTGTCTATAACTATTTGTCTGAAACCCACAATTAAAAATCTAAGGAATATGGCAGGTCAAAAAAGCATATTTTCCCCTTCCTTTTCCTGTAATCCTTATTAGAAGGAGAAAAGATACAGTATATGGATGGCTTTCATATATTGGCTTTTGTGTTCATCTTTATAATTATGTCCAGATGAATCTGCTGTAGAGGGCTTAATAAGGTGTGCCAATTAAGAAACCATAATCAAACTTAAGGTGCTGGTATCAAAATCATTTGGAGAGAAACATGGAGGAAAAACTATTAGACCCTTTGCCATAGTATGCATGTAGTTTCAAGGATCAGTAAGTCTGCTTACCGAACTTTGGACAGAGGCAGCAAGAATTAGATATTCTGTTGTCAGAACAAAAAGGTTATGGAAAAATCACCACCAAAAAAATATACTGAAAAGTAAACATTATCTTACAATGCCTTAATTACAAAACTCTGGTAATAGGAACAACAACAAAAGAGAAAACATTTCCCCCAAATTTAAGTAACCAGAGATTATAAAGAAGAAAAGGAAAAAAAGTTAAAAACGACTAAAGCCATGCTGTTAAAAAAAAAAATCTACCAGAAGTAAGTTTTTTGAGATAAGAACTTGCTTTAAATGTGCGCAAGTGTGACTGCTTTAAAAAAAAGCAAAGGTTTGCATCCTACCTATTGCTCCCTACATGTATTTAAAGAGGGAGAGTACCAGATGCTTAGATGAGGCTTCAGAATTTTAGAATTTCAATGAGAAGTCATTCAATTAGAATGTGTACCCGATCTATGAAAACTGACGCTTTTTCTGCATCACTCCTATTGTTTACATTGGCAACATCCCCACAAAGGCAGATGTTTTTGAGCAGCTGCTATTGACAGCAATTGACATCCATGTGATTAAAGTCTCCATGAGATTATCAGATTATAAGCATGACTGCTCACCCATGCCTGTAGGCTTCAACTGGTGCCTTTTCAGTGATTCAGCCACACTTTCTGTTTCAGCTTTTACTTAAAGCAATTTATAGTAATAGAATCATTTACAAATCTGCACAACTATACATTCAGGAGAAATGCCATAGTAGTATAACTAAGGACAGAATGTAATTTCTGTTTTGAAAAATGTATTTTGATTGAAGTCAAAATGCCAATTGCATACCAAATACACAAAAACTGAGGAAAGGTACCTAATTTATTTGCTTCAAGGGAATTGACACAATAAATTACGCTGCTTGCTCTTTTAGCAAATGACCTCATGGCTGAGAGAAGAAACAGTAGGATGAGAAATCAAACAGTTTAGTTTCTTATCTCACATAAATTAATTCAATCTTCCTCCATTATCTTCCTGCTTTCCTTGTTTCTCACTCTAAAGATAAGCTCCTTTTCCTTTAAATTTATCATGAACAATTCACTGGAAAGTAGTCATTTGTGTGGAAAAAAAAACAATCACAATTTTATCAGCTATAACAAAATAATTAAAGTAGATCTTAGTCCTCCTCCTCTATTTGCTCTTTTCAGACTTAACATGACTGCTAAAGTCTAATGGCAAAACTGTGGTTTTTCTGTAGGTATAAAAGCATTCGTTTTTGCCTTTCAGATGCTAACGGAATTTCAGCTCTAGTGTGAAATAAATTCATGGAGATTATAAAATTAGATAGTTGGGAGGGGGAAGAAATATGAGAAAGTTGTAACGCATTTACATGAAGTACAAAAAATGAGATTTTAGATATCTGTAGATACAGTTTACTACTATAGTTTACTACTACTACTTTCCACTATCTCCAGGTATGCCTTTGGTATCAGAAATAATGTCTTATTTTATCTCATCTGCATATATACTGCAAGTTGAATATTTTATCGTTAAGATCTTTAAGCATTATGAACAATGTGGTCCAGGCAGTCCCAAGATTAAGAATATCCACATATAACATTGCTGTTGCATGAGTTGCATTTGTTACCAGTTTGCTCCAGGGTTCAATTCAAGGTATTAGTCATTACCTTTAAAGCCATATATGGCACAGACCCAGGGTATCTGAGCAGCCATCTCATCCCAATCGGACTAGCCCATTCCATTTGCTCCAGTGGAAAGGGATCTGTTATGGACCCCATCTGCTAAGGAATCCCATTGGGCAAGGTCAAGTAGAAGAACCTTTTCCATTGTGGCCCCCACAATCTACCATCAGAGATGGGAACTTGTCCCACCTTTTTGACATGGCAGAAGAGTATTAAAACTTGGTTTTGCTGGCTGGTTTAGAGCCCCTAGAGGTGTTCACCACTGGAGATGGTTGATAGGACAAGATCTCATCCCCATTTCATCCATCTCCTTGCTTATAATTTTTGAAATAATTTTAATCATTTTTCTATTTATCTTTTTATGGTTTCTAGGTCACCCAGAAGCTTCTTTTAGAGGAGATGAGTGATATATAAATTAAATAAATTGATTAAATAAATAATGAATTTACCAATTATTTGTACTTATGAAAAGACTACACATTACTAAAAATGGCAGACAGCTAAATGTGAAGTGATCTGACTAGAAATGGAAGATAGCTGAACAGCAATGGGATCTAACTAGAAATGGTGGGTGTATTTTTCTTATTTGAGCCGAAGAACCACTGAAATGTTTTCATGACCATCACAAAATAGTGTGTGTCCATTTTTAATATACTGTGCAGCAGGTTTTCAGAGGTTTTTAGCACTTTGCAAGAACATTATGCAGCTTCAGTGGTTTGTTGGCTCGAAGAAAGAAGACTGTCCACCATTTTTAGTCAGATCATATGACATTTTACTTGGATAATGTTGTTTCTCTCTATTTACTATGCTTCCAAAGCATATATCCGATGCAATGTTGATGGCACATCAAAGAAAAAAGTCCAATCACAAATATAGTAGAATTAATAAAGCAATCAGAAAGAGATGAAATGCCATCAGACGTGGGAGGCATTTGACTTGGTCAATGAACATTTTTAAAGTGTAAAGTAAGAAAAATGGAGCATGTGAAAGGCTCTGCCCTGACAAAAGCTATAATGATTATTAAACAAAACAGTGATTTAATCATTGAAGTGGAAATGCAATTGATAATTTTGTTGGCCGATCAAAATCAGCAGAATATGCCTATTAGCCTTACTTTATGGAAGGCTAGAAACCTTCTCAATAATTTAAAAGCTATACGTGCAGCAACTAAAAGTGATTGAGATGGAGACATTTTTGTGAGTGGAGGCTGGTTCAGACATTTCAAAGTGAGGATGAATTTGCATAATATTAAAGCTGAAGCAGTGGGTGCCAATTTAAGTGCTGAGTGACTTTCCTGACATGTTTAAAACAATTATTGAAAAGGGGTGTTATTTGCCAGACCAAATATTTAATGTAGACAAAACTGGCTGATGTGGGAGAAAATATGTCTGAAAGGACCTACATTTTGGAGAGGAAAAAAGTGCAGTGCAGCAGATATAATGCATGAAGAATATGCTAACATTATTTCCTGGCGGTAATGCTTCTGAGGATTTCAAACTCAAATCTTTACTTGTTTAAGTAGACAAACTCGAGACTATATGGGGCACTTCACCTTATCATTAAGATATTTCTTTCTATTGATATTTAAGGCAAATACGAAGACTTTTCTTACGATTTACCATTTTTCAAGATTGGTTCTTAAATCATTTTGTCCATGTTGCTGAATACTATTGCATGGTCAAAAAAAATTCCTTTCAAGCTTCTTCTTGTGCTTCACAACACACGTGGACACTCAACCACTTTAGATAACCTTCGCCCCAATGTAGCGGTCATATTTGCACACACACACACATATACATCATTACATATATTACTGATGAGGGAGTCCTAATCTCCTTTAAAGCCTATTAATTTCTATACTATAGAAAGTTATGCTATAACTTTCTTCCAATCAGTCAGTGCTACCCAAGATGATGATTTGAGCTTAAAGGAGTTCTGGAGAAAGTATAGCATCTGTGTGCCATCAAAAAATGCTGCTGTTTTGTGAGATGAAGTGAAGCAGTCAAATACGAAAGGAGTGAAACAAATTGTGGTCCCAATTTGTGAATGCTTTTCAGGAGTTTATAATTTATATCACTGAAGCCAGGCAAACTGTGCTTAATATTTGGCAATCAGTTGCAGTTGCTCATCAGTGAAAATAAAGTTGCTCAACTACCATGCCAAAGAACTGACCAATGCAGAACGTATAGTACTAGATGAGCAAATGAAAGCACTCAAGGAAGACAACTAGGACCTTCAAACTCCAGAACTGATTTTTTTTAAAAGAAATGTTAGCTAAAGCCTTTCATCTCAATGAAGCAGAGATGGCAAAGTTAGAAGACAAGATCTTAATAGAGAGAGATTCTCCAAAGTTTACTGTATTGTTGAGTCTCAGCTGCTACAAAGCCATTTATGATGAGAAAGAGAAAATGTGCGTCCAAACTTTCTTCAATGCCTATTTCAAGTAATTGACTCCAGTAGTAAAGCCTCCCTCCCCAACAGCAAAATCAAACCCTGAAACTCCAGCACAGGTTCCATCCTCTACAACACCAGACCCATCATCTTTTATCAGTAGCCATGAACTGTTAACTGCTAAGTATGATCTTCTTTCTCTATCTAAACTGCTTCAAGAATTTTTATTTATTAGAATGTTATGGTTCATCACACAGTGAGCCAGATGTTTATACTAGATTTGGCATTTTTAAATCTATCTGTTGAGTCCAAATCAGTGACGTGCGGTCAGTGGAGGCAAGGGAGGCAGGGCCTCACCTCTCTTCATGGAATAATAGTATATAATATTATATACTATATATATATAATATTATATACATCCGTCCGGCCGTGCCCGGGAGCTGCGGAGGCAGAAATGTTGTCGGCGCTTCCGGATGACGAACCCAGTCGCTTGCTTTCATCATCGGGAGGCCGACAACATTTCTGCCTCCGCAGCTCCCGGGTGCGGCCGGACGGAGGTAGCCAGAATGGCGCCGAGGCAGTCCGGTGGACGAGTGACCGAAGATCTCGCTGCCTCGCTCGCTCGCTCGCCCGCCGGACTGCTTCGGCGCCATTCTGGCTACCTCTGTCCATCCGCGCCCGGGAGCTGTGGAGGCAGAAATGTTGTCGGCGCCACCGGATGACGAACCAGTCGCTTGCTTTCGTCATCGGGAGGCCGATAACATTTCTGCCTCCGCAGCTCCTGGGCGCGGATGGATGGAGGTAGCCAGAATGGCGCCGAAGCAGTCCGGCGGGCGAACGAGCGAGCGAGCGAGCAAGGCAGTGAGATCTTCGGTCACTCGCCCGCCGGACTGCTTCGGCGCCATTCTGGCTACCTCCGTCCATCCGCGCCCGGGAGCTGTGGAGGCAGAAATGTTGTCGGCGCCTCCGGATGACGAACCAGTCGCTTGCTTTCGTCATCGGGAGGCCGATAACATTTCTGCTTCCGCAGCTCCCAGGCGCGGATGGACGGAGGTAGCCAGAATGGCGCCGAAGCAGTCCGGCGGGCGAACGAGCGACGCAGCCTGATCTTCGGTCGCTTCCAGAGCCGGAGCGGGATGGAGCAGCCACCGCCTTGGAAGTGAGTCGCGCGGATGGAGCTTTGGGGCTGAGGAGAGAGGCAGTGACGGAGGGAGTGGGGGGAGAGGAGCCGCCCCCCTCACCCCCAGGCAATGGGGAAAGCTTCCCCAAAATGGGGGGGTGTCGCGGGAAATAAAAAGGGCGTGCGCTGGGGGGGGACGAAGGAGGCTTTGGCGTGCCTTAGAGGCGGGCGGGCAAGCAACGAAAGGGGCAGCGAGGGCGGGCGGTGGCTGCAGGCGGCAAGGCTTGAGCGGGGTGAAAGCGCAGCCCCTTTCGTTGCTTTCCCATTCACCCCGCTCAAACCTTGCCCGAGGGAGCTGGGGATCGGGCTTTGGGTTGGTGGGAGACCTTGAAGGAGTGGGGGGCGGAAGGGACTGGTGCCGATGGAGGAAGCAATGCTACGCCGCGGTCCCCTTAATGTTCACTCAGGAAGGCGGAGAATGAGACCACGTGTGCTGCACACGTGGTCCCATTCCCCGCCTTCCTGATGACATCACCAGCCTCCCCAGCCATAACCCTCACCACACGTCACTGGTCCAAATCTGGAATGAGTGTATGATGTTTGATGGTGTTTAAAATGACACCAGAGGATTTAAATTGCCTTTTGCCATTGACTGATAAGAATTTTGATTACCGTATTTTTCGCCCTATAAGACGCACTTTTTTACTCCAAAAAAGAGGGTGAAAATCTGGTTGCGTCTTATAGGCCGAATGTAGCCACCTGGGCAGTGGTGGGTTTCTGCTGGTTGGTCAATGAACCTGGAAGCCCCGCCCCTGTAACTCACTCGCAAGTCCATGGCATTTTTTTGCATCGGGGGAGGGGGGAGGCTCGTCCTTCTTTTTAAGCAGGCAGCTATCAGAGAGAAAAAGGCAGCGAGGCTTCTTTTTAAGCAGGATCTTTAAGCAGGCGATCTTTAAGGGAGAGATTCTCTCTCTCTCCCCCCCCCCCCGTTTATCTCCCCCCTTTCCTTCCTCCTCCTTTTCCTCTTTCCCAGTTTTTCACGCTGAGCCATTGGGGGACTCAGAGGGAGAGAGAGACGGATTGAAGGGTGCAAAGAGATGGGGCCCTCCCATTTTGAGAAGCCTCCCTTAGCAAAATATCGCTGAGAGGAGGAACTGGAGCATTCCCCACCCCACTCAGTGCTGTTTTCAATGGGAGGATTCCCCACCTCACTTTTTCCTTCCCAAAAGATCCCTGAGAGGAGGAAAGCAAGGATTCCCCACCCCACTCAGTGCTGTTTTCAATGGGAGGATTCCCCACCTCACTTTTTCCTTCCCAAAAGATCCCTGAGAGGAGGAAAGCAAGGATTCCCCACCCCACTCAGCGCTGTTTTCAATGGGAGGCTTTTCCCCCTCTCAGCTCTTTCACTTCCCAAAAGATCCCTGAGAGGAGGAAAGGGAGGATTCCCCACCCCCCTTTTTCCTTCCCAAAAGATCCCTGAGAGGAGGAAAGCAAGGATTCCCCACCCCACTCTGCGCTGTTTTCAATGGGAGGCTTTTCCCCCTCTCAGCTCTTTCACTTCCCAAAAGATCTCTAAGAGGGGGAAAGGGAGGATTCCTCACCTCACTCAGCGCTGTTTTCAATGGGAGGCTTTCCCCTCTCTCAGCTCTTTCACTTCCCAAAAGATCTCTGAGAGGGGGAAAGGGAGGATTCCCCACCCCACTCTGGCTCGGAGCCCATCTGCGGGGGGGGAGGGATCCCCTTCGCGTTCCTCATCTTCCCGGATGGGCTGGTAAGGGGACAGAAAAGGTTGTTCTCCAGTTGGGACGGAGAGAGGGACAGACAGACAGAGACACACACACAGAGAGAGACAGAGAGAGAGAGAGAGACACACACACAGAGTGAGTGATTGAGTGAGTGACAGACAGACAGACACACACACACACACACACACACACGTACACACAGAGTGACAGACAGAGAGGAAGGGAGGAGAGAGAAACACACAGAGAGAGAGAGAGGGAGGGAGAGGGAGGGAGAGACAGACAGACACACACATACAGAGTGACAGATGGAGGAGGGAGGAGAGAGAGAGACAGAGATACAGACACACAGAAAGAATGACAGAGAGAGACAGAGAGGAGGGGAGGGAGAGAGAGACAAAGAGCTACACACAGAGAGAGAGAGAGAGACCGACAGACACACAGAGAAACAGAAAGAGAGAGAAAGAGAAAGGTAGAAAGAATGAAAAAAGAAAAGAAAAAAAAAGAAAGTGGGAGAGAGAGATGAAAGAAACAAACAAAGAAAGAAAACTTATGACCACAATTGAGCCCAAAATTGAGTGGCAATTGAGCCCAAAAATCTTTTTTTTCTAGATTTTCCTCCTTTAAAATTGGGTGCGTCTTATATTCCGGAGCATCTTATAGAGCGAAAAATACGGTAACTGACTGATTGATTGAGGACCCGGATTGTTGGGGGCAACATGCTGACTCTGTAAACCGCTTAGAGAAGGTTGTAAAACAATGTGAAGCAGTATATAAGTCTAAGTGCTATTGCTATTTTGTGAATGCCAAAGGTCTTCAAGTGGTGCTCCAGATGTTTTGGAATTGCACCCAAGGAGCCTATCACTATTAGTCCTATCTTTGCTTTCTTTTGCCACAGTTGTTCAATTTCTATTTGGATCTTATGATTTTGTATTTTGTGATTTTCTCCAGTTATTTCTCTTCTGTTACACTGTCTCCAAGTACTCTTCCAAGTAGTATCCACTATCCATGCTTTTTTATCTTTCTTATCAACAATTAGGCCCAGAGTGTTCTGTGGCAGATGCCTGTCTGTTTGAATTCTAAGTAAAGAAGTACTTTGTCTTCTTCATTTTTTTGTCTATTTTGTGGTTCTAGTATATTGTTATTATTGTTTGTCACACAATCAACCAGATGTTCACACTTGGTTTGGCATTCTTCTCCGCCTATTGAGCCCCTTTCCAAGGACCTGGGATAGGCAGATGTAGATGTTGAATGGTATTATAGATATCATCACAGGATATAAGCTGTTCCAAGGAAAGCTTCTTTTTGTATTATTTACTATGTTATTACGTTTAAGATGCTGTGAGGTGAAGTATTTCTCAAGTGTTTAATATGCATCTGAAAGGTAAATAAATGCTATATATGAAGACAAACATTTAGCTGACACTAAATAACCTGTTCCACTTGTGGTTCTACAACAGAGAAATGTAAAGTACTTCTGTGACACAGTAAAGCTCTGCATACATACCAGTTCTTTAAATACAGTATCCCATCATCTGACTCCATGCGGAGGCTTGATATTACTAAAGTACATTAAAGATCTAGCCCAGGGGCATCAAACTTGTGATGACATGTTGTCATCACATGACGTATCACAACTTTTCCACCCTTCACTAAAATAGGGGTAGGTGTGGTCAGCGCATGACGCATATGGCCCACAGGTCATGAGTTTGACATCCCTGATCTAGCCAAATATTTTCTTCCTCTCACTACCTTGCCAATCAAGTTCAACTTCGAATATTATGAATATTATTAATTTTCTCCCATTCTAACCCCCTTATGTTGCTTGGACATGAGTCATATGGGGTGAGGATGGCAGAAAACAGGTGGAAAAAACTTGGGGACACATTTGTCTCTTCTCTATGGTACATCTCTTGAATCTTCCATCAGAGGCAAAATATATAAATGTCACCAATAATGGACCAGGTGTAAAAGCCCTGCTCCATCCTGACCGCACCCGGAATGGTGTGCCGTATTCTGGTCTCCGCAATATAAAAAGGACATTGAGGGATTGGAAAGAAGAGCAACAAGAGTGGTCAGGTGCTTGGAGGCTAGATTCTATGAAGAGAAATTAAAGAAATTTGGTTTAGCCTAAAGAAGAGAAAGGTAGAGGGAAGTATCATAGCAATTTATCCTATATGCAGGTCAAAGGGTAAGACGAAACCCAGTGAACAGAAGCTTAACAGTCAGAGAGCCAAGTCTGAAATAAGGAGGAATTTTCTGACTATGAAAGTAATTTAACAGTGGAACAGTCTGCTTCTCCAAGTAATGGGGGCTCCATTACTGGAGGTTTTCAAGGAAAAATGGATTTTTCAAGAATAGTCTGAGAATTCATATAATGTTTAGAAGAGTAGAGCAGAAGACTTCCAAGATCCCTTCCAACAATTCCATGATATATTTTACTGAATTTTAAATATGCATAAATCTCTTTTAAGAATTTCAGCTAGGAAGCAAACTATAAGTATTTCAAGTAGACTTATAACTAAGAGACTCCCAAAAGCTCATCTAGGACTGATTAGCTAAATAGTTGCCAATTCGTGTTTAAGGACACTTAACTACAAGTAAGCTCAAAGAAGTTTGCTGACTTCAAGAAGTAAAACAAGACTTCTATGACTTTTGCCTTGAAATTTATAATCACTCTTACATTATCATTTTTCTTTTAAAGAAACTAAAACAAATAAACAGAACAAAGATGGCTCTGAACAAGCTCTGAGGCATATTCAGATGTTGCTAAGCAACCTCAAAGCTCTTTTACTCTTTCAATCCAGAGAATTCATAATGCATTTATCCAATCTGACCATATGTTAGCTTTGTTTTACAGTATGCTATAGTGCAGAAAATGTGTTAGAAAATAGGGGGTGGAGATCAGGAGGCTTTAACTCCCTCCCCACTCCCCCACCCTGGATAACTACATACTGCATCACATCATCTTAAAGCCATATTACAAAAGAGAAAAAAAAATGTTAAAATCAGTTCTGAACATGGATACTCTTTTTGTTTTCATCTTCATCATTAATAATGAAGTGTATAAGTGACATGCTAAATAAAAAATAACAATTCCGGCTGCATCATTAAAATTATAGCTTCCAAGTTATTCTGTGTTGGCCAAAACTCAATTCTAGTACCCGGTCTTCCACCACTTTAATATGCATTTAACAAAGTTTTAAAAAAAAAAAAAAAAAAGAGGGAAAGGCAGTGAAGCGCTCTTTAAGTATCTGAAAACAAGTTTTATTCTTCCTTATCCCAGAAGGCAGAATATGGAACCGTGTTTAAAATAGCAGTCCCTTAGAAATGGAGACTTCCTCATATATTAATTATATCATAATAATGTATTATATTAATATATGTTTTCCCTAGAAATAGATCAGTTCAAAGAGAGGCTAAGCAGCCATCTGTTGAGCATGTGTTAATTTGCATAACTCAAATTAAGCTGGGGACTGGATCCAATGGCTAAAATGGATTCTTCCAACTCTGTGATTTTCTGATGCCGGATCAGAAGCCAGTAATTAGTAGCAGCAAATTGGGTATGTTACAAAATTAAAAAACTAAAACTAGGGCCAATGATGGCTCACAAGCCACTAATTAGCAGCACCAAACTGTATATGTTACATTTTTTTTAAAAAAAAACTAGAATTAGAGGTCTAAAACAGTTAAGATCTATAGCAGGGGTGTCAAACTCAAGGCCAAGGGGCTGATTCGGCCCAGGAGGTGCTTAGATCTGGCCCGTAGGGCTGCCCTAGAAACAGCAAAGAACTGGCCCGTGGTGCCTCTGCCAGTGAAAACAGATCTCGGGAGGGCCGAGCTCAGTAATCTGTTTTCGCTGGCAGAGCACTTGGGCCATCACAGGCGCACCGACACAATTTATTTATTTTATTTATTTTTCAGGATTTATAGACCGCCCCCTCTCCCCGAAGGGACTCGGGGCGGTGTACAGGCGTCTCATTAAAACAAATACAAAAGATAAATATCCTATACCCTTAAAAACGAATTAAACCTAATACAGCTGTACAGAAAAGTAAAAATTAAAAGCAACTAAAAAGCATACCCCTAAAAAACTTAAAAATGCAGGCTTGAGGGACTAAAATTGGGAATTAGGCCAGGCCGGCTAAATTGAACAGGTGACATTGAGCTAGCCACACCCATCCTGCCCACGCCCCCTGCACCCCAAGGTCAAATTTCATTGATGCGGTCCTCAATGAAATCAAGTTTGACATCCCTGATCTATAGGATATAACACAAATTTCAGAATTTGTGTTGTTTCAGAAAGGTTGCTTTTCTTCTGTGAAATGTAACATCACACTGTAGATTATCATTGCTACAAAACAATAGAAGTTTTTAACTTAGTGAGAAAGATTCCTTGATGATATATTCAGGTTTCGTTTCCAGGATGGAAGGAATTTATTGCATTGACCAAAACATGATATCTAGTCAACACCAAATTATATGAAAAAAATTTACAACATGTTGGCTGTATCTAATGGCTATGGAAGTCCTACTGTCTTCGAAAGACCTTGACCTTCAGGTCCAAAGAAAACACTGAATATTTTATCATTTTATTACTGTACTATTTTTACCATGAAAAAAAACACTGCATAGGGAATTTCTAGTGGAGACCTCAACTCTTAGGCCCAAAATTACAATGGCCTAAGAAAGGGTATCTCACAACCTGTAATGTTCTTTCAAATGTTGCAAGATGTTGCATCCCTCTCCCCCTGCCACTACACAGTGACGTGCGATGAGGTTTATTGCTGGTGAGGCACTGACATAGTGGTTGGTTTCAATTTTTTTTAGACTTGTGGACTTCAACTCCCAGAATTCCACAGCCAGGCATGCTCAGTTCCGATTTAAAGCGACAGCTTTTCTTCTTTTTCCTTCTTTCTTTTGCTTTTTCTTCTCCCTTCCCCTCCTTCCTCCCTCTCTCCCTCCCTCACACACACACACACACAAACACAAGTTGGATTGGACTATCTCTCCTACCCCCTTCCCTCTCTCTCACTCACTCTCTCTCAAACACACACACACACACACACACACAAAGTTGGATTAGAGGGAAGAGCACCAGGGAGGAGACCACGGAAGGAGGCAGGAAGCCAGTCAAAGAGCCATACTGGAACACACACACTTTCCCCCACCCCGGAAGGATCCAGCCCAGCTTCACTGATTACAGTGGTTTGAAAGGCTACGTGGCTCTGCCTGCACTCAAACTACACTTGGGGGAGGAGGGAGAGCACAAGCGAGCCAGAGTCCTTCCCTCCAGCCTTTGCCCAAAGCCCCGCACCAGGAGGATTAAGTTTGAATTCCTCCTCCTCCCTCCGACCCACACGTACCTTTTCCAGCTGTTTCAGAGAGGATTTCAACTCTGCTCTTGCCTCAGGTCCTCTGAAAAAGCCCCGCCCAAACTAGCGCCCTCTACTATGAGGCAGGAGAACTGCGTGCCTCACTTACGTCATGAATTTTTAGGCTTTTAACCCTTGCTTAACTCTGCTCGAGTGATCATAAAACGCCTAAAGTCAGGTTAGATGAGGCATGCAGTTCTCCTGCCTCATAGTAGAGGGCACTTTGTTAGAGGCTTTTTTAAACAGTTAAGCAGATACATCCACGGTAAGGCAGCAAATAGCTCAGCCTGACCTCAGCTCTCGCCTTTTTCCTTTTACATTTTTTTTCATGATGACAGTGGTGAGGCTGTGCCTCCCCTGCCTCACCTGACTGCACGTCACTGCCACTACTTGATCACAATCTGGGTATTTGGCAACTCACAACCAGTTGCCAACCCACCCACCCCCATATCATATCACTGCCATTTGCAATCTTCCCTGCTAGCTTCTCCAGAAAGTCACTGGGGAAATAGGCAGGGAAGGTTGCAAATTGCTGGTTTCAGCTAAGACACCCTCTTGTCTTTGATGCCTCTTGTGAAAGAGACTATACAAATGGCAAAGCTTAAAAATTTAAAGAATTTGAAATAAATAGCAAAATAAGGTAAATAAGATGGCAATCTAAGAAAATTATAAAGGGACAGATAATTATACAGATAAAGGGACCAGATAAATTTGGAATATTGACGTACGATAAGGTTTTGCAATTAACTATTAAAAATAAACAATTTCTCACAGGAAACAAACTTACTGTGTTTATCCTGAAAATTGCAAGTTTTAGCAAAAAATCACTGAAAATTTAGAAACTGGACATTAGAGGGGACTAAAGGTTTTAAGCAAGGAAATTTTTTAAAAGGCCAGTTAATACTGGGACTTGTTGAATGATGCAAAACAGTGCAACATCAGAAATAGTACAGTAGATCTTTGAAGAATGGAATCAGATATCCACATTGTCAGTAAGATCTGTTTCTATAGATTAAGTCTAAAAGATGTTAATAAAGGAATTATAGGTGTGGAATAAATTTTATCTGATAAGAGAATATAACAGCTATGGATCTGCAAATGAGAGGCCAAAAGAATGATTTGGAAAATGATGGTTTACTGGATACACAAAAGAAACTGGCTGACCTGTTACAAGTTAAAAGGGAAATACAAATGATAAATCAACAAAATTACCCGAAAAAGTGTTTTTTAATGGAAATATAAGTAAATCACCACTAAATGGAGGAAACTATTATTTTTCTTTACTAACAACTCACCACAACCACTTTTAGATCCTAGAAAATATGTTCCCAATGGCATTTATTTTCATTCTCAATCCTAATTTTGTAACAGTACATTCGTTCTCAAATTTGAATGTAAATTATTTGACAGTTGTAAATTTGAGACAAACTAATATCGATTCTTAACGAAGATGCCTTTAAGGAGCTCAAATGCAAAAAGCTAGAGAAAAATATCCAGTGGGGTGCCAAACCCACAGAACATAATTCATACTTGAATTTAGAGAGCAGGTCCTAAAATGAGCACTGCCAAGAGAGACATCAATATCAATTACGACAGTCTTGTACATCATTCTTCTTTTCAATGGCTTATCCATCAGCAACATTAATAGGCCATCAGCAGCACTACAAGCCTATCGTCCTCGTGCAGCTTGAATGTTCTGACAGCAGCAGGCAATTGGCTTGCAGGCTAGAATCTTTTCCCTTTAAGTCGGTAGGAGAATAAGGTAACATAATACAAGTTACGGCTTTTGTTCTCTTTTTTCCCCCTTCAATTTTTTTGTTTGTTCATACCGTTTTGGTAAGTCGGGGTTCAAGTCTGCCATATACCAAGCAAAGGAATTATTTTCTGTATGACAGGTCACCTTCCAATATATGTACTTCCTATGGCCCCTCTCAAATCTTGTTCTCTGCAATGTATCAGTGATAGCTTAAATGGATCAGGGGGTGAAAAACATGTGGGAATTATAGTAGCTCAATGCTCTGGGGAAAAAAAATGAAAGCAGGCAATTATATCAAAAGTAGCAATGAATTCTTGTGCAGAATTTCATTCATTGGAAATATATCTTGATTTTTTAAAGGAATTCTTAGCCATTCTAAGCAATTTTTGCATTAGATACTTCAGCTATGTCACTCTAGTTTAGCTGGCTCTTAGATGAGCAAATTTGGACTGGCCAGGAAGACTCAAATTTAATTACTTAAACCATTATTTTCACTATTCTGGAAGATTTTTGTTGCTGATATAACCTTTGAGAGATCTAGTCTTCATTTTTAGAAAGCATAGTTAACATAAAGTATTCTTCATATCTTTCAGACTAATGTTCATTCAAACGTTTATTTTAGAACTAAGTTATTGGAATTATTTCAGTCAAGTTATATTTTTGCCATGATACAATAAGACAACAACTAAATTTTTAGTATAGTTTCTCTTTTTTTAAAAAAATCAAGCACATGCATTCTAAAGCTTCTTTTTAATTTAGTACAATTGAATTAAGGTGGCACATTCAGGATTCTTACTTTGTATTTTTCTTTTTACATCGATTTTGGGGAAGAATCACAATATTTCTTGCATTGAATTCCCATACTTTGTAACTAAACATATTTGTTTTATATTTGTATACATTTATATTTCCTGACTTTAAAATGGTTAAACTTGCTTTTTTGAAGCTCTAATTATGTATTGTAACACTCAGCTTGATTTCCCTTCAAACCAACCATTCATCATTGTACTTGTTCCAAATATTCCTTCTTTCTCAACGAAATCTTCTCTGTTAGTCTCTATCAAGTCAGATAACTGATCCTCTTGTACAATCCTTAACTCTCTGAAGGAAAATTTCCTGGGAGTGTCATGTTTGGGAGAGCTTGCATCCCAAACAGATGTTGATATAATTAAATTATCTATCACTGCTATTTAAGACTCTTGAAAAGATCTGCAGTTGATTTTGGAAAGCATCATTTATATCTTCTCCTTGGTTGGCCAAGAAACAAAGACACTAGTAACAGTGTTGATTTTATACATATTAGCTTGTAGTTTACCTTCTTGAATTAAGAATTCAAACTCATTTTGTTTATTTTTCATCGTTTAAGCATTTGTATATAGAAACCCCACAGAAAAGGCCATGAAGTTTATGAACCAAACATATTTTTGATTTTCCACTGAATTGTTTAATAGCCTCTATTATAACAACACCATTAACTTCCTTCCATGTGTGTAGTCTTTTCCCATGTCAGGATTTTCATTTCCAATTCACAAAGAACTCAGTTCGAAGCTACCTTGATTCAATTCTCCATGCTCTAGCCAAGCACAATTTTACTAATTCTTATGAGGTAGAATCCATGTAATATCATCTGTTGACTACCAATCAATATAGGATACAGTTCCAGAAACAAAATATTTCCTGTCAACATAATTTGTATAGCCATTCATTCGCTTGGGTATATTCCTGTTTCTGATTCTCTTCCATGGAGTAGAAGGCTAGAAAAAATGTCACCTAAACTCAGGTTCTTAAACTTCCTCCAAGTCCAGGCTAATACTGTATAAATTACTTCTGCTGTTAGAAGTATTATTTGGCGAAACTCTGATAAGCAGGATTTTTTTTTAAAAAAGTGGCTTTACTAATTTGGAAAATATTTTTGGGAAACTGCAGATCTTTACTCCTGACAAAGGGATGCGATGGCTCAGTGGCTAAGACGCTGAGCTTGTCGATCAGAAAAGTTGGCAGTTCAGCAGTTCAAATCCCTAGCGCTGTGTAACAGAGTGAGGTCCTGTTACTTGTCCCAGCTTCTGCCAACCTAGCAGTTCGAAAACATGTAAAAATGCAAGTAGAAAAATAGGAATCACCTTTGGTGGGAAGGTAACAGCTTTCCGTGTGCCTTCAGTGTTTAGTCATGCTAGCCACATGACCACGGAGAAGTCTTCAAACAGTGCTGTCTCTTTGGCTTTGAAATGGAGATGAGCACTGCCTCCTAGAGGCAGGAACGACTAGCAGATATGTACAAAGGGAACCTTTCCTTTTTTACTCCTGACAAATAGCATGTTTTATGAACTGAGAAGTCTCCTCGAGATATATTTCTATTTCCTTGCAACATTAAACCTTCAACTTATTTTGCATTGTTGTATAGTACAGTTGTATTGCCTCCTGTCTTCTGCCATTTCCTGGATGCTCAGAGTTTCTTTGTTCTGAAAGGGCTTAAAGCAATGTTCCCTCTAAGCTGCGCGGGTGCACGGCCGCACAGGTGGCAACAAAACACAGCGCAGCAGTTTCCAACTGCCGCGCAGTGATCTTTAGCATGATGGACTTTAAGCTGCAGGCAGCTAGGAGGCTTCTGTCAGCTGGGCCGGGATATTATAGTGCCTGGACACACCCAGAGAAGGGCGGGCCTTTGGCCACAGAAATGTGGCTGCCTAGGGTTATGATTGGGCTCCCTCCACCGGCGCATGGCTGATTGACAGGGAGGCCGTTCCCTCCTGGATCAAAGTTACTGAGGGGGGAAGCAGCGGCAACAGCAAACTCTCCACGGGATGTGCGGAGCATGCTTCCGTCGCGGTTTGTCAGCTAAGTCCCCATAGCTGGGCTCACTGCTGTTGGCTCCGCTTCCGAGATGTGGATGTGTGGGAAGCGCTCGCCACGCAAGCAAGTGGAAACCCATGCCAGGTGTGCACATGTCTGAATCCAGCCTCTGCATTCGGATCATTGGGGCTCGAGGTTTTTTTCGCAGGAAGTGGGAGTCGAGCTGGTGCTCCGCAGATTTTATTTGATTTTATTGCTCGAAAAGAAAAAGAAAACAGAGGCTTCTTGGTCCGCCTAGACCAGAAACTCAAAATCCGGAAAATTAACCTTGTTTAGGAAAGTTTTGCACTGATGGAAAAATAGTGAAAGTTTTTCCTACTTTTCCTTGTTTGCTTTTTTGGCCTCTATTCCTTCTCTTCTCTCCTCTTTTCTTTCTTCCTTTTTTCTTTCTTTTTTCTTCCTTCCTTCCTTCTTTCTTCCTTTCCTCTTTCTCTTTCTTTCTTTTTTCTGCCTCTTTTTCTTAACCTCTCTCCCTCCTCCCTTCTTTTTCTTTCTCCTCTTTCCTTTTTTGTCTGTGTGTGTGTGTGTGTGTGTGTGTCCCTTCCTTCCTTCCTCCCCTTCCCTCCTCTCCCTTCTTTGTTTGTTTCTTTATGTGCCCCAATTGCTAATCTACATCAATTGATAATTTATTCATAACTTGCTAATATCACTGCAGACTATTGGATAGTAAGGGGGAAAGTATAAAGCATATAAAGTAATTCATAGTATGGAAAATGTGGATAGAGCGAAGTTTTGATCCTTTTCCCATAGAGAGTCATCCACTGAACTTGAATACAAGTAGTCCTCAACTTACAACAGTTCACTTAATGACTACAGTTATATCAGCACTGAAAAAAGTGACTTACGGCTGTTCTTCACACTTATGATCATTGCAGCATCCCCATGGCCACATGATCAAAACTTGGATCTTTGGCAACTGCCTCATATTTATGATGGTTGCAGTGTCCTGGGGTCACCTTTTGCAACCTTCTGCCAAGCAAAGTCAGTAGGAAAGTCAGATTGACTTAACAACCAGGTTACTGATTTAACCGCAGTGATTCACTTAACTGTATGTAGCAAGAAAGGTTGTAAAATGGGGGAAAACTCACTTAACAAATGTCTCACTTAGCAATAGAAACTTTGGGCTCAATTATGGTCGTAGATTGAGGACTACCTGTATAGGGAGATTTCCTTACTTAATGGATATTTACATGGTAGAATTGAGTTTCAAATAACACTGATTTCATTGTTGTCTTGGGTGACATCTATGAAAAAAAATCAGGTGCTCAGGCATGAAAATGTGCTGCTCAAACACTATACTTTTCTGCTCACACTGCAAAAAAATTAGAGGGAACATTGGTTTAAAGTCCAGCAATATAGAATATGTTCTGCTTCCAATAGTCAGGCTAATCCATTGGACTCCTGTGTTTGTTTTCCTTATGTGGAATTGCTTCTTCTGTTCCCATTTCTGTTACATCACTTCCTCTCTTTGATCTAATAAGCCTTCATTTTGTTTCCTTGCTAAGGAAAGTTTTTAGGAGGAAAGAAGAGCTCCAACAGACCTTTTCTTCAAAGACTACTGCAAGCATCTACTTGTTGCAAATACTGTCTGTACAGGCCAAGCTATTCTCATGACAGGAACACAAACATGGCAGAAGCATTAACTCTGCCCATTCGTCTTTAGTTGCTCAGTTTATTTTCATTTCTTTCTTGAGATCACAAGCTAACCAAATATTCATTGCTAACTAGAGATTTCCCCTTCAATTTCCTGAGAAAATTCCCTTAAGCTCTCTTAATATACTCACCCTCTGGAAAATTGACTGCCTTGCATTGCTCTTCCAGTTCTATGATTATTACCTACAATGGACAATCAGCATCTCTTAAAACATATCTTCTGCAATCAGCAGCTATTCTGAAGCTTTACCCAGAATAGTAATTTACTATTAGCAATCATCATAACTGAATATATACTTCTTAGAAAATATAGTATTTTTAAAAATATAAGGTCTTGGTTCCTCTTCTCTATTTTTCCTTTCCCCTACCGACAAACTCTTGTTAGCTCTCTACCTTCACTTACTCACTCCTCATGCTTTGTTTTCTGTTAGATGTAGCTGAATATGTGAATAGCATAATATTTACAACAAAAATGTCTGTAACCAAGGAATCTTATTCTAAGGATCTTTGCGCCTAGGAATACAGAACTCAATGATAACCATTGATATTCAGATAGAGGTTCAATGGGAAGAAACTATTTTGTTCTTTGTTTATTGTAAAGCAGGACCTTCTCCAAAGCCTGCAGGAGATAATACACTATAAAACTAATATTTTAGAATGAGATTTGAACTTTAGAAGGAAGGACACCTTTGGAGTTCCCCATTATCTTGACTAATTTTAACAACTTGTGTGAGTGATATAGAATTGGAAAAAAAAGCCTAGGACTGTTAACTGCAGCAATACTGTTAGACATTATCCAGCTTTCCTTCTATACCATCAGTTAGGCTAAAATTCATGGAAAATTGCTAACCTTGGTAAAATTAATAAAAGCATCTCATACTATACTACTATAGTCACGGAAACAAATTATGCCATTCCCTTTTACGATTAACAGTATGCTTGGATTTGTCATTTTCCTAAAAAACAAAAAATTAAAATGCAAAATTATTGAAAACTTTTTACTTTCAACCGTTTACGTACTTTTAAAAACCAGTTTAAAAACTGATATCATATAGCTTTATATTTGTATAACACTTCATATTTCGCCTCAAAATAAAATTTTACAGGTCATTTAATTTTTCATAAATACCACTAAACTACATTTTGAGAAAGAAATATGATATGTCGTTATATCCAGAAGTATGCTTTCCAGGTACCCAAACAATTTGTAGATGTTTGGAAAAGAAAATTAGGTATCTACTTATTCTTTTGCCCTTGCTCATTGAATAAGTACCAAATTACTGAACTCAGCTACCCTTCTATTTAGTGGATTGGGCAAACATCAAGCACTAGCGCTGTACAAAACATTCAAAGAAGCACTTCACAAAGTGTGTTGGCTTCTAGTTGCTTCTTCACACAACAACTGTTTGAAGAGGTTTTTTTTCAAATTACGTTCAGATACCTGGAAAGTAAACACTTCTTCCCAGGCTGAAGGGAAGCAAAGCAATTTGTGCCTGTACATGAACATGAGTACCAATGGACAACTGTCTCAAGTCATCTGAAGGAATGCAGCTGCCTCAATATATATGGAGATTCTCTGTTATCCAGGTCATCGTTGTCTCAAAGATTATTTTTCAAAAGGCAACTGGTCTTTGTTTTTCCTTGAAGAAGTTTTGCTTCTCATCCCAGAAGCTTCTTCATTTCTGACTGAATGGTGGAGGATGGAAGGATTTAAATTCCTTGCAGTCATCTGGTTGCTAGCACTCTTTCTGAGAGTCTTTGAGGGCACTTGGAGGTTTATTCGTGCCCTCAGGGTCACATGAATAGTGCAAATGGGTGTGGAACAGCGGTGGGTTGCAGGCGGTACGCTCCAGTACAGGCGTACCAGAGGCTGCCCGGAGTACCGGATACCGTTCGGTACGGTCCTCCAGAGGGCCCACCCGCCCGCCCGAGCTTCTTACCTGTCTTTTAAGGCTTCCGCACCTCCGCGCACGGCGTGTACAGTGCCTGCACAACACTCCATGGAGCAGCTGGAGCATCGCAGAGGCTCGCAGAGGCGCTAAGATGCATGCGCACGCTGTGCGTGTGCTGCACCTGTCCATGTGGACGCCGCCGAGCCCATTCCAACCATACTGGTTGGAACAGGATCCGGAACACACCACTGGTGTGGAACTTCTTGGAACTGCTAAAAGGACTGTATTGTAAACAGAAGATAGGTGGTGTTGTATCCCTACCACTCAGTTGAGAGAGGACTGTTCAATCTTAATGTAAGCAGCCTCTTTGACCCCTCTTTCAAATCAGTGGTCTTTTCTGTCCAGAATGTGGACTTTTCTGTCATCAAAAGACTGACCTTTGTCTTTGTCACACTCATTCATTAGTTTACATTGATATGGGATGGATATAGTTATACCTTTTCACACTGCAACAGTATATCCAATATTTATAAAGCTGGTTTTTCCCTCTTATAGAAATAACAAAAGCATTTAATTCTGTTATTACCTATTCATCTGTATTAGTAAACTGGCATAATTGCCTATTGCCAAAACAAATTACTAATACCTGCAGTCTAATTGTTTAAGATAGCAAGGGTATTTCTACCTGACCAGCAGATTTGTTTATAAAAGTGCCTGACAATAATAGGTTTGTTGAAATAGATAGCTTTGAATATGAATATAATTTCTGACAATCTGCTGTCCGCTCTGTAATTGTTTTATATTTAATCTTTTATTTGCATGACAATGTAGCCAACCACTAAAATGACAGAAATGTGGTATTAATTTAATTTGACATAATATTTACCGATCTAGCTGAGCTTCCTCATGATTATACACATATAATATGAGACATGCCAACATGCATACAAGTATTAAATGTCAAGCATAATCATTCTATCCACAATAGCGGTCCAATTTCTGCAACATACATTTATTATTGCAGAGTATTACAGACTGGTTTTCTAAGGTTTTTAAAATACTAAATACGTGAAAGTTTTCCCTAGAAAGCAGAACAACATACAAGACATTTCTTGTTACTGAGAACTACTCAGTTGTTCTTTTATTCTATGTCCCATAAGTCTTGGCCATTATAGCTAATTGTGACAGCAGTTAAAATCCAATAATGACTACAATAGTGTCTACTGTTGTTCAGCTCTAGGTGATTTCAGCATTTTAGTTTATACATTAAAATAAATGGATAATTCAAATATGTTTGATTAATTTATTTGAAGACTATTCTGCCTTTACAGTTCTCCAGCCATTTCGTGTAAAAAACATTTATTGTGAAGGTCAGCTACTTTTACAATTTTCATTTATGGCCTTAAAAGCTTTTGTGTGGATAAAAATCACTAAAACAGATCGTAGCAGGCAGCAAGATCAGTATGAGAAAAAAACATTATTCTATCTCCGGAGACTCAAGCAAGGGTCTGAAGAAAGGAATAGAGTGATCCAATCAATCAAGAGGAGAATGGGCTTAGTCTGAGTTGTCCGAAATATAGAGAAAGCTGGTTTAAAGACAAGAGGTGATTTAGAAGATGTATTCATAAGATTCGTCTTGCCTTATCATTTCTATCTTTTAGAAACTAGCTAAACTGAAACAATATGATCAGAGAAACCAGGTGTAGCCTCAATTAATAAATTGACAAAGGTGAGGTAGATCTAGCCCAATTTTTTTGCAGGTAGCTGAGTTCAAGACAGCTGACTTCACTTTTATCCTCACTTTCAGATCTAGACAATACATAATGTCTAAGCAAAAGTAAAGATATAAAAAGGTAAAATGGCATCCCACTACTTTCCATTTACCATTTTACATTCTGACTCTAAGCCTAGAAATGCCTGGGCTTCTAGTGCATGACACACTAATGGATTTGAATACATATCTTGGGAAAAGATAGTAAGATCATAGTTAAAAGATCTCTTGAATGGAGGGAAAATATGGCATGGATATCTGTTTGTACAAATACCTCATAATGAAACAGAAACAGAGAGTGTGTGCAGGATCCAAACTGGATCGGTCCCAGGACTGGGTTTAGTCTTCCAAGCTTTCGGACCAAGGCCCTTCCTCGGGGAACGTCTCTCTTACTAGAATGTGAAACATTATGACAATGTGAGACACATTCTGGTAAGACAGAAGTTCCTTGAATAGGGGTTCCAGCACGAATCCGAAAGTTTGGAAGACAAAACCTCTATTCCCAGTGACTGACCCAGATTGGATCCTGCAACATTGTCCTGGGATATGTATATTTTCCTTGATTCATAGAGTATGTTTGTTTACAAATAAAATTGATTAACCCTAATCTATTTTTTTAAACTCTATAAAAAAGTACAGACAACCTACAGAAATACATTAATGCATGGTTTATTGAAACATATAGAACTAGATAGTTCAAACACCACTTTTCTGTCAACTGCAGTAGTTAGGTTCACAAGGTACACATGTCCAAACCAAACAAACAATTTTATAACAAAACACTATGAGTGAATCAGGTCTAGGATTGTAAGGTACAATCTTAAATCACTGAGCTCAGTTGGGCTTGTTTTTGAATAGATACAAGCAGGCTCCATTGCAATGTTGTAATCCCATGCACAATTATCTGGGTAATCATGCGTAAAATGGAAAATAATTGGAAATGCAAGTTTACTGAGAATTACATTTTGTCACACCATTGAAGAACAGTATTCTTTTATAAGCAACACTGTCAATAGATTGAGGCTTTTAAATGTTTGACTAAGTTGTAAAGCATACATTATAGCGCATTCTAATTCTTTTTCTGGGGTTACTTGCCTTTTGAAAGGCAATACTATGCAAAAACAAATTATTTATCTTATAAGTGCAAATGCAAGGTTATCTCCTTGCTGGAGGACGAGGTGGGAGGAATGAAGGCCAGCCTTTCTTTTATTTTAAGGCTTAACAAGAAGAGGAAAGGAAAGGAAAACAGACGTAGGTACTATACAAAGGTCTGTATCAAGGTCAGTAAAAAGAGAACAAGCACAAAAAAATTGCCCAGTAACAGAGGTAGGAGAAAAAGAATACCAAGGAAGAAGGTTTCCGAAGAGAGTGGTGAATATTGAGCAGCAGAGGTGGTGTTCTAAGGTTTCGGACCATTTCGTCCGAACTGGTAGCGGAAATCACAGGTGGGCCTGCCCACTCGCCCCAGATCTACAGCCCCCCATTTAGGCCCTTTTTTTCACCAAAGTGCATGCGCGGAAGGCTGTGCGTATGCACAAAGGTGGTGCGTGCACTCACATTTGTGAACCAGTAGGGAAGGCAAGTCAATATTACCCCTGATTTGCCGGTATGCAGTATAAATAAACAAGGAGATGGCCCATGTGACAGAAATTGACCAACCATTTAAGGCTCTGAATGTGGAAGTCATGGACTATATACTTGAAATAATTCTATCCAATCTTACAGAACAATTAAAAGAACTATCAGTTCTGCAGAGATGAAGAGTGAATACACTGACAATCTGTGAAGAAAAAGGAACGGTATAGAAACAATGGAAAATGATTAATAAATAAGAAGAAATACAAACTGGTAGCTCAAACCCTATAGAAAAGGAGTCGGGGAATGGCAAAACTTAGAATGAGATGGTGAGGCATACAAATTATAATATATGGGGTTGGGAATACATTTGAAATAAAGTAAAAGGGTTTATTATGTTGTGAGACTACCTTATAGTGTTGTTAGCCTATTTTATGACTATAAAGAGCATCCACAGAATCTCTACCGTCTGTTTTTTAATCTTGCTTGTCTCCAAGGACTGACATTAACCTAGTTCAGTATTGTTAAAAATACAACAAGAATCCATTTTACTACTTTAAAGTAATTGAAGTCTCCAGTGACAGATGAATTATATCTCAAGCTGTTAAAGGTGCTGGCAGAAAAGGTCCAGAAATTACTAATGTAATTTTTGGAAAGCCACTGGAGAACAAATGGGATGTCAGAAGAGTGGAGAATAGCAAACAGGGTCCCAAAATATACTTGTATAAAAAAGGACCCAATAATATACCAATTTAATGTCTAACCCGGGTAAAGTATTTAAATATATTATGGCGCAACATAGCTGTAAACAGTAAAAAATGCTACCATTATCTGGAGCCAGTGTAGGTTTATCAAAATCAACATCAACCAAGATTAGTATCAGGTCAGACTCACATTGTCTTGATAAAGGACATGTTGTGGATGTGATGTACTTCTATCTCAGTAAAGTTTTTCACAAAGTCCAGGCTACATTCATAAAAGCACTGTGTTCACTCCGTGCAAGATAATAATTTCTCTATGTGCTGCATTTTATTTGGGACGTTGAGAAGCTAGAGCAGATTCAAAGGAAAGCTATTCAAGAGGATAAGGGTTTGGAAAATCCACTGCGAGGAGCAGCTAAGGGAGGTAAGGATGTTTAGCTAGAAAAAGAAAAGCAAAAGAAATAGGATACTCCTTTACCTATGCAATATTTAAAAGGCTGTCACATGCAAAGGGAAGTGGGCCTGTGGTCTGTTGAAAATAAAGCCCGATGGGGTAAATTAAAACAAAGGGCAGCCAAACTGAATATTAGAAGGAATCCAACAAGCAGTGGAACAGCTATCTATAATAGTGATAGCTTCCCTCCCTGAAGTTTTCAAATGGAATCTAGATGGTCACCTGTTGGGTATAATGGACTCCTATCCTGAGGAGGGAGGGGGGTAGGACCAGAAGACTTATAAGGCACCTTACAGGGTTTAAAGAAATAATGATGAGAGGAAAGCGATTTTGCTTTTCCTTCTTCAGCTTAGTCATTTCATTGTGATGTGAAGAAAGGTCATTCTGTTAATTTGGTTCTTCGAGTTCTATATCAAACTTGGTGCTATTTTAAATCAGTGCAGTTGGCTAAAGCTCCAGAGTTTTACTGGAGAACTCAATTTAAATATGAAATCTGTTTCCAAGAGCACAGAGCCCTGGAACGTCAAGAATGACCTGTGAAGGCATTGTATGTTCCCTCACTTAGAGATATTTGAGCTTATTCATACACACCAGCAGCAAAGACTGAATTGTCAACACAGATGGTCAAAGAACTCTGAATCCTTACATGTCACTTTTTAAAAAAGCTTTCAGAGCGTGTATCTTCTGGTGATTGCCTGGGTAAAACTCTGTAATTTCTTGGCAAGATTTCAGAAGTGGTCTGTCATTGCTTTCTTCCTACGGGGTTGAGAGAGAGTGACTGACTCAAGTTCACCCAGCTGGCTTCATACTTAAGACAGGATTAGGACTTTTGGTATCCTGGTTTCTAGCCTGGTGTTTTAACAATTACCACTACCAATTAATACTATTATATGGTGAAATTGATTCTCTTCTGCACATTAAAGATATGCACAGATTGATCTTAGCTATGACGGTAATTGGAACTGTAACGTCCATCTCTAGTTCAAGGAACGTTGTATGTCTACATTGCTTAGCAGCAGCAATCATGGGACTCTCCCCAGTAATTTGGCAAGTGTCTTGATTGCTCCCAGTCCCAAGCCTTAGTAAGGTAAAGGATCATACCCTCTTTAATTCCCACCACCCCCATCAACTTCCCATCTCTGCTCTTTTGGTCACCCTGCACTCTGCAGCCTCTGCCAGCCCTGGGCTCTGTTCAGCCTGCCATCCTGCACTCAGCTCACCCTCCCTCTCTGTACTTTAGAGAACTTCCTACCCCCAGGTGACTTTTGCCATCTTCCTCCTGTTGCTTACAAGGCATATCAAGCCTGACCCTTCACAAGGGCCTTCTTCCCGAAGCTGCATACAGCCTGGTCCAAATCATGTACAGCTTTCTTGCAAGGTTAACCACCGTTCCTTCAACAACACCCTAACTTCAATCTTGCTGAACAAATGATCGCCAAACAAGGACTACATATTCAATGTATATTAAAACATATATTGAATATGTTCTATGGCCTCCCAAGCAGTTGTGTCTCCTCTTTTTGTCAAATTTTCACTTACTGAAAAAAGAAACTCCTTTTTATATCTGTTACTTTATCCGATGTTAATCATATGGGATCACCAGAAAATCTTTGTGTGTAGTGAGCAAATAATCTGAAACCAAAATGTCTTTATTCACTATCAAAATTAATGAGCAATGCCTTAGTTATAAATGGAAAGATGATGGTTATTTCAAACTATTGGATAGTGTTGGTAGCAATAATTAAGTTATTTTAGATAATTTGGCATTTATAAAGGTTTTTACTGCTCACCCAAAGCCAAAATCCTCTGTGCAGATAAAACCAACACCACTCCCAAAACATATTATAAAAATTAATAGTAGTAATCAATTCACTGGTAGTATATTAAATAAAAAAATAGATTCTACCCCAACATGGATGCTAATAAATTTAACTAGGGTTGAAGTCCAACTAACTTTAAAGATCTGAAAACCACAAGAAAGGAAGATTTATGTGGAAAGAAAGAATCCCAACATGTGAAGACTGCCACAGGACCCTGGGGACAGTGCAACCATTGTGAAGATATGCTAATCACTTGAATTTTGATCACCTGACCACTGGGATGCTACGATGGTTGTAAGTATGAGGACCAGTGAAAAGGCACTTTTTTCAGTGTCGTCGTAATTCTGAATGATTGCTAAACAATGGTTGTAAATAGAGAACTATCTGTATTTATAGTCAAATGTCACCACAGTTCAAAAGAAAAGTATCAAAATGTGATTTCTAAATGAGATCAGTCTCCTACAGGTTAAAGGAAGTAATATATATCCCATCCAATTTTACAAGAACTTTATAAACAAAGCTAGACTCTGCAATTGCTCCTCTGGTGAAATCCAATGACATTCACCATTTATATAATATATTTACATATTGTTCTTCTTTTAAATGAATAAAGCCACAGTGTTCCTTTGTAAGACTCCTGCTGTTTTGTAATGCTGTTTGGCAGTTCAAATCTATTGAAACGTCATGTTGTTGTTTTAGATTAGTTACTTCAATTTTAAAAAATCTATTAACTGTTATCCTTGACAGCTGCATGGAACCCAAATTTTCAGAGGCAACATGGAAACAAGTATCAGGGGGAGAAAAACGAAGCAAGGATGGCATTTGCAGTTTATCTCACAAAAACATCCAGTTAGCCATTGCTTAAGATACTTTCAATAAATGGCTTTGATGTGTGCAGCAAGACAACTGTTTGTTTCTTTCTTGATAGCTAACATTTAAAAAACCCTAGTAATTTTACAGAGGGGAGCAAAGTCATGCCATTTACAGAGCTGGAGCCATGTGAAGCATAATTTACTTAAAATATTTAACCAGCTAATGAATCAGATGTAAGGAAAAAAATAAGCTTGCATTTATTACCCAGACTGAATTTAACCAAAGTCTGAAATGACTGCACAAACATCCATATTATTATTTTGCTATTACAGTACTGTACTGATAGTAAGCATGCTGCTGTAGCAGATTTATATTAATATTAAAACTAAATACATTTTTTAAAAATGCCCTGATGTTGTTGTACTACCTCTTCTTTATTACGTTGTCATGCCATGCAGTTAAACTGGGGTTATTTTGCTGGGCATATATTATAACACTATGTCTTGTCAGCAAAAGTGTATCTTCATCATGATCATTTGTTCACTTCATCACTTGTTATTTTATATGATATACTTGGAAAGACTTTATATATATATGTACATCTTTCAATTCCTGGGCCAACCTGAAGTACCAGCCAAACATCTGCGCAATCGATGCAACCATCATAAGGCAGTACAGTACTTGTGGGACCACCATTCTTTTAGGCTAAAGTTTGTGAATATAGAGAACACCCATTAATAGTCTGATTCCATGAAAGAATCCTTTAATCCGCACCACCACCCCAAAAGAAAAAAAAGACAATTTGATTTGGAATTCTTGGGAGACTTCTGTTTTTACTTTGATTTAAACATGATGGTACTAGAAGTGTAATTAAAACCTAATTACACAAAAATGGATGCAGCAGGCATCACAGTATAATGGGGGGGGGGACTTCGGGTGGGAAAATAGTGAACTGACATCCCATGAAACCCTGGAGACCTTACAGGACTGAAATCTGATTAGCGAAAGGAGAGAACTTGAGATCATTTGTGTGTACTTCAAAAAGCTGTTGGCGTTTGTGGGTAGACTGCAGGAACCAAGGTCAAGGCCAACAAGGTAGCCTTTACAGAATCAAGGTTCACTCAAATCTCACTTCTTAAATCAGTTGAATTTTTTTTAAAGACTATGAAATTTCAGAAATGCAAGTTTTATTATATTCGCTGAGTTTTTCTTCAATCCTTTGAGAAATTTTAAATAACAAATGTAAGACTTTATTTTAAAAAATATATGCTTTGGAATATAAATCAAAAGGGTGATTAAAGTATTGATTTCATAAAGTTTTAAATGAATTAAGTCCAGGTGGACTTGAATTATTTAAAATTGGTTATAAGAATCCTTTCTGTGGGAAACTATTTACATCTTGAAAAAGAAAACTTTGAAGGTTGGTCACTAGGGAACACCAGAAGGAAATGAATACATCAATGGATCTGTTGAACAAGATCTATAACTACTGGTCTTAGAAATTATTTTAAAGATATCTGCTACTATAGATAACTCAGATGGTGTCATGTCAAGTTTCACTGAATAAAACCGAATTGATTTTAAATGTGAATTTAAAAACCATCATCTATAAGAGAGATGAAAAACATGAAACAATTTATACAGAAAAAGATGCACTGTTGTATATACAAATGAAACCATATCTTAACATTTAAAAAAGACAAACAGTAAACCAGAAGAGTGATGTGGATTACCTTTTTATATCAGATTTACCAAAGGGGCTTGTTACCAATGATTCTGTGAGATAATGTGAATATGAAGAGTGACATTGATAGTTTATACTGGATTTATACGGGGTTTCTGAAAATTGCCAATGATTTTGTGAGAAAAGACAAAGAGCAAAGAAAGAGTACAGATGTTTGCACATTTATCAGAGAACACTAAACATTCTTCTGATAAAGGGAAAAGAATACAAAATTGGTTTATTTGGTCAAGGGTAAAATAGGTGTATTGTTATTTGAGTAATATTTAACAGATTTATATTAACTAGAACTGGATGATGATGTTTTAAAGATTTTACTTACCTAAAAAGAAGAGATTTGTTTAAACAAAAAATGAGAAAAAATGTAAAAGGAAGAATTCAAAGTAAGTGTATTAGCTATAGCTTATAATAGTTGTGTCATTATTTATGATAACCCTTAAGGGACTTTTGCTGATTTAAAATTGGGTGATAAGGCTTGAAAGATTTGTTTATATAGAAATGGTTGCTTGTACTGTAAGTTGTTAATGTTAACTATACTTTTGTTTCTTTTTATACTGTTGTTTCTTCTTTTTCTGCACCTTTTTATTTTTATTTTTTTATCTTTTACAGTTTGTATTAGTTTTACATGTATAATCCTTAATAAAAAATATTATAGAAACATTGTAACTGGGTAATTGGTTACTGTATGTCAGCACACCAGAAGTTCATGCCAGATGCATACCATATTAATATGCTAATGTTGCATACACAGGAACTGTCAACCTGATATAAACACAGACTGCAATTCAGTAGTAAGAAATGAGTTTGACACTCTTCCCCTATTGTGTCTCATTCATTTGGGGGCAAATCTTTGTAAAATGGAGCAAATCTACTTATACCCAAAGGTGCTTTTTCAAGAGGCAATTGGGCTTTCTGTTGGTGTTTTTGGGTTTTTGTTTTTTTGGAAGACGTTTTGCTTCTCATCCAAGAAGTGCTTGGATGTGAAGCGAAATGCCTTCAAAGAAAAAACCAGAAAGTCCAGTTGCTTCTCGAAAAAGCATCTTTGGGACAATCATGACCTGGATGGCTAAGAATCTCTATAAAAATCTACTTATAGTTTTCACAGTACTAAAATATAGTGTAGTTTCAATATGGTGCTGCCCATCCCACCCATCCCTGTGTATAACCTATTTCTTCCTATTACTCTTCCAATTAACACATTAAGGAATCAAAATCTAGAGAACTTGAGGAAGCTGCAATATAGTAACCCTGCTAATATAGCCAAAGAAAAATATTTCTTTTGATATAAGCTTCAGAAGTTCTATTGGGCAGCCATTTGTCCTGAATGGGGAGAGGGTGTCTTGCTTGAGCAAGGGGTTCAACTAGCAACCTCCAAAGTCCCTTCCAACCCCACTCTATGTTCCTTCCAGAAGCCTCGCATTAACCTAGCTCTAGATAAGCGATTGCATCAGGATCTCTCGGAGAGCAGTAATAATAATTTAAAAATCAGTCCAGAGCCCGCCGGAGTTACAGCAATACGAAGTGGGCCTTCCCGGGACGGAGCCGTTAGCCCGCTTCCTTCCTCCCCGAGGGCCAGCGGGGTAGACGGCGATAGTTTGTCCCGGGACAGAAAAGGGCGGTGCGGATTCCTCTTACCGACTCACAGCCCCGAGGCGCGGAGGGAGCGGAAGCGGCTGCCCCGCCGCGGGTTCCCCGCCTGCCGCGTCCCCCGCCTCCTCGGCTGTGACCGTCATCGCCTATGCTCTCCGCCGGCTTCTCCCTTCCGGCCGGCCGTCTCCGGTTGGGGCGGCCGCCCCCCCTTCGGGGCCGGGCGCCGCGTTCGGGCTGCATTGCAAACCCTCGGGCGGCCGCGCTCGACGCGGCCGGACTTCACCGGGTTCGCGTGGATCTGCGCCTCCGCCGGAAAACAGGCCGCTGCAGGAACTGGAGGCCGCGTCAGCCGGGTCCGAAGAATGAGGTGTCGCTTCACCCGCGCCAGGCTCCTTCGTAGCCTCCGCTCTCCGCCTTGGAAAACTGACCCGAAAAAGGGATCCGCTGCTGCGGGGCTGTTGCAAATGGATCGCTCGGCTACTTTTCTTAGAGAAGAAATATAGAAAAGCAGATAAAACGGATCCAAGCCTAAATTTCCAATATTTAAATGGCCTTTATTCAATTTCTTAAAACATAATAAGATGTTATTATTAACTCCAATGGTGATAAGTGAGTACAACTCTAAGCATGCATGTAGTCCTCGACTTAAACGGTTCGTTTAGTGACCATTCAAAGTTACGCTACTTAAAAAAGTGACTTAGGACCATTTTTCACAGCTTAGGAATGTTATAGCATCCCCCGTGATCATGTGATCAAAATTCACAGTCTTGGCAACTGGTTCCTATTTATGACAGTTGCAGTGTCCCAGGGTGACATGATCCCCTTTTGCGACCTTCTGACAAGCAAAGGCAATGGGGAACCAGATTCACTTAACAACCGTGTTACTAACTTAGCAATTGAAATGATTCAGTTACAACTGTCGCTAGAAAGGTCATAAAATGGAGCAAAACTCAACAAATGTCTCACTTAACAACAGAAATGTTGGGCTCAATTGTAGCCGTAAGTTGAGGACCACTTGTAATTTCCCTTTAAATACCTAACATGATAGAAAAGTAACTAACTTGTACCAGAAGAGATCACAAGTCTATTAATTCAAACAATGTGCTTTGTACTTCATAACAACAATGCAAAACTATATGTTAATCGTGTTCTAGAGAAATACCCATAAAACCAAGTTCTAAGCAATACAAAGAAAAGTAGAATCCCAGAGCTTTCTAGGAAGGGGCTTGTCAATATACAAACACATATAATATTTAATAGAATGTGGTGGGGGGAAGAAATAAAGTTACTACTGCAAAATCAAATCCCTATGTTTGCAGTGACACTGTACAGTGGGACCTTGGGTCCCGAACAGCTCAGACGATGAACAATTTGGGTGCCAACTGAAAAATCTGCTAAATGCTTTACTCAAATCACGAACACATCTTTAGGTGCCGAATAAACACAGCCACGGTGATTTCCCCTTCCACGCCATTTTGTGTGTGCGCACGAATGCAGAGTTTGTCTTGCTTCTGGTCACGACCAAATCAGGTGCGGGCCGAAGTCCTGGAACGGATTACGGTCGGCACCCAAGGTCCCACTATATGCAGGTACAAAGGGATGAGGCTGTGATGGTACAATTTACCCTGCTTTCTTGGCTCTTCCCTATGTAGATTTGTGATTTTATATATCCTCAGGAATCCTTTATACAGCCTTCTCACATGCATTTAACCACAACTCAAAGCACACCTTGACAATATCTATGGAGATTCTCAATCATCCAGATGGTTGTCCCAAAGATGCTTTTGGAAACACAACTGGAGTTTTTAAAAAACATTTCTCTTTTCATCCGTTTCTCATCATTGAAAAAGCTTCTTGGATGAGAAGTGAAATGTATTCAAAGGCAGGGGGGGAGAAGCAGAAAGTCCTTTTATAAAGCACTTTTGGGATACCCCGGCAACCTTTCGTTTCTGCCACAATTTCAAAATGTTGACTTCAGCTGATACCCCAAGTCATGCATGATACAAGAGAAAGTGCCTACCTAGTCAGTCTTAAATATTTTTCCTCCGGTTGCAACACATTTTTGTTTCACCAACCAGTCTATCTGGGTGACCTCAAGAAGATAAATTCAATCCATCTCCGATTGACCAATATGGGCTGTTGGATATAAGCTCCCTTCTCTCTTAACTGTTCAGAGAGCCATTCTGGTCTCTTCTCTAACCCAGGGGTTCCAACCCCCGGGCTGTGGTCTATTCACAACCGGGTTGCATGAGTGGTGGGCCAGCGCGCATGCACAAGTAGGTCAACTTGTGCGATCAATGGGCCAGCACACGTGCATATGCATGCACTGCTCACCTTACGCAAATTGAGCTGCACATGCATGCCCACACAAGCCAGCCCACCATTCACGCAAGGTGAGCTGCATGCACAACCCAGTTCCCCTCTTTCCCCCTCTAATGGGCCGCCAAACTGCAAAGGTTGGGGACCTTCGCTCTAATCTACCAGAGCTCTAATCTACTCGCTCTAATCTACCAGAGCTCAACCAACCTTAATATTTTAGTCTTTGTTGTATCATAACAGTTTGTTGTATTACCTTTTTTTTCTGTTCATGTTCGATTTTTCGAGATTGAACAAGTTCCTGCAGTTTTCTTGGCAAGGTTTTTCCAGAAGGGGTTTGCCATTTCCTCCTTCTTAAACCTAAGAGAAAGTGACTGGCCCAAGGACACTCACCTGACTGCGCCTAAGGCTGGATTAGAACTCACAGTCTCCTTATTTCTAGTCCAATGCTTTAACCATTACACCAAACTGGCTCTCATTGCATTATCTGTTACACTTCACATTGTTCTTTTTTGACAATAACCTAATTCAATTTATTCTGGCTCAGCACCCTTTTTGGCCTTATTCTCTCTTTGTAGTATTTTCTCAGCTAAATGTCATCTTTAGTTTCTTTTATTAGCTTGTCAGATCAAATTTCTATTTCTCTTTTTAAAGGCTACTTGAAGACTTATTTCAGTTCCAAAAATATGTTTGCAGTACAATAGGACCATACTATCTGATATGCAGTGCAGTGAAGTGCAGAAAGAATGTTATCTGAATCATCGCATATCAGATCTGGAGATTCACATCTGAATATATCTCAGGTTGTTATGAGCTGGTGCTTTCTAGGTTGTGTGGCATGCCTTTCATTCTGTTGGCTGTGAATAATGGGTGCTTTAGTTCAAAGCACCAACATGAAGAGTCCATCAGTGCATTTCTCAATATATTATTTTAGTTCATACTATTTTGTTATTACACTTTGTTAATACAGATACATAGCTGGCATCTAAATAATAATAATAATAATAATAATATATTTATTTCTTAGCCGCGCCCTCTCCCGAAGGACTCGGGGCGGCGTACAACAAAACATTCGAAATAAATATGCAAACAAAACAAACATATAACAAGGTACACTAAAACATACATACATATATATAAGGAGGAGATCGATTAATAAAAACAATTAAAATACTGTATTTAAAACCCCTAGAAATTAAATGTAATTAAAAACCCAGTTAAAAACCCGTCAGGAGCGATATGGTTAAATCAAAGTTGAGCCAGGCCAGCTGCTTGGAATAGGTGGGTCTTAAGCTTAATACGGAAGGAGCGGAAGCCATCATGTGTGGTTAGAATAGTCTTTAGGAAGCTTATAGAGTGCTGCTGGGGGGGGAACGGGCCATTTTTCGCTCATTTCTGCCCTCCCCAGCCCCCGGGAGCCCTCTGAAAGCCTTCTAAAAGCTATGTACGGCCATTTTGGTAAAGGGGCGGAGTTTCAGGTGGCAAAGAATGCTGTATTCAGTGTATAAGACGCGCCCAGATTTTCAGTCTCTTTTTTGAGGGAAAAAGGTGTGTCTTATACTCCGAAAAATACGGTAGTTTTTCAAGCCTTTGTTCTCATATAAGTCATTATAAAACAATGTTGACTGGATATTAATAATGACTATGGCTTTCATTATTAATTCTTGTTTAACAAGGCTTTTCCTCATTGTTAGTGAATGTACATTCATGTAACAGTGAGAAAAAGCCTTGTTAAACAGGAATTAATAGTGAAAGCCATAGTCTTTATTAATATCCAGTCAACATTGTTTTATAATGACTTACTTGACAAGAAATGCTTGGAAAACTATTTTTATTCTATTCTATATTAATTAGAATAGAATTCTAATTTCTGTTATATACAATGTTCTATAAAAGATACTTACATATTCCAAGTCAATGTGACTTGATTGAATAAAAGCTACCACTGTTTAATTTATTAATTGAGGGACATGGTAGCTCAGTGGCTAAGAGGCTGAGCTTGTCAATCAGAAAGGTTGGCGGTTCGAATCCCTAGTGCCACGTAATGGAGTGAGCTCCCATTACTTCTCCCAGCTTCTGCCAACCTAGTAGTTCAAAAGCATGTAAAAATGCAAGTAGAAAAATAGGGCCCACTTTTGGTGGGAAGGTAACAGTGTTCCATGCGTCTTTGGCACTTAGTTATGCCGGCCACATGACCACGGAGATGTCTTCAGACAGCGCTGGCTCTTCGGCTTTGAAATGGACATGAGCATCACCCCCTAGAGTCGGGAACAACTAGCACATATGTGCGCAGGGAAACTTTACCTTTACCTTTAAGCATTAATTGCATCTGTTGACTGAATACATGCAAAGATACTTACATTGTGGGTCTGCAAACCATTCAGAGAAACACTTTCTGAGGCAGCCAAAAGGGTCCTCTGAACTCATTGCTCAAGACACTGAGGAAATGTATCCATTTGGAGGCTTAGCTCAGTTGCTTCAAAGGCCTTCCCACATCACATGAGCATGAAAATGAAAACCCCAATAATACTTCCACCTGGATTGCTGCTGAAGAGTAGGTGAAAGCAGAGCCATTCAAAGGGGGTATGTTAAGCAAGATGTGATAGTTTGAACATCAGATTTGGAATGCTAGTTGAGTTGCATTGCTTCAAAGGATTCATGTATCCTTCCTTTAAAGTATCTTTGAAACTTGATGAAATCCACAATTGAAATCGAACAACAGATTGTTTTCTAATGCTAAATTCATTTGGTAGGTGTCCTTCATTTTATAATTTTTTTCTCTGTTTGTCATTTAAAGGATATCTTCAACTTGCAGATGAAGTGCCTAGAGCAAATTAAAAGACGCTGATGTTAATCCACCACAAAAAGAATGGAAGACAAGTTACACAGCAACTTGACCATCACCAATGGTTCAACTTCTAGCCAAAAACCACTTGAAGGCCACAATCTTTGGGAAGTAATCACCATCGCTACTGTAACCGCCATCTTAAGTTTGATAACCATTCTGGGAAATGTTCTGGTAATGATATCATTCAAAGTCAACAGCCAGCTCAAAACAGTAAACAATTATTATTTACTCAGTCTTGCCTGTGCAGACCTTATAATTGGATTATTTTCTATGAATCTTTATACATCATACATATTAATAGGGCACTGGTCTCTTGGAATTTTGGCATGTGATTTATGGTTAGCACTCGATTATGTAGCTAGTAATGCTTCAGTAATGAATTTGTTAGTTATCAGTTTTGACAGATATTTTTCTATTACACGTCCTTTAACCTATAGGGCTAAACGCACACCCAAAAGAGCTGGGATTATGATTGGTTTGGCTTGGCTGATTTCTTTCATTCTGTGGGCACCTGTAATCTTATGCTGGCAGTACCTTGTAGGGGAGCGAACTGTCCCAGCAGGAGACTGTCAAATACAATTTTTGTCTGAGCCTATTGTTACCTTTGGGACTGCAATTGCTGCTTTCTATATCCCAGTTTCGGTGATGACTATTTTATATTGCCGCATTTACAAAGAGACTGAAAAACGAACCAAGGATTTAGCTGAGCTTCAGGGCTCCAGTTCTGTGACTGAGTTTGAAACAGTAAAGCCTCAGAAAACACTGCTGAAATCTTGCTTTAGCTGCAGGCAACAAAATTTGACCAAAAGAGACCAATCTCAGGCTTCGTGGTCTTCATCTAGTCGAAGTACTTCTGCCACAGCAAAAGCATCTCAGATTCAAAACACCTGCCAAGATTGGTCGAGGGCAGAGCAGCTGACCACTTGCAGCAGCTATGCCTCATCTGAAGAAGAGGAAAAATGCCCACCTGATCCAGTCTTTCAAGTAGCCTATAAAACCCCTGTGAAAGGGAAGGTTGATGAGCAAAAAGAAGAGAAAAAGGAAGCTTTTATCAAAGACCAACATAAGGAGAACGACTATGACACCCAGAAATATTTTCTAACCCCAACCAAAAGTCAGGTGCAACAAAGTAATAAATGTGTAGCTTATAAGTTCCGGTTGGTGGTTAAAGCTGGTGGTGCACCAGAAACTAACAATGGTTGCCGAAAAGTCAAAATCACTCCTTGTTCTGCCAGTTTATCCAAAGACGCTTCCATCAAAAATATGGATCCTAACCTAAGTAATCAAATTACTAAAAGGAAAAGAATGGTTCTTATAAAAGAACGTAAAGCAGCCCAGACTCTAAGTGCTATTCTTCTAGCTTTTATAATTACCTGGACACCCTACAACATAATGGTATTGGTTTCCACATTCTGCTCAGATTGCATTCCTCCAACATTGTGGCATCTTGGCTATTGGTTGTGCTACGTAAACAGTACTGTGAACCCAATTTGTTATGCCTTGTGTAACAAAACATTCAGAAAAACCTTTAAGTTGTTGCTCTTCTGTCAATGGAAGAAGAAAAAAATGGAAGAAAAATTATATTGGCAGGGTAATACAAAGCTGCCTTAAGTTAAAATGAAGTAGCTGAAACATAACGATCTTGGCCAGAGAGTGTATATTAGCTACAGGTCTTTATTTGTGAAGTTGTTGTTTTGTGTGTTTGGAGGCAAAAGGAGCAACATTTCTATGATTTATGATTATGAAGAAAGCAGTCACAATGTTGAACATTTCTGTAATTGGAACTATTCAAAGGACCATTTTGAGTGTTGTTATCAGGACTTTTGGTCCCACACTTCTGCTCGATAATGGCAGAGCACAGGACCTTAATAATTGGTGATTGAACAGATCCATAAATGTATCTGGTTCACATTCTTGCTAAGTTAATATTATGCCTTCTTAAATATTTTTCCGGGACTTTTTCAAGTTAAATTATAGATCTGCAACCTACTGAAGTTAGCACTGTTCCCCTTGCAAAATTATCTACTAATTGAATGAATGTAAAGAGAATGAATATATCTATAGCCCATGATAAATAATTGAAATTGATTTTTGGAGGGCAAAAAAGTTCCTGATGTCAGCTTGAGTTATGAACAATGACTGATTTTGAATTCAGCCTTTTTTAAATTGGGACTAGATGTGGCTTGTAAGGGGAAAGGTTTTTTTATAAGGCGCATACTGAAACCGAATGTGATTATTTAAAGATTTAAAGTTACTGTAGTGAGATCTACATATAAAACTCAGATTAAACACTAAGATTTCATACTTTATATCCATAGTTTTAAAAACATTTGCATGAAATAGTTTGGGGTCATATTCCTCTTTGAATGTTATAAATTGTGTAATCAGACATGAATAATATTATAGCATTTTAAAGATAGAGAGAGGAATATGTAAAACATCTACCTCTCTTTGTTTAGATATTTAGTGGCAATATTCACCTTTTAAATCCCCACAGCAAAAGTAATTAAATCCATTGGGCAACAACTACAACTTGTCAAAGAGCCTATCCCTTCAGCCTGAATAGGAATTATAATTTATATAAGAATGTATATTTAATACATAATTATTTCAGCAAAAATGTGAATCTTATAAAACAAAGGCAGGTAACTAGAATAGTTTCTCTTTAGCAGAGTCTGAACTAAAATCAGCTATCAAAATTAACCAAAAATGAAGAATTACAATGAGCAAATGAAAATATAAGTCCCATGTCTTTTGGATCCAGATTTCCATAGCTATTTACCTGGATTCAGATCTAATTCTATGAAAATAAAATAATTTAGTTATCTCTTGAATCTTATAAATACATACATGATTTCTCATTTGAAAAGGTCTCTCTCTCTCCAATTCAATGGAAGAGTCAAACTCTTCACATAAAGTGATATATAATATATGGAGAAATGCATTCTATTTATGAATGAGAATATGAAGCATTTAGAAACTTCATGTAAATGCACAGAATTCTGACTTGGAAAGTAATGCTAAAGTCAGTTCAATTCAGGAAAATTGAGCTGTAGGATTAGAAGAATCTGAAGTTCATGGATATGTGGATTTTGTAATTCTCAGTTGACTGTCAAGCTTTGCACATTCATTGTTTGCTGAACTGCAATTTAAATGCAGATTCAGTTCACATCCACATCTATAGCTTGGTATGGTTAGTTGTATAGTTATAGTATGATTGTAAAGTGTAATTTTGCATAGTTCTGAGATAACACAGTAAAGTTTATGAGAGTTGCAAAACAATAAGGATTCCAATGAGATCAAAAGCTCTTTCTTATAGAGCTTATTCAGTGATTTTTAACAAGCTTCTCCATAAGTATTAATTGAAACAATATTTTGGATAACTTGACTACCTATGAGTTATTTACAAAAGAGTCCCCCAATTATTTTTATAGTGGGACTAATCATAATTTAACCAAAATGTATAATACTGTGAACATGTGACTGATTCTAAGTGTTTCTGTATTGTGCCAATTGTTTTTGGAGCTATGCTGTTTGTTAAAAGAAAATGTGGATTCCCATAAAGAACTTTTGATTATTATCTTCAGTCAACATTGAAGCATATCCATTGTGCTTTGGGGTTTTCTGGCTTTAAAAAAATACATGTACATATGATATGTGTGTGTCTGATTCAAATGACAACGCATTTCTATGACTCAAGCTATGTAATATTGGCAAAATGTGTTAAGATTGTAAAAGTTATTTGCTTGTTGCAATTTTATTGCTAAAAATACCCTTGCCTTCTACTATTGAGGTTAAATGGAAAATTATTGTCACCTTTATAAGAATGTTTTATATATGTTTATGGTATGTGTTGAATAGATATATAAGACTACACAGTGATGGATGCCAAAGTATCAGTTTTCTGTTAAATATACGCTCAACCTATGCTGCTAAAAACTGAAACGTAAATTGCCAAAATATGGGATACATGGTAAATATCTGGTACCATATTAAAATGGTGTGTGCTTATTCCTTTCCCATACAGTATATTTGCACATTTTAGAAGGTGCAAATTGAGAGATATCTAACAACAGTGTCAAAATTATAACTTTTCATTTTGAAGAAACAGAAAGACATAAATATATAAGATTTCATGGAAGAAAACTTGAATAGAAAAAGGAATTCAGCATAGGTGCTGGTATCTAAAAAAGTAAGTGCTTAGAGCTCCGTCATAAATAATTACAATATTAAAAAGATAACTCGTAGAGCTGGGACAAAGTTACACAAGCTTTTTCATGGCAATATAAAGTCAAAACAAATATACAGGATGAGGAAAGGCAAGTCACTCATGAGCAATATAGGCAAATAGGCTGGAATTGTAGAGATGATGTCAGGAACTCCAAAACAGAGAATAAGCTGAAGGATGTTAAGAAGAGCAAAAATTTAAATATTATGTGGTTGATGTAGAGCTAACTATTGTGCAACTGCAGAGTTCAAAAAGGTAGCTGATGAAAACAATTAGAGGTTTTTGTGAATTCTCAGGATAGATAAACTGACATATTTTTTAAAAATTACCCTGGTGCAGAAAGGATTGGGAGACCAGACAAAGTCCAGTAAAATATTTGGGATTGTTCCTGATTGGTGGGAACAAAGATATATGTCAAAATTACCTCCAATTATGGAGAAAACTTAAAAAATATTTTCAAAGATAGAAAAAAATCAATTTCTACCATTTAGGATTAATTGTGATTGTTAATATACATATATTACCTAAGTTTTTTTTAACTTATTTGAAATAATGCCAATTTCAATTCCAGAAAAAAATCTTGCATGATGAGCAAAGAATAGTCAATAGATTTTTTGGGAGTGGAAAAAATGTGGAATAAATTTAGGAGATTCAAAAATAGCAGTGAACTAGGTCTTCTAAATTTTATATTATATTACAATGCAAGTTGTTCGTCATGGATAGCAATAAATAAAATTCCTAAATATCAAAATATCAGTATGAGAAGGAGCTGACCAGTTAATGGATCTCGTAGATAGTTCTAGTGTAAGGATCGAAAAGAATATAAAAATGTGAAAGGACATACAAAGCTTAAAATAAAAGCATGGAATTCTATAAAAATCATAAGTTCAGCAACTTCACCACTAGCTTCACCTTCAAATGTTTTGTATTCTGGAGAAAATTATTGCAAGAAAAGTATAATTATATATGCAGATATGGTGCACTCAGACTCCAGAAACAGATTAAAGACAAAGTGAGAATTATTAGGTGAAAGCTCAAACCTATTATGGTTGTATTTTTAAATTTCTGGAAGAACAAAAAGAAATCTTAAGAAAGAAGAAAAGTGTGTAAGAGAAAATGTATCATGGAGATGGAACAAGTCAAATGGCATGAGAAAATGGAGGCTGACTGGTAACAAAGAAAGGTAGAACAGCTACTACCTTGGTTCAAACTTCTCAGAAAGAGAATATGTGATTTACAATGCTAATTCCAATAGCTGATTGAAGACTCAGAATTGAAGTTTAAGATTAATACACAAATTGTCAATAGCGATTTGAATAACCCTTGAATGAGTTCAAATCCTTGGACCAGATGAATTACATCTTAGAATATGCTACATCTTATGAAGGTAAGAATTACATCTTATGAAGAACGGTTGCAGGATTTGGATGTGGCTAATCTAGAGAAAATAAGGACTAGGGGGGACATGATAGCAGTATTCCAGTATTTGAGAGGTTGCCACAAAGAGGAGGGGGTCAACTTATTTTCCAAAACACCAGAGGGCAAGGCAAGAAATAATAGATGGAAACTAATCAAGGAGAAAAGGAACTTGAAATTAAGGAGAAACTTCCAACAGTGAGAACAATTAACCAGTGGAACAGCTTGCCTTCAGAAGTTGTGGGTCCTTCAATCCTTGAGGTTTTTAAGAAGACAGTCACTTGTCTGAAATAGTAAAGCAGGGAGTTGGATTAGAAGACCTCGAAGGTCCCTTCCAGCTCTATTCTGATTCAACGCTGAATAAACTTGTTTATTCTATGTCTGCATTTGTGTTACTTTTGAAATATGATAAAGCAAAGAATGTATATGTATTACAAGATAAACTATTTCATTTTGAAATCAGGTATTTACTTAATATGTGCTCAGATGATATTCTGATAAGCAGTTACATTTATGTATGAGTTCCAAGCCGTGTCTATTAGATTGATGGCTCAAGAATTATATTCAAAGTTGCATGGATCCATTTCAAAATTGAGGGACATATTATATGAGGAGTTGGTTTTGTATCAATGTTGTTAACCAAGAGTAAATAATCTGTTCTCAGAATATTAAGAAAATCTTAATAGAGAAATTCAAAAGAGAAACCAAATATCAGTGGAACATTCATTCATTTGAAAATTTTCAAGCACAAGTTGAGCGTCATCTGTCATAACTGCTTTATTTTGATTCCTACAATGGTGGGATTTTAAAGGCCCAATTTTATATTGTTAAAGATGTATGGAAGCTACTTCCTGGGTACTAAAAAGCACATATAAACCAGTGTTTTAGGAATTTTTTTGATATTTTACCATTAATCACACTCTCTTCTTTTAATCAAAGGGATTGCTTAAACACTCCTAGCAAAAAAAAAGATGTATTGAGAAAGTTGATAGCCCAGGAACAAATTTATAGAAAACCTTACATTAGCAGCTGAAAAGGAAGTATGCTATGGAGCCACAAGAATATAGTTCTTCTTCCTAAATAGAACTCTGATAATGAACACTTATGTAACTAAATAAGGACTGTTCCAATATTGACCTCATTTATTCTTGAAAATGTTGTATTTGACCTCAAGGGGCCAGAGTGGGCATGGCCAGCTCAACGTCTCTCATGTCAGGGGCGCCTGTGGTGACCTGAGTGCTCTGCCAGCGAAAACAGGCTCCCGAGGTCTGTTTTTGGCTGCGAAGGCCTCCTGCAGCGCACGGCGCTCCTGAGCTCCTTTTTTTTCTGGCAGAGGCCCCATGAGCTGGTCCTTTACTATTTCCAAGGCGGTCCCATGGGCCAGATCTAAGCATCCCTCAGGCTGGATCTGGGCTCCGGGCCTTGAGTTTGATACCCCTGATTTAAAGGATATTTTCCAGTTATAACATCATGTCCAAAAAAGAAAAGAATAGCTGTTGGAACCAAAGTCCATATCTAAACAAAAAAAAATGTTCTGGTAAGCATTTGAATTCTACAGGTGAGAATTGCACAACCTTGAATAACTTATTTTATCTCATATAATCATCAGGAAAGATTCTGATTCATATGGCATCGGATGCACAATTGATGGAAGCATTAGAGGACAAGCTTTTTCATCCTAGCACCTAAGCTGTGGATTTTCATGCCCTGGGAAATGGTTTGTATAACTCTCTCATAATGCTTAAAATGTGCATTAAAAATGCATGTTTTGGATTATTATTGACATAAAGTTTAAATAATGCCTTGCTTTTAGTTTTGTTGCATAAATATTGCATTACTATTTATATGAGTTCCTTAGCTTCCTTCAGCTTCCTAAAGCTACATGAGAAAGCAAGGGATACAAAAGATAGACAAATAAATCACAAATCAATACACACAGAAAAGTGACTTTTTCATACAGAGCCTCAAGAGAGCTGTTTCCCACACTTGATTGAAAAGCATTCCACTATGTGAGTCGCTTGAAGAGAGATAATTTAAAAATACAGCTTAGCTACAGTTTTGAACAGAGAGCAATAATTTCTGACAGGGTTGAATGAGATGAAAATCCAGAGCTGAACATTTACATTTTATAAGGAGGAGGAGGAGGAGGAGGAGGAGGAGGAGGAGGAGGAGGAGGAGGAGGAGGAGGAGGAGGAGGGGAAGAAGAAGAAGAAGAAGAAGAAGAAGAAGAAGAAGAAGAAGAAGAAGAAGAAGAAGAAGAAGAAGAAGAAGAAGAAGAAGAAGAAGAAGAAGAAGAAGAAGAAGAAGAAATGCTACATTTCCATTCTTTATATTGCAAAAGATAACTCAATTCTTTTCCATGGTAATGCAATTGTTTTTACTTGGCAATAATAATTTCCAATAATCTTTGAAACTTCAGTTTATCTGGAACTATTATAGTTCTTATATAATTCCTATTATATTATAGGAACAAGTTGCAGCAGAAAAATATATTTGGAAGAAGAAGTGCAATGATAATGAAGTTGTTTGATTAATTAAATACACAATGACCAGGTCCAACTCCACATATCCATCAGCACATGTGTCTGATATGAATGAGATTTGTCCCTTCATGTTCAGTTATAATGAACTCCATTCAGTGGTGGCTTCCTACCAGTTTGGACTGGTTCAGACGAACTGGTAGTGGTTTGGCAGCCTGGGTCCTGGAACCGGCAGCAACCCAGGCCTGTCACGACCCTGAACTGGTTCTCCAGGCGCCACCATAGGTGCTACCACCATCTTGTTTTTTGCTTTTGCACAGAACAATTTTGATTGCACTGCGCATGCATGCCCAGTGCGCATCAAGCAGGTGCACAGCGTGCCCATGAGTAAACCGGCAGTAGTGCCTGCTGGAACCAACCCCTGACTCCATTGTAATTAATCACATTTTTACATATAAACAGTTACTCTGTTTTAAGTCAATAAGCAACTGATTAAATGCTGCCAACATTGAAAAGTGGTGGAATTTTATTTTTGACAAATCTGACTCCAAGAACTGAAACCATTTTATATTCCATCTCCAATCTACTCTGAAACCTCAGTAGATTTGTTTAATGGGTTTTTCTTTTCTCTTTGTTCTTCTGCAAACCTCACATTACCCTAAAATTATTGATTTTGTTAATTTCATTTATTTAGGAAATGCCAACTCACTTTGTTCTCAGTGGCTCTAAGCACATCAGAACCGGAGACAACCAAAATGTTTCAGTTTTCTAATTGCAGCTACCTAGAATGGTTCAGTAGATTTCCCCCATATGTCTATGGGAGTTGGAAACAATATTTTCATGTCACGCGTTGTTGGAAATGGGTAGGTTGTGTTGATATTCATTAAGAAATAAAGAAAAAATGTTCCTTTAGAGACTTATATAAGATGTCTCATGATACTACTTTCACAACTAAAAGTAGTTTGGATCACTTCCATTTATTTTAAAGATATGAATTATTGGGCTGCCAAAAATCAGGAATTTGGTAGCACTTTTTTAGCTAATGTATTTTATTAATAGATATCAGATCTGAATCCTTCTAATTTTTGGCTACCATAAATTAACACAATTCTCCTCCTACAAAGTCTTAATGGGATGTGGAGGCAACATATGGGTTCTATCTATGGTGTAATGCTTAGAAACAAGAATAAAAAAAAGTTTAATATTCAACTTGAAAAGATTAACTGAATATAGTGTTAGTCTATTTTTAGACTGAATAAAGGAATAAGATTTCTGTTGATAAAACAATGTTTCAAGTAGGAGTTTTACTCTTCATAAGTATCTTTAGAGTTAATCTTGTAGAAGTTACTCAAGCTTGGCTTTGGGAGTAATTTTTAAGATAAGTTGTCTTTAGGATTTACACATAAGTTATTTTTTAAGAGAAACTTGACTTCTATAACTTATTTCTATATACCGGTAGCTTATTCTTTGTGTTATAACTGCAGGTTATTTAAAGAACGTAACTGTACTGTTATTTAAAACATATATAGTGCCTGGGTAAAGAAATAGCTTCTCCCAGATATTCCTTTTCGCCAAATTTCCTTCCCTTCTAGTTGATAATAGAGGATGGTTGGAACCACTCCTTTTTACATTATGTACCCCATCTCTTAAGGATCAGTGGTAGGTTCTAAAATTTTTTACTACCGGTTCTGTGGGCGTGGCTAGGGGGCATGTGACTGAATGGGAGTGGTCAACTTGACGTCACTCATGCACACAGCCACCTCCATGCCATTTTTAGGTACCCGGCTTGTTGGGCTGCCCCCATTCCCTGTCATGGCTGCAACGACTGGCCAGTGGGGAGGGGGGCTAGGCGAGGACGAATGCTTACCTGTGTGTTGGCAGGAGGAGGCAGTTCTGTGGATGCACGTGGCTAAGGCGAGGCAGGATGAGCGTCTGAGCAGGCTAGTTTGGGGACGTGGTCAGACAGCTGTCACTATTGGTTTGGCAACCCAGGCCCAATTACCATTACCCCAACCGGTGCAAACCGGGAGCAACCCACCTCTGTTAAGAATCCAAATGAAAGGGGATGCTCTGATTTGAAAATCTTTGAGTGCCAAGTTTCATCCACTTAGTCATCACATGCATGCCCTAAATTTTGGTTGCCACAATATATTAAAAAGATATTGAGACTCCAGAAAGAGTGCAGAGAAGAGCAACAAAGATGATTAGGAGACTGGAGTCTAAATTATATGAAGAACGGTTGCAGGAATTGTGTATGGCTAGTTTAATGAAAACAAGGATTAGGGGTGACACAATAACACTATTCCACTAAGGGGCTTCCACAAAGAAGAGGGGGTCAACCTATTCTCCAAAGCACCTGAAGGCAGAACTAGAAGAAATGGATGGAAACTACCTAGAGAATCAACCTAGAACTAAGGCCAAGTTTCCTGGTAGGGAGAACAATTAATCGTTGAAATGACTTTTTTCCAGAAGTTGTGGGTGCTCCACAGTGGTGGGATTCAGCCAGTTTGCACCTAATCGGGAGAACTGGTTGTTAACTTTCTAAGCAGTTCAGAGAACTGGTTGTTGGAAGAAATCTCATTTTGTTTTTTTCCACTTTACAGGGCTAATCCTGTAAGGAAGGCAGGAAGGAAACATTCTGGTGTTGTTTCTAGCCTACCCTTTATTGTCCTGCTTACAGAAACTGTTTCTCCGGTTAACCCTTATTACATTGTAACAGCTAAGGCGAAGCGCCCATCAACATGAGTGACGTTGAGTTGACCACGCCCACCTAGTCAAATGATTACCGAGCCACGCCTACTCAGTTGGTCATTAGGGCAGAGAATCGGTTGTTAAATTATTTGAATCCCACCACTGGTGCTCCAACACTGGAGGTTTTTAAGAAGAAATTGGGCAAGCATTTGTTTGGAATAGTATAAGATCTCCTGCTTGAACAGAAATTTTGACTAAAAGACTTCCAAGGTATATTTTATTATTCTATCAACAGAACCATAAGATCTACAGTATCAGTATGAACATTTTAGAAGTTTAGAGGAACTCTCTTATGTTTAAGGTCTTCTCTTATTACAGTTTTGATTAGGTAGCACAAGGACTCTCAGTTGAAGACTGTTACTAATCTACAGGTATTCTTTGACTTGCAAGCACAATTGGGATCAGAATTTCAATTGCTAAGCAAGGCAGTTGTTAAGGCAGTAATGACCAATTTTATGACATTAAGCAAATTACTGCAGTTGCTAAGTGAATCACATGGTCTTTAAGTGAATCCGACTTCCCCACTTGACTTTGCTTGTTGAAAGTTGACTGGGAGGATGCATCAGACATTGTAAACAGATGCCAGTTGCCAAAAACCTGAATTTTCTTTACATGATTGTGGTGATAAGTGTGAGGACCAGTTGTAAGTGACTTTTAACCAGTGCCATTATAATTTTGAACAGTCACTAAATGAATGGTTGTAAGTATCGTTTTATTTTATGTACTGCTTTTATCCTAAATGATAACAAGCTGGAAAGGGAAGCGACAGGGAAGGCATCTGAAATAATTAAAATTTGAAATAAGGGAAGGAAATGCTAGAGAAAGCACAAATGTAAGGAAAAGCATTTTAAAATATATCTAATTTGGGGGATTAAATAAATCAGACAAGGTGTGCATTTTGGAAGACCGCATTTGTATTATCTGTATTAACCTGGATATGCTTCACTGTCTCTGTTGGATGAAGCAACTCAGATAAGCACAGTAGCTCTTCAGTCATGCTTCATACTCAGATTTGGAATCGCTATTGAAAAATTTCTCTATCAACGATTCTCATGATTCTTCTTGTTATACATTGTGTTATTTGATTGTGAATCGCTCACTCAACTACATGTTGCTGCTGCTTCAATCTTCCTGAAAAGAAGCATGTTGGTTTTCTTCAGAGGATTAGTTATGCTACTTTCTAGAGAGAGAGAAAATAGTTGTTACAAAATTCAAAATCGACTGAATTGTGAAAGTTTCACCTCACGTTGTGCATTGCGGGAAAACAGATATTAAACAAAATGTTTTTAAGGGACCATATTGCTTTGTATAGAACATGGTGGCTCAGTGGCTAAGACGCTGAGCTTGTCGATCAGAAAGGTTGGCAGTTTAGTGGTTTCAATCCCTAGTGCCGTGTAACGGAGTGAGCTCTGGTTACTTGTCCCAGCTTCTGCCAATGTAGCAGTTCGAAAGCATGCAAAATGCAAGTAGAAAAATAGGGACCGCCTTTGGTGGGAAGGTAACAGCATCCTGTGTACCTTTAGCATTTAGTCATGCTGGCCATATGGCCACGGAGAACGTCTTTGGACAGTGCTGGCTCTTTGGCTTTGAAACAGAGATGAGCACCTCCCTCTAGAGTCAGGAATGACTAGCACATATGTGCGAGGGAAACCTTTACCTTTATAGCTTTGTAACTTTCAATTAATCGTGTTTCATTTCTTTTTCTTAGAAGATTGTAACTGCTCAGATTTTACTATTGGAGTGACATGCTGAGGCTGAAAGAAAACAGGTGAAAGATTATAGAATATAATTTCATAATGTGAAAGGCCCTGATGTTCCCTTCACTGTAAGTCTATGTAGTAACATTATGTAGTAACATTATTTCACACAGTTAAATAGTATTCCTTTAAAGAAAAGTAAGATTTTTTTTCTCTCTCAATATTACTCACTAATTTGTTATTTCTACATGTTCACATCCTTCTGGATAATCTTTTGAGCATTATATATGTGTAATCTAATATTCTCTTGCATTTAATCCAGTTTGATTCACTATTTAAATATAAACAACAAATAATACCCTCATCCTTCCCATGTTTTTTCAGGCAACTTAATGAAACAATTCCTTTAACCTGAATTGCATGTAACAATCCAGGAAATAAGCAGCAGGCTTGATCATCTAGGTATATTTTCATATATCTATTTCATCATCTATGCTTTGTTATTATACCTTGTGTATACCCTGCTATACCTATTATTCCCTGTTACCAAAAGACAACATTCTACAATTTAAATTTGCCTCTACACAAGCATCATACCGCAAGTCTCCACGCAAGAGGACATCACATTGTGTAAGAGTTCTAAAATATATATCTATCAGTATCTCTGCCTTTTGTAATAAAACTGTGCTGCATTATGACACAGCGTTACCTGAACAGAAACCAAGCATTACACTTCATTTTCAATTTTCTTCACTCTGTAATGTATTTACCGCCCCGAGTCCCTTTGGGGAGAGGGGGGGGGGGTCTATAAATTAAATAAATTAAATTAAATTAAAATTTGAGTTAGTGTTGGTACTTGGTAATCACTGGGACTTGCTCATGAGGTTTTCTTGGCAAGATTTTCAGAAATGGTTTGTCGTTGCCTCCTTCTTAGGGCTGAAAGACAGTCACTACCACAAGGTAGTGGAACTATAAACCGCATGTCCCAGTCAATGTAGAATGTCCCATATTCTCCATATATTTAATGTCTGCTTTGAAATACTTCAGGGTAGAATGTCTTGTAGTTTCCATTCTACCAGTTTAATCCTAAATACATTTTTGATCATGGGGATCAAATCAGCATATGCACTCCTTATCAAACCTAGGGATTCTTAAATTGGGAGCTGCAACCAAATTCACATTGCCTGGACATCAGCAGCCTTCACTGAGCTGTTAGAACTGGCCATCTATCATGCTGACCCTGTGTATTGGCTCTAGACAATCCAGGCATGCTGGTCTCCTATCGCAGGATGTTGTCCTTCTCCAAGAAGTAAGACGACTTGCAGAACTTGGGCTGCTCAGAGATGTGACACAGGCTCAGTGCCAGAACCCAATGAGACAGGAAGTAATGCAGCAAGAGCTTCCCTTGGGATCAGGAAAAGTGAGACTAGACACCAGTACCTTGATCTTGTACCTTAGGAGGAGGTGCTCATGAATGTTTTGGAATTTTTTTCAGGCACTGCTGCTATGACTACAGAGGCCGTCAAAGGAAAGCCTTGGTTTCAGAAATAAGTTCTGACAATGTTCCAGCAATCTTCCTTTGGATGTGGAAGACAAGCATGCACGCACACACACACACAGCTAAACTGTGTGGATAGATAGCAGGAGCATCTCCTCCCCCTTTATTTGGAGGGGATGTCACACAAGTCCATGTATTATTTTAAAAGTCATTACACCACAAAGTTTGAGAACCCCTGACCTGGTCAACAATTAACATTAATTGAACCAAATCCATCTTTGTAGTCCTGCCATTTCCTGACAAAATGTACTTTCTGAATTTCTGTCCAGCTCCTCTCTTACCAATTGCAATAGACAGAATTAAGTTCTCTCTTGGCTGTTGAAAAAAAAAATCTCACTGCAGTCCCCAGGATACCATGCACGGAGATGATAAAGAAAGCTAATACTGTGTATTTAGTTTGTTGACAAGTGTACTAAAATGGCTTTATGCTCTAAAATATAGCAAATGGATTATTTGATCAGGATTTTGAAATGGACGTATGACATAATTCACTTTATATAATGCTTCTAGAATGGATGTAGAAACAAAATTAATGAAAGCTTTTACTGTAATTCCTCAAGTTGACCTTGATTGACTAGTCTCGAAGAAAAATGTCATATTCAATGTGTAGAAGGGAGGAAATGCCTGAGCTTTGTCAAAAATCTGAATTGCTTCCCTCCATTTCCTTTAAACCTTTTTCAAGCATAAGGATGATATAATGGCTGTCTTAAAACAGCAGTATTTGTAAATGGAGCATGTGGCGAAAGTTGGAGAGAATGCATGTCAGCAGAAGTAATTTTTTATTGTAATGTTTGAAGAGCAGCTATAACAAACCCAAGAGACTCTAAGCAGATGGGTGAGAATTTGCTTCCTATTTCAAATCCTTCATGTTTCTTTCTTGCGTTGTCCCCTATGCAGAGAAATCTTAGCTTCTCTTAGCTTCACGACTGAACTATTGAAGTCAATTTCATGTTTTCATTGTCAGCATTTTTGCTTTTCCCACCAGACAAGATTCTCTTGATATAGTAGCTCCCACACATTAGTTATAGGAACTCTGTTAAGTTGGCTGTGGTGGCATAGATAGAGGGCTCACTAACATCAAAGTATTCCTGCTTTTCTGCAACCAGGATGGATGCTGGAAATATTGTGGATGGATTTGGACAGCTTCCCTAGAATCCCAGGTAAACATTAAGACATTTTGCATACAGATGGTGTGTGGGAACTGGTACAGGGAGTGCAAGATAAGTTTCTGATGTGCAACTACAGTCCAGGACATTTCTTCCCTTAAATTCATTTTTATTTGTGCATAGATGGATGAAAATACTGACCTTATGGCCAGACATGACTGTAAGGACTGGGAGAGGGAACATTGGAGCCCAATAGATGACTTCTCCAGACAACATAGATGTCTGCAAAGGAAATATTCTTCGACTTTCTGGTGGAAAACACTATCCTTTGTAACACCTTGACTCAGCATCAGCCTGCAGGCTGACTTCAAGATGAAGGCTCCATTTTGAGAACATGTCTTCAAAATATATAAGTTGGGTTAGAGCAGGTCATTGGAATTGTGTGGAAGAACCCAGAGTAATATTTGCCTAAAGTATTTAAATGTCAACCTACTTGATGAAAGGAAGATGTTACAGTGTAGATCTGGGAAGAATATTTTCGTAGCCCTTTACTTTTTTTTATAGATGTACTTCGCCTGTTGTCAGTTTTCTGAGGTCAGCAACAGTGGAAAAAGTGATCAGCAACACCGTAGAAGCTCCTGAACTTAGTCTAATTCCCAGGGGAACGGCAAGGAATCCTGCTCTGAGATTAATTAGACAAGTATTACTGTTAGAAAAATTGAGACTTCCAGAATGATTGGAAATTGTGAACTCTGTTATTATGCCTGATGTGGGCAAAACTTATGTTCTCTATCACAAATGTCTAAGCAAAAGTTAAAGATTGCAAGGTTTCTTTTGTACATTCATTTGTTACAGACCTTAGAACCAATATTTTTACACTTGTACTTAGTTAAGATTCCCTTGCAGAACTCTTCCAATTTATCTATTTGTGTAGGAAATTAGCCATCGTGATCTGAGAGAAAAGTTGCTCTATTTCACAGTCAAGGGTATTTGCTTGTTTAATTCAGAAAAGTAATGTTGAATAGCACATCGTGATATCCTTTATTTTCTTATTTTATTTTTAACTTTAGTTTTGTATCAGTGTATCAAGAAATGACAGTGTTCATTTTGGGCAATTGAACTTAGTCATCATTTGGCAATTAATTTGACTTTGAGATTCTTGCACTAGAGGGAAACAGAGGTAAAGAATTTTTTTTAGCTCTTTGATGCCATCTAGTGCTCAATTCCTTTGTAGTCCAGATTTAGTGGCTTAAATTTACATGTGGACAATTTTTTACAATTCTTTGGCAACCTCTGAACACATTATCTACAAGCTCAATAGGGGCCAAGGTGTTGCGGGAATAGCTTTTTTTAATTTGGAAGAAACCAGAAATCTTTTTTGTTTCTCTTACAAGTTGCCTTGTTTTTGTCCTTTCAGTCCCTATTTCCCGCCACCATCACTTGGCCCTCAAGTGCAAACTATTTGTAAATAGGAAACATGGGTGTCCTAAGGGCCCCTGGAAATCCAAAGCTAATTTTGTAGAGTGCTTCTTATAATTGAAATAATCATATATAATTCATACTAATCAGGGGTGAAATTCAGCAGGTTCTGGAGAACCAGTAGTGGAAATTTTGAGTAGTTCAGAAAACCGGCAAATAACACCTCTAGTTGGCTCCAGAGTGGGGTGGGAATGGAGATTTTGCAATATCCTTCCCCTACCATGCCCACCAAGCCGCACCCACAGAACTGGTACTAAAAAAATTGAATTTCACCACTGATACTAATCATATTGGTTGTAGATGACAGAAATCATAGGTAAATGCTTGTGGAGAATGCTAAATTGGGGAAGGCATGTTTTGTTACCCTGACCTCACTTTTTTTGCATGTAAATTTTCCATCTTTCAAAGAGATGTAAATACAGTTAAGTAATGCCAGAGATTTGGATTGTCTCTTTATTCTTGACCTTCAGAAACAATCAAAAGACAGTACCCTCTGAGCATACCCAACCTCACCAGAGTGGCTTGACTTATCTAACCACAATTAACCTGGGTTGATACTGGTTGCCACCACTGGGCCAAAGAGGCCTTTAGGAGGATTCCATTGCATCTACAGCTGGCTAGTTGGGTTACACTCTAGGTCTTCTACCAGTAGGGCTGCAACCCTAGTCAACCAGGTTAACACTCCTTCTCCACCCAATTCTAGCCCAGAGGATTAAAGAAAGAACTAACTAAGGATGTGTGCTAGCAAGTGTAGAAGACAGACAATGGTAGTAATGATGACAAAGTAAAATAAACGACAGAATTGCAGCAATGATGAGGGGGTATCGAGATGAATAATAAAAAAAAGAATAGCAGTAAGCAGCCTGACCCACAGGAAGAATAGGACTTGTAGGTTTGTTCCAGTGGCAGCTCTACTGGAGTTTGGTTTGGTGTACAGCTTAAAGGATTCAGCCATTATTCTGCTTCATAGCTTGACTGTACTAAATGGCCACTAGAAATAGAGAGAATCTTGGCCCAGAGCAAAGACTGTGCCAAGTCTGGTGAAGGGTTAAGGAAGGGATGCAGGTAACCGATTAAGTCAGCTAAGAGAAGTTGGGAGGCTGAAGTTAATCCTATCCAAACCAAGCTGTATGTATCTCAAGAAAAGGAGAAGAAGGGATCGGAGCCCATACAGGGATGTCAAAAAGATCAAGATGATGGCTTCAATTTTGCATTCAAAGCCTTGCCCTTTTTTCATGTGCTACATGTCTGACCCAGCCTGGACCAGTTTAAAAAGCCTTCTCCTAAGAAAGTTTTGAAAACATTTAACCTATTTGGGTAGATCTCCAGTTTTTCTCCAAACAATTCCACAAGGGACAAGTGTGAACTCAAGCACAGTGATGTATCACCGCCAAGCAAGACAACAGCCAGACACTGCAAGGGATGCTATTTCAGTTGTAGAACTCTTTTATTTCCTGATTTTGTGGCAGTTCAGGAACACTCAGGAAAATAGATTTTTAAAAATAATTTTACTTTGTTCTTATAGCAATAAAAGACAATGTTTTTTGGGATTTTCAAACTACCTGTGAGATTCCCCTTTTAGCAGCAGGTACCTAAATCTAGAGTTGTTTGCTCCTTTTTTAAATTTTTGCTGAGGCTGATAAGATGAGGAAGAAATATGTTAAAATGTCAAATTGCCTTGATTTCAGTAAGCCAGGAATTTCTGCCTCCTGTGCTTTTAACAAATTAGAAGCCATTCTCTAATAAACAGATTGCTCAAACTATGAAACTGCATGAGTAACTAAGACCATACTAACAATGAGCCTTTAATTCACCTTTCCTGACATCAGGTTAGGGTTAGGTGTGAAGCCATGAACAACTCAATGGATCAAAGAGATTAATTTAGATGAGCCAGTTCCACATAAATTAGAATCCTTAAAGGAGATTCTTGGTTGGCCTGGTTACTAATGGTTCTCTGTTGATATTATACTATTGATACACTGTAGGGTATGGTAAAGGTTTCTCTTGTTCAGTTGTGTCTGACTCTAGGGAGAGGTTGTCATATCCATTTCCTAGTCAAGGGAGCCAACATTGTCCGAAGACATTTCCGTGGTCATGTAGCTTGCATGACTATATGCTGAGGAACATAGAACACTTGTACCTTCCCTCCAAAGTGGTACCTATTTATCTACTTGCATTTGCATTCTTTCAAACTGCTAGGTTGGTAGAAGCTGGGGCAAGAACAGTACTTGGGCTCGAATTACCAACCTTACCTACAAAGTCCTCAGATTTACCTCCCTCTTTCTGTCCATGGTGAAGTTCCCGTTAGGTCATTGCTCAGGTAAACGTGTTACATGGGACCATAGGAATGCTTTCTTCTCCCGTAAATTAACAATTACATCCAGTTAATGTACTTGCTTTGTTTATGCATCTTTCCAGCCATGGATCAAGAAAAATAGTTAGAAAACAGGAGCAGAAAATGCTTCCTAATGAAGTACATTGCAGCCCCATTATCCAAAATTTGTATTTGTAGTACTCTGTATAAACACACTGTACACCCAGACAGAGTTTTTAAGGAACATTGGATCATCTTTGATGAAGCTTTATACTATAAATGGCATGAGTGAAACTGTAGAAAAAATGGACTCTTTAAATGGTGTCAAACTGCGTTGGTACATCTTTCTTTTTTGAACTAGGAAGAGATGAATAAAATGCTTACATCCTCTGTCTTGGAATGTATATGATGTTCTATGAATGGGAAAGGTTGCCTGCCTTTTTTCATCACAGCTAATATTTGTATCAATTGTGCATCCCCATTGCTGAGATACATGGATCACCATGTCATTCCAATACAAAATAGACTGTCATTATGCTGAGAAAGATTTACAACCAGATGAATGGCACTTCCATGCCATCTAACTCAGCTAGCAAAGCAAATTGCTAATTTACTCTCAAGGTCACCGAATGGTGCCATCCCCTTTGCCAAATGAGTGTCAGTAATAGAAATTAGACATTCCTTTCATAATGTCTCCTGCAAAGATTGCCTCAGCATCTTTAGAGTGGTAGCTACTTTGTGCCATTCCTTCAAACTGCAACAAAAATAAGATTTGTGTCACTGCTGGTTTCTTAAGTATATACTTGCCTGGAATTCCTGTAAGAGAAGCTGGAGGACAAATTAATTGCTGCAAATACGCAGTTGCAATGACAACTGTTTCACAAATTGCATGGGAAAGTCGGGTTCGTTATAAGAGAATATTAATTTTTTAATAAATTGGCCTCCTAGAAAACAACCGTATGCATTAAGAATACTGCCAAGAAAAGTTAAGGACCGTTGAGTTTTATCATCAAGGCACAAGGAATTCGGAATGTTAGTCTCTCCAATTAAATTTTCTTGTGAAAAGTTTGTTTTCACTGGCTAGATTGAACAGGAACAAATTCACCATTGAGAGAGCTAAAGTTTGAAGGCAGATCATTCTGGAAACAAACATATGGGCTCTTGGAACTGACCCCCGCAGAGTATTCCCAATCCTTTTAAGATGATTATAAATTGTTCTTGGGGAAGGGGGGGAGGAATTCCACTTCCAGTTTTCTTCCTGAACATTTTGACCATTACTTCTACTAATTTGGAGGTTGCTGAGCCAACTGATTCCCAATTTCCCATGGTTAACCATGAGCTCTGCAAAGAAGGGGCAAGAGACACAGTGTAGGCTAAAGCAACCCTGCAGTCCTATATCCTCTTGCTCAGTATTCCCCAAACATTGGGAAACTGAAGTTCTCTTCAATTAAAAGACACAATGTATTCTTATCTCAAAGCACTCTACTTTTACAGTGTGCTGTGAGTCACAATCAGTTCTTAGTGAAGTCCTCCCACACAGTGCATCTTTTGCGTGAGTCACCATGCAGGGCAAGTCTCTCAGTTGGAAATTGGCAAGAACAAAGAGCAATTTATGCTCTGAAATGGGACAGTGCCTCCTCTGGGAATGGATCATTCTGCTACCTCTTTACTTTGGGAACAAGTGAATGTGCCAGTTGTGTAGACACATGGCAGTATTACCCTTGGTGGAGATTAGTTTGAATGAGTCAATTGAGCAGCGCATGCTGCAAGAATCCAATATGCAGTCACCTTCATGTTAGGGACACATAAGCCTTGCATGATTTATTTCTTATGGTTTCCTAGCAGTTCTCTCTGCTAGGAAACCTCTGCTAGGTGGTTATTATGTGGAAAACACTATTTCCAATACTGCCAGTGTTTATTCAGGGCATTGATGGGAGCTTCTAGTATTGAGATGCCTTGGATAACCCCAGAAATGATTTTATGAATCACTTTTTATAACACTGTTTTGCTGAAAGACTAAGGTGCTATCATTATAGCCTAAGCATAGTAAACAAAGGGCTGCTACATTTGAGCTGCCAAAATGGGATAAGCATACATAACAAAAAGCAGCAGACCGGAAAGCTTAAATAATATTCATTAAATTGTAAAAGCATGTGTTTAAAGGTTAAATTGAGATACATTGTATGTATTAACAGCAAGAAAATCTGCAACGTACCTATTGTGATGTGAACAAATATTAATTTCACCAAAAGCAGTGCAAGGTAGTGTTGGTTATTCTTAGCCAACATCTGGCATAATAAAAATTAGCTTTAAAATTATATATGCTTAAGTGAAAATTTTAGGCTGATAATTTATTAAATGTCATAACTAATGAATATTCAACATGTATTTAAAAATATATTAAAATCTACCTATGTTCAAAATCATGGATGATAAATGCCAACATCTGGAGTTTCTTCTTTCGTGGGCATTTTTTAGAAATGTTTTCAAAGCTTTATTGCAAATATGTGAAATTCAGCAGTTTCTGTAATAACTATTTCTACAGGTATCTCTGCTGAGATCACTGAAAGACCTATTAAGATGGCTGCAACAAAACATCAGTCTTATAAATGCTTATAAATTGATACATTTGCTCTCATATCATCTTGTATGGATTGGCATTCATTTCATCAATACTTTTTCTTCACTGGGATCATTTCTACTGAGGGGCAGTTATATCAACCTATCAATAATCAATCACAGATGCAGGAAAACTTTGATCCCCCCCCCCAAACATCCAAATGCTTCACAATTTGTGTCTTTGTTCAACCTCCAACATGCTGCTCGGTAAGCAGAGCGCAGATAAAACTAGGGAGGCAAATGAAGAGTTTCTCTTGAGTTAGTAGTGCTTCTTAGTATATTTTAATATTTGTATTCTGAAAGAAACGACTTAACTTATAATTTAAGAGAGTGGGCCAAATGTCTAGCTTGCTTACTACTGGCATGAGACCCTGTGAGTAACTTGGTTACAGTTGCTATGGAAGAAAGACTCCTAGCTGATCCTTTGAAATGATACAGTTAACAGCTCCGTAGGAATAGGATTAATCAATGGTATGATCAGGATTTTAAAAAGGCAAGTTGAACTGCCAATATAGAAACAATAGTTAAGAAAGGAGTATAGTCAGGTTACTTATGCTTTCTTAACATATAAAATATATTCAAATATCTGACCACTTCTTCCCTATGATCTTTGGGAGACAAAAAAGTAACAGCTTGGGTCTGAGTATAATCATACTGCCTCCAAATGGTTATTATTAATTTTAGTCCTATTTGTCAATGTGCGCTGTAAGCCGTTTGTCTCTTCAGAACTAGAGTGGCATATAAGCTGAATAAAATTGTTATCTGGAATTTTAGGCTTCATCATTTAAAAAAGATGATTATCTGCATTTTAGCATGGCATCCATACCTCCTTTGAAGTTCAGGAAACCATATATTTCTTTTTAACCATTTTTTTACATGCAGAAATTATCCTATTGATAAACTAAGCAGGGCCATATTCTGGAATCCTTAAATGTTGCAAGTGTTAAAGAAGCCCCAATGGGAAAGGAAAAGATGTAACATATTTTAAGAGTGTTTTGTCTTTTCTCATATCAATGTATTTTATTGTTGCTTTCTGATGTTTGCACATATATCAAATAAAGGCAACAAAATTAAATAGAAGATATAAACATGGCATTAAATAATTCATGGGAAAATTAAAATAGAAGAGCAACTGGAGTGAGGAATCAGATTACTAAGAGAACAACTAAAACATCAGACGATTTAGAAAAATAAGCAAGAACACCAGAAAAAGGCTTGAAATCATTTATTTATTACCAGTTAGAAACAGCATGCTTTTTATGCAGGTATGGTTGCACAAGTGAAGTGTCCTGAGATGAGCTTCAAGTGTGTTCCCAGTGACAAGGAAAGCAACCCGTTTTTACATGTGTAATTATTTCTATGAATAAATTGATCTTCTTTATTAGAATACAACTAGGGAGAAGACTTGAATGAAAACCATTTAGAAGGTCTTGATAAAAATTCCATACAGAACAAAGGAGAAAAATGGTCGCTTTAGTTTAAGCATCTTTTTGCTTTGTTTACATACTACAATGATCTATAGTTGCATGTTTGATTTGGGCTTAATGTGTTGTATAAACTGAGTTAATTGAAATTTATTAAATAAGTCATGGTAAAACGATCTGTGGCTTAGTATAATTTCTGACACAGGTCTTTCTCAGTGGTGCACAGGGTCAGATCAACCAATCTAAGTTATGGTTTGTTTTAATTATAATGTGAACAAATGGTATGGTAACCTAGTTCACATTTTATATTACATGGTTTATATATTATAACATATAATTTTCTTTTCCCAGGAAGGGAGATAAAAAAGAAAAGAATTTTTAGGAATATATGCTTCCAATGAAACCCAAAATAGCATCTTCAATTGCTTTAATCGCCTCTTTTGTTTTTGCCCACTCACAACTGTGTGTATAGTACAATCACATCATGTCAACTTTTATGCTAAAAAGCAAGCACTTCTTTGTACAGAATGAACCTACTTTTTATACTCTGTATTTCATGAATTATTTTTTTCAGTTTCTCACCTATAACACCACTTCAGTATCAGGGTGTGAATAAAACAGGAAACACATTTTGGTTTGAACATAGAACCAAGCATTTTGTTTTCAAATTCTACCAGACTGCCTTGGATTTCCTGGAATTCAGCAAAAACCAAACGGTGAGGGATCGTATCATTTTTTAATACGAGTCGGGAAAAATATAGCACCTTCTTTCACCATCCCCCAGAACAGCATGTTATCAGCCCATTGGCCTCGATTTTCATGGACCCTCCCTTTTCTTCCTTCACCACAAAAGCACTGGCCTACTTACCTGTTTCCTATTGCAATGGACTTAGTTGCAAAGAAAAGATTCCCAAAGTGACAAATCCCATCAGTTTGTCTATCTCAGATCTTCCCTCCAATTTTTCCTCTCTTCAGGCCCTTGGCTTTTTAATGCCATTATTTGCCAAATTACTTCTACTCAGAACACCTGTGTGTATAACCTCTCTTTCAGTTTGAGGCTGGATAATCCCAAACCAACTTCTTCATATATGGAATTGTTAGAATACCTACTGTCTCTCTACTTAAACTGAGATAACTGTTTGGCTAACTCATAAATAGTCCCTGAAATGGACAACAGATGCCAAGATGGATAAAGGTGAGACAGAACTGTGGTTTAGTGGATTTATCAAACAACTACACCTAAGATATTGAAAAACGACTGTGCATCATTTGCATGCAAGAAAAAAATTGCATAGGATCTCTCCACAGGGCTTTCAAACTGAAGATGAAAGAAATGGATATCAAATTTGCAGGCAACATCAAATTAGTAGTAAAACTTCAATTATTTTGTTATCATATAATTGTTTGGAAAACTTTTCAGCCCTGAGAGAAGTACAAGTGTTTGATTATGTGAAATCTCAATTTAGCAAACTACAAACTCTGCATGCAAGAGACCAAATTTCCATCTAGTTATTTCCCTGGAAATAATAAACAAGCCTACCATATATAAAACAATTTGTAAGAGGCGGTTATGACCAAAATATGTAAGCTGGCAAGATGTATTTTTGCATTTAACACATTTGGAATATGATTTTATTCCATTTTTTTCTCTAAAATGAGAAAAAAACTAAGCTGGATTCCCATCAACCTTTGTTTCTGCACTGTCCCCTTGACATACATGCAGTAATTGCTATTCTTAGCAAAATAATACCTCCTATGTGTTTTTTTCCTGTGGCTGAAAAACACATATGCTTAGGGATACTAGAATTGAAATGGAGATAAAAGGACAATGACTTTTATTTTGCTGATGTCTACTTACCTTATTTTTGGAGTATAAGACGCACCTTTTTCCCTCAGAAAAGAGGGTGAAAATCTGGGTGCATCTTATACATTGAATACAGCATTTTTGGCCTCACGAAACCCCACCCCTTCACCATAACGGCCGTGCCTAGCCTTTAAGAGGCTATAGAGTGCTCCTGGGGGCTGGGGGTACAAATGAGCGAAAAACTGGCAATTTTTTGCTCATTTTTGCCACCACCACCCCCAGCCTGCAGGAGCACTCTACAAGCCTCCTAAAGGCTAGGCATGTCTTTTTTTTAATGAAAAACGGGCCTGTTTTTGTGAAAAATGGGCCGTTTGTGGTAGGTCTGCAGAGTGTGAAAACTTTTTTTTTTAAATTTGCCTCTTCAAAATCTTGATGCTTCTTATACTCCAGTGCGTCTTGTACTCCAAAATGTACAATAGCTCTATGGGCAAAGGTGTTTCTGTGGCAAACTAATGGCTTTTGGCTTTCAATAAATGTCTAATTATCATGCATTGCACCTACCAATAAAACAAAACAAACCTAGAATAAATGATTTCCTCTTAGATACAAAGTAGGCATCACTGTTTTTCCTGAAACTTTTTCTCACCTTGACTATAAAAATCATACAATATAAGCTTCTAGGTTATTTTATAGAGAGCAGGGAGGGAGTTAAAACCTAATCATTACATAAATCAGCCCTGTATTAATATTGTACTCAAATACATAACTGCTATTCAAGTGTATCTCCATTCTTCAGACGTTAGTAACATGAAAACCAATTCCATTAGCCTTGTATTATACATTTATAGTGAAAAACTGTCAAGTAATTGGCTCTCTTTACTTATACCTGCACAGAACTGTATTATCTTTAACAGTTTACAACACAAGGTACTCATGGAATTCTTTTGAAAAGTAAGATTAATAGAGGAACATGTGTTTTATCACTGGTACTTTTCCAAAATAAGGTTTAAATAATGAGAAATGTCAAAGCATTCCACAGAAAATTTTTTAAGTAAATTTGAGAATGAATCAAATAGAAAGTTAAACTAAGATTCTGGAAGAAAACATCTGCAACTGATGAAAAAAATACTTTTCCAGCTAGCAATTCATTGTGTTGAATATCAAGAAATGCACAATTATACCATTGCCATTATTAAAGAATGTTTTCTATTTCTTAAAATCAAATTATTTACAGTGATGTATTGTTTAAGAGTCATTAATATATTGCACATAATTTAAATTCTTTAATGTCATTTCTACAAAGGAGTTAAATTATCATCAGTACTGACCTTACATATTTTAGACAGAAGTGATGCTCCCGGGTATTTCAAGAACAAGATACTTAAATAGATTAAAAAGCTACAGTTGTATCCTTTCAAAATTCAAACTGAATTAAGGTTACAGTAGTGGCTTTCTGTTCTTTCACAGAACATCCAGATGATAACACATCACAGAGCTGTGCAAATTGTGGTTCCAGGAAAAGAAACAACTACCTTCTTTTTCCTGCACCACTTTTTCCTACTTTACTGCTACTGCCAGTAGACTTGCTGGAAGATTTTGAAGAGAAAAGTCTTGTCATGAACTCTGACACATCAGGCAGCTCATGGTTAGAATTCAACATATTCATGGATTGCTCCATTTCCTAAATACATACAAACAGAGGAAAGTATAAGAGAAAACCATTTCTAAACTATTTATTAAAGAATACACACAGTGAATGTTTACAGTTTGCATTTGCTCTCTACTCCACCCCCCCCACTACAGACTCCTCTATTCAGCCAGTGTGAAGAACTTAAAAGAAAATTATTACATATATAGGAAAGAAACTACTAAAAGCAAAAAAAGCTTAAAACATGTCTAAAGTAGTCTTACAGGACAATATTGATTCTTTCACATTTTGAAAAACTGAAAAATATCAGTTCTAAGTGTTATTTTTTTCTTATAGCTTTTCTTCAAACAAATGAGCAGAGAGATATCATCCAAGCATAATATTTGACTATTAGGACATTTCAGGATCTAGACTAGACTGTAATAGGAATAACTTGAAAATAACTTGATACCTGTAAAGAACTACTGAAGACAGAGATAATTCAGAGGAAATAAAAATTAATACCAACTGAACCCCAGAAGCAGCAGCCAAAGGCACACAGTAAGCACCACTAAATATAGAAGATTTAGTAAACACCTTGAGTCTCCATTTTGTTCTAGCCCTCCGCTATTCAGCATAATGCATGGTGAAAGGACAATGAATTAAAATATTGTAAGAAATATCATACTACAACTTCCTATTACTGTGAATTTATCAAAAGTATGGCAATTCTTGCTGAAATAATAATGACAAAGAGAAGGACAACAACATAAGTTGGCAGAAAGTTTTAGAGAATTATATTAAGCACAGAAATTGAATTCCTTTTAACAAATGTTAGTAAAAATTTTTTTATTAGAAATCTGTACTAAACAATTTGCTACAGTGAATACAAAATTGATCTAATATCAGAGCAGTTCAAGAAATCAAGTCAAAGAGCACATATGCTCAGCTAGCCATAGATTTGTCCAGGACGTTGCTTTAAATAACAATGTTTACTAGAGCTCCCATATAAAAAAAAAATAGTATGCTAATTCCTAATAGGAGCAAAAGAAAGTTTAGGCAGCAAGTGCCTTTGCTGATGACAAAATAGTAAAAGCTAACATCCTCCAAATAAGCTTTGATGAAATATGGGGATAAACCCACATGGAAAATAAACCTGTTTTTTGAAGATTTCCCACTCAATCATGAAATGAGGGGGGATTAATTCTCTCATGGGGATGTTTTCTTGATTTGATTTTAAGATTCAGAGCACCTCACAGTATTTTGTGTAGGTGGGGAACATAAAACTGTTGAAATTAAGATTATCCAGCATATGCATTCTCAAGCACAACAGCTCTATCATATTTGCTTTTCCATGTGGGGGTTTAATTAAGAGACAGGTTAGGCAAGTACCTGGGGGAAGGGTATTTTTGTTTCAGGTAAGCCTCATAGGAGATTGGTGAGCAGTCCACAAATCATTTTGTGAGAAAGGTAGCCATACAGGTCCTATAACTAAAGGTCATTTCATCACATGATCCTGACTCCATTCCCTTTAAGCTCATCCTATGTTTTATAAGCTTTTTGGGGAATGCAAATAAAACATGGAAAAAACTAACCTTCTTTTATGTCTTAAACCCTACTTTCCAGTAATAATTTCCATTTTTTTCGTATTGTTTTTAGCTCAGAACTATATTTCAATTATAACAATAAACCAAAAGCTCACTATTATATCTGACACTTTCCTGATTCTGTATATTATGTATCTATATCTATATCTATACCTATTATATCTTGATTCAATAGTTTCAGTTTTCACTTTTGCAAAGCTTACTCACCCGCCTCATGTCAGGATCACTTGTATTGACAACTTTGGGTAATAATACAAAGATTAGCAATGGAAGGATCATCATCATAACCTTAGAAAAAAAAAATCAAAAGGTCATCAAATTTGTTAATCACTTAACAAATATTTCACTTAACAACAGAAATTTTGGGCTCAATTGTGCTTGTAAGTCAAGGTCTACCTGTTTTGAACCTTTCACAACAAATTATGGTGATCAGAATTATTCAAGATATAGCTTCATACAATTCCTTAAGACTGAAAAAAGGAAACTACCAACCTAAGTTACATTTATCAAATATGTCCTAAGTAACCACTGAGATTATAAATCTTTTAGGATTATAGAGATGCGAGATGAGCTAACACACATTTGTTCTCTACTATATTGGAAGGAAGGGTCAATACCAAACAGCAGATATTATAACAGCAGATTTTTTCTTTAAAAAATTAAAATGATGAATTTGAGTGGTAGCAGCAGTATAAAATATTACAAGCTGTTTGATAGTGAAATTGTATTTTTAAAAACTTTGTGAGCACTCATAGAAGAAATTTAAGAAAAATATGAATGGCCATTATTGAACTTTGCAATGGTGTTCCTGTCTTAGTAATAGCACTGGATTATATAACTTTCAAAATTCTTTCAATTCCAGATTGATTTTATTATGAGCTCATTGCCTGCCGGCATTTCCCCTACAATTTGGTAATCTAATATGTAAAGAACACGTAGAGCCACACTTCCAAAAAGTTATTCAGATGCTATGATTTTATACCTATGAAAATCAGAATAGTGCAAACAATAATATTTCTTGTGATGCTCTATGGGAACAAAACTTGGACTCTGAAGAAGTAGAAATTCCTATTTATATAGTGTCAGCTTCAAACATGCTTATCTGAAATGAATATATCTACTCCATGCATTACCTTACAGAACACTTGAGATTTCTCAGGACAACTTATAACATACTACAATCACCAAATAAAATTCTGAATAATTAAAATATGCAATAATTAAAACACACAATAGAATATAAAAGCTAAAACTTGTTTAATATGTAATGTCTATAAATAGAAGAATAATCTGGTAAACTTGTTGATGTTTACACAATTCCATACATACCATGGGATTCATTAAAAAGTCTGTCCATCCCCAAGACTCTCTCTTTATAAAATATGAAGGAGGCCCAGAAGATTTCATTTGAAGAGGATATGGCAATCGAACAACTTCTGATGTTTTTATATAATTCACGTATCTTGCTCTGAATTAAAAAAATTAAAACCGTGTTCTATAGATTTTTCAATTTTATCAATATCTCTACACAGTGTCTGTGACAATGTAAGCTGCATACCTTAATGCATTTCCACTGAAGAGCCTACAATTAGATTAAATGCAGCTTATTTCCAGGTAAATGTTCTTAGGATAGCAATCTATATTATTTTTATTTCAGTAGGTGTCTGCACCCTATGTACAGTTGCTACCAACTCATCCAGAAATTTACTATATATGTAGACTTTGAACTGGGAGAAATTAATTTACTGCTTACTTTACTAACTGAAACAAGCATATATTACATATTACACGTTCATTAACAAATATTTTATCCCAATAAAAATGAACACAAAATGGCCCATTTGGATTTTTGGCTCACTAGATCTTAATTTTTGGAAAGACTTTCTAAATGTAATATGGTGTATATAGACATTAAAGTTAAGCTTTTAATCTCATACTTTACAAAATATATTGAGGTTGCAATATGAAATTTTAAATAGTTCACCTCATTTTTCCTCTTGAAGTAATATCTACTCGTACTGGTTCGAATTTGTAAGCTGGAGATATAACTTCAACAACATATGATCCAGAAGGAATATCGTGAACCACAAAACTTCCATCTGTCCTGATGAAATAGAAAAGAGCAAAACATATAACTCTATCACAGAATGTTTTCAGAGATAACACAATAATTTTAGATCACATACCACAATATAAGTTTTGCTTAATCAGACAAACTAGCCATAGTTTAGAGCTACATTTCAGAGCATTAGACTCTGCATTAAGAAAATAAGATTATAATACCTGCCAACATATATGTAATACAATGTTGTTCATTACTAACAAGTCACAGTGAACTGGTATAGCAGGGCAGTTATGAATACAAGATAAAACATTCTAGTTTCTATCTCAGCAGAACTACTTGGCCTGAGAAAAACTGTAGAAATCACTAATATTGTACAAGAATACTTATCTTATAGACCTGTTGAATGTACATATAAAAACAAAGGAAGTGTATTATTTCCAATATGTATTTTTTTTCTGCTTAGAAAAAAAAAGGCAAGTAAGGAAAGTTGAGGGAGAACATTTTGGCTTGCCAGCTGAATAAATTGGAGTCATTCAATGAATATGATTGGCAGATTGTACTTAAATATATTTAAGTATATAATTCAGAAAATGTATTTATTCCTTAAATTTCTAAGCTACTCTACATTTTTAATCAAAGTGAACAGACATTTTTTCAAAAAAAGAATAAAAATGTGTGAACAAATTTACAAGTCATAATGGCTATAAAAGAACATAAAAACAACCCCACTGCATCAAGACAAATTTGACATCATACCCACAAAATTAGGCTTAGATTATATGCAGGTCAGAGTTCAAATGTTTAAAGCCTGTGATGGCCTTAAAATCATACAATTGTATGATTTGTAAAATACAATTAATAAAATCATACAAATCTTGCAGATTCCTGCAGTTAAAAATCCAAAAGTTGGTTTATCTGCAGATGATGCATTTTTGATGGTATTTTGGTTGACATTTTGAGGGTTGTGTTATCTGCAATTATATACAGCATTTCTTCCAATTAGCTTGATTGGATGACCCTTGGTCCCACTGTTTTAAGAAGAGAGAAAAATATTAATATTTTATAAACTTAAAAATAAAATTTAATAAAGGTATTTGATTCCCCAAATCATTTTGATTGGCAATTTCTGCATTTTTCCTGCTCTGTTACTTTTCTAATGTGACCAGAGCAGTATATAGTATTGTAGATATAGAAGCATCACAGACTTGTACAAGGACATTGCAATATTGACAGATATTGTATATTTCAGCCAACATCTTCACTGAACTAACCACTAGGATTCTAAACACTTTCCCCTGGATAGATATCAGGCTTTACCAGGGCACATGTGATGTACCGTACATTACTTTACATGTAAAGGTAGACCATAACCTACTATTAGATAAAGTAGAAGAATGTGGGTTAGACAGCATCACCACCAGATGGATTCGTAACTGGCTGACCAACCACACTCAACATGTAGTTCTCAATGGAACTGCATCTACATGGAGGGGAGTATGCAGTGGAGTACCCCAAGGCTCTGTTTTAGGCCCAGTACGCTTTAACATCTTCATCAATGATTTGGATGAGGGAATAAATGGAAACTCATCAAATTTGCAGATGACACCAAGATGGCAGGAATAGCCAATTTAGGCTTAAGGTACAGAAGGATCTTGATAAACTTGAACATTGGGCACTATCTAATAAAATGAAATTCAATGGTGAAAAGAATAAGGTTCTACATTTAGGCAAGAAAAACCAAATGCACAGGTACAGTATAGATGGTACCTTGCTCAACAGTAGTAATTGTGAAAGGGATCTTGGAGTCCTAGTGGACAACCATTTAAATAAGAGCCAGCGGTGTGCAGTAGCTGCCAAAAAAGCCAACACAGTTCTAGGCTACATAAACAGAGGGATAGAATCAAGATCATGTGAAGTGCTAATACCACTTTATAATGCCTTGGTAAGGCCACACTTGGAATACTGCATTCAGTTTTGGTCTCCACGGTGTAGAAAATATGTGGAGATTTTAGAAAGAGTGCAGAGAAGAGCAACAAAGATGATTAGGGGACTGGAGACTAAAACATGAAGAACGGTTGCAGGAACTCGGTATGAAGGACTAGGGGAGACATGATAACAGTGTTCCAATATCTCAGATGTTGCCACAAAGAAGAGGGAGTCAAACTATTCTCCAAGGCACCTGAGGGTAGAACAAGAAGCAATGGGTAATTAAGGAGAGAAGCAACTTAGAACTGAGGAGAAATTTCCTGACAGTCAGAACAATTAATCAGTGGAACAGCTTGCCTCCAGAAGTTGTGAATGCTCTAACACTGGAAGTCTTTAAGATGATGTTGGATAGCCAATTGTCTGAAATGATACAGGGTTTCCTGCCTAGGCAGGGGGTTGGACTAGAAGACCTCCAAGGTCCCTTCCAACTTGTATTGTATTGAAATCTTGGTTAACCATACATTGGAATATATTTATTTCTCAACATCAGAGGCAACTTGATCATGTGTGCATATATTTCTAATCTGCAGGAATTCATTAGTGTAATATGAAAAGTTGTGCTAGAATTTCAACACAGACTATTTCAACACCACGCAACTGCTCTTCTGGGAGGCGCATAGGGAGAAAGCAAGAACAACAACTTCCCCATCAATATAGCATTTAAGGATACCACAATAATGTAACTATTTTTGACACTTATCATTTCTAGTTCTAATTCCGATTTACCATTTAGGAAAAAAAACCTATAACGGTTGGATGCATGAAATTGTATGTTCAAGTTTTAATAAAGATGTACTCTAAAACATGTTGGTAATTCACATTTTCAAACAACTGAGTATGTGTGTGTGGAAACCTATATCTGCAGATCAGAAACACAAGGACATTTATTCTTCCTCAGAGCAGAACACCAACTGTAAGGACTGAGAAGTATTGCTTTGCCAGGACAAATACATTTAGAAAATGCTGCTTGTGATCTTCCCAAGCAACAACCCAATCCCAACACACTGTGACACAATAAATATGCTTTAAAATCTGTCCTGGCCAATCTGCCTTGACCTAATCCAGACCAGCTTTCCCCTCCTCAGATTATTCTCCGGCATCAAGATCTTAAAACAGAATAAAATAGTAATGACGAGGAATCACCTCCTGTTATTTTTGCCTTTGTCTAGTGAGTCAGGAAGCTTTACATTGTGATGTAATTTATATCACACCTTTCCTTTAGAAACTCCTTACTCCAACTTTTGTCCATATCAAATGCTGTCGATTAGGATTGGGTGGGAGGAGTGACAGGGCCAAAGTCGTCCCCTAAACTTCCCAAGGCTAAAGGATCCATTTGAACCCATCTCTCCCCAGGGCCAATTCAGAATCCAAACTGTCATCTACAACCTCTCAGGGCAAAACCTCCCTCGACACAAGGTTGACTCCAGGGACACAACTACATTGTTTACTTGACAGCACCAGGGGAGTATCTCGCTAGCGTCTTCAATTCCTTCAATTAGCATCGTGGGGTTTTCTGGTAGACTTTTCCCTCAGGTATCAAGTGTAAAAACTTGCTAGTGTTTTTCTGTTTTGCTTTTTTTTTGGGGGGGGGGGAGAGGCAAGCCAGCTTAAGGCGACAGATATGTTAACCCTGAGGGAAGAGTGTTGGACTGGTAGGAGAGCCGTCTTCGCCTAGGTCATTCCGTTTCCGAAATTAATAAATATGTTTTTTTTTAAAAAAATTGCCCTTTTCGTAGTTGTTCAATTTAGCCTTGCAAAAGACTTAGTCACGAACCGCGGCCAGCCTCCTGGGGGTTTTCCCGAAGAAATGCGAGGATCCAAAGCGAACTAGAAATCGGTTCTCGACGTAGTCCGGAACGAAGCGGGAGACCCCCCCCCCGAAAAAAGCACCCCCGAGGAGGTCCGCAGACCGGGGCTGGGAGAGTGCCGGCGGTTACCGCCACCGCGGCTGCTACTCACTTGAGGAAGCCGACGTGCACCTCCCCGTCCACCAGCACTCGGGCGCCCGCAATCCAGTCTTGGGGCTTCACTCCCGGCACCACCGCGCGACCTTCGATCTTAAACCGCTCCCCGGCGCCCAGAGTATCCCCGCCACCGCCGCCGGGCGTTTCTGAAGCCCACGAACATGAGGGGAACTGAAACGTCGCCGCCAGCAAGAAGACTGTCCCAAGCAGACCAAAAGGTCCGGCCGCCATGATAGCTCTTGCGCGAGATACCGGGATAACGAACAAGCGGAAGAAAGCTTTTTTTTTTCTTCCTTCCTGCCTTCCCCTTACCGGCGCATGCGCCAAGCGACCGGAATGCACCTTTCGACGGACCGGCGCTGCGCGTGGTCACGTGATAAATAAGGGACGTGCCCCGTTCTAATCCTCAACTCTGAAACTCCAGACTTCCGGTTTCTTCTAGCATTTTTGCCGCCGAGACGGGCGTGGAAATTAGCCTTGGGTTGCTAGTAAATTGTTGCCAGACGAGGATATAATAATACTGTGATTTGACAAAAGTACACCCTATCCTACTCGAAGAATCAGGATAAAAATCTTCCTGAGCCACCCGAGTGGAAATGCTAATTAGATTCATTTTTCAGCAACTGACACTAACAAGGTTTATTTTTAAAGTTTGTAACACCCCTAGTGTCTTCTAACAATATTTCTACAACATGTATTATTTTTGTACAATTTGGGCAAATGTAATATATGTGCCCTTGTAAAGGGTTGCAGACTTGTCAAAAGTTTTTCACAGGAAATCAAATTCTCAAAATGTATGTGAACTGTTGATGAAGCAACTATACTTCCTCTATATATCAACTGTGTAGAGTACAGATAGACCAGAGACTGTTAGATATTAGCATATATCGCAGCAAGTCTCCTCTCTGGTCCGCCGCTACGGCGGGAAACAGGTATCGTTCTGATTGGTCGAGAGGCGTACCCGATCCCTATAAAAGGGGAACCCTCCGGCCACAGAACAAGTTGGATCACTACTACTACTAATAAAGAGCTGATAAGTCACTATGTGTCCGCAGTCTGTTCTCTCGTTGCCCGAATCTAACATTGGCGACGAAGGTGGGATCGAGAGACAGATAGGACGAAGAAAGCTACTTCAGAATCTCAGGATTCGATCCAGCCCAGGAATTCGGCAGAAATTCCGGCAGCCATCTCAGGACACCGCAGCGCGGCAAATTCAAACGAAGAGAAGATGGCGATGCACACTCCCCCCGCTCCATTCGACCCGACGAACGACGAATGGGAGGCTTTCATGATTCGTTTCGAGTGTTTTCTCGAAGCGAACGAATACACGGGGATAACCGATGCCCGAAAGAAAAACATCTTCCTTGGCTACTGTGGGCGAGAAGTTTTCAACACGGCCAGAGACCTCTCTGCGCCTACTCCGATACAAGCGGTATCATGGACGGCGCTGCAACAGACTCTACAGACTCATTACGTGCCAAAACCTTCCCGCCACGTTTGCCGCCAGGAATTCAACACGCGAAACCAGAAGGCGGGAGAATCAATCAACCAATATGTTGCAGCCCTACGTAAAGCAGCAACTCACTGCGAGTTCAGGGATCTGGACGAGCATATCCTGGCAAGATTTGTTTGTGGGTTAAGGGACATTTCGCTACAAAAAAGGCTGTTGGCAAACCCAAATTTAACCCTACAAATAGCACTAAACGAAGCAAGGGCATCCGAGTCAGCGGAAAAATCATCGGAAACCATACAACGCGGATTCAACGTAAGCCAGCCAGCACCCAGACACACCAGAGTCCACTACGAGGACACCAACCGACTACGAGGATCCCGAGTTCGAGGACAGTCACCTGATGCGGAGCAGTCACATGAGGCCTGGGGGGAGACCCGGATTCCGTTTGCCGCCCTGCGCAAGCTGCGGAGGGAATCACCCCCGGTCTACCTGTCGGTTCAGGAACGTTGTTTGTTCACACTGCAACAAACTTGGGCACATCGCACGAGTGTGCCGGAGCGAAGTCCCTGCCTCACGGCAGCCGCCTACATACCACCAACAGAAGCCCAACCCAGGGGCCTGGCGAAATCAAAAAGGGCGCCCAGAGAGAAATCCACAAGTGTTTACCCAGAGAGACAATTCCCAAAGAGCTGAAAGGGCGTATTCCCAGAGAGATTATACGCAAAGAGCTGAGAGAGCGTTCTACCAAGACGCTCAACGAGAGTATTTTCAGGATACAGATGCTGAGATAGAGTTGACCCAGAGAGAGGAATTGCGAACGTATCTCACCACAATAAGTCAGGTCCGCACCAAGCGGCCTAAAAAGCTGAAAGTCACAGTCCTCTTGGAGGGCTCTCCTTGCGAGCTGGAAGTTGACACAGGATCGTCCTTGACGATCATTTCATGGGCCTCCATGAAAAAGGCTATCCCTAGCCTCAAAAAGAGCCAACTACGCGCACCAGACATCCTGCTACGAGACTACCAGGGGAACCGAGTCCCCATCGTGGGCCAAGGCACGTTCCAAATTCGCTTCAAGGACATCGTAGCCCAGCTGCCCGTGACCATCGCCAGCGCTCCGTTACAGAACCTTCTAGGACTAGATTGGTTTGAAGCCTTGGGTTTAGAAGTCACCGGGATCAACGCCGTGGAGAACAGCAGCGCTGAACAGATTTTTAAGGAGTTCGAGGATGTGTTCAGCCCCGGTCTTGGTAAGTATGTGGGTAAACCAATCTCATTCAATTTAGACCCCAAAGTGGCGCCAATCCGACTTAAACCGAGACAAGTGCCTTTTACACTCCGCCCAAAAATAGATAAAGAGATCGATAAGTTAGTAGAGCAAGGAATCCTTGAGCCGGTGGATCACGCGCGCGGGGAAACTCCCATTGTGACCCCAGTTAAACCAGACGGGTGAGTCCGCATCTGCGCGGACTATAAATGCACAATTAATGTCACGCTACAACAAAGCGCATATCCTGTGCCAGTAGTACAACACTTATTGCACTCGTTGGGGCCAGGAAAGATATTTGCTAAATTAGACATGGCACAAGCTTACCAGCAGTTGCCCGTGGTTAGCGCCACAGCGGAGGCCCAAACTATAGTGACGCATAGAGGAGCATTCAAATGCAACTGGCTACAATTCGGTGTGAGTATTGCTCCAGGTCTGTTCCAGAGCATCATGGAATGGCTTTTGCAAGGGATACCGGGAGTCGTCCCCTATTTCGACGACATCTTGGTGTCCGCTGCAAACGAGGAGCAATTATTAAAAAGAGTCAGAACTGTTTTGACCAGAATCAGAGAAAAGGGCCTCCGCCTCAAAAAGGAGAAATGCCAAATTAACGTGCCTAGCGTAGAATTCCTGGGATATAGAATCGATGGTCAGGGAATACACCCCACTTCAAAGAAAATTAAGGCGATCCAGGACGCCCCCACACCACGAAATCAGACCGAGTTGCAGGCCTTCCTTGGACTACTTAACTTCTACAGCGTTTTTCTGAGACAGAAGGCGACCGTTGCTGAGCCATTACATTCACTACTCCAGAGGAACGCAACATGGAGATGGGGACGATCCGAAGCAGCAGCTTTTGCCACAGTAAAGCGCCTGCTCACCACCGACTCGCTGCTAGTGCAATACAGCCAGACGCTACCGCTGGTATTGACCTGCGACGCATCCCCATTCGGAGTCGGCGCAGTCCTTAGCCACAGGATGCCAAACGGGAACGAAGCACCCATCGCTTTCTACTCCAGGACTCTTTCATCGGCCGAGAGGAATTACAGCCAGATGGACAGGGAAGCGTTAGCTGCTGTAGCTGGAGTAAAACGTTTCCACGAATACCTCTACGGCCGCAATTTTGAACTGATTACAGATCATAAGCCGCTGTTGGGACTTTTGGCGGGAAACCGCCCCACACCAGTCTCCCTTTCTCCTCGCATGACCAGGTGGACTGTTTTCCTGGCCGCGTACTCATACAAGTTAATCCATCGACCGGGCTCCACTCTAGGACATGCAGACGCACTCAGCCGTTGCCCACTTCCGGATCTCTTGCCAGACCCCACTCCCGAGGTACCGGTGTTGTTAATTGACTGTTTGGACTCAGGACCGGTTTCTTCCTGCGACGTTGCCAGATTCTCTGCTAGGGACAACATAATAAAGCAAGTTCAAACATGGGTTTGGAGGGGGTGGCCGAAAGGAAACGTGGGCCCAGAATTCAAGCTATTTTGGGGGAAACGAGATGAGCTTTCAGTGTTGCAAGGTTGTTTATTGTGGGGGGATCGAGTTGTTATTCCTTATGCGTTACGTAGAAATGTATTAGAAGCGTTACATGTGGGGCATCCGGGGATCGTTAGAATGAAGGCGTTAGCAAGAAGTTATGTTTGGTGGCCCAACATGGACAAAGAAATAGAGGAATGGGTGGCCACTTGCGATCCATGCCAGGAATCGAGACCAGCACCCCCGGAAGCGCCCGCCACAGAATGGGAGAAGCCTAAAGCACCCTGGTCGCGAATACACATCGATTTCGCAGGGCCAGTCCAAGGTCAGACTTTCTTTATAGTTGTGGATGCATACTCCAAATGGCTAGAAGTAGTCCTAATGACTTCAACCACGGCAGAGGCAGTCATTAGGGTTCTACGGCGATTTTTCGCCACTCATGGCCTGCCCGACCTCCTGGTCTCCGATAATGGGCCCCAGTTCACGACCATGCAATTTGAAACGTACTTAGCAGGTCAGGGAATTCGGCATGCCCCCGTCGCGCCATTCCATCCGGCATCAAACGGACAGGCGGAGAGAATGGTGCGATCCGCAAAAGAGGCCCTTGCTAGGATGGGTCCAGGTGATTGGCAAACACGCATTGACCATTACCTCCTAATTCAGCATATTACCCCCAGCGCAACGACGGGTAGGAGCCCCGCTGAACTACTCATGGGCCGCCGTCTACGGTCTCACCTGGACCGTCTTCACCCAAATTACTCTGCCACAGCGCCCCCAGACTCTACAAGCAAAATTCGGAGTTTTAGCATAGGGGATTCAGTATACGCCCACAACTATGCAGGGGGAACATTGTGGATGCCGGCAAGGGTCATTGGCATCACGCGTCCACGATCATATCTGCTAGAGCTTGAAGATGGACGAAATTGGAAAAGGCACATCGATCAACTACGAGGTCGCCTGGCACACTCAGACCTGCGGGCTGACGATGAAAACTATCTGCCGGCACAAAGTCAGCCACTCGAGAGCCCCAACACGGAGAACCACGACACCTACGAGCCTAGGGTAGAACAAGAGGTCGAAAGAGAAACCGAACAACGCCAAAGCAACGAAAGCCTGCAGACCCCCGAACGCGAAGCAGAAAAAGCAACCGATCCTGAAACCACTCCAGATCAACCAGAACTGCGACGTTCCACCCGTGTAAGGCAAACACCCACGTATCTTAAGGACTATGTGACTAACCGGAATGCTCCGTCTAAGAGGGGAGGGGTGTTAGATATTAGCATATATCGCAGCAAGTCTCCTCTCTGGTCCACCGCTACGGCGGGAAACAGGTATCGTTCTGATTGGTCGAGAGGCGTACCCGATCCCTATAAAAGGGGAACCCTCCGGCCACAGAACAAGCTGGATCACTACTACTACTAATAAAGAGCTGATAAGTCACTACGTGTCCGCAGTCTGTTCTCTCGTTGCCCGAATCTAACAGAGACCATTGCAGAGGTAATAGATATTTAACAGTTTCATTTGTAAATTCATATTTCTTAGGTTATTAACCAGGTACTGCACTTTATTGAATAGTCTGATTCACTATCTGATATATAAAAATGTTGTACTATAAAATTTTATTCTACTTTCACCAATAGAAAGACTAGGATGCAGAAATTCGACTTCTGATGAATAGTTTGGGTGGGGCCTTGTTTCTCATCAGTCGTTGCTAAAATAATCTGAAATGGATCCCAAAGTTAATTTTAAGAGTGTGTCTCTCCATATATAAAGTTTCTGTTTAAAAGATGCAATGGAAGAGGAACAAATTTTACCCGACAAGACTTTAAAATTGCAATGTCTGATAAAATTGGTATAAGTAGCAGCATGTCATTGTACAGGCTCTTGCCTTTTGAATATGCACATACCATAATGTACATAAATCAACAGTGCATATATTATGATGGCACCATGCTGCTTTTGTCATTTGAATACTATTTTGAATACTTTTATCATTACTGCAATTGTGAAAATTGGAGCCATATGTGCCTTTTAACCCTCTGCTGTGGTTCCCTCCTCTCATCCCTCTGCTGTGGAGAGAAGTGGCTGCTGCTGCTGCTATTGCCATCTCCATGGCCTGCCCGCTATTCTTGCATCACCTCGTGCAGCACAGTGAAATTTAGCATGCTTCACAATGGGGGAGATGGGGTCCCCTCCTTCTGAAGCCCATTATAATGTGGAGCCACAATGTGATCTTGTCCCACTCATTCCTGGCAAGAGCAGTGGCATTGGCCATGGGGCGGGCCAGTGTCTTGGGGTGGAGAGTAGGTCACACGTCTCCCCGAGTGACTGAGGTGCATCCAGCACAACAAAGGCTGCAAGTAGCTGCCTGCTGTTTCTGTTAGTCGGGGAGAGGGAGAGAGAGGGGTGCAAGTGATGTTGAGTTGGCAACACCCACTCAGTTGCATTGATTGTTAAATTATTAGCTCGTGTTTTCTGTGGGAAACTGCTCCAAATGACTGTTTGGGTGTTTAAGGTTGCAGACCCCTGCCCTATCTTCACCAAAGCTACTAAGGGAAACAAAGCTCAATTAACTCTGAAATTATCCAGTTGCATACAGAATTCTACAGAAGGATCTTGACAAACTTGATCATTGGGCACTATCTAATAAAATGAAATTCAGTGGTGAAGAGTAAGGTTTTACATTTAGGCAACAAAAACGGAATGCACAGGTACAGTATAGATGATACCTTGCTCAGTAGTAGTAACTGTGAAAGAGATCTTGGAGTCCTAGTGGACAACCATTTAAATATGAGCCAGAAGTGTGCAGCAGCTGCCAAAAAAGCCAACACAGTTCTAGGCTGCATAAATAGAGGGATAGAATCAAGATCACATGAAGTGTTAATACCACTTTATAATGCCTTGGTAAGGCCACACTTGGAATACTGCATTCAGTTCTGGTCGCCACAATGTAAAAAAGATGTGGAGACTCCGGAGAGAGTGCAGAGAAGAGCAACAAAGATGATTAGGGGACTGGAGACTAAAACATATGAAGAACAGTTGCAGGAACTGGGTATGTCTAGTTTAATGAAAAGAAGGACTAGGGGAGACATGATAACAGTGTTCCAATATCTCAGGGGTTGCCACAAAGAAGGGGGAGTCAAACCATTTTCCAAGGCACCTGAGGGTAGAACAAGAAGCAATGGGTGAAAACTAATCAAGGAGAGAAGCAACTTAGAACTGAGGAGAAATTTCCTGACAGTACAATTAATCAGTGGAACATCTTGCCTCAAGAAGTTGTGAATGCCCCAACACTGGAAGTCTTTAAGAAGATGTTGGATAGCCATTTGTCTGAAACAGTGTAAGGTTTCCTGCCAAGGCAAGGGGTTGGACTAGAAGACCTCCAAGGTCCCTTCCAAGTCTGCTATTGTATTGTATAATTGCTAAGGGCAAAAGTTCCATACAAATGGAGAAAATAGCCTTTTTCTAGCTATGGTTTAAATATAATAAGGCATCTTTTCTTTTAAGTAAAAGAAATAGATCAAATACTGGGGGAATTTTCAAGTAGACTTGTCTACTAATATTTCCATCATATGGCAGATGTGTAGGATGTTGATTCTATCCTGGCTTCATGTACTTCATATTTATAGTTATATAAACTTTTCCAGTGCTGGGCCCAAAGCTTTCAAAGCAAAAGCTTAGGTGTGTAATTATTGGATAACAAAAATAACGTTAAGTGCATAAGTGAGGAAAAAAGTTGCAAGAAGAAAGCTCAAAGAATAAGAACCCCAACAATTCAACCATGAGGTATATTGATTCTCCACTATTGAAAATTTATTTTGCCTAACTTATGTGTTTTCCTCAAGTATTCTTGTCAAAATAGACATACCAAACTACTACTGCATTAGTAATTGCAGCAACAGGGCTGTGTGAAACAAATGAAAGTAAAAACCATGCATGCACACTTTAATTCAGACACCACTGAAGCTAAATTATTGCAGACATATTTATGCAAACTGCAAGACAGTTTTTGAAGCAGCTTATAAATTCTCCAAAGGACATGGCTTTTAAAATCTTCTATGCTTCAATTGCAGAATGCTGTACATTGATCTCCAAAAAGTATTTCAGAGTTGCTTTTCCCCAGGACTGATCTTTTTGGTGACTGAATATATACAGGCAAACTTTGCTTACAAGTTGCCTTGTGTAGCAATCCTTTGAAATTTTGACAGTGCTGAAAAGATAACTGTGACTAAGCTTAGCTTTTACAATCTTTGTAGCATCCCTCAGTCACGTGTCATCATTACAATCCTATATATTGTCTTGTACATGAGTGGTTTCTTTTCCCCCCCCTCACAGAGCAGAGAGAATGAAGAAATAGAGATTACAAGACAGTAAGCAGGAACACAATGAATATACATTGAAAGGAATGTGCTCATGTTGTCTATTGTTGCATTCTTTTCAATGTGTATCTCCTATTGTGTGTCTGCTTATCTTCTTGTAGTCCCTCCATCTTCAATGAATGTAAATAGAAACATTAAATCCCTACTTAGTAATTATCCTAGTGCTAAGAATGAGCATTTCAAAAGGCAGGGGAGTGGGGGAAAAGGAAATAAAATCATAAAGTAGTCACAGCCTTGTGATTTTCCACTTAGCAACTGCATCACTTAGTGACTGAGTTTCCAGTCCCAACTCTGGTCACTAAATGAGGACTACCTATAATGCTGCACAGTTCTATAGCTTTGCAAAGCATACCCTTCAGATGCCCCACCTTATCCATCCTTCGTTTAGTACACATTGGTGCAGCATATACTGAAGCTAGGTACATCTAATGTGCAAGTCATTATAACTGATTGGTGGCTCATTCCCTGTTGCATTTTCTAGCAACTAATGTTGCACAAAATGTGGATGTATGATTTAATATCAATTTTAATGGAAAACAAAACAACAACAAAACTAAACTACTTTTAATGTCTTAACATTTATAAAAAAATCCAAATTTCCATACACAAAATATGCACAAATCTCCAGCTACTTCATTCATAATTATGTTAAGTCTTTATTTTTTTGCAATGCCCCTTTATATTACCTATCCTTCTGTAGAATGAAATAAAAGAGCAATTATCAAGGCAAAATGGCCTATGAAATAGGAAGTGAATGTAAAAGAGCATAAAATTGCTACTTGTCTTAAGTTAGCTGATCAGATGATTACAGTAATGTTATAGAATTATACAGTCTGTTATTGATGCTACTGATTTCATATAGTAAGCCCTTAAAAACATTATGGTAATAATGATTGATTTTACATATTTAGTCTTTAAATTGTTTTTAGCTCTGTTGGCCCAAGAGCTGGACAGCTTTTCTCTTATATAAAGACAAAAGACTCAGGAAAAATTTGCTTGACTCTGCACAGCTGGAAGTCTGTAAGTCAACAGAACTAGATTTATAATTTTGATTTTAACAATTCAGAATTGTTTTTATAAGGAAATGTACATAAGGCCTCTTATAGCCTGCAGTTGTTTATATACATAAAACTAATATTTAAATTTAAGTTGGGATTACATTAAATATAATGAGCAACTTTGCTAACATGCTACAAATATTTCAGCTTATATTTTGGTGCACTGCTGGCACTTCCTAAACTTTTATTTGGAAATATCTGTTTTCTACTTATATAAAACACAGGTGCCATCTTAGAAACACATTAAGTTGTTTTTCAGTTCAAATAAATAAGTAATCCATAGCAGATTGTCCTAAAATGTCACAAATAACCAAAACAAAGTACAGCTGTAAAACTTGTACATGGGATGTACTGCATTTATTGTTTTTTTTTTTTTAAAAAAAAATCAGTGTTAGGAATTTGACCATGTGGCATCTACGTCTGAAAGCTCTGCAGCAACATTTGTTAGAAGAGGTAGCAGCTGCGCTGTTAAATCTGAAACGCACAAGTCTAGTCAGGCTGTAAACATTTCTAGGAGTTTTAAATATCCAAAGAACAGCAGAAAAGGTTTTGAAGTGGGAAAATCTGAACTTAAAACAGTAACATTAGTACATTTACTAAGCTGCATGTAATTCAAGCTATAAAGAGGAGAATATATTAGAAAAAGTATTAAAATTCTGCAAGATATACAGAATCACTACTCTGTTGACATCTACAGTTAACCTTCTCCATGTTCTACATTTTAATACTCTTATAATTAAGTCATACAGGTATTTAAGTAGTCAATTTAGTGGAAAACCCCACTTCAATATATTTCAGTGTGCAAAACGTTTCAAAATTTTTTGTACACAATTTGTGTAAACACTTTGATTTTTTTCAAAGGAATTTCCATCCCTCTATATAGTTATTTAATATATTGGCTATATGATATCCTAATATATTGGCTATTTGCAATTCTAGTAGTTAAGGCCTCTTTGCTAGATGCAGTTTTTCAGTAGTGCAACAAAAATAGTCTTTAATATTTTGATTAATATAGCAGACACATTTCAGAAATTCAGTACATCGAAACTCTCAAAAGTTGTAACATATTCGAAAATAATTTTTACAGTTCATAAGAAAAACATGATTTTAAAAAATCTTTATGGCGAATGGTCTTTTGTGGTTCCTAGTAATGGTTTTCACTTCTGTCTTCACAATTCAGTTTTGTTGTAGTATATAGTTATGTAGAAGAAACACTTTCACGATTTCACCAAGTAACTGAAAATATCCCCCAAATGTGGCAAAGGCATACATACAGTTTTCATAGTGCACTTTCACCTCACTGAAGTAAAAGTTGCTCCTGAGATTTTTTTTTCCACTTCAATGTGAAGCAGATGGATATTTAGTGTTCCCATTAAATAATCCAATGGTCTAGCCTTCTTCTGTCAAAGACAGTCCTCAGATGAGGAATTATTTGGAAAGAGTATTTTGCTTAGTGTTACTGTTGACTGTTGACAGTTTCTGTTTAAGCACATTAGTGCACACACAGCTTTGTCCTCCAGGTATATCAGTGCAACTGTAACAAATAAGATTCCACTTCCTAAAAAAAAACAAAAACAGAAGCAGTAAAGCACATTAATTCAAAAAGTACTTCAAAGCACCAAGCCTCTCTTTGAATGCCAGCCGTAATAGTTCAAAACTCAGCATACTGGCTGAGGAATTCTGGGAGTTGAAGTCAACACATCTGTCAAGCTGCCAAAGTTGAGAAACATTGCTTTAGCAAACACATGTTTATCTCTATTCTTACTCAGAAATTTCTTTGTAGAAACATAATAAAAACACCCATACTTGAGTACAGGGTTTAAAAGATTATCAGAGGATTTGAAGTGTTATCTAGGAACTGTAGTACAACATAGCTTGTGAATGGCCAACCAGTATATATTATAGGTAGTGCTTGACTTACAACATTTCATTTAGTGACTATTTGAAGTTAATGAAAGTTATACCGGCAGTGAAAAAAGTAACTTATTTTTCACTTATGACCATTGATGCATCCCCATAGTCATGTGATTTACATTTGGATGCTTGACATCTAACTCATATTTATGACGGCTGTAGTATCTCGTAGTGATGTGGTCCTCTTTTGTGACAAGCAAAGTCAATGGGGAAACCAGATTCACTTAACAACCACGTTACTAATTTAGTAATTACTAATTACTAAAAGAATTGCAGTGATTCACAAACAAATTGTGGCAAGAAAACTTGTAGACATTGAGAATAAAGGACAAAGAGGTATCAGTGTACTATGGGACATGGGGGCGATTTTATGATTGCTTGAAAAAAGATACAAATAGAGAAAGGAACAAAGCACAAAATAAATAACTCAGACGACACATTATTAAATCAGGGTGAGGAGAAATAAGAAAGTATGAAAATGTAAATATACAGGCGGAAAAATGATATGAATTGACAAATGTTAAACAGCAATTATAAGAATGTATAAGAATGAATTTGAAACGAAAAATAAAAAAAAACTTTTAAAAAATGAAAACTTGTAAAATGGGGCAAAACTCACTTCACAAATTTCTCAATTAACAACATTAATTTTTGGCTCAACTGTGTTCGTAAGTTAATGACTAGCTGTATTTAATTAATGAATTATAGTTAAAACAAACTTGTAGTTTAGCATAATGTATAAACATCATTACTAAAAAAAAATTGGTAACTCACATGCCCTTTAGTTCCTGTTCAGGTTTTAATTTAATACCTATACAGTAACAAGTAACTGATCTAGAAACATAATCTTTGACATAAAAATAATATCACCATGTGTCCCCCATTTGATGCACTAAGCAACAAAGTATAAACTAGTTTGCTGTAATCTGCTCTGATAATTAATTCCCCAATTATGCTGAAAGTTCTGTTTTGCATTCATGTGAATGCATGTAGAACCTAACTTTTCTATTTCAATTAACAAGGATAGAAGGAAGGATAACTAATGCAGAGAAATTAGGAGACAATACTATAAACATTTCTGTCCTTGATGTATAAATAACATACACTATTCAGAGCCTTCGGTCTGAAATACAGGAAATAGTATGCTCTATTATTTGCAAGGTAACATGATCTTTGAGTGGTTATTCTGTGAATGGTAAGAATGATTGTGCTGACTGTTCTATGAAATAATAAAAAAAATAGTTCTTCTCTGCTAAACGAGGAGGTAAAATTTAAGTGGTTTTTTTTTTAATGGAAAGCAAAGATTGTGATCACAACCAGATAAAATAACTAAGGGATAAGAGACAGAGAGAAGAGCAAACAAATAAACCAGATTGAACTTGTATCTCAATAGTGACAAAAGGAGAGGTGTGATAGGTTTGCTCGACTAACCCAGAATCTGCCTAAACATGAAAAATACTGTTAATTCCAAACAATTAACCTCAAATGGAGAAATAAATGGAGAAATAAAATAACTCAATAGGCTATCTTCAAAGTTACACAATGGGGTTTCAGCTCATGCCAAGGGACTCCCATCTCCAACATATCTCTGAAGAAGCTAAGTCTTTAAATTATACTTTGAGTATCACAGCAAGGGAAGGGCAGAAGAATATAAATTTGATACATTTCACCATAAGTTACATTATATATGCTTAAGACCGTAAATTAATTTTAAAAATATATTATCATCAAATAAATTTCATTACCTTTGCTATATTACCCGTATATCCTGGAACCAAAGTAAGATGATTTTCTTGTTTCCACAATATACTTAATTGTTCTTTTAAAATTTGAATATTTCTAAGAAAGAAAGCCAAGAGTATGGAATATTAATGCAATAAATGAAGAGCAATCAGAGTCTCATGGTAACTATCTTACATAGATTTCAAGTATATAACCAACTGTATCTTTAGTAAGTTACGGCTAATGCAGAAAAAATGTTTTTAATAATTTTAACTGAAATTTGAGAAGGCCATCACAGACATTTCATCAACCTTAGAGCAGGTTTTAACTTAAGTTCAGTAACTTTTTTCTTGTACTGTGCTAGAGACCTCAACAGATGCCATATTTTCAAGATGAGAAATATATTATTTCTGTAGGAACGAAAGCGCTGGGTGCTGTCAGCTAAGAAATGTTGGCTGGCCTTTTCTGACATGGCACCTGCTTTGTGGAATATCATTCCACCAGAGATTAGATGGGCCCCAACCCTACTGGCTTTTCACAAGGCCCTAAAAATTTGGTTTTGAGCTAGAGCAGTGATGGCTAACCTTTTCCAGACCGAGTGCCCAAAGCGTGTGCTCCCAAACCCCCAAAATGCAATACGTGTGCGTGCCCCCTGCATGTGGGACAGAGACCCAAAGACCAGCTGGCCGACGGGAGGATGCACGCATGCATGGCAGAGCTGAATTGGGGAGGTCTTATTAATTTCGAGATACAGGAGGGGGCGAGCATGGTCACGTCATGGCTGCTGCTGTGTTGTAATATTTTCGGGGAGGGCTTATTTTCAGGAGAGGGCTTATTTTGAGCACATGCGCTCAAAAGCCCAATTGGGCTTATTATCTGGGGAGGTCTTATTTTCAGGGCAACAGGGTATGACATGGATAGCTATATAAGTCAAATGTGCTTCTTACATTGACAAAATTACTTTGCAATTGTTATTCAAGTTAGTGATTTTTTTAACCTTCAGTTTCACATATCAAAAAGTATAGACAAGTTATTAAAAATTAGGCAAGAAAATCTACAATGAGTCTTGCTTCCCAGATCTAATAAAAAAAAAGTTTCTACATTTTTATAGCAGAGTTTTCAATACTAAGTGAAAGAGAAAGATCTGGACGATCAAACTTCTTGCATACTGTTTAATCTGATCATGTATAGAATTGTTCCCAATAGTACCGTGTTTCCCCGAAAATAAGACATGCCCTGCTAATAAGCCCAATCGGGCTTTTCAGAGCATGCGCCATAATACGCCCTCCCCTGAAAATAAGCCCGCCCCAAATATTTAAGCGCATGCGCAACCAGTCCCCACCATTAACACTGTACCACCTACCGGCTTCCGGGGCAAAAAGAGGGCTCGCGGCAAAAACAGCGGCAGGCCAGCAATGTGATCACCCCCTCCTGCCTGTTCCTTCTCGTGCAAAAAAACACTGCCCACCCCAACGGCAAAGGCAGCCTGCCTGGTTCCCTTCCTCGCGTTCCTCGCCATTGTGCTCAGGGAAGCGGCTGGTGAAAAAAAAACTTCTCACAAGTTCAATCAAACATCTTGAAATCGCAAGAAGGTTTTTTTTTACCAGGGGCTTCTCTGAATACAATGTTGAGGAATGCAACAAAGCTAGAAAGGTAAGAGGCGCGCCCCACGGCCCAACACCGCCCACTTTGCCCCAATGGTAAAGGCAGCCTGTCTGGTTCCTTTCCCCGCCGTCCCTTTAACGTGGGAGCAAAAGGGCAAGGAACGCGATGGAGCTGTTAGTCTCTGGTAGCGCTAGGACATGCGTCGCGCTTCTCCCCCCCCCACCTCTCACCCCTCACTAAAGGGATGGCGGGGAAGGGAACCAGCCAGGCTGCCTTTACTGTTGGGGCGAGGTGGGCGGTGTTGGGCTGTGAGGTACACCTCTTATCTTTCCAGCTTTGTCGCGTTCCCCGCCCTTTCGCCCATTGAATCCCCTTGTAAAAAAACCTCGCAAGTTGAACTAATGAGATTTTTTTTACAAGGGGATTCAATGGGCGAAAGGGCGAGGAACGCGATGAAGCTGGAAAGAGGTCCGCATCGCAGCCCAACACCGCCCACCTCACCCCAACAGTAAAGGCAGCCTGCCTGGTTCCCTCTCCTGCCGTCCCTTTAGTGAGGGGGGAGAGACAGGGGGGAGAAGCGCGACACGTGTCCTAGCGCTACCAGAGACTGACAGCTCCGTCGCGTTCCTCGCCCTTTCGCCCATTGAATCCCCTTGTAAAAAAAATCTCATTAGTTCAACTTGCGAGGTTTTTTTACAAGGGGATTCAATGAGCGAAAGGGCAAGGAACGCGACGGAGCTGGAAAGGTAAAAGGTGTACCTCACAGCCCAACACCGCCCACCTCACCCCAACAGTAAAGGCAGCCTGCCTGGTTCCCTCTCCTGCCGTCCCTTTAGTGAGGGGGGAGAGGTGTGGGAGGGGAGAAGCGCGACACATGTCCTAGCGCTACCAGAGACTGACAGCTCCGTCACGTTCCTTGCCCTTTCGCTCATTGAATCCCCTTGTAAAAAAAATCTTGCGAGTTGAACTCATGAGGTTTTTTTTTTACAAGGGGATTCAATCGGCGAAAGGGCGAGGAACGGAACGGAGCTGGAAAGTTAAGAGGCATGCCTCGCTTCTCCCCCCCACCTGCCACCCCTCGTTAAAGGAATGGCGGGGAAGGGAGCCAGGCAGGCTGCCTTTACCATTGGGGCGAGGTGGGTGGTGTTGGGCCGCGAGGCGTGCCTCTTACCTTTCCAGCTCCATCGCGTTCCTCGCCATTGTATTCAGGGAAGCCCCTGGTAAAAAAAAACCTTCTCGCGATTTCAAGATGTTTGATTGAACTCGCGAGAAGTTTTTTTTTTTTTTACCAGCCACTTCCCTGAGCACAATGGCGAGGAACGCGACGGAGCTGGAAAGGTAAAAGGCGCGCCTTGCTTCTCACCTGCCCCAGAAATAATAAGCCCTCCCCTATAATAAGCCCAAGGCCATATTTCGTGGGGCAAAAGAAAATAAGCCCCTGTCTTATTTTTGGGAAAACACGGTATGTTAAAAAAAATCTAGTTTTTTTTAATCAGGAAAGTTTTTAGTTATTAAAAAATATCCAACATGTTTTAGGCACTATATAAAAGTTTAGCAGTCAAACTAAAAACCACACTGCATGATTAAAAAAGATAACTTACTCATCTTCTATCTTATCTGTATGGACAGAAAGTTCTGACCACCATCTCTTAATCACAGCCTGAAGCCAATTTAAACCAACAATTACATATCTAGGGGAAAAGAAATCACCATGGTAAGACTTTATTCTGAAAACTGCTTAAACATTGGCAAAAACAGTTGCAAAGTACTCAGAAATCTTTCAAATCAAATGTTTTTTTTAAATGAATGGAGAAACCAAGCAAAGCAATTCTTCCTAATGTATTAAGGGTTTTTTTTTCTTAGAAGGCAAAATGTCTGAGTTATATGGGTATAACTCAACCAAGTTATTTTGAGAAATATTTTTTTCCAAGTCATTCTGTTCAGCAACACTGGTTTTGGTTTTCCCAAAATCTTTTTTATTCGAACAGGCTTAAGAAACTGAACTGACATACATTGCTTGTTTTAAATATATAAATAGTAGGAGACATATCTTTAGCATCACTAAAGCAGGCTGAGGAAGACTGCCAATAGGAAATCATTGTAGAACAGATGGCTTTTTAGGGTCCCTTACGTTAACCCATCCTGCCTGGGATTTTGGAATGTATAGCACAGCAACATTGGAAAGGCCACATATTTGCCCTGAATGTTAGGACAATGAGACCAATAAAATCACTGTTGATCCCACCCTTGACATGCAAGTCTATGAATTTATGAGAAACAACAAACTACGAACAGTAAGGATTAACTTTTACTTTTATTCTCTAAATAATCACAAAATATTTTTTTTAAAAAAACTTACTCTTCAAATTTGTTTTTAAGCATTAATTTTACTAATGGTAGAAGGTCTACACAGCAACCAACAGAAATATAAGGTTTTTCTTCCTGTAAACTGAAACAAGGCATTATTAATATGCATAAATATACACTTTCAGACTCCATTAAGCCCTTCTTCTAGATCTTTCTTTTACCTGCTGGTAAGGACAGGGAGACAATCTACAACTACTCCCAGATCTTGTATCCTAGAAACATCATGAAAACACACCATTAGTGACTGCTTTGTATAATTCCTCAATACATTTCAGAACTCTATCAATATTTTAAGGGCAGCATATTAGAAATGGCTAGATTTTATTACATTATTTTACACAGATAAACAAAGTCTGTGCATAGTAAGCCTATGAAGAATTCCCACAGGTTTTAAAATTATGGTGTCACATTCCATTATTAATTGTCCCATTATTATTATTATTATTATTATTATTATTATTATTATTATTATTATTATTATTATTATGGTTTGTCACAGAGAGTCACATGTTTAGACTGAACTTGACATTTTAATCCCTTTTTTCAAAGACCTAGGATATATAGTTGTTTGAAGGTGGATTTGGCATTTAAGTCCATTGTTATTGTTATATAAAACATAATTAATTGTGCTGTGGACACTTCATGGAGGGAACACCCAATCTAAGATTAATAGTCTCCATCCAGGCTTTTCTTTGTAAAAAGAATCCTACATATAACCTCTCACCCCACTCCCCCAAACACACAATGTGACTTCAGTTCAGCTAGCAGCAGTTTTCTTAAAGCTTTACCTCACTAAATAAGCTACAAGTTCACTTATACTTCTCCTCTTCCAAAAAGTTAAAGCTACATTCAGCCGGAGATTTCTACTGAAGAGAACTTGGGCCATTGTATCATGATCTTCAGAAACCTAGAAACACAAGAATAGTGTAAGTGTTATGAGTCCAGAACTATGATTCTCTGAATTTTCTATCACATGAGTCTATTAAAGATATCTATATGCTAAGTTGTTTAATAATAAATAAATATTATCCCAGAACATTATTTCCATAAATGGGAGCAACCTTTGGTCATGGAATAGGAAGGATGATTTCTGAGCCTGAAAGAATGCAGGTGAATGGATTTTTTTAAATTCTACTTATTAGATTTAAAAATGCATTGTTCCAGACAACCAAGTGTTCAGCTTTTTGTTGAACTTTACACCTACAGAACCTTGAATTTATATAGCAGTTGTTTTTTTATAGACAGTATTTTGTCAAAACCTGTCTTAAGTTCATATTTATGCATTACTCTACAAATAATACAAGGAGTTGTTGCCAGATATTGCTCTAATTTGCATGTTGCTCTATAATATGAAGGAATAAAAAAAAAGGTTGTTGCATTAGCCAACTGGAATAATAGTAATTTATGTAGCCAGCACATTCTGTCTGTCTTCTGAAATAAAGACAGAATGTAGTCACAGCATGACAGCATTATTTCCAGCAGTGGTAATAATTACAAAAAAGAAATAGAATGGAAAAAAGCATTTACAATAGATTTTCAATTACACACTAGTTCTATTCACACTGAGTTGTTTTCTTTATGTTATGGAAAAAACTATTTTCCAGTAATTTATATAGTTACAATTTTTGAATGATGCTCTAATCTTGGTGTATTCTGAACAGTAAAATAGAAGAAATAAAACATAATAATAAATAAATAAATCAGTAGTTGACCACAATCATATTAAAGACCAAAAGATAGTAGAAACAGAAGTTGTTTTTGAATGAGCCGTAAGCACCTCTGGGAAGATAGTTCTGAACATGGAGGCTATCACTGAGAATCTTCATGCCCAGCCAAACCTCTGTACTTTGAAGGATTGGGAATTTCAAAGGTTCCTTTCTGGATATCCAGATTAGATATACAGAATCATATTTGATATGTTAAACCTAATATATCCCATTGCCACACTATATGGGGCTTTATAGCCAATGAAAAACATGCTGAATTTGGCCAGAAAACCCACGGTACTGGCAACCAATGTGTGCCCAAGGCAAGACTAATTCTGCTGTAGAGAGTTCTCAGAGTTAACAGTCTAATTGTTGTATTCTGCACCATCTGAAGCTTTGACTTCAAAGGCATTTTGACATGATGCACATTGAAGAAATTTGATAACGCAGTAATAAGGGCATAAGTTACTACCACATCGTAAGGGCTTAGAGGTCAATTTAGGGTGCACCAGGCAACACTACCTCCAGCAGCACTTCTACCTTCTACTGCAGAAAGACTGAGATCCAAGAAAAGTTCCAAGATACAGATCCTTTAGGAAAACATGATTCTGTCAAGAACAATTATTGGGATTAATGTTCCCAGATAATTTAGATGTTAATGTACAAACAGCACCACAGTCTCAGTAGGATTTAGTATGAGTTTGCTTTTCCCTGTCCATTCCCAGGCAACGTCTAGATCTTGCAATGCTGAGTTAGTATATTAAATAATGTTGGTATTAATAAAATGGATTATATCCAGTTCTATAATTATGCTGGCGGATTATATTTACTCACTGGTGCATCTTCCCTTTACAGTTCTCATTATCCCTTATCTGAAGCAGATATGGGTAATAGATGGTTTTTAGCAAAGAATAATCAAACCCTAACATGCATGGAAAAGAACAGAGGAAGGTAAACAGGGTTGTATTGTTTTACATTCATAAATTTTTAAAAAGATAAAACGTTTGATTTACCTCTGAAAAAAACCCACTGTATTTTGATGAAGGACTCTCTGTTTGAGATCGGCCAGCATCACTGGAGTTCAGTAACAAAGTACGACCATTAGGAGGCAATTTGGCTGGCAGGTTACCTGCACAGGCTAGTTCATTTTCCTTATTTGCCATGTCACGGCCTCTAGCTTTAGGGAGCTGTTTCTTTCTGAAACAAGCCTTTGGAGAATAACAGTGAGCCCTTTTTCTACAATATACTACTTTGAACAGAGAACGAGGGCTGGTTAGAGTTTGTCCAACTGTTGTTCTGCAAGAACAAGAAAGTTCATTTAAAATCTGAATATAAAACATACAAGCAACTTATAAAGTCACATGCAATCTTAGAATCATTTGTGCCATCTTGTATTTATTATGAGAATACTATTAGACATGTTAAGTTTGCTTCACATCTGGCATGGGAAACACTATTTGAAGCATTAGCCCCTAAAATGTCTATGCTTATATCTCTTCCCCAAGACATAAAAAGTTGAAGAAAAATAAGAATAGATGCAGCAATACAAATATTCTATTAACCATGACCCACCCTGCAAACATTTGCACAATACATTGGTCCAACAAAGATTGGCATCATTTTTGACCAATTGCTGTATATAGCTTGGCAGTCACAATCAGAGGCCCCTGGAATTGGAACAGTATAAGCAGTTTTGGTTGGTTAATTATTTTTCCTTATCGTCAATCACCAAACAGGTCTATAGGTGTGGAAATTAAGTTCCTTATTGAACAATTTACATGAACAGGAGACTTCCTTCAGTGTGACAAATCAGTTTTATCAGATGCCTCTGACATTAGGACAATGCTATTTTTATCCTAATTATAAATGAGCACCAAGAAATGGAATGGGACCAAAACTATTTCAGGTCATGCCAAAGATGCTAACAGCATTTAGTTCTAAGGAACCTGGACAAAAATGTCCTCTTTCGATAGTTTCAATTGATTATTTAAATCAGAAAGATTTCTAAACACACTAATCTTTTCTCACAATCAATCAACCAAGGTAGCTCTCACCTGCTTGTGCAAGAAGCCAAATGTTTTGCAGATTTCTTATCCTAGAAATAAAGATAAAAAAATGTTACCAAGAACAACACATACCTTATTTCACCCATATTTTTAAAATGCTTTTTCACTTAGTTTTGATACTATTTGGAGAAAATCAAGTTAGTTTTGGCTTCAGAAAAATAAAATTACCAATGGCAACCCTAACTATTTAACTGAAGTACAAGATATTATGGCATCCATGAGGCAGAAGAGATTATGACATCAGAATGAGAAATCTTTGTACATCAGGAGTATAATGTCATTTTGACATATAGAAAAAAGTCTCATTAAAATCATTATATAACAATTAAGAATTTATTGCAATCTATACCAATGTCTTAAAAATACAGCATATGGCTTACTTCAGAATATCAATTTAGTTAGCATTTATTGTGAAACTAATTATTGAATAAATGGATGCTTTAACATTTAATATTCTGATCTGTAATATAGTCTTTTCACAAAAATAGTAGGATACAAGTGGTGTGTTATTTAAAAGGACTTTTATCAATATAAACAAACATTTTGTTTGCCACCTTTATGTTCACAAGTTAAAAACATTCCAATTTAATTTACAATCTGTGTAGTATGAGCAAAATTGCATTTCAACGTCTTCATTTTACAACAGCACTACTGCTGAACATTCAGAATCTATAATATAATCTATAATATGGATTGCTGTAGTATAAACTCTTTCTATTTCTGGTCTTTGGGGTTCTGTTACTTCACATATTTGGCTTCATTAACATTTCAGGATATAAGCCATTAATCGAAGAAAAACCTAACATTATTATAGTACAATAAATTATGGGTGGAATGTGCAAAGGAAGCCTTTTAGAAATTTAATTAAAAGATAACCATTTATGTATTAATGATTAACATTTGTAGCTTGGGGGAATTAAGAACCTCAGATAATGTTTAACAGGAAGTGACAGCATCCAAGCCTATTTGTCCCCAAATATTTCCAAATTCTACTACCATTTTCTGTTTCTTTTCCTATATTTCCATTTTCCCCTAGCTTACTTTATAGTTCTGTAATTCAGAAACTTCAACTGTAGAATGTCATCTTATCACTTTTTACAATCTATTATTAGTGAGCATGACTATGCTGAGTTCTATTGCTACTGACAGAAAGCAATTCCTTTTCCTATGCAATATTCCTCCTCTTCTATGTATTATCTCTCTCTCTGTGTCTTCTATATATTCCTCCCCTTTTACCCTCTGAACTATCTTGAGTGGAGAATTCTCCAGAGCAGCAAGGTTTTGGGGAAGACTGTTTCCCCCTTTTAATGGAAACTTGCACTAAATTAAAACTTAGTTTGCTTGTGGCTGGGCAACTCAAGGTCCAGACACATAAAAAGCATATCCACAGATATCTCTGGAAAACCCAGTTTTCATCCATTAGCTACTGAACAATTTTTCGTTTCATGGACCTTGCTGACAGTCCTTGGATTGTGGCGGTATATATGAGGTTATATATGTGATAAATAAGTAAACAAATTATCCAAATTCAATAAAATACTGGAAACTAGCCTTTCTGTAAATGGAACAAATCACAAGTAATCAATAAAATACTTGTAAATTTATGGCAGCACTTACTTGATTTTGCACTATGGTATATACTCACAGATAAGCTGAGAATGCTACGTCCCAAAATACACCCCTAAAATTGCTTCAGCTTAGCCATGGATGGGTTTAACCCAAATATCATGAAAACTTTGCCACCCACAGGTAAGCCAATTATAAAAATTAAACATGATAAAATTTCAAGGGTCAGCTTATTCACGAGAAGCACATTTTCATGGTATTTTGGTTAATAATTAGAGGGTTATCTTATCTTTTAATGGGCTGCTTCCCAAGTATATCTAGTAGTTGCGTCCACAGAAAAATGTCAAATTATAACAAATGAATGTATTTATGATTCTAAGACTAAAGACTTTACTATAGTTTAATGTACAGATAAAACTACTTTACCCAGTAAGGGTAAATTTCCCCTTACCCTCAGATAGACTCTATTCCAAATCTCAAAGTGAACAGATTACTCTGATGCCTTTTAGAGAAGACTGCATACAGTATGCTTCTCCGAGATAAATATTTCACAAAACATTTGCAATATAAATATATCAATAATTCTCTTTAAAGCCGAGTTCTAATGGCTTAATGGACACAATAGTCTACTCTTCTTGATGTGGTTTATCAATGTTTTCTTTCAGGATAGTTTTCTTCCTTGTCTAATCTAAATCCCCGGAATGCTCCACATATCTCCCTATACAAGTAGCACCAACAATCCACTATCCAAGACAAATCAATTTATTTGCTGCTATCTAATAAAATTAATGGCCCTTTATAAACAGCAGCTCTCTCACAATATACATTTACTAAACAGTAAAGTGACATGTATTAGTTTTTAAAACTAGTATTCAAATACAAAAGGTAAGATTTAGACAAATAATATATGAAAAGCTTACCTCCTTCATATTCTCATTAAAGGAATGAGAGCTCCTTTTCTTAGGGAGATCAATAGGACGACCCTCAATACATAACAGGTTCCGTTTTCTAACATTTTGAGCTTCAGATGCCATAATCTCCACAATTCCTAATTTTGGAGACAAAATTAATTTACAATCTTAATATTAGCTATCATATTTATACTCATATTTATAACGGTAGCAGTCTCCCAGGGTCACATGATCACCTTTTGCGACCGTCTGACAAGCAAAGTCAATGGGGAAGCCAGATTCATTTAACAACTGTGTTACTAATTTAATTGTACTGATTCACTTAGCAACCGTGGCAAGAAAGGTTGCAAAATGTGGCAAATTAACAATCTTTTGCTTAGCAACAGAAATGTTGGGCTCAATTGTGGTGGTAAGTCGAGGACTACCTGTAATACATGCTCAACAATCCTCCCCCAAAAGAGAAAGCTGGAACCTGGGAAATACAAGTGCTGATGCAGAAAGAATACTTTTAATTCACTAATACAATATTAAGAATACAATTACATTTGGATTCAGAACACATCTAAACTTTCTTAGCAATGTTTAACATGTTCTTGTAATATTGCTTATAATAGTGAACAAATCTGTCTAAAAAGCGTGAAGTGAAACGTCTGTAAATATTGGATTATGAAAACAAGTTTGTTCTCAGATAGCTGCAATATTGTAAAAATATTCCCAGAGTTCTTCTTAGCTTTACATTCAAGTTCTACCAGATTTTATCTTGAAGGGGGGAAAAAAACCACTTTAATTTCACATTTTGGGTAATATAGAGAAAAGATATAAAAGAATACGGTCTAAACCTGAATGTTAAAATAGAACTGAATATCCTGTGTAATACTAAATGTATAGTTAAACTATGTGTTTTTACTAATTGTGCATAATATTGTAACCAGATCATACTGCAGATTGTACTGTGCACTGTAATTATTCTTTAGATAGAAGATATAAAATTTTAAAAGCTAAAATCTATTTCTTAAATTTTATTGTAAACTCCAGACCTGTTTACCCTAATGTTCATAATGTGTACTTGAAGGTTATTTCTCAACTAACAAAGTAGCCAAAGTTGGCTACTTAACAGACAAGGTTGAAGCTTCTGAGTATTGAGCATCAATAAGGAATTAGGCCCGTGAAGATGAACCTTTTGCTCACCGTGGCAAACATTCAGAAAATGCCTTAATTTGACTCTGCTGGCCTGTCCCCGCCCCCCCACAAAAAATGATTGCATACTTGTTTATTTAAAAAAATGTAGTCCAATCATTAGGCGCTATGTATTATATAAAGAAACATTAAATGGTTACAAACATGAGAAACAAGTAAAACAAACTCGTTTCAAAGTTGTGCTTTTGAGAAAGTTGTTGTCAAGTGTTGGTGTGACATGTCACCTTTGTTTGACACATGTCATATGTTTGCCATCAATGAACTAAGCCAGGGGTCCTCAATCCTCAGTTGACACAAGTCTGTGGCAGGGGTGGGTTTCAAAAATTTTTACTACCGGTTTGGTGGGTGTGGCTGGATGGGGGGCATGTGACTGAATGGGCATGGCCAACTTGACATCACTCACGCACACTCAGTCACATGATACCCCCACCGAAACAGTGGTGAAAAGTTTTGACCGGGGGGAGGGCGCTAAGGGAGCACCTACAAACTACCCAGTAAAAAAAAGGTTTTGTCCTCCCCAGCTCCCAGGAACACTCTAGAGGAAGGCAAAAATGGAAGGCTAGTTTTTGCAAAAAAAAAACAAAACAGAAAATGGGCCATTTTTTTTTGCAAAAATTGGTATTTTTGTCTTCCCCCAGCTCTGCTGAAGCCCGCAGAGTGCTTCTGGAGGCTGGGGGAAGGCAAAAACACCTCCATTTTTGTGAATAACAGCCCATTTTTTGAAAAAACAAGGGCATTTTCCCTTCCCAGTCCTGCTGAAGCCTGCAGAGTCCTTCTGGCGGCTGAGGGAAGGCAAAAATGCCTCCATTTTTGTGAAAAATGTCCCAACTCAGGGACCTCTCTGGAACTGGCATGAGCACACCATTAAAAAAGGGAAAAAATTATATATTTTCAATGAAGATTGTTCTGTGCAGAACACAAAATAAAAGATGGCGTCACCCAGGATAGAACCAGTAGGGTTACTTGTCCGGCTGAGTTACTACCTATTTGGCTGAACTGGTCCGAACTGGTCGGAACCCACCACTGGTCTGCGGCATGCCAGAAACCAGGTCACGCAAACAAGCAGAGCCCCATCCACGGCTGCTGGCAGCACGCAAAACCACGCTCCCTCTGGTCCATGGAAAAACCTCTTTCCCCAGACCCAGTCCCTGGTGCCCAAAATATTGGGGACCTCTGAGCTAGGAAAACTGTAGCATGTAATACTGCTAGGAATATTTCTAGTGATAATAATGAAATAAAATGAAATAATGAAATAAAGCTGCAAGCACTCCTGCCTGCCTCCTCTGCCTCTCCTATTGCAAACTCCCCCATTGCCTTCTGCTGTTTGCTGCTCTTCCATTTGCATATATAAAATTAAACCAGCCCCAGGCTGTGGCACATCATGTTTCTACTGCAGCAATAGCCCTTTTTAATCCCATCACAGCCAAAACAATGAGAAATCCCTCACCTATCATCCTAAAGGCTCCTCTAGGGTGCAGCCTTAAAGAGTTATGCATCTATTGATCATTGCGATAAACATGGTTCTTGTCACGATGTTAAAAAGTTTGCTAGGCATGAACTGACATTCAAGAGTTAAACTAAGAAAGAGTTATTGCACAGGTCATAAAAGTTCTTATCTGAAAGTGATTTATTGCGCATGCGTTACACATTCCAAAATTCCTTTCTTCTTTGTCCGGCTGCCAAGCAGAGCTGTCAGACGGAGCTTTCATTATCAAAATGTAACAATTAGTTTATTTTACTTTTATTTACTTTTATTAAAGTTTGTTTGTTAATTAGAATACTTGTCAAAGACTTTTATTTATTTTCTTAATATCTCAAAAGATATGCGGAAGGGAATCAGCCCGATCCATTGATCTCAGATATCAGGCGTTTTTTTCCCCTGACAACTTGGTATGCAGAGGTTGGTCGACAACTTGGCAGCTGAGATGGCTACAATTTATGGCTGTATTTTCCCTTCATGCTATCTAAAGATAACCGACTAAGCCTAATTAGCAATGTCGGAGAAAAAGAAAAAAAAGAAAAAGAAAGATGGGGCAAGCACAGACGGATCAGCTTCTTCTGACAAAGAATCCATTCCCTCAGACACAGAGGAACAACAAATTCCTTCAGCTGCCGAGCCAGATGTGGGGGAAGGAGCTACAGGACGCGACATCCACGAAACGAGGTCAGTGGTTCCTCCTTCTAAAATATCTCCAGGAGATTATGAATTTTTGGGGGCCAAGCCAAAACTTCCCACTCTGCCAGAGCCACTCCATTCCCTGACCCTCGCAGATTATCAAACAATTGATGAATGGCAACTGCAGAAAGCAGACTTTATGAATCCTCCCCAAATGATGAGCAAGAAATGCAAAGCTATCTTGATCAATTAGAATGTTTCGAAAAATATGCTAGGGACGCGAGAATGTGCTTTGAGGAGATAAAGCAAAGTAGGAGGAGCTCCCCCACTCCCAAAATGTCTGAGGACGCCATCTTGTCTTCAAAACAACAGCCTAAGACACACCCCACAGAGTTCATTGGTCAATTAGAACAAAGAGACATGTACACGTCACCGAGGTCACGTGGTCCCTTTGAGTCAACTGAACTTCCGCATACGTATAGACGACTGCAGCCAAAAAGTGAGGCTGCACTGCCATCTGCTGGCGGAGAAAAATTATTACAGCAAAAGATGATGCAGCTTCGTGACAGTTTTAAAGAATTGGCTATGAGTCCTTTAGAAGCCAAAACTTCGCCTCCAAAGGTTAAGTCTTCAACACCCCCTGGTGGTGTCGAATCCTCCCTAGATGGAAAAAGGCAAAGCCAAAGGCAAATTCGAGGAAGCCAATTTGATGTTGCCACGCAAAGGCCAATGATGCAACCCCAGCATCCCCTGGTTCAACAACCAGCTTTGCAATCAGATCAACACATTGTTCCAATGCACATTCCTCAGCAGGTATTCACAGTCACCCCCTTGACTGGTGAGTCCAAATTAAAGGAGTCAGGAGAGAATTATAAAGCTGGGTCAGTGAAATTGCGCTCTTGCTTCGAAGAGAAGGCACACATTCCATGGTTTTTAATCCTCCTCCTCAACCCTGGACACCTGCAATGAGAGACCTCGAAAACAGAGCAATCACGACTTTGCTCATGTCAATGGAAATTGAGATCCAAGGTATCTTTCCACCTGATGCAACTGCCCAAGAAATTTGGGCTATTTTGGAAGATTGCTACAGGCCCGTTTCAATTGAATCTTCATGTTTGCTCATGTCTGAGTTCCATGGTTCGAAGTTGAAACCTGGTGAACGAATTGGACATTTGACCAAACTGAAAAGAATGAGAAGTGAATTGAGACAAAATGGCCATGTAATCGATGATATCCAAATGATTAGCATCATCATTAACTCATTGAATTATGAATGGAAAGATGCTGTTGCAAAGATTAACTACGTGCCTATTGCTCAACGCAGTTAACCACGTTTGCAGACTTTTAGTGGAAGACGAAGCTATCAGGTTAGCTACACCACATCTGCAACGACCTCCAGCATCAAAGGCTCCAGCCAGACGTCCCTTCCGAGGAAGAGGCTACGCTCCAAGGATGCCAAAATGCTACACCTGCAACCGTGTGGGACATGACACCCGGGATTGTCCCCAACGAGTTCCAGCTCCTGCCACGTACCAGCCCAGAGGAACAGATTCCAGAGGCAGAGGTAGAGGCGGAAGACAAGGCCGTCGTGGTCCAAGGCGTGATTCACAAGCTCCACTTGTGACACTGGCCATAACCAACGTTCCACAACCTGATCCAAAGTTCGACAGACGTCTTTTGTGGACTTCAGATAGTGGAGCAGCTGTGCACGTTACCCAAAGAAGGGAACTTTTCACAGAGATGGGCGAACCAGAGCCTGAGTATCGAGAACTGTATTCCTTCACCAACCACACTTGCAAGGTTATGGGAAAAGGAACTGTTTACATTGAAGAACTCGATACACACATCCCTGATGTTTATTACATACCTTCAGCAACCAGTAATTTGCTTAGTCAAAGTCACTTGTCTAGAGATTTAAAGTTCCAGGTTCACCACCTCGAAAAAGCAAGTTACTTGGTTAAAGATGGAGATATTGTTGCTGAAACCATGCTGATTGGTGGTGTTTATTACTTAAAGCCAAAGCCTAAAGGGCAAGCACAGGCAAGTATGCAAACTCCAAAAAGGCACAACGTAGACCCAGAGAGAGTTGTCCCAGAGAGAGAAAGCGTTACTGTGCCAAAGGCTCCTAAAGCCAACAAACAGACAAAACAAAAATGGGTTGCTCAAAGCAAGCCTGAGGGGCCTCATGAAACTGTTAATGTTGAGAATTCACTAACTGGTAAACCTTTACATTCCAGGTGTATTCACAAGTGGCACAGAAGATTGGGGCATGCCAGTTTCCGTGTTCTTAGAAAGATGCCGGAGTTCGCAAAAGGTTTGGATCTAAAGGGGTGTAAGGTGTTTTTGGATTGTGCGGTTTGCAAAAAGGCTAAATCCAAGGCGGCTGCAATTCCCAAACACGCTACACGCCTGTCAACACGCATTTTTGATTTGGTACACACTGACATAGTGGGTCCTTTCCCACCAACACTTGGTGGCAGAAAGTATTTTTTAACAATTGTAGATAATCATTCTAGATATGGATTTGTATATCCTATGAGAGAGAAATCTGAGACCTTTCAGATCTTTAAAGACTTTGCAGCGTTTGTTTCTACACAATACCAAGTTCGCATCGCCAGAATCCAGAGTGACCGTGGTGCAGAATTCATGTCTCAGCGTTTCCAGGACTGGATGCGTAAGAATGGAATTCTTCATCAGACATCTGCTCCATATACACCGGCTCATAACGGAGTCGTAGAAAGAAGACAAGAGGTTCTACAAACCATGATGCGTTGTCTTCTAGAAGATGCCAATCTCAGTAACGCATACTGGGGTGAAGCAATCAAATATGCAAATTACATTGTCAACCGTACTTGGAGCAGTGTAATCAATCAAACTCCTTTCTACATGCTGTATGGCTACAAGCCCGATCTCAAGAACCTCCATATTTTTGGTTCATATGCTATGGTGAACACTCCCTTAAGTCAAAGAAGAAAGGGAGGTATAGTAGCAAAGAGACTAAGATTTATGGGTATTGATGATAATTCAAAATGGTACAAATTCATTGATACTAAACATGTGATTGTCATTTCACAATCTGCTAATTTTGAGGAAGACATTGACTGGTCCAGGATTCATTCCAATGATCCTGAAGTTTATTTTCCTAGAGATGGTGTTCCAGATGCCACGCAGCCTGATAACAATTTGCAGGCAGATATTCCTTCTACCAGTTCTTCACAAACTGATGTTCCGTCTTCGTAAGCCGCGGATGCTGATGCTAGCGACGAACGTGAGGACGAGGATGATGATGAAGAAGAAGAAGAAGACTGGTCTGTTGCTCCTAGACGCTCCAAGAGGGCCACAAAAGGAATCCCTCCACAACGTTATTCATGGCAACTGACAAAAACACCAGTACCTTTGATTTGCAACGTTACTCTTCCTCCAGAGACATTCACACAAATCAAACAGCTTCCTGATTCAGAACAAGACAAGTGGTATGATGCAATGCAGGATGAAATGGACAGTTCAAAGAAACTTAATGTATTCACACCTGCAAAACCTCCAGCAAACAAGAAAGTCATTGGCACCCGATGGGTCTACAGAATCAAGAAGAAACCAAATGGTGAGTCTTTATACAAAGCCAGACTTGTAGCTCAGGGTTTCGCTCAACGTTATCCTGAGGACTACACAAACACTTACTCACCAACAGTCAGAACTGAAAGTGTAAAAATTGCCTTAACCACTGCAACTATTCTTGGTTTAGAAGTTTTTCAATTTGATGTGGACACAGCTTATCTACATGCAGACCTAGATGAAGAGATCTACGTGAGAAGCCCTCCAGGATTCCGAAAGCAAGAAGGGGATACCTGGTTCCTGAACAAAAGTCTTTATGGTCTGAAACAGTCAGGTTTAATGTGGTATTTATGTCTTACTGACAAACTAAATTCAATGGGCTTTATTAAGTCCGAAACTGATGAATGCGTGTTCACAAAAAGATCTAACAATGCATATGAGATAATTCTTGTTTATGTTGATGATATTGTTTATATTGGTCCAAATAAGAAAATGAGTGAGATTTTTGCTAAAAGTTTGCAGAGATACTTCACACTAAAATCTTTAGGACACATTAGCACTTATTTAGGTGTTCAAATTGAAAAGACACAGAAGGGGTTTAGTCTTTCACAAGAAGACAAAATTGACCACATTCTACATCATTGCAACATGAAAGATGCTAGCACAACAAAGACACCCATGCAAACAGATTTTCACAACTTAACACATGAACCAAGTCCTGAGTTCGAGGATCAAACACTTTATCGTTCAGTCATTGGTTCACTATTATACATTAGTAGTTGGACCAGACCTGACATCGCACTTAGTGTTAATCTTTTATCACGACACGTAGGTAAGGCAACACAATTTCATTGGTCATGCATTAAGAAGTTGTTGAAATACCTGAAACACACTAAACACATGAAGTTATTGCTAGAACCAACACACACTGATCAACCAAAGTTGATTTGTTTTTCTGATTCCGACTGGGCGAGCGACAAGAAGTCACGCAAAAGCACTTCTGGTTACATGATGTTCCTAAATGGTTGTCCTGTTTACTGGCAAGTGAGAAAACAGAGTTTTGTTTCATGTTCATCTACTGAAGCTGAATATGCTTGTGTTTCAGATGCTTGTAATTCTCTAACGTGGTTTGATGCTTTGATCACAGATATCTGGACACGTCCGATTCGACCAATCACCGTGATGGAAGATAATGTATCTGTTGTTTATATTTCTGAGTCACATTTCACAGGTTCTAGGTCCAGACACATTGACATTCGTTATCAAAACACAAAGCAATTAGTTAAGCAAGGTTTTGTTAAATTGCAATATGTTTCTACACATGATCAGATCGCAGACATGCTTAACAAACCACTTGCCGCAAATCAACACGAATATCTGCGAAAGAAGATGTGCCTTAATTGATGATTTGATGACGTCAGCCCAGACTAGCAAAAGAAGGGGTGTCAGGATGTTAAAAAGTTTGCTAGGCATGAACTGACATTCAAGAGTTAAACTAAGAAAGAGTTATTGCACAGGTCATAAAAGTTCTTATCTGAAAGTGATTTATTGCGCATGCGTTACACATTCCAAAATTCCTTTCTTCTTTGTCCGGCTGCCAAGCAGAGCTGGCAGACGGAGCTTTCATTATCAAAATGTAACAATTAGTTTATTTTACTTTTATTTACTTTTATTAAAGTTTGTTTGTTAATTAGAATACTTGTCAAAGACTTTTATTTATTTTCTTAATATCTCAAAAGATATGCGGAAGGGAATCAGCCCGATCCATTGATCTCAGATATCAGGCGTTTTTTTCCCCTGACAGTTCTTCTCCTCAGCACTGTATTACTTTCTTCGGCCAGAAAGCTCCACAACCGTTCACTGGATATTTTTCAGGCAGGAGGTAGACATGTATTGTACGGTAAGTCCTGCACATAGCAAAGGAGAGGCCAAGATGGCTTAAAAGAATCCTTTCTAGTTCTGATGGTGAGCAACACAAATATGGTAGCTTGGTGAACTCTGACTCTGAAACCCCTACATGTCCTACAGCACTAACGTGACATTGACAGCATAACCAGCTGCAAAATACAGCCCCAGATTTTCCCCCTCACTCTGTTTCTCTGAATTGTATTAATTATTATTTCACTGTGGGAGCTTAGTAGTGACTCTTGAAATATTTTTCCTTTTACAGTTGAGGTCTGAAACTTCTGGGATTCTGCACTATTTCAGTGGGAATCCACTCTCACGCTTCATCTGTGTTAGAAAAAAAGGCACTAACTGCACTCCTGATAACGGTTTATCAGCCAGCAAACATCCCACCCAAAAATAGGGGAAAGAGAGATAAGTCTACTCCAGTGGGTCGCTGCGAGACAACATCTCTTGTTACTTAAAGGCATTAGACCAGCAATATAGGTTGTATTCGAGAATCATAGTTAGAAAGAAAGCCAAAAAGTTAAAAACAGGTTTCCAAATAGTCCTGTCTACCTTTTCTCATTCCCGATTTTTTGCAAAGCAATACTGTATTTTAAACCACAAGTCCGAAAAACAGGGTAGACATGTTTTACATAGAAATCAAGCATGTTGTAACACTGGAGGCCATCTGCTTTATTTAAGCTGAGGAGATCAAGTAATCAATTTAGAAGTTAAATCCATGGCTTTCATAGCACTATCGTATTTGAAATACCTGAAGTGATTTGATTTTTTTTTTACTTCAATATTTTTACATGTTCAAATTTGGCTTAAGTACCATAATTAAAGAACACAAGGTAAACAGACATCCCAGTCTTACATCAATAAGGAACAGAGTCATCTATGGTATGTTCCCCAATCCGGCACACACTAGGCTTCAATTTCTATAATCTGCCAGCGAAGATAACTGGATGATACCAGGAAAGGGAAGATTGGCTTACCTGTACTCATTTGCTGCATATGGTCTCTTCCACAGTACATGCAGCTATTCCTAGTCATCAATTAAGATTTGTCTAGTCAATCTACTTAACTGTGTTAAAACTATCAGTTATTACATGAGTAATCTACCAGATTTAGAGCCTATGTTCACATTTGAATATATGAACACATTTGCAGCCTATGTTCACATTAAATTATTTTTCTGGAATGGATTTTTGAATTTATTCAAAACATTTATTTCTGTAATTGCAGTTTTGCAATCTACTAAATTGTTCCAGGATGGCACTCTATAGCAATCTCATTTTCTCATACAACAGAATAACTACCAGAAAAGGTAGGTGAAGTAATTATTTTACAATTACTTAACAGTCATTAGTTGGAATTATCTGCAAATTCACAAGCTTACATTATTAGATGTACCCCATTTTCAAGAGATAACATGATTAGTATTTTGCGTAAAATCATCAACATCATAAAGAACAAGTTGTAGACCTTTTTTCAACTATGATTTTGATAATTGTGGTTTAATACAAATTATGGATTCAAGAAAGAAGGAAAGCGGAGATCACTTGCAGTCCCTGTAGGCGACGGACGTTTCGTCTGCCGCTTGTCTTCTCAGTGGGCTCCTTTTGGAGCACAGGAGACCTTGGAGGGGCCTCCTGCCTTAGGGGCGGCTTGCTGGAGCCCCCCCAGACTCGGCGGCAGCTGGCGGGGTTTTTTTCCAGCTTTGCTCCAGGAGCCGGGGAGCAGAAGGGGGGGCGTGCTTACCTCTTTGCCTAATGGATTCCGGAGGAAACAAGTTACATCAAAAGAAACGTGGCTGAACTGTTGGCTGTGGAGGATCCTTCCTAATCTCTTCAATTATTGGTAATGGACAAGCAGCAGCCTATCGTAAGTTTTTGTTCAATCTATTTTAAGCCGAAGATTGGAGGGGGGAGTTTTTTCCCTTCTAACCCCCACTCAGACAAAGTGGCATTCAAACTTCCTCTCTCCACTCCGGAATGGAGAGAGAACAAAGGCTGACTTGTCACCTGAATTAACTATGTGAGAAAGACTAAAGTTACAGTTGCAATAGTGTTTGCCGAGCTGCTTTAAAAAAAAAGAAAAAACTAAAATCTTTGCTCTTCTCCCTGCGGAAAGGACGGGTTGCAATGGCTCCCCTTCGCTCTCGTTACTGTACCTACAAACGAACTTTGCTTTTTGAAACCACCCTGGGGAAAAAAGAAATGATTTCTGGCATTTTTTAATACCTCCCCTGAAGGCGCTCCAGACCTCTTCTGCCTTGTGGATCTTCCGGATTGGATTTATTGGGTTTTTTCCTTCTTGTTGTACCTCTGTGTCTTGGAACAGTGAAGGAGAATTGACTCTTTACTTTCGGATTTGCCTGCTGCCTTGGACCTGCCCGGCTGTGTGCCCTGGCGACGCCATTTTCTTTGCATAAGATTTACCACCTCTGAACTTAGACAATGGGACCGAAGAAACCCCAACGGGCAAGTCATTTTCCGCCCCGGTTTCGGCGGCTTCCAGTCCAAGTACCCAGCAGCCGAAGATTACTTCTTTGCTCCAAACAGAAGCTGCTGGAGAGAGTTCAAAAGAACTATCTGTCAACCAAATGTTCCAGGAAATTATGAGAGGCCAAAATGAACTGAGGAAGGAAGTGGCAGACCTCAAAAACGAACTCAGAGGGGTACAACATAGTACAGCAGAGAATAAACAGAGAATTGTAGTACTTGAGGAATGCACAGCTGGGATGGAAGAAAGAGTCAAGGAGGTCCGAAAGGGGAACTTAGAAATGGAAAATTTTATGGCCAAAATAGAACTGGAAATAATGTCTTTTTTTCTCAGGTTCCAGAACCTACCAGAGACAGAAAATGAAGATCTTAAAGATATTATGAGCACAATTTTAGCAGAATACCTTAAGAAAAATAAGGAGCAGATTTGGGGGGATATGGACCTGGTCTATAGAATCAATTCAGCATATGCCAGAATTCATAATGTTCCAAGAGAGGTACACGTTAAATTTCTCAGGAAGGCCACAAGAAACGAGGTACTGGGGGCCCAAAGGGATGGACCTTTAAGATACCAAGACAAAGAGATTACCATTCTAAAGCAAATTCCAAAAAAGATCAGAGAAAAAAGGAGGAAATACACCTCCTCATCAAAGAAATTATATAATGGAGGAATTTGGTTCAAATGGTTAATGCCAGAAGGAATGTTGATTTTCTGGGAGGGAAGTCGAGTTAGAATTAAGACAGTGGACGAGGCAGAGGCCTTTATTAAAAAACATTTCTCCCTCCCAGAAGACGAAGATAGCAGAGGTAGGGAAAAAAGCAGCAAAGTACAAGATATGGAGGGGGGGCACGGCCCCACCTGGGAGCAGAGAGGAGGAGGCAATATCGAAAAGGCTCAGGTCACAAAACATCTGAAATATTACTGTAATTGTTGATATACTAGAAAGGGACAAAGAAAGAGTTGATTGAACATGTTGTTGACACAAAGTAAGAACTCTGTTTATGCTATCCTTTACATGTTATTTTTAAAATTGTACAAGTGTGAGATTGGGGGGGATTTCTACTGCCAGCATGGAAGCTACTAAAAATTTTTATGTACCCTACTGCCCTTTTCCCATAAATGTTTTTTAAAACCAATAAAACTTTTTACAAAAAAAAAAAAAAAGAAGGAAGGAAGGAAAGCAATAACGATGGAAAATCCCTTGCAGATCTTTTTATCCCAGGCCTAAACTATGTTTCTATTTGACAGTCTTCACTTGAATCACATTAGAATTAAAAAAAGTAATAGTGATATCTTCAATTCAGAAGTTCCCTTGATTTATTACTTTACTTTAGTAAAAATTTTTGGCTTGCCATAAAATGACCATTGGCTTACCTGAAGGGTCCTTTTCTGTGCACCGCGGGAGAGTCCAAGCAATGGGTTAATTCACTCTGGTTGCCCTGGATACTGAGGAACTTTTTTTCTCCCTTTAACCACACCTCCTCGTGTGATTACTGCCAGAATAAATTTCCGAAAGGTCAATCTGTCGAGAGGATGGAGCGAAGGCGTCCAAGGAGTGTTCAGTTGAAAAAAGAGGAAAGAATCCCCGGGCCGAAGACCAGGGTGGGTTGGACTCTCCCGCGGTGCACAGAAAAGGACCCTTCAGGTAAGCCAATGGTCATTTTCCTGTGCACCGCTTGGAGAGTCCAAGCAATGGGACATACCCAAGTTATTGTCCGATTGGGTGGGCAGAGTCAGAGTCCCGGGATTCGGTCGAAGACACGACCCCTTGAAGTACCCTCCTGCCAAAGGACGCCTCAGCCGAGGCGTAAACGTCCAGTTTGTAATGACGGATGAAGGGCGACGGGGAGGACCACGTAGCCACCTTACAAATGTCTAGTATTGATGCCTGGGTGGCCCAGGCCGCAGTGGTAGCCGCGCTGCGAGTGGAGTGCGCAGTGATGCCTCGGGGCACCGATCTGGACTGACTTTCGTAGGCCAGAGCGATGCAGGCGCGCAGCCACCTGCCAACAGTGGAAGAGGAGATTTTCTTGCCCAGGGAACCTGGATGAAATGACACGAATAAAGACTCCGACTTCCGGAATTCGGAGGTGCGGGCGATGTACGTTTTCAGCGCCCTTCTCACGTCCAACATGTGCCACTGTCGTTCCCTGGGATGTGACGGTCTCGGACAGAAATCAGGAATCACAATTTCTTGCGTTCTATGAAACCAAGTATTAACCTTTGGAATAAAGGTAGGGTCCAGTCTCAACACCACCCTATCTGGGTGGACGGTACATAGGTCCTGGCGAACTGACAGGGCTGCCAGTTCTGAAATACGACGAGCTGACGTCACGGTGATGAGGAATGCCGTCTTTAGTGTAAGATGACGCAGCGACGTAGTACTGAGAGGCTCGAAGGGTGGAGCGGTGAGCGCCTGCAGAACCACGGACAGCTGCCAGGTGGGGTAACGGTGGACCGTGGGAGGTCGTAAGTTACAAGCTCCCTTGAGGAAGGAACGGACCCTGGGCACCTTGCTAAGGGGCAAGACCGGGTCACCGGCCCAAACGGTGGAGAGGGCCGCCACCTGTCGTCGAAGGGTATTTGGAGCGAGGCCCTTGGCAAGACCCCCTTGTAGGAAGTCCAGGACGCGGGAGACCGGAGCCGTCACCGGATCCAAGCGTAAGGTGTCGCACCATTTGGCGAAGGAGGCCCACGAGGCATCGTAGATTCGAGTGGTTGATGGTCGCCTAGCTGCCTGAATGGTGTGTATTACCTCCCCTGAGAAGCCCTCGCGCCTCAGCTGGTCCCCCTCAAGTGCCAGACGGCCAATTGTAGCCATTGGGGCTCTGGATGAGTTACGGCCCCCTGGCTGAGGGAGACTTGGTCTGGAGGAATCTTCCACGGAGGTGACAGGGAGAGGCTGACCAGGTCGGCGAACCACGAACGATGGGGCCAGTGCGGGGCCACGAGGAGCACCTCCGCCTCCTCCGCGATGATCCTGTGGATGACTTGTGGAATCAGGGGCAGCGGAGGAAAGGCATAAAGTAGGCCCCGGGGCCAAGGAGAGCGAAGGGCATCCGTCCCTTCCGCCCCCGGGGACTGGAAGCGGGAGAAATAGCGGCGAAGTTGAGCATTTTCCCTGGATGCGAATAGGTCGACCACGGGGGTGTCGAACCTGCAGGACAGCTGGCGAAACAGAGCCGGATCCAGTTTCCACTCTGCCGGGTCTATGGTGGTCCTGCTCAGCCAGTCCGCCTGGGTGTTGTCGACTCCCGAAATGTGGTCGGAGCGAAGAGATGCCAGATGCCTCTCCGCCCAGCGCCCCAGGGATTCCGCTTCCTTCATCAACGTCTTGGATCTGGTGCCCCCCTGGCGGTTTATGTGGGCCTTGGTGGCCACATTGTCCGTCATCAATAGGACATGTTGATGGAGAATGTCCTGGCGAAAATGCCGGAGTGCCAGGCGGACCGCACGCAGTTCCAGAAGATTGATGCTGCAGGAGCTCTCTGCGAGTGACCATTTGCCTTGCACCACTAGATGACCCATGTGTGCCCCCCAGCCGGCGAGGCTTGCGTCTGTGGTGACCACTAACCGGTTGGGCTCCTTGAACAGGTGGCCCTTGAGGAGTGCAGGGGACGTCCACCATCGGAGCGATCTCTTCACTGCTGGGGGAACGCTCACCAGTCGATTCGAGTTGCTCCTTGCGGCCCTCTGGTGAGGAAGGAGGAGCCATTGGAGAGCTCTTGAGTGAAGGCGAGCCCATGGGACGATCGAGATGGAAGAGATCATTTTTCCCAACAGCTGTGACAGGAGGACGATCGGTACCTGTCTCGCGAGCATCACCTTGCGGGTCATGGCCACTAAGCTGTCTAGCCTGTCCTGGGATAGGAAGACCCTGCACAGGGAAGTGTCTATGACCGCCCCCAGGTGGATAAGTCTGGTGGTGGGAACCAGATGGCTTTTCTTCAGATTTAGGGAAAAAACGTGGCTCCTCAGGGTTCTCATTGTGATGCGGAGGTACCGCAAGGCCTGCTGCCTGGACGACGACTGGATCAGGATGTCGTCCAGGTAGCACTGGAGCCTTATGGGTCTGCGCCTCAGTTGGGCTGCTACAACCGCCAGGACCTTGGTGAAGGTCCTGGGGGCCGACGACAGGCCGAAGGGAAGGGCCCGGTATTGAAAATGCCTGCCGGCATAAAAAAAGCGCAGGAACCTCCTGTGCTGGGGACGGATGGGGATGTGTAGGTAAGCCTCCTTGAGGTCGATAGAGGTAAGGAGGTCTCCCTGACGGATCCCCGACAGGATGGACTGGAGGGACTGCATCTTGAACCTCCGGTAGGCAATGTGCCTGTTGAGGTTCTTCAGGTCCAAGATGGCCCTCCAGCCCCCCGAGTTCTTTGGTACCAGGAAGAGGATGGAGTAGAACCCCTTCCTTTCCTGGTCGGGGGGAACCTGCTCTATCGCGTCTATCTCCAGGAGATGGCGAATCTCCTGGTTCATAAGCTCCCTCTTCAGAGGACAGGAAGGAGTGGGACACCGGATGAAGTTCCGGGGAGGGGGGGATAGGAATTCTAGGGATAGGCCCTCCCTCACGATATGGAGGACCCAGGCGTCCTCCGTGGTCTGGACCCAATGGTGGGCGAATAGCTGGAGGCGCCCCCCTATGGGTGACGGGCCCGGGCAGTCACTTAGATTTGCGGAAGGGCCTGTTAGAGGCACCTCCGTGGTTGGATTTACGGAAACCGAATTGTTGTCTACCTCTGTCCTTAAAGGAGGACCTGTCCTGGAACCTGTCCCCTGACTGACCGGCCGGTCGGTAGGGCGGGAAGAAGGAAGTAGAGGTAGAGGGTTCAGGGGCACGAAAGGGCTGCCTCCTGGGGTATGGAGCGGACTTGCGGTCCTGCTTTTTCGTGGTGGAAGGCAAAATCTTCCTTTTATCTTTGGATTCAATGAGGAGAGGCTCAAGTGCCTCCCCAAATAATTTGGCGCCCTTAAAGGGGGCTGAGGCCAGCTTCCACTTATGCTTCTGGTCCGCCTGCCAGTGGCGGAGCCAGATCAGGCGGCGTGAGGTGACGTTGGCCGCCAAGGCTCTAGAAGCAAATTTAGAGGCGTTAAGGGATGCGTCCGCCGCATATTGGGAGGCCACAATAATTTTTGAAATATCCTGGCGGAGGCGCAAGTCTCCTGCCGGGAGTTTGGTCAACAGTTCCCTTAGCCATATAACGGAGGCCCTGTTAAAAAAGGAGGCGGAAGAGGAGGCTTTGATGGCCCAGGCAGCCGCCAGGTGGGCCTTATGGCACACCCTCTCCGCCTTCTTATCCTCCGCCTTGAGCCCATCCAGCAGTTCTGCTGGGAGGGAAGAGTTGGAGGTCAGGGCAGTGATAGGTGGTTCCACGGCTGGGAGAACCAAAAGGTCTTTCAAGGTGGGGTCCATAGAGTAAAGTTTCCTGTCTGCCCCGCTGGGGGAAGACAAGGTGGCTGGTTGGGCCCACTGGCGTTGGATTACGTCCAGGAATAAACCCGGAACCGGGACCAGCTCCTGTTGGGGGGCCGGGACGTCGAACATGGCCGCATTGGGATTTTCGGGAACAGCATCGGCCGAAGGTTGGACCGGCTTAGGTTTAATCCCTACCCTGGTAGCTAGTTTGGCCTTACGGAGAATGGACTTAAAGAGAGTGGGTTTGAAAAGTCCGGAAAAGGCAGGGGCGTCCGGGGGGAGGCCCTCGTCTTCAGATAGCTCCAGGCCGTCCTGGTCAGCGTCCTCGATGGCGGAGGTTTCGCTGACCACGGATGACTCAAGGGACGGATGGCGGGCACGCTTGGCTGGAGGAGGGGCCGCCGGGCCCCGGGAAGTGGTCCCTGGCCCCGAAGGGGGAGGGGAGCGCTTTTGGAGGCCCTCAGCAATGCCTCTGGCGATAGCACGATCGACCAAAGCCTGCACGCGCGGTGACAGCTCGGGCTCCTGATCAGAATCTGATCCCGGGTCCCTGGGGTCTTGGAGATGGTAGGGAGAACCCCCAGCCGGGGGAGCCCTGGTGTGACCCTCTGGGACTGGGTCCTGCTCATATGACCAGGACGGGGCAGGAGAAGTTGGCTCCGCCAGTGATCTGTCCGGGGACAGATCCTGAGACTCTACCTCCTCATTCAGCAAGATATCACTTCTGGATGGAGGAACGGGGGCCACCTCTGGGGGGGACCCTGTCCCAGCCTGGCGCCGGGCCTTCTCAAATTGTTTATCAAGGGCCCGCTGGCGTCTCTCAGCGTCCTTGGTTTCGGCTGCAGTCGGGGCCTTGACAGGGTGCCTATGGGTGTCCCCTGAGATGCCCTTGCCCACACTCCCACCCCTACTGGAAGGGGGATCCTTGCTAGGGGCCTGAAAGGGGCCGGATCTAGCCTCAACGGAACCTGATGGAGGGAGCTCCATGCCAATGACCGCACAAGGATGATGCAGAAAACACAGGCAAACGGGTGGGCTGCAGCGGAATTCGACTGGCTACACTGAAAGGCCTAAAGAAAAAAGACAATTATGATTAATAATACAGGTATAGGAAAAATTAATAAATCCATTTCAGCCTAACACCAGTAGCCAAATGGGAGGAGGACACCCAGGAGGCTGAGCTATGAGGTGGGCCTGCAGCCCAGGCTGCAGTAACCCTTGCAGGAGAGGCAGGGAAGTCAGTAGGCCAGGAGACTAGAGCTTAAAAAAAGGCGAAGGCCTGGCCAGATCTTAAGGATAAAGAAAAATCCTTCCCTGTGCCGGTGCAAAGGACACGTGGTGGCCAAATTACCAGCGCCGCTGATGTCCAGTGGGTGGTGGCCGAGGGTCCGTTGGGCGGGCCCGGCGAGGCCCTGTAGCCACCAAGCGGCCTCCTGCAGGAGCGTGGCTGAGCGGCAGAGGCCTAAAATTAAAGGCGTGAACTTTTCGCGCCTAAAAATGGCCGCCGCAACAGCGAGGAGCTGGGCGGAGAGGAGAGCGGCAGCCAGGATCAATCCGGGCCGCTCGTAGCTCCGCGGGGGCTGAGGGGTGTAAAAAAACGCAGGGAAGTCAAAAAAACGAAAAAACTAGGCCGGAAAATAACAACCGGGGAGGGAACCGACCAAAAAACAAAGAAAAAAACCCCTTCGCCGCTGTTGCCGCGCTCTGGGAGCAAGCGGCAAGTTTCCAAGCCTGCAAAAGTGCGAGGCTGTGGAGAAACAACCTCCCCCACACACGCTTACCTCCTGGCCTCCTAGATAGCTTATGTTGATTGTAGAAGAATAAAAGGCAGGGAGAAAAGTTCGTTTTGAAGAGGAAAAGGTTTTCCAAATTTTTAGGAGAGTCCAAGCCAAGGATTAATAGCCTGAACTCAAAAATACATCCGATCTGGGCATGAGGAAAATTATTCTGGCAGTAATCACACGAGGAGGTGTGGTTAAAGGGAGAAAAAAAGTTCCTCAGTATCCAGGGCAACCAGAGTGAATTAACCCATTGCTTGGACTCTCCAAGCGGTGCACAGGAAAACAAGCAATGTGGAGTTTCTGGTGCTTTCTGAGCATGGTTCCTGCTTACAGACATTTCATTACTCAACTAGGTAACATTCATTAGTTCAAGTGAGTGTCAAGTTTGCTTCCTATTTATATACACTAGTTCGCCTTACAGTGTTGATGGGGATGTGGTTTCTCCTTGGTCATTTCTTGATTGGGATATTTTCTGCTAGATTGTTTGCCTGGTATTAATCTCTGGTTATTTGGGTGTTGGCTACTAGACAGGATATGTTCTGATTATTTTAGTTCCTTCTTAGCTTTATACTGGTATTGGAGGCACAGTGGTTAGAATGCTATTGCAAGCTAACTCTGCCCACAGCCAGGAGTTCAATCCTGACCGGCTCAAGCTTGTCAGTCTTCCAACCTTCTGAGGGCAGTAAAATGAGGGCCCAGATTGTTGGAGAAATATGCTGACATTTGTACACCCCTCAGAGTGTACTATAAAGCACCATGGAGTGATACATAAGTCTAAGTGCTATTGCTGTTGCTAAGTGCTATATTATCTTTTTTGAATGGTATCTAAATAATGGTTTATTCCTGTGCTATTGGTTCGTTTGTCTGAATCCTAATTTTCAGAAATTCCCTAGTTTTTTTATTTAGCTTGGTGTACTAGGGCAAAAGTAGCATTTTATTCTTTAAAATTAAATAGTCAGTCACCTTTCACTCAACAATGGTCTGGAGTTAGGACAGACTCTGAGCTTGTAAAGCACTTCCAGCCGTTACATGTTTCAGGTTGGGGAAGGCCCTGGAAGGTCCAGTGCAAATCATGCAAATATCTCTCCACTTAGAGGCTGACTATACTGCTTAATGACCAGAATCAGTAGTGCCGGGATTTCTGTAATTCAGAAAAATAGTCAAGTGGGCAGTAATGTGACATTCTGCTTAACAACCACTTCACTCAACAACCTAGAGTCCCAACTGTGGCTATAAATTGAGTTGTACTTGTGTCCCACCACATCTTTATGGTCTACAAAATCTGTCACTTTGTGAGGTTTTTTTCACTCCTTCACTTTCCTATTAAGTCAGGTGACCTCTTCCGTACCAAAAGTGTTTCTTTTGGAAATGCTAGGAGATAGAGACATGCACTCTCCTCAAAACATTAGCCAGTCTTTGCTACAGTTATTCCTCTTCCGTTGTTTGATGCTTCCAGGATCCTTTCATAACTGATGCCTTCTTTCCCCTTCATTCCCCCATAAATTCTCTAACACATTTTTCTATAGGCTTTCAATAAGGTAGAGGAAAGCAAATCAGAAGTTAATTTGGAAAAGTATATTTCCATTTTCCCATGCTACAAAAATTAGTTATTTGTAATTTGGTATAGAGGTTAAGACATCAGGCTAGAAACCAGGAGACCATGAGTTCTAATCTTGTCTTACATACAAAGGCAGCTGATTGACTCTGGGCCAGTCACTCTCTGTCACCACTAGAAAGAAGGCAATGGCAAAACACTTCCAACAATCTTATCAAGAAAACTGCTGGGAGATCACTTCCGGTTTCCGAAGGCAACGGACGTTGATCCGCTGCTCGCTTCTCCGGTGGGCTCCTTTTAGGAGCACAGGCGGTCTTGGAGGGACCACCTGCTGTAGGGCGGCTTGATGGAACCCCCGGATCGGTGGCAGCCATATTGGGGGGGGGGTTTCCAGCTTCGCCTCAGGAGCCAGGGAGCGTGGGGGGTTGCATAGCAGCACCTTCGCTGAATGGATTCCAGAAGGAAGTAACTAATTAGAAGTAGCGGCTGAAGTACTGGAGGTGAGAAGTTCGCCCCAATCTCCCTAACCCCTTTTAATTGATGAGCAGCAGCCTTCTGTAAGTTATGGATTCAATCTATTTGAAGTTGGAAGATTGGAGGGGGGGGTTCACCCCTCTCAGGCAAAGCGGCATTTGGACTATCTCTCAATCTTGGAATGGAGAGAGAGAGAAAAAAGTTGAATTAGTCACTTGTACTAACTATGTAAAAATATTTATATTACAATTGCAAGAGGCAATTGCTGAGTTGTTTTAAAAACTTTATGGAAAATTTTTATGTTCTGCTCCCTGGTTCCCTGTGAAAGGGGGAGCTAAGATGGCCTGCTTCCGTCTTTTTCTTCGCATTTATAAATGAAGTCTGCCTTTTGAAACTACATTTGAAGAAAGTCTGGCTTTATATTACTATTCCCTCCTGAAGGACTCCTGGAGCTTCTCCTGTTATGTGGTCTTTCTGGATTTGGATTATTTGATTTTTTTTTTCTTGTACTTCTTGGCTTGGAACTGTGACTGAGGATTAACTTTCACTTTTGGATTTGCCTGTCTTCTCGGACTCGCTCAGCTGCACGCTTCACAGACGCCATTTCTTTTGCAAAAAATTTACAGTCATCTCTGAACTTAGACAAATGGGGCCCAGAAAACCACCTTCAGGCAAGGCAGCTTCGGCACCTACATCTTCTACATCCAACCCTACGACTCAACAGACAAAAATTTCATCATTCTCACAACAAGAAGGGACTGGAGAGAGTTCAAAAGACTTATCTGTTATACAAATGTTCCAGGCTCTTATGCAGGGGCAAAATGAGTTGAAAAAAGTGGTGGCAGATTTTAGAGAACAGCTCAAAGCTGTACAGCAGCAAACAACAGAAAATAAACAAAGAATTGGTGTTCTGGAGGAGGGTGTGGCCGGGCTGGGGGAGGAGGTTAAGGCAGTCCAGAAGGAGAATATACAATTGGAAAATTTTATGGTAAAGGTAGAACTTGAAATAATGTCCTTCTTTCTCAGATTCTAGAACCTACCGGAGACAGAAGATGGAGATCTTAAGGATATCATGAGTACAATCTTAGCAGAATATATTAAGAGAGATAAAGAACAGTTGTGGTGGGATAAGGATCTGGTTTACAGGATTAACTCAGCATATGCCAGAACACATAATGTTCCAAGGGAAGTACATGTTAAATTTCTTAGGAAGACCACGAGGGATGAGGTGCTAGGGGCCCAAAGGGGGGGGGGGGACCACTAAAATATAAAGACAAAGAAATTACCATTCTTAACCAAATTCCGAAAAAAATAAGAGATAAGAGGAGGAAGTATTCCTCCTTATCAAAGAAATTATATAATAAAGGAGTTTGGTTTAGATGGTTATTGCCAGAAGGAATGTTGATCTTCTGGGAGGGAAACAGAATTAGAATTAATACAGTTGTGGAGGTAGAGGTCTTCATTAAAAAACATAGTGCCCTCCTAGAGGACGAAAATATAAGAGGTAGTGAAAAACGTGACAATATACAAGACATGAAGGAGGGAGGGGCCGCTGCTCCGCCTGGGGACAGGGGGGAGGGAACAATATTGGAAAGACTCAGGTCACAAAAATAAATGTAATCGAAATATCATTGTAATTGTTGATACATTAGAAAGTGGCAAAAGAGATGATTGAACACATGGTTGATACAATGTATAATAAGATGCTGTTTATGCTTATCTTTTACCTTTTGTTTTTTCTTTTCTGTATAAGTTGTGAGAATTGGAGAAATTTCTACCTCTAGCATGATGGAGTTGCCAAAAAAATTTGTATATCCACTTACCCTTTCCCATAAATTTTTAAAACTCAATAAATTTCTTTAAAGAAAAGAAAACTGCTGGGAATAGTCTAGGCCAGGGCTAGTCAAACTCATGGCCTGTGGGCCAGATGCGTCATGCGCTGGCCACTCCCACAACCGGTTTAGCAAAGGGGGGAAAAGTCACAATACGTCACATGATGCTGCTGTGACGCCGTGAGTTTGACATCCCTGGTCTAGGCCAGTGGTGGGCAACCTTTTTTTTCAACTGAGCCAAATCTCGCCAAAACCACGATTGAAATTTATTTTGAGAGCCGCATTTTTAAAACCGAAAATACATAGGATGGTACACTGATTTTAGTTTCAATAAGTTTTTATTGAGAATATTCTGCATGCAAGTATCCACATAGGTCAGGAGGATACAAATAACACAACTAATAAAACAAAAACTTTAGAACGATATTATTTATCGATAACGTTAAATTCCGTAAAATTTGCCTTACAATGTAGAGAAAATTACATCCTGACAATGACTGACAAAGTCACAACCACTAATGTGAACATTGGCCTTGCATTTCCTTGGATAGTTTGAGTAAGTCAGGTTTGTATGTTGTTGTTTTTAATTTCATCTCTCTCTCCCACTTTTTTTTTCTTTTTCTTTCTCTCTCTCTCTCTGGCTCTTTGTCTCTCTCTCCCTCCCTCCCTCTCTGTCTCCCTCTGTCATTTTCTCTGGGTGTCTATCTGTATCTCTGTCTCTCTCTCCTCTCTCCCCCATCTGTCACTCTGTGTGTGTGTGTGTGTGTGTGTGTGTCTGTCTCTCACTCACTCTGTGTGTGTGTGTGTGTCTGTCTCTCTCCCCTCCCTTCCTCTCTCTCTGTCACTCTGTGTATGTGGATGTGTGTCTCTCACTCATTCACTTAATCACTCTGTGTGTGTCTCTCTCTCTGTCTGTCTATCTTTCTCTCCCTCCCTCCCCCTCTCTGTCTCTCTCTCTCTCTCTCTCTCTGTGTCTGTCAGTCTCTCTCTGATTCCCTCCCTCTCTCTGTTCCTCTCTCTGTCTGTCTGTCTCATTCACACACACAAACATACACACTGTGGTCACCTTGTTGAGTGTTCCAATCACATTTGAAACACTCAACAACTGGCCTGCATTTATGGTATTTTGCAGCATAGATCCTGCAAAATACCATAAATGCAGGCCAGTTGTTGAGTGTTTCAAATGTGATTGGAACACTCAACAAGGTGACCACAGTGTGTGTGTGTGAGAGAGAGTGAGACAGACAGACAGAGAGAGGAACAGAGAGAGGGAGTGAGAGAGGGAATCAGAGAGAGACTGACAGAGCTGTACGGGCGCGCCTGTTTTCCACGGCGTAGAGCAGTGGCGAGATTCTGCGCGGCGAGCGATGATTCCGGGGGCCATCAGTGGGGGGGCAGGGTCTCCCCTCGCGTTCCTCATCTTCCCGGATGGCCCCTGGAATCATCGCTCGCAACGCAGAATCTCGCCGCTGCTCCACGCCGTGGAAAACAGGCGCATGCGCACAGCTCGGAAAATTACAGCCTGGGAGCAGCGGCGAGATTCTGCGTGGTGAGCGATGATTCCAGGGGCCATCCGGGAAGATGAGGAACGCGAGGGGAGACCCTGCCCCCCCACTGATGGCCCCCGGAATCATCGCTCGCCGCGCAGAATCTCGCTGCTGCTCCACGCCGTGGAAAACAGGCGCGCGCGTACAGCTCGGCAAATTACAGCCTGGGAGACTTGTCACTCGGCTTTTGCAGAAGCTTCCCTCCGAAGCCCGAGAGGAGGGAGGGGAGCGGGCTCCCGGCACACTGAAGAGCCGCATTAAAATGTGCAAAGAGCCGCATTTGGCTCGCGAGCCGCGGCTTGCCGACTACTGGTCTGGGCAGTCACCACGACTAATGTATCTGTTAGAAATTTATTAAATTTATGTCACCCACTACCAGCAGATAATTAATAGCCAGCTGTCCCTCCCTCTCTTCTAGGGCAATTTCCGCATTGTTGTCTTTCCATGTATTTCTTTATTTCACATTTTTTTAAATTTTGGAGATGCCCACAGGAATGACTCATCCAATTCATGATGCAGGCCCTTTTTGCAAGAGACATGCTGAGGAAGGGAGCAAAGCTGGGGCAAAGGGTAGGGAAATTAATCATTTCCCCATTAACAAGTAATACGCTCACACTCTGAGTAAAATCAATCAGCCATAATTCATAAGGGAGGAGGAGCTTCCGGGGGAAATGGCTGCTGACTTCTGAGCTCCGTACTTCCACGGAGCTCTTTGACGGGGGAGGGGGCGCCCCTGGCCCTCTTTCCATCGTGAGGGTCGGGAATTAAGAGCAGCGACCACCCTGGCTTTCCATGGAGCCTTAATTGGCCTTCCAGGGTGGTCAAACAGCCAGGACAGATGAAGAAATAGCCCCAGCTGGAGCCGAAATGAGAGTTGGAGGTGGAGTCGGCATTGGAGCTTCAGCTGGAGGTCGGCGAATGGCGGCGGCGGCGACTGCGGAGATAGGGGCAGAGGCAGGATGAACGGGTGGCAGCGACGGCATCCCAGTGACCCGGGCGGCGCAACGACAGTATCGGCGATGTTAGCAAGGCCAAATTGGAGGGTGAGGACTGCAGAAAGGCCGTTCGGGGGTTTGCATGAGGCTCGAGACGCTGGAGGCCGAAGAAGGCCTGCGGGAGAGCCGTAGGCCGGCCGGAGCAGCGCTCGGGCCAGGACTAACACCGGGGGGGGGCCCGCTGAAGTTGGGGGGAGGCAGGCTACGATGGGGCTTGCCCTTAAAGAGCTTTGCTGGAGCCTGGCAGAAGGAGGGAGCCCTGTGGCACCAAGGGCAGGACAGGTCTGTGCCCAGGAGATTGGCAGGAGGCTTCCATTGGCAGGAGGTTTAGTGCCAGGAAGAGAAAGGATTTATCAACCCCTGCCATTTGCCATCTACCTGCCATGGCTAACCCGCCCGCTTGTCACTTGTTTACTTGTTATTTTGACTATCTATAACTATGGACTACTGTGTGTGCCTGCGGGACTACCCCCCACCATCTTTCACCATCTTTCACCAGCTTTCACCCGCTTACCATCAAATTTACCAGCAATTTTACCATCAAACTCCATCAAACATCTACTTAGACTGCCTGCCCACCCACACCACAGATTGCCTCTTGGCCTCCACCATTTACCATCTACTTTCCACCTATTCACCATCTATCTACCATCCACTTATTATCCACGTACTGACTTACCATCTGATGTGGAACCTGGCTTGCTGACTTAATTAACATCTATAGCACCCTGGCCCTTGCTGCAGCTCCCCCCAGTATACACTCGAGGTCAGATTTGCTCCTGCTGCGGGAGTCCCCCCTCTCGCAGGTGTGGCCCTCCGCCCTTTTAAGGGCCCACCTTGATGACGGATTCATTAATCCCGAGAGGTGGAGGAAGCGGAGACTTAGGGGGTTTTTAGTCAAATGTTTTTTAAATTCTTTTAGGGGTTCAGGGGTTGGGGGTTGGGTGGGTCAGATCAGGAGCGATGACGAAGCCAGGTCACCAGGTGGGGTCTTGAGCAGAAGGAGCAGAGAGGAGGAGGGGGGAGAGGATACCATTCCTATACAGGGCTCCTTGATTCCAACGGTCGTAGGGAGGGGCAGATACGAGGACAGATTAACAACTCGCAGTCGGTTGGGAGACCGTGGGTGCTGGTTACACCCGGTCGCTTGTACCAACCCCCGCGTTCTAGGTGGTCAGGATTTGCAGGCCCAGGGCCTGAGGCTGCTGTTATGCAATGCGAGGTCCGTTATCAATAAGGCCCCCCTCATTCACTCCACAAGTTAAGTGACTTGTGCATGTTGTATATGATGCACACAGTTTTGAATTTAGAATCTGGAATTTGTTCCTTCTTTCCATTAAGCTTTGGACAGATCCTAGTACAACTACTCCTTGTATTCCATAATGTCAAATTTGCATGTCTAGAGAATCTGACTCTATCTAGGAATACTAGTGTAGACCTTGCTCAAAGATAAGGCAACCCTCCCCCCCTCCCCAGTTTTAATCATTTAAACTGCAGAAAGGTTCAAACAATATCTATTATAAACTTTAGTTTGGTGAAATTTAGATTATTTTCTCATGGCCTACAGATATTTTTTTTAAAGTTAGCCATTAGAATGCAAATCCTCATCAGTGTACCAAAGGATTATCATAACAGCTATGCTATAATAGTGAAGAAACTAACCAGCAATTTTTATCAATATAACACAAACCTTTCTTTATGCTTTCTTTTTCTTAATAGTGTATTTTTCACACTCAGTAAAAATGGAGCACATCTATTCATCTCTTATAATGAAACAGAATCTTCAGTTAGCAAAATATTATATTCAAGTTTATCCAGAAATCCACTGTGTTATTTTTAGGAGAGTGACAGAAGTGCATAGATGATCAAAAGTCCCACTGAATTTGAAGGACCTCATCCTCAGATAAGTACAAACAGTACTGCAACATATCTAAGGGATATTACGGTACTATTCTCAATTCCACATAATACTTCACTGGGTCTTTTCAAAACAAAACCCTGTTTTGTTTGGCAGCACTTGGCTGATCTGAAAAATCAAGGCAGGATCTGAATTGTTTAGTACTAAGATGAGATACCAACAGAATACCAGGGCTAGACTACAGTTTTTTTTAAAAAAAAAATCCTGCAAGACGATACCAGGAAACTATATATCCATGTCCATGAAATCACTAGTAATTGAACTGATTCATACAAAATGGTAAGCTACAATGACTCAAATCTTTGGGATGATATAAAGCAAAATGATATAAAGTAAATCAGATAAAAGAGAGTCCACATTGTATGAATCAGTCAATATTTCTGTATATACAAAATGTTGTGTGGGGAGAGGGAAAGCACAGCTAGGAAAAATATGATATACAATGTATGAAATGAAGGAAAAATATATGGCAAATACCCTAGGCTAGGCAAGAGGTATCTAGATGATACCCACAAATATTAAATCTTATTCTCTGGACCTACATAGCTAGTACCAAAACACTATATTCTAAAGGGTCAGTGCGGTCCAGTCAACATAATTAAAGTGATGTAGTATAAGTTCAAGCCTTGCTGTAAAGTGGCTTAAAGGATTACATTCTATACATCTATGCCAGACTCTAAGACGTGAAGCAGAATAATTAAGGTAAAATATTTTATTTGTAGAAAATCTATACATCATCATTTGGCCCTTAAGGACATTCACAATAAGCAATCCTGCTTTGAAAAGGCAGTGAGCAGCCCACCAGAAAACAAGAATTTGCCTAAAAGGCAACTAAATAATCAGCCTCTATTATGAGAAAACTCCTCTTATGGAGCCTTTCAGAGAGGTGATCTTATTTTATGGTACTTCAATAACAGCTCCAGTTGATCTATAGTTTCAAGTGCAAGGAGGTAGTTCTTTAAATATTCTGGTTGCAGAAATGATTTAATTGCTGTTTTCCCAAAAGCATATCCTCTTGCATTTCTATTTGTTATTTTTACCTCTTGGTCCTTTTTCTCTTTATGACACATGGTCTCTCTTTTAGAGACCAAGAGGGAATTCTGGAGACAGGCATAATTCATATTCTGCACTATGTCATACTATCACTATTGTAGGTATGGTTATTTTATTTGTATCCCATCTTTATTATTTTTACATATAACCCAGGGAAGCAAACATATCCAATACATTGTTCTATTTTCCCCACAACAATTACTCTCTGTGAGGCCCAAAGTCTCTGACTTTCATAGCTAAGGTAGGACTTGAACTCAGTCTCCAGCTTTCTAGCCTGATGTCTTAACCCACTGTGACTAGACCAACCTGGCATTATTTATGACTTATATATGCAAGAAACTTAATTGGCCCTGTTGATTGGCCTTGAGCTGCTGGGATTAGCAACATTTAAGACTTATAATTTATCTTCAGTAGCATTTCCACTTTGCTCTCACTATTAAGCAGACAAATCCCATGTTCAGATATGTCTTCAAATAACCCAAAGTAAGCTATGGGCTTTTATCTTCTACCTATATTACTACTCAATAACAATATTTCCAGATTTAAATTCTCAACATCAAGGATCCACAGCTGCTTGAGATTTTGGGGGGAGATTTTGGACAGAGTGGAATTTTGCAATACAGAGAGGTAGCAAAATTGATTTCATAAATGATCACGGGATCTGAAAAGTCACATCAATGCAATCCTAAACATGCTTACTCAGAGGCTAATTCTACTTAGGTAAATAAGTTCATTCTTGTTAAGTGGCAGAAAGTCAGCTTTAAGAGACTCTATGCATCCAAAGCCCAGATGCTTTTTCTGAAAACAAAGCCAAGTAGCTGAAAGAAAAACTAGAATAATTGGAGTCATTTTTCATTCTTCAGACTTAGCACCTATGCGAATGGAAAGGCCAACACTGACAGTATTAGGACGTTTCTCTATTTCAAAGCCAAACCTGAGAGAGAATTGCTACCGGGGGGAATCCTTCCTCGGGCAATCCGGGGCAGGTGCAGGCTTCCCAACAAGCACCACTTAAGGGGGTGGTTCAGAGACAGGTAGAAACTAGCCAACTTCATCCCCGCCCAGGAAGGCTCCTGCCAACAGAGGCAGCAAAAGATGGGCCTTCTTCCTCACAAGGCGCCCAGGGGACAAATAAAATAAAAACCCACCCCACCCCGGGAAGAGCGAAGAACGGAGGACGCAGAGAAAAGGGCGCCATCGCCCCATTCCCGAACCCGTAACCCGCTTTAGAATCTGAGCCCGGCCTGCGTAGCCGAGAGCGCGGGATGCAGCAGCGGCGTGGCCGCCTCCCCTTCGAGAAAAGCGCCCGGCAACGGCCTTCGCTCACCTGCTGCCGCTCATGGTCCAGCGCACCAGGGGTTCCGTCGCTGCCCGAGACTCCGATGCCAGCCCTGGAATTGGCAGAAGCGGCGTCGGCGGCGTCCTAACACTGCGGCCCACTCGCCGTAGACAGCAGCGCCATTCAAACTGCGGCGCTTTGCATGCTGGGACAGAGGAGTCCGGACAGGCGGGACTGTCAGCCGTTTCTCTCCCCACCTCTTTCTCCGACGTGCTCTCGCACCGCAGCCAGGTCTCGGGGCGCCGAAGCTGTTTCTGGCTCCTGTGGTTAGCGGCGTCCTTTGGCAGTACAATGGGTAGCAAGAGCCTTTACCCACCCCTTTTATTCTGCGCCTCTCCTCCTCCTTCCAGGTGCTTAGAAAGCCGTAGAGAAGGCGCTTGCCTCTTGATTTCCGCGCTGTAGCTCTCTAGTCCACAGGTATATCGCTCTGTCGCATTGCACGAACTGGAAGTGAATAGCTGGGCTAGCCAAAAGAGGCTCCTCGGCTGTTTTGGTAATCCTGCGGTCAGACTGGTTCGAAAGCCTTTGTAGGTCGCTGCCAATAAGTTGCTTCTCTTCACCGTTCCCTTCCGACCTTGCAGGTTCCCAGTGTTCTCACTGAGCTACTTTGCATTTTTTTTCTTTAATAGTATCACGTTGCAGCACTTGCTCAGCGTAGTGAGTGGATGAGTAACTCCCGGACTTTGGCAAATCCTTCCCCCACATTCCTCCAGACAGCCAATGCAGAACCCCAAATTTGGGTGGCAGGAGAGCTCATACTCTCTCCAAAATCCAATGGGGTGGGGATGGAGAGAGAGAGAGAAGACACCTGCCAAGGCTGGCTTAACAGGTTCTCATAAGGCCCTCCCTGAAACAAAGGAGGAAGAGAGAGAGACAGCTGGGAGATGTGAGAGGAAGCACTTGTGAAAGGAAAAGAGGAACAACACCTGAAGAAAGGGAAAGAGGTACCTGAAAGATGTAAGCAAGGTGGAGACTGGAAACTGCCACTTAGTTTTGGTTTTTAAAAAGAGGAGAGAGGAAGAAGAAAGTGATGGATAAGGTACAAATATGGTGTATAGAGAGCAGAAGAGCCAATAATTGTTTTTTTGGGAGTTGTTGGTAAGATGAATTGATGTAAACATTTAATAATACAATATGATGTTGGTTATGTAATAGTATACATGTGATTATATGTTATAAAAATGAAAAAAATAAAAAAACTTTGTAAAAAAAAGAGGAGAGGGGGGTTGCGCGTAGTTGACTACCACTGTTCTAGATTGAGAGAGTTAATTGCTTGGGGACAGTGGTAAGAGCAGAGATTTTCTGGTTGAAGGTGAGAAAAAGCACCAAACTAAGACCCAGTAAACTCTAGGGTGTCAACAAGAAATCTTCCTAAGGCTTTGATTGAAGGTTGCAATCTATGGGAATCAGGAATTAGGATTTCAGGGCAGAAATCACTTCTTTTGAAGGTATGTAAAAAATTACGCCACAATTTTAATTGAGGTTATTTTAAAATGTGATATTCTGCTACAGAGTGCTGTTTTTTTCATCCTTTCAAGAATTGACAAACAGAGCAACTGTCCCTCGTAGTGGATTTGAATGACAAAGGATATACAGACTACAATACTGAAGGTAGAATGTAACAATGTGACTGAGAGGCCTTCATTGGTGTAGAATTGGTGCAGTGGTGGGTTCCGGATCCCATTCCAACTGGTACAGTTGGAAAGGGGCTGGCGGCGTCCACATGGACACATGCAGCGTATGCACCCAGCACATGCATGCGTCTTACTGTCCATTGACGCCTCCACAAGCCTCCAGCTGCTCAGCGGAGTGTCGCGCAGATGCTGTACGCGCTGTGCACGGAAGCACTGAAGACTTTAAAGACAGGTAAGGAGCGCAGGCGTGTATACCGCATTTCCCCAAAAATAAGACAGGGTCTTATTTTTTTACCCACAAAATATGGCTTGGGCCTTATTATCAAGGCAGAGTTTATTGTTTATTGTTTTGCGGTTGCCGGGCAGCTACTCTCTTGCGAGCGGGCTCCCAAAGAGCCAGGTATAGCCTCAGGGGCGAACGGCTGTGTTGCGCTGTCGCAGCAGCGCAACACAACAGCCATGAGGCGACCACGCTCATGAGTAGCCGCCTGGCAAATCCCCTTTCCAGCCCGGCACAGCGCCATTCACTGACCTAGGGGCTATTGCCAAGCCGCGTGAGCGCCTGTTCACCACCGCCCGGCTCCCGCGGTTTGGCGCCTTCGAAATGCCAGTGAATGTCGCTCTGCACGGCTGGAAAGGGAGGTTGGGCGAGCGTCTGTTCCACTGTTGCTCACACGCCTCCCAGCCTCACGATGCCCTGGCCCAGCTCTCCCCGCAGAGCCAGACCACTTCTGCTACTGCCGCCACTGCCATCCCAGCATGGCTTTTTCGGCAGCTTCCAAACTGAGTCTTCCGGCAGTGGCCACTTCTGGGTGTACGCTCTATGGTTGTGAGTTGGCTACCGGCAGAGCATACTCCCAGAGCGTACAACAAGCTCCAACTCTGCAGGGAGAGCTGGGCCAGGGCATTGTGAGGCTGGGAGGCGCTTGAGCGAGAGCGGAATAGACCCTCGCGCAACCCCCCTCTCCAACTGTGCAGAGCGCCATTCACTGACCTAGAGGCATTTCAAAGGCGCCAAGCCGCGGGAGCTGGGCGGTGGTAAACAGGCTCTCATGCCCCTTGGTGATACCCCTAGGTCAGTGAATGGCGCTGTGCCTTGCTGGAAAGGGGGTTTGCCGGGTGGCTGCTGTGCCCGGCTCTTTGGGAGCCCACTCGCAAGAGAGCAGCAGCCCGCCACCTCCCCTCTTCAGCTGGGCACAGAGCTGCTCACCAACCTAGCGGTATCCCGAAGGTGCCAAGCAACACAATCACCTTTGCCTCCCCCCGGTTCCCGCGGCTTGGCAACTTCAGGATACCGCTAGGTTGGTGAGCAGCGCTCTGCTTGGCCGAGGTGGGGGGTTGTCCAGGGGGCTTACTTGGTGGTGGGCTTATATTTTTGCCTACCAGAAAAATGTGGCATGGCCTTATTATCAGGACATGTCGTATTTTCGGGGAAACACGATGTGTGTGTGTGTATTCGTAGATTTTCACGGGTGTAGGTATGCTGGTCTTGTTGTATTCAGGTCTTTTCCTGTGTAAGATTGAGATTGCCTTGGCAACATTTTGGTGAGGTCTCACTCGCCATCTTTAGGCTGGCGTTTTCGGCTTAAACGTGGTCGGAGCTGTTGTCTCGCTGTTTTTTATAGAAAGACGGCAGCTCCGACTATGCTTTAAGCCGAAAACACCAGCCTGAAGATGGCGATCTTAACACGGGAAAAGACCTGAATGCAACAAGACTAGCATATATGTGTGTCTATGTATATGTATATGTATGTATGTATGTATGTATACACACACACACACACACACAAACACAATAAGAGTATACAGTCTTCCTCCAAACTGGAGCCAGTATGTTTCTCCATGTTATATCTGTACTGTGACTTTTCGATCTGTATATGTTTTGCATAAGGATAATAAACTCATTTGGAATCCCCATTTTTCTAAAAAAAAATCCACATCTTGATATGACATATACAGTTGGATGCCTTTCTTTAATCAATGAAGCAAATATTGACTTTTTTTGTAGTATTTGGCTTTCTCAATTATCTGGTACGCCTCAACAATAATGTCTTATGTTCTTTGATTTTTTTCTAAATATTATTTGATTTTGGTTCTTGTCTTTTGTTAAAAAAGAAACTCAGGTATGCACTCTTGCCTTGCGTTGTTCAAATTTCATCCATACCCCTATATTGTTAGCAATCCTAAAATGTAGTGTTTTTTTGTTACCATACTTCAAAATTTGGCCGTAAAATTAAAAATTACATCAGAAGTCTGGATGCTTTTATTTAGCAGACAAATCTATATGACCTCACATTTTGTTCTCAGGGTAGTAAAGTAGAACTGGTCTGTTTAGTCAGAACTGTTTGCATAATGAAACTTTTTCCAACAGTCTGCGATAATAGACTTGTTAAAAATGTTTTAAAAACTAAATGATACTTTGGTTCACAAATACTTCCTAAAAATATCCAATTCGAGGTAGTCCTTGACTTATGACTGAGCCAAAATTTCTGTTGCTAAGTGAGACATTTGTTAAGTGAATTTGCCCCATTTTATGATCTTACTTGCCGCAGTTGTTAAGTGAATCACTGCGTCTGTTAAGTTAGTAGCACGGTTGTTAAGTGTATCTGTCCTCCCCATTGATTTTGCTGGTCAGAAGGTTGCAAAAGGTGATCACATGACCCTCATGCAACCATCATAAATATGAGTCAATTGCCAAGCGTCCAAATATTGATCATGTGACCATGGCATGCTGTAATGGTTATAAGTGTGAAAAATGGTCTTAGGACACTTTTCAGTGCCGTTGCAACTTCGAACAGTCATTAAACAAACTGTTGTAACTTGAGGACTGCCTATATTTCATTTTTTGTCTTTGATGTAATATGTTTTTGTCACTGTTAAATTCTACCTGTTTTACTACAGGTTGATCTCTGTATCTGTTTTACTAATACATTCTGATGAATTCCCATTTATTTTCTAATTTTGTTTGCTTCTGTTTTACTCTGGACAGTGCATTGATTGCAAAGAGCAATTTGAAAATTGTTTTCAGATGTTGCATTTTATGTGTCACCTCCAATCATTTGGTTTGTTTGTTGATCTCTTTACTGGTAACTCATCACATTTCCTCAAATTGATTTGGATTTTTTTTTTCTAACAGTGTTTTATAATGCGGATGTTTACACTAGTATACAAATAACTCCATGTTATAGCTTAGCTTTATCAAGTTTTTGCATATCTAATGAGTACCCCTCATTAGGGAAATCATAAAAGGGAACCAAAACATTTACCAAGAACATATCTTTTTATAATAACATGAAATGTGAACACTATTGTGACCTTCCCTTTTGGAATAAGATACTAAATGTAAGATTAAATTATCGCATTAATTGCTTGATACTTTCAAAATAAGTTATATTTTCATCATCTCTCAGGTTTCATTTGCTTTGCTTTTTCTCACAAACATCAAGCCTGTTTTCATTTTCCACATCCACTTTATTTTCCCTTTGCTAATTTCCTTCCATTAATTATCAGTCTAAAATACTACTAGACCAACTGGTTTTCCTAGTTTTCCAGCATGATTTCCTTGCTTACCGCTTTGGAGATAAAAATCCAGTAAATGAAACCTCATGGCTATTACACAACGCAGCTTCTGCTGAGATCAGGCTGTGCTCTGAAATCTAATATAAATTAGTTATCTAAAGAGATGATATCAACAGCCTCGCTTATCTGATAATCTCTAGTTTGCCAGTAGGAGACAAAGAAGCTCTGGAGACTATAATAGGATCGAATCATTCAACTCTGAATTGCTAACTGAATTTGAGCCAAGTCTGAGACAGAATGTGAACCACCTGTTTTGTATATCTTCACGAAAGAAATCACCTTCTTGCTCCACTTTCATATAGATAGGTGTTCTGCAACAAATTGAACAATCCCAGAGTATTAATGGTTTTTACTGATGGATATTGTTCCGTATAATATCTGATTACATGTTCTTCACATTTTGCTAACATTCTCTCTAACATAATGCTTCAGGGGGACTGTTGCTATCAAAAGCCTATTGCTGATATGGAACTTCATATCTGGATAAGGAAAGACTTTGAGAAGCAATTATGTGGTCCAGAGGTTGAAGCAAGTGTACAAATAAAACTCTGAATTACACTTTGTGTTTGTGAGAGGTGACAGAGAAACACTTAGAGAGGACTTCAAGTTACTATTATAACCTACTGTAGTAAAGATGGTAAAAGTGGAAGGAAAGAGAAAGATGACAACCAGCATCCAGGGAGACGGAGTCAGTTAAAGTGATGAGTGAACCTTGGAAGATATGAAGGGCCCGGATGGGGGAAGATCATTCTGGAGAAAATATGTATGATTGCCAAGAGTCAACACTAAGTGGATAGCACATATTGATAGCAAAGGAGTGTTCCTGGAATCCCTGTGGTATTTATCTTTTGTTCTGGCCCTCCTTGAAGGGTTGACAACTTGTGAAAATAGTTCTATCTCTCAACACTTGCCATAGGGCAGTGATGGCGAACCTTTTTTAGTTCATGTGCCAAAAGCGGGGGTAGCGCAGGGGGGGGTCATGCGAGGCATGCCACACCCATAATGCAATGCACGACCCCAGCGCACATGCACGCATGACCAGCACTCCCCCCATTTTTTGCATGCTTTTTTCACCCTCCCCAGGCTCCAGAGGCTTTATAGGAGCCAGGGGAGGGCGAAAACAGCCTCCCCACCCCCCTGGAGGCTCTCCGGAGGCTTCAGGAGCTTCCCTGAAGTCTCTGGAGTGGAAAAAACTGGCCTATGGGCAAACCGGAAGTTCGGGAACAGACTTCCGGTTTGCTCGTAGGGCCTGTTTTAGTCATCCAGAGCCTTTGGGGACTTTCAAGAGGCTTCCCTGAAGGCTCCGGAGGACGAAGAATGGCCCTACGGACAAACTGGAAGTTGTAGGGTCATTTTTCGTCCTCTGGAGCCTTCAGGGAAGCCTCCAGAAGGCTCCGGAGGACTTAAACCAGCCCTACAAGCAAACCGGAAGTCTGTTGCTAAAGTTCTGGTTTGCCCGTACGACCAGTTTTTTGCACTCTGGAGACTTCAGGGAAGCTCCTGAAGCCTCCAGAGGGCCTCCGGGAGGGGGAGACCTATAAAGCCTCTGGAGCCTGGGGAGGGTGAAAAATGGCCTCAAAAAAAGGCTGAAGTCAGCTGGACAGCACGCACATGCACACTGGCCAGCTTATAGGGCAACACCTTGTGTGCCTTGACAAATGGCTCCACGTGCAACCTGTGGCACGCATGCCATAGGTTCACCATCCCGGCCATAGGGAACAACTGATGGGAGGGATAGAAAGATATGGCATTCCAGAAAATTTGCATACGTACAATAAAACAAAAATAGCTTTCCAACTGATTTCTCTTATTTTTGTTACTTTTCTAAGTGGTATTTGACAAAATATTCATTTCTCCCTGGCGTCAAGAAATAAACATTATTAGGTGTTATTGCTTTATCCAGGATATCAGCTCTTCAACATGTCTCTGGAGATTCTTAGTTATCCATGTCATGGTATCCCAAAGGTGCTTTTTCAAGATTTTTCCTTGAAGATGTTTCACTTCTCATCCAAGAAGTTTCTTCAGTTCTTTAAGGAAAAACAAAGAAAGTCTAGTTGCCTCTTTGGGAGTAGTTCTGTAACAGATAATTTGATTTCCATCTTGTAGAGAAATTTTCATTTTCAAATTATTAACTCCCCTTTTTTCTCTTACATACTCAATTTTTCACATGTTTTATAATAAGAAAAATATTCAGGGATAGGGCAGGAAAAACAGGACAGTTGTAAACCAAAGACGACAAGTAAAAGTATCATCTGGAAGTCTTTCCATTACGAAACATTATCTTGGATTCTACCCAACTCCTGCTTGCAGTTGTTTGTTGAGCTCAAGAGTACTAATGAATGCAACAGGTTTGATTTTGCTAGGTGTGGCTTGGATAATATTTCCACGTTTTCATTCACCCAGACTTGTAGTTAAGAAATGTACCATAGACATAATAGGAACAATGTGATTTGAAGATGCAACAAAAAGGGCTAAATACTTTGGGGATGTAAGGAAATAGAATCAAATAATTAGCCAGTGATTTTCTTACTTAGATAAGAAACAGCAGACTAAAAGGATTTAATTTTTATGTTCAGAAATGCAAACAATGTTTTGTAAAAGAAAAATCCATGCTTCCCTGATAGATCATAGTTACGAAAAGCCCTGATAGGGTCATGTTGTCATTTTATGTTTTGCTAGTAATGGCAGACTGATACAAGAAGTATTTGTTAGATTTGTATGTTACATTTCTTTCGGGAGCTCAAAGTGGCATAGCCTCCTTTAGTTTCCACAACAACTATATGGTGAAATAGATTGAGCTGAGTGAGTGACAGTTCCTCGGTGAATCTCTATGAGTGGATGTAGACTTTTTAAAAGATATTTTATTAGAATAGTGAAATACAAGGGGGAAGAAGTTTATGTTAGATAGCGGTAATAGAATGAATGAAAGGAAAACTAAAAATAAAAACATGAGAAAACTATACTGACACATTCTACCATTCTGTTTCCTAAATATTTATTTCTATATATTTATAATATACTTTGTGTTGAATATTGAAGATTATTGATAATATTTATTTAAGGACCTTTCATCATGATTTTTATATGATTCTCATAACTTTTTTCTAGCAACCATGTTCCAGATTTGTCCTGATGTTTAATAGTAATAATATATACTGGATATATATATGGTCAATTATAACATTGCTGCATATTTTTCAATTTTGATCTTCTAATCTGGTATAATGAGTAAGGATCTTTTTTTCAATGTTTTGCCAAATATGTCCTTGCTGCTGTCAACATCTATTTTGGTAAATGGTGAAATTTCTCATTTAAGTTTTCTAGGATTATACCTAATAAAAATATGTTCAGATTTTATTTTAAAAGTTTTATGAATATTTTTATATATCTTTCTTTCAAGTATTTTGGATGTTATTTTTACATAACCACCACCTATAATATCTGTGGAGCACCAAAAGTGCTTTTTTTCAAGAGGCAACTGGACTTTCTGGTTTTTCTTTGAAGATGTTTTGCTTCTCATCCAAGAAGCTTCTTCAGATCTGACTGGATGGTGGGGAATGGAAGGATAAATTGTTCCTCTTTAGCATTTCTTGTTCTATTATTTGTTTATCTTGATAAACTGAAGATAGATTTGAACTTGGGTTTCTCCAGCACTATACCTTTATCATTACACAAACATATATATAGTCCACAAAAGAAAACTCTGAATGGCTCATTGACTGTTTTGATTGTTATTCTTAAGCCACCAGCACTGTAAACAAGGCTAGATCTTCACTGTAACTTATTGCAAAAATTAAAGTTTGCTGCATTTACATAACCACTGAAGCTTAATCTTCTCTTTACAAACCATACTGGACTGAGTCCCTACAAAAGGACAAAAAAAAATTGCACAAAGAAATGTAATACATTGTGGCTTAGTGCACACACAGGAATAGAGTCTATACCATCAGAGTATTACTATCTTTTTTCCAACCTGCTGTTGTTAAAATGAATCCCCCCCCTCCCTTCACACACCCTGTAGAAGAGTTACTTTTGATCACAGAATCCCAACAACAAAAACCCGGTTTAAAAGTGTTTTGGGGCAAAAGTGCATCCAGTCCTTCAAAGCTAATCTTCTCAAGAATCTCGTAGCCAGCTGATTCAATCCAATTTGCCTTTGAACTACAAAGTCTTTAGAAGTATCATTACTAGCTATAGAATGAATACTCTGTGCAGATGTCAGCAATATAATTGGCTGAGTAACAGAGCTTTCTGGCAGGATTAAGTCTTAAATCAGGCTTCCAGCAGGATTTCTCTCTCCCAAGCCAAAGGAGCAATGAAATGACAAAGACTGCATGCATGATACCTAGTTTTCTGGCTGTGTGTATCTCGGAGCTTATAAAAACGAAACGATAAATTGGAAGGTGCCGGTTTGAATTTAAACCAGAATTTCCACCAACCCATTTTCTTCTACCGTGTTAAGCAGATGTCACCTCTATTGCTGTGACATGCAACATAGCTGAAAACAGCTGAATGTTTGAAATCATTTTGTAAATGCACTTCAGTTGCAAAATTCAGTCCAAAGGTAATGATTTATAAATATCTTCATCCTGTTCAGACTGCAACCGTATTTTTAGCCTAGATATTCCTTAGAGTCTAAAATCTTCATAGTATAAAACGGAATTTGCCTTCATTTTATCAGAAGAAAAGAGACCTGTATTTCTTTACAGTGCGCCACTATTCAAATATTCTTGATAGAAACAAGTACAGTAAAGCTAGTCATTCAAGTAATATGGTCACGTGATGTATAGCCGGAACATGCAAAGCTTTGTTCTTGTTTTCAAATACTGTATGCAGTGAATATGATGCGCAATACATCTAAGAGATATATTATTTTCATTTGATCTTATGCTTTTTATCTTATGCTCTGTTACAAGTCCGGTTTTAAAACGTTTTTCTAAGTTTCTTGAGAAATCATAAACATGCATTCATTTTCACTAGTATTCATGATGTACTAAAAAACAACATTTAGCTCTATCACTCACCCTCTGAAGGAGGCAGTAACTCTCCCAGCCATTCTCAATTGAATCCCCTAACAATTTCCACCTTCACAAGTTGGTATCCTGTTTACATCTGTGCTTCTTGGGCTGAGCTGTCTGTGCTATGAATATTCTCCCAATTCATCACAAGATGACACCATAATAAGAGACTCCTGATCATGCAATTAGGAGAAGAGGCATATGCCCAGATCATGTGTTCCAAGAGACGTTGCACATATACATGTCTTGATCTGCTCCTGTGGCACATTTCTGGTGACTTTTGTGCTTTTTTTTAATTGGACAGTGAACTTGCTTCCATAGCAGAAAGGTGAGCAAGTAGCAATAGAATATCGGAGAAGAGACCTCTCTTATCTCCTCAGCAGGGATGCCAAACTTGCGGCCCGCAGACCGGATGCATCTTGTGCTGGCCATGCCCACACCAGATTTAGCGAAGAGGAAAAAGTTGTGAAACCTCATGTGACCTCAGATGATGACACAAGTTTGACACCCCTGTTCTACAGGCTGTTATGTGTGCTCTGAAAGAGACTGTCAATTTGGTATTGTAGAGGAATTTAGCTGTGACCTTGAGAAGAGGGTGGTGGAATCAATTACTCTGCCCGTGGGAAAGTAGAAAGTATCAAAAAAAAAAGTCTCAGTACCACCTGTACTTTAAAAAGCAGCAATAAACTTCATAATTCTGTTAATAAACTCTAAAGAGCAGTTCTCAAACTTGGCAACTTTAAGATGAAACAGACTTCCCAGAATTCCCCAGCTAGCATGCCAAGTTTGAAGAACACTATCCTACAGCAATATAGCAGTACAAGTAGTCCTCGACTTACAGCAGTTCATGTACAAAGTTACAAGAGCACTGAAAAAAGTGACTTATGACTTAAGACCATTGCAGCACCCCCGTGGTCATGTGATCAAAATTCAGACACTTGGCAACTGTTTCATATTTATGACAATTGCAGCTTCCTGTGACCACCTTTTATGTCCTTCAGACAAGCAAAGTCAATAGGAAAGCCAGATTCACTTAACAACCATGTTACTAACTTAAGAAATGCAGCAACTCACTTAACAAATGTGGCAAGAAAGGTCATAAAATGAGGTGAAAGTCACTTAACAAATATCTCACTTAGAAAGAAAAATTGTTCAGTTGTGATTGTAACTCGAGGACTACCTGTATTCCTGGAGTTCTGTTGTGCTTGCTTCTTGATCTAGCCTACCTCAAAAGACTGGCAGTCATTAAGATTCAAATGCTGAAATAGATGGCTATTTTGCAATGGCCTGACATGATCTCTCATTCACCTCAAGTAGCAAACTGCCTTATGACAATTACACTTAACCAATTATCATGTCACAATCATATTCTCTCAGGCTTTGTTTTGGAAGTCAAGCTGGGATGGGTGATTCCTATTTTGATTGGGCCCCTCCAGGGAACACCAGGGTTACAAGGCTAGACTGAAAAGTCTCCCCAAAAATCCCACAAGAAGAGCAATGACAAACAATATACTATAACAGGGTGCTACTATAACTTGGATTAGTATTTTGGCACACTTCTTTCATAAAACAAACCTGTTTATATTTTTATTGATGGTGATCCTTCATTGCTTGGCATTATTAATATAGGGACAACTTTATAATGAACCACGGTCAAGGAGGACTGGGAGCAATGCCAACCACAGAGGGAAATATGGAAAACGTATCTACAGATGTGATGCAAAAATCCAGACATAGAATTTAGGTTGGTGTTGTTCCTGACCCATTCTCTGGCTTTGCATTAAAAACTTAATTCTCTATGGATGCCAGTGGTAAAACACCTGCCACCATCATATCTCCTTTGAAATGGGCAGATGGACCCAGATCAAGATAACAGACTGTTACTACTAGGAGTGGAGCCAATAAGAAGATGGAGTCATGTCTCATTTTGAATGTGTTTTTCACATTACAATGAAACAGAACTTTATAGAAAAATCAGAAAAAAGCCACCCTTCCTCCCAACTCTTGTAACACTTAAGCTAAAATAGAAAATAATATCATGCTGAAACAATAACAATTATTTTTGGCCATCGTGGTGGTGCAGTGGTTAGAATGCAATATTGCAAGCTGCTTCTGCTGACTGCCGCCTGCCTGCAATTTGGCAGTTCAACTCTCCACAGGCTCAAGGCTGATTCAGCTCTCCATCCTTCCGAGGTGGGTAAAATGAGGACCCAGATTTTTGGGAGCAATATGCTGACTCTTCATTAAAGTCAAATTAACATGCGGATCCTAGTGATATTAATCAGCATAATATTAATTTTCAACTCTCAACCTATCAATTAAAAAAATCTGTTCTTCTTTAACAAGTCATCTCAGGTTAACTATTAAAATATAATATTAAGAAAACCAAATTTAGGATGCATCATAATCCCTGAGTAAAATATCCCCAGTGGGTGTTTATTTGGGAGCCATGCACAAAACAAGTACGTAATGAAAAGACATGTGGGCATGAATTTTTTTTTTTTAGGAGAACAGGAGGTAAGTTGGCAGCAGCTGAGTAAGGGAGTTAAAAAAAACCTTGTCAATGTTACCTGCTCAATCATAGTAATTTTACATCTGCTCCAATCTCCTGACTATCTGTCTCAGTGTTTCTCAATCTTAGGAACTTTAAAATGTGTGAACTTCAACTCCCAGAATTCCACATGTGGCCTGGGGAATTCTGGGAACTGAAGTCCACATCTAAAAATTACAGAGGTTGAGAAACACTGATCTCTTTGGTTGCTTAGCCTTAGACTGTTAAAGTGTGGGTTCTATAATATAGATCTCTGCCTTATCCTGTTTATTGCAGTTAAATTATTCAATGAAGACCCTACTCTGTTACTTTCCTTAACATAAAAAACCTTCAATTCTTGATTACCCCCATGTTGGGTGGAGGATCTAGAACCATGCACTCCCAAAATGCTTCAGCCTAATCACCTTGCTTCTGATCTATCCGGAATCTAAGGAAGATAAGCATTTCCCCTTCGGGAACAGGTGATGTCAGAATAATTACTACCTGTACTCTTTTTCCTGGAAAAATAGCCACACCTAATCACCTCAGAACTCAGGAAAAGGGAATATGAGACAGGATGAGGGATGAGGTGTCTGTCAGATGTGGATTCTTCTTCCCATGCTACAACCTAATTTTGATTTATTTGCTTTGTAGTGCTGCAGTTAGTTTAAGGCCCCAATGTTTTTAGCTCATAAGCCTACCTGTGGTTAGCACTGTTAATGTGTTAGAATTCCAACAGTTTTGATTAAGTTTTGTAAATATGGGATGGCAATTTTTTTCATCTTCTCTTGCAAAAATGGAGAGTAAAGCAGTTTGAAGCTGATTTTTTCTTGTACTTAAAACTGCGTTATGTTTAAATACACATGCAATGCAATGCATTTGCTTTGTTTGCTGTTCTGCTGTTTTCCACAAGATGGCTTCATTTACTATAAAATCCTTACAAATAGCAGCCATCTGGTCTTGATTTCTTTTTTCCCTTTTCCCTTATTTTTACTCCACTCTTGTATTTATATATTGTTTATTCAAGACAGAAACTCAATTTCTCATGGATTAAAATTGATTTGTATCTTAAATGTATCTAAAAACATTAACAGGATGACATTGAATTATTATTTTTAAATGCTTATTAGAAGTCATCAAAGACTTCTGTTTTATTACTGTATATTTACTTTCAAAGCATATGTTTATATTTCTTAGAAATGATACTTGGTGATGATTTCCAAATGTATGCAATTATATTATATTTGTGCTAGCAAATGAAATTATATCAGCGATATTTCCATATCACAAATAAAATGAGTGGTCATAATGGTTCAAAGTTTCAGTAACAGAACATTGCTTTATTTATAAATAAAACAAATCTGAACAGCTATAGAAAAAAAACTGAAGTAAAGAACAGAGGCCAACTTTTTTCTTAGGCAATTTAACATAATTGATTGGTTTCAAAAACAACAACGATATAAAAAAAACCCTCAGAAAAATTAACTTTTCAAAACAGATGGCTTTGGTTAGATAAGTTGGTGAATGCAAGCCAAAATTTCAAATCAAATTTGTTCTCATGTAAAAGATTAAAAAAACACAATTTTTCACACGAGAAAAATCTGTGGTTAATTAAAAAAAAAAAGCTAATCCAATGAAATTGCTATTCCAGTCATAGATTATCATAGAAAAAAAAAACTATGTTTCTTTCTTACCTGAACTATAATATAATTAAGATATAATGCCATTGTCAACTCTGAAGCTGACCTGACCAGCGCCATTTAGGAGCTTCAGCGTTGTTACACTGGAGCTGAGGGAATAGAGATAGCTGGGGTTTGTAGCCAAAACAAAATACTTTCTCTTGGGAACCAAGAACATTCTCACACCTGGTCAGAGAGAGAGGAAAAGTGATGTTACCAGGCAACCGGCTGGTGCCCTGATTGGATCATGTGATTGATTAGGGAAGGGGAAATTTTTTTCTTTTAATTTGGCGAAAACCACGGGAAACTTCAGAGTCGGTTTTCACCAGAACTATGCCAATATGATATTTCTAATTCAACTATTCTTTGAGGAATCTACTGGCCTCCGGGTTTTGTTTGCTTTGGGATTATTACTTGGAACCCTGAGAGCCATTATATATAATGCCATATAATGCTAAAGTATGGTATATTCTAATTGTGCTTTATTAAACAAGTGATTCAGTAATAGATGGATTCGTGTTTTTCAAAAGACCAACATCAAACAAACTACAATGTGCAAATAGACATACTTTCTAGAATGAATACACCTTCCTTTAAATTCAGGCATCGTGATCAAGTTTGGCTTGGCCAGTTGGAATCCAACCAATAGTTTCACATCATAATAAAGTACTTCATTACTAGGCTTGATTCCTGCTAAATTATCAACTGAAATTTTCAGTCTTCAGAATCCAGGGCTGATCTTCTCTACATATCATTATGTTTTCTTTCAAATAAAACCATCTCTTAAAAGCATTTGAGCTGAAAATAATATTGGTCTTATTTACAGGACATGGTTCAGTATAGAAGGGAACAATGAGAAGGCAATATTGATGCCATATTAAAACTAAAGGCTTCCATTGGCTTTGTTTCAGTAACCGTGCATTAAGTTGCAATATATGCGTTCTTATCGGTACAGATTTCTACAAAAACATATGCAAAAGCTGAAATTTTCTTCAGATTCCAGAATCCAAGAGACAAAGAGGTATCTATATAGGTATAGGTTTCCTATTTTGGACATCCATACATCATACAGTGATTAATGATTAAAGCTATTGAGATTGAGAAGTTGGGAATGAAATCAGGCTTTTTGGTCTTTCTGGATCTCTTTTTTTCATGAATAACATTTGAAGAAAACTTTGGCAACACAATCACAATATGGCCTTTAACATAGTTATTGTTTCTAGCTTTTTAAAAGAAAAGCTACTGACAATGCTGTCTAAAACAATTTTATAGGCAGTCTGGTACCCCCAGCATTTTTTGAGTATAAGGTAACAGTAAACCAGTGGTGGGTTCCTGCCGGATCGCACCGGATCGCGCGCGCTCCCTTTCAGCGCTCCACCTGGCTCGCGCGCTCCCTTTCAGCGCTCCACCTGGCTCGCGCGCTCCCTTTCAGCGCTCCACCTGGCTCGCGCGCTCCCTTCCGGCGCTAAAACCGGAAGTACAGTTTTGCCCGGCCCTGGCAAAGCAACAACGCCTGCCTGCGCTCCACCAGCTCGGCTGGGAACTGAGATGTTTCCTCAGCGGAGCGGAGCGCCTGAAAAGACTTTTCAGGCACTCCGCTCTGCTGAGGAAACATCTCCGTTTCCAGCCGAGCTGGTGGAGCGCAGGCAGGCGTCGTTGCTTCGCCAGGGGCGGGGCAAGACTGTACTTCCGGTTTTAGCGCCGGAAGGGAGCGCGCGAGCCAGGTGTAGCGCTGAAAGGGAGCGCGCGAGCCAGGTGTAGCGCTGAAAGGGAGCGCGCGAGCCAGGTGGAGCGCTGAAAGGGAGCGTGCGCGATCCGGTGCGATCCAGCAGGAACCCACCACTGCAGTAAACATACTATATTTCTAATGCAATTCAATTTAAACCCTAATATAGTATCCAACTTGTTACTATACAGTAGGGATTAAGTAAATCTGGGGGCAAGCTGGCAAGAAAAGTAAGGGAGTTAACTTGGTGCTGGGATTTTTTTTATATAACTGGAAGAAGTCAGAAAGACAGGAAGGGGAACCTCGGTGGTAGTAAGTTTAATAGATGTAAACATTAAGGGGAATGTTAAGAAATGCAACTATGTCATTAGACAGCTTGCAGTTACTATTGAGGACCTCTAGAACAGAGGGAATTTGTCTACTCTGAGAGGGGGGGAAATCTTAAAAGAGTCAGGAAAAATATGAAAAGCTATGGAGCAAGACACACACATCCCCAGTGAAGAAAGTAGAGCACCAGAAGTTTGGCTTGGAAATCAAGGGCTAATAAAAAAGAGGAACAGGAAAAAAGAAGAGAAACGACTTGAAAGAGACAGCCTAAAAAAATAAATGAAAGCTTTGTTATTTCTTATTCCCTTTCAGTGAGTAAAACTACTTACAAATAAAAAGAAGGGGAAAAAAAGTACTGAGCGTTCCTTCCTGCACCACTTTGCCCAGTTGGAAATCCATTCATAAGGAGGAGGAACAAGCACAAATAATTCAGAATTATTGGGTTAGCAGATTGACCAATAAAATAGTGGGAGGGAGGCTGAATATTTTGTTGGTGTGAAATTCAACCTCTGGTTCTGGTCAGAGAAGATAGGGGCTTGAGATGCCAAGACAAAGAGAAGTGAATCCACTTCACAAAGAGGAACCTGACAGGAGGAATCCAGAATTCAACCCAGAAAGAGGAATTATGCAGTCATGAACAAGATCCCTGCATGAAGAAACCTGCTATATGAGGTTTTTGGAGTGACAGCTGGGGAACTGTGTATTTTGTCAAAAATGGTGGGAAAAGTTGGTTTGTTTCAATATGGGTGTGCTTTTTAAATGTTCGGTACCTTTATTGCTCAATCTGTTGTGAATGAATTGCTTGTTCTGAGCAAACCACCCTTGAGGATACAACTAGATGCACTCCACTTTGTTCAGGAAATTACTATTGCTTATACTTCAGGGGTGGGTTCTGGTTTAGGTCGTGTGCGCGCTTTGCGCACGCGTTTGCATAGTATAATAAAAATCGTTCTGAGCATGTGCAGGAGCAAAAAACTAGATGGTGGTACCTGTGGCACCACCCGGGAAACTGGTTCGGGGGCATGGCAGGCCTGTGTTGCTGCCGCTTCTAGCGACCCAGGCCGCCAAACCACTAACGGTTTGGAATAACCGGTCCAAACCGGTAGGAACTCACCATTGTTATACTTGTACCTGTATGATACTATTTGTATATTTGGTTGTTAGTGTATTAGTGTATCCCTAAAAGAAAAATATATAGGGGTTGGATAACTAGGGGTTAGATATTTTTTTTGTTGGTTGGTCCAAGAAGAAGCAGCAAGTTCCATTAACTCCTCTGAGGGTTGGAGTGTTGGTAGCAGATCCTTATTTGTGAGATTCTGAAACAGTTCTGATGTTAAAGCAAGTTCTACAGATATGTGATGAAATATGAACATTGTCATAGAGGTATCTATGAAGGTTAAACTATCAAGAACAGAAGGTTTGTTTTGTTTCTGCCTTATGTTCTCTTGATACAAATAACACACCATAAAAGATGATACTGCGCAAAACAAGAGTTTCTGTTTCCAGTTTATCATTTGCCTACAAGTTCAAATGTCATATGTATGCTAATTAAAACATTTATGTTGAATATCCTTTTCTTTTCTCTTGAGGACATTTCTGAAGACATTTACCATATACAGGTAATCCACAAGTTACAGCCGTAATGGAGCCTGCCCATTACCATCGTTATTTGTGACAGTTGTTAAGTGAGGTGCTCATATAATCATCTTAACAGGCCATCCCTGCTCTTCCCAATACGGTCATTAAGTGACTGCACTGTTCTTTAAATGGTCCTCCTGAGGAACCCCTTGCTCTCCTTCCAGTACCTCAGGATCCCTGCAGATCTCAAGGCTAGTTCCTCACCCTGTTAGATCTTTCTACCGCCTGTCACGATCAATCATTTACCTTTTTGGTATTGTAGGTTTCTTTTTAAATCTAAAATGAACTATAGAGTTTAAACAATGGTTTATTTTGAAAAGCTTAGCCTCAGCTCATGAAGTACCTACTTCAAACTCCATTTCCATCTCACAGGAGGTGGTTGGTATATTATATTTAGACAATTTAAATGATTAATATCAGATGAAAGCCACCATTATGTTGTACTGGCAGACTATGTGGCACCCATGGAATAATGTGAATTATTTATCTGCTTTCCCCCCTTAATGTTAAACATGTGTTTTTCTCTGATGTTAAACATCTCTGCCTGCCCAGAGTAATGAATTTAAGATGCTGGTCTTGTTGAGGATGGCGAGTGAGACCTCGCCAAACGTTGTCAAGACAATCTCAATCTTACACTGGAAAAGACCCGAATACAACAAGACCAGCATACCTACACCTGTGAAAATCTACAAATATGTATGTATGTATGTATGTATGTATGTATGTATGTATGTATGTATGTATGTATGTATGTATTGTGTCAAAACGCCTGGTATGCCCAAATATGGGAGGGAGCATACTGCTTCCCTTTTCTGTCTATCGGCTCACCCTTGGAGCCATCCAGGCAGAAAGCCATTTTTTAAAATGTTGCCTTGTTACATTTGTGTTGCATTTGTCACTGGGTTCTCCATGTATAACCTGCTGTTCTTCATTTTATATTTCATTCTCTATAATATACTGTATATTGCTGTTTCTTAAGCCAAGAAAAATATATAATGTGTCTGAAAAATATTGCTGATTTCTTCTAATTCTTGAATAAATCCATGATAAGGAGAAATTGGAATTTCTGGTGATCAAGAGCAAACCAATAAAAGCAAAAATGTGATATTTATCACTAGGTACACATTGGAGTTGAGGCTTTTAAGATACGTTTTGTATTTTTCTCTATATTTTACTGAATATTTTGGAAGGGAAAGGGATATTCCTCTTCTTACATATAAAAGAAATGCCAGTGCTAATAAAAATGGAATATTTTCTGAATTTCAATATGAAGCTATTAACATGAACCTCTTCCACCACCCACAAATTCTTGCTTATAATGCAGAGCAATTGTCCCTTTGAATGCAAATGAATGAATTCTATCTACAGGCAGAAGAGACACTCTGATTCCCTCTTTTAACTTCACTTTTTACTTGGCCCAGATAGAAAATTTTCCTGACTTGATTTGGGGGTTGCTTAATGTAAAGCAGGGAAGAGGGAATAGATGGTCCTTCAGGGAATGTATTTCATTTGCATATCAACCACATTTTTTACCATAGTGTATTTCAATGAAGTTTTGTATAAACTATAGCAGCCAGATGGCAGCATGTACATGACCTTGAGCAATCCAGGAAGCTAAGCAAAAGCAGTCCTTATTAGTACTTTGATAGGAGGGTCTATTTGGCAAGTATAGAACTGCAGGCTAGACTAGCAATTGAAAAAATAATCTGAAAGAGGACACTATCAAGTCCAATCAAGCTCAGTTGAAACAAATTTTATTTTATTTTTATTCCTAGATAACTATTGAAATATTTTTAATCAGACTGTTGAAATAAAACAGTCCCAATGAAGACTAGTTTCTATAATTGAAAAAGCATTAATACAAACTGGCTTTGTAATTTACATTCTTAATCTGTTTTTTTATTTTTAGCTGGTGTAGATATACCAGATTAAACTTCCACCAAGACTCTAGCTGATTTACATTGCAGGCTAGGAATCAAGCTCTTCATAGAGCAGCGGTTCTCAACCTGTGGCTCGCGACCTCTTTGGGGGTCGAACAACCTTTTCACAGGGGTCGCCTAAGACCATCAAAACTCTTTAACTCTTTAGACTCTAAAGCGTGCTGTGTCGCTCTCTCTCGCCTGCACACACCCACAAATACACACGCAGGCACACACGTAGGGAAGTAGGAGGAGAAACGCAAATGTAAAAAGGCGGATCTATATCTGTGAGGGGGGATGGGGGGAGAAATTGGGTTCTGGTTATTGGGTTCCAAGCCAATCAGAGCCGAGGGGCAGGGTTTTGACATGACGGAGCGTTGGTTGGGGGGTCACCACAATATGAGGAACTTTATTAAAGGTTCGCAGCATTAGGAAGGTTAACTGCTGTCATAGACTAATTTTGCTGTATGCCACCCAGAGTTGTTTTCCGTGAGATAAATTTGATTAATAAATAATTTATTACAACTGTTTGAGATGTTTTTTTTCCTATGTTCCAAAAAATAACATTTTTGCTAACCACTGCGATCATAGAATACTTTAGCATATGTTTAATAAGCAAAATAGGATATTATGACATACTTATTTTGGTTTAAGGCTAAAAAAATGAATGTGGAATTGAGAACAAAGAATGTGTCTCTTGTATTTAGATAGCAATGTGTACTATAAACATATAAAGTATAAAAATCCCCCCAAAATAATTTAAAATACATATAAATACAAGCAGATGATGAGTAAAGTATTATCCATAAGTCACACTGAGCCTTTTTAAAGGAGATGGTACCATGAGGCTTAGAGCCGTGGTTTTGGAAGAGGGGTTTAGTGATTTTGCAAAACAATCATCCAACTTGTTTTCACAACCATATCTCTGTATTAATGTCAATAGATATTCTAGAGAGCATTTGCCATAGTAAAGACTCTGGGGATTGAATTCTAGTGAGAGATAATTCATTGTGAATGCCTCTTTTTTTTAAAAAAAATCCTTGAGTTATGGAATTGCAAACATCTTGACAATTACATTTATCAAGCACTAAAAGAGCAGAGGTCCTGGAATAACAATCTTATAAAGGAGAGAAGATAGTACTGAATGCTATTAATAGGGAGGGGGAATGTGGCACCCAGTCCAGAACACTGCAGCATTTAGGAGGCAGGAATGCTTAAGAAAGTTATACCAAGTTTTCAAGGGCTCTTTAGTTCTGATTTACAAACTAGGGAATATTCTGCAAATTACAGATTGTCCTGATTTACTGACTACCTCATTTAATGATCATTCACAGTTATGATAGTAATGGAAAAAGAACTTTGCAACCAATTCTTGCATTTGTAATCTTTCAGGACTTGCTTTCAGCAAAACAAAGCTGAAGTAAACACGGTAGCAGTTTCACCGAGCGGTTGCTTTGCTTAATATCAATACCACTTACATTTATATATAACTTCAAAGTGCTTTACAGCCCTCTTTAAGTAGTTTACAGTCTATTGTCCCCCTCATTTTACTCATCTTCGAAGGATGGAAGGCTGAGTCAACCTTGAGCTGGTCAGGATTGAATGTTGGCAATCAGCAGAGTTAGCCTGCCATACTATTTTAACCACTGTAATAAGGGTTTATTTAGTCGGTTTTATTCAATGACCTTTAAATTTGTTTCCAGTCCCTATTCATGTTGCTAACCAAGGACTACCTGTATTTCTTTTTCCATATCAAAACACCAACTTGACAAACCTTGACAATTAGAAACTGCACTGAGATGGCGCCATCTATAGCGCTGCCTGGAGAACTGGTTCAGGGGCATGGAAGGCCTGGGTCACTGCCGGTTCCAGTGACCCAGGCCGCCAAACCACTACCTGTTAAGCCAAATCAATCCAAACCAGAAGGAACTCACCACTGGCATAATGTAATATATAATTCAGTGATGTAATATGAACAACTATCTTTCATTTTTTTTAAAAAAGAAGCATATACTTTCTGACCCTGCTTTCCACAGACATTTCTCTTTGAACACTAAAACCAAACTATTACTTTTTCAGACAAGCAATTTTGTCTTGGCAAAAAAATTCTGGACAATCTCCATCATAGCATATTTCTGCTTATTGTGGACAGAACATTCAGAATAGGATTAAACCATAAAAATGATGAATGAAGATAGTGTTGTATTAAATCCATCCTTACTTTTGCTTAGCGTCAAGCTTTGGTTGATAGGAAGTGGGTTTTTTCAGGAGCTAATTGAAGCAGGCGGCTTGACCAAATCAGGCTGAAATGTTCTTAAAAATAAGAAAATGAAAAAAAACTGGAAGTCCAGATTTCACTAGAAAGGAATGCACAAAGTAAACTGCAGAGCATTGGTGAAAAAAGAGACAAAGAACTCAATTTATTTGCAGAGTTCTAACTTTCCAGAGTTCAGAATCCGCACGTCTGTCGAAGTATAATTAAACATACACGTGACTTTTTTTTGCTGGTTGATTTTTTACTTATTTAGAGATACTACATGTGTTTGGCTGAGATTCCTTAAACAGTGAGGCCTGAGCAGGTAGAAATCAGTGGTGGGTTCCTACCAGTTTGGACCAGTTCTCCTGAGCCAGTAGTGTTGCCTTCAAACAGAGAGCAAACCAATTGTCAGTTTTTTTTTAAAAAAAGTCATCCCACCCACCTACCCCTGGGTTATACTTACCTTTATTCCAGCTTCCAAAGCCCAGCTGATTTGAGGTAGCAGATTGAAATGCTGTTCCTCAGCTGTTTTCCTTTCTGAGTAATTTTCGTTCAATTGCACACAAGTGCACAGGGTGCATCTGACGTGCGCATGCTCAGTGAGCCGGTAGTATACCGGTTAGGAACCCACCACTGGTAGAAATAATTATTGTACTGAGGATATTTTCATATTTATTTGAGCAATCCTTTAAAATAGGTTTTTTTTTCTAAGAGCGAGAAAAAGTAGCAACTTAAAAGGAAATACAATTTTAGGTTAGCACTTCCATGCTTCTGGTATGGAAACTGCCTAATTTTTGCATGCTGCAATTAATACCATATTTTTGCTTTATTTGAAAGTATTATTCAAAATATTTTCATTAAACAAAACTAATAAAGTCATAGTTTTAGGAGACTTAGAATTTTTTGGTTGTGGTTTGGTTCAAGTATAATTGGGGAGATTCAGGTTGTTGCTTTGAGAAGAAAAGTAAAGAAAAATCCCAAAGTAAAACACCTTACAGACGTCAATGAAGCAAACAAATTATAATTAATTTATTATTGAACTATTCTGCCATTCTTTTTCTTCTGGTACCACATACCAGAATTTTATTTTTCAGATTAACATCTGTCTGTAACTCTGTTGAATCCATTTATATTATCACAGTTGATAATTTGGTAAATTGAAAAGCCACCCAGTTGTATAACTTCCTTTCTCCATATTTTATGAAACAATTTGTGCCACATTTTACTCGCAACTAAACAAATAAAACAATTCTTGATATCATTGGAAATAACGCTTGAGTAAAGAAGCAGCAACATGAGGATTTTTTTTTCCTTATTAGATCAATGAAAATTAATATATTAGTTACACTTTAAAAACATGTTCTACGCATGGCATGTATCGTGCATATTAAGCTACATGTGATTACTGTTTACAGTTGTAGTCCAATTAAATGTTCTGTTAAGAGAAATTACTTTGTAAATGGATAATTTTATGAAGCCAGTATTATAACTCAGTGTGATAACTAAGCATTGATATTTACACCTAGGATCATTTCCAGGTGAAAGGCACACAAATAAATTCATCATTCAAATTGTCCTAATTTTATCTACCACTATTTTACAGTCAGAAGTGATGATTAATCTCCTGTATCTAAGGTAGCCAGCTTGATATCTTCCAGATCTTTTGGATATCACTTTACAGTAGATAGTTTGTGTTGCAGGGCACAAATGATGCAAGTCAGAATACTGTTGCTAATCCTATTAATTAAAATAAAGTTGGCATTTTGAAGCAACTTCTGTTAATCTTTAGTAGTCATGGCTAAATCCAAAAATCAGACAGACATCTGATTGCCTCACTCTGCTCCAAATTTGTTCTCAAACCTTTGTCAACATATCACATAACATCATTATATTCACTGCTTTGAAAATTATAATGTTAGATTTATTTCTAGTCACAGAACATATACTGGACAATTTCCTTGGTGATTTTATTCTACAGGTAGTCCTTGAGTTATGACCACAACTGAGACCAAAATTTGCCATATTTTTCAGAGTATAAGACATACTGGAGTATAAGACGTATCAAAATTTTGAAGGGTCAATTTAAAAATAAGTTTTTGCACTCTGCAGACTTCCAAAAAACAGCCTGTTTTGTTTTTTGTTTTTTGCAAAACAGGCCCATTTTTTGTCAAAAAAAGGGCATGCATAGCCTTTAGGAGGCTTATAGAGTGCTTCTGGGGGCTGGGGGGGAGGGCAAAAAACAAGCCAAAAACGGCCCGTCTTTTGCTCATTTTTGCCCTCCCCAGCCTCCAGGAGCACTCTTGAAGCCTCCTAAAGGCTATGCATTGCCATTTCGGTGAAGGGGTTTGGGGAGGCAAAAAATAAATGCTGTATTCAGTGTATAAGACTGAATACACCCTCTTGTTTGAGCGAAAAAGGTGTATCTTATACTCTGAAAAATATGGTATGTTGCTAAGTGAGAAATTTGTTAAGTGAGTTTTGGCCCATTTTATGACTTTTATTGCCACATTTGTTAAGTGAATAACTGCACTTGTTAAATTAGTAATGTCATTGTTAATCTGGCTTTTCCATGGACTTTTCTTGCCTTAGAAAGTCAGAAAAGGTGAGCCTAGGGCATTGCCACCATCATAAATATGAACCAACGGTCAAGCAACTGAATTTAAGTCACATGACCATGGGGATGCTGCAAGGCTCGTAAGTGAAAAATGATCACAAGTTATTTTTTTCAGTGCTGTTTGGTCATTAAATGAACTGTTGTAAATCAAGGACTACCTGTAATAGTTACAGCAGAATCAGACAATTGTTTGAATGAAAAAAATGTTTGCTGTGAATGAAGGGCCAACCTTTGAAAGGTCCCATTTTGAAAATATCTTCTTATCCTTAATGATCACAGGATGAGAAATAAATGCTACTTTGAAACTTTTTAATTTTCTTTTATTTAACTAGAGTGGAACCTGACAGGTTTTAATGTGATATTCCAGGTATCTTGGCACACTGTTTTATTACTCAAGGACTCAGTATTCCTAGCTAGTAGAGAATAAAGTTTCTCCCAGATGACTTCTGCTGGCCAACATAGATGGAGGTCTCACTTGCAGTTGGTTGCTTGCATACCTTCAAGGAGCCCATTCATAATATAAATGACAGGAATTGAATTTGATCCAAATACGGAGCGTGAACAAGATTCTTATATGTCAAACTCTGACCACCCCAGTAGAGCCAAATAAAAGCTCTTTCTTTCTACAAAATAGCAAACTTACCATAGTAAGCAGAAAGTGATCCAGGTTTTAGCTAGCAAAATCTTGGGTTTACTAACTTATTTTTCCCACCAGCATAGTTCCATGGAACAGAATTTAATAGACATATATTACCGCTTGTATTAGTAAATATTGTCCTAATATGGGTTAGAAGTCTTCAGTTTAGCAATTAAACTATTACATTTTAGGTTTATATATAGGTTTTTTGATAGGTCAGTGAGAATCTTCCTATGAATCAGTATGGAGATTAAGCTTGCCAAAAGAGTTGAGATTATAGTGCACATTTGAAAAGTAAAATATGAAACTGGATCAGGCAGAAAAAGGGCCAACTCATCCAAAGGACTTGGTAGTGGTTGTTTAAAAGACTAGGAGTAACTAAACAGAGGAAAAAAATCCTTAAGCAGGGTACTCAGATCACCACAGACCAATCCTTATGACCCAAGACTTCAAAAAGGATCTCCAAGACATATTAGCTGATAAGAAAGTAAAATGGTATAAGGCACCAATGGCGAACCTTTTTTTGGCTCGCGTGCCATAAGTGGGGGGAGCACAGGGGGGTCATTTTGAGCACTCCGAAGGCTTCAGGGACCTCCAGGACGCTTCCCTGAAGCCTCCGGAGCAGTCAAAACGAACCTCCGAGCAAACCGGAAGTCTGTTCCTGAACTTCCGGTTTGCCTGTAGGGCTGGTTTTTTTGCGTTCTGAAGGCTTCAGGAAAGCTAATGAAGCCTCTGGGGGGGGGGCTCCTTTTGCCTCCCCAGGCTCCTATAAAGCCCCTGGAGCCTGGGGAGGATGAAAAATGTCTTTAAAAAGGGGTGAACTCAGCTGGCCAGCGCCTCACGTGCCCTGACAAATGACTCCGCGTGCCACCTGTGGCACGCATGCCATAGATTTGCCATCACTGGTATAGGGTCTCCTGCCTGAGCAGAAGGTTGAATTAGAAAACCTGCAAAGTCTCTTCCAATTCCATTATTCTATGTCCTTATAAGTCTTTATTAAAAACCTGGCAGTGAGACCAACGTTTTTGGAGATGTAGGACCTTTGCTGTCAAGATTCCAATTTTTCACTTTTGGCTCTAACTGCAGCTCTGTATGCCATGTATTATGATAGGTCATTATAATAATTTCTCTCATTAGAAGGTTCATGGGTGTGGTGGGTATGGGGCTATTTCTCTAGTATTCAGTTGTTCTTATTTTTTTACAATTATTTTTGATGAAAACTACTAGAAGGAATTGTACTACAAGTGATATATGAAAAAGTTTAAATAATAATAAATAGCAATGGCAGGAATTGCTACAACTAGGATATTCCAGGAACAGCTGTAGCTGGAAGACCAGCTGGAATGGATAAAAGGCAGTCTTTCTCATAGAAGCAATTTATTTCTTTTCTAAATTTAATATTTGATTAAAGCCACACTCCTCAAGTCTTGTATATTTGCTACTATTGCCTTTGTTTTTCCTCTTTCTAAAAAGCTGTTGCTTAAGAATTCTAATAAATATCACAGGACATTGACTTAGTCTTATTAAATCATTTTTTTTACAAAATAAAAATTCTAAGCATTTAACTACCATATACCACAAGAGTGGCGCAGGGGTTAGAATGCAGTACTGCAGGCTACTTCTGCTGCATGTAGTTTGGCAGTTGGAATCTCACCAAGCTCAAGGTTGACTCAGCCTTCTATCTTTCCAAGGTGGGTAAAAAGAGGACCCAGATTGTTGGGGGCAATATGCTGACTCTGTAAACCGCTTAGAGATGGCTGTAAAGCACTATAAAGCGGTATATAAGTCTAAGTGCTATTGCTATATAGACATGATTAACCATGCAATATAAATAAATCTGCCAAAAGAATGAATAGCATAGCATTATTATGGAAGTAACTGTCAGGTCCAGGCCCAAAGACAACATAGCAAAATCCAGTCATGTTCAATCCTTTATTTGTTTACACCTAATGGACAAAATCTTGTCAAACTAAAGGTATAACCTTCCAAGAGATATTAACAGAGAGATTCTAGGATGTGGCTACCATGAACCTCTTCCCTTCCCATTCAGCTCAGGGCTGTACAATTTCTTAATTTGGGCCTCTCTCTTGAAAAGGTCTGTGTTGCAGTAACAGACTCTTAACAGACATTAACAGTTAATAGAATTGGAAGAGACCTCGTAGGTCATCTAGTCCAATCTCCCGCCCAAGCAGGAGACCCTACACCATTTCTGACAAGTGGCGGTCCAATCTCTTCTTGAAAGCCTCCAGTGATGAAGGTCCCACAACTTCTGAAGGCAAGCTGCTCCATTGGTTGATTGTTCTCACTGTCAGAAAACGTCTCCTTATTTCTAGGCTGAATCTCTCCTTGACCAGTTTTCATCCATCATTCCTTATCTGGCCTTCAGGTGCTTTGGAAAATAGCTTGACCCCTTTCCATCTGTGGCAGCCCCTCAAAAATTGGAATAGTGATATCATGTCTTCCCTGGTCCTTCTCTTCACTAGACTAGCCACGCCCAGTTCCTGTAATCATTTTTCATATGTTTTAGTCTCCAATCCCCTAATCATCCTAGTTGCTCTTCTCTGCACTTTTTCTAGAGTCCTAATTATTAAAAAAGTATTTCATGTAAACACTTATACAAAGCATAATAATAATATTAATCCTTAATCAATATTAATATATGTAATTAACATTAATATTAAATAAAACCAATACTAATTAATAACTGAGATACTCACCATCAGTATGTTAAATTAAATATACATTAAATGTAGTATTGTACTAAGAAATATTCTTAATATTAATAGTTACACCTTTTCAAGATAATGTCAGCTATCTTTAGAGGGTAATAGAAATATTGGCATTTCGAACAGTCTGTACCAGGAAAGATGATAGACTGCCAGTTTTATTTCAAATTTGACGAATAGCTTCCTGTATGAAATAGGTTGCATTTGGCACAAAAGTAGATTCTGGAATGCAGAATTTACAAAAGTCTACAGTTATACCTTTTTTATTTTATTACTATGATTCCAGGATATATTAGGTTTCAAAATACAGGCAGCTGTCTGAATATTTATTTCTGCTGTTGTCTGTTTTATTTTCTTCTGTCGACATGTTTGATAAATATTCTAACATGTTATTTCTTTTATAATTTATCAAACTTGAGTTTGAGTGGAAGGGAAATTACCATGTGGGACTTTGTATGCCAAGATTACCTTTCAGCTCAGATTCAAAGATGGCTTTCTGCTAGGTCTCAGAATCTTACCTCCTCCACCATAGCACCATTAACCACCTAGTCAGGCTCCATCTTCACTGCGAAGATGCATTCTAAACTACCATGTTGAGTCTCACTGTCAGCTGCCCTGCCATATTAATGAAAATGCACTTCATCTTGTATTGTCAAAGTTGGTATATCTCCCAGCTTGTTTAACTTGTGGCTTCAAGTACTAATACAGTTATTGCTTGACTAATTATTATTTAATTTTCAACATGTTCATATATTCATTCATACATTTATTCATTCAATTTGTACAGGCAAATATATGTCAAGATAATAGAAATAAGACTAAGGACCAAACTAGTGGAAGAGCAAATGGGTTTTAGAAGAAATGGAAGTTGCACTGATGCAATTTTTGTGTTCAACAACTAATAGAAAACTAAACAACGAATAGAAAAGAATATGGAATACAATAAGAATCTCTGTTGCATTTGTAGGCTAAGAGAAAGCACTTGATAGAGTTGATAGGAAATTATTAAAGCAAACATTGACTCAATGTGGAGTAAGTGAACATCTTATTTTAGTATGCAAGAGCTTATATAATGATTGCAAAAGTGTAGTCAGAACATCGGAACCCTTCAAAGTAACATCTGGAGTAAAACAGGAATGTGTACTATCACCACTATTGTTCATCATCTATATTGACAGCATAAGCAAAGAAGCCAAACCCAAGAATAGAAATAATATCAACAAACTACTCTTTGCAGACAATCAGGCATTGAACTGCAACAACATCTTATGGTGATGAACCAAGAATGCCAGACATAATATGAAAATCAGCAAAGAGAAAACAGAAATAATGACTATTGGAAGAAAAAAAAGCATAACCTAAATGGCCTCAACCATTGTTAATTGTTGTAATATGTCTCTCGTATCTTCTCTCCTTCTTCTCCTGGGTTTGTCTCGTGTTTTTTGACCAACTCTTCTTTGTCTATATGCCTTGTATGGTATGGAATTCACAATATCCTCTCCAGGTGAGCAAACCACTTATTTGTTGGTTTTGTATATAATATAAGATTGGTTCTATGCCAATTCTTTTTCTTATGGTCTCATTTCTGATTTTATCTTTTTTGGTCTCTCCAGCTGCTTTCCTCAAACATCTCATTTACATGCTGTTTTGTTTGTTTTGTTGTAAGTGTCCATGTTTGGCACTGGTAACACAGGGTAGGGATGAATATGCTTTGTATGAAAGGTGTTTTGTTTTTTTTTTGCTTATTGGTACTGTCTTATGTTGTAGGAATGACGCATGCTGTCCTAATACTTGGCTTGCCTTACTGCATTGTATGTTAATCTCTTCGTCCATTTTACCATCTTCTCTGAGTGTTGTTCCTAGATATTTGAACTTTGATACTTTCATCAAGCTTTATGCTTGTTCCTTCTATTACTATGTTCATACAAAGCATATTCATCCCCACCCTATGTTACCAGTGCTAAATATGGACACTTACAAAAAAAAAAAAGAGTTGGTCAAAGAACACAAGGCAGACCCAGGAGAAGAAGGAGAGAAGATATGAGAGACATATTACAACAATTAACAATGGTTGAGGCCATTTAGGTTATGCCTTTTTTCTTTGAATTGCCATTATTTCTGTTTTTTCTTTGCTGATTTTCATATTATGTCTGGTATACTTGGTTCCAATGACGTGCGGTGAGGTTTATGACTGGTGAGGCACTGACACAGTGCTGAATTTCAAATATTTTTAGACTTGTGGACTTCAACTCCCAGAATTCCACAGCCAGGCATGCTCAGTTCCAATTTAAAGCGACAGCATTTGTTTTTCTCCTTTGCTCCTTCTTTCTTTTTCTTTTTCTTCTCCTTCCCCTCCTTCCTCCCTCTCTCCCTTCCTCCCCCTCTCTCAAACACACACACACACACACACACACACACACACACAAACACACACACACACAAGTTGGATTGGGCTATCTCTCCTACCCCTTCCCTCTCTCACTCACTCTCAAACAAACCCCCCCACACACAAAAGTTGGATTGGATATCTTTTCCAGTGGCTTGAAAGCAGCTCCTCTGCCATCCCCCCCCCCATTCCCCTGCTGCCTTTCCCAAACACCTCCACCATTGCAAATGCAGCCTGCTGTCTGGGTGGGAAATCCCTGGAACACAATAAAGCCCACCCACCACCTCCTGCTGCCAGGCTGGGGTGAGAGGAGAGGGAGAGAAGCCGGAGGGGAGCCGAGCCTTCCAAAAGAAAGAGGCTGGGGGGAAGTGTGTGTACTACAGCATGGCTCTTTGCCTGGCTTCCTGCCTCCTCCTGTGGTCTCCTCAGTGCTCGCTTGTGCTCTCCCTCCCCAAGTGTAGTTTGATTGCAGGTGGAGCCACGTTGCCTTTTCAAACTTGTAATCAGTGAAGCTGGGCTAGATTTTTGTATAGTTTTATCCAGCTGTGTGTGTGTGAGAGAGAAATGAATGGGGGCCTGGGAAGGAAGTCACTACACTTGGGGAGGGAGAGCAGAGTCATCCACGGTGAGGCAGCAACTAGCTCAGCTTTTTCCTTTTACTTTTTTTTTTCATGATGAGAGTGGGGAGGCTGTGCCTCACTTGCCTCACCTGACTGCACGTCACTGCTTGGTTCATCACCTTAACATGTTGTTGCAGTTTCTATCAATGCCTAATTGTCTGCAAAGAGTAGTTTACAACAACATCAATTTACAATGGTTGAGGCCACCAGAAGAGTAAGAGCCAGAACTTTGTATTTCCTTCAACACCAGAAGTAGAATGGAATGGAAGTGGAGGAAGAAGAAAAGAAGAGGAAGAGGCAGGGAGAGGAAGAAGAGTCTTAGCAAGTGACTCTGGAAGGTGAATAATGTTAAAATAAGTTAAAAGCAATTCCCATCATAAATTTAAATATTTAAATATATACCAGTGGAGGAAGGCAACACAATCTTGCATCTCTCTTGTATCTATCCCCCAGCCTAATCATAGTCAAAATTTCTGTTTATGACCTATCATTGATGTCCTGTGCAGCAGTCCCGATGATACAATAGTGGTATATTTTAGATCTGTGTAGTGATATACACAAAGTGCAAGAAGGCACTGTTTTGCTCCATAGGATTTCTTCTTTTTTCTCTAGTAAGATGCGGATTGCTGTTTCGCTCAATCTCTTCTTGAGGTTTCCAATAAAAATGTATGTATGTATGTATGTATGTATGTATGTATGTATGCATGCATGTATGTAGGTATGTGTATGTATTCGGGTCTTTTCCCATGTAAGATTGAGATTGTCTTGGCAACGTTTTGGCGAGGTCTCACTTGCCATCTTCAGGCTTGTGTTTTCGGCTTTGTTGCTGTAAGTGGGTTGATTGGCTGTGTAGTTGCATCCTGATTGGTAGATGGAGTTGATGTTTGTAGATTGGTCGGCTGTTTCATATCATCCTGTGTGGCTGAGGTGCTGGCTGTGTTTCCGCTGTTCTTTTGTGCTATAATGACCTGGGTGGTGGGTGGGGTTCGTTTGTTGACTAGGGCTGGTTTCCAGATGTCTGGTAGGTGGGAGGTATTGTCATGTTTATTCACGTTGTGGGGGTGTTTCTCTATTTCGATGGCTTCCATAATTATTATCTTGATGAAGTGTTCTGTTTTGGAGATTAATTTGATTCCTTCAAAATCAATTTCATGTCCTGTTGCTTTAAGGTGCTGGAAAAGGGAAGAAGTTTTTTCTTTTTTTCTGACTGCGTTCTTGTGTTCTGCAATGCGTGCATTTATTCTCAGGGTGAACATTTCAAAGTCTATGTGAAAGGGACTTCTCCGGGTGCCGTCCGCCAAACAGTGTCGGGGGGCGACACCCAGGAGCAGAGCCTTCTCTGTGATGGGCCCAGCCCTGTGGAATGACCTCCCCCGTGACATCAGGATTACTTCCGATCTCCGCTCCTTCCGTGTACAGCTGAAGACCCACCTCTTTCAATTATCTGGCCTGGCTCAACCGTAATTTTTCTTACTCCTCCTGACTGTCTTTTTAAATTTTAAATTTTAATTTTATATTGGGTTTCTTACAATTGGGGTATTTTAATGGTGATTTTTAACTGTCTATGTAATTTGTTACCTCCTCCGTGCATGTGTGTCTTATATATATGTATGTTTATGTATTTGTACACATGTTTTATGTTCTATATGCTCCATTGTATGCCGCCCCGAGTCCTGTCTGGAAAGGGAGCGGCTAATAAATCCAAAATTATTATTATTATTATTATTATTATTATTATTATTATTATTATTATTATTATTATTATTATTATTATTATTATGTGAGTTTCCATTAAGCAACTGTCATAACGTCTAACAGTTTCTTTCTGTACATGAAAAACTTGAATTACAATTCAGGAACTAAAAAGGAATCTTGCTGAGTATAGCACCACAAAGTCTTACAGCACTATGTTCATTGTTTGCTCAACGTGAGGCAAAGTTTCTGTTTACCCTCAGTGGTTTCTGTGGTTTCTCCTTGGCCTTACTGCTGGAACATGCCGCTATTCATTAACAAAACACAGTGTATAAAGTTCTGATTTTTACAGGTGCTAGAAACCCCCAATATTTGGAAAATCAGCTTATAAAAGGAAATCAACAGCAATATGACTGTACTTAATAAAATGAAGTTGTTTGTGAATGTTCTTAATAGATAGAAATAAGCTGGATTGTTCTCGCTTTCCATTTTGTGAACCTTCCAGAAGGTCCAAACCTGATGTGAAGTGGAGTTTCTGAAGACCCATATTTATCTTTAAACAGAAAGAAATATGTACTAGGGAATTATGCTTCAATAAAAATGTACAAAACACCTCTTCACCAGCAACTAACTATCAGGCCTGTAATTCTGTTCCTTTTAGGATCTTTGGCCTGCCACATATTTTAAAAAAAGAAAAAAAATTCTTATGCTGTTTCATTGGTATAGTAGTTGGGAGGGGGAAATAGAAAGGAGTAGGATTGTGGAATGTATTGTTATGGATTTTCTTAGAAGCTCAAGGTCGTCTTTTGTCTCCGCACCTTGACACCTGGCCGGAAGCAGAGGGGTGTATATGCCAGCATGGAAGATGAAGATTGGACCATGTGATGAATTATGGGATGTGGGGATAGATGATGAACTTTTAACTGGGTGAACCCACAGGATGTACATTAGAGTTGAAATTTCACAGCCTAATGCCAAAATGTCTGTCTTATTAAATTGGAGTTTTAAGGATAACTTTGCCTTGGACAATGATTTAATTCTGCATGATATTTGGAACGCTGACACTAACACCAGATGAGCAGAGATTAACACCATTATTAACACAAGACTAACAATCAAGAAGCAAACAAGACCCTAATCAATCAAGGAACAAACAAGCAGACAAACAAGCTAACAGTAAACTACAGTCCAATCAAGGAACCGTGAAGACCACTCCCACCAACACTGACAGGGCAAGCGATTAGTACGGTATATAAAATGAGAGCAGTTTCCACTCCCTATTAGCACTGATGATGTCACCTAGTTTAGTGATGAAAAGTTTTCAGGGAACCAACCAAGCTCAGACAGAACAATTTTAGGAAAAAGTCTGGCGTGAAAACTGGAATAAAGAGTGGATGAAAGCAGGGGTGGATTCCAGCCAGCTTTACTGCCGGTTTGCTTGTGTGCGCACTTTGCGAGTGTGCTGGATGCACGCTATTCCTGCATGCACAGTTCAATTAAAATTGTTCTGTGCATGTGCAGAACCCAGAAACAAGACGCCGGCGGTGATGGTGGCAACCAGGGAACTGGTTCGGGGGTGTGGCAGGCCTGGGTCACTGCCGGTAGCAGTGACCCAGGCCACCATATCGCTACTGGTTTGCCCGAACTGGTAGGAACCCACCTTTGGATGAAAGGGTAAGAAATCAAGAAGATAGTGTGTGTGTGGATGTCCTTGGGAATGAGAGGGAAAGATTCTGCCAGGGAAACAGGCAAGAGAGACAGGAGCTCCCAGTGGCTTAACAGTCAGAGAAAGAAACTTAGGAAGGACCTATCCTAATGAAACAAGCAGTTAAAAGGTGGGATGTCCATTCTTTCAAACTTGCAAATTTCTCCTAATGTAGCTTTACAAAAAAAAAGTAGACTTAGTTCATCTACTCATGTTTCCTATCTGGTTTACCTGGGAAGGCTACTATCATATACATTTCAAATTGCTTATTTTTCTTGCTTATGTTATCCGAGATATGAATTAGCAAAAAACATGGAAAGCAAACTTACCAAAAATTTAAGTCTTGAAGAATACGAGAGCTTTTAAAGGAATCATGGCCATCATTGTTCTATTTAAATTTGAATTTATAGCATTTTGATATAGATAACCTGGTATATGAAAATTATATACAGCCTGTTCATTCTCCTTTTCATTTGGAAATTATGCAAAGTTGTTAGATTCATAAGTAATTATACTTATTTCTGACAATCAATAAAGCTTTTCATTGGCAATATTTTAAAAATCGAGTTCTAGTGATAAGGTGTTCTTTTAGAAGTTTCCTTAATCTAATGTTAATAAAACACAAGAGAAATTACCTAACAATCTACCATATATTTTGCTCCATAAGAAGCACCTGACCATAAGGCGCACTCCTGTTTTTGGCCTCCGTGCATCCCGTTTTTGGCCTCTGCATGCCCCATATTTGACCTCTGTGCATCGTGTTTTTGGCCTCCATGCACCCCATTTTTAGCCTCCATGTGTCCCATTTTAGGCCTCTACACGCCCTATTTTTGGCCTCCGTGTATCCTGTTTTTGGTCTCCACATGCCCCATTTTTAGTCTTCATGTGTCCCGTTCTCTGCATCCTTCCTAAAATGAAAATGGCTAAAGGGTGGGGGCCAGCAGGGATAGTGGGGCTTCAGCAACATTCATTCCATAAGATGCACAGAAATTTTGTCCCACTTTTTAGAGACAAAAATGTGCATTTTTTGGAGCAAAAAATACAGTATATTCTTTATCTGATTTAATTAGTAATTAAAATACATATGAATTGCACTATAATTTTTCCTCAAAGCAAATTTGAATAAGCTGATGATTCTAGCATCTGATTTGCTCTGGGTAGTCTGAAAGAACAGTCTTAAGCAGAGCTGACAAGGAGGATAGAATTACAGCCTTAACTCCCTTGTTTCCATAAGTCGATATTCATATTGAGTTATTAACTTTCCAAATTACTCTTTTCCTATGGAAGTTGAGGAGGACCCTTGGTTAACTGTTCACAGCTATTCTTTGGGACATGTTTGTGAATTTTCATTTCTTATGCAATGCACTTTGAAACAAGAACCTTCAATCCAAAAGAAATAGAGTATAACGTAGGGTGAAATGGATATCCACCTATTTAGGAGGAAACCTCACTGAATCCAGTGAAAGTTATGTTTGCGTTAGAGACACATGTGACTCAGTTATTAGATTATTTCCTTTTTTATGTGTGTCTTCAAGTCAGTGTTGACTTTCAGCAACTGCCAGGACAAGTCCCTGCAGTTTTTCTTGGCAAGATTTTGGAAGTTGGTATGCTATTGCCTATTTCTTAAGACTAAGGTGACCAACTTTTTTACAATGAAAAGGAGGACAAAACACGTTCTATTGTCCAAAATGCTAAGGTGACCAACTTTTTTACAATGAAAAGGAGGACAAATAAATTGGAAAAAATATATCGTAAATAAAAGAAATATTTTATTCATTGCAACAATAATACACTAAAATATGATATATGCATAATAAAAACATTTGCAACATTTTATATTGTAATTATGCTTACATGCCTGTTAATTATTATTTAAATGAGTACTTTTCCATTGAATTAATATTTTTTGTCAACGTATCATCTTCTAACAATATATTGGAAATATCTGAACAAGAAATATCCTTCATATTGAATTTTACAGCAAGTGCTGCAGCTAGAGTATCAACATTCAATCTCGATTTCTCACTTGTCGAAAAATCATTGGCAATTGAAAAAAACTCTTTCAACTGCTGCATTAGTTCCAGGGCAGCACAACGTAAATTGAACAAGTATAAATAAATGTTCACATGGAATATGTTCATTTTTGAAATGACTGAAAATATCCACCCATCTTTATCAATTTCAACATGTTGATTTTCCCATTGTATTAATTTTTCAGAATTTAAATATACATTCAGTCTTCTAATTTCTTCAAAGAGACAATTGTCGTCTCTTTTAATGTCTAGCATTTCTTTAGATAAAAATTCAACACAAGATTCAATATCTGTTCAATATACTTGCGATGAAGTAAAAAAAACACCATTAAAAACTGTTTAATAAAATACGTCACATAACGCGCAACAGATTAGCCTTCAAATATCAAAAAGGAGGACATGTAGGAGGACACTTTTCGAGGGAGGACAGAACTTACAAAAGAAGGACTGTCCTCCCTAAAGGAGGATGGTTGGTCACCTTATTAAGACTGGGAGAGAAGTGACTGGCCCTCCTCCTCCTCCCTATTTATCAGGAAATGGAAGATAGGGAAAGATTCAAACAACTCAATAAGCATGCAGATTTAATGCCATCTCTAAACAGCACCATGAAAAGGGATTTGACAGTATAGGTGACAGGGCAATGTCTTTTAGATTTGTATCTGCCAAATAATCTTAAGGTATAGATATGGGCTCCATTACATTTTAAACCTCTTCCTTGGGTTCGAGGGCAGGTAGGATAAAGTTTCCAAGGAAATACCATTGGGTCATTTGGTGGAAAGTGAGCATGTTAAATTCTGGTCCATAGGGAGAGATTTAACTATAAGTTCTCCACAAGTATAATGACATCAGAAGTATTTACTCAGCACAGTAAGTCTTTATTTAAGCCAAAACATACGTTTTGTTAAGTATGACAGGTTTGTACTCTAGTTAATATTTTCCTGGGAAAAAAACCCTAAACCCACTAGCTACTTGTGGATAAAACTGAAACGGTATTTCCATTTGCTGACCAGTCTGTTCATTGAAAGCTATTTCCTAAAGGATCATGTCACCAGCCGCAACTGGATATACTAGAAGAACTAAAGGTGGGAGGGAATCTCTCTTCTGCCAAATCCAAGGAAAACAACTAAACAGGTAATTATAATCTACTTGCGGAGGAAGAAAATGTAATACTGTAGAAGCATTTCTGTGTACTTTTGGTTGATTGTCCCTTTGGCTTACCAGTATACCTTTCCTGTATGTCTACCAAGAGTCTTTTTATTAATGTATGTTTCATACTAAAAAATATTTTTATGTTCATATCTTCACTTACATTCTGGTTATGTTCTAATCTATGCCAACATTCCCATTTTTCTGGTAATTCAGGGAACCTCTTGTGTTCTGCAACATGGCCGAATACTCGGAGAACATTTGCACCAACAATCTCTTTTCCTAATTTCAGATATTTCAGTCCCAGAAGCGTAAGTGATGACATTTTTTTAAAAAATAAGAAATTCAGGTTCAGTCACTCCTTGGCAGTACAAAATAATCTTTCCAAGAAAAAGTGTAAGATATTACATCTACACCTTGTAGAGAGCTACACTATCCCTTCAGGCTACAAAGTGAAGATTTTAGCCACTCAGACATTTTTATGGAAAACGAGAAAATAAAATAAAAAAGAGGAGGATCCAACAATTGTTACAAGCCTAACACCAATACTTGGAAAATGTTAAAGCAGCTAATAAAATAGAGTAGGCCTACTTGTAAACATCTTGAAGACAATATTCTGATTGCTAAAATTCAGAAATGCTTTATTTAAAAACAGGGACATGTGAGACAAATGCCATGTCTTTTGATAAAGTAACTATTTAGTGACAAGGGTGATTTATTTGCTTATTTTTTTAAAAAAGACCCACTGAAATCAGATGATTCTGAGTGGTGTTTAAAGGGGAAAAACCTCATAACTCAATTAGAAAATAATAATAGCACAACAATATTAAATTGTCTTAAACAAGTATAAAAACAATTCTATGGCACTATTTTCACTAATTAAAAAACTCTCCAGAAGAGCTCCATTTTAATTTGTTTTGCTTATAATGTACTTTGATTTTAGCAAAGTTCACGGTAAGTTTTCACCTGACACTCTTACTGACAAGCTGTGAGAATGTGATTTGGATGGCATCACATTAAGATGGATCCACAACAAGCTGGCAAACTGCCCTTAGAAAATCAGCATTAGCAAATGTGTGCTTAGTTGTAACAATTCCAAGTGAGGTTTCACAAGGATCTGTCTTTTATTTTATTCAACATTTATTGTATATTAATGAAACCTTAATGGTGAAACGTTACATAAAGCAATGTATAATAAAATGTATTAATGACCTGGAGATCCATTTGGAACCCCCCCCCCCCCAGTGGCAAAAGTGTCGACTGCGATCTCAGAGCATTGAGATCAAACGTCGTGCTGTCGCGACTTCGGCTCCGCCTCTATTGATTTCCTGACTCTTTACTCCTTTTTACTGTCTGGCTGTTGCCTGCTTACATGTCCTTGCTGATCAGAAGGTCAGAACAGAAGAATGAAAAGTAATAAGCCTAGTAACAGCTAGCTATTAGGTGACCACCTCCTAATCTTTTTTTTGCTATTCTTTGAAGGTCAAAACAATGGCAGTAGAGGAATATCTATATTAAAGTTGCCTCCCAGCAACTTGTACTGATGCTGATTCAAAATAAATAAACTTCTATGTATGCACAACCTATTATCAGAATCTTCGTGTTCTTTGCTGCAAGTAATATAAATAAAATTTATATTGAGCCTTTTGTCCACAAGTATTCAGGATGAAAGGTACAATTTTAGAATTAAAAGAGGTTGAAAAAGCATTTAGCTTACCAACCTGATGATTCATCTGAGAATCCAAACGAAAACATTCACGATAGATGGTTGCTCAGCTTCTATTTAACCATCCTTTAAAAAGGAATGACAGGTTGTCCTCGGACTACTACCATTCTTTTAATGACTGTTCGAAGTTACAGCAGCACTGAAAATGTGACTTATGACTGTTTTTTATAGTGACAGCATTTGTAGCATCCCCATGATCATATGATCAAAATTCAGATGCTTGGCAACTGGTTCATATTTATGACTTTTGCTGTCTCCCAAGGTCACATGATCACCTTTTGTGACCTTTTGACAAGCAAAGTCAATGGGGAAGCCAGGTTCACTTAACAAGCGGGTTACTAACTTATCAACTGCAGTGATTCACTTAACAACTGTTGCAAGATAAGTCGTAAAATCGGGCAAAACTCAGTTAACAGAGGTCTTGCTTAACAACAGAAATTTGGGGCTCAATTGTGGTTGTAAGTTGAGGACTACCTATAATTTAGTCTCTGCTGCTCTTATTGTTAGGATTTTTATCCCCTAACATATACCTGGAACATTCAACCACTTTCCTATAATTTAAATCCCATATTCTATGTCCTACTTCCAGAATAATACAAAACAGGTCTTGTCTTTATTTTATATAGGATATCCTTCAGTGTTTGAAAAGTGCTACTGCACCCTATTTTCTCTCCTCAAAGCTAAATATGCCCAGATCCTTCCATTCTACTCCTAGGATTTTAAGATGCCTTTCTCCAAATCTATTCCAGTTACTTTGAACACTGCTTTAAGTGTGGTGCTCAGAATTTAACACAAACCATCAAAGAAATCTGATTAACACAGAATGAAATCGAATAAGTATTTTCCAATAGAAGTATGCATCCTAAAATTGCATTTGCCATATTTTTTGCAACCATATCATACTTTCTGTCTCATATTCAGTTTTAATCAACTCAGTTGCTAAAATTAATTTTAATGAGTTTATCTCCAAGCTAAGTGTTCCATAATCTATATCTATGCATTTGATTTCAAGCCATCCTTAAAGAGTTATGTGCCAACTTATTGCCATGCTATCCAGCCCATAAATAGCCTGTAATCAAAATGCCACCAAAATTGTGCTGTATGAATTTTTAGATAAGTATTTATAAGACCAGGATATGAGATACAAAACCTTTTCAATATCGTGACTGTGAGAGGCAAGAAGTAATAGTCCATTTGCAAGTACTGGATGTGTCCTTTTACTTAAAATAAGTTCAAAGTAATGAAAATGTTTCTTCAAAATCTTCACAAGCCAATTTGCCATCTCTTCTCTTGCGCAATGATTATTTTAAAAACTTGTCTTGCCCATATTTGGGATTCCATTTTTAAACTTGAAAACATCCCCTTTAAAAGCATGTTGATTATTCTAGCAGAGGTTGTCTTGTGAAGCTGGCAACATCCGATACCTTCTTCTGGTTTTTGGTCAGTAGCAATTTAACAGCTTGCAAAAACCATGAAATGGTCTTTTATGGACTATATTCAGTTACCTCATGTCTCAGGTAGTTGAAGCATGCTCAGTTAATCTTGCTGCCTGTCTGCCGCTAAAGATTGAAGTGTATTGCCTCAAGCGTTACTCATGAGAGGCAGCCATATAGTACAAAGAATAGCTTCACTTGTCTGAAATATCTACTGGTTAGCCATGTTGGTAACAGCTTTCTTATTAGCTGTCTTGTCTGTAGAATAATTGGGTTATAACCAGTGGTGGGATTCAAATAATTTAACAACTGGTTCTCTGCCCTAATGATTTATTCCAACAACCAATTCACCAAACTGCTCAGAAAGTTAACAACCGGTTCTTCTGAAGTGGTGCAAACTGGCTCAATCCCACCATTGGGCAAAAAAGATGGTGAGAATGCAAAATTAATTCCAATTTTGTTGTATTTAAGTACAATGACAATAAAGATTATACTTATACTTATTAGTAGAGGCCATTCAGTCAGTTAGAGGCACAGCTGATTTTGATCCATTCCCCATTTCTTCAGACTTGAATTGTTCTGACAGATTAGATGAGGAGAAAGTGCTATTCCATTTAGTGAACCTGCATGCAGGGTAAGAAAATAGCTGGGTTGTATGATCTCATTGTCAAAGCACATAAGGTCCAGGTATTCTAACTATCCCAATTACACATTTACTCTTCCTACATTTTTGAAGAGACAATTTATGTAATGAAGCCTTCTGAATTTTATTGCATTATTGCTTTAAACCCTTTCTACACTTTGTGCATGCATACGTATTTTTGAATGAGTTTTCCCAGTAGACTCTAATTATGCTTATTTTAAAAGTTATCATATTACATCTAACCTTCTTATTTCTTCTTCCACTTCTGGAGTTTTCCTTGTATAGAGAGCTTGAAAAGAAATATATCAGAATCTACGAGCATGCTGTATGTGTTTGTGGTTTATTTAGCTTACCACATGAAAGTTTGCTTTTCTAGTACCTTCCATAATGTTCTCTTCCTGTGTAAATCATGTATCAAATTTTGTGAAGAAAACTACAAAGAACTTTAATTCAAGGTTCAACCATTCTGCTTCACATGTGTCAGGGACCAGATGGAAAACCTTCATTAGTAGGTCCTGCGTTAAAATCATAGACCAAAAGTGATTTTGGTAATATTTCAAAAAATTTCTTAAAAATTGTAAGGAAAGGCCAAGGAAAGTTTTAGAGACAAATCAATATGTTGCCCCTCTGTCAGTTTGAAGACAAACTGCTAATTCTGATCTTGTCTGAAAGAAACAAAGGGACTTGACTTGTTTCATCAAAGTTATCAAATTTCAAGCTTAAGCATATCTTATCATTTCACCGACTACTAAGTCTTGGGGTGTTAATTTAAATTAAACAACTTTTCAAAAGACTTATTGAAAAAAAAAAACAAATTTATGTGATTGTGACAATCAGGTCTGCTTTTTACTAATTTATTTAAAAAATAATCCTTGGAATTATAAAGTGAAGAAATCCAGCTTTGATGCAGAGATGGAATGGAGTGCCATCTATAAATATATCCCCACCTTAACATTAATCCTAATTCAATGTTTTTCAATTCTTCCACCAGAGCTTCTGAGCTTTTCATTTTCTCCCCTTGTTTACTGCTGAATTCAAATTTCCCAGACTATATTATTTCATAATGTATGGAAGCCTGACATGTTACATGTGTCCACATGTAGAATAAAAAAAAAACTATTGAAAGGATTCATTTTTACTGAAAAGGTACTGATTATACATTCTAATTCATACATATGAGGATTTATTTATTTATTTGATTTGATGATTTCTAGAATATCTCACAAATTTCTGGGAGGATCCTATTTCAGAGGTAGGCACTAGAACAGTCTAAATTAAACTGGGAATTAAACTGAATTTTGAATGTTCAATGCACAGGGTTACTTCTATATAATTATTTTGTATAGTGCCTAAAAACTCCAAGGCAGATGAATTCCTCAAAGAATAGCTTTGTTAGACATATCATATTGGCACAAATCTGGTGAAAACTGACTCTGAGAGAGCCACGGTTTTCACCTAATTAAAAGTAACAGTTTTTCTCTTAACCCCAAACAATCAGTCACATGGTCCAATCAAGGCACCGTCTGGTGGCCTGGTACCATTACTCCTCCCTCCGTAGAGGTGTGAGAAGTCCTTGGCTCCCAAGAAAAAGTATTTTCTTTTGACTACACAAGACCAGCTATCTCCAATCCCCACTCCCTAACCCTCAGCTGCAGTGTGGCAGCCCTGAAGCTCCAAGATGGCTTTGGTCAGGCCAGCTTCAGGGTGACAGACAGTTAAAATACGTTAAATCCTCTTTGATCCATGAAAAGTTATTGGTGTAATAAAGGAAGCTCAATGTTTAACATACTACATTTCTTCTAAAGTTGCACAGAGTTATTTTTTGCATATGTAGCAATTATTTTATTTTGGTCAATTCCTGATTGTTCTCTTTGTATCATTAAGATAGTATGTTTTGAGGGTATGTACATGTATGCGAGCGAAATATTGAAGGCCTGAACTTCTTTAAACTAATCTGCATACAGACATGAAAGTAGCTAATAACTGAACTATGCTTGGAATTCTTTTTAAAATATAACCAATTGGCTACTATTTGAAGCAATAGTTTACTGGCTATAATTTGTGGCATATTTGAAACAGATGGAGGCATCACCAAGTCTAGTTTATCCAAAGCCAAGAACAATTTTTCATCCAAAACTATAAATTTATGGCTACATAAACAAAATGAATGATTTAAGCTTAGCATCTGCATATTCTGCACAGATTAAAGGTACTCAAATCCAAAGAGAGGGGAACCAAAGACCAAAAAGGGGTGGGGGGAGGAAAGGAATAAAAACCCAGATGGTTATTGGAAACAGTCAGATACAAGTGCTTGTGTTATAAAATGATGAACAGCCATTGGTATATCTGGGGGGGGGGAGGAGTTTTGTACTGAACTTGTTCTATAAGCACACAGATAAATTTATACATACCAGATAAAATGTTCGATTATTTCAATAGTTTCTTTGAAAAATTAGTAAGATATTATGTCGCATGGAGTGTAATATGTACTCTGAATTCAGCAGTGTCTGATTCTCTGAACAGTTGGCCAAATGTCAGGCTTGGGTAAATATGCCCTTGTAATTCGTTTGAATTTGTATTTAGTGATGACAAACTTTATTTTCCGCCAAGGCTTTCAACTATATTTTAAATTTCTTTTAGAAAGAGCATGTACTTTGGGGTTCTTTAGATTCATTAGCGAAGTTGAAGCAGGGGGAAAGACATGTTAAGAAACATTTCTTATGTTAAGAAAACAGTCAAAGGAGAGATGGTAAATATTGCTATAGTTCTGAACTGTGATTCATTTTGGGACTGGATTTGTTTCTCCAATATCTTGCCTGTTTTTAAATACTCAGGGTCACTGCCGAGAAATATTCAAAGTTGCTGCAGATACAGTGATTTCTGGAATGCCTCATTTAGCAACTATTATGAACCATTTGCAAGAGAAGATTTTATAAATTCCATTAAGAGTGATTTGCCCTCTGGATCATTAAAACTGTTATTAACAACCTCCCTATGAAATCACTGTTGTCCCCAGTAGACTGTAGCCTTCATTCTAGATTTCACCATGACTAGAATACATGCTATCAGTTTTAGGGTTATATTCTAGCTCAAACAGGTGTGCATGGTGCATGCTTTTATCTGTTTCCCCACGTCCTGTGAGACCAGTTGCATTGAAAGAGAGCAGCTAGCACCAAACTACACAGCCACATATAAGGTTGGACTTATATCTAAGTTTCCTTAATTCTAGGTCAACATCTTGCCAGCTGTAGTCCATCAGCTTTCAGTTTTAAATACTTGGGGCTTCCAAACTTCCAGATCTTCAATTTTATGAGTTCTGAGATGTTTCCTTTCTGTTCATTTATTTATAGATATTTACAGGAATTATTACGCCACTAACTATTTTAGCCCTTCTATCTTTTATTACCACTTCTGTTTTATATAATATCTGGAGCACTCTGAGTATTGGTAAATAAATTGGTACAATATTCATATCATATACCTTAATCCAGAACAGTTTTTCAAGGAACAGTTAAACAAGGTGAAATATTTTGGACACATCATGCGAGGACCCAGTTTCCCTGAAAAGTTCTTAATTCTTGGAAAATTGGAGGAAAAGAGAAGAAGTGGATGATCAGCTGTCAGCCTTGCAAAACAATCCAGACAAGAAGCACACCCAGAAGTACTAGCTCCATTTTATTTCATTAGCAGAGTCATGTAAAATACATTTCTTCTCTGTCACTTTTACAGCCCAATAAACTAGGGAGGGTTGCTTCTGAGACCTATGCCATGCCCACATTCCTTCTGTACAGAGATGCTACTTGTCAGGTGGTTTCCCTGGCTGCAGCACTTCCTTCTATCTCCCAAGGTCATTCTCACATACCATTACACCACCAGCTGCACATCCCAACAGTGGATGTACTAGATTAGAGTGTTGAAAGACCCTGTTGGAGACAGGTAATCTTGAAGAAAATACCTCTATGTAGTCATTACAAGCAGACACTTACTGATGGCACATAATCAATCAATCAATCAATCAATCAATCACTGTGTCAGGCCTGTAGTTATATTCTTTTTAGGATCTTTGGCTTGCCACACTTTTTATTAATTTCCTATGATGTTTCATTAGTGTAGTAGTTGGGAGAGGGGAATAGGAAGGAGTAGGATTGTGGAATGTATTGTTATCATTCTTTTATAGAAGCCAAGGTCATCTTTTGTCTCTGCACCTCGACGCCTGACCAGAAGCCGGGGGGTGTAGATGCCAGCGTGGAAGATGATGATTGGAACATGTGATGGATTTGTGGGTGTGGGGATAAGATCATGAACTTTCAACTGGGTGGAACCCCAGGAAGCAAATCAGATTGGGATTTCATAGCACAATGCCAACATGTCTATCTTATTAAATTGGAACTTTAAGGAAGGTTTGTCTTTGATTCTAATTTAATTCTGCATGATATTTGGAATGCTGACACACTGATTGATTTAATGGAGATCAACTAATTTAAAATTAGCCTATTTTCTATGTCAATACTGGGTTTTCCGGCAAAGTTAGAAAAATAATTTATCAGTTAGTATCCAAAAAGAAACATATGAGGATATCACTTCCAGGTAGACTTATGGAATTTCTTGTTGAAATTTGAAAAAACCCAAACTGTCAAGCTAGCCTGTTGTTCAATTAAAAAAAAAAAACACCACACACAATTATCTCAACTCAGTACAAATAGACAAAGAAATAGTGAAAAGAATATTACATGTTATCATCCGAGGCACCGTAGGAATGGTAACCATAGTCATGAAATAAAGAGATGCTTCATTCTTGAGCAAAAGAATACAAATCTAAACAAAATACTAAAATGCAAAGCCAATAACGATACAAATTATCAAGACTATCGTTTCCCCATATATACGGCCATGTAAGTTGGATGAGCTGAATGAAAATGAATGTTTTTGAACTGTAAGAAACTGTTGAGGATATCTTGGATCTCAAAAGGAACAAACCATACAACAATAGATGAAGTAAAACCAGAGAACTCACTGGAAGCATTAAAAATGAGGGTGAAGCTTAAAGATTTTAAGCCTGTAAGGAGAAAGTAAGAGTTCTTGAAAAAGACCCTGATGATTAGAAAAAGTGAAGACAATTGAAAAAGAGGCTGGCAGGAGATCAGGCAGCTAAGTACAGGTCCAAATATCACAATTGAAAAAGTGGCTGGCAGAGGATGGCCAATATCACAAACATGCATTTACATAAACTCAGAGAAACAGCTACTGGCAGACTATATTGTCCATTGGGTCATCAAGAGTTGGAAGCAACTGAATGACTGAAGAATAACATCCAAAGTGCCTGCCCTTTAGAGAGAAAGCTGTCTTTCAACAAAACTAAGAAAGAAGTCACACATGAATAAGAAAACAGTAAATGAAAAAAGACATTTGCTCAATTATATAGAAGAGATTATTTAAAACAAAAACAAAACCCCAAACCCAAGGTCTAGTCTTTTACTTTCAAAAAACATAACTGCTGGTTTCTAACAAATACCAGGATTGGTTTGTTTGTATAATGTGGTTTGGAATTCTTTTGTACATGATATATTTGTCTATTTCTTTTGCTCCATAACATCACTTGTTGATGTGCTTTAGCAAATAAATATTTCCATACATATTTTATGCTTTTAACAGAGGTTGTTAGCAGAAATGCAGAAGCTGTAAAATTCTGTAATAGGAAATATAAAAATCACACCTGCCATTACGTACATTTGGCCAGGCAAATAATGTAATTCATTACTGTTTCAGTTGTGAAGAAATTATATATGTGTTGAACTCTCAATAGCAAAACACTGATCCATTTGTGGAACTGCTCCAGAGGTGGTATTCAGCCAGTTCTAACAGGTTCTAGAGAACCGGTAGCGGAAATTTTGAGTAGTTCAGAGAACCAGCAAATAGGCTGGCCCAGCCCCGGGGCCTCCCAGCCTCCGGTACCCCCAGTGGCTCCCAGCCTCTCAGCTGATCTTGCCCTGAATAGGAGAACAGAGAACAGAGCTGGGAAGCAGGTAAGTGGGGTGGGGAGGGAATGGGGATTTTGCAGTATCCCTCCCCTGCCATGCCCACAAAGCCACACCACTCCCACAAAGCCATGCCCACAGAACTCGTAGTAAAAAAAATTCAATCCCACCATGTAACTGCATGTTTTTGTAATTAATAAAGTATCATAACAAAGCTGGCTTAGGATATTGGTCAATGTAAAACATGAGACAATGTTTAGGGTAAAGATACTCTTGCATAAGAATTTGGCAAAGACTGAATTTGTTGTGAGTAGTGGAGTATTCTTTACTATTGTATACAGCTCACGAGTATAATTCTCTGAGGAAAACTGCAGATAACCAAGTTTTGACAAGACTTTTCTATTAAAAACTGGTGTAATTCATGCTTTTGTTCAATGTAACTATTTTTAGTTGCAATGTAACTCTCTAGAGTTTACATCTATAACATAATTAATTAAGTTAATTATTGTACCTTACCTTTGTAGATTACATGCAAAGTTGTCATTCCACTAGTGTTTTTGTAACTTCATCTTTACAAATAATATCTATTTACTTGTACACAATAAATCCAGACATGAAAATTTGCCCAGTTGGATGCTGTGTTTGATCAGGCAAGATGGCATTCATCAATCTGAAAAGTGGACCTTGAACCTGCAGGAATAATGCTAAGAAAATGATGGTGATTATTACAAGTAATATTTCACAATAGGTAGACCTCTTCCACAAATAACACTTGGTACTAGATAAAAATGAGAGTTAAATGTCCAGAGAATCCTGTTGGTACATAACTGGTATAAATCTAAGGAACCTAATTCCAAACTAATCCCTCCAAATCCCATAAAGCCCTTCTTTTCCTACTGACTTTTGGCTCATATGGCGGGTCATCCTTTTCCAGTAGATTTTTGGCATGGAAAACGAGTCTAGATTGCTTGCCTGCATGATTTTTAAATTATCTTGCAATTTAGTTTTTCTAAACCAGCCCGAATTGTATGAAGAGCTAGACTGGTATAGAAATAATACAATATAATTCACTATATAAGTAGCCAACTAATAATTAACTCTTAGCTAGCCTGGAAAGCATCAGTATCACATCTAATGTGAAATATTGAAGTACTTCATCTAGAATTCTCCAACAGTACATTCCTCTTAGAGAGCAAATCCATACAAAATAGAATCTACGGAGACAGAAAATTTCAATTCTGATCATTATTAAATAGTATCTTTGGAGGATGAACTTTTCAGTTCTGATTTTTAGTAAGACAAATGCATTTTGGTTTATAATGTAAAGAGTTTTATACAATTGTTATTGTAAAATAACTTTAAAAAAAACCCACTGTTTTCAAATGTTTCCATGGTTTGAGTGATTGATTATGTGCCGTCATGTTATTGTCTACTGTTAGGAATCATATATATCGGGGTGGACAATTATGCCCCTTTTAGGACCTGTGGACTTCAACTTATGGAATTCCTGAGCCAGCCATGCTCAGGAATTCTGGGAGTTGAAGACCACAGGTCCCAAAGTGGCCATAGTTACCCACCTACAATATAGATTGATTTTCTCCATGATGATTTGTCCCTAATTGCGTCCTTTAGGTCTCCCAATGGTGCACCCATAGCCTTTGTATCTAAGTCCATCCACCTTGCTACTGGTTGTCCTCTTTCCTTCCACCTTTCTTGGCATTAGAGTCTTTTCCAGAGAACTAAGTGTTCGCATATTGTGTTTCCATGAATATAATTTTATTTTGGCTGTACAATTTTTCTAAAAAAAAAAAAAACCCAACAACCACAGAAACCTTATTTTAAATGACTTTGTGAGATATTTTCTCTCTTAAATTAAAACAAGTTTTTTTTCCCAGGAAACATGTGTGCTTCCTTGTTTCTGGTATGTGAACTGGAGCAAGCATTATGTAAGCTAAAACTCTGGACCTAAATATGTTTCAATTCCTCAAGTTATTAAGACTGTCAAATAAAAGATGTTGAATATTCCCAGAAACTGACACTGTAGCTAAAAAAACCCCACCTCGTGTCACTACATGTGCCGGATTTCCACATTTTAGTCTCAATACAGAACATACCGTTATTCAGTTCACTTTTCTGCTTTGTCGTAAGCCATACCTATGGCAGACATGAAGACACTTCTGGATTAATAATCTACATGATGGTTTGCCCTTTCTTTTAGTTCAGAAATTTACAAGCTGTTTTATTCATTATGTGAAACTTGACAGAATAGGGAATAGAAGCTGGTGAACCTGACATCAATATGTTCACAAACTCATTCTTCTTTTTGTAAATGAAAAGGATTTGGTCCATTTGGGAATCTGAAAGTACAGTGGCCTTGAATATGCATGGAATTCTTTATGCCCTTGGGAGATGATCCACACAGAGAGAGTTCTTGACTTACGACCACAATTGACTCCAAAATTTCCATGGCTAAACAAGATAGTTGATAAGTGGGTTTTGTCCCCTTTTACAACTTTTCATGCCACAGTTGCTAAGTGAATCACTGTAGTTGTTAAATTGTTAAGAGAATCTGGTTTACCCATTGATTTTCCTTGACGGAAGATCACAAAAGGTGATCACGTGACCTTGGGATTCTGCCTCTGTCACAAATACATGCCAGTTGCCAAGAGTCTGAGTTTTGATCACATAACTATAGGTATGTTGCAATGGCCCTAAGAGTGAAAAATGATCATGACACTTTTTTGAGTGCTGTTGTAACTTTGAACTGTCACTAAAGGAATGGTTGTAAGTTAAGCACTACTTGTATTCCTGGCTATTATTTCAGCATCTGTACTTCTTTTATTCAAGTCTTTGCAGACAATTCTACCAAGTTTAATAGTGTCCTAGAGTCATGAGCTAATTATCCCCATAAGCCAATTATAAGAGGATGAATAATTTCAGTTTTAAATATCCCTTGTACCAGCTTACCGTGGAACAATTTGATAGGCATTACAGCTCCTAATAATACAACTGGAAGCAAAGAAGAGTCACTGTGCAGAAAAAAAATGTATGTACCCTGGCTCAGTGTCAGTTTCTAAACCCTTGCTGCTTCTGGTGGAAACCAAGAGTTATTGAAAAGGATATCATACCTATCATGTGACAAAACAGCAGAGGTAAATGCATTATTCAAGAACTGCCAATAGACTAATTCCATTCATTTTATCTAAGCCATTTGGCCTCCACTTCTGCCTTCCAAAGCAATGCAAACTGAATATTCTGGGTATCTGAACTTTTTTTTTCAGTTCCAGAAGCCTCCTTTTTTCCACTAAATATCCAGAAGCCACTAAAAATTACATTTCACCCGCCATCTGGTTTTGACACGTGTCCCAGCCAGTAATGTTTTCCTCATTGTCACAGGCACATGTCTCTGTGGTGACTTAGTGAGGAGGCCAACCAAGTAAATACTTTTTGTAAACTTATAACATGTTATTTGAGGTTTGAACTACATGTGCTATGTAATCTTTACGAAATAATATTTTTTCTTCCTTTGTAAAATGTATTCTCAACTATTTTTACTCTCCAGTCTAAGAAGTGACAAATAAAACAAGACATTTAGAGAAAAGTATAAGTCTCTCTGTTTGGCTTAATGTGGAAAGATGTGACTTACATCACTGGATATCATCTTCTGAATCCATTTCAGTTATGTTCCCTTTAGCTAGAGCAGGGGTGTCAAACTCACGGCATCACAGCAGCGTCATGTGACGTATCGGGACTTTTTCCCTCTTCACTAAACCGAGTGGGGGCATGGCCAGCACATGACTTCGGCCCACAGGCTGCAAGTTTGACAGCCCAGAGCAAGAGGTCCTTCTAATTAGCATTTTAAACTTCAATTTAATATTTGTATAAGAAATTCAACATGAGTAAAGATGAGGATCTCTGGTACTAGCATTGGATTCTGACCTTTCGTCTTTCAAAAATTATTTAACATTACAGTGGTAACAATCACAATAGAGGTTATGGAAACAGTTTGGAAGCTTCACAGCTAAAGTGCCTCTGCAATAGTATTTAGCTGTGAAAAAGCACCTTCAAAATGTAGTTGCAACCTGCGATGATTGTGGCATGCTTTTTTTCTTGTCTGAGTATAGCAGTGGTGGGTTTCTGCTGGATCGCACCGGATCGCGCGATCCGGTTGGCCAATGAACCCGGAAGTAAGTTTCCTGCCCCGCCCCTTTCACGGGACGGCACTTACCTGCGCTCCACCAGCTCGGGCGTGACCGGAGAAGTTTCTCTTCTCAGAAATGTCTTCAGTGGAGCGGTTGGAGCCTGCGTCCCTTTCAGGAACTCCACTGAAGAAGCTTCTCCGGTCGCACCCAAGCTGGTTCACGCTGCAGAGAGGAAATGCCAGCCTTCGGGTTGCAAACCCCACCTGCCTCCCCTTCGCGCCTCTTGCAGCTGCCAGCTGCTCAGGAAAGGCGGGAGGCTTCAGCTGGCCAACTTGTGTAAGACAAGACAGGCAAGCTGGTGGGCACATGACTATGACCAGGACAACGTAGAAGGTGCAGAATCAGCTCTGTCTGAAGGCGAGAAGGCTCGGAGCTACCACCACCCCTGCTTGCCCACCAGCCGAAGCCTCCCGGGAGGTTTTGGCTGACGGGTGCGCGGGGGGAGGTCCAAGCTTTTTGCCTTCAGGCAGAGCTGATTCCGCGCCTTCTACGTTTTCTTCGGCAGAGTCACGCGTCCACCCGCCTGCCTGTCTTATCTTACACAAGTTGGCTGAAGCGGCTTCTCTCTCCTCCTCCTACCAGCCCTGCAGAGCAGCGCGCAGAGTCCGTCTCTCTCCTCCTCCTACCAGCCGAAGGAAAAGCCCCGGGGAGACGAGCTCTGCGCGCTGCTCTGCCGGGCTGCAGCGCATGAAGTCTGTCTCTCTCCTCCTCCTACCAGCCGAAGGAAAAGCCCCGGGGAGACGGGCTCTGCGCGCTGCTCTGCCGGGCTGCAGCGCGTGGAGCTGTCTCCCCGGGGCTTTTCCTTCGGCTGCAGGAGGAGGAGAGAGAAGCCACTTCGGCGTTCGGCTGCAGCACAGCGGAGGATCGGCTGCGACAGCCTTGCAGAGCAGTAATAATAATAATAATAATAATAATAAGTTTGAATTTATTAGCCGCTCCCTTTCCAAGTAGGACTCGGGGCGGCGTACAATGGGGCATATAAAACACAGAAAATATATAAAAACACATAGGCGTACATACAGAACATACATACAGATACACAAACACGGACTCGAACTCGGAGGAGGTAAACAATTTACATCATATAGACAGTTAAAAAACCCGCATTAAGATACCCCAATTATAAAAACCCCATATAGAATTAAAATTTAACGTTTAAAATACAATTTAAAACCAGTTAGGAGGAATAAGAATAATTACGATTGAGCCAGGCCAGATAATTGAAAGAGGTGGGTCTTCAGCTGTACACGGAAGGAGCGGAGATCGGAAATAATCCTGATGTCACGGGGGAGGTCATTCCACAGGGCTGGGCCCACCACAGAGAAGGCTCTGCTCCTGGGTGTCGCCCCCCGGCACTGTTTGGCGGACGGCACCCGGAGAAGTCCCTCTCTGTGTGAGCGAATTGGTCGTAGGGATGTGTGAGGCAGGATGCGATCCTGCATATAACTAGGCCCTGTGCCATGGAGCGCTTTAAAGATCATAATCAAAACCTTGAAACGCACTCGGTAGACCACAGGAAGCCAGTGCAGCTCGCGCAGGAGAGGTGTTACAGGGGAGTATCTAGTCCTCCCCATAATCACCCGCGCGGCCGCGTTCTGGACCAACTGTAGTCTCCGAGTGCATCTCAAGGGAAGCCCCATGTAGAGAGCATTGCAGTAATCCAGGCGAGACGTCACTAGCGCATGGGTGACTGTGCGTAGGGCATCCCGGTCCAATAAGGGGCGCAATTGGCGCATCAGGCGAACCTGATGGAACGCCCCCCTTGCCACGGCTGTTACATGGTTATCCATGGACAGCCGGGCATCCAGGAGGACGCCCAAATTGCGCACCTGTTCCATGGGGGCTAGTTGGACGCCCCCGATGGCCAGAGATGGAAGCACCTGGTTGAACCGGGAGGCCGGAAGCCACAGCCACTCCGTCTTGGAAGGGTTGAGTTTTAGTCGGTTGCCATCCATCCAGACCCGTACGGCCTCCAGACACCGGGACATCATTTCGACGGCCTCATTGGGGTGGTTCGGAGTGGAAATGTATAGCTGAGTATCATCAGCATACAGATGATATCCCACTCCAAAACCACGGATGATCTCGCCCAGCGGTTTCATATATGTGTTGAACAGGAGAGGCGAGAGCACCGATCCCTGTGGCACTCCACATGTGAGTGGCCTCCGGGTCGAACTCTGCTCCCCTGTCAACACACGTTGCGTCCGACCAGAGAGGTAGGAGCCAAACCACCGTAAAACGGTGCCTCTGACTCCCAGCCCCTCTAGCCGGTGCAACAGGATACCATGGTCGATGGTATCGAACGCCGCCGAGAGATCTAATAGGACCAGGATAGAGGAACAACCCCTATCTCTGGCCCTCCAGAGATCATCAACCAATGCGACCAAGGCCGTCTCCGTGCTGTGACCGGGTCGGAAGCCGGACTGGCGCGGGTCTAGATAATCATTTTCCTCCAGGTGACGTGGGAACTGCTGTGCTACCACACTCTCTACAACCTTCGCTAAAAAAGGAAGGTTGGAGACTGGACGATAATTGACTAGGTCCGTTGGGTCCAGGGAAGGCTTCTTGAGCAGGGGCCTCACCACCGCCTCTTTCAAGGCGGCCGGTAGAGACCCCTCACCCAGCGAGGCGTTCACCAGGCCCAGGAGCCAGTCACGCGTGACCTCCCAGGATGCCAGTACAAGCCAGGAGGGACATGGGTCCAATAAACATGTGGTGGGTCGCAGACGTCCACGCAACCTGTCCAAATCCTCGATGGCAACCGAGTCAAACTCCTCCCAAAGCGGTCCCTCAAGACTCGCAACGGGCGTCTCTACTGAACCACTGAAAGGGGTCCATCCCATCCGGATTTGAGCGACTTTGTCCTGTAGATAATTCCCAAACTCCTCTGCTCTACCCTGTAAAGGGGCTTCCCGTGGTCTCTCAAACAAGAGGGAACGGGTCACCCGAAACAGGGCGGCAGGGCGGTTATCTGCAGACGCAATAAGAGCAGCGCAATGTTGACGTTTGGCCGCTCTTAGTGCCACAAGGTACGTCTTCAAATATGCTCGTGCCTGTGCTCGGTCAAATTCGGAACGGGAGGATCTCCAACGACTCTCTAGGCGTCTCTTGTGGCGTTTCATCACCCTTAGCTCCTCGGTAAACCAAGGTGCCAGGGTGGTTCTTCGCCGCAGGAGAGGCCGCAAAGGCGCCACCCGGTCTAGGGCCCCGGTAGCCGCACTATTCCATGTGACTACCAGGTCCTCTACTCGGGGGCGGGTCAGGTCCACAGGAGGTGGCCCAAGTTCCGTCTGGAACCTATCCGGTTCCATCAGTGCACAGAGTCCGTCTCTCTCCTCCTCCTACCAGCCGAAGGAAAAGCCCCGGGGAGACGGGCTCTGCGCGCTGCTCTGCCGGGCTGCAGCGCATGGAGCTGTCTCCCCGGGGCTTTTCCTTCGGCTGCAGGAGGAGGAGAGAGAAGCCACTTCGGCCACTCTCTTCCAGATGCCCAGCTGGGACCGAAAAGGTGCCCTTTTGACCAAGAAGGGATCAGCTGTGAATGTGGAACTGCGGGGTCTTTTCAAGTGCGTAAGCTGAGCAGAAGGAACATCCGTTCCTCAAACCCAGCGCTACTCCCACCTCCCCATTGTCCGAGTTGCAGCAAGTGAAGTGCCACGGGCGGCAGGCAAAACAAGGCTTATTTGCCAGCCTCCCAGCTGGCAAAACAGAAATTTTCGCCAACTGGAAGGTGTGTGTGTGTGAGAGGGGGGGGAGAGTGAGAAAGAAAGAGTAAGAGAGAAAGGAAGGAAGGGAGAGAGAGAGAAAGAGAGAGAGAGAGAAAGAGAGAAAGAAAGAGAAAGAAGGAAAGAGAAAGAAAGAACGTTGGAGAGAGAGACACAAGAAGGATGGAGGGAAGGGAGAGAGGAGGGAGGAAATAAGTGGGGGAGAGAGACAAGAAAGAAAGAAAGAAAGAAGGAAGACAGAGGAAGAGAAAGGAAAGAAAGAAAGAGGGAAAGAGAGGCACAAGAAGGAATGAAGAAAGAAAGTAAGTGGGGGAGAGAGACACAAGAAAGAAAGAAGAAGGAAGAAAGAAAGGAAGAGGGAGAGAGACACACAAGAAAGGAAGGAAGGAAAGAAAGGAAGGAAGGAAGGAAAGAAAGAGGGAGAGAGAGACACAAGAAAGAAAGGAAGAAGGAAGGAAGAAAGAAAAAGAAAGAAAGAAAAAGGAAGAGAACTTATGATCACAATTGAGCCCAAAATTTTGGTTCCTAAGCAAGAGCATTGTTAAATGAGTTTCACCACATTTACAAGTTGGTCACTCCCACCCGGTCACATGACTGCTAAGCCACGCCCACAAAATAGGCCACACCTACGGAATAGGTTCCAAAAAAATTTGAAACCCACCACTGGAGTATAGGCACATATTTGTGGCACATAGTCTTGCAACAATGCTTGTGGAAAAAAAGGTGGATATTAGAGTAGCAAATGGATGAGAAGATGAAGATTTATCAGAGGAAATAAAGGAGGAACTACAGCAGGACTTGATAGGGACTGCAACTTTATTGTGAGGTACTGAAACAAAAGTGTGCCAGTTGGATCCATTCTCCCATTAAATGTGCAGCCTGTCAGTAATTCAGATCAAAGGACAATTTGCAAGACTTACCAAATTCATTGGAAGTTTCCCTATTCTGTTAATATGTATCAAATATGTATTATATTTCAAGGAGTAGCTATCACTGTGTAGTTATGGATTATGAAGATCTAAGAAGGAAGCTCAAACATCTGGATTTCAGGTGACATTCACATTCACACTTCCAGTTGATAGAAGAGGACTGGACAAGTATGTGTATTTCTGCAATGCCACAACTGGAAACAGATGTAATAGAGCTAGAAAAAAAATCAGAGAAGGGCAATGTCTATGGAAATTCTCAGCCATCCGGGTCAGAGATTTTCCAAAGGTGCTTTTTCAAAAGGCAATTGGACTGTTTTTTTTTCCCTTGAAGAAGAGGAAGAAAACATTTTGTTCCTCATCCAAGAAGCTTCATCAGTTCTGGGAGGATGATGGAGCGATGGAAGGATTAGTTCTGACAGGATGGCGGGTGGTCATATTTATTTATTTGCAGTCATCTGGTCATTACCACGCTCTTTGAGAGTTCTTGCTCCAAATGGGAGTGGAATCTTCTTGGAACTGCTAAAAGGACTGCACTGTAGACAAGAGATAGATGTTGAAGTGCAATCAAAATTATCAGGGAGCTCAAACACTTTCCCTATAAGAAAAGATTAAAATGTCCAAAACTTCTTTGTTAGAAAAATGGTAACTGGAGGAGAAAGCATGACTGAAATTATATATAAGTCATGCATTACTTGGAGGAAATACACAGGGAAATGTTTTCTTCTTTCTCTTAAAATAGCAGGACCATGAGTCAACCAATGGATTTGATGGGAAATTCAGACAAAAGAAAGCACTTTCTTTCCACATTATGTGGATTTACGTTTGCTTCAGCATTCCTGTGAGATTCTTTTTTTGTTTTCACTTTATTGTTACTTTTCCCCCCCAGAAAAAAAAAGTTACTTAAAAACAAATACAATAGGAAAAGACAAAAATATGTGTCCCAGTATAATCCAGGAGATGGCATCAAAACACAATCTAAATAAAAGATAATTAAAATGATCTGCATATTTAAGGCTGCATGTTTTAACTCATATTTTCTGCATATAATTGTTTAATAATTTGGTAAGAACCCAGTGACCGCCAGTTATACAGGGTAAAAAAAAGTGTATAGATATTGCAGCAGAAATTTAGTAAATGAATGGAGGATGTCAGTGACTTCCTAGATAAAGTTATGGGTTGTGTAGTATTATGCTGATGAATAAGTAGTTGTTTTCTACATTGCCATGGATGTAGTTTTACTGAATATCAGTTATGGGGATATTTCCTTTACCACAAATATATGTATACTAGATAATTTGTGCCATCATTGAGTATTTCCTTACCTAAACAGAGAAACAGAATGACCATGGGAATAAACAGTGGGAGTGGTAGCAATTTCCTTTTACCAACTTCCTCATTAAATTGTGAGAAGCTGGCAGGGAGCATCAGAAATCACCCCCTTCCTTTCCTTTCCCTTCCTTTCCTTCTCTGTAGGTAGACATTACTGAATTAGTATGTCCCATTTACACCAACCTACTTTTAAAAGAGTCAGAGAAACTAGAACAGGAGTTTTTGGTGCTCTCTGAGTTTCATTGCTTGCTCAGACTTCCAACTGAGTGCACTGATGATGTTACCTAGTTGTATAATGTAACATCTGCAAGCAAACAACCAAGCTCAGAGAATACCAAAGACTTCACAGTTGAACCCTGAGTTACATATTAACATTAAATGTTGACTTACAACATTTTGTTAAGTGACTGTTTGCAGTTACAATGGCACTGTAAAAAGTGCCTTATGACCATTTTTCACACTTACAACCGTAGCAGTAGCCCTATGGTCAAATGATCAAAATTCAGATGCTTGGCAATTGACTCACATTTATGACCGTTGCAGTGTCCCAGGGGTTCTGTGATTCTCTTTTGCAATCTTCTGACAAGCAAAGTCAATGGGGTAACCAGATTCACTTAACAACCGTGTTACTAACTTAACAATGGCAGTGATTCACTTAACAACTGTGTCAAGAAAGGCCGTAAACTGAGGCAAAATTAACTTAACAACTGACTTGCTTGGCAACAGAAATTTTGGACTCAATTGTGGTTGTAAGTTGAGGACTACTGAATTATCCTCTATTGAAATTGGAACAGATGGAATAAAAGAATTATTTCAGCCCTGGACACTAATATTATCCAGGAGAGGCTGAGAGAACTGGATATGTTTAGTCTGAGAAGATATTACTAAGGGTGATGTGCTTTCGAATACATAAAAGAACATAACAGGAAAGAAAGTTTGCTATTATTGCAGTGTTAGTCACAGAATACCAACTTAACTCATAGTTTTCTTTTTAATTAATTAAATGCAAGCAAGAAATATAATGTAAACATTATACAATAAGTAACAAAAGATAAAAAAGAAACACACATACCTACATCAATAAAGAGAAACCAGGATTCATTACAATCATCCATAGTTCATGTATATTAATCGTTTCTCCAGACTATTGAATACTTGGAGCCCAATGTTTGTCTTTCCAATGCTGAACATTAAGTCTTTTGGCTATAAGTAAGGTACAGGAAATCCATCTTCGTTGACTAGATGCCAACTTCCATGTGATAAACTTCAAAAGAATATAAACATCTGAAAATATTAAATCTCAAAATTGAATTAATGCATGATAAAAGCTTCTTTCACAAATGGAACAATATAACTTGGAAGACTAAAACTCTGGTCCCTGTGACCGACTCAGATTGGATTGTGTAACATTATCTTGAGACACAGATATTTGCCCTTGTTCAGGTCCTGGTGATCAGTAGTTTGCAGGAAGGGATTTATATAGGTAGTTCTCAATGTACGACCACAACTGAGCCCAAAATCTATGTAGTTAACTGAGAAATTTGTTAAGTGAGTTTTATTCTATTTTATGACTTTTCTTGCTATATTTGTTAAGTGAATCACTGAAGCTGTTAAATTAATAACGTGGTTGTTAAGCGAATCTGACTTCCCCATTGACTTTGCTTGTCAAAATATTGCAAAACAGAATCACATGATCCTGGGACACTGTAACCATCAGAAATATAAACCATGACCATTGGGATAGTGCAATGGTCATAAGTGTGAAAAATGATCATAAGTCACTTTTACAGTACCATTGTAACTTCAAATGGTCACTAAGCAAACTGTTGTAAATTGAGGACTACCTGTAGAGACTGTTAGAATGGTATATATGGTTCACCTTCCTTTAAGTTCTCAGAGCAAAAAGAAATGTATGTTTCATTATATCATGCCCCCATGTACAGGATGTTGGGGAATCATTAGCCCCTAAAGATAATGCACCATACAGTATGTAGTCATTTAAATATAAAAGTCAATGAGTTCAGTTCTTGATAGACGGGTTGAACACCATGGAATAACATCTGGCTACCCATATCTTAGAAGTCCCAATAATAATAAAGGATAAAGCTAACGTGATACCTCTTTCTAGAATTTCCAGTAAGAATTGAACTACCTTTTCCAAATCACACTGTAACTGGGAATGAACTAGAATGGTCTATCCCAGATCATTTATTCTTTGAAACAAGCTGTCTTAGTTCTTATATCTCTTAAGGTTCATTTTGGGTGTTCTATAAGAGTGTCGATCAAAGATAATGAATGCCTTGGGAGAAGCTATTTTAATTTTCAGCCAAATATTGCTATGGAAGGTAGATCTGGTTTCAACACCAGAAGAAGATTGTAATAACCATAGCATCATAGTAAGTTTAGAAAAGTGGTATTGATAGTAGGGGTTGTTCAGATAAAATGTATTGCTTTGGTCAACACTGACTTAAAGCTTCTTTTGCAAGCTCTTCAAATGATATACTCACAAAAGTATTTCTTTTGGTATAGACTTTTTCCCCCTTATTCAGTACAGAGAAGATAAACAGTATCAGCTGCTATAACGCACAATAGAAGTCACAATAGAAGCTATGCTATTGTACTATTGCCCAGTGGTGAAATTAATTTTTTTTTACTACTGGTTCTGTGGGCGTGGCTTGGTGGACGTGGCATTGGAAGGATACTGCAAAATCCCCATTCCTTTCCCACTCCTGGGGGAAGGATTTTGCAAAATCTCAATTTCCACCCCACTCTGGGGCCAGCCAAAGGTGGTATTTACCCATTCTCCTGACTACTCCAAATTTCCGCTACTGGTTCTTCAGAATCTGTCAGAACCTGCTGAATTTCACCACTGCTATTGCCTGTTTACACTGTATATGTGCTTGATTTTTTTTAAACTAAATGTCAGATTACTGTACAAAATAAATAAGAGATCTCAAACTACAGGATAAAGATAGTTTGCGGGTAAGGATACTTCATACCCCATCTGACACATGTGAGCACAAATGCTCATACAAAACATTGAAAGTTTCTAATGACATCATAGGAAGCCACAAGAGAAACAAAAATGTGAGATATTTCTATGTTCATAAGACTGTCATGTAATTATAGCCTTTCACAAGTTTTCCTGCCCTAGTTTTATAATTCAGGGATATAGTTAGTAATTTTAGTGAGGAAATGTTTTTAGACGACCAACGCCTGTGGGAACTTTATCAACTGTTATTCTCCCTGCAAGACACGTTCCCAGACCAAACCAAAGCTACTAACTTCATTCATTTCCTGTGAGAGTTGAAAAGTGTCTCCTAGTGTTGGTACCTACCACCAAAACCTTCACATTATTGTCATACTGCCATCAAAGCAGCAAGCCGCATATCTTCTATGTAGTTTATTGTACTGTAATAAGCAGTACAAGAATTTTGAGGAATAGGAGGAAGAACTAGCAACTAAGGCAATGGCCAGATAAAATAAATTTGAGTCCAAGGCAGAAATGTAATTTGAGAAATTACATTTTACCATTCCAAGTTTGCAAGATTCTGTTACTGTATTCTAAGGTGACCAACCATCCTCCTTTAGGGAGGACAGTCCTTCTTTTGTAAGTTCTGTCCTCCCTCGAAAAGTGTCCTCCTACATGTCCTCCTTTTCGATATTTGAAGACGCGTTATGTGACGTATTTGTATTTGACATGACAATTCGTCAAGACTCGGTATAGTGCGGTATAAGACACGATTATGAGACGCATGCGCTCCGCACGGGAGACCTTGAGAGAGAGTGCCGCGTGCAAGTGGCTTTGTTTACTTCTTACCGAAACAAAACACGACACATACACACACAGTAGACTCACAGCACATCGGCAGTTGAATGACTAACAGTAATTATTTCTTTCTCAGTGAATATTCAATTATACAGAGGTAAGTACAATTCACGTTTTATTAAACGTTTTTAATGGTGTTTTTTTTACTTCATCGCAAGTATATTGAACAGATATTGAATCTTGTGTTGAATTTTTATCTAAAGAAATGCTAGACATTAAAATAGATGACAATTGTCTCTTTGAAGAAATTAGAAGACTGAATGTATATTTAAATTCTGAAAAATTAATACAATGGGAAAATCAACATGTTGAAATTGATAAAAGATGGGTGGATATTTTCAGCCATTTCAAAAATGAACATATTCCATGTGAACATTTATTTATACTTGTTCAATTTACGTTCTGCTGCCCTGGAACTAATGCAGCAGTTGAAAGAGTTTTTTTCAATTGCCAATGATTTTTTGACAAGTGAGAAATCGAGATTGAATGTTGATACTCTAGCTGCAGCACTTGCTGTAAAATTCAATATGAAGGATATTTCTTGTTCAGATATTTCCAATATATTGTTAGAAGATGATACATTGACAAAAAATATTAATTCAATGGAAAAGTACTCATTTAAATAATAATTAACAGGCATGTAAGCATAATTACAATATAAAATGTTGCAAATGTTTTTATTATGCATATATCATATTTTAGTGTATTATTGTTGCAATGAATAAAATATTTCTTTTATTTACGATATATTTTTTCCAATTTATTTGTCCTCCTTTTCATTGTAAAAAAGTTGGTCACCTTATGTATTCTTACACTGTAATCTTAAATTAAAATCTTATATTAAAAGGTATATTAACATTAAAAATGAGAAAGATTAATCAGTGGAAAAGCTTGCTTCATGGAACTATGGCTTGCCCTCCACTACCTAGGGCTCTGAACAGCCTGTGCTGTCATTCGGGGATCCTTCATTCCCTGAGAAGGACACCGAAGCTCCTCTGGGGGATAAGGGTTTGGCGTTGTCCCTGGTCTGGCCTTCCTCTGCTGGAGACTATGGATCCCCCCAGCCCTGCCTGGGTCATCACAGGTACCCCCGACACAAGTAATGTCGAGTGGGCCATTACCTCCTAGCCACTCTCCCCGCTCGCTCGAGGTCAAACACAACCCTGATGCGGTCTTCAATGAAATTGAGTTTGATACCCCTGGATTAGAGTGATATACAGAACACAAGCAAAAGATCATAACAAGGGAAAGGGGGATGGCAATGATGAAGAACTAGACCAAGTTCAACCCGAGTACCATATCATGCTACTGGTGTTTTTGCTTTCATCGTAGGCTGAATAAGTTCTCCTGTATTTACTTTTCTTTATGTACTCTAATCTTGGGAGGTACAACATAATCCAAAAAGATTCAAGATTCTTCTGAAAAGACCAACCAGCTGGGCAGTGTTGCATTAGAAATTGTGATCACCAGGCACAGTCAACAACCCCTTTGTATGTCTTTGTAAAGAATACATGCTTTCTTTGTAAAATGTACATCATCTATTTTACATTTCACAGATTTAATTCTATATTCAATCATTGAGACTAATTTATGGTTAGTTGGTTAACCAACCCCCCAATCTAAGTTCCAAGATTTTGTTGGTTCAATATAATTATTGCTTCCATTTTTCATTCTTGACTATGGTAATCTAAAAATGCATTGTTTGACATAGTTGGCTTGTTGAACCATTGGAAAAAAATCACTTCCAGGAGTACGAATAATTAAAAAGTTATCCTTTTTGTGCAGATCGTTATTCTGATTTAAAATGTTGGCAAAGGTCAAAATAGCTACAACATTTTTGCTCATTCTTACCACAGTATTGCAATAGTAGATTGTCATGATTTATTATAAGCGTCCAAGATATACAGACCAAGTGGTGGTATGGTAACAACTTTTTGTTTTGCAAACATGAAACTAATATTTATATTTTGCACCGTATCATTGGAATTGAGTGGCAAAATAAATATTTTCTGAATGAAAGGGCAAAGAGGCACCAAAGGACAAAAATATAGTTAGTTAGTTACTTATTTGTCTTGTTAGTTAATTTATAGAGCTGACCACCCAAAATGAATCAGGGTGCTGCAGAGGCAAAATCAAAAAGAACAAAAATAAAATATAATGAAATGCTACAGTTCTGCCAAGGCAATCCAATCAATGACATTGGATCCCACTGTCACAAGATCACAAATCTTTCTCACCCGGTGCCTGGGGGGAAAACCAAATAGTTCAGGCATTACAATAGGCAAGAAGGGTCAAGTTTTTCATATCTCAAGGGAGATGTGAATCCATAAGGCAAGTGCAGCAACAGAGACTTTCATGCGTAAAGATAACTTGGTTTAACTGATCAGAGACAGTTCCACAAATTACTCAGCCTTGGGTAAATCCAAAATGGATTTTTGCAAAGGTCCTGTAAACCGAGCAGAATTTGTGAATCAATGTGAATCAATCTCCAGATTTTGTTCCAGGGGAAATACAGTCTCATTTAAAACGAGAGGTAGAAAATCTCCAGTTTATAGCAACTTGCTTTTACTAGGGATGAGCCTAGTAAATTACTCCTCCACATCCACATCCGCACAGCCTCCAAACACTCCAAATGTGCATTGAAATATCATCATGCAAATTATATACTTGTCCGTCATGCTATGTACAAATATGCATGAAGTGGAACATGCACTCTGACATTACAAAGCGTATTTTGTCACGTTAGCACTACTGTGATTAAGAATGGGTGATTTCGATGCTAATAGATACTTTAATACATAGACACAGACCTATAATAAAACAGCCTTTAATTTGTTAGAACAAATAATGTATAATGCCTAGCCTAGAAACTTCATGCAGTGGTTGGGCACTTCAAATTAAAAAATATATATTGGCTATAAACACGTAACAACTTATTTGTCAAAGACACTGCATAAATAGACTAGGCAACAAACAAACAAGTAAATAGGACATGGTCTGGAGGCATAAGCATTGTTGAAGTTAAACAGATAACTTTCTATATTTGAATAAGGCAGAAAGACAGCTGTAGAATCCTAAGTTGTTGTTGTTGTTGTTGTTGGTTGTGAAGTTGTGTCTGACCCATCGCAACCCCATGGACAATGTTTCTCCATGCCTTCCTGTCCTCTACCATCCTCTGGAGTCCATTTAAGCTCATGCCTACTGCTTCAGTGACTCCATCCGGCCACCTCATTCTCTGTCGTCCCCTTCTTCTTTTGCCCTCAATCTTTCCCAACATTTGGCTCTTTTCCAATGTCCTTCCTTCTCATTAGGTGGCCAAAGTATTTGAGTTTCATCTTCAGGATCTAAACAACAGTCAGGGTTGCTCTCCTCTAGGACTAACCGGTTTGATCGCCTTGCAATCCAAGGGATCCCCATGGACAGTACCAAAAGGCAAAAAGAACCCTAGTATACTTCTATAAATGAAGAAAGGCAGAGGCAGATATTATGCATTATGTATTAATCAACCACATTATAGAAGAGCTCTGAGCACATCCAAAGAATCAACTTTATTCTTTTGGAGACTCACCAGCGTGTTTGTGTGTGTTTTGGGGAGCCTGTGAATGTAGTTTTGAGCCATCTTAAAATGTCCCTGTTTCCCTGGAAGCCCACCTATGTTGTGTTGTCTGAATTTGAAGCTGGGTGTCTTGAAAAATTGGAAAGATTTATGAAAAAGAATACTAGGCTATCTGATTCCCAGGCTGCTTAGAACCAAAAATATCATAAGAGCATTCTGAATGATGCTTGGAAATAGTCTGGCATTTTAATGCCTATGATGCTGCATTCTCTTTAAAGCTAGCCTACAGTATCCCACATTAGCTGCAGTTTGTAAGCTCATCATGATAATTGCTTCTTAAGATTCTGAAAATATAAATGAGGTTCGCCACATGCTTGTCTTTGAGAAAAGGCTAAAATGGATTACACAGAAAAACACAAAGAAATCTCTGTAGGCTTTAGCTGCATTTGAGCAGAAGAATGCTAGATCACACTGAAGATACAGATTCTTCATCCTGCTCACTATGTAAGATAAATCATTATCAATACCATCAAATCTGTCACATTCAGGAAGATCACATCCAGGAAGAGGTGACATTCCTCTATTTCAGGGGGGTCACATGTGTCATCACAGCAGCATCACATAACATGTCCAAACTTTTTCCCCCTTTGCTAAAGTGGGTGTTGGCATGGCCGGTGCGTGATGCATCCGGCCTGCGGGCTGCAAGTTTGACAGCCCTGCTCTATTTGATGGGTTGCCACAAAGAAGAGAGGATCAACTTATTTTCCAAGGCAACAGAAGGCAAGACAAGGAACAATGGGTGAAAACTAATGAAGGAGAGAAGCAACCTGGAATTGAGGAGAAACTTCCTAACGGTAAGGACAATTAACAATTGCCTTCAGAAGTTGTAGGTGCTTCATCACTGGAGTCTTTTAAGAAAAGACTGGACAGCCACTTGTCTGAAACGGTATAGGTCTCCTGCTTGAGCAGGGGGTTGGAATAGAAGATCTCCAAGGTTCCCTCCAGCTCTATTCTTATCAACTGCTATGCTGTATCCAAGGAGTGAGCCATTTTTCTCTTAAAGGAAGAATGGACTATGGTCTACAGTTAAAGTAATGTTGTTCTGGTATCTAAGGGCTCATTCAAAATAAACTTGTCATCAGTTTTCTTGGGATGGTCACACTTTCCTTATATTCCCCTAGCGATTGGTAGTACATAGGAAGCTAAAGCAGAAGCTATAAGAAGTATATAATCACCATGGGTAATACTAATAGCTCCATTGTATATGAAGTTACCTTACATATTTGAAATGGAAAAAAATGTCTTTCTAAATAAATATGTCTTGGTATTTAGAAATGGAATTCACATTATTATATTTCCTGGAATATTTAATTCAGGAAAAGCTTTTCTGAATTTTTCTTCCTAATTACATGCAACATGCAGTACTCTATTAGTCTCACAATTATAAATTGCAAGCTTTTACATTGTATTTTATATTAGTTTAGATTTTGAATGACTGCTTGCATGGTGTTTTCACAATGTTTTATTCTTTTTTATGTGTTTTTATTCAAATGGTTTCTTTTAATGTATTTAAACTGCTCACTTCTGCTAGCTTAAAAATTATAAATAAAATAAAAATAAAATATGTAACAATTACTTAGGATGCAGTAACTTTCATAATTTACATGTTTGACATCAACAATCTCAAAAATTTAATATGGAAGAAAGAGCTGATACATGTTAGGCTTCACTGTTCTAAAAGTTCAATTTCTTCAAAAATACTACTTTCTATCTTCTTTATACACACAGTACTTATGGTTGCTGGACTTTCTGCAATTCACATGTTCATCCAAACTTGTGTAAAATTTTTTTAACCCTGTATGTTTCTTTCTCATGCAATGGGGTATGCTGCGATGGGGTCGGTATGCTGCGATGGGGTCGGATGTCCACCTCTGGCACACGCACTGCACATGCATGTACATGCCACTGCCCTGCGACGCCCCAGTTGCTCGGTGAGGTTGCACAGGCGCCGTATGCTGTGTGTCCATGCGCAATTGGCCCGTCTCCTCAAAAAGAGGTAAGGAACGTGAGCGGGCTGATGGGCCCACCAAAACACCATTCTGGTACAGTGGCCACTGCTCGCAGCTGCCACCTGTATGCCCGTACCGGGCCGTACCGCCCAGAACCCACCTCTGATACCCACCATATCTTCCAAAATATGATAACCTGCCTATACCATAATTGTTAAAATTTGACATCAGGAAAGGCCAATGTCTAGTAATTTTTCTATATTCAGTGAGAATCAAATATATTGTAAAGACAGTGTCAACCAAGAAATGTAAAAATGTAATTATATTGTTGCAAGATTGTATAATTTAAGAATTCAGAAAGGTAGATTATCAACTTAAATACTTTCCAATAACGAAAATGGAAATGGAAAACCTACAAAGGGAAAAAAAATCCCCAAGTAGTTTTTCTGTCAGTAAGAGAGCACATTTATTATTGTCAGAAACAGTTTTACCATATGATGTAGCTATTTATCTAGACTGTCTATTATAAATAGAAACATCCTTGTATCCAGCAAAATTTCAACTCTGTGAATTGGCTTCTTAGAATAAATGTATTGTGAAAGATTTAACCGTATGACATAATGACCTTAGTGACCAATAAACAGAGTAGGAATTTGGCAGCATCCAAATGCCACTTGACATACATTTACAGAGCAACAAAACAACAGATTTGATTGATTGCTGGGTAGTTTCTCATTTGACAGTTATCCTTAATGAGCCAGTTTTGCATAGAACTATATAATGTCTCCATCTTTATAGCCTTCAAGGGTATTAATCAAAAAGCTTTCCTCAGTATGTTTCATTATTGTGAGATTAGTTTCAAGCTGATAAAAATGCTGATATACTACATTCACTGTGGTTACCTACCCCAAAAATTTGATTGCAAATACAGGAAGAGAAGAAAAAAAAGAGGCATTAGGTTTATTAAATTCTCCAGGTTTCTTTGCACGGCTGGCCTCTTGAATTAGTTTTTCTGATTTAAATTAATTAAGTGTCAACACACTAGAAACTGCTTGATTTACCCTATTGTAGCTTTGTCCATCACTAAGTATGCTAAAGAACATTCATAGTTCAAGGAACAGAGTGAAGATGGGAGGTGACATCAGAGAAATATGCTCTTCTCTCTTCACCAAATAGGGACATTAATAATAGCTGCCCTGTGGGAAGACACTCAGGAGAGAGAGAAGGCGGCTAAGAGAGAGAAGAGGGTAGAACAAGAAGCAATGGGTGGAAACTAATCAAGGAGAGAAGCAACTTAGAACTGAGGAGAAATTTCCTGACAGTGAGAACAATTAATCAGTGGAACAGCTTGCCTCCAGAAGTTGTGAATGCCCCAACACTGGAAGTCTTTAAGAAGATGTTGGATAGCTATTTGTCTGAAACGGTATAGGGTTTCCTGCCTAGGCAGGGGGTTGGACTAGAAGACCTCCAAGGTCCCTTCCAACTCTACTATTGTATTGTATTGTAAATGAGAATCACCAAAGAACCTAGGTTCCAATGCCCTTTCTTCTTAAAGAGAATGCAAACAGTCTTAGAAATATTTTCTTTATATGTTTTGATATAATGGGTATACTAGTTTTACTTACAATTATATGCATTGCTTATAAAATAGCAGAATAATAGAGTTGGAAGGGACCTTGGAGGCCTTCTAGTTGAATCTTCTGCTCAAAGAGAAAACCTTATACCACTTCAGACAAATGGTTGTCCAATCTCTTCTTCTTATAAATCTTTAGAGTTGGAGCATCCACAACTTCTGGAGGCAAGCTGTTCCATTGATTAATGCGGCGAGAAGATTTTTAATCTCAAAAGCTGAAAAATACAGGTCCTCACTTAAGTCCTCACTTAAACAACTGCCCTCTTTAGTGACCCTTCACAGTTACAACAAATATATTTTTTGACTGATCCTCACATGATTATTGCAGCATCCATATGGTCATGTGATCAAGATTTGGATGCTTTGCAATTGTTGGCTGTCTATGACTATCACCGTATCCCGTGGTCACGTTATCACGATTTGCATTCTTCACAGCCACTGCTTCTGACAAGCAGAATCAATGGAGAATCCAGTAGTAAAATTGTAAGTTGTGATCATAGAATGTCTTGCTTAATGACACCTCACTAAGTAACAGAATGGCAGATTCCAATTTGGTCTTTAAGCGAGTACCGCCTGTAAAGAATTGTAGTAAAGAATCAAAACTTACTAGGACCAACAAAAAGGGCGATGATAATAATCAAGGATACCTAACTGGTCTGAAAGAGTCTTCTGTGTCATTTTCAACTGTGTAATTTCCATACTTGGTGTCTTTATTTGGTCCCCTGTTGAGCTTTAACAAAGGCCAATATTCTAAGCAGCTTTTAAACTACTTGGCCGGAACACATTTACTTTTAAAACAGAGCACAAAGCCTAGCAACTCAACAACATTTGTGCCATTGTTTTCCATGTTGATAATTTGTGCCATTGTTTACCATGGTGATAATGTGAAGGGTCCCTTTCAGCGCATTCAATGAAAGAACTATATTGAGCTGTTCAAAAGATCTTATAATAATTAGCAAATGCTGGGTGTTGGATACTTTCTAATAATGAGACATAAGTTGATGGATATTTCTGCTATTTGCTTCACTGAAACTTTTAGAATGAATCTTCAGCATACGTACAACATACACAAGCAGCCCAAGCCAATCGAGAACTGATATAAACTCATAGGCATCTGTCATCAACCATTAACAGCAATTAATCCTGTATATTACACTGACAAGATGCTAAGCCTATGGAATGTATTTTCAGAATGTATAGACTCTTGATGAGATTTGCAGGACCCTTGTCAATAGCTGGCATGATTCAGAGATATTTGTCTTTATTACCACAAATCCCATGACATATAGTTCTTTTAAGGTTGATGGGGAACCAGTTCAACTACTTGCATCCTTCCATCATAATTAATCAACGGGGTACAAATTCATTTACTTGCAACCTGTCCATGTTATTGTGGAATTTTAAAGAGGTAAAATTCAGGACTGCTGAGATAAATCCTTATGCCTATATCATGTGAATGTGTGTAAGGTGCCTAGTTTTCCTGATAAATGTTCACTGGAGTGTAGAGTAGAGCTAGAGTAGAGAAGAACTTCTGAATGATGCAATCTTAACTGGTTTCAACACATGACCTTCCAGAAACTGAGTCTGATTTTTTTTTAAAGGATCTTTGGCTGAATCCCTTTAACACAGGACAGCCAAGGAAACAAATCTGAATGCAAAACCCAGGCAAGGGTTTGACAAAAGCCATAGCTATTGATTGATCAATTTCATTTGATTTGTTGTCCCTCTCACTCACAAGACGACTATTCCAGATTTCACCTCCAAATGTACAAATTAAGAAATTAAAGACAGGATTGCAACCCACAAAATTAATAAGTGGATTTCTAGAATCTGAGGAATTGCTAGTAAATGTTGCAGAGGGCAGTCTTATACTAGCCAGCCAGGCACAGGGCTACATTGTCGGGCACCTTAGTGCCAATTACATTATTAGCTAAGAAATTCCAGGCATGTGTTTGGATTACCCGCAATTTCACTCTTTTTCCTGTTGCTGCTCTTTTTAAGCAGAAGCAATTTTTCTAATTACAGGAAAATGTCTGTAGACACCAAGTTTTCATCTCAATAAGAAAGGATCTTAAAATAATTTTTCTTGCCGTTTCCTCCAAGTGAACCTGCAACATATTATATTAGTATTTTTCAGACTTGGCTTCTTTACGTATGCTGGCTTGGGAATTCTGGGACTTGACATGCACACATCTTAAAGTTGCCAACTCTGAAAACGATTGCAGTAGGAAAACACATACCACAGATATAGGCTATAATCAGAGATGGGTTGCTGCCAGTTCGGCCTGGATCAGCTGAACTGGTAGTAGCGGTAGTGGGAGGCTCTGCCCACCTGCCTGGACACTTCTGCGCATGCACAGAAGCATTGCACATGCGAGCACACCCGAACCGGTAGTAAAAATATTGGTAACCTACCTCTGTCTATAATGCATCTAAAGGGACTCTGTGGTGGTTTAATTCACAAGATATAGGTAGGCTTTGCTTAATGACTAATTGCTTAGTTACCCCCTCCCCCGGGTACCCATAACCAGACGGTACTTACAACCTTTCCAGAGTTCCGATAGTGGTATTCCCCCATGGTCAAATGATCTCGTTTCAGACATTTGACAACATTTATTTATTTATTTAATGGCTGATTGCAGCATTTTATGGTCATGTGACCATGATTTATGACATGTTTTGCATAAATGTAAAAAAAATGGCCATAGGAATGAATGGACTCACTTTACATTCCCATGTTTGCTTTACCACAAGGAAAAATCAAGGAGAGCAAAGTCTACATTCTGGACAGAAAGGACCGCTGGTTTGAAAGAGTGGTCAAAGAGGCCATCTACATTAAAACTGAACAGCCCTTTATCAACGTGGTGGTGGGGATGCAACATTACTTATCTCCTGTTTGCAAAACAGTCCTTTCAGCAGTTCCATGTGCTCTATTCAGGTGACCCTGAGGGGATGGATAAATCTCCAAGTGGCCCAGTGGTGGGTTGCCAATTTTTTCACTACCGGTTCAGGCGCAGTCCTGCACCTGCTTGTGTGCACGCACTCCATTTCTGCGCATGTGCAGAAGCGTCCAGGTGGGTGGGCAGAGGTTTCCGCCACCGTTACTACTGGTTCATCTGAACCGAGCCGAACCGGAAGCAACCCACCACTGAAATGGTCTCAACAACTGTCAGAGAGAGTCCTAATGATGACTGCAAGGAATAAATCCTTCTATTCTCCATATTCAGTCAGAACCAAAGAAGCTTCTTGGATGAGAAGCGAAATGTTTTCAAGGAAAAAAACAAAGGAAGTCCAGATACCTTTTGAAAAAGCACTGTTGGGACAACTAAATAATGCTGCATGGTTCTGCAATGGATATAACCATAAAAAAATTGATTCAGGATCTGGCCAAGGGTCAACTATAAGTTTTTTGTTTATTCTTTCAATTAGTTTCCTTTGAATAAAAACTAAAATACAGTTAGTACATAAAAAAAGAATCCTGAGGAAAGTGGGCTTACTATATTAAGAATCCCCTTGAGGGAAATATTCAGAAGCTGTTGCAAAAAAAAAAAAAAAAAAAAAGGCAGAAGCATTCAATGAACCTTGGGAAAAGAGATAAGTGGTGCTTTCAGTGTCCACTCATGATGTTACCTAGTTGGGCAAGGAAACACCTGTAAGCAAAAACCAAATTCAGGGAGCACCAAAGGCTCCACAGTTCAACCTTGAGCTACGTATATTCTTTTCTTTTGAAATAGTATTATGCTCGCTCTTTCCCTTGACTCACAGGAGTATGAGGGGAAGAGAAAAAAAACACAACCAGACTGGCAAGATTCTGTTAATATAGCCTATCTCATTAAAGTTTAGTTTTAGTTTACTCGGCTCAACAAAACTTTGTGGAATCTCCTTTGTGCACTAAAAATGCCTTGTTATTCTAAAGTCCTTGGGTCACCCGTCTGCACTTGCTTATTTAGTAACACCACACCCAGACAGTGGACCTTCCTGGCTACTGCAGTTTCTCTGCCACAGACAGCCGGCTGATTAGAGCTTGGTCTCCCTGCCCGTTATGAACACTTTCTGTATTTAGTCGTCAGCTGGAAATATGGTAACCGTGCCATATTCTATTTAAAAAGAAAAACATAGCACAAGTGACTTATTTCAGATCTCAGGCTGAGATTTCCATACAATGCACTGTTTAAGAGGTGATAATTAGAAATTACCTGTTTGCCGGCATTTTTTTTGGAAAAAGTAATAATATATTTTGTTATATAATATTTGAAAATTCAAAGTTGGCAACGTTGACTCAGAAAACAAAATATATCAATCTGTTATTCTAAAAATGAAATATTGCTCAATGGCAGTATCAGATTATTTCCTGACAGAGTGCTATTCACACTAAGTAAGAGAAAAAAAGAGAAGAGAGCATTGTTACCTCTCAGACCATATAATACGTATTTATTAATCAGATTTATATTCTTCCATTCTTGCAGGACACACCTGTCTCCAATATCTTTCCCATACCCACAACTCTGTGAGGTAAATGAGGCAAGCAATGGTAATTAGTGAACAGAGATTAAGTTGGTCTGTAGGTTTTGCTCCTTGAATCATTTTCTATAAACATCTTCTAAGAGATATTGAACATTACAATGTTCTAAATATTCTATATAGCTAGAATATAAATAAATAATTTATATTTTTAACGTAATGATTTTCCATCAATTACTTAGATGATGAAGAACAATGGGTGGGGAATTAGCAGATGCCATTTGACTATGGAATGGTATGTCCCAACTTTAAAGTTATTAATAAATCTATTAACTTTATTGCATTCTTATTATGTATTTAATTGAGTCTTCCAAATAAGATCAAATGATAGGGATATTAAAAAGCATTGGATGCTTGGTGTTTTTTAACATTTGAAAGACAAAATTTATTCATTTTGTTATTTGATTAATCTTGGCAACTTTCCCCAAAGGCTTTAGGCACCCATTACAGTGATACCAGATCACAGATAATGACTTTAACTCATGGAAGCAGAAAGTATTTCAGAGCCTCACTGGCGAAACACAGCTTCACCTCCCTTCCTTTCCCCTTTTTTATTAAGATTAATGACTAGGATGTGTATCAATCTGAAGCTTGGATTGAACATTTTAAGTCTCCCATAAATGCATGACTAAAAACAGATGTCTTAGTGAGGAGAAAGTCATAAATGCATAAATAGCTACATCATAAAGAATTTTACTTAAAATATAAAACAGGACATCTCTCCAGATAACTGGATAAAATACACACTAAAAGAAAATAAAAATAGTAGAGATGGCATGAGTTTCCCCTGGCCAAGCCAAATTGTATCATAAAAAATGATCTCGCAACAGACTGCAATAAATATTATCTTTCTCTCTATCTCTATTTCTATCTTTATCATCTCATCTATCTATCTATCTATCTATCTATCTATCTATCTATCTATCTATCTATCTATCTATCATCTATCTATCTATCTATCTATCTATCTATCTATCTATCTATCTATCTATCTATCTATCTATCTATCATCTATTAATTTTCATGCCAAATCATTTCATCACTTTATTTTAATTATTATTTTTAATTCTATTCATTTTGCTTGGAGAAGCATTTGGGATGGGTGGGAAACCATGTGAATTCCTCCACCAGTTTCTTTGCCTTTGTTTTGTTTGTAGTAAAAAGGTAGTGCTACATTTAATTCTTAAAACATTAATTCAAGGCTTTCTCTGCAAATGACCCTTTCAAATATTTTTAGTTTTTAATATCCATGAGTATTGGAAGGCCGATAACTCATGGGAATTCCAAGTGTCAACTTGGAGTTTGAGCACCCTTAACAAATCTAATGAAATAAATAAATGCAAACATAAACTATTTGAGTGATTCATTACTATTTTAATATAGAGAGTCTTCACTGATCTGTACGGGGGCCACTATAACAGAATACTGAACATGGAAGATGGAAAGGAAAGAGAAAATGAAACAAACATACAACAATATAGACAAACTACCCCCCCCCCCAATTTTACATTCAATTTCCCTCCCTGCTACTGACTGAGATGCAAAGGCCCTAAATTTTTCCACCTGCATGTTAAGAGAACGCATAGTTAACAGAGAGACAAACATCAGGGAGAGACTTTTCAGGATATTTCTGGTAGTATCAGGCTAGCCTTTGTGGGAAGCAGTGCGATGCAGGAGAGGAATTCCTGCCCTCATTGAGCGCAGTGTTCCCTATGTTGTTATTTTTTAAAAAAACAAACAAAAAACAGGTGCTTATGGTGTCCTTGCTGAGCTGGCAAGCTGGCAGACAACTATGTGTTGCAGGAAAAACAAAACAGCTCTGGTAATAACAGATCTGGTGGCGGAATTATCCTTTCTTAAGGTTAAAAGAGGAACCAAATTTTAGTGTATATCAACCGTACATGTAATTATCATTCCAGTTGTAAATAAATATATCCTCACGGTGGTTAGAAAAGGGTGTCTCTTTGCGAGGATCTCATTTCTTCATGTGAAGATATAGACAATAATAAAGCTGACTTTTCCGTCATCAGCTGTCAACATACAGCCATTTTTAAAAGCCACAAAGTCTTGTTGATGCCATGTACATTTCTCAATAACCTCTGGATTCTTTGCTTTCTGAATTGATGCTTTTAACGGAAGCTCTTCCCCTATCTGCCTAACCATTTGTGGATTCGAGTACCATTTTCAGTTTATTAACACCACAATGATAGACCTTTGCCTTTTCCTAACTATACATAATAACCTACTAGGACACCCTGTCCTCTCTATCATCTGCACGTATTTTTGATGCTGAGAACCAGAACCAAAACCATGAGCTTGCAAGCAACGAATATTGCAGTTTCAGTTAATCTATTGCACATGTGAATGAACCATTCAAATGAAATATTCAGATAGCTTTTCCTCATAATTCCAAATGTAATTGGAAGCATTACTCAAGACCATGACAGTAATGTCATTAGAAGTGGCAAATCAGAGCTAATCTACTTAATATTTTATCACAAATCCAAGAATTTCATGGAGTGATGTTTTTTAAAATCCTGATGCTATAATCTATATAAAATGAATAATGAAAAAGGATTTATAACATATGATTTCTCCTTCCACCTAAAAACTGTTAGTAGAGGAAGAAAACTCTTTATGCACATAGTAGTTCAAAGGTCAATTGTAGATTTAGATGTCTATGGAGATTCTCAGTCAGTCATGGTTATCTCAAAGGTGCTTTTTCAAAAGGTAACTGGACTGTTTTCTCCTTGAGGAAGAAGATGTTTCACTTCTTATTCAAGAAGCTTCATCAGGTTCTGATAGGATGATGGGGGTGATGGAAGGGTTAGTTCTGATAGGAACTAGGTTTGTAGATTTAGGTTGTTAGGATGTAAAATTACTATGCAACAAGCAACTGAAGGAGTATTACTGTAAAACAGGAGTGTGAAACTCTCAGTGCCACATTGTCATCACGTGATATATCATAACTTTCCCCACTTCTCTAAAATGGGGTTGGGCATGGCCAGCATGTGATGCATCTGGCCCATGGCCCACGAGTTTGACACCCCTGCTATAAAAGATTATTTAGCTCAAATGATCTCATTATCGGAAATAAAGGGATTTATGCGCAAGTGCTTATAGGAAAAGAAAGCCAACAGTTTTTGTCATACAGGTGGATTTATGACCACAATTTCCATTGTTAAATAAGATGGTTCTTAAGTGAGTTGTGCCTGATTTTATGACTTTTTTTGTCGTGGTTATTAAGTGTATCACTGGAGTTGTTATGTGAATCATGTAGTCATTAAGTAAATCTGGCTTTACCCATTGATTTTGCTTGTTGGACATTGGCTGGGAAGGTCACAAATGGCAATCACATGACCCCAGGATACTGCCTTCATTGTAAATACAGATGACAAGTACCTGGGCTTTGATCACATGACTGTGAGGATGCTTGATAGTCCTAAGTGCAATGACTGGTCATATGTCACTTTTTTCAGTGCCATTGCACCTTTGAACCACCACTAAACAAATGGTTGTCAATTGAGGACTAGCTGTAATTAATAAAAATCTGCATTGGCACTTTTTGCCTAGAGGTCATCAAATGCATTCAATTGGATCAGAAGTCTAATAACTCAGAATGTTGAGATCAGCTCTCTTCCTCCTCCTCCTCCTTCCTCCTCCTCCTCTTGCTCCTCCTCCTCCTCCTCCTCCTGTCTGTCTGTCTGTCTGTCTGTCTGTCTGTCCATCTGTCTGTCTGTCTGTCTGTCTATTTGTCTGTCTCTTTCTCTGTATCTCTTTTGATCTGGTCTTATGAGATCTTAATATGAAATGGTCTCTCTATAGTGCTTGCCTCTACAGTGGAGTACACCACAATCAAATAGGACTAAATGGTCAGCAAACAACTGGTAAAAGGCTTTTGAGTTAGATGTTCTGGATGCTTTTCCTCCAATCGATCAGATTAAGAGTGCTTTTTTAAACCAGTGTATTGTCTGGGTCTTATTCGGATCATAACAGTGTGCAATACCATTCATTCTAACCTCTCATTTTCACTGCTTTCTCTTCATGACTAAGTCTAAGCAGTTGAAAAAATAAGCTTTGAGTTTCTCAAGGATTCTTAGCCATTGCAATCATAAGTCAAGTGACAATTTAAAGAGAAAATGACAGAGGCCTCTTTAGCTCTCCAAATAAATACAGATTTATTCAAAAGGGTCAGTTCTGTTTTCTGTCATTAATGTTTTTTTTAATTCTAAGCATAATTTAATCTAAACTCTTTTTAAAAAGGAAGAAAGGGATCACTTGCGTTTAATCATTTTAGGCAGTATTACAGTTCCCATAAACTTTTGAAATCACTGACTTGAAGTAGCTTTTGTCTTATTTTTTCCACATAAAAGGAGGAATGCAATTTTAGCCTTATGGTGCTCCTAATACTTTGGCTTGGCATGTGTTATCATTGCACATTCCTATTGCTTTCTGTTTTCTTTTGGCTACTGTGCTCTTGGAAAAGTATGACATTAAAACAGTGAAAACCCAAAACAAAACTTTTTACCATGTGTTTTTTACATTGTTGGATCACATGTTGTGGCTTTAAAACCTAATAACCAAAATTGTGCAACAGACATTATAAATTAATCTGGTGTCACAAAATATTGAGACTGAATATTATGGTTATTTTTAAATATGATGGTTTACATTGTCCCCTATTTGCCACTGAGTTCTCAGTAATGACTTTTTCTATTTCATGTTAAGCAACAATGCACTTTTTGTGCATCAGAAAAATAACAGCCATTACATTTAACATAACTTCATTCCATAGCCTACTGAGCTGGTCTAGCAGAAAGCATATAATTTTTTTCATTGTATAGAGGCATCTTGCTGTTGCTGGCATCATTACTGTTGAATATATTTAAATAGTTCTAAGACAGGGGTGTCAAACTTGATTTCATTGAGGGCCACATCAGGACCTCGGGGCCGGGGTGGAAATGGCCAGAGTGGACATGGCCAGCTAGATGTTACTCGTGTTGGGACACTTTAGTGGCTCGAGTGCTGTGCCAGTGAAAACAGGCTCCCAAGCTCTGTTTCCAGCTGTGATGGCCTCCTGCAACCCTCTGCCAGTAAAAACGGAGCCTAGCCCACAACCCATTGAGAGCTCTATTTTCAGCTGCAATAGCCTCCGTTTTCGCTGGCAGAGATACTGTGGGCCTGTCCTTTGCTGTTTCCAGGGCAGCCTCACAGGCCAGATCTAAGCACCCTGCAGGCTAAATCTGGCCCCCGGGCTATGAGTTTGACACCCCTGTTCTAAGAAAACTACTTAAGACTTTGAATTGCATCATTCATATCTCATCATATTCTTTTCAACTATTGCTAGACTATTATCTGTTCCTGTTTGTGGTTAACAACGTATTTTTCATAGTATAAGACACACCTTTTTCCTCCCAAAAAGAGGATGAAAATTTGGGTGAACCTTATACACCGAATATAGCTCCACCCACCCCTACCAGAGGCCAAAAATGGGAGGCATGGAAGCAGCGATGGTCTGTGGCAATCCTGGAACAGCTGATTGGGGTATTCCAGCACTCCAATCCACCCACCGATCAGCTGTGCTGAATCAGGCTGCAATAAGTGCTAAAGCTGACCTGGCTGGTCAGAGTTTGCAGCAGCAATCACATTCAGAAAGCACACACAAGTAATTGATTCATCAGGATTCAAAATAATAATAATATACAGTATAATACCAAAAGTAGGTTTTCCAACGTAGCAGTAAATACAAGCAAAACACAAGCAGTTTCACTTTCAGTTCTAAGCCAGGCTCCTTCCTGTCTCCTTGTTGCTCACACAGCAAATACTCTTTCAGAGTCCAAATAGTCATCATTGGCTGACCTAGTTGTTATGCCTATTAATTGGCTGACCTTGTTACCATGTGTTCCAAGTCATGAACTTTCACACACTGACAGGCATGAATACTAGCCAGCTGAGTACCATGGATGCTGGTAGGCAGAATTTTTCTTCTTCTCATTTTCCTCCCCAAAAACTAAGGTCCGTCTTATACTCCGAAGCGTCTTATACTCTGAAAAATACAGTAATATATTGTAATACATCAAGCATCTGAATTTAAAGATTATGTGACCACTCTATTTATGAAAGTCTTTGCTGAATTGTAGCTTCAACATATGCTCTTGTTGGGGTTACAGACTAGTACATTTTACCTGCTTATTTACATGTGGTATTATTTGGTATAGAATGTGCCTAAGAGATTGAATTAATTATATGTCATCTGCTATAATGAAATAGAACACATATTTTGGGAGTGATTGGTGAGAAGTCCTTGTCAATGTTCTATATAAATAGCATGATGTAATAGGAGAGAAAAGAGGCAAGACTTGGCAATAAACAACAATATTTATAAATTCTGCAACATTCTTAATGTACTGCAATTTCAATGCAAAAATATAATCCAAGAACTGGGATTCTGAAAAATTGTGTAAACAGCATTGTTGCAGAAAATGACAGGCATTAGACTTCTCAGGATACAGGAGGAGTTTATTTGGCAGCCAGGTTCAGAAAAGTTAGCCCATGGCTAACGTTGCAAATTTCTGAACGACCTTCATTATCGAAGCACGCATTCTTATACATTCTCAAAGACAGCGTAACACGGACACACTTAACTCATTTCTTATTGGTTACCTTGAGGAAAAAGCCTTATAAGGAGATGGGGGTCTTACTTCTCCTTTTGTTACAGGTATGGACTACGTGCCATTAATGAACTTTAATTGAACCTTGTGGTTTTGGACTTTTGACATAGGGACATTTGCTGGAACATGTTGTGGTTGAAGGCTGATGACATTTCCCTGTCCCTTTAAGCAAGCTTCTAACTGTCCCTTTTATGCCACGTCTTCATTCTTATATTTTAATCCATATTTTATTCTACTTTAGCATGTAGGAATAGATGGAAACTTTGTGAATGGAGAAAACCAGGAACTAGAACACTGTTTTAATAAACATCACTAGAACAAACACAAGTATCTAAATAATGGATGCAAATTCTAATCCAATCACAATTTCATTGGAATTCCAGATTCTAGTAAAAAAAAGTGCTAAAATCAAAATGAGATTGATATTTAGATAGAAAAATAGAATGTTGTACAGAAAATTAGATTGATTTTGCCATCAAAAATGCCCTCCAAAATTCTGTATGTGCATCAAGAAATCTAGTGCAGCTAGACATATTGAGCTGGGCCTTTCTGAACATATATGGACATTTTCAGAAAGATTAGAGTTGATTATAACAACTACCCATGGGGGAATGTGAAGATAAAATATAAATGCAAAATATTTTAGGATGTTCTACCTATTCTTTCAGTTGATCTGGAGATGCCTGCAATTTGCTCTTAATTTTTTGACCTTGGTGTTCTCAGTAAAATAAAATATGTTGCTCTTTATTATTAAGCAAGCTTTTGCTTTATAAGCAGGACAGTCTTCTATTATATCTGGTGGAAGAAGCCTTTTTCCATAATCTGTGCATGTCATTATGTTAAGAAAAATAATTCCTATCCCATAATCATATACTATATGTGGGAAATCCCTTTATGAATTCAAGTTGCAAAAGAGACATTGTCTTAGAAAGTTAAACTCTGAATAATGTCTTCAAAATTCGGATAATGAAGCCTTGCAAGAAAGCAACTTCTTTGTTATTTTTTACTTTTCCATGTCAAGAAAATCCTTCCTGAGATGTATATTTATAAGTCAATTTTAGCCACAGATCAAACTAATATCATTTTTTTTGCTGTTTCCAAATATAAATTCAATGACTGAGTCTGACTTTTAATTAAGCCAAGATTCTAGATTCTTAAAGGGTGGAGAAGTTCAGTTATTGAACTGAAATGCCTCCTATTCATTGGCCGTAGTAGGTGGAACTGAAGAAGGATATAATTCAACATCTGGAGGGCTGATCTTTCATAATATTGTGAACCTGACTTTTGCACTGGTGGGTCATATAAAAGGTCTTGTTTATCATGTCCCTAGTTTGAATCTTGGCATTAATGATGAGATAGGTCTATCCTATTTTGGAGCAAATATCTGGACTTTGCTTCTATTGGCATGACTATGGAGGCAGAAGGAAAACAGCTAATAAATTTTCTAATATTTTTCAAAGTTCAGAGTAGTGTTTTGGCTGCTTTTTTTTTTCAAACAGTCTCAGTTAAAAGCTTCTACAGTACCTAAGTATAAATAAGAAGCAAAAAAACATGAAATATACAGTGAAATAACAGAAATCTGTCATTTTTCAACATTATGTACTTGCAACTGAAAAACGTAAAAGCATGAAAAATTGTGAGCCAAACATATATTGCTTTCTTTTCGGCTAAAGCTTTTTCTCTTTCCAAAAATTCTCTTTTGAAACTAATAGTAGCAAAGCTGATCAACAAAGAACAACTGGGGGTAGCAAGCCCAACAAAGCATAGGGAAGTGAGGATGGATGCGGCTTTGTGCTATGGCTCTTGAGTATCTGGCTGCAGTGCAGGGTTTAAGAAAGCACTCCTCAGTGGCAGTGGTGGTGGTGGCAGCATTGGGGCTGAAGTAGAGGCTCAGGTGGAGACTTTTGAAGGCTCCAGGCCTCTAATTCAGCCCCAAGTGCACTGCCACCACCACCATGAAAAACTGCTAAGCAGGCCGCCAAAAGGGCAAACATGGGGACATATAGGCAGGTGGGAGGAGTTCAAGAGGAGGCAGTTCCTTACATTACCAAGGTTCAAAGTTGGAAAATATCAAGGCAGGAATGGCTTGGATCGGGGAGAGTCCTAAACCAATGACCAATGGGTTTTGGTTAATAATGGCAATGGGAACTGCCAGGATTATGCTGTTATGTGACATCATGTTTATGACCACATGACAGGAATGGAAATGCAGGTCCAGTCACCATTATTAACTGAAGAATACCTGTATATGTTCCGTGGTACTAGATATGCATCCTTTTTTTTAAGGCATTAGTGCTTAACGCAACTTACTAATGGATCATTTGTATTACACCATTAATAATGCTGTTACAAGTAAAAAAAAGTTTAGGATATTGTGCATTTTTATATGAGTAGAAAATATTTAGTGTCTCTGAAGAACCAAACTTGGCTGAAGATAGAAATATAGACCCGGACTGGAATCTAAATGCAGTTACATTTAAATAAAACTATTACATCTGTCCAACTTATGGAAATGGAACATAACCTGCACATTTCAGTCAGTGTCTTCATGTATTCCATAAGCTCTACATTTGAAATAGTTCAGTGTTTAAGTTAGGAAGGAAACAGTCTGTGGGAAAAGTTGTTTAGGCAAGGACAGATTTAGGCAATGCCATGTTTAAGTTGATGTCAGAAAAATATTTGTCCCACTGACTTCTACTGCTTGAAAAAAAGAGCAACAACCATAAAGAGAGCTAATAAAATGCTGGCAGCATTAGAAAATTATTTCGTTCTGTTATAGGTGGAAAATGTGATAATGTGAACCTTACCTGTGAAGTTAGCACCGTTATTTTTACTTTGGACAGCAGTAAGTATACTGAGGCTAGATGGTTCATTTGCAAAAAAGAAAAAGGTTATACAAACTATATTAAATTCAATTTCTCCGCCCATCATACACTATAACATTTCTAGGAATTTCCTCTCCATCTTGGATGAGGACGCAGTAAAGTCCAAGACTCTTGAAAGGATGGTTTTAGTTACTTCAGAAGGTCTCTGAAAAATCCACATTCTTTTTTTTTAAAAAGAGAGAAATTATTTTATTGGGAATTGCAGGGTTTTATCTGTTTTATAAATGTTGGTGATGTATAAATTTATTTTATTTACTTAATTATTAAATTTCTATATAAATCATTTATATTTGTTTCATTTTATTTTGGAGAAAACCTAAACTTAGTTTCCACCATTTTTTTCAAATATATAAATAATGTATTTGTAACTATGTATTTATTTATTTACACCTGCATTCCGACAGCCTTATTTATGGAATTTTATGCATGCAGCTTGCTGACTATTTTGCCTGAGAAATAAGCAGTTGATCATTCCCCAGTGCCTTGAAGCAATGTATGTTTACTTTGCATAATTTATTTCTCCTAAAAACTCAGTGTATTTTTTTAGACACCTGCACAAACCAACAATAACTGCACTTTGATCTGTAGTTCATTTAGGAAGTACAAATTAGATTAGTTCACTTAAAAATCAGTTAAAATTTTCTAATGAGCCACCCAGGAGAAGTAGACAAAGAATGGCAACGTTGTGTTTATTTGTTTTGTTTTGTTTTTGATGCTTCCATCATTCATTTGGTGAATATTTTTTAAAATATATTTTTATTATTTTTACATTTAAAACAATGCAATACCGCGGAGTCGGAGTGACCATATATTCACATTATGTACAGCTAGTTTCAACCATTAACAGTTAATCTACTTAATACATTGTCTGTCCTTCTGTCCAATCACAATATATACATTTGTTCCAGTTTTGTCATCTTGTCTTATACCAATCATAAAATCTGTTCCATACTTCAAAATATTCCGATTCCCCTTTATTTTTAAGTTCAAGAGTAAGCCTATCTGCTTCTGCACAGGCCAACACTTTTCTGATTATATCTAACTCTGATGGTGTATTTTCTTTTTTCCAATACTGTGCATAGGTTATGCACGCTGCAGTTAGTATATGTATAATTAAATAAAGTGTATCTTTCTTAAACCCCTCGGTATTATGGCTAGGAGAAAAGTTTCTGGTTTAATTTGTTCTCCCACCATTTGTTCTAACCATGATTGAATCATTTTCCAATATTTTTTTGCCTCATTGCACGTCCACCACATATGATAGAAAGTGCCTGGTGTTTTTTTACACTTCCAACAATTTGGGGCCAGATTTTTAAACATTTTGGAAAGCCGTGCTGGGGGGAGATGCCATCTGTAGAACATCTTATAAAGATTTTCTTTATACGCCGTAGCCAATGTTAATTTCTGATTAAGTATCCAAAGTTTTTCCCACTTAGCCAATTCCACATTGTAACCGAAATTTTTCGCCCAGGCGACCATGGTTTCTTTGACATGTTCCTCCTCTAGTTTATATTCCAACAAGAATCTATACAGCACTTTGATCAGTATTCATTTGGTGAATATTAAGCTTGCATGTCAAGACACAGGGAGAATAGCCAACTGGAGCCAATTTTAACCATTGGAACCGAGAAAAACAAACAGCTGTGAATGGTTTGAAGTTACAATGATTTAGAGTTCATGGTCTCCTTTCTAGAGTCTGAGCTACAAATAATGGCATTGCTGCCTATCTTTTTATATTCTGTGCATTTCTATTTGTTCATAAAAGTAATATTAAGTAATTTAAGAGTTGTTAAGTTCCTTATGCAAGGATGAGATATTGTTTGGTCTCCCTTAGAATTTTTTAAATCTGGTTGAACTGACACATCTTTGATCTATATGAGCTTCCCAAATGCACACCTGCGCTCTACATGTTTTCTGAAATGAGGGGGGAGGGAGGGGGAGAGAGGGATAAGGGCAGGATGAGTGAAAGGTGGTTGTACTATTTTTGTACAGGAAAAGGAAAATGGATTTCTTTTCATGCTGACTGAAATGTTCTACTAGATTGAACCAGTTCTGCCTTAGCTGTCAGTCTGTGTTTTGGTCTTCTGTACTTAACTGACTGCACAAAGCTCCTCTGTGTCCAGACTAGGAACTATATGATATTCCCAGACATACTTTTTTACCCACATTTGCCATTTCAAGCACTGAAGAGCTGTGTGTTTCTCTTTCCTGTTATTTCAAATTCCATGCAAACTCCAAACGTTTAGAAATGCAGAGAGATGTTTGCTGAAGATTGGTATCTAACAGGATAGGCCTTTAGAGGCAATTTGAAAGCAACCTCAGCCTTGCGCCCAGATTTGCTGAGGAGATTCTATCAGAAGATAGAAGATCTTGTACTCAGACAGGACAAAGGGCAAGCAACCTTTGTAGTAGGCATGGTTCTCAGACAGCCTCTGTAAGCTGGTACTAAGCACATAAAAATAAACCAAGAGCTAAACCGAGAGCTGAACTTCAAAGTATCTTCCAGATAGAAGATACAGCTAACATCACTGTAATTTATAATTGTGCTGCAATTTTACTTAAATATTGAGCATGAGATGGGTAGACAAATGAATTAGAGATTATGGTTGCTAATACTAAGATTATAGTTTTGGAAAGTGAAATATATCTGAATTATAACCCCTTAAAAAGTTATCTCGATATGTAGTGTTAGTTACAAAACTGGTTAGTTACAAAACTGGTAGTTCAGTTTTAATAAAGTTCATGTGATTGACTTTATTTCTCCCACAGAAATATTCCAAAAATAAACAGTATCAGAACTTTTTTGTTTTTGTAATTGCAATATTTACATGTAGCGTTTAGCTTTAGATCTACAGACTATATGTAAGTCCTTGGATGTAGTAAGATTTCTTCTAACTGAACATGTACATGGGACAAGCTACATGTTTTATACTGTTCAGAAAAAGAACATTGCTAAGTTTGAAACTAATATTTACTGATATTAAGGTGAGGTTTTGAACTATGTAGGCATTTTGTATGCAGCACTATTCAGTACAAACTGAATGCTGGCAGAAGTAAAATCTAGTAGAATTTGTATTTCCTGGGAAATATCCAAAAATATTTGAAAAGCAAGAAAATATGTGGTTGCTCCTATTCTCTGGAATGATCATAAGAGAAGCTTCAACTCTTCTTCCTTTTAGGAAAATCATTAAGACTTGGATCTTGCCCCAAGTATTCCGACTGAAAATTTGGAAAATTGGTCCCTTCCTTAATTTGACCACTTTAACTCCTCCTACCCCCGAAATGCAAGAGAGTAGGCCCAAACATCTGGAGTCATTTGCTCTGGAGCAGTGATTTGCAAACTTGGCAACTTTAAGACGTGTATTTCAATCCCAGAATTCCCCCAGCACATCCCCTCTTCAGATATAAATGCCCACTTAACTATTTCAACAGGATATTTTTCTACTATAGTACTTGCAAAATGTAGCACACATAGTTCTTGCTTTCAATAGACAGAACAAGTAGAAAGTTGAGAACAAAGCCAAGTATAGGCAGCTACTGCATTGCTTCATTTTGCTTAATAGTAGGCTTTGTCCAATAATAGGCTATTATCCCTGTTGCCCCTTTCAAAATGCAATGACAACTAATGCACTTTATATATATTATTTCAGTCCTAAACATATTCTCTGGAAACAGATTTTGTTAAAATCAGCATTATTTATTGTGATATAACCTGACCAGAACAAAATTTCCTGTTTTAAAAACAGGATTTTTCCATTTGTAACCATCTGAGTTTCCTGCAAGAGCATTATCGAAACTTTGATCTTTCAAAAATAATCACATTAAGAATTTTCCAGGCAATCCTGCTAAGATATGCAGATAAATGTTTACTATAACTCATATTTCCTTTTGGCATATATTAAATTAATATTAAGAATCAGATTTTATATATATATATATATATATACAATGGGAAGAACAGATTTGCTTCCATTTCAACTTAGTAAATTGAAAATGTGATATCTGAATATGCTGTTTATGGAAAATTGCAGGAATGTAGGTATGGAAAACCATGTATCATTGATAACTGGCACTAAGTTGTTAAATATTTGTGCTGGCATGTGTATCCCTCCTTATAATATTGTGGCAGTTTATGCCATCAACTGGCTTTGCAATTTGTCATGTCCATTTCAGACATGCAAAAATATTTCACCTAGCAGGAAGGGATGGGAGAAATCCTTTGAGAAATGAGCGAGCCTGACTTTTTTAAAAAAACCTTCTCTTCAAAAATAACCACACCAAATTTTCCTTGCACAAAAACCACCTCATTCCTCAACATCATGCCTTTCCATGGCAGTTACTTTGGAACAAGTCAGCTTCTTAATGGCAACTTCTCTTTCGTCAATTATTTATTTAACAAAATTATCCACCAGTTTCCCTAGTAGTTCAGTTTGAGTGACAATAATAATAAAATATTCACCCTGCCAAAAATCATAGCAACTGCCAATCATTAAGTTAATATAAACAAGGTGCATAAACTGGGCTTAAACTGGATAATGCATGGAAAGATTTAGGAAATATTTTTAAGGATTTCATTCTGTGTAGAACCAAATACATTGGTTCAAAGTAGGATAAGCTTAGGACAGAACTAGCATTAGAAAGAGTGAGGCTTTTGCTTCAGATTACTTATTTCATGTATTTTTTTAAAATTAATTTTATTTGCCGCCTATCTTGTTTTGAAGTGATTCTGGGCATAATACATTTATGTTCATAAGTATCGTATTTGTTATTCTCCTTTTGTGAAGGATAGAATGTCTTAGGACCAAGGTGAATAACCTAACATACCCACCCATTAAAAACTAACTAAAATTGACTGAAAAATCAAAGTTTTAGGCCTTTTTGAAAGAGCCTTACAGGCAGGAATAAATGTTTCTCACATTCTCCTCTCCATTTCTAGCCTTAATCTTAGAAAAAAGGGGGAAATGAATTTCAGTGCCATTAGCGTCTGTATGTTGTATATACCCTTTTCAAGGAAATGCACGCGGTACAAGAATGTCACATGTACACATTTCTTGGAGTTTTTTTTTTAACCAGAATTTGTTTCAATTGGAATTGACTGTCTTTACAAGTATATAAGGTGTAAAGATAATACTTTTATATTGATGAAAGTAGAAAGGAGCTGGTTGCAATTAAGTTCCTTCTTCCAAACTCTGTTCATTGTCGGTATGATTAGTATAGGATAAAACAAGACACAGTTCCAAGATCTACCCTTTAAGTTCACAGGGATTCATGTTTGCCTTGTATCTGTGCATCTCTGTGGTATTCTTGGGTTAATTGAGCACCAAGGGTGGAACGTATTTTCAGACTTAATTTTATTGTTTTGCATGCCTCCTGTCACACCGATGGGAGCACCTGATCTTCACTGAAGTCAAACTAAAGAAGAATGAACCTTGACTTCCGGTTCCGGCGGCTACGGCGACGGGCAAGTTTCTTGCCCGCTCCCGCTCTCCCGGTGGGCTTCCCCCGCCTCTGGGGGGGCACAGGACGCCCCGGAGAGGCGTCCTGCCAAGGGAGTGGCTCGCGGAGGGCCCTGGCATCGGCGGCGGCTGGTGGGGGCTTCTCCGCTTTGCTCCAGGCACCGGGGAGCAGTCTCGGAGGGCGCGCCTGCGTCTCGCTCCATGCCGATCGGACAACGCAAAATTGAAGGAAGCAGCGGCGGTATGGTGAGGTGCTTCCTTTCTTCATTCCCTTTCTTTTGAACTGATGGACTTTTCAGCAACTTTTAAAGTTTAACTTTCGGATTTTCGCTGGAGGTACGGCTAGAGGGAGGGGGATTTTCCCCCCCCTTGGACAAGCAGCTTGAGAAAATTTTGCTTTCGCCCCCAGGGGAAGGAGGAGGGGGGAGATCCAACTAATGATGCCTCACCCCTGTAAAAGTGACTTTCATCGGATTTAGCCCCAGAATTTATGGATGACCTGAGAATTTTTCTGAACTTTTAAAACTTTGTTATGCCTCTGAGCCCAAAGCTGGCAGGGCAAGATGGCACACTTCCGTTGTCTTTATGAACTATGAAACCTGACTCCACCTTTAAAACTCAGGCTTCCGGTCTTTGTCTCCGTGTCACCCAGAAGAGTCTCTTGTGGATTGCTATTTCCTGAACCCTCTGGAGAGAAAATCTTTCTCTATTGCTAGACTGATTAAAGAAACTCCCACCTGCTTGGATCTTCTGCCTCCTGGACTCATCTGCCTGCTCTACTTCTCCAGCTGTCCAGTCTCTACACTGACTGATCTCTCTGTTTTACAAACTATGTCTCCAAAAAGACCACCACCTGGAAAACCTGGCTTTGCTACCTCTGCACCAACATCTGCAACATCCAGTCCTGCCACACAGCCAAAGATTACAGAACTGATGCAACCTAAGAGTACAGAGATGGATTTGCAACAAATGCTTCAGCAACTCATACAGGGCCAGGAAGAAATTAAGAAACAATTAAAGGAAATGAAGGAAGAAATTAAACAGAATCAAGTCCAAATTTATAAGAACTCACAGAGACTGGACCTTGTGGAGGGTGGGGTGGCGGAGGCGAGGGGCGGGGGTAGAAGCTCTGCAGAAGGGTAACAAAGAACTTGATATCCAACAAATGAAAACAGAGTTTGAGAGAATGTCCTTTTATCTTAGATTTCAAAATGTTATAGAAGCAGATGGGGAAAATATAAGGGACATTATGACTAATATTTTAGCTGAATACATACACAAAGATAAACAACAGATGGAATGGGAGATAGACCTGGTCTATAGAGTGAATTCAGCATATGCAAGAACACACAATGTACCCAGGGAGGTCCATATTAAATTCCTTAGGAAAAGCACAAGAGACGTAATTCTGGGTGTACAAAGGGGGCAAGCATTGACATATTATGACAGGGAGATAACCATCTTGAAGCAGATCCCAAAAAAAATTAGGGAGAAAAGAAAAAATTATTCGCAATTGGCGAATAAATTATACCAGAAAGGGGTGTGGTTTAGATGGTTGATGCCTGAAGGGATGCTGATATTCTGGGAGGAGACAAGAATTAGAATCAATACACCCATAGAGGCTCAGGCCTTTATGGAAAAAAATAAAGCGAACCTAGAAAAAACAGAAGACTCTTCAACGGTCACACAGGACACGGGAGGGGCCGGAGCTCTGCCAGCGGGGGGAGAAGGGGCAACACCAAGAAAGCTCAGATCACAAAAATGAATAAGAAAATCACATTGTTATAAACAGACCGAAAGTAATAATGAAATTATATCTAGACTACATATCATAATATATAAGCTGATTGAATTTTTTTTATTAAAATTAATGTGCTGATTTTATATGATCATGTATTAATGTTTTATACTTAGATGTATCTTATGAGTTTGGAGGGAGGGGGCGTCTGCCACACTTGCAACTGCCAAAATTTGTACACCATTCCACCTACCCTTTTCCTTATAAATGTTTTAAAAAACCAATAAAATTTTCTGGGGAAAAAAAGAAGAAGAAGAATGAACCTTGTTAATTCTTTCATGAAAGAGTACCAAATATACCCCCCCCCAGTTGTAATTGGACTGGGAACAGAGGTGGGTTGATCCTGGTTTGGCCTGATTTGGTCGAACTGGTAGTAACTCTGCCCACCCACCCAGATGCTTCTGCGCATATGCACGAGTGAACCGGTAGTAAAACCGGTACAAACCAACCACTGGATGGGGAAAATTAAACAGAACAAGGCAATAACAGTTGTCGCTGAGAAAAAAAAATGTTGGTGTGTTTATATGAGCTTGGTTCAAGTCAGACATTACCTTTTAACTCAATGACTCCTGGTTATGTCTTCTTTTTTTTTCTTTGGTCTTTCTTTTTCTTTTTGCAAAAGGTTTAATCGAGATGAATGATTCGTCAGTCGGCCATTTCCCACTCAATATTGTAAAAAAACATTCATGAAAGAGACCTAAAACAAGATGGATTGATGACATCAGCAAGTATTGCGAGCCCAATTGTCAAAAGAAAAGACCCTATTGGTTGGAAGAGGCCTTCATCCTGCAGTGGCTAGACAAGGACTAAAATTATAACGATGACAGCAATGATGATTATTGCATCATTTAATTCTTGAAAAGGACACATATCATATTGAAATTTGTATGAACATATAATCATAGTTTATACAATGCATGCCTCCAATCGGTTAACATGAGAAACTGACAAGCAAAACTGCCTTATCTCTTTAGATATTTTCCCTTCTGTTTTATGCTTTGAATTATTACTGTAGGAAAATACTGAATAAAGAAATATTAGGAATTTTCTAATTTTCAGGTACTGTTTCATACACACACAAACATATTTAGCAACAAGTCAGGCCGTTAGTTTGAGTTTTAAACTCTCCAGAAAAATAATGACAGACAATAGGTGGAAGTTGTATTATTTTTCAACAATAAAGTAAAATTAGATTTAGTTAGAATCCAACCTCACTATTGAGCATCATATTAAAAAGATAGCAGTCTAAAAGCAACTGGTGTTTTCATATAATTTAATATTGGTATACTTATTCAGTTCTCAGCCACTCTGGCATACTTTGATTACATTTCTCTAATTTTTTATATCCAAATATATACCCTTATATATAATGACTTTCTCCTAATTGTTGTTGGAATCTAGGAATTTATCACTTCTTTCTTTGCATGCTGGTCTTGATAGATGGTGAAAGAAAGTATGTAAAAAGAAAAAAACCTTAAGGCATTGTTCGTTGAATTTTCTTCTTTAGATTGGAGTAAGAAATGAGCAAGTAGGTCAACATCAGGTGACTGTAGCTTTGAAATACTTTTGATGTTGAGTTTATGAACCGCCTTCCAGAGAGAATGTTGTTTTGTTTTCCAGCTTGTTTTCCAAGTTGTTGACTTTCAGCTGCCCAGAGGATATGTGCCACTCTGCCAGTGACCAGAAGTCAAATTACCCTGGACTGGTAAGGCATGGCTTTGTCTGCACACTATATAATTAACACATTTTAGGAGGCAACAAGAATTACCGAATCACACCAGGACCATTTAACTTCACTAATTTGTTGTGAGATTAATATTAAATAGTATTAGATATTTCACCTACATAGAAGAAAAGGTCATCTTGATAAGCCAGCAATTGTATCTACTCAAAGATCTTTGCACTGTAAATATCTCAAGGGAAAGATTATTATTATTGGCCTCAATCCAGCTGGTCTACATAAGTCTGTCAGAGAAGTGTCCCACCAGCTGTTTTGAAAGGAGAAGAGCCAAGCAACTGGTTCCAGATGTTCTGTTCCAAATATCAACCTGCAGCATTGCTGTTTTTCCAAGAGAACAGTGTGAAGACAGCCATCTGTGAATGTACCACCACAAGTGGAGCAATTATAATTGTTAACATTAATAAATTTCTTGCTAGTGTTCTTTATGTCTTATATAGTTAAATGTGGGGCATCTGCAAGGGAAGGTGGTGCTATGGCAGAATAATTGAAGGTCTACTTGATTTTTAATCATTGCACATAAATAAAAAGGGGTTCAATTGTAGCATCCTGGTCACCATCTTGATTTTTTTAACCCCATGCCAAGGGCAACTCTGCTTATAACAATCTTGTACAGTCCATCAGCATGAATTTTCCCAGAGGGCAGATAGGAAGCCATCCAGGGGTGAAATTCAGCAGGTTCTATCAGGTTCTGCAAATACCACCTCTGGCTGGCCCCAGAGTTGGGTGGGAATGGGGATTTTGCAATATCCTTCCCCCAGGTATGGGGTAGGAATGGAAATTTTGCAGTATCCTTCCCCTGGATTGGAGATGAAATGGAGATTTCATAGTATCCTTCCCCCACCCTGCCCACCCAGCCACACCCTCAGAACTGGTAGTAAAAAAAATTGAATTTCACCACTGAAGTCATCTCCTGAGTTCCTGAGAAGAAGTTACTACAGGTGGCTTTAGCAGTAACCTGAAGGTATGTGCATGAAGGAGGGCTGATATTTTTAAAGGATTTTCAAGATTACTTAAAAATATTACCATTATTTATTTACATGCAACCAATATCATTGTAAATTATATTGCATGTGTGGTTGATTTCATTGAGAGGGTAGAAGGCAATAGCGTCTTCTAATTCTGAGAACTTCTGATAAAGGCAATTGCTAGAAGCACTTGGTGAATAATTCCATAAAAAGAATAATTTAACGTTGGAATTTCATGGCAAATGTTTCTAGTTTTATACCATATTATGTGCACATATTTCAATATTCATAATATTTTTGTTGCCCGTAGCCAAGATGAATGAAAAGGCATCTGTCAATCAAACATTTAAAGGGATGTGAGAAACAGGATCGAGAACAGGATATAAGGCTCTTAGTCTATGGAGGAGGATATATAAGCTCTTTGTAGCCTTAACCACTATAATTTAAACAGCCGCATGTGTCTGGCTAAGTGACAGAATACAATAAAATGTTAAATTAGTCTGTACGGTGTTAGTAAGGACAGAAGATAAATTTTATTTAAAGAAAGTGACATTGTATTTCATGCCAAACTGAGGTAATTTCCTTCCACTTTCTATATTTCCTTGCTTTCCAGATTCAATGGTGCTTCTCGGAGCTTACCCGAAGAAAGCATTATTCAGATAATGTAATTAATTCAGAATATGTAAAGGAAATATTTCTGCACAGGACCTAGATTCATAAAGAAATACTCCAAATGTAGCTCCCTTCCAGTAAAATTACAGCATTAATTGAAGTAATAAATAGAACACTATTAGCATAGAGTGAAGATTTGGGGACTATTATACACTGAGTTTTCTGTGCAAAAATCATTGGAACTTTGCTACTTAATAGTTCCTCAAAATGGAATGGTGATTTATAACCATTTTAATTGTTTGTTTGCTTATTTATTTATTTTCAAACTTTTAAAAATTAAGTTATAAAGTATTATAAAATGCAAAATACAAAAGTAAATAAAAGAACAGATGGAAGGGAAAAAGGGAGAGAGAAGTGAGGAAAAGATAGGGAAAAGAAAAGAAAAAGAAACATTAACTTCCGATTCTCTCTGTTGCGGTAGAATAGGGCATTAACATCACTTTTTGTTTTTCCATGATATGAACAAGTCATTTCTATAAAGATCTATCAATTTAATCTGTAAAACACAAAGTCAAAGTTACATTCTTTTCCACATCGATTTATAACCATTTTATGTAGAAAAAGCTAAGATGGGAATGTTAAAGGCAGTGGTGAGTTCCTACCGGTTTTGACCGAGCCTGTAGTGGTTTGGCAGTCTAGCTCGCTAGAACTGGCAGCGACCAAGGCCTGCTACACCCCCAAACTGGTTCTTCGGGTGGCGCCATAGGCACTGCCATCTTGTTTTTAGATTCTGCGCATGCGCAGAACAATTTTTATTGGCTTGTGCAGGCATGTGCAGTGTGCCCACAATTAAAGCAGCAGTAGTGCCTGCCGGAACCCATCCCTAGTTAAAGGCCTTCATTCTATGGATGAATAACATAGGCAGCTATTCAAGTATAATAACTAAGCAAGCAAACAAATAAATATAAACCTGTTTCTCACAAATTGCCATTATTGGAACCCTTAGTTTCATTTTTTTGCTTCCTTCGATATAATTTATGTTGTGCTACAATTATAGCAGTAGCACTTACAATTATATACCTCTTCATAGTGCTTTATATCACTCTCTAAGAGGTTTACAGACTCAGTATATTGTCCTCAACAATCTTGGTCCTCATTTTAGTGACCTCAGAAGGCTGGAAGCCTGAATCAGCCTTAAGCTGGTGAGCATCGAACTCCTGGCAATGAGAGTAAGCCTTCAATACTGCATTCTAACCACTGCTCCCTATATAGGATTGATTTACATTATTTTTCAGTTGAGATTGTTCATTTCTGTCTGTAATAGATAAAAGGAAGAATGGTTTTTAAAAATTCACTGATGTATTTAAGTGACAAGGACATATTTTGGAAAATCTTTGAATCCAGGATCATCCTAGGAGGCTAACTTCACTTTTGTTCTTTTAAGTGATTTTTTTTATTAGTGAAAATCTTATTCAAAAGAGAGAGTTTTGCAATGGTTTCTATTTCTGATTATTGCAATGGACTGTATATGATCTGTCTCTGAAAATAATCCAACAACTTCAATAATTTCAAAACAGGATAGTTATATTTGGAACTGGTTGATATATAATCATTGTAGGTCCATTTCTGTATCCCAGTTCAAACTGCTGGGGCTATAAAGTCCTAGATATTGTGGATTCAGGCTAACTGAAGGATATTCTCCCACCCCCACCCCCATATTTACCTATCAGGACCTGAACATATTTCTCAAAGGGCCTTCTTCAGGTGGTCCTACCCAGTGATACAAAATGGCTGGCTATCAAAAGAAAATGTTCAAATCATTCTGTGGAAAACATTCTTTAGAGAGACTTGGCAAACCCCATGTTGTTTTCCTAAGCATTTTAAAGATCAGTTTAGATGTTTTATTACTATGATGACTTTTCTTTATTATTATTATAGTTGGTCACACATTTAGCCAGGTGTTTAGATTGGATTTGGCATTTTTATCCACCTATCGAGTCCTTTCCAAGGACCTGGGACAGGCAGTTGTTGATGTTTGATGGTGTTAAAGTATTATCACAGGATGTAACCTGTTCCAAGTTAAGCTTCCTTTTGCAATTGGCTGAGGGTGATTTTGGCAATGCCAAATGTATTCAGGTTGTATTCTAGATGTTTTGGGATTGCATCCAAAATGTCGATTACTATTTCTACTACCTTTGCTTCTTTTGCCACAGTTGTTCTAGTTTTATTATTACTGCTGCTCCAGATTATTATTTTATTTGTTATTCTGTTGTCTATGAAGATTAATATTTAAAAAACCCATTAATATAGTCACTAAAGGATTTTTAAATTGCTACTAAATGTTTTCAGAAATTTGGGGGTGCATGACTATAAATAAGTATTTGGAAAGCAATTTGACAGTTTAATGATAAAAAGAGGAAAAAAACAGCAGCTTACGTTCTGTTGACTACTTAGTGTAGAAAACAAAAGGATTTTAGAAATTTGCTCTTGGCAAGCAAAGTAGAATTGCACAATAGGTTAAAAATATTAAATTCTGATGTCTTTATAATCATTTGCAGTGTATTTTTCCTGTTTTTTTAAAAAATAATTTTATTATAGAAGTTTTCAACAGAATAAAAACAATACCAATTTTAAGTTGGAAGTTAGAATAATAGGGAAAAAGTAAAAAGTAAGTGAAGAGCAAATAAAAATATTAGAAAAGGAGGAAAAAAGAAAGAAAAAGAAAAAATTACAAAATGCAATACAAAAAATTTCATAAGTTCATTTTCCTATTTTTAATGCAAAACCCAACAAAAATACAGGTAGTTCCCAATGTACGACCACAATTGAGCCCAACATTTCTGTTGTTAAATGAAACAATTGTTAGGTGAATTTTGCCCCATTTTACGACGTTGATTGTCACATTTGTTAAGTAAGTGATTGCCAGTTGTTAAGTTAGTAACATGGTTGTTAAGTGAATCTGCCTTTCCCATTGACTTTGCTTGTCAGAGGTTTGCAAAAGGTGACTCCAGAACACAGCACCATCATAAATATGAGTCAATCGCCAAGCATCTGAATTTTGACCATGGGGATTTTTAATATTCTCCTGGACTTGTTGAATATATATAAAAGCTTCTATATTCAGCTTGCCCAAAAGCACAAAGGATCTAATGAGAAAGCTGACCCTGCCCAGCAATGCCTACTTAGCAGTTAATGAATGTACCAGTAGGTTTCATTATCATTTAGCAGAAGGCAGCTGGCACCATCCAGATGTTCCTAGCATTCCTCATTGTTAGCCATGCTTCCTAGGAAAGTAGCACTGTAGCAAAATCTAGAATGAAACCAACAGCAGCTGCTTACCCCTGTTAGAACACTGTGTATAGCAGTCATATGTTCAGGCTGACATAAACTGTGCAAGAACCAAGCCAGTGAAACAGTGAAATAGGGGATGGGGCTCCCATTATGGGATTTGTAATTTTAATTATCTTCAGAATGAATAAAGGGATGCAACTCTGGCTGATTTGGTAACCCCACCTGTTACAGACATTATAGATGGGATTTTAAGTTAAATGCTCATAAAAACTTTCCCTCGAGGAAAGTTTTGGAAAAAGGGTGATGAAATCGGAATGAATCTGATCATTTTCAGATGAAATATTTTATATTAGTGAGCAAAACAAATGGAAAAACATGCTTACGTTCTATAAGATTATAGTCGTATTCCCCAAAGTTTTCAGTAAATGGCCCATATCATTCCTTCTATTGCCGCCTTCTTGATTTAGCTGTTTGCAAGCTGAAATTGCAGGAGGAGGAAAACAATCATCCAGTGCAGGTTTCTTGGATCTTAAAATCTGCACATCTGTGAGAGCAGACATTTTAGCACTTTTGCAAAGCCTCCAAAACATCTGTCATTTCTACTCCCATGAATGTAATTGTATTTCTGAGAACTGTGTAAAAATTTTAGAACAGTCCCTTTTGCTTAGGCTAAAGAGCTATCTAGCACAGTATTCGGTTTCTCACATTGGCTAACGGGTTTCATCCCCCTCATTTATGGGTTGGTTAATAAGGCAATAATTATATCCTGTACCTAGTATTCTGATCCTATATGTCTAGTGTGTCAATCTGGTGACCTGGAGGCTGGATGAGTCACGCACAGGCCATACTCACCTTGGCTCTGCAAAGGTAAAAAATGCCATGATACAGCACAATATGAGAAAGAGAGAGAGAGAAAGAGAGAGAAAGAGAGAGAGAGAGAGAGAGAGAGAGAGAGAGAGAGAGAGAGAGAGAGAGAGAGAGACTCATATATAAATTCATTAAATGTAACATAAAGGGGAGAAATTGAAATTTATCCTTACTCTGGCCTTACTCCAATGTTGTTGTAAAGCAGAACAAAATGTAAAGTTATGAAAAAGATGAGCAAAGGGTCAGCAGATCAGCTAGAAGCAGCTTCTTGCTATGTCGGAACACAAATAATGGCCACAGTCTAGATCAGGGATATAAATCTTGCGGTGTCATGGCGGTGTTATGTGACGTGTTGTTACTTTTTCCCCCTTCACTAAACCAGGCAGGGGGTGACGCATCCAGCCCATGGGCCTTGAGTTTGACAGCTCTGGTCTAGATTATAAGGTAGCCTAAATATCAGAATAAAAATATTTATCATTTATAAATTATATTTTAAAGCATACAATTTATGCCAAGTGTGTGTTAATAAAGTCAAAGAACCAGAACATACTGGATAAGGAGATTATTGAAAAGGATACACATTCACATGTGGAGTTCAATTAAGAATAATTTATTCTAGACTTACAGATCTGAAGAGTAGTATGAATAAGGCATTGTCTTATCCAAGAATTGAACATGTCTTATACAAGAATTATACTCTGTAATTATTAAAAGGAAAAATAGCTCCAGAATAATGTATATTTACATTAGCCCACTCATAATTCTACTTTTCATCTCATTCCTAAAGAATGGCAAGTATTGTCCTTGATCCTGAGAGTTGGGAAGAAGACTTTTGCTGTCTTGCTTGTGACTTTTGGAGATCAAATTGGATTTGCCACCAAGATGTCTTCTGAATGAGTTATTTGGAACATAAACATAACCAATACCGGTAAGCAGATTTTCATAGCCTCAGGCAGCAACAGAACAAAATCTCTCAAGACTGATCATTTGGGAAGAAAATTATTGATATTTTGCATGATAGCTTAACATGTTTTGACCAAAGTAGAGGGATCTTTGTTTTAATCTATTGCACCTGCCACAATCCAGAAAACCTTGAAGAATGAGTATGTCATTAACCTTTCAAAAATGGCAATACCCAATAATGTTGAAAATTGAAAGGACAAAATGTAACAGCAGGTTGTAAATTGACATCATCTGGAGGATTGTCGTAGACAATCCTCCAAATGATCATTGGACAGTAGATGCAGCTCTTTAGAGGCAACATCTGGTAATTCTATCTTAAGATAAATATACTTGGGCTGGGGGAAGCAGGGTATACAAGTAGTAATGAGACATTCAATGGCCTCAGATAGAAGAAGAAAAAAGTAGTGAGAGGAATGACTGAGAGCAACTCAGAGAAGTGTGAATTGAAAACACTGCCATGGCTCTGAATCCCCATTCCTAGTTTCATTTTTCCTCTAGCTCTCTGGATTTATGAACTAGAAAGAACCTCAACTTATGTTTATATTTATCTTTAAATCCTATCTCTTACATATTGAAACAAAGGTGTTCCATTACAAAAATCATGAAAATTGAATGCTTTAGCACTATTTGAGTTTGTTAAAAATTATTTTTACTTACTAACAATGGGTGCAATTGGTAGGAAGCTAGCCATATCCCAGAAAAAGAAGATGCAAATCTTACAAATTTTTAATATTTGACCAACAGACATCTTCTTTCCAAGCTCTGAAAAGTCCATTATGAATTCTTATTGCTGTTGTTACATTCTTCCTAAATTTTGGGAGAATCAGAGCAAAATATACCCTCTAGATATTCCTTTCCATAGCTTGGGATCCATACTGGAAAAGTCCCTCTTTCTATATAAGAGTCTGGCATCTGGGGTACCATCAAAAAAGTACACCTCTAGTCACTAAAATTGTGTCTGATAGGCAACTGATAAGCAATCCTCATATAAACCCTATCATATACTAGCCAATAACTTGGTACAACAAAGCATGTAAATATTACAAATCAATTTGTTATCATCAATATAAATTGTAGATATTGTTTTGCATATATAGCTGTTGTATTCAGAACTATTGAATAATATATAACAGGTCTCCATAGTGTTGTTAAAGTAATCGGTTCATCTAATAATCTTCTTAACTTCTATATAGCAATAGCAGTTATATACCACTTCATAGTGCTTTATAGCCTTCTCTAAGCAGTTTACAGACTCAACATATTGCCCCCAACAATGTGGGTACTCATATTACCGATCTCAGAAGGATGGAAGGCTGACTCAATCTTGAGCCGGTCAGGATCGAACTGCTGGAGTGAATAGCGAATTAGCCTGCAGTACTGCTTTCTAGCCACTGTGCGCACCATGGCTCATATGTTGAAAAATTGCTTATAGTTAGGCAATGTGTCCTATTAAATTCAATGATGATGTTGGCTTGCGTGTGTGTTGGGTGGGTGTATGTGCTATGCCCGCGCCCATTTCTATAACCGATCATTTTATTCTCATTGCCAGGAGGATGTAATTCTCATTGGTGAACTTCTTAGAACCACAGCTGCAGTAGCTACAACCACAGTAATCCTATCTAGGAAAAGCAAACATGGGTATTGCAGAAAAGCAATTTCTTCTAAATGACTACTTGTCCATTTGTGGCTTGCCTGGGATGGAGTCTGAAAATGACCCAGGACCTTCAACTGATTATTGGTACTATATTTTGAAAACTTGTTTTTTGTTCTCCTTATTTTGGTAACCTGGCTGTTTTATATTTTAAAATGTTGCTGCTTATTTTGAATTACTATCATTTAAGAAGTTTCAGCAATGCAGTATTATTTCATGTTTTGATTTACATTATGTGTGCTGCACTGAGATTTTTTTTTCCCAAAGGAAAAATTGTTTTAAAAGTCAAAACACAGAAAAAAGATCATGTAGTCGGTATACGTTTTTGGTGGATCAATTCTTATGCCAGTGCTTGCTTACTTATATGAATATGAATTAATTGTTATTTAATTATTTCCAAGGAAATGGATTAGAGTCTGATCAGAGGAGAAATAACTAATATCCGAGAGAGATGCATTAGTTATAACAAAATTAAACCATACAAGTTTATATACCTACCAATGTATTTAGGCTCAGGAAGGTAGGAATAGCTATGAGATGCATGCAAAATTTGCTTCATAATTTTTTTAAAAAATCTAGTTCTGTATTACATGAGTTAATCTTTAAAAGCCAATAAAACGTTTCTTACCTAGAGAATTATTTGACTTATAAAAATATATTTGTCTGAATTACTTTCACAATGAGTTTATTAAAAGAGTCGAGTCGAATAGAATAGGCAGGAAACCCTACATCATTTCAGACAAATGGTTATCTAACCTCTTCTTAAAAACTTCCAGTGTTGGAGCATTCACAACTTCTGGAGGCAAATTGTTCTAAGCTGCTTTTCTCCTTGATTAGTTTCCACCCATTGCTTCTTGTTCTATCCTCGGCTGCTTTGGAGAATAGTTTGACTCCCTCTTCTTTGTGGCAACCTCTCAGATATCTTGTCTCCCCTAGTCCTTCTTTTCTTAAGACTAGACATATCCAGTTCCAACAACTGTTCTTTTTTATGTTTTATTCTTGAGTCCCTATCATAGCCCTATATCATAGCTCTGTACTATTTAATCAGACTTTCTAATATGTTTGTTGTATTCTTCAAAGTCTACCATCAATATGGCTTGAAGTTTGTCTATGAGTTTGTAGCTAATATGACATTCCTTGACAACAATGCAAATTTCTCTAATTGTTACCAGCAAAGGGTATGGAGGAACGTAAGGTTGTAGAGCTTCCTAAAGGAAAAAATAATCAGGATGCTTCCAAGCAGTTCAGCTACTAATATTGGGTTTTTATGATTAAGGGTGTTTAGGGAGGAAGGGAAGGGCAAAACAGTCAAGATGCAGCTGTAACAGCATAATCAAAGGCTTGCGCGCATGGTAGGTATAATTAAAGGGACAGGATTCAATTACATGATTGTAGTTGTCATTTTGACTTTAAACCACACAGATAAACTCTATATGTGACAGATGACAGTTCTCAAAGTTTTTCTCTTCTAGGTTGCATATAAGCATATACTGTATTGTGTACTGAAAGAGTTGGGAGAAAAATCAGTTCAGTCTTCCTTGGGTGTGCTGCAAACATTTATGTCAATGCTGTTTATGGTTTATTGTGATACTATTTGGATTGTATTTATGCATTTTGGAAACCAACCATTCAGAGAATGTTAAATGTGCAGCTGATGGGACTTAAACATTTCAATGTGCACAAGCCTTCACTGATATTTATGCCTGTTCTCATACATAATAGTGTCCCAGAATTATACAAAATGGGATAGATTATTTAAAAAAAACATTTTCTCACTTGTTTTATGAGCAAATGTGTTCAGATTTGGAACAATGAAATGAGAGGCTCCCATCAGCCATTAGACTTACTACAAGTCATGTAAAATATTAATATTTTAACATGGGGATAAAGTGACATATGAGCTTCCAGAAAGATTGTCTGATGGATGGGAAATTAGTATTAGAAAATAGATATATTATTTCAATTACAGATACCAATTCTGCATTCCAACATAAACAGCACATTCTCGTATACCCAACGGGTATATTTTTCATATCTGAGACACGAGGTTAATGAAACTGTTAATTAAGTCCGTCTCTTGGAAGATACTATATATATTTCTGCTATGACATACTAGTATTTTTATGCTTACAAGGAAAACCAATAAGAAAATTCACATTTCTGTAACATCCAAGAACTTTATGAATCTTCCCCCCATTTTCTCTGAGATAATTTCCAAAATTTGACTAGGTGATAAGATCACCTTTGTACTACAAATATTTTATTGATTGCATTCAATTTACATAATCCATAAAATGCTCCACTCACAACAGGCTTGGGGGGCATGCATTATACCTCAGTAACTCAGATTAAAACAAACAAAATTTTAAACCATACAAACATAATACAAGACCCGGAAAAGGTTGTCATCCACTCTCCCCCACCCCATTAAGCCATTCTCATGGGAAGGAGAGATGTCTCATTCAATCTTTTGGCACTCTGATTTGCATCCAGAAGCCAACTGGCAACATTCCCAAAGTGGGAATGTTACATAGGAACAAGCAGGATGATTTGGGGCAATGCATTTTGTAGCTTCTGGATGCTTGTCAAGGGTAGTGCCATAGAGCACATTGGAGTAATCCAACCGAGACATGCAATAGTGCTCAAGGGAGCTGACCATAAGAATACATGTAAACATATAATTAAAATAACAATCAAACACATAAAACAGATAAGCAAAGTTGTCAAAATCAAAATATCTATGCTGATGAAAATATAACGAAGATAGAAGTAGTTCTGAGATTCCTGCTCTTGAGCTCCCTTTTGCCAAGAATGGCTTGGCAACAACAAGAGTAGGAGACAGACAGAAGGAATTGCTTAAGCAACATGAATTATTATCCCTATTAAATTGCTCCAGCTGCAAATCACAGTGATGCCAAACTGATGATATCACTGTCCACAGTGATATCATCACAGAAAAGACACCATTACATACTTGCATCTTGATGTCTCAAACAAGTACAACAGTCACAGACTATACAGGGAGACACTCTTACAGATGTTTTATCTTTTGGTTCTCCATGCCTCCTGCTGCAGATGACCACAGCCACATGTGTATTGCTTGAAGCAGCTGTGGTCACAAATGTAAATGCAAGAATTGGCCCTGACCTTTCCTTCAAAGCAAAATCTGACATGTTGCCCGTTTTCAGTTTTTCCATTTGGAAATATTTTCAAACAAGTGACTCAATGCAGTGAAAGTGAACAAGCTTTATTCTTAATCAAACTATAAACATCAGAATGAGTTATCAGCTCTTCCTTTTGTGATTACTAAGCCTACAGCTATTTGTATACTTTATATTGTTTCTAAGAAAGAGGGTCGTTCACCAGAAAAAGAGGTCAGTTTAGCAACTGTTGCTATTTAAAAAAATATTTGTTCAAAGAAAAGCCTACAACAGGATTGCTTTCTAATCCATGTCCATTTTAGCTTTACTCAACTTCTCAGGCAATCCCAGTTTTAGTCCATCTTAACTATTTCAGGGATTAGCTTAAATTTTAATCATAGTATTTGCTCAATTCCCATGTATTTCGTCTTCAGTTCAGTGAATCATATTAATGCACCACCATTTATTAGAAGTAAATCTTTCACATACATCATCAAGAGACTTTTAATTTTTAAAAGATGTGAATCAGATGACACTGATCTTTTCAGCTGAAAAGCTGACAGTCTGGGTTTTAGATTGATGCGCCTTGCGATGGAGTGAGCTCCCGTTACTTGCCCTAGCCAAACAGTTTGAAAATAGATGTAAATGCAAGTAGATAAATAGGTAGCACTTTGGTGTGAACGTAACAGTGTTCCATGTGCTTTTGGTGTACAGGCATGCTGGTGACATGACCATGGAAACATCTTCAGACTATGCTGGCTCCTTCAGTTAAGAAACAGAGATGATCACCACTTTCTAGAATTGAACACTCCTGGACAGGGGAAATATTTATCTTACTTTTCCAACCTTATCAATGTAATGAACAGGTATATAGTGCTTTAAAGACCACTTCTGGCCAGACTTCTCCAGACAGTAGATAGGTATACTTGGTCTTACTGCCAGTTCTGTGGACATGTTCCAATGTCAAAGGAAGGAAGCAAGATGTATCTTTCATCAACTGCATTAAGTTTCTTTGGCCAATCACTTCATCTATGGTCCTCAACATTGCCCATTTCTTTGTGTTTCTTCAAAAAGGTTTGAACAGAACATCTTGAAACCCCAGGCTGTTTTGAAATCTTTGCTTGGGAGAGACCTTGCTGGCGCAGTATAGCTACCTTTTGTCTTGTTCCCATGCTTAGTTTTCCTACGGTGTATGACCTGTGAGATGAAACTGTCTTCCATAAACTCATCCTAGTAGCAGAGTTTAGCTGTTCCTCACCCAGTTTTAAGCCCACTACACAGCTATTTCCATTTCAGTTAGTGACTGTTTTAACCTACATATGAAATTGATGGTCATTAGCACCTGCTTGGTATAACTGGTTAATCACACACCTGACTCTAATCCTACAAAACCACTGACTTTGTGCAAGTGTAATAATTGATGCTGTTTTGAAGGCAAAAAATATTGATTTATTTGGATTTCTCTGCTGTTCATTTACTCTCCATTTTGTTAACTGATAAAAATAAACTATTAACACTTTGGTTTCTGAAAGTATTGTTAATTTACAGCATTTTTGCACAAATACCTAACACTTTTGTACAATGTGTGTGTGTGTATGCAGTGAACCAGTTGTATAGCCTTTAACCTCTTTCCTACACTCTACCATTGGGTTGCTTATTGTGGGCATCAGCAAGGGAGGATTGCCTACTAGCAAGGCTTTAATACACTGTTATGCGTTTAGCTACTAGGCACCAAGTTAAGGCAAATGTGGGAAATAATTAGTTAATCTAGATAAGGGAATAAGAAGAGACTAGCATGTCCAAGCAAAGGTTTGGATATGAATTAAAATTTTAGTCCATCCACAGGACAGAGCTTTAGGACAATCTGTTATTAAAAAGGAACACTTTTGTGGGGAAAAAATGACCAATTTCCCCCACAAGCTATTTTCCACCCTTAAATTTCCCAAAAGCTGCTTCCCTTTATGAAGTTCCAGATTTATTCAGGAGAAAACATAGATCCAAAACCATGGTACAAATGAATGAAAATAAGTTTCAGGAGGAAGCTTGGTATTGATGGAAATAGGTTTTAGGAACTTTGCAGTTTCTCATTTTCTTATAACCCTTGTGCCCCTAAAAATGAATATTGTAATAAAGTTGTATGGATGAAAGAGTCATAAATACTTAAGCTTATTAGCTAATAACATGTCACCTTGGTTTTGGAACAATAAACTTGGCACTTGCTGTTCAAAAACCAAAGGACATGTTATTAGCTAATAAAAGCTTGAATTAAATATTTAGTTTCTTGTAGTGAATTGTATTCCACACTTTATATTGGTGCATTTATTCTCCCCCCTCTGCCAGCAATAATTCAAATCAGTGTTTCTTTTACTATCTGCTTCCACAGATGGTTAGGTTGTATATATGTCCACTTAAATCAATAGGCTTTAAATTTGACTTTACATAGGACTGCCCTTTTTTTATTTCTCCCATTGTGGAGCTAGATTTTGAATAAGATCCAAGAGTGCTCTGCCTCAGGCAATAACCGTAAGCATGGAAGAGGGACAAAAATGCTTTTCTAAATCAAGCAGTTTAATGCTGGAAGGCTGCCCTGTTAATTTACTATATAGTCAAAAGACCTTGCTTGAATCATTTGCCAAGATCAAGAGAAAACTTCATTTCTAAGTTCCTTTCTTATAAGGTTGTATACAGACAGTGGAGACAAGAATCTGAATGCTTCTTTAAGCAGGTAAAAATGAAGCTTTTGGGGGGCGGGGGGACCTTTTTTTTTAGACTCTAAAAAGCAAAGCAAAAAAATATGTATAATAAAGTTGTTTAGTTGTTTTTAATTTAATTTTTAATTTTTACTTATTGTACAGTTGTATGAGGTTTAATTTGTTTTTAAGGGTATGGGATATTCGTTTTTTAATGACACACCTGTACACCGCCCCGAGTCCCTTCGGGGAGAGGGGGCGGTCTAGAAATACTGAAAATAAATAAATAAGTCTGGATTCAATAAGGCTAATTTCTATTTAAATAGTTTAGAAATTTGAGTAACAGAAAATGTTTAAAGATTGCCAATTTAAAACACAGCTATCAAAGATATACTAGGGAGATAACTTTGGCAAATATCTGGGAAGGGACAGAATCTTGAGAAGCAGAGGGACAGAAAGGATTAAAGAGAACATCTCAGATCACACACACAAACACATATGCCTAGGTCTTAATAGCTTTTTGGAAACTCAGGAAACTAGGAGGTAATCTGACTTCTGGAAACAGCCACAAACTCAGAGTATTTGAAACCTGGAGTAGATGAGTGGAAAGAACAGCAGCTACAGAATCCAATATAACCCATTGTCATCCCAACCAAGAAATCAACACCATAAGAAGTCTTTTATTGAGATTTGCTGTTACCTGATTGTGCTGTACTCACTTACTCTCTCCTTACTCTCTACACCCAACAGCAGGCAGCCTTGCTCCTTCTCCATCTCTAGGAGTTGGTGAGTTAGCCGGGAGAGACCAATTAGAGGTGGCTATGGCGGCCGGTGAGGGAAAGGAAGGTCGCCATTGCCTGGACTTCTGCTGTTTTTTCTATCATACCCTGGCTGCTCCCAACACCACTATGCCCCCCCCCCCCAGGCCCTGACAACGCCAGCAGGGGACACCAAACTCTAACTGTAAGTCTCTGTGGACCTCTAGGAAGGAACCACCCTGAACCAGCGCGAATAACCTCCCACTTTTGGGTCACCCTGCCATGGAACATTGAACATCTTGAACAATCTCTTACCTTGTGGTCACCTTCGTCGTTTTATCATTCCCACCCCCTTCTTCTCTATCTAAATATTTTAACATCTCCTTCCTCCCTCTAAGACCCCGACTTATTAGCCATCAACTTTTATGAACTTTTATCAACTTTCTATCAACCTTTATTAACACCCTGATTCCATTGGACTTTTAACGAACTATTTATTCGAGGCTGGACCTGCTCCGCCTGCGGGAGGCCCCTCTCTCGCAGGTATGGCCCTTGGCTCTCTCAAGGGCCTGCCTTGATGACGGGTTTGTGAACCCCGAGAGGTGGAAGAAACGGAGGCTGAGGGGCTTTTTATTCAGAAGTTTTTTATTGTTATTAAGGGGTTCCAGGGAGGGGGTGTGTGATAACCAGACCGGGAGAGGCACCAGTGCCAGTGCCAGATGGACAGGTGAGTCCGGGAAGGAAGTGAGCGGAGTGGGGGGGAGAGGGAACAAGTGATTCCAATAGAGGGTTGTTCGATTGCAACGGTCGCGGGGAGGGGGGGATGCGAGGACAAGAGAAGATCACAAGGTCGGTTGGGAGACCGTGGTTGTTGGCTATGCCCGGTCGTTTGCACCAACCCCCGCAACCTAGGTGGCCAGGAACTACAGAGCCCGGGCCTACGGCTGATGCTTTGCAATGCAAGGTCCGTAACCAACAAGGCCCCCCTCATTAATGAGTTGATCTCTGAGGGGGAGCTAGACCTTGCAGGGATAACGGAAACCTGGTTGGGCCACGAGGGTGGTTTACCCCTCGTGGAAATGTGCCCACCAGGTTTCCGTGCATTCCATCAGCCTCGGGCCCTGGGTAAGGGTGGTGGGGTGGCGGTAGTTATACGGGAAGGTCTAGAGCCGAGGGAGTTCACTGTTCCTCAGATATCCGGGTGTGAGTCCCTTGGTGTGAAATGGGGCCCACGGAGGCAGTTGGGTTTGCTGATTGTATACTTGGCTCCTCGCTATACATCAGCAGCCCTGCCCGAGCTCCTCGAGCTGATCTCGGAGACGGCGGTTGAGATCCCCAGGCTTATGGTCATGGGGGATTTCAACCTGCCGTCGACGGGAGCAGCGTCTGAGGTAGCTCGGGAGTTCATGGCTTCCATGACAGCCATGGGCCTGACCCAGTTAATTCAGGGCCCCACATACGAAGGAGGCCACACATTGGACCTTGTCTTTGTATCTGAGCAGTGGACGAGTGATCTGGGTAGAGGGGATTTTACTGTTACACCCCTGTCATGGTCAGATCACTCATGTCTCCGGCTTGACTTCCCTGGCGCTACCCCCCACCGCGAGGAGGCGGGACCAGACGGTCCACGCTGGTACCGCCCCAAGCGCCTGATGGAGCCGGATAGGTTCCAGACGGAGCTTGGGCCATTACCTGTAGCCCTGACCCGCGCTCGGTCGGAGGACCTAGCGGCCGCCTGGAATAGGGCGGCGGCTGGGGCCTTGGACCGGGTTGCGCCTTTGCGACCTCTCCTGCGGCAGCGACCCACCCGGGCTCCTTGGTATACCGAGGAGCTGAGGGTGATGAAGCGCCACAGGAGACGTCTAGAGAGCAGGTGGAGGTCCTCACGCTCCGAATCTGATCGAACACAGGTAAGATCCTACTTGCGGACCTACCTGGTGGCATTAAGGGCGGCCAAACGTAGATATTGCGCCACCCTTATTGCGTCCGTGGATAACCGCCCTGCCGCCCTGTTTAGGGTGACCCGCTCCCTCTTGTCACAGAGGACGCAGGGGGCACCCTTACAGGGCAGAGCAGAGGAATTTGGGGAATATCTGCAGGACAAAGTCGCTCAGATCCGGAATGGATGGGCCCCACTCAGTGGACCAGACGAGCCGCCAACAGCGAGTCTTGTGAGACCATCCTGGGAGGAGTTTGATTCTGTTGCCCCCGAGGATTTAGATAGGTTGCGTGGACGGCTGCGACCCACCACATGTTTAATGGACCCGTGTCCCTCCTGGTTGGTACTGGCATCTTGGGAGGTGACACGAGGCTGGCTTCTGGGCCTGGTGAATGCCTCATTGGGTGAGGGATCCTTACCAACCGCCTTGAAAGAGGCGGTGATGAGGCCCTTACTTAAGAGGCCCTCACTCGACCCAATGGAGCTAGCTAACTATCGTCCAGTCTCCAACCTTCCGTTTCTAGCGAAGGTTGTTGAGAATGTGGTGGCCCAGCGACACCTTGACGAATCCGAGTATCTAGACTCACGCCAGTCCGGCTTCCGACCTGGGCACAGCACAGAGACAGCCTTGGTCGCGTTGGTTGATGATCTCTGGAGGACCAGAGATAGAGGTTGTTCCTCTATCCTGGTCCTATTAGACCTCTCGGCGGCTTTTGATACCATCGACCATGGTATCCTATTGCACCGGTTGGAGGGGATGGGAGTCGGAGGTACCGTTTTGCGGTGGTTCGGCTCCTACCTCTCCGACCGGAGGCAATGTGTGTTGACAGGGGGACAGAGGTCGACCCCGAGGCCACTCACTTGTGGGGTGCCACAGGGGTCGGTCCTCTCGCCTCTCCTGTTCAACACATATGTGAAGCCGCTGGGTGAGATCATCCGTGGTTTTGGGGTTGAGTATCACCTCTACGCTGATGATACTCAGCTGTATATTTCAACTCCAAACCACCCCAACGAGGCTGTCGAAGTGATGTCCCGGTGTTTGGAGGCCGTCGGGGTCTGGATGGGGGACAACAGACTTAAACTCAACCCCTCCAAGACTGAGTGGCTGTGGCTACTGGCACCTCGGTTCAGCCAGCTGATTCCATCGCTGGCCATAGGGGGCGAGCAATTGCCCCCTGTGGAACGGGCGCGCAATTTGGGCGTCCTCCTTGATGCCCGGCTGTCAATGGATGACCATGTGGCGGCCGTGGCAAGGGGGGCGTTCCACCAGGTTCGCCTGGTGCACCAATTGCGCCCCCTACTGGACCAGGATGCCCTACGCACGGTCACTCATGCGCTGGTGACGTCCCGCCTGGATTACTGCAACGCTCTCTACATGGGGCTGCCCTTGGGACGCGCCCGGAGACTGCAGTTAGTTCAGAATGCAGCCGCGCGGGCTGTGATGGGGAGTACGAGGTACTCCCACGTAACACCTCTCCTGAGCGAGCTGCATTGGCTACCTGTGGTTTTCCGGGTGCGTTTCAAGGTGCTGATTACCATCTTTAAAGCGCTCCATGGCACGGGACCTAGTTACTTGCGGGATCGCATCCTCCCACATACATCCCTGCGGCCAATACGCTCACACAGGGAGGGACTTCTCCTGGTGCCATCCACTGGACAATGCCGGCAGGCGAGACCGAGGAGTAGGGCCTTCTCTGTGATGGGCCCAACCCTCTGGAATGACCTCCCCCCGACATTAGAACCACTTCTGACCTCCGCTCCTTCCGGCAAAAACTGAAGACTCACCTGTTCCGATCAGCAGGCCTGGCATAATTCAACTGTCCCTCCTGGCAAACGTACTATATCTGGTTATTTTAGGGGTTTTTTAATTTACTGTATTTGTTTTTAGGGGTTTGAATTTATTTTATATCTGCTTTGTACAGTTCTTTTAACGGCATTTTAACCTCCTCCATGTCAACTGTCAACTGTACATATTTAATTTTATTGTATCTTGTTATATTTTGTATGAACTGTACACCGCCCCGAGTCCCTTTCGGGAGAGGGGGCGGTCTAGAAGCATTAAATTAAATTAAATTAAATTAAATCTCTGTCTCTACCTTATGATACCCATAGTCAAACAGCTTATTGGCAGGTTAACAGCACTGACCCACATAAATCCTGTAGATCAGGGGTGTAAGACCCAAGGCCTGTGGGCCGGATCCAGCCTGGGGGGGTGCTTAGATCTGGCCCACCCTGGAAACAGTAAAGGACCAGCCCACGGTGCCTCTGTCAGTGAAAACAGAGCTCAGGAGGGCCACGCTCAACCTTCTCGAGTTTCGTTTTTGCTGGCAGAGGGTTGCAAGAGGCTGTCCCAGCCGAAAATGGAGCTTGGAAGTCTGTTTTCACTGACAGAGCATTCAGGGCACCACAGGCGCCCCCCCCCCAACATGAGTGATGTCAAGCTGGCCATGCCCACCCCAGCCCCCGAGGTCAACCACAACCCTGATGTGGCTCTCTGTGAAATCAAGTTTGACACTTGTGCTCTAGATCATTGGTAGATAAGATGCCCATTTGCCAAAATAAAATAAAATAATCCAAGGCTTTCATTTGATTTGAGTTTTAAATTCTCTATAAACAATGCATCCCATTATTGCCTGCACATAGACCACCATCTGGCGGGAATTCTGAGAAGTGGGGGAAACAGGTAACATTTCCTTAGGTGGGAAGATGCAAAGAGAATCTTGTCTTCCAAATCTTAATAATTAGGGAGAAACAACAAAAAGTAGGCAATTCCAAAAAAATCCTAGCCACAAAGGGTCTTAAAGTGTTCCAATATCTCAGGGGTTGCCACAAAGAAGAGGGAGTCAAACTATTTTCCAAGGCACCTGAGGGTAGAACAAGAAGCAATGGGTGGAAACTAATCAAGGAGAGAAGCAACTTAGAACTGAGGAGAAATTTCCTGACAGTTAGAACAATTAATCAGTGGAACAGCTTGCCCCCAGAAGTTGTGAATGCCCCAACACTAGAAGTCTTTAAGAAGATGTTGGATAGCCATTTGCCTGAAATTGTATAGGTTTTCCTGCCTAGGCAGGGGGTTGGACTAGAAGGCCTCCAAGGTCCCTTCCAACTCTTGTATTGTATTGTATTGTATTGTATTGTATTGTATTGTATTGTATTGTATTGTATTGTATTGTAAAGATAGTATTCAGCATGAAACAGAAGTTCAAGTCACTGTTCTATGTGAAATGGTCACAGAAGCATATCAGTTTCTTTTTAAAGACGACATACAGTATAGCTCTATTAGCCCTTTCAATCCAGGTTCACTTATGCTAGCATTTAAATATTTGTTGCTGTTGTTACTTTATCAGAGATTAGTTTTATTACCTAGAGAGAAACTTTCTTATATATGAGGTGGTGAACATATCTAATGCTCCTGCCTCTTATTTTTCCCACAGTAACCATCCTATAATCTGAGAGGCAGAGAGTGATTGGTCCACACAGTCACCTTTCATGCCTAATCAGGGGCTTAAAATACACTTCCTGGGCCAGTATCTTAACCGCTACATCAAACTGGCTCTCATAAGTGTAGTACAAGTATATTATGCAACCTGTTCAGAATGTAATTTACATTTTTTTTACAGTGAAGAAAAAACAAACTTGCTGCAAGAATTTCTCTCTAGGTAATAAAACCAACCTCTGAATAAATATTAATTGATAATTAGAATTTACTTAGTTGTAAAATGAAATGTTTTAACATGGTTCACCACCAGCATTGGGAAAATAAAAGATAGATTAAAAGTGCAGTCTTACATATGTCCATTGAGAAATATGTTGCATTAAATTCAAGGAGCTTCATTTGAAGGCTTTATAGAATTGCACAAGGATACATTTGTCTACACACAGCAAAAAGCTTTCTTTAAAATCTCTGGATGGAGTTGCCATAGATTCTATATCTGCAGAGAGCATATGAAATTGTTCTGCTGTGCATTAAATCAGCACTGCCAAATGAATAGTTCTAGTGTGAATTGCCAAGACTGGATTGGACATATACACCTGGTGAATCTGCTTCAACATTTATTTTTTGAAAGTACAGCCAATGTCATTTGACTTCAGTCCTAACCTGGGAAGAACTTTATTTGGTTTCTTCTGGAGTTTATCATTTTTGGCCCTTAATATGTCAAGCTTTGGAAATAGCACCAACTCCAAGGCAGACAGTGTTGGAATTATGGAAATTGCATCTACCATGACATTTGTTTTTACTGGAGCAACAAATGATAGAGAACAGAATTCAGTGTCTGTTGAATACTTTCCCTAGAGTTTGCTCTCTAGCAACATAAATTGGAGGATTAAAGGTTTTTTTTGTTTTTTGTATAGTGGAAGTTGTGATGGAAACCCCAGTGTGGTAGCTTACCTTCTCAAGGCAGACTATCATTCAACTTACTTCATTTAGTTTCAGCAGATGGTAGCATCCAACTTACTTTGTCTGTGCTCAGAATTTAAGTAGGGCAAGGTCTAATAAGTACTTTAGTGGAAATAATACAAGAATGGGTTAGCATTTTTTTTAAGAATTAAAAAAGAAAATCGTGACACTATTTTTGCTAAGAAAAATGTATGAATGTGTTCATGAAGTAATTAGAAGTAACTAGAGATAAAACTTGATTGGAATTGGTGAGATTCTGTTTGGGAAGGCACACCCAATAGTATAAGGTACTAGCTGATAACCCGGCATTCCCCGGTTATTTATTTATAGGGGGGAAATGTCTGGAACAAATGTAATTTCTAATGTTGGATTTTCCCCCTTACCAGAAGGAGCCCCCTTGTGGAGTACTGCGAAGCCATTACCATGGCAACACCACTGCACTGTACAGTAAAAGCCATTTTATGGCAGTACAGTAGAAGTCATTTTAAGGCACAACAGGCTGTATCTCAACAGAACACCCACCCCAAGAGGTGTTTGGGGTGTCTTATCCACACAGTATTTTATACCAGAGAGTAAGTCATCTGTGTACCAAGTTTGGTTGAAATTGCTCCACTTAAACTTACAGATTCACTTATATAAAACCATCCAATGATTTTTGTTTTGTTTTTGCTTAGTATGATGTCTACACTCAACAACAATAGTTTATAAACTATGAAATGTGTTAACCGACATAACTGTGATTTGGCTAGGAGCCTGACAATCTGAGAATTGCTTTTCCTCTTATGTGCTAGTCCAGATGTAAACATCTGCAGGAGAGACTACTCTGAAGATGTCTTCCTTCTTAAGACTAACTGATCTAGCCCATAGGATAGGACCATTTCCTAGTTCATTTCCAAGTGGTGAAATTCCTTTCCTGAGAAGCTATATTAGCCCCCATTCACTCTGACTTTTAAAAGAAAGTCAAAGTTCACATCCTTTTTACCAGATATTTAACTATTAATTGATGTTAGGAATTCTAATGTTTGTGTGTGTGTGTATGTGTGAGTGTGTGGGGATGGAGATCAAGATGTAGATGAAGGTAGAAAGAGACAGAAACAGAAACAGGGACAGCTATGTTATGTGACTATGGGTGCATGCAGATAGATCAGTGTGTCTCAATGTTGGCAATTGTAAGATATGTGGACTTCAATTTTAAAAATTTCCCATGCTCATATATTAAAGTTGCTAAGGTGAAGATACACTGATATAGATAGATAATAAAGAGAAAGAGGCCTAGTATTCAGTATTTTATATGCTCTTAGCCACTTTAGAAATATGAGTAGAAAACATAGATATAAACTGAATAAAGGTAAGAAGAAAATAAAGAAGGAATAAACAGCCTACATATTTAAAATTCTGGTTGGGTGCAATGTGTGAACTAGGCATTGTCCTTGTACATTGTCTTGCACAAGGGTTTACAGCACAGCCCATTACCAAAAAATTGTTTTCTGTCATATATCAGGATCTAATTCATATTTTTAAAGAGTGCAATGTATTATTTGAAAAGAGGGAGGGTTTTTCTGCTACCTCCCGAAAAACAGAAGCAAGAGAATAATTTTTAATCAAAACCAATTTGGACCATATTAAAGGTAAAAGTTCCCCTTACACATATGTGCTAATTGTTTCTAACTCTAGGGAGCGGTGCTCATCTCCGGTTCAAAGCCGAAGAGCCAGTGCTGTCCAAAGATGTCACTATGGTCATGTGGCCGGCATGACTAAATGCCAAAAGTGGATGGAACGTTGTTGCCTTCCCATCAAAGGCATTTTTTACTTGCATTTTTACGTGCTTTCAAACTGCTAGGTTGACACAAGCTGCGACAAGTGGAATAGAATAGAATAGAATAGAATAACAGAGTTGGAAGAGAGTTTGAAGATCTTCTAATCTAACCCTCCGCCTGGACAGAAAAACCTATACCATTTCAGACAAATGGTTATCCAATCTCTTCTTTAAAACTTCCAGTGTTGGAGCAATCACAACTTCTGGAGGCAAGTTGTCCCACTGATTAATTGTTCTAACTGTCAATACATTTCTCCTCAGTTCTAAGTAATGGGAGCTTGCTCCATTACACAGCGCTAGGGATACGAACCACCAAACTGCAGACCTTTCTGATCAACAAGCTCAGCGTCTTAGCCACTGAGCCACCGCATGCCTTTTGGATCATATTAGCAGAAGGTTTTTTTTTCCTATGAGTGAACTATGAGAATTCCTTATTTGTGAACAATGTGATCATTTTCCTCAGGTAAAATGGCCGTGTTTGTTTTGCAAACTGGGCAATTCATCTACTGCTTTTGTCTGAAAATGTTGTTGCGATGGAGAAAAGCTGAGTATCTTCATGTAGAAAGAGAAGAAAAAAGCATTTGTTTCTCAGGCTGGCAAGGAGAATCTGTCTGCAGACATACCTGCAGAAGTCATTAACTCCCCTACCATTTCTAGAATGAAGCTGACCAGACACAAACAAATTTTAAAACAAACTTTTAAAGGAGGACTTTGACTTTTCATGTCCAAGGTAAGATAAATATTGACCAAGTAAAGGAGGCTCCTGTTTCCCTGATTGCTCAAACAATAATGATTTTTATATATTTTGCATCTGAGGAAATATTGTTTGCTACAGGAAATATTGAATTATTATATAGAATTCAAAGCAATTTATATTTTCATAGGTTTATTTTATTTTATTACGTTCATTGTGTGGCAGTACAGCTGTGATTCAAGCATGCTTCATAATAAAATACTTGACAAATATCGTAATATGGGTCATCTCCTCCTATCATTTTTTAGCGTAGGCAACGTAATCCACTTTTTGCCTGCCATTGTTTAGATCACATTGCATAAGCCAGCCAGGGAAGAGAAGCCGGCACACCAGATCCTCCTGTTGTTTGTAAACAATATCTCACCTAAGTTGGACCCCGGGGTGTTGAGTTGTCTTGCTTTGACTGAATGTCCTTATTTCCCCTTCCTATTCTGCCAAAAAAAATATGCGGTAACTGGAGCAGCCTTAGTTTGCCTATGTGGTAATACACGGCCCTCGCGCAGAAATAATGTACATGTGAAAGGATGGCATTTCAAAAAGCTTGTAGAGAAATGTTTTAAAGGTCACCTGAGGTTTCTGAAGTAAGATCCCTGGTTTTGATGATCACTTCCATCAAGAAACAGCTTGTCCTTGGCTTTGATTGCAGAGTTGCAATGCACAAATCTGTCAGTTTCAATTTCTCCTAGATTTTTATTTATTTTATTTGTCTGTCTGTCTGTCTGTCTGTCTGTCTGTTTGTTTGTTTGTTTATTTATAGCATTTTACATCTTTAGAATACATAATTAGCCAACTTTAAAGAAAAAAAATTAAAACCAAACGGAAAAAAGTTCTCAAAACTTTTTTTTGAGGAATTATCCTCAAAAAGGGAGAATTATCCTATGTACTATACTTATAAAAAGCCACTGGTTTACTAATAAATAGGCTAGTAATAAATACTAAATATTATTGTTAAATACCACAAATCTATGCCTTGGTAGCACATGTTGCTTAAACCATTGATTAATGGAAAATATTGCCTTTCTAAAACAGATAAATCACACATTTCTGACAACTATTTCTTAACACCTCGAATAGTAATACTTTTCCAGTTTCTCGGTTTCCTTAAGCCACATACCTTGGTTGATATAACCATAATTCCTAATAAATAGTCAGATTTGAAAGCTTTGTAACATCACATTACAAAAACATCTTAACATTTATGGATTTTCCCTTAAATCTATTTACTATACTTTAACAAATTGCAGAAAGATATCACATGATCACATGATCATATGATATGGGCCAAGAAATCCTCAATTTTTCTCCTTCCAAAATAGAAAATCTGATTATTGTTTCAAATTCTTGGGGAATCCAATGCACCTAAATATATTTTAATTAATTTTGGAAAGGTTAAAATGGCTGACTGAACAAAGAACCACTTAGAAGCAACAGAAAGTTTGCGTTCTGTGGATCTCTTTACTATCTGATGGTTACTATCTAATTTTATAGTCAACTCGCAGCCCGAGAATAAGTGCTAATGAACAACTGGAGTTTGAAGGGGGAGGAGATATTGGGGCCAACCTAAGAAGCTAAGTGAAAAGAAGAAGCAAGGTCATTGGGTTCCTGAGTGAAGCAGTCAATAGGAGGGGAATTCCATATTATGCAAGCTGCAACACTAGAAGAGTGTTTTCCATCATACACTGGCTAAAACAGAGACAAGCATGTCAATTTCACTACTTTGTAATTTCCAGGACAACCAGTCAACTTACAGTCAAATTACTTCTCTGGTAATATTGTACTGCTAACTAGAGCATACAAGACATTTGCTAGACCAATTCTCAAATACAGCTCATATGTTTGGAACCCGCACTGCATATCGGACATTAATACAATTGAGAGAGTCCAGAGATATTTCACGAGAAAATCCTCCACTCTCTGCTTGTGACAAGATACCTTATGCCACCAGGCTTGAAATTTTGGGTTTAGACAAATTAGAACTATGCCGCCGTCGATCTGACCTAAGCGTAGTAAATAAAATTATCTGCTGCAATGTCCTACCTGTCAATGACTACTTCAGCTTCAACCACAGCAATACACGAGCACACAATAGACACAAACTTAAGGTAAACTGCTCCAAACTTGATTGTAGAAAGTACGACTTCAGCAACAGAGTGGTCAAAGCCTGGAATTCACTACTTGACTCTGTGGTTTCTTCCCCAAACCCCTACAACTTTAACCTTAGACTGTCTACTGTTGATGTCACCCCATTCCTAAGAGGTCTCTAAGGGGTGTGCATACGTGCACCAAAGTGCTTACCGTTCCTGTCCTAATGTTTCTTTTTATTCATATCCATTTCATGTATCCAAAATCATGCTTATATATATCGGTTTATCTTATACATGCTTGACAAATAAAATAAATAAATAAAAGAAATAAATATAGGGCTTTCAATCTCCTTTCAGAGGCCAGATGAAAAGAAATCACCACTTTCAGAATGGAGCATCTAAAGCTGCCCTTAGGCTGCCCTTAGGCATGTACACGATGTGTGTGTTTGTGTGAGGCAGAGACACATTTGACATGCATTTGGAAACGCTAATGTTCCATCTTAATGCTGTGTGGATTGTGCCTATTTTGGTGTCTATTTCATTCTGTTGCTTTCTGCCCCTTTCTCAAGTTGATTTCTTTTTCATGTGCAAAGAAAGACCTCTTATTGGTCTCCACTCTCTTAGCCAGAACTGGATGAAGAAGAATGAATTGTCTAACTAAAGCTGATGGCATCCAGTTGCAGGGATGTGAGGATCGCATTTCAGACGTAGTCTCTCAAAGTCTCTGACTGTTATTCCCTAGTGGGAAAGTATTACCTTCCTCAAAGCCAGCAATTTCTATAGCAAAAGGAAAGAATGCCTGGAATGGTGAGCTATTCACGGCAATATTAAAAGCTTAAAATAGAAACCACATCTTTATGTGGAATAGAGCCATGGCTGCTCTGAAAGTTTTTCTCTCAATTCTTGCTTGTTTTGGAATTATGTTTTGTTGAGGTTATACACCCAGAGGCTCAGTAATGTGGTTTCAATTCTGAAGGATACAAAAGCTACAAGAAAGCTTTTTTGTCCTGAAGGATCTTCAGGCATCTGGCATTCCAGAGTAATCATACTGACTCTTCTGTTAGCAGTCAGTATTTTCACCTCTTAATCATATCTGGAAAATGAAGGAATCAGACTGCCAACATATTGTCTTTCAAAGGCCAAATATTAAATCTGCATTTTTTTCATTATTTTTCTACTTTGATTCACAGCCAATGTCTTGGCTTCATTGCTATGGCATATCTTATCAGCCCGCAAATTCTTCAAGATCATGAAATCTGGGGTAACCTGATTCCTCTTTCTTCCATTACCCTTTGTTACTTCTATCACTAAATCCCTCAAACTAATGATAATAAAACAATTTCTTCTGGTATTCCTGGTATCAGTCCCTGGTGGTTTCCCCTATAGCACTGAACAGGAATTTTCTGTGTGCATTTACAGTATAAAAGACTACCTCCCTTGGAAGGAAGGATAGAGTAGGAAACTCATTCTTCAGATGCTACCTGAATCTATCCAAAATTCATCCCCTAACTCAACTTTCATAGATAGATGTACTCTATGGCTCTTTGATTCTAAGCAGCTAGGATAATAACACCTTTTCTTTTCTTTTCTTTTCTTTTTTTCTTTTTTTCTTTCTTTCTTTCTTTCTTTCTTTCTTTCTTTCTTTCTTTCTTTCTTTCTTTCTTTCTTTCCTCCTTCCTTTGCATCAATTGAAACAAAAATAATGTTTAAGACAGTATTTGTCTACTACTGTTGCTCACGGTCTTCCTTGTCAAATACCTTCCAAGTGTTTACACAAGGACTTAACAGAAATTCTGTGATGTCTTTTGAAAAGCACACACTCTCAGCCCCAAAGGAAGATGTCCATTGGATTTTTCATACCCACAGAAACAACTTGTATCTACAGTAACTTGCTGCTTATTGGACTTTTTGGAATTCTCCATCTGGATTCCTTCAGTTAGTTATAAAATACTCCCAAAAATCTAAATGCTCAAGAAATCAAATGCTCAAAAAATCAAATCAAGTGGAAAAATCATTTTAAAAAGCAGCTCCCAGAGAGAAATAATGTCAGGTAGAGCTATAAAGATATATTGAAGAATCTATACTTTATATAGTTCTTCTGGAGATTTGGATGAAAGCCAGACTTGATAGGGAAATTCTTTTGCTAAATTTGAAAGCAACTGTTTTAGAGAATTGAAATCAGAATCTGCTTCTCTAGCAGTAAAGTGCACTGCATTTCAGATACAGGTAGTATGTTTGTTTGTTTGTTTATTGGATTTATATGCTGCCCTTCTCCCAAAGGACTCAGGGCAGCATACAACATTTTTTTAAAAAACCCCACATATTAGGAAATTAAATAAAGTATCCCAAAACAAACCCAATTAATATTAACAATCAAATTTTAAAAATTAGATTAAAATTAACAATTAAATTAATCATTTATTTTATTCTGTTCAGGCCAGGCCGGCTTGCTGGAAAAACCAATTTTTTAGAGCGCGCCAGAAGAACCGGAGGTCGGGGATTATGCAAAGCTCCGGGGACAGCTCATTCCAGAGGGAAGGCGCTCCCACAGAGAAGGCTGTCTCCCTGTGGGTCGCTAGCCACACTGTCTGGCCGATGGCACTCTAAGGAGGCCAACTCTGTGGGATCACACTGGATGGTGGGAGGCTACTGGTGGCAGTAGGTGGTCTCGAAGGTACCCTGGGCCTAAGCCTTGGAGCGATATATGACCACAATCGAACCCCAAATTTCTGTTGCTAAGCGAGACATTTGTTAAGTGAAATTTCTGCCATTGTATGACCTTTCCTACCACAATTATTAAATGAACCACTCCATTTGTTAAATTAATACAAGATTGTTAAGTGAATCTGATTTCCCCATTGACTTTCCTAGTCAGAAGCTTGCAAAAGGTGATCAGACGACTCTGGGACACTGCAACCATCATAAATATTAGTCATTTGCCAGGTGCCTGAATTTTAATCATGGGGAAGTTGCAATAGTTGTAAGTATGAAAACGTTGATAAGTCATTTTTATTTCAGTACCGTTGTAACCTTGAACCGTCACTAAATGAACTGTTGCAAGTCGAGAACTATCTGCACTCACTTTCACATTTAATGACGTTTCATGGATCAGGAGACAAATGTATTTGTTATTAAAGGGCTTAGCAGATCCCTGTATCTGAAGGAGGTGGCTAAGGACAGAATACAACTTGGGTAAATACTCCCACAGTCTTAGAAACTGATATGGCTATTGGAGATCTAAAGGCAGTTTAGAAAGGCCTCAGGAACCTTCTGGCTACATTTTAACCATTTTATTTATCTATTTATAAAATTTATAGGTCACCTGTCTTACTTCAAAGACAGCAAGACCAAGACAAAACAATCTGAGAAAAAACAATAACACTTTTTAATTGCTGGTTTAAATCATTGGTTTACCTTGTGATGATTGAACATTCTTATGATTTATTCCCATTTGTAAAAATAAGGCATTCTTGAAGATGATAATAGCATGTGCTCAGTACAGCTACTGTATTTCAGAGAGAATAGTAGAACAAAAAATATCCCCTGGGTTATGAACTTACAATGTCAATATTTCATTCCTGCCCTCAGTGATAGCAGCATCTCCACTCTGGGAGAAAATATACCAAGTTTGCTCAACTGTTCACTTTTAATAAAAAAAAAAAACATACAAAAATGCCAGGTTGGAGTCAGAGGCAAGAAGACATTTAAAAACGCACCTGGTTTCTTTACTTTATTATGATTATTATTAGTTTTTAAAGGTTTTTTTTCTTGGAAGTTCCTGGAAAAGGCATGTGGTTACATAATCACATGATATCTAGATTTATAATTGCCATAAGTTTGTGATGGAAGCTCAAACAAAATGTTATCTAGAAGCATTTAAGTTTTTTAAATGTTTGGCATAGTTCTTGTTGTATGTTATTATTGTAAACTGCCAAAAATCTTTGGAATAAGTTGTTTGTACAGAAGTTGAATAAATAATTTACAATTAATATAACTAGAAAATAAGCAAAAAACTTTTTCAAAGAAACTTTATCCCTTGCAACTCTCCTATGGGAGGGAACCAGTCATTGAATTTGCTGATGACACAAAATTGTATAAACAAACAATCAATCACAGAACAAAATATTTTGTAGGATAATCAAGATCCTAAAGATAGAAATCAAAACAAAATTACCTTGCTAAATTAGACATATAGGGAGAAAATAATTAAAAGGAACTTAACAGAGAGAAATAAAAAGTTATTCACTGAGGAAACATAAATCAATGGCATGGATATAGATGGGATCTTGTCAAATAGTCTTGGCATAGTAGGTAATTTATAAGTAATCAGGAATGTGATGTGGCATTGATCCGGCACCATTTTGAATAATGTTCTGAACACCACCCTTTTAGGATGACTCAGAGAAAATTAGGAAAAATTCAAAAATGGACAGTGGGGATGATCGGAAGCTAAATTCTCTTAGATGTTGTTAAATTAATTTGGAAAAGTTTTAAGAAAAAAGGCTGGGTGGAATGGATTTGACAGTATTTGCAAGGATGTTATACAGATGAAAGTGAGAACACGTTCTCCATCATTTCATCTTTTGGCAAGATTCAAAAATGTTTGTAAATTACAGGAATTTGTGATTGGATTTAAAAAGATCTCTGTCATTAAGAATACTTTGAAGCAAAACTATCTATAGAGTTGGTAAGGGATCACCCATTACTAAATACAGTCCAAGTTGCTTTCATCGGGTTTCCTTGTATGGAGCATGTTATTGGATTCAGTGGTTTAAATGGCCCTTCCCAGTTCTATGATCCCATGATTCATTGCTAACTCAGATCAAATGAAAGCTTTCTACTAAACCAAACAATGTTGAAGATCACTGCTTTAAAAAGGATACAGCAAAATAAACAAAGATGAGCATCTCCGCAGACTCAAATATATGTCCTGCCAGAACAATTGTAAGAAAGAAGGCATATGGCAGTATTTTGCTGTAGTTCTCATTTTGACATATAGGGTGTTGACCCACAATGCAATCTTACTTCACAAAAAGTGTCGAAGCACAAAAGTTATATTTGCAATGTGCTAGGTAGCACGTTTCCCTTCAGTAATGTCAACAGATTACAAGGCTTCCCAGAAAGCATCTAGAGATGACAGTTTTAATTTTCCCCACTCTGTTATTTCTTAAAGATGTGTTGGCCACAATGCTGGCTAGATGCGGGAACCCAATGTGAAAAAGCCAATTTTTACACAGGCTCAAGGAAAGACAAAACTCTTTTATTAAGAGGACGTCTTTGGCTTTCAAACTCCAGAAGTGCATCAGAAATCAGGCACAGTCATTTTTATACCATTTGCTACAAGAAACAAAATGAAGGGAATTGTTGGTTGGTTATAAAGTTATAGAACAGTCACACTTGGTACAAAGCAAAGCTATCTCATAATGCTCCATTAATTATTTAATTTCACTTCATTATCATAAAAGCTGATTACTTCAGGGTGTGTTTTTATTATGCTCATGAGGAATTTTGCTTACCTCCAGACTGTTGTCCAGACACCTCTCACTACTGCTTAAGGTAAATGTGGCATTACCATCCTTGATTCCAGAAACAGATCCACTTGCAAAGTATCTTAGTCAAGTGTCAAAGCCACAACATGTAAGTTAGTCTAAATAGGAGACATTTGTGGTCAATCCATGAGATGTTTGTGGTCAACCTTTGTAGCTCTTGCTGACAGGTTACTTCTAGTGAGCAAAGGCACAATAACTAAGAGCTAACGTTAATTCATAGGTAACAAAAGCTTCCAATTATTTTTTAATAAGCTAATAAGTCAACAGACCCTCAAACTGCAGGAATATCATAGCTATAAGTAAAAAGTAAGGAAATTTCTTTTCATCCTACAGATGGATATATGATCTTTTATATGCTGTTTAGTTGGTACTTGTTTGGCTAAGCTTGCAGTGAAAATGGAAAAGTTTTCATGAGCATCATATATGTTTTATGAAAATGTCAGGATCCTTTTTTCTTTGTGAAGAACTTGCTAGCAAAATACACCCAGAAATCCATTGTCTAATTAAGAAAAAAAAAGATGTAACCATTTCCCCCATACTAAATTGACTTTATAGGGAAATCCAACTTTTAAAACTGGAGAAAAAAAGATGATATTAAAAAATTGGGTAGAAATGGGAATATTGTCCTTGTATGTTTATGGAGATTCTCAGGCATCCAAGTCAGTGTGGTCCCAAAGGTGCTTTTCCAAAACCCAACTAGATTTTCTTGTTGTTTTTTTCCCTTGAAAACGTTTTGCTTCTCATCCAAGAAGCTTCTTCAGTTCAGTTTTTTGAAAAAGCACCTTTGGATTGACCTTGTATCAATTGGCAGATGATGAGGATGATTTCTAAACTATATTATCTTTTAAAAGATATTAAATAATATCCACTGACTGTAACCCAACTGCAATATTACAACATTTGTTAACAACATTATTTGGACCAGTCGCATTTTCAGCTTCTGAGACAAGTAAGATATTAAGATAATAAAACAACACATTAAATCCTTTAAAACTTAAAAAAAATCTATTATTAATTTCTGTAGTTATCTGTCATCAATAAATCAGTTTGATATGTAGACATTAGGAAATGAGTGAGATAAAGAATTGGAGGTTCCTATATTGCCTATAAAATGGGAGTTTGACCTACAATGTCAATGAACTTAAACTACAACTTATACAACAAAAATTAATATTTAGAATGTATTGGATTTCATTATGTCTTTATAGAAAAAGATTGCCCAAGACAGCATTTTTTGGAGATGTAATAAGGATAATGCTTCTTTAAAACACATGTTTTATGTATAATATTTTGGGAGAAAGTGACTATATATACATGATATATAGTCACTTTCATCCCTTTTTACACAATGGCCTGAGGATCTGATTGCACTTGCCACCTGTAAACGGATTGCCTAATAGACATGGACTTTGTATGGACAAATGTAATGAAATTTGGGACTCATATATACTGTAGTTATAAATGTATTATAAACGATTCTATAGAGCACTGCACACCAGAACAACTAGATGCAAGAACAGTTTTCCCCCCGAATACTATCACTCTGCTAAATAAATAATTCCCTCAACACTGTCAAACTATTTACTAAGTCTGCATTATTATTAATCTTCTCATCGTTCCTATCATCCATCTCCTCTCCCATCTTCTCCCACTTATGACGGTATGACTGTAACTTTGTTGCTTGTATCCTTACCAATCGTGGGTTCCTAAGTGGTTTACTACTGGTTCATTGAGAGAGGGTGTTTTGCACGCGCAAATTTTTTTTGCGTGCACGCTGGTCGCTGGCTGATTGCTGTGCATGCGTAGTTTACTGAAAACTGTTCTGAGCATGCGCAGAAAGATGCTGGCGACGTGAGAAGAGACCGGGGAACCAGTTCGGGGGTGTGGCAGGCCAGGGTCACTGCCAGTTCCAGCAACCCAGGCTGGAAAACCACTACCGGTGTGGCCAAACCATTCCAAACCAGTAGGAACCCAGTTCTGAGTCTTACAATTTATATTGATTGTTTCCTAGTATGATCTAATTGCTTATTTGTACCTTATTTGTACTATCATTAAGTATTGTACCTTATGCTTTGTGATGAATGTATCTTTTCTTTTATGTACACTGTGAAGCGCATGCTCAGTGAACCGGTAGGAACGCTAGTAGGAACCCACCACTGCTGTGAATCTGTTGTAAACTTAATGTTAAATTTGACTGTAAAAATGAATTTAGTTACATGATAAGGGTGCTTTGCATTTGCTTGTCAGTATTCAAGCACTCATTTAATCATCTTTTCATTTTTCTTGTTTTAAAGATGCTTGTAGCTGGCTGGGAAAAATGGCCAGCAGACCACATGGGTGGCCATTTGATATGCTCTGGCTCTCTGGGGAAGAAAGGAAGGATGCAAACTGAGTGTTTGTTTAAGTAAATAAACTGCCTTGTGAACATTTCACTTAATACTGCTTTATTTGGCCCTTTCTGAACAGAATTCTTTAACATCTGACAACACTTATCTGCTGTTGTCTGTTAGCGAGCACTACATAAATTTCTCAGAAGGGACACATTTGGGATTGTTCCAGTTTTCATTTCAAAGCTATGCAGTGGACAATTGGGGTCATAAATCATTGCAAGCTGTTTATGGGATGAAGAGTTTTATATCTGTTAATTATGAGGAGGGGAAGAGACAGAGAAATTGTTTATATTTGTCATGATGAAGATGGGAAATCATTTTTTTGGTTTATTTGCTTTCTTGGACTTTTTGTTCTCCCTTTTCTTTCTTTCTCTTTCTTTTTGTATTATCTTTTACTATAGTAATTAAAACTTGTAATAAAATAACTTTTTAAAAAATAAATTATTGCAAGCTTTTATTCTGACTTCAGTTAAAATACTATGTCATTAATTTTGGTAATAATGAAAACTGATAGTCTATAACACTTTATAGCATTAATCAGATTTCTATGCATTATATTACTTTGTGGAAGCAGTTCACATATTTTAAAAAAAGACGCTTTACTTTTTAACTAAGATGTATGCTCAGGAAAATACTGTAAGAATATTTTCATTCATTTATTAAAATATTAAAGTAATCTGAGTCAGTTTTTTTGTTTTATGGAATATCCTGATCTCTCTAAGTCAGGGATGTCAAACTCATGTCGTCATGGCGATGTCACATGGTGGTGTCACATGATAAACTGGGTGTGGGTGTGGCACAGCTGTGCATTTGACAGACCTGCTTTAAATCATTGGAACCAATTCCTAGTAAAGTGAAGTGGTCTCTCCTTCATAATATATGTTCAACCTGCTTTGGATGATTTAATGTTGATTTCTGCAAGGAATAGATTGCAAGATAGATTATGACTATAATTTGCTGTTTGTATCTTATGATTTATGTTTATTGCTTTTATTTAGTATTCTATTATGATTTATATTGATTTCTTATTTAGTATCATATGACTATCACTGAGTGATGTTTTATGTTTTATGATGATTGTATTTTATGATTATGATAATGGTTTATCACTTGTTACATGCATGTACACTGAGAGCCTATGCACTGGAGATAAATCCCTTGTATATCCAATTATACCTGGTCAATAAATTATTCTATTCTATTCTATTCTATTCTATTCTATTCTACTCTACTCTACTCTACTCTACTCTACTCTACTCTACTCTACTTTATTCTATTCTCCCACCAATATGAATTCCATAATTTATTTGCTCGTAAAAACTTACTTCTCTCTGTTGGTCTTGAATTTTCCTATATGTAGATAATTTCAAGTTTTGATTGATTGATTGATATAGCCACCCTTCTCAATGCAATGCAATGCAAAACTCTGGGGAGCATACAAGGATCAACACCAACAAGAAAAATTAACAATCCAAATAATAAATTTCCAAGGTTGGAGAAATCACTCAAATTACACAAGACAACAATACAAATTAATTAGAAAAAAAAACCAGGCTCCTAGACCCAAGGGAACATTTTTAAATATAGGATCTATGTAATGCATGATTTTATATCTCACATTGTTGTCCTCCCTTCCAAGCTTTTCTTACAGGTGAGATATTCAAGCCCATAATTATTTTGGCTCCCACTGAATCTTTTAAAAATTATTTGCTATTCTTAAGAAGATCATAACCTTAAGAATATTATACAGTTAGGTGATCGAAACTAAAAACAACACACCAAGTTTGGTTTCACCATAAGCATATGCCAAAACATTATTACATTAGCCTTTCAATTTTTAGTTGAAGAGTCATGGTAAATTTTACAGAGATCAGTAAAATGAGGACCCAGATTGCTGGGGGCAATATGCTGACTCTGTAAACTGCTAAGAGAGGGCTGTAAAGCACTGTGAAGTGGTATATAAATCTAAGTGCTATTGCTATTGTTATTGCTAGTTCTTCTCCTAATGATTTCAAACATGGGTTTTACCCTTTTTGATACAATAGTGGTAGGACTCATCTCTGGGGGGTGGGGGAGATGAATCTGCCTATCAAGATGAGGTGGACTGGTTGCTTTCATGGTGTGGAGACAAGATTTTTGTCCTTAACATCAATATAGTGGGCTATAGGAGGAATAGATCAGACATCCAGTCCTTGCTTATCAATGGAGATCGAGTGGAGCAAGTGGCCAGTTTTAGGTTTCTGGTGTTATCATAAAAGAGGACTCAACCTGGGGTTCTCACATTGCAGCACTGGTCAAAAGGGCCCAGTCTTTTGGGGCCCTTTTGACTACCTAAGACTTCTCAGGAAAGAACAACTGAATGAAAAACTGCTGGTGACCTTCTACCGGTGCACTATAGAGAGCATCTTAATGTACTGCACTTGTGTATGGTTTGCTAATTGCACAGTGGCGGATAGGACAGCACTCCACAGGGTTACCAACATTGCCCAGAGGATCATTGTTACCCTCTCCCCTCCTTAGCTTTATAGCTCCCGGTGCATTGAGAAAGTTTAAAATATTCTTAAAGATCCATCTCGTCCTGGCACCCTTTTTTTGAACTATTGCCATCTGGCAGACGGTACAGGACAATAAAAACAAGGACGAATAGGCTGAAAAACAGCTTCTGTCCCAGAGCAGTAACTATTTTGAATTCTATTATATAGTGCAATACTAATACAGTATCAGGGGTTTTCAATTCAATTGTGTAGAATGTGAAGGATATATGTGTGTGTTTTTTAAATTATTATTATAATTTTCTTATGTATGATGTACACTGAAGATGGCATTTAATTTCGTTGTATGAGGTGCAATAACAATAAAGTCAACTTAACTTTTTCAGTAGCTACACACTGGGTTACTATTTCCATTTAGCTATCTGTTGTGTTTAAAAAAGAAAACCTTTTCCTAGTTAATCACTGATAGTTCAGTTCAGTTTTAGCACTAAGAACTATCAGTACAAATTTGTTTACCCTGAACTGTATTTATCATTTTGAAATTCACTGACCTAGCTTGGAAAAAACTTTTTGGGAACTATTCCCAATCCCTTTCTGGTTTTACTGAACAGTTAGGTATTAACAAATACTGCTACCCCACTACTCAGCTTAAATTCAGATCATTTACAGACTCTCACACTGCTTGAATTTCCAATCTCAGTAGAAATGTCAAAACACCCTGATTCAGGAATGTTCTGCTTCTTCTCTGTACCATGAAAATGTTGGACTCTACATTTCAGCATTTTTGGAATTAATCCAGAATTGGTTCAGATTATCCTAAATAGCATTCTAGATGACTGGAACATCACAGAATACCTGAGCCATCAGATGTTCCGAAGATTTACTTCTGGAATCTGTGAAGCCTCATTCCAGAATTGCATGGTTGAGAAAAGGTTGGCATGAATTAAAGAACTCTGAAATGTTCTGTTCCTGAATTGGTGAGGTTTTGGACCCCTCCTCTTTGCTACAACTATTAAGGCACCAAATTTTGGGAGTGAGCTCCTAACTTCCTTTCCCTAAAAGAAACATCAGTTAATAGTTGCTCAAAAGTGAATGCAATAAAATTGAATTCACTTCTGATTATTCTTCTGTCTTTCTAATTTTTATCATCTTCTCCACAATTAAACATCATTTCATTTATGCTTTTGCATTGCTCTCATATATACTGTATTAAGGAATAAAAATATTGTATTTTTTGTTTGTTTGAAAGGCAGAAGGCATAATCTTGTTCAGTTTCACACCAGATACAATATATTCTTCATACAACTACACAGAAAAAAATGCTTTAAAATGACTGCATACTTTCTAAATTGCCTCTGAGGGGAGCAATCAACCAAAAGTTGTTATTCATGGGGAAAAAAAGTTTTGTCTGACTACATAACTCTAGAAAATTTTAATAGGTTTCAAAATCTCTTCCTAAATCTGAGCCAAGGCAACAGAAATGCTATATAATTGTAGAATTTTAGGCATAATTTAATGATCTTATGTGAAATGCACTGATCTGTTTCAAAAGTTAAAACAGAAAATGTATTGGGCAAGCAATGACCTATTAACTGTATTAATACATTTTTTTAAAAAAATAAAGCAGATGAGTTACTTTATCAAGTAACTGAATTGCTGTCCTTGTGTAAGATCTTATTTTGTTCATAATTTTATCTCAACATTTTCCCCACAGCGTAACTATTACAAGACATCTTACATCTTCTGTGGGCCTTTGCCTTTAAACAGAGGAAACCAGATCAGCCCAGCAAAATGTGTAATATTTTAAAATAATATTAATCCCAAATCAATCCACTGCAAAATGAAGATTTCTTAATTGAAGATTATAGATTATAATTTACAACACTAGCCCAGTGCCAATTGGGGTGATAGACAGAAGCTGAGTGTGATTGGCTCAAAATCATCCATCCAGCTTCCCTACCTAAAAGAGGACTGGAATTTAGGTCTTCTTGCTTCTATTAAACACCTTAACCACAACATTAGATTGCCTCTCAAATCCCACTTATCTTTATGAACTCAATTACTATTGCAGGATAGCCTGAAGAGTATCATTAAGTGTTGAAATAAGACAGAGAATTTTGTACTCTGATATACCATAAGTCTTTGCAAAAGCACAAAAATGGCTCATGGAGAAGCAGTGAATAATCTAAGTCAATGAAATCTAAAGCTTCATTTTTCACTCAAGGAGGTGGAGGATATAATTCAACTGGCAGCTTCTGGAAACCGATTGGACAGCTATTTGTCTGAAATGGTAGGGTTCATGACAGGTTTCCTGCTTGAGCAGAGGATTGGGCTGGAAGACCTCCAAGATCACTTCCAACTCTGTTATTCTCTTATTCTGTTATTTAAATAGAGAATTGCATAGAGTCAACACACAAAGATGTATTATATATTGTCTTGCCTTGATTATTCATATTGTCCCTTTTCAGAGGGTGGGAAAACTTGCCTTGCCTTGCCTGAAGAATACAAGGATATTTGAAAACATACACATTATTTTGTAAAGTTTAAGTTGGCCCATTAAAATAATTTAAAAAGTGATTTTGCCGAAACTCCAGTGAATCCCTAGCATTCTCCATCATTAAGATAGAGCATGAAGTTTAATGATTTCAAATTGGATAATCTTATAATCAACTGCATTTTCCAGTAGTTGCAAAAAGACCGCACAATGCAGCAATAAATTAAAACCTCAATATTTTGCATAATTGCATATATTGCATAATATTTATGCACACATTTCAATAAAGCAGCAAACAGAATTTCAATTGCATTCCTTGCTTCATAGCTATAGTGATATTACTGAGCTTTCCAGGAAACTCTAAACTGGCTTAAATATGTTTTAAGGATTTGCATTCTGTCTCTCTCTCTCATTAAGATCAGCTAACAGCTGTTCAATTTATACTCTGAGGGATATCATTTATTTCTTTTTGTGGCCAACTGGAATAAAACAAGCTACAATGCAAAGTTTAATCATTCATTGAACGATCATGAGAGACTACAAATTATGGGCAGTCCAGAGCATTCCCCCTACAAAATACTTCCATGTAAACATGATTCTTAAACACTGAGAAAATGATCTTTGACACCAAGTTTTTCTTCTGATGTCTCTCACGTATGAGAACAATTAATGAGCTGAGTGAAGCTTATTGTAATGCTGTACTCACGTACTTACATTCTCATTTGTCAATACAAAACATATGAAATTCTGTATCTGCACAGGAAATAATCTCATACATAATATATACTTTCATGTTTATATTAATAATTACTGGCAACATATTTTCAGTTAGGCCCTAATTCAGGGTGGGTTGCTGCTGGCATCGCTGCCAGTTCGGTGCCTCAAAAAGTTTATGCAGGCCAGAAGTGCGCTATATATATATTTCTGCACATTTGCAAATAAAAGGGTCTGTGCATGTGCAAAACCTTTAAAAATAAAAATAAATACATTTTTCCATTGAAAATTGTACCGAAAAACAAGATGGCTGCCCCAGAAAACCAGTTAGGGGGCATGGCAGGCATGGGTCACTGCCGGTTCCAGCAACCCAGGCCGCCAATTTACTACCAGTTCATCTGAACTGGTCCGAACCAATAGGAACCCACCTCTGCCCTAATTCCAATCCAGTCAAGAAGAATCAGCTGCACCACTTGAACTATGTCACTGATAATAGAAATGCCTAGGCCTGAATGTGTTTTCTTTTGAAGTCTTTTAAATCAGGACTTCCATAAGTTATATCTGAAATAATTTCTGTCCCCCTAGGGACCATCATTACAGCCAATCAACCATGGAAGGAATTAACAGAAAAGGGAGATAATGCCCTTAGTTTTAGGTGAAATGTCACTTGCTAAGAAAAGGGTTTTATGAACTGAATTGTGTGTTTTGAACATTTTGCGTCTTGGGGAGTAGCCTTTCCCATTTATAAAAACCATCCACAAATATGGGTAAAACGGAGAAATGATTGCAGTCACACAATGTAAATTCCACCACATTGGTATGTATCATGATATTACCCACATATATAAAAGTGGCAAGGATTATGTCATCACTATGTGATGTTTTATCATTTTGACAAAAAAAGCTAGATCCTGAATCATTTTATTTTATTTTATTGGTGGAATAGTAATTATTTAGTATGATACTCTATAGTTAATTCATATTGTACATTTATTATCCTTAGTAGGTCTTTATTATTTAAAGGAAGTCCATGGGCATTTATTATGGTAAATAAAATATTTATTTTAATAAAACATTTTAAAAATCCTTATGATTTCTTTATCAAATAGGACATTTCTGTACCTTTCTTCTGCAGTTGATTAGCTATAAATGGGAATTTACTGGTGTATATATTTAGTTGAATACACTCATCAGGAAGTAATTAGTTTCTCCAGAATTCTTTTTTATTTGCCAAACACAAATAAAGCTGATAAAAATGGGAAAGGGTGAATTAATATAGGCAATAAACAATATGAAGCACACTACTTTAGATGGAGAGGTACCCTCACTGGAGGCGAAACTGTTCAGGAGGTACTATAAATTTAAGATTCTCATGTTGTTCAAGAAAGCTGGATCTATAACATCATTTTAGGTTTTGTAATAATTTGTTTCTACAATTTTACAAGGTTTGGCTTTCCTGGCCTATGCACAATATACATTTGTTTAATTTAGTTAAATAAAACATCTGTGTAAAAGTAATTCTTCATCGTGGTCTTGAACATCATGTTTAAGTATTATACCATACTACATGTACTTGGGCAAAAAAAATGCTATTAACTTTCCACAATTCTGCAGTTGTGGCATTGTGAAAAGAACATCATCTTCTTTTCAGGGATATCAAGTCCTTTCACATGTATTGTTACCATCAGATATTTCTCTTTTTGAAGCTTATGCTGGATCAACAACATCAAAAAACCCTCTTCCTTTGGACAAAGTCCGGGCAGAATGTTTCATTTTGTGACCCTGGTTTCCTGTGGCCTTGAGAGCTTAATTTTGCGACTGTAAAGAATAGGGCAATCAGTGTCTCCATTATAGATATTAATTTTGCTTCATTTTTCTAAAAGAAATCCATTTAATGATCTCTTCTCCTCACTGGCACTAGTTTACAAAGCAATATCAGGATGTTTCGCCCCTTATCTTGGGTCTTTGCTTTGAGAAGCGATAGTCCACTGCCGATGTTCCTATGGACACAGTTGCTAGGACTTGATGTTATGTCCTGTACTGCCCTTTTTGTCTGGAAGTTGAGTCAGGGTAACTAGACTTCTTTCCTTTCCTCATTGGTTTGAAATGTTTTGCTGTTTATCCAAGCAGCTTCTTCAGTTAAAGCAAGTTGGTTAGGTGGACCCCATCTATATCCTCCAACTTACTCTGACTGAAGAAACTACTTGGATAAGCAGTGAAATGTTTTGAACCAATAAGGAAAGAAAACAAGTCTAGTTGCCATGACTCAAGTTCCAGAGAACTCGACCTGGATGACTGAAAATTTTCATAGGCACAATGCCATTTTTGGTTAAAAAACCCCAATTTTCCAGTAACTTCAATTGCATTAATTGTAATAAACCTAATTGATTAGCCTTGTTCCATATCGCCAATGTAAATATTGTGCCTACGAAAACCAAAGCCAGACATAATATGAATCTTTGAAAAAGAACAATTTACCTTCCAACTATGATTATTTGTTGTTGAAGAGAAGAAGGAAGAAGAGGCAGTGGCTGCATCTCAATCACTCCATTCACTGTCATTTGGTTTCCTTTGAACTACTGGACATCCATGTTTTACCTTTTTGCTTCATCATTGTGTTCAGTTCATCTTCCAGAACCGCTGTTGGACTATTTCCAATGAAATATTCAACTTCACAACCAATACTTTTATGTTACAGATTACCTTCCATGGCAAGATTTGATCCACTTTTGATCCTGATATTAGACTGTAGGTCTCTGAAACTTTTTAAAAAACTTTTGCTTAGGTAAAGGAATGATAGACTGTGCAGATCTCCACCCATTCACAAATCAGTATTACTGCTACAGTTCAGATCCTTCAGTCTTTTATGGTGTTCAGCAGGTTCTGACCTGTTCTGGAGAACTGGTAGGGGAAATTTTGAGTAGTTCGGAAAACCGGTAAATACCACCTCTGATTGGCCTTGCCCCATTTATTCTCTGCCTTCCAAATCCCAGCTGATCAGGAGGAAATGGGGATTTTGCAGTAACCTTTCCCTGGAGTGGGGAGGGAATGGAGATTTTTGCAGTATCTTTCCCCTGCCACGCCCATCAAGCCATGCCCACAGAACTGGTAGTAAAATTTTCTGAATCCCATCACTGATTACTACGCATGCATGCCTCTATTGCTTTCACCTCTCTAAACAGGACAACCCTGTTTTGTCCCTACTTTGCATGTGCTTCTTATGCCTTCTCTTATTGCCTTCTTCTGGGACCATCTGCTTTGCCACTGATGACTCCAACCATAATTTTGATCTCACCTTTGTTACCAATACCCCTCCCCCCCAATGCTTTGTATCACTCTACCCTAACATGTTCTCTTATAGGTATTTTTCAGCAAAACTTAAATCAGCCTGAGTTAACTTGGCCAATGAACAGGGACATAGGGAGTTACAGTCAAAAAACATCTGGAGGGTGCTACACCAGGGAAGTCTACCTTCTCTAGTCTATTTTGGCTGTAATGAGATGGATATTATGTGCATATGGATTGGACTGCAACATTAGATTAAATGTAAAACCTTCTAAATATACAAGTTTGAAAGAAAACACATGGAATTTTGGATGGCTTAAAAAAAGATTAAAATAAGAAAAGTCTTCAGAAATTCAGATCAAATCTCAGTAACAAATTAATATATTTGAAAAAAATCATCAACCATTTACTTTTATGAATCCTGTCAAGATCCAAAGGTGAAGAGTTAACAATTCTGGATGCTTACTGTATAAAGACAATAATATGGAACAAGGTACAGATCCATTCATTCTCAGCTTATAAAAAGAAGTTATCGGTCTGAAGCATCTATTGAAATGGAAGGAGGCCAACCAGGGCGTGAACTGTAGAAATGGCATTAACCCAGAAACATAGTTACTGAATGCATTTATCCTGTTCTCACACATTCAAGAGATGCTTTTTTAATAGATAGCATTATTTTATTACAAACATGTTACATATTGTAAACAAAATTTGATGGACATGATCCAATCAAAGCAGAACACTTAGAAGTTCCATTTTAAATTATATTTGGAATATTTCTCAGCTGTCTGCTTTGTTAAGACTGTCCAAAAAAGAAGATGAGAAAGAAATATATATTTATGTTGTGGTCCAGCAGCGGTCGGTTGAGCTGTTGGTGGACTCTGATAGCAATGACAATTATGGGACTGCTCTGGAGGATGAAGAAGACTCTGGAGGGTGTTTGGAGTCAGAGCAGGAACTAGAGAGGCCTGTTGGCCACCAGGTGACATCTGAGTCAGGGAGTAGTGAAGAGGAACAGAGGGAGGTTGTGCCTGATGTGTGTATGTGTAGAGCTGAAAGGAGAAAGGAACAGCTGTGGAGAAGACATCATAGAAGGAAGTAGGGACAGCTGGCTAAGATTGTGTCCCCTCCCAAAGAGTTTATAGGTGGAGCGACGGGAGGGGAATCTTTGCAGGAAAGAACAGTCCACTTTATTAGCCCTTGAGAAAGCATTCGTAAGTCTAATCTTGGTTTCTTGAAGATAGTGTTCTAGGCTCCTAGCCAAGGGGTAGTTTTATCTCTGTAATTAGTCGTGGCAGACAGCCAAGCCTGTGTCTGCATATTCATTAGAATCATGGGACAGAACACATTTATATGTTTATTAACTTAAAATGCAGTATCTGCTCTGTATTAAAAACATCTTCTTTTAAAAGGTATTGTCTTTTAATTTCATATCAGCAAAGGACTCCTCTATGAAGCAAAAAGAGAAATACATATTCTGAAAGACATGAAGCAACAACCATTTGTTTAACAATGGTGTACAATTACAGCTTCAGAAAGGGTAAAGCATTTCCTGCCATCACAGAACGTTGCACCACCACTCCTGTAGTCATGTGACTAGGATCTGGGTGTTTGATAACTTGTTTGCACTTATTGTTATCAAGTACATCACAATCATATTATCATCATTTGAAATCTTCTCTGATGGTTTCCCCAGAAAGTCAATGGGGAAGCCAGCAGGTAACATTGCAAGCTGCTTCCACCTTTGGGGGCTGGCTGAAAGAACTGCCTTCCTAGGGGAGCTGAACTCCTTCAGCGAAGTGCAGAAATGGAGTTGTAATCCTAATATTTTTGCTCCATTCCTGTACTCTGCCAAAGGACTTCCTTTCTGTGTATACAGGGGAGCTGAATTCACTTAGTGGCATGCAGAAATGGAGCCAAAAGTTTTGAAGGTTTCAGCTCCATCTCTACACCTGCTAAAGGAGTTCCTGTCTGTGCACAGAGGGGAGCTGGACTCCTTTGGCAGAGTGCAAAACGAAGCAGAAATCCTGAGTATTTTGGTTCCATTCCTGTGTCCTGCTTAAGGAATTCCCTTCTGGGCATGGAAGGTAGCTAAACTCTTTTGGCAGACAGCTCTTTAGAGATGAGTGAACAGAAATCTAAGCAGAGAGCAGAGTCAGGACAGTAAGGTAAGAACTGAGGAGTACCTCAGGCTGGAGGGGAGGTCCTAAGAGGTTTGCACAGGCCATGCATGAGCACGGGGCTGAAAATTCTGCCTGAGTTACAGTACAGCAAGGAGGAATTTCAGTTTATGAGCAGAGAAGCACTCTGGTAAGGAATGGAGTGTGAGGTGCCTCAGGGGAGTAAAGGAGGCCAGCACTGGCCACATGAGAATCTCTCTCCACTCAGGGGATGAAAATCCTGCTTGACTCCATCCACTTAACAGCTTACACAATTGTTTAATGACCATAACTAGGAGTGCCCCATGCATGCACTGTGGAGCTGAACTGGGGTGACACTTGCGTGCCCGCAGAGAGGGCTCCACATGCCACCTGTGGCACATGTGTCATAGGTTCACCATCATAGGTATATACCATCAAGTTGTTTTCAAATGCTAGTGACCACCTAGATAGATTTTCTCCATTAATTCCTAATCTGGTCCTTCACGTCTTCCAATGTACTCATCACCACTATAACAGAGTCCGTCGACCATGCTGTTGGTCTTCTTCTTCTCCTCCTTTCTTCCACCTTTCCCAGCATTAGGTCCTGTTATAGAATGTGTTCACATCTCGGAAGGAAATTATTTTACGATGCAAAAGAGAAATGTTGGCTAAACTGTGAAACTTCTGGAATAGACTGAACAGTTTATGTTGGATCATGATCAATTATTAATAAAGATGTGATGCAGCGGACCTAAAAAATGCATTATCAGAAGAATGAGACAGTAGCACTGCTTAGATAAGACTCAAACAAATTCCCATGTGCCATTTAAAGGCATGTGGGTGAGTGGGAGTGCTTTTTACAAACATCTAATTGTCACAAACATGCTGTCACAGAGCAATACAGAGTCCATATGATATCCCGTATTGATTACTTTATATTAAAGAAAAATGATACTCTGTGTCCCCTAGTCTCAAGTACCTTGCACTAAAGTATACATCGTACTCTCACTTAGTAGTCTTGCCATTTGACATTGACATTATGTTTCAATATGATAAAGATTTATTTAATGGATAAGTAAATCCAGGGGACTAATTGAACTAATAGCCAGTAAAATGCAACCAAAGATCTTGTATCTCCTAAAAGAAAGATAATGACACAAAAACATAGTTTGGTTTGCTCCTAAGGTTTGGTCCTGAATTAAGGATATTCATCAGAGTTGATAACAGTCTCCAGAGTCTACCAATATTGTTCAAGAGGAATTGCTAATAGTTCAGACACAATTTTTACTTGGAGAGAATTTGGGTGGCTATAAGAAGAGACAGAAGAGGAAATAGCTCTTCTGCAAATCTGGCTTCTTAAATCTCAAGTCTTAATCTTCTTATTTGCAGCAACATGCTAGTATGGCTAGACCCTTGCTAAACAGAAATAGCAAGCGGGTATGTCTAATAAGGGGATTAAGTAAGATATGGATTACTACTGAATGTAGTATTTTTCTGCCAGAATTTTGTATTTAATAATGTGTCAAGGCTGCTTTTCAGAAAATATGCACACAATGGGATATTCTTCAAAATGAAGTTTTTGAAGGAAAAATTCTATTGTGTGAGTTCTGTTGTGATTGACTTGTATGGTTTTTGCTTTATGAACTGAATGGCTCACAAAATGATCTGAAAAACATATATGATAAACAGCAAGTGCAAAATGCAACTTCTGGAATAAAAATGCACCCAAATTTGTTTTTCCCAAATTAAAATATAGTAGAAAAACATACAGTACAATATATAATACTGAGAAGCCCTGGACAAAGATACATTTTATTTGGAAAAGGTTTGGGAAAAGAGATTGTGTGTGTTAGTCCTATAGGCAAGGGATGTCAAACTGGCGGCCCATGGTCTGGATGCATCCCACGCAGGCCATGCCCACCCCAGCTCCCCAAATGGAAAAAAACATCACGACACATCACATGACAGCAACATGATGCCATGAGTTTGACACCTGTGCTATAAGCAGTCTACTCAGTCATCTCAAGCAGTGTCCTTGAATGGCATGTGCAAATGACTTTGGGAGAGAGTGGGAAGAGCCATAGCCAGGAGAATAGTCTGATAAGAGGTGACTTAACCTCCAGCAGGAATGTGGACATGGCAGACAATTCAGAAAGAAGCCTTCCTATGTAAGGAGAAATGTATTTTCAAACTTGCAAGATGTCAACGTTGCAAAATGGTCCAGACAGGAAGCAGATAAACTAATTCCATGTTATTGTAAGCTACACTAAAACAATCTTGCAAGTGGAATGGACTCCATAGGTCATCTACTTCAAGAAGAAGTAGGGGAGAAACAAATTTAATGGTTTTTTTTTTAATTGATGAAATGACTTCTGGATAATGCTATACAAGACACAAAATGCATACTGACATTTTACTAGCTATGCTACTTCAATCAGAATTAAAAATGGATTCAGCAAGAAATAGTATGCCTTTACATAATGCCAGCATTCTCTAAAGTGGAATAAAGAATCAAAGGAGTGTATTTTAAAAAAAGGTAGGCATATTGTCCCATAGACTGCAGAATGTGAAAGGAATATAGATGTAAAAACGTAAGTCAATCTATATTGGCAATCACAAGGACCTGTGACAGATAGACTTGGAGAACATTATCATCCTGGTGCTATGTAGTAATATTTCTGCAGAAATATTAGAAAGCAGTAGAAATGCAACAGATTAACAGAATAACAGAGTTGGAAGGGACCTTGAATGTCTTCTAGTCCAACCCCCTGCTCAACCAAGAAACCCTATACCATTTCAGACAAATGGTTGTCCAATCTCTTCTTAAAGACCTCCAGTGGTATAGGATCTCCTGCTTGAACAGAGGGTTGGACTAGAAAGCCCCCAAGATTCCTTCCAGGTCTATTCTGACTGATTGATTGAGTGTTGGATCACCCACAATTTCTAGAGGCCGGAAAGTTATTTGTTTTCCAAATTATTCTCTATAAATTTGTTCCCTCAAGAGACATATTAACAACAACCTAATCAAATTGAATTCCCAGATTCTTCTCATGGTTTACTGATATGTATTTGTAGTTTAGCCTAAAGGTAAAAAGAAAAAAAAACCTGTACGAATTACTTTCTTCTAAATTCTTCTTTTAATTCATGTGAGGAATGATGCATTGTTTTATTACAGTATTGCTCAATTATTTCACTTTCTACACAACCTTATGAAACACCACTGGAGTTTATTAGATAATATGCATAAGTTAACAGAGAGGTTTGACATTTGGAATTAGATTGTAAAGTATGTTTTCCTAAATTGTAATAAAACTGAACAAAAAAAATTAAGAACATTCAGACTTGTATAACTCTGTGGTTTTAGGATGGACCATGGTCTGAGATCTAAATGAAAAAAAGCAAATAGCTGTAATTGATCCATTTCAGAAAGTCTCTTCAGCCATTTGTAGCTTACTTAGTGCAGATAACTCAAGCCCATGATAACTGATGAACTGTACTCCCACATGTCTTTACTTTTGGTAATCTAAGTGACAATGTGGACCAAAGCACTCTTGTTGATCTTATTCAAAACTATTTTTACCAAACATACCAAAAACACCAACAGTTGATGACAGTATAGAACAGTGGTAGTCAACCTGGTCCCTACCATCCACAGCTTTCATGGTGGGTGGTAGGGGTTTGCTGTAACTCTGCTTTATAAATTTTATAAAGTAAAGTTACTTCCCTACTTTATAAATCACCATTACTGTGGAACCGGTGAGCGGTTAGAAAATTTTACTTCTAAAAGAGATACAAAAGTGGGCGGTAGGTATAAAAAGGTTGACTACCTCTGGTATAGAGAGTCATAAGCAAAATCATTACCTGCTCTAAAAACATACTGTGCTGTATGGTTGTGAGCATTGTAGAACAGGGATGCTAGCCAAAAATCAGAGTCTGGGAAAACCTCTGCGACAACTACGGTATAATTGTGGAAAGCTGAAGAAAGCAAAAGGTGATAAGACCACAAGGTTCATGACTCCTTAGCTGATGACAGTCCACCTCCAGATTATGATAGGTGCAATGTTAAAGCTCAGCACTCTTAGAAACAATTAATTTTACTATTTTAGGACTTTGGTGTTTATTGCCGTAGTTCAGTTTAATTATTTTTGAAAGTTAAGTCTTGCAGATGATTTCATACATATACAGGTAGTCCTCAAGTTACAAATTTAATGCCAATTACATTTGTAACCCAAGGATTCATTGGAGTGAATCACGTAAAATGAACATGAAAACTCCCTGCTTTTGCCCACACATTTGCTAATTGAATGTGCAGTTTGTTAAATGCACATGAGGTATCTCAGGGTGGGGAAGACCATGGGGGAGGGGGGTAGTGATAGAGCAGGCCACCTGCTTAAGATCACCCAAGGCCTCCCCCAACCCACTGAGATACCCATGCTCCCCACAATTGCTTTCACCCCACCCCCAATTCTGCCACACTGGGTCACTTACTTTGCAAAGATCTAGCGAGCTGTCTCCTCTCCAGCCTCTCTGCCACACTAGATTATGGTCCCCTTAATCTTCCAGTTTCTGCGTAAAATGTTTGCAAGCTGATGGGATGCTTTGAGAGAAGGTAAGTGACCTGGCTTAGCAGGATAGGGGAGAAAGTAATTGTGGGGAGCCGGGCAGAGGTATGGGTAGGTTAATGTTGCAGTGCCTCTGCGGTCACTCGTAATGGTGAACAACATTTGTAATTTTGAGGCTGTGCTGTCATATCTGGAGGATGTTCTGACCTAGATTTTCTTAAAAAACATGAAGCAGAGTCTTGGTCCCGGCAAAACCTCTTTTATTTATATGACTGTGAATTCCTTTCATTCACAGTCAGCAAGGCTTGGAAAATGGTCTTTCAGAGGAATATTTATCAACACGAATCTTATCTTGCTTGGAGCACTGCCAGATAACTAGTTTCCAAATGCAGGGCAAGGCAACACTTGGCACAGAGTCTCTTATAGTCACAAACAGAACTTTCCACTTTTGAAACGACCAAAGGAACAAATTGTTTCCTGCAAAAGCCCACTCCTCGTTTGCTCCTCTTTTGTTTCCTATGGGAGGGGCCAATCACCTCCAAGGTGTGGCTTTACTCTCAAGTTAAATCCTGCTTTCTTAGTTGTTCTTCTCTTGTGGCAGCTGTTCCTCTGCCTCATTGCTGTCTAGCTCCCTCTCTGCCTCCGATGCAGAGCCCTCGTCTGAGCTTTCCTCAGCTCCCAGGACTGACTCATGTTCTTCCCCAATCTCCTCACTGTCTGCCAGAGGATTACCTATAAAAGAAGATGGGGATGGATTTTTCTCCAGATACCCAAAGGAGAAACTACATTGAAAGAAAATAGCAATATTGTTGTGATACTTGAATGATAATTTGATGTTTTTTTTTAAAAAAAATTGTTTAAAAAATATGCATACCACACAAAGAACTCTGTTTTAGGTTGATGGGGAAAAAAAAGAATCAATTCATTATGAATCAAAAACTTCCGGAATGCATAATAGTGGGTTACTGAGAAGGTGACGGAGAACCTCTGCGTCATGCCAGAAAAATTCAAGAGTGCATTTAAATAGTAAGTGGTGATAATAGCAAAGGAAACTCCTTATGAATGAACATGTCAAAGGCCATCCAACCTATGCACCAGTCTGACTCATGTCCACTTCAAATGCAACACTTGACAGCCAACTTAGTAGTAGCTGCTGTTTGAGACACTGTTAACACCCAAAATAAATCGTTTGTGTGGGCAGGAAGGAGGTGGTCATACTCACTCCTTTTGTATAATGCAAAGGGCAGGGAAATCATGAAGTGCTGGCTAAGTGTTTACCTTGCTTCACCTGACAAAATTCTCTACTTTGAGATGGAGACACCTAATTCTTTCCATATGAATATTCCTCAGAATTGGATCTTAGCCACAGTTCTCATCTCTTGTAACAAATCTCTGTTGGGATGGGGGGTGATGAATCATTTGTGTGGGCAAGACAGAGGTGGTCATCTCATTCCTTTTGTATCATGCAAAGGGCAGGAAAATACCAAGTGCTGGCTGAGTGTTTACCTTGCTTCACCTGTCAAAATTCTCCACTTTGCGATGGAGACACCCAATTCTTTTCATATGAATAAAGTTGTTCCTCAGAATTGGATCTTCTCTTCTAATGAAACCTCTATTGGAGTGGAGGTGCGGATTGTTTATTCAAGACTAACATGGATAATTTGATCTTGTCTCAAGCTTTCTAGAGGCAGTTCATTTCACTGGTTTGTAGATTGTGGTGAGCTGTCCCTTTGGCATGTTAATTCATAATATGTCTCCTTTGGGATTATCACCACTCACTGTTTAAATGCACTCTTGAATGTTCCTGGCACAATGCAGAGGTTCTCTGTCACCATCTTGTAATCTACTATTACCCAATTCATAGTGAATTGATTCTTATCTTTAAAAAGTCTCATAACTTGGCCAATTTATGCATAGCTCTCTTGTTCTCTTATGCCTGGGCAGGGTCCATACCATCTCCACACTGGTCTTGCAGGAAACCAGATTTCTGCTTTTCCAGCTGACTATGCTGGAAACATTCTTGCCCCAGATTTAATCCCATCTGATGACTTTATGGTTGCCTGTGTAAGTCTCGGCAAAAGGAGAAGGAGGGCAGCAGAGGATGAGATGGTTAGATGGTGTCATTGACTCATTGAACATGAATTTGGGCAAACTCCAGAAGACAGTGCACAACAGGAGGAACCCTGGGTGCTATGGTCCATGGGGCCGCAAAGAGTCAAACATGACTTAGAGGCTGAACCACAACAACAATGTAAGTCTCGGCTTATAGATGGCAAATGACAAAAGAATACTGCAAACATAAGGAACTGTTTCTGTTTCTCCTCCCCCCCTCTCCCTTCCCTCCCTCCTCTGTATTGTTATCTTGGCTTTGGTCCTAGTATATCGCTTCCTTGCCTGTACCAAGTACTTCCCCTATGGACATGTTTTCACCCATGATTACAGATTGTATTGCAGGTCTTCGACTTATGACCATGATTGAACCCAAAATTTCCATTGCTAAGCAAGAAAGCTGTTAACAGCAATAACAATAGCACTTAGACTTATATTCCACTTTACAGGGCTTTACAGCCCACTCTAAGCAGTTTAGACAGCATATTGCCCCCAACAATCTGAGTCCTCATTTTACCGACCTTGAAAGGATGGAAGGCTGAGTCAACCTTGAGCTTGGTGAGATTTCAACTGCCAAATTGCAGTCAGCCAGCAGTCAGCAGAAATAGCCTGCAGTACTGCACTCTAACCATTGTGCCACCGTGGCTCCTGGTTACATGAGTTTTGCCCCATGTTGTGACCTTTCTTGCCACAGATGCTAAGTGAATCACTGCAGTTGTTGGTAAGACAGTTGTTAACTGTAATTTGGCTTCCCCATTGACTTTTGCCTGACAGAGGGTTGGAAAAGGTCATCACATGACCCCGGGATACTGTCATTATCATAAATATGAGCTAGTTGCCAAGCGACCGAATTTTAATCACCTGACCACGGGGGATAATGTAATGGTCATAAGAATGAAAAATGGGCATGCCATTTTTTTTAAGGGTGGCTGTAATTTCAGTCACTAAACAAATGGTTGCAAGTCAAGGACTAGCTGTACTGGATAATGCTGATCCTTTGAAATGATCGATGTTACCATGCTCATTTTTTGCAATAGCTCAGAAATTCTGCTTGAGTTCAGAGTGCTTTCCTTTAGTGACGTGGGAGAAAAAGAGAACATGTATGATGTATACATCATGTGTATCAGAAATACATAGCAGTGAAATGCTTCTGCCCCCTCCTTTTTAGTCAGAATGAAGGCCATGCCAGTGGGAAAACTGGCACAGCTTCAGAAACATTGCATCCTCCATCAGTGACTGTATCACGTTCGTTTTAGACTGAGCTCCAGGAAAAATATAGGACAGTTAATTGGCTAGGGATTTTTTAAAATGGAAATGTATGGTAAGTTGATCGCTTCTGTGCCATAGAAATGTCTAGAGCGCAATAGTTACCAGTAGATTCAAAAAACCAACTAATTATTGTGATGAGATTAAGCTATTTTTCTATGGCTCAGAACAAATTGTTCTAGAACAAGCAAAATTCTAACCCCAAATGGAAGGGGAAAATCCCCAAGCCATTCCCAGAATGATTCAGAGTGACAGGTGGGCAAAAGAGCAATGTTGACAATTTAATTGCTAAATTAAATATAAAGGAACTATTTTAATGCCAATAAGCACCAGTTTTGTCTATACTTATTTCTCCAAACCAATGGCTTTGTTGCGGATAGCTGGTTTATAGATGCTCTTCGCAGGATAAGTAATAGTTTGTTTTTAACGTTTTCCTTATATTTTTGTACTTACTTTTTACATTTTGCTCTTATTAGCCATAAGGATCACTTATTTTAGGGCAAAGGCATGACATAAATATAACAAACCAACCCACTTTTGTGGAGAGAGTATGGTTTTGCATGTACAACCTAATCCTGTGCATGCACAAATGAAACTTCATGTGCTCATCTGCCGCTTGTGTGGCACAGTCCATAGCACAGTCTGTGGCCTAGGGATTGGCGGTCCCTGCTACGGCTGTTCTAAAAGCAAATCAGTAATAATTTGTTTTCTTCTGCTGAATAGAATAGAATATAATTCTTATTGGCCAAGTGTGATTAGACACACAAGGAATTTGTCTTTAGTGCAAATGATCTCAGTGTACATAAATAGAATAATACATTCATCAAGAATAAAAAGATACAACACTTAGTGATAGTAAAGGTTGCTATTAAGCTATCAAATTGTACTAGGAAACAAATAAAAACAATATAAATTGAATACAAGCAACATGGGTATAGTCATAAGTGGGGAGAGACAGATACTAGGAAGGAAGAGAAGAAGAATAGTAAATTCTTCTATAATTTACTATTAGTAAATAGTAAATAGTAAAGTACATTCTTAGTAAATTATTGACAGTGTTGTGGGAATTAGTTATTAAGCAGTGTGATAGCATTCGGGAAAAAACTGTCCTTGTGTCTAGTTGTTCTGGTGTGCAGCGCCCTATAGCCTCATTTTGAGGGTAGAAGTCGAAACATATTATGTCCAAGATGTGAGGGTTCTGTAGTTATTTTCACCACCCTCTTTTTGACTCATGCAATATACAGGTCCTCAATGGAAGGCAGGTTGGTAGCAATTGTTTTTTCTGCAGTTCTAATTATCTGTTGAAGTCTATGTTTGTCTTGTTTAGGTTTTTTTTTTTAAAAAAAATATCAAGATAGCTGCCATACATACAGACAATTGAACCCCCACATCTTTTTTCATGCATGTAAAAAAAAGTGTGAGTCACATGGTCAACATATTGACTTTTCTGACACACACAATCTGAATTGAAGGGAGAAAACATTGGCCTTGGTGCTGTTCTTGACATCACTTAAAACCTTACTTTTCAGAAATTCTTTCATAAGCTCTGGATAGTTTGGGGTAGACGTAGTCTAAGTCGATTGTGGCTTATTGTCACAATGTACTTATTTTATTTACTGTAACTTTATTATTGGGATCAGAATTATAAGCAGCTCTGAGCTGTTGATTTGAGTGGCACATAAGCATTAGTAAATCAATAAATAAATCTTGTTCAACGCTTACAAATGCTAAAAGGTTTCCTCCATTTATTTTACTTGGAAATGACTAATGACTAATGATCAGTCCTGGTTGCCTCATTTACTTTAAATTAGCATCTCCTTGCTCATAAGAGCTTCTGGGTGATTTCTTTGAAGACAACCAGCTCTGCAGGAGATATGAAAAGTATAAAAATAGGGTTATAAAGATTGATGGAAATGAGGCCTCTTTTAGTGTTGCTTGAATATGCATACTATTCTATTCTGCCTAATTTCTTGACCAATGGAGAAAACCATGTTTCCAATGCAATGTTTGCAATGAAAAGTAATTGTTATACAAAACATATTGTTTTTTGTTTTTACACCTAAAAGAGAAAACTGGTTTTTCTGAAGTGCCCAGGGAATGTGACTGGTAACATGATGAAGGGATCAAATGCTTCAGCTTTTTTGAGGAAGTCAAAAATGGTAAAGGTTCTTCAAAGTTTAAGGGATTGTTCCCTCCAAAGCCTTTACATTCCCCCCAAAGCAAAATGTTTGGCTCTGTCTTTTCTGGAAGTGGTGTATGTGCTTTGGGAGTGCTTTGGGAGTACATGTGGAGTTACAAAATGGTCCTCAAGACACATAATCTATAATCCATGGCTGAACAAGTTTGTCTGAAATAAATACTTCTTAATTTCCTTTGCTATATAGTTGATTTAAACATCACTGAGCCTTAACAGACATTGATGGTGAATTCCATTATGAAGCCATTTAATCTATCTCTATGGCACTGGGTTGATCAGTATCCTTCTGCCGCTCATTGTTATTAATTGGCCCCAAATTTTAATCATATAAACCAAGGGAACAAATTCTACCTTCTCTAACTGATGTGTAGTTATAGAGACCCATCCTTCTAGCCCTATTGATATATAAAGATCAACTGTAAAGACGTGAATGCCTATTCTTCCCAGGCCAATGATCTATTCAAGATTTCTCCCCATAAAGTTGTAGACTAAACTTTATAGGCAAAGAAACAAATCAGAAGATGTGAAGACAAAGTCAGGTAGGAGAATACTAATCACATCCTTTCCCCATACATTTTAAAGATTTTTCCAATGGAAAAGGAACTTTTGTTATATAGGCTTACCCTCTGACCCTTTGTATCCTAAATCCTTGTAGTAACTTTATGTTCTAGAGAATACCTTTGTACAATGGTACATTTTTAAGTAAACCCGTAAGATAGGTGGGGATCATCTGATTCTATTAAGTTAATACTTTGTTGTTTTTCTTCTTGTCATGCCCATTTAGTCTCATTCTTTGGTCTGATTAAGAGAAAAAAGTCTGAGAAATATCTGAGGATATCCCTAGAGTGAAATAAGAATATTTAGTCTTTGAGTCATGAAGTGTTTGGGTACTTTCCGTCCTAGAGTAAATGACTGGTAGCTTTTGAAGCAGATAGCTAATGCTGTGTTGTTTATAAACTGGAAGCTGCTCCAGTTCTTTTATATCCTTCTCCAAGAACTTCAATCATTTCAGGCTGTGTAACTTTAATACAGATAACTTTATAAAGTTAATTTGTGGAACTGTTCCACTGAAAATGTTATCCAGCTAGGCTGTTTCATATAAAGCCTCCACTATACGTACGTTGTCTTTCATGTTAGGGAAGAAATGATTGTTGAAACAAATCCAAGTAAGAGTTGAAGCCATCCATGAACTTAACAGTCCAGACAGAGCTGCCTTAGCTCAACTGTAAAAGAATTCTGATAAGAACAGTCTCAGTCCGTAACAATTTACTTCTCATAAAATATTAATGTATGAATCAGATTATATCTCCAAATTTCCATAATGGGGACTAAATAATATCTCCCTGTTTTGACTCATGAGGAAAAATAACATCGGTGTTCAGTAATTCCAGAACAGTATTTGGGAAATATATTTTATTCTATTTCAAATTTTATTGTTTAAAACAAAGAGAGACTCCAGGGAACTGTACGTTTTTCAGTATAATGTACACATACCCTAGACTAGAACTCAAATATTCTTAGCAATGCTCTTGGGAAAAATATTTTATTATTGCCTAATAGAAAGAATTCCCTTTTACCTGCAACACTACACTACCTACAATACGCTTTTCCCTTAGACAGCACTGATGAAAAACGAGGTACCCTATGGCTTAGGCTGGACCACCACAACTAGATAGGTCCAGGGTCATGAAGCTTAGTGACTACAGCATCATACCTGTGTTATTATTGCTGTTTTCATTTTCATTCACTATTGTCCTTCCTTCAGTTTTGTATTGTGCCACTGAGTGTGGTGGAATGTAGTCGACAGGTGCAGGAGGGATGGGCTCTTCCCCAGAGAGTAAAGAGACAACATAGCTTAGACCAGGGGTGGACTGCTACACTTCGCCTGGGTTTGGGAGAACCTGTAGCTAATGTTATGGCCAGTTCAGAGAACCGCCAAATCCCACCCGGGCTGGCCCCACCCCTCCCACCCTGCCCCTCCCAGAAGTCTCCAACGTGGTCCATTTTGGATGCAAGGTAAGTGTAGGGCCCATGCAGAGGTTTGGGGAGGGGAAAAACAGGCCTCCTGGAAGTTCCAGAAGGCCAGAAATGAGCCTGTTTCTGGCCTCTGGAGAGCCTCTGGAGTCTGGGGGAGGAAGTTTTCACCCTCCCAGAGGCTTAAGGAAAGCTTCCAGAGCCTGGGGAAGGTGAACCCCCCCCCCCCCAGGCTGCAGGAGGCCAACTAGGCAACATCCACCATGGCCATGCCAACCCAGAAACCAGGCAGAGAACCTGTTGCTGAAATTTTTGAAACCCACCCCTGGCTTAGACTCCTTGATATACAGAAAAGCGGTGAAGGCATAAAGCCTCCTAGCAGTTCACAGAGTATGTCTAATAGTTATGCAGATAAGTGGTTTAGTCTGGCAAGTTTTCTGTCTATATGCAAAAAAAAAATGAAGAAACTACTCTAAAGGAACTCCTCATATCGTTCTTGGTTCCTCGGGCTTGATTCTGATCACACGAGTCCATCCTTATTTAAGTATCCACTATTCTGGCAGATGGTTAGAACTGGACCTTTCTACCCCTAAATCCTGAATGCAGGACTGAATGACAGTTATTCTTCAGTGTTTCATCCCAATGGGGGAAGGGTGGGGACCTGTACGTTTTTCTTCATTTTAAGGTATCCCCAAAGGGTCTGGCAGCTTCTATTTCACCATCTCCTCAATGTTTTGTTGAGATATGTTCTTACGAGGGTTTTCAGGGGCTGCTTAGCGCAGCTTCTAGAAATTATCTGCAGGATTACCTCAACAGAACTCATTTGGGTTATTTCAAATCATCTATTAACAATTACAGCAGTGGAAAATTGCACTGTCCCAATCAATTTCCTACAAATATAGGCATGTGGTAAATGCTGCCACATAGTACAAGCTGATTGTGAGGCTCTGTCATGTATCAAATATGTGAAAATTATCACCGGTTGACAAATGCAGACATGGAAACATGTAACTGCTAGATTACAAGTGTGTGCCAGAAATAGAGCAATTAAACACTGTTTTAGCCTGCTCAGTGTTGAACCCGTCAGAAACAATAGAAAGAAGAGCTCTAGCTTTATTTTTGTCTTTGTATGCACCAAAATATATTTGTGAGGTTAACATTATTGTTGTAACAGTAAGGCTTGTGTTCCTGTGATAATCATGGCAAACTCTGCAAACACAGCTTCAGGAGTATTAGTAAACCTGTTGTTTGGTTTCTGCCTTTATGGATGTTGCTGAATTCTCAATTCATAAGCATGAGTATTTCGTTCATTTATTCATTGACAATGCTTATATTCTGCCCTAGTCCTCCTGGAGAATTCTGAACAGTGTACAGAGAGGTGGTATTTAGCAGGTTCTGACCAGTTCTGGAGAACCGGTAGCGGAAATTTTGAGTAGTTCGGAGAACTGGTAAATACCACCTCTGACTGCCCCCCCCCATCTCTGCCTCCTGAGTCCCAGTTGATCGGGAGGAAATGGAGATTTTACAGTATCCTTCCCCTGCCACACCCACCAAGCCACACCCACAGAACCGGTAGTAAAAAAAAATTGAATCCCACCACTGAATGTACAGCAATACCCCAAATGAAATTACATAACCACAAAACCATTAAATTAAATATAGGATTTGTCTGCCCCTACTCAGTGCTACTCTGAGCCAAAGGCTTATTGAAATAGGAGGAGAAGGAGGCAGCTTGTTTTGCACATATGTGTTTGTTTGTGTGTATAGATCCTGATTTTGATCTTTAAGTAGGTCTTAGAAAGAAGGCCTGACACCTTCAGAAATTTAAAGAGACAGATGTATATATCCTGAGATATCTGCTGCCTGAACTCCTGACTTATGCCTCCAAGAAGGCAGATTCCAGATCAAGATGGACTGCAGATTTTAATTACATTACTAAATTTTATTATTTAATTCACCCTGAATTAAACCTAGGCATCTTGTAGGGTAGATAGGTGGCATAAAAACTGATAAATAAATATTATTTAATCCACATGTCCTAAAATCCCATCTTCCTGCTACAGAAAAGCAATCCCTGCCATCTCCAGATATGGTAATTGAAGCTTCAGTTCCAAAGTCCATTGTCATCTAATGGCAAAACAGCCTAATTCTAAATCACCATAGTTTTACTCTTATTATCTTCCACTCTATTACCTTCTATCTAGAGGAAAATAAATGTGGATGTTGACACTGGAGAAGGACTCATGTTGGTAGCCCAATGCTTTCTGTTGAAGAAAGAGAAAAGAAGAGGAGCAAACCATCTGTGTGATGTCATGGATCAGGATGGGAGAGAATCTTAGTAACAGAATGGAACTCATAAATTTTAGCATTTCGTTGCAAATAGTATACAGTGCTGTGGTTCTCAGTTCTAGGCAAAGCTATCTCCTGGCTGTCTTCCCATGTTCCTCCTGGCATAGGTAGGACTGTCCTACCTAATAGACCCTGCATCAAAAGATTTGAGATACTGGAAGAGATTGGAGTATGTTGAAGAACACGTTCTTTCTCTTGGCATTGCTGCTACACTGTTGTTCTGCTGATTCTGTATCTTTATTTGCCAAAAAGGTCTGCTGATATAGCCCTTTTTCTCCAAAACAGACAGATTGTAACAAAACACTTTGGCATGGTAGAACGCGGTAAAATTATGATTGCATTGGGACGAAAAAGCATTCCATAAAATAAAATCACAAGTGCATGTGATTTAAAAGGCAGCAACATTTGCATCTTGTTAAAATGATGCTACCAAATGTTGTGTTTTCAGAAAAAAAAAAACACACACACGTGTATGTGTGTGTATACAGGATGTAAGGTGTGCCAAGTAAAGCTGTCTTTTGCAATCAATTGATGGCGATTTTGTTAATGCTGATGTTCAGGTGGTGCTCCCGATGTTTTGGGATTGTACCCAACATACCTATTAATATTATCATCTTTCTTTTCTCTTGCCACAGTCATTCTACTTCTATTCTCAGGTCTTTTATGTTGTGATTTTCTCCAGTTCTTTTTCATCTGTTATATTGTTTCCAGGTACTGTGGTGCTCACTATTCGGACTTTTTCTTTCTTTCTTATTGACAGTTGTTAAGCTTGAGATCTTATGTGGCAGGTGCATGTCTGTTTGAATTCTAAAGTCCCAGATCACTTCAGTTTCTTCATTTACTATTACTTTGCCTATTTTATGATCCCAGCAATTCTTGCTTGCAGGAAAGTGGTATTTTTTTGCAGATCTTCCAATGCACTATTGCTACTTTGCACTATATCCACTATATACAATGCACTATATCCAAGATATTGCAATGGAGTTTGGATTGGACAAATGTGCCACACTCACTATCAAACAAGGAAAAATAGTGAAAATTGAAGGATTCAAGATGCCCCATGAAAATAACATTAATAATATGGATGAAGATGATTACTACAAATACCTGGGCATCTTTTAAGCTGACAACATCAAGCACACTGAAGTCAAGAAAAAGATTAGAAGTGAATATATCAAGAGAGTGAAAAAGATCTTAAAGTCCAAACTCAATGGAGGAAATGCATCAAGGCAATCAATACCTGGGCAATACCAGTCATTAGATACACAGCTGGAACAGTCAACTGGACTCAAATAGAATTAAAACCAATGGATAGGAAGATCAGAAAAATAATGACAAATCAACCCTTCGTCCTCACAGCGACATTGACAGATTCTACCTACCAAGGCAAATAGGTGGACATGGAATGTTGCAAGTACATCACATAGTTGAAGAAGAAAAACAGGGCTTTGGAAGAATATCTGAAGGACAGTGAAGAAGATGCACTGAAATTATGCCAGGAAGGCTTGCTGACTACTGGAGAGACCAAACTGGTCTACAAGAAAGACCAAATGAAGAACAGAATGGAGGCATGGGAAGACAAAGCACTACATGCCCAGTACATTAAAAAAAAAAAGCAGGGAAAGCAAATAATAACACGACGCGGCAATGCCTAAGAGCAGAAAAAAAGAAAGAGACCAAGGGATTAATTCTGGTTGCACAAGACCAAGCCTTATGGACACATGTATACAAAGCTAGAATTGAGAAGACAGCAACAGGCAGCAAGTGCCGCCTATGCAAAGAAGCTGAAAAAACAGTGGACCACCTGGTAAGCTGCTGCAAGAAGATTGCACAAACTGACTACAAGCAGTGGCATGATAAAATAGCAACAATTGGAAGATCTACAAGAAACATCATTTGCCTGTAAGAAACAAGTGATGGGACCATAAAATAGAAAAACCCATAGAAAATGAAGACGTTAAATTGGTCTGGGACATCAGAATCCAGACAGACAGGCACCTGCCACATAACACCCTGGATTTAACAGTTGTTGATAAGAAAGACAAAAAAGTCTGGAAAGTGGATGTGGCAGTGCCTAGAGACAGCAGAATAGAAGAGAAAGAACTGGAGAAGATAACAAAATACAAAGACCTACAAATAGAAATAGAAGGACTATGGCAAAGGTAAGCAAGGGTAGTACCAATAGTAATAGGTGCCTTGGGTGCAGTCCCAAAACAACTGGAACACCATTTGAACACCATAGGCATTGACACATTTGCCATCAGTTAATTACAGAAGGCAGCTTTACTTGGAACTGTTTCCATCATGCGATGATATCTGTAACACTATCAAACATCCAGATTTGCCTATCCCAGGTCCTTGGTAATGACTCAATAGGTAGACAAAAATGTCAAACCTAGTTTGAACATCTGGCTGATTGTGCCACTAGTTACCTGCAGGATCGCATCCTACCACACACGTCCCTGCGGCCTATCCGCTCACACAGAGAGGGGCTCCTCCTGGTGCCGTCTGCTGGTCAATGCCAGCGGGCGACACCTAGGAGTAGATCCTTCTCTGTGATGGGCCCAACCCTCTGGAATGACCTCCCCCCTGACATTCGAACTACCACCGACCTCCGTTCCTTCCGGCAAAAGTTAAAGACTCACCTATTTCAATCAGCTGGCCTGGCACTTTCTTAGTTTTACCTCCCGGGGATTTATTCATTTTAATTGGGTTTGGGGTTTTAAAAGTTTTTATTATACTATATATTATATTTAATATTTATTATTCCATGTACAGTCTGCAACCTCCTCCACCTACCTACTTATTTAATTATTTAACTGTTTTGCATGTATTTTATAACGTATTTTAGTGACTGTACACCGCCCCGAGTCCCTTTCGGGAGAGGGGGCGGTCTATAAATATGAATAATAAATATAATAATATGAATAATAATAATAATAATAATTTATTTGTTCACAACAATGTGAAATTACAGCTGCCAATTGTTTTAGCTAGTATTAGCCTTCGGGTGTATCAAGTTCTTTCTTGGGAAGAACCTAGGATGTTGTAATGATTATTATTATTCAGAAATTTGGCACACACTTCTAAATCTTGAATCTTGATCAGTACAAAGGTAATGTTGCTGTGGTTTTGATAAGATAAAGTTTTGGAAGGGCTTGTTGTAACATACTTGGGATTTCCTAGGAACATTTCCTAGGAATGTTTCAGAGATCAACAATTTGGTTGCATGGTTACTGAAAATGAAAAGTGATGACTGAACAGAGGTTAAACACCATCCAAAATGTGATTGAAATTGCATGTATGTGTAGCAATAAGGCTAAACTAGATATACACAGTTTAAACATTTCAAGTATCTGATGTTTAAAAAATAGGATAGAAACATTGGTCATTTGATGGATGACCATTGCTAAAACTGGACCAAATGATCCATTTAGTGCGTTGCAAAAGATGATGGATTAAGGCTATATAGAGATAGCATTACATAGTGTTGGCCATGGTCACTGGAAAAGAGATGAATAAAATTACATCAGGGTAAAAAGGTTACTGCATCTTTACAGAAATAGTGTCTTAGTAATGATGTAAGGAAATGTGGATTTTAGATTTCCTATGAATACATGCAATTTTCATTCTCCATCAATCTTTTGTTTTGTGGTCTGCTGATGATTATGTTTAAATATTTCTTTTTTTAAATTCCATTGGTTCTGTTAAATCAAGTAAAGTTTGCTAAATTCTTTTATCACTGACTTCATCTCCTTATTCAGACATTCCACTAACAATATCATAAAACATTGGAGTAAACTGCCTGTTGATGTATCAGCCACCTAGATAGCGAGACAGTTTGACTAACATATAATACACACTGGGTTGTAACTTTGTAAAGTAGCTGTACTTTTTTTTTCTTCTTCCTACCAAATTGATAGATTTTTAGAAGGTTGATTTCATAATCTTCTTCTTAATTGGAGTTTTTATTGTTAGCTCCCTAAGATAATGGCATAACATGGCAAGCAAAACATATGGTTAAATAATTGTATCAAAAAAGTGATTAAATAATAAACATAAATAAACCCATTGGGATCTACAGGTACTTACAGATACTGAGAGGTTGGGGGTAGGATGTGTTCAAATTGCAGTGTAACTTGATTTTGGCAGATACAGAAAAGCACACTAATTACTGAATAAGATTGTAATGAAGATAAAAATATGTTATTAACAATCGATGAGGAACCATACCCTACCTGAAAAGCTTTAAGTGAAACAAAATCCAAACCAAGTCTGAAAGTTTAGTTACTTATCCTTAAATTTATAAAATAGCTTTCTGCAGTTACATCAAAAGGAATTCCCATACTAAATTTCTCTGAATCATATCATCTCTGGCTGCTTAAAAGGGACAATCTCTACATGGCAATAATAGTACTGCCCATACATGGCTTGAATATTTGCTGTTCAGCAGCGTCATAGCCAGAACAATGTTCTCTGAGGAAGTTTTGCAAAGAGAAAGAGACATTCTCTGCATAATCATTACAGGGGAAGGTTAATAATAGATGTTACTTTTCAGTAGTACTCATTCTGGAATGCAAGGAATCTTCTCAGGATTTTCTTTCTGTGTGTGTGTGCTTGTGTGTGGGTGTGTTAGAGAGACAGACAGACAGACAGACAGACAGAGAAAGATAAATTATATGCACACCCACAGCAATAAAGTTACACTAAGGCTTCTTTGAAGCAAATTCTATACATGGTTTCTTGATTTTATTTATGCAGGAAGAAGCAGTGTGATGAGTGCTAAATGGGACTAGGTACATGTTGACAAATATAAATATTTATCTGCAGCTGCTGTGTCGAGGCCACAGGAGAATTCAGTATTGTGCTGGATATATCATTAATCCCTAATAAGAAAGATTATTTGAGGCAGACATATTCATACAAAAATCACTGTCAAATGCATGCATATTTACTCTTTGGCATACTGAGTAACTAATACTAATGGGCACACAGCAATACAGACTAGAAAATCTTACCTGTATTAGTTCCGAATTATAATACAGAATTTGAGTGCCACATTTTTTACTGCAACTAATTGTAATCCAGTTTATCCATTTGTGGATGATGGCCTGATCGTTTGAACAATAAACTTATTTATATTATACCTTCCTTGTTTAAAAGTAATCTATTGATTTAAAATCCAATTTTGATATTGCCATGTGTCTTACATCAACTATTTAGGAGTGTTGAAGAAAACAGTTGCTGAAGGATATTTGGGAGTTGAAATCCAAGATACCTGGTGTACATTAGGTTAAAGAAGGTTGTTAAAAGCTGTGACAGCTTGAATTTAAAATGTGCCCTTTTGCCTATTTTTCTGTCTTGTGTTGAGAAGAGGGAGTTAGCTTCCTGGAAACAAATGTTAAATTCAATGTTGTTTTATTATTGCTACTCTCATGGTAACTTGTTGTAGCACAGGGCATGGTTTTATGTTATTAAATGATTGTGAGTTTTATTTTCAGCAGTTTTTTCTGTAGGATACTGAGGGTATTTTGGAACTGTCATAAATGAAACAAATATTTATGAATAAAAACTTCCAAAAGCTACTGAAGGGAATCTTGATAGCTTCTGAGCTAAAAAAAATGTACTTGGGGCATCTACTGGCTGATTAGGTGAGGAACTGCTGGAGTACAGTTGTTCAGAGGTTAGGTGCAAAGCTTTCTGTGTATGTTTTGAGATACTTTTCGCCTTGTAAGACAAAGAAACCTGGGTGCTGAAGAATCAGGGGCTGAGTTGAGGTTACATCTTGGTGAAAATGCAATGTAGTAAAGATTTTTTTGAAAAAGCTTGATTATGAAAAGGAAGCAAATTGTGACAAAAGAACATTTTTTGGTGAAAGGCTATTATGCGAGGAAATAAGGACGGGGTTCTTCTATGGAAAAGAACAAAATTTATGTTCTTGTAGATAGAGTTTACTCCTTTCAAAAAATGGGAATTTTAAATGCTTCAGTCTATCTGGGAAATATGCCATTAGGTCAAAAGGTCTGTTTCTTAATTCTGTTTCTAGGAAGGACTGAAGATTGTAACTGAAAATGACAAAAGAAAAAGATTCTGCAAACATTCATATTATTCAATATGACAATGGCTATGAATACTGTTCCAGTGTAAGTAAGTTGAGAATCATAGTATTTGTTATTTCATAAAATGAAAATTCTTGGTTAAGGGCCATCTGTCACACATCCACCTATCTCACAATTATTTCTGTTTTTCTTTTTCAACTGACAGAGAAATTCCATTTAAGGTTCTTCTTCCTTCTTCTGTATCTAAATAGAAGTTTCTTCCATGGGTACCATTTCCTTTTCCTGTCCTCAGTAGGTTGAAGTAGACTTCTAGATTGTCTTCTCTTCTATTGATCTTGAGTTGCTAAAATCACATTGAGTGAACCTGTGGTCTCCATCTGAAGATCCTGGGGAAAAAACCCATTAGTGAACACTGCATCCAATCCTGATGATGATGATGATGATGATGATGATGATGATGATCATCATCATCATCATCATCATCATCTAATCTAAAACATGCCAGATATCACAGTTGTCAAAGACCAAAGATTACAATTTATTGATATCGCTGTATCAGGAGACTATGCAATTATGAATGAAACATGTTACAGTGATACCCATTGTCATTGGAGCACTTGCTACCATGTGCAACAATTTTACAAAATATATCAAGAAATTGCAGCTTCCTGCAACACCATAGAAACTGCAAAAAAACCTGTGCCACTTGGAACATCATACATTTTAAGAAGATACTTGGTTAATGCTTAGGATGCTGGCAGCAACTCATATCAACCATCAGTGCCAGTCAATGTTATCTGTAATACATTTTTAAATGTTCAGTTGACTGAACATGTTTAATGAATAAAAGAGATAATCTTTAAGGACAAATGCACACAAATGCTGCTCATGCAAACAAGCTGAAGAAACAGTGGACCACCTGGTTAGCTGCTGCAAGAAGATTGCACAGACCGATTACAAGCAGTGGCATGATAAAGTAGCAACAATGGTGCACTAGGAGATCTGCAAGAAATATCATTTTTATGCAAGCAAGAACTGGTGTGACCATAAAATAGAGAAAGTCATAGAAAATGAAGAAGTTAAATTGCTCTGTGACTTTATAATTCAAACAGATAGCCACCTACTCAGACTTAACAATTGTTGATAAGAAAGATGAAAAAAGTCTGGTTAGTGGATATAGCAGTGCCTGGAGACAGCAGAATAGAAGAGAAAGAACTGGAGAAGATAACAAAATACAAAGATCTACAAATAGAAATAGAACAACTGTGGCAAAGTAAGCAATAGAGGACTTGGGTGCAATTCCAAGACAACTGGAACACCACTTGAACACCATTGGCGTTGACAAATTTGCCATCAGTCAATTGCAAAAGGCGGCTTTACTGGAACAATTTCCATCCTGTGACAACAGCTGTAACACCATCAAACATCCACATCTGCTAATCCCAGGTCCTTAGTAAGGATTTGATAGACAAAAATGCCAAACCGAGTCTGAACATCTGGCATACTGTGCGATGAACAACAGCAGCAGCAGCAGCAATAATAATTATGTTAATTCCACAAAAAGGAGGTGAAGTGAATTAGGTACCTTCAATGCATCTGTATGGATTTATAAGTAGTTATTATTTTTACCATTTGCAAATAAAAATTGCTAGTAATATTGTTATTATTAGGCTGTTATAAAAGGTTGAAGTTGCCTGGCTACAATTCCTACTATATTATATATCTTTTTGAGAATTAAAAAAGTTGGCTTATTATATCACCTGTTTGGTTTTGCACTCATGGCTTCCATCGGCCATGTCCCCCTGTTTCTATATCTTTGTTCACAGTAGCAGTTGCAGGGGGGGGGGGCGGCACACAATAATTTCTAAACAGCCCAAATCCCTTCTTACTTTCACTGAAGATGAAAGAGAATGAAAAGAAAGAAGAATATCAAAATCTGCTTGTTTCTATAATATATCATCATAGCTTTCCTTTTTCCCCACCATGAAATAGTTTGAAGGAGGGTGACTTTGATCGGTTTTTCCCCAGCAGAAGTTTAATCAACTATTTTTAGTCCTCCAAAATATAAGAACAAATCCCACAAATCATGGAAGTATGTGCCATTAGTTGCTGTCTATGCTAGATAATAATCATTCCATTTATTTATTCATACATTCATGCATTCATTTATTTGATTTACAAGTCAACATATTGCAAATCTCTCAATGCAACGTGGATAAAAAACAAATTCAGCCACTGGTTTACAAGAAAGGCAGTATGAACAGTTAAATTATAAATATAGAGGGGCACTTGACTCTTTTTTTTCTTTTCTCTTAAGTGAGCTAGAGGCTAATAAAGTTGTTTAGTATATATAAAACGTGAATCATGAAGGTCTTGAGTAGAGAAAGTATTTATGAGAATAGAGCTAAAGGGTAAGATCTGTTTTAGAGGAACAATGTGGGGGAATGAATGGGAGCTATTTTTTCAACCACATTTCTTTCCTCTATTGCATGTCTCCTTGAAAAGAAGCAAATATTTATTCCTTTGAGTCTGATTAGACACAATGCAAGTCATGAAAACATCAATCCTTCAACTTACAGCTGTTGCAATTCAATTAAATCAACATCTTCATTTACTTTACTAATAATAAAAGCATTGAGAAAATCCCAGGCTGAGCTTGAGAAAATATGAATTGAAGTTTGCGGCCCTGACATTTTGAGAAATAAAACTCAACCGCTGCATCTTTTAATAGTAATATTGGTTGCCTATGGTGATTGTCTTTTTCGTCACATTCAGAATGGGACAACTCATTGCAGGCAATTCACTGTGCTCAATTCACTATGGCCAACTCACTGAGGGACCAGTCACCATGACCAACTTCCTGAAGGGAAATTTAACAATTTAATTTAATTATTTAAAATAAATAAAAAAAAATATTTCAAATTTGTCATTCACATTTCATTCTGCCCCACCTTTTACATCCTTTCTTTAATGATTCTATGCCATCATTCCTTTGATGTTAGTGAAACTCTTGTCCTGAAGCAAGTTGTGCCATGGCGAGTTGGCCATGGCAAGTTGGCTGTGATGAGTTGGCATAGAGCTGTCATATTATAACATGATCCAAAGACTAAACCTATATGGGGAACAATACAGTTTGTATAAACTGAGCTTTAATTGTTGGGATTACAAGGTGTGGAAAGGACCCCACTTCATGATGTACAGAATGGCAATGGTTGGCCAAGCAGATGTCAATGACAGAAATAATATTGTGCCAATGTGACAAAGCTTAGCCCCTTTTGTAGACATGCCACAATACAATACATGTACAATACATGTACAAAAGAGATGAAGCTTGCATCATTGCTGAGAGGACAGCATTGCTTTCATCATTTAGATGAAAGTGTTAGATCCTGCAAACAGCTCTGATGGTGCCACTTAGAGGAAATGATTAGTGTGTTTTTAGATAGGAGGAACCTCTCTAAAATGAACAATGACTAGTGAAGCAATCCATCTAACTTTCACAGAAAGAGTGTTTAATGTAGGATATACATAGAAGAGTGAAAGCTTAGCTCCAAACTAATTAACTCTTTTTAGGTGAGTCTCAAGGCAGCACCTGGGCTTACAAAAACAAAGGCAGGAAGAAGGTATTTTGTGATCAGCAATCACACAGACAAAGAGCAGACAGAGTAAAAGATGGAGGGGGTTAACATAGTCTGAGAGTCATTGAAACTGGTGGTATTCTTCTAACATTCCTGGTTTTAATCATTTCAGTAGTTTTGTTTCCACCCACTTACACAACTAACTATCATTCTTAATTATGGGGAAAGAAAAAATTCCCTTGGATATAATTCAGAAATGGTAATATTTCCCAATTTAGAATTTAACATGACTGATTTTATTAATGAAGATCTTGCATCAGAGTACAGTGGCTGACTGTCACGAAAGGATAAAATTGGCTCTTAAAGTATCTTGTGTTAGGCTCATTATTATATAATTCTTAGTAAAATTACTACGTATTAAAAATACTTGCAAGAAGACTTTCAGGGAGGACATGGTAAGCTGTGAAGTTTATCAATGGATTGGGGATGGCGTTGTAGCAAAAATCAATGATCAGAAGGTGTATTCTGGCTGCTTTCTATCTCTCTCTCTCAAAAAAAGAGGTATTATGAGATATGCACTCCAAGCAGCTGTGTCTCACAAGTTGACTACATGAAACTAAGTTTTTATGATTGGTTCATGAATGGAATGCCTGGGAGTTGAGGGAGTTTCAGAAGCTCATAGCTGTTAATGTCGCCTGTACGGACAAAAAGCTCAGTTGAGCCTTGTTTCTGAATTTTAGTTTTGGTCGCCACAATGTAAAAAAGATGTGGAGACTCTAGAAAGAGTGCAGAGAAGAGCAACAAAGGTGATTAGGGGCCTGGAGACTGAAACATATGAAGAACGGTTTCAGGAACTGGGTATGTTTAGCTTAAGAGAAAGAAGGACTAGGGGAGACATGATAGCATTGTTCCAATATCTCAGGGGTTGCCACAAAGAAGAGGGAGTCAAACTATTCTCCAAGGCACCTGATGGTAGAACAAGAAGCAATGGGTGGAAACTAATCAAGGAGAGAAGCAACTTAGAACTGAGGAGAAACTTCCTGACAGTTAGAACAATTAATCAGTGGAACAGCTTGCCTCCAGAAGTTGTGAATGCCCCAACACTGGAAGTCTTTAAGAAGATGTTGGATAGCCATTCGTCTGGAACTGTATAGGGTTTCCTGCCTAGGCAGGGGGTTGGACTAGAAGACCTCCAAGGTCCCTTCCAACTCTACTATTGTATTGTATTGAATCACTTTTGGAGTTGTTTTTTAATTGCTTTTTACTTATTAAGAACTTTTGGTTTGTCAAGTTTTATTACATTCATTGGGTGACTTTCTTTCAACCCTCTGAAAAATAAATTTTGGGAGCAAGATTGCAAAAACCTTCCTGTAGAAAAATGTTGTTGTTCAGAAAACAAATATGATAAGATAGGACTTGGAAGATTGGATAGTAGAGAGAACAAAAAAACAACAACCCTAAAGATTATAATTAAAGAGGAAGAGCACTTAAATTCAACTCACTAATACAGAATGAAGCACAATATTGTAACTTTGGATAAATTTAAGGATATTTGGGAACAATGGACACAGAAATTAATCTTAAGATTTTCTGCTATAATGGACAAACTGGATTTAAAAGGGGTTACCAAAGGTGAACCGTTACATTGGATAATACACAGACTATGACTGATTCAAGTGTGGATTTAAAATGACGTTACAAAAATGATATGAAAAAAGATGTTACACTGGATGTAAACATGAAATTGGATGATGCCATAATAAGTAAAAGAAACATATACATAATAAATCAGAAGAGTGACTTGGATAATTTTATTATTTTGGATTTATAAAAGAGATTTGTTGAATGAAGGTTAATATATGTGTCCCAGGATGTTGTAGGATCCAATCTGGGTCAGTCATTGGAACCAGAGGTTTTGCCTTCTGAGCTTTTGGATTTGTGCTGGAGCCCATCTTCAAGGAACTTCTCTCTAACAGAGTGTGCCCTGGGTGATTGTCCCCGATTAGATTTTTTAATATTTTAAAGATTTTCTGAAAAGAGACAGAGAAAATGAAAAGGAATCAAGTTCTGGGATGTTATTGAAGGAGATTAAAGATGGGTTGTATTTTCAGAGAAGATGATAATTTACTGAAATTGTTTTCTACTTATGTTATATTATTTGTTCCTTTTTTTGCTTTGTTTTTATATGTCATTTCCTTTATTCTTATTTTTTACTGTTTAGTTTTTAGACGGCGAGTTTGGAAAGTGAGATGAGCAGCGTATAAATTAATTAATTAAATAAATGGCCTTTTATATTTTTAACTGCACATTTTTTATAAAATTGTTCTCAAAACAATTTTAAGTTATAAAAAGAAAAGATTTGTCATGTGTAAACTACCCACAGAAAGTTATCTTGAGGAGCTGCATACAAATATTTTCAATGAATAGTATTAATTTTTCCATATTTATGTATTTATTTGTCTGTCTGTCTGTCTGTTGTCTGTCTGTCTGTCTGTCTGTTTGTTTGTCAAACATGTACAAGATAACAAGTATAGGTATGAAGATAAACATGAACAAAGGAAGTAAATACAGATAAATGGAGACAGTAAGACAGGCACGGTAGGCACGCTGGTGCACTTATGCATGCCCCCTTTACGGACTTCTTAAGAATGGGGTGAGGTCCACAGTAGACAATTTGAGATTGAAGCTGTGAGAGTTTGAGGCCGAAACAACAGAGTTGGGTAGAGCATTGCAAGTGTTGACCACTCTGTTGCTGAAGTTGTATTTTCTGCAATCGAGTTTGAAGCAGTTTACCTTGAGTTTGTATCGTCTATGCTTTCGGTTGACTATAGCAGTTAGGATCATTCAATCATCTGAAAAAAAAGCAGTCTTAGTATCTCAAGTGCTGTGTGAGGATTGAAGATGGTGAGCAGAAACCACATTTCCTTTGTTGAAGAAAATGTCCATGCTCTTACACCGTTGAGGGCACAGCATCTGATACCCAACTGATTCAGAAAGTTGGAGGGGAAAAAACCCTAGAATTTAATTTCACTCATTTCTCTTTCTCCTTCACTTGATTGTGATGAGTTACAGTAGAGAAATCTTCACTTCATTATGGGCTCATTCTAATCTGCCATAAAGTAACTAGTCTAAGCAAGTCTTGTCCATGAGTTTTCAGTCGAGTCCACTTCCAGAATTATCTGAAGAGAGAGAGGTGGAGAGAATTCCATTCAGAAAAAACTTCCTGGGATACAGCTTATGTCCTCAAGAGCTTCTAAGAATATGAATCCTTTCTCTTCCCTGCCCATTTGGATGGTAACCATCTTGCATTTCATTGGTTAAGAATCAACATCTGTTTGAGGGGACCAAGGAACTAGCTATGAAAGTAACCTGTAGTTCTAGAACCATAAAAAGAAAGAAGAAATTCTAGAACCATAACAAGCACCAGCCCTTAATTCCATGGGGGAGTCTAGAAATGTTCTTTATCAAATACTCATAATTTGATAAAATTCAGTGATTCGAGAAGCTCAGACTTTATTACTGTGTAATGTTCACTTTAAAGGAAACACGTTCCCTATCTGTAGAATAAGTGAATCAAAGCAACCAGAGGCGCAATAAGCATAGGATATCCGGCACATACAAATACATTTTGACCTATTTTATTCTGGTTTTTAAACATTTATAGGGAAGGGTAGGTGGATATACAAAAGATTTTGGCAGCTACATCGTGCTGAATGTAGAAATCTCTCCAAATCTCACAACTTTTACAGAAATGAAAACAAAAAATAAAAGATAAGCAAAAACAGCATCTTGTTATACATTGTATCAACCATATGTTCAATCATCTCTTTTGCCACTTTCTAATATATCAACAATTACAATAATATTTCAAGTACATTTATGTTTGTGACCTGAGCCTTTTCAATATTGTTCTCTCCCCCCTGTCCTCTGGTGGAGCCACAGCTTCTGCCTCCGTCATATCTTGTGTATTATCATGTTTTTCACTACCTCCTATGGTTTTGTCCTCTAGGAGGGGACTGTGTTTTTTCATGAAAGCCTCTGCCTCCACAACTGAATTGATTCTAATTCTGTTTCCCTCCCAGAAGATCAACATTCCTATTGCCATTTAGATGGCAATAGCCATCTAAACCAAACTCCTTTATTATATAATTTCTTTGATAAGGAGGAATACTTCCTCCTCTTATCTCTCTATTTTTTTAGAATTTGTTTAAGAATGGCAATTTCTTTATCTTTATATTTTAGTGGTCCCCCCCCTTTGGGCTCCCAAAACCTCATCCCTCGTGGTCTTCCTAAGAAATTTAACGCGGACTTCCCTTGGAACATTATGTGTTCTGGCATATTCTGAATTGATTCTATAAACCAGGTCCATATCCCACCACAACTGTTCTTTATCTCTCTTAATGGATTCTGCTAAGATTGTACACATAGTATCCTTAAGATCTTCATCTTCTGCCTCAGGTAGGTTCTGGAATCTGACAAAAAGGGACATTCTTTCAAGTTCCATCTTTATCATGACGTTTTCCAATTCTCTATTCCCTTTCTGAGTTGCCTTCATCTCCTCCCTCAACCCAACCACGCTCTCCTCCAGTACACCAACCCTCTGTTTATTTTCTGTTGTTTGCTGCTGTACGTCTCTGAGTTGTTCTTTAAAATCTGTCAGCTCTTTTTTCAGTTCTTCTTGTCCCTTCATAATAACCTGGAACATTTGGGTAACCGATAAGTCCTTTGAACTCTCTCCAACCCCTTCTTGTTGTAAGAATGATGAATTTTTTGTCTGTTGGGTCATTGGGCTGGATGTAGAAGAGGTGGGTGCTGTAGCTGCCTTACCCGGCAATGGTTTTCTAGGCCCCATTTGTTAAGTTCAGAAATAAGTGTAAGTCTTATATAAAAGAAATGGCATCTGTGGAATGCGCAGCTGGGTGATGCCGAGGAGGCAGACAAGCCCAGAAGTGAGTGTTAATCCTTAGTCACAGTTCCAAGCCAGAAGAAGAACATCAAATAATTCAAATCCAGAAAGACAGGGGGGGGGGGCTCCAGGAGACCTTCGGGAGGTAATAGTAATATAAAGCCAGAAATTCCTTCAAAAGTAGTTTCAAAAGGCTAATTTCATTTATAAGAGCAAAGAAGAAGACGGAAGTGGGCCATCTTGGCTCCTCCTTTCACAGGGAACCAAGGAGCAAAGCATCCAAAGTTTCCATAAGGCTTTTAAAACAGCTCAGGAATCACTTCTTGCAATTGTGATGTAAATCTTTCTCATAGTTAGTACAAGTGGGTAATTCAACGCTTTACTCTCTCACTCCATTCCGAGATTGAGAGATAGTCCAAATGCCACTTTAACTGAGGGGGGTAAAAAAAAAAAACCTCCAATCTTGCAACTTCAAATAGATTGAATCCACAACTTGCAAAAAGCTGTTGTTCATCAATTAAATGGTGTTAAAAGATATTAGGGCAAACTTCTCACCTCCAACACTTCTACTGCAACTTCTGATTGATTATTTCCTTCCGGAATCCATTTGGTGAAGGCGCAGGTAGCTGACAGCTGCGCTATGTGCCCCCCTTCGCTCCCCGGCTCCTGGGGCGAGATTGGAGACCCCCTGACGGCTGCTGCCGCTTCCTGGGGCTCCAGCAAGCTGCCCTATGGCAGGTGGTCCCTCCAAGGCCCCCTGTGCTACTGAAAGGAGCCCACTGGAGAGACGAGCAGTGGTTGCAACGTCAGTTGCCTCCGGGGACTGGAAGTGATCTCTGACCTATTTTATTCTGGAAACTGGGCCCAAACTATTGGTAAGCTCACAGGAAGCGTAGGTTTTCCCTCTTACAGATATTTTTCTATGGAAAACGCTGCAGAATACTTCATCAAGTATGTTAATCTCAAAGCAGAATTTTCTCCAACAAAGTGCAATAGGTGAATGAGTTCTAATGAAAGAATCTAAACACAAACCAGAGCTGCTGACTACTCATCAGGGAAACATGCTTTTATATTGATGTAAATTACCTTCAATGTTTAGAGATCCCTTTCCAAATATTGTGCAAGACAGTTGCCTATTTAACCCACTATTGCTGAAATCAGATGAAAGAAAGTGTTATACCATATCGGTACAAAATAATTTTGCCCAACTTGACACCATTCAATAGCATTAGACTAGAATCATCATCATCTCAAGTTTGCATAGCTGTTGGCAATGCTGGCAGGAAATGATCAGATGTCTAGCTTAATGCATCAGATTTGGGGAGATTAGTGTAAAGCCTCCATGCAATATATGTTCAAAAGTTGAACAGTCTTGCACTCTGGCTACCCTCGGAATCATGTTACACTTAGAAATTTTGAAGGTGGGCTGAAGAGAAGGGAACAAAAGAGATGGAAGAATTAAATTACTGAATTTATATACTACTAAAACTCTTGTGCTTATTTGATACTTTGCAACCTTCAATTAGGCAAAATCGGAAAATATGGGGCAAGAATTATTGAACAAAGGTAACTCAAGTGAACTAACATCCAGAATATCAAGATCCATTGAACCCAAGGGAATGAAATTTGGGGAACTTGTGGCTGCTTCAGGTTAGCCATAGTCAGGAAACTCAGTGGAGAAGCTGGCTGTAAGATCATGCTTCTCCAGTCTTCTCAAGAAAGGAGAGCTCTTGAAATGATTACTATTTCAAAAGGAACTTTTATTGAAAGACAGTGATAGCAAAGGAAATGTAGGCAGGATCTGAAGTTTCCTGCTGAAAGCGTTAGGTTAAACCGCTACAAGCAAAACTCTTCCCAATGTCCAGTTCAACATCGAGCCAATCCCAAGGTGTGAATATGTTTTGAGAACCTCAGGCAGAGAAGGTAGTAACTGTCAACTCCCAGGCACTTCACTTTCACTTTCTCCCGTGATGAGATAAAGCAGGTGGCTCAAAGCACATTCTCCCCCCCCCCTAAGATGATCCAAGGCATTCCTTCACCCCCCCCATCTCTCACAAGGTCCCGCAAAGCAAAAGAAACCCTGTGTATTGAATCCTCCCCCCCAATCCTCTCCCTCCCACCAGAATGGCAGCATCCGTATAGAGGGCTATGGGACCTGACACTGGCAGAAAGTCGGAAGTTTCTCCTGCTCCCATTGCTTTTTTGCCCACTTGCAGCCATTCTTTTTTCTTTCTTGAGATAAGAAAATACCTCTTAAGTGATACCACAATAGGACACAGGTTATGTAGCAAATTTGTAAAATAAGCTGATCCTGTACTACTAGTTCTTGAGGAAGATTGCAGTACATATTCAGTTTAGGCCAGAATTCAAATCAATCTATAAAATAGAAGAATTTAAAGCTTGGAAGTACCCTATTCTCTTTCTTTTTTAAAAAAAAACCAGGTTAAGCAGAATATAAGAAAAAGTGGTAAGTGAAAATAAGTAGAAACAATGGCATAATTTACAGAGTAAGGAAGCTATTCACTCTTAGCCTTAATATTATTTATGAAGAGAAGAACAAAATATTTTGTTGGAGTGAACAATGATGACATTCCGTCTATTATTATAGTAGGAGACTGGTGCATTGTGATGACAGGAAATGAAAATTGTAGCCTACTATCCCTCAGGACAAGCTGGATTGTTTCCAGACTGACAATATAATTCCAAATTCCATTTTGGAACAGACACCTGGACTTATGCCATTTCTACAATGAATTAACTGGAGTGTGAAATAATACAGCATCAAAAAAGTTGCAACTATAATAAGCCTGCAAATACGTATTCTTACGGATGTTTCTATAGCTAGTTTAATTTCTTCTTCTCTCATGTAAAGCTACTCATAGTTCTCTGTGTGTTTAGCACATTTGTGCAAGTTTAGTGCAAGGTGAACCCTGCATTACTATAGTTGTGTTTTTCTCCTATTGCTAGCTGATGTGTCCAGTTATAAAACTCGGTATGATTGGACTAATCAAAATAATGAAGTGACATATATAAATGTATGCTATTTACAAGTATTACCCATGACCAAGACTTTTCTTTAGCTTACTTTCAAGTACAGCAATAGTAGACATCATGTACTTTGAAAACCCAAATAAAGAAATTCATCATTGTTTATCCTATGCTCTCTTTACTTTTTCCACAATCAGACTGTAAGCCAAGCTAAAATTTCTGTGTAATATTGATAAAGTAAAATTATATTCCCAAATAAAGAAGAATCCAAATATTTCCACAAACAAATATTAGGATCAAAAATAGGAGAGAAAACCCATAAACAATTTCATATTCCCATTTAGCAAATACAGAAGCAATACAAATAGAACTACTACTGGTTTTCAGCTGAAAAACTCCAATCAACCAGTAGATGCCAGTAAAGGGCTAGTGAAGTCTTCTGCATTCCTCAATGGTTAGAACTTATTTTGTGTTATAATTAAATGTTGCAAAATACCTAATACAAACTAAAGAGTAGTAAGTACAATATACAGTGAAACTGAAATTGTTCCTCAACACAATGTAATAACAATCTTAGTACCAAAGCCAAAAATCTAACTAGCACAATAAATTCAGTAAGATATAATAAATATACACATCAGATCAACAACTAACATAATGTTGGTAATCTATTTCAAAACATTTGATCCCAGTGAATTTCCATAGGGTAATGAACTTAGCCAAAAATCATCTAAAGTAGTAATATTTTTTTCCACTGGAGCAGGACATCAAATAACATTGTTTTTTAGTTCCTCTTTTAAAATTATATTAACTCAGACCCTAACTGAAAGTTCAAAGGAGAGCTTCATAAAGCTGGCATTAGATAAAGCGAACCCAGAGATAACATTTTGTAGTCCAGATGAATGGATTTGGCAATAACAAATCGACAAGTTTATACACCAAGGCACACCCGAAAATAATAAAGCATGAAAGAGTATCTGAACTGAGACAAGGAATCTAAATTAATAGTATGACTGGATTAATAGCCAATGTTCTTCTCATAAAGACAGAAGGATATCCAAAACAGTTTTCAGAAGATATAATAATACTGCAATCCATACATCCTGAAAATAAAAGGGTGGGGGAGTAGACAAAGGAAAAGGGAGGGTTTGGACAAAAAGAATAAAAGACAATATACTAAAATAAATGTTGGGCCTTTTGTTTTACGATAGCATAAAGCCCTTGCAGCAAATTTGAAATGGAAGTTAATTGGTCTATAAGATCTCCCTGTATTATGATATGCTTCATCTTGTCATTCTTCAGAATAGCCTGAGAACACTGACTTATTTGATACCTCTTGAGTCAAGATAACTTGAATGTCTCCTTTTTAGCCTGAATTTCTTCTTCTAATTTTTTTTTTCAGTTCTTTCGTTGGAGATGTTTTACATTACTGTTGGAATCTGGGTCTAAACATAATCAATTGTTTCTTTCAAAGATTTAAATCCCATGTTGTGTGAGCATACTTCTGCTTGTGTGATTCAATTATCCCATCCTCTTCCTCTCCTCCTGGTCCAGTTCATCTCCAAAGGCTTCTCTAATCCTCTTAGAAAGGTGTTGAGGGCAAGTGGGAAGTTGTAGAGAGAAAGATGTAATCACTTCCTACTTGTTCTATTAACAGAAGATGTTGGCGTCAAAAGGAGGGAAATTGAATTTCTGGGTTTTGTGTGAACATTCTAGGCTTATTCTTTGGGACATGCTTTGCAGATTAGTTGTATGAAAACTGAGTTCTATGGAAACAACTGTAATGGAGGTATCATCCTTTCCACCCACCCACCCAGATACCAAAAGGGCTAAGATGCTGAGCTTGTTGATCCGAAAAGTCAGCAGTTCAAATCCCTAGCACCATGTAACGGAGTGAGCTCCCATTACTTGTCCTAGTTTCTGCCAACCTAGCAGTTCAAAAGCATGTAAAAATGTAGAAAAGTAGAAAAATAGGAACCACCTTTGGTAGGAAAGTAACAGCGTTCGGTGCGCCTTCGGCATTTAGTCATGCCAGCCACAAAACCACAGACCAAAACCAAAACAGAATGGTGAAAAAATGTGAGGCATCAAGACAGTACCTTGATGTTCATGAATGTTTGTTTGTTTGTTTGTTTGTTTGTTTGTTTATTTATTTATCAAATGTAATGACCACTTGGATGTCTAATAACTGTAACTTTTTAATTGATTGATTACCTCCCAGATAGATTATTTCAGAAAGTTACCAATAGGTAATTCATAAAATTTTTATACAAAAAAGTACTGATAAATTATTATCATTGGGAAGTGAAGTGCTGGTTGGGAGGGGGGATTGAGAAGATTGGTTGTGGGTCAGACCTCACCATCACAAGACCTACTGACCACATGAAACCAACCTACAAGCTAAGACCACATACCATCACTCTCATCCTCTACCCGAGCTACAGCTATTCACCACACTTGCAAATAAACAGAGTTTTCTTTATGCCTCAAATAATAGAACTTAGGAAAATTTATTGAAACTGAATAAGGGTTGATTTAAGGTGTTTTTTAAACTCAGCATTGAAATTTGCTGCTGCCTGATGAGGTGATGATCATAAGTTTAAAAAGAATTCATTAATGCTATCAGTAGCTACTGGTATATTTATTACTTCCTTAATCACAGGCAACATATTTGAGGAGACACAACATGGAAGAAAAGTTTCACTCCCATATCCTGTTCATTAGCATTTGTTAGTCTACTCTGTACACGGAATATTGTCCAGAATGTGAATATGTTGCTCTTCCTTGAAACCTGTTGGATCTTAATTTTTTAATACTTTTTTATTTTTAATTTTCAAAACAAACACAACACATCCTTCTTTACATACTGTAGAAAGTGTATCAGTTGGTTACAAAAAGGCTTTTGTGCATCTCTTCCACAGTCAACAAACATAATTCATATTAACTCAAGTATTTTAACTCAGATATTTATACATGTTACCATCACCATACCTCCATTTTCATTTGACCATAATTGTTTAAACGTCCTTTATCATAAAATATACCAAGATTTAATACATAACCACATACTGGCATTTCATTTACTATTTCTAAAATCCTCCAATAACACTGGATCCTTATAGCCTATTCTAGCTAAACATCCATAATATTTTATAACAAAATTTTCTAATCCTCCTTTCCAAATCACTGTTTACAACTTATATCCAGTTTCCTTATGTTGTACCCATACCTATATATACATTGTTATAATTATCTCTCCTTTATTTAACTATATCCTGTCTCATAATATTTTCCCCTAATAATCAAGAATTAATTGTATCTAACTTAGTTCTTTTTTTATTAACCTTTATATATAATCCAAAAGGATTTCTAATCTTCCTTTCATGGGTACTATTCAATATTCATATCCAATTATTACTTATCATAACACTACACATTGTATACATTATTATCATTATCAATTATGTATTCAACTATATCTATTGTCACTAAATTTCACTAAGTTTAACTAGTTTTAAATTATACTCTTCCATCTATCAACCTGTATCTTTCCAGTAGCAAAACAGTCTCATATCTTCTGCCATTTGTGGTGTCAATCCTCTAATCATCTCCTTAATCAACGTTGTATGGACTCCTCCTCTTAGCAACTCCTTGCTTGTAAAATCTCTCATGTAATTTCAATGCCCTTCTTCTGTTTCTTTAATCAGCTTATCTTTGATTGTTGGTAGTGTTATCAATGATATTGCTGATAAAATTTCTCTCTTTAAATCCATAAATTATTTTCTTTTTTCTTTTTCTGTATCTTGCCATCTGGGGTAGATTTCCCCTCCATTTAATTCCTCTTTCAGTATTCCACTCTTTCCATTTTCAAAGAAAAACCAATCACCATAAATATCAGCAAATTTAATTTCTTTATATTCATTTTCCTCTTCAATTTTTAGGATTTTAACCACCACTTTTTCCACTTGATAAATATCTCTAACTTCTTCATCATATTTTGCTGTTAAATGCTCTAAGTCTTCCAACGTCTTCTCTATCCTCTCATATGTGTTTGATAATTTCTGTATTTCTGAGAATATCTTTTGCAGACTTAAAGTTTCTTTCTGCTATGGAAATTGTGCCATTATCTCCTGCTAACAAACACTGCTGCTCTAGCTTGGAAGGTTAACAAGATTAAGCATAGATTCACAATAACGTTTTATTTTCACTTTTCTCTGGTTAAAGATATACTTCAAAGGGACATCTGTATGCTTTTCTTCTTATCACTCTCTATAAACAAGCAATGAGACCTTTGAATGCCAAGCCAGGATAATCAGTGAGAAAAGTAAGAGTGTTTTGTTTCCAATATACAAACCTCCAGCCTCCGAGTAGCAGTGTTATTGTTGCAATTTTTTTTGTTTCTTTTTATATCTTTTTTGTATTTCAAGTTTTAAAAAAGTCCAGTTCTTGAATGAGTTAGAAGAACACCCACAGTAATAAAAGAAAATTTTAGTCCATAGGTTGCAAAGAATAATAAAAGAAAAAAAATAGAAGAAAAGAACTTAATCCATTCATTTTAAAAGGCTTGCATAAATTCCATCCATGAAGATAGCATTTAAAATAAGATAACCCACTGTCCAAAACCATTCCAAACTTAATTCCACCGCTTATTTCTTCTGTTCTCCAATTTAAATTAATTTTAAGTTTTTTATAGGCAGTCTCTTTTAAAACGGTAAAAATTCCTCACCAGCTGGAAAAACTTTAGCTTTCCGTATCCTTCCATTTTGGAGCTGCCCGACTTCATGTGTCTAATGGCTGGATTTTTTGTCGCCGGCTTGAAGAACTTCTATTGGATAAATCAGGGACTTTGCAATGTCCCTGAGATCAGCAAGACATATTCTTTTTGTTCACCATCTCTGTGGGTTGGTTTAGGTCCGTTTGGACCATCCAGCAACAAAAGTATTGATGGCGATCTCAGAGCATTGCAACATTGTCTCATTGCAACATTGGCTCCTCCTCCGGATCTTAATTTTTTAAGTCAATTTTTTTTGCTTGTGAATGTGTTTTTATATGCTTTAATCTTTTTCATTTGTACTAATTATTATTGTGTTGGATTTTTATTTTTTATTTTTTATTATTTTTGAGAGAGCTTCATCCAGGAAAGTTTTTGCCTGGGCAAAAGTAGAACTAAATTTTTAATTAAAAAAAAGTACTGATAAATTATTATCATTGAGAAGTGAAGTGCTGGTTGGGCATAAATATATGCAGGAAAAGAAAGAAACATGCTTTTAACATGCTAACGCTGAACTTACAATGTTTGACATAATAGCTCCTTAAGAAATTGGGAGTTGTTTGTAGTTACAATATGGTTGTATAAACATGTATAACAGTAAGCTGTAGTAAACATCTGTTGGCTTTGGTTTGGATACGAAGTGGTGCAGCTGTGCAACGTGTCTTAACCAGCAGCCCCTTCAAGACAGATGCTCTTCTGAGTCAGATAATGAGCAGTTGAAACTTGTAGGCTTAATCATGGTCTTACAGTAGGCTTTGGCAAACACAAGGTTCCATAGCGGGGAAGTCATATTGCCAGGGGAACAAAAGGTGTAGGAGTGAGCTTTGGAAGCTGGAAAAGAATGGAAGGAAGATATTGTGGTTAAACTGGGTTCATTCCAGCATCTTCCAAAATTCCAAATGAAAAAGTAACCAAATCGTAAAATCTATTTGTTGTTAACCAAGTTTCCAAGTTTTTTGTAATGTGAGGAGTAGAAATTCTTTTCTGGATTTTATAACAGAGAAAGGTTCCTTTTCATTGCAAGGAGACAAATGGCTTTGATATGCCACACAAGGACAACTATAAATGAGATTAAACTCTATCCTCTATGGTCGATCACAATGGATCACTGTTCAATAATGTAGCTGACTAAAGTAATACGATTATACAGTACATCCCAGATGTCTTAATAGCACAGAGCAGTCTCATCTCAATTCTCAATCTTTTGGTCATTGATTTTTAAATTTCTTTGATTTGGGGAGTTAATGAGCAGAGATACATTCCAAGTTTCAGGAATGTCCAAAAACAAAAATTGGATTTATATTCTGCCATTCTATTAGATGAAAGTACAAGAAAGCAGCTGGCAATAATTTTACTTGTTTTGTTCCAGCCATACCCCTCCCCCCTAAAGATGGCATGCTTTTGTTTAGCAATAAAAGCATTACTAGTGAATTTTGAGAAGAAACACCAATGGTCAAAATGAATATGAAATGAAAACTGACCACAGAACTGTGGCTTAAAAATCTTGCTGAGTTCTGATAGCTCAGTGATGGCGAACCTATGGCACGCGTGCCACAGGTGGCACGGGGAGCCATTTGTCAGGGCACGCGAGGCGCTGCCCTGCCAGCTGGCCAGCGTGCATGCGCACTGGCCAGCTAAGTTCACCATTTTTAAAAGCCATTTTTTCGCCCTCCCCAGGCTCCAGAGGCTTTATAGGAGCCTGGGGAGGGCAAAAAGAGCCTCCCCCACTCCCCTGGAGGCTTCAGGGACCATCTGCAGGCATTAGGGAAGCCTCCGGATGGTCCCTGAAGCCTTCAGAGCGCTTAAAACGACCCTCCGAGGAAACAGGAAGTGACTTCCGGTTTGCACGGAGGGTCATTTTAAGCATTCCGAAGGCTTCAGGGAAGCCTCCGGACGATCCCTGAAGCCTCTGGAGGGCCTCTGGGACGGAGGGGAAGGCTCTTTTCGCCCTCCCCAGGCTCCTATAAAGCCTCTGGAGCTTGGGGAGGGCGAAAAAAGCATGTAGAAATGGGGGGGTCGCGCCTTTTGTGCACGCATGCGCACTGGGGGGGGTCGCGCATTGCATTATGGATGTGGCACGCATGCACACGACCCCCCTGTGCTCCCCCCACTTGTGGCACGCGAACCAAAAAAGGTTCGTCATCACTGTGATAGCTGGTAATATATAGGCTAATGTAATGAACACATCTCCTTATGTTTAACCAGACAATTCTTCCATAGCACACTGTTTAGAAGAGTATGCATAGACTCTGGCTTAGGCACACTCTTCCAGTTTGCTACTTTTAGCCAGTAAAACGGACTTTACCAACATTCCCAATTCATTCTCCCCTAACTGATGTCTATTGTTTCACATTAAAGATTTGTAACAGAAGAAGACCATAGGAACAGTTCAAGGAATCAGTCACTGAAAGCCCTGGTCCAAGCAATAACAGTCAAAGCTATAATTTTCCCAGTTGCAATGTATGGCTGTGAAAGTTGGACCATAAAAAAGCCTGAGTGCCAAATAATTGAGGCCTTTGAACTCTGGTGCTGGAGAAGATTCCTGCGAGTCCCTTGGACTGAAAGGCGATCAAACTGGTCAGTCCTAGAGGAGATCAACCCTGACTGCTCTTTAGAAGGCCAGATCCTGAAGATGAAACTCAAATACTTTGGTTACCTAATGAGAAGGAAAGACTCACTGGAGAAGAGCCTAATGCTGGGAAAGATTGAGGGAAAAGAAGAATGGGACAGAGAATGAGGTGGCTGGATGGAATCACTGAATCAGTAGGCGTGACCTTAAATGAACTCCAGAGGATGGTAGAAAACAGGTTGTCCATGGGGTCGTGATGAGTCGGACACAACTTCACAACTAACAACAACAATAATAACAACAACAATAGCCATCCTTTGGACCCAAACTCTGTTTATTTATCAACTGATATTTTTTAATCACCTCAGTCCCTTGTTTTTACTTTCACAACAAACCCCCAAAAAACTTCACCCTTCACCTCCAAAGAAAACAGTACAACAGACAAAAACGTGCAAACAAATGTACAGGTGTCCACCCAGAATCAATTAGCTGAAAGAAATTGGAAGGTCCTAGTATCCCATTGAGAGGGTAGTCCAGCAGTTGAAAATCTGCTGCCTTGTCCACAAGGAGCAGAAATTTTAAGCAGACCTTCTGCTTAAATGTATTAATCTCCAACGGATTCCAAGGAAAAACAATCACCAACCTAATCCAAAGGGAGACTCTCCCCAAAAACCGAGACACAGAACAGGACAACGGCATCACCCTCCTCCCTTACATCAAAGGCACCACAGATAAAATCAGCAAAATTCTCCACAAACACAATATCAAGACAGCCTTCAACACTGACCAAAAAATAGCCAACATCTTAAGAAACCCCAAAGACAAAATCCAGCTAGAAAACCAAGGAGTCTACGAAATACCATGCAAACTCTGCCCGGCCACATACATAGGACAAATGAACAGCAGAATAAATGTACGCATCGCAGACACACAAGAACACAGTAAGAAAAAAAGAAAAAACTTTCTCCATTTCCAGCACCTTAAAGTTGCAGGACATGAAATTAATTTTGAAGGAACTATGTTAATCTCCAAAACTGAACACTTCAACAAGAGAATAATTATGAAAGCTATCGAAATAGAGAAACACCCACACAACATGAATAAACGTGACGATACCTCCTGCCTACCAGACATCTGGAAACCAGCCCTAGACAACAAATGAGCCCCACCCACCACCCAGGCCATTACAATATGAAACAACAACGGACACACAGCCAGCACCAATAAGCACCAATCTACCAATCATGATACAACCATACAACCAATCATTCCACTTACTGAAACAAAGCCAACACTCCACCCCCCACCAAGATTTATAGAAAGTGAGCTCCGACCAACACTTTAGGCCCAAAACCCAGCCTGAAGATGGTGAGTGAGACCTTGCCAAAACGTTGCCAAGACAATCTCAATCTGTATGTATGTATGTATGTATGTATGTATGTATGTGTGTGTGTTATAACCCCTGGTATGCCCAAATATGGGAGGGAGCTCACTACTCCCCCTTTCTGTCCTTCGGCTCCCTCCCATATTAGTGAGCTCCCTCCCATATTTGGGCATACCAGGGGTTGTAACACAAATACATACCTATTTCCCTGGCTGAGCTGATAAGGAAGAGAGCCTGTGGCTTAGTGGCTAAGACTCCTGCCTAATATGTAATACAGCCCAGGTTCAAATCCCAGTAAGGGCATGGCTAGCTGATGAGAGCTAAATAGCTTGAAATAGATCTATACTAGTCTCCCTTTATTTATTTATCAGCACAAATACAACAAACACACACACACACACACACACATTACAATGTATTTAGCACAAACATTTTATGAACATGAGCATCATAAAGGTGAGGCTCCTCTGAAATCATATAATCATCTTTGGCTCTAAAAACTGGCCATCTTTGTCCATTGTGAAGCAGGCAACCATCACGTAGCATGATTTATATGTGTATTGAGAAATGTAGTAGTATTTTCTTCGCGGTTTCTCCCAGCTGTTTTGGCTTTCTTTTTACTGTAATAGCACAAATAAATTTAAAACACCCATTGCAAAGTTTTTCATCTTTTTTTTTAACACAGTGCAAAATCTTTGGGGAAAAAAAGGCAATCTTATCCAATTTAAATCTCACTTTTTATCTTCTGTCCTACATCTGTCGAGGTATGTTTCTCATTAGGGTTTTAAGGAATTTCCGTTTACAGTAAGTTACAGTCTGTTTTGGGGTGAGGTCATTTTGTTTGTTTTGAATGGCTTCTTTATGAAAGAAATCTAATCCAAGAACACCCTTAAAGAGTGTTTGACACTACAGGATATTAACATTAATGTCATGACATATGCAAACTTTCAATAGTAAAGTAGGTGTAGTTAAAAAGTACAGTTGTATCCAAAATGCTTACGTTCATAATGCTTTATAATTCAAAATGCTTACTATTTAAACAATTGCTAAATTGCTATTATTTTATTGTCTGATTGCTTTTATTATCTGATGCTTTTCTTTTACTGTATTATGTACAATATTGTGTATTCTTTCTGCTCATAGTCCTTGATTAAAATAGTAGATAAAAACACAGGAATAAAGTACAAGTTTTAAGCATGCTCAAGCTTCTTAAACCCAGAGGTAAATTTCAAAAGAAATGCATTGAGACAATCCTAGTTAACAAATGTTATTTATTAAAAAATCAGATACCAGTACATTTTGGGGGAATCCTCAAAGTGATCAGTTTAAACAACACTTTATAGTTTTAATAGGGTCAGATCTTTCTAGAAATTTCATCCCTTTGAGGCCTAAGAAATAAAGTGTAGTATACTTTTTTTTTAAGTGCTCAACCGATATGTCTACATTTAAAATCTTTTTTCTTTCTTTCTTTCCTAAGTAACAGCTACTGGTAAGGAATGTATCCAGTTCTGTTAATTGTCAGTTTCCAAAGTTTCCAAAGTTTTGCTTTCAAAGAGAAGTTTAAATCCAGGCCTCACATTGAACTGATGGTCCAAATTGGTCCAAAGTCTTTTTCAATGGTGGAAGAATCTCAAATTGGCTTAATTTGAACAGCATCTTATGGTTGCTGTGCGTTTCTACTCTTGATTTTTTTCTCTGGCTGCATTTCAATTGCCAAATTATTTCTATTGCAAACAGATGGACACAGGTGGGGGATATACGTAGTACACACCAGTTGTCAGTTCAAACCCAATCTATTTGATCATCCAAGAAAATCCTTATTAGGATATCCCGAGAGATTCCTTTTCAAGACTGCATGCATTGCTTTCCTCTAATCTTTAATCAAGAAATTGATTTGGAAAGCAAAGCTTGGGTTGAGGCAAATGGAAAGCTTTCTTTCACACAGAAAGATTGCATTCTCAGCCAGCAAATAACATTCCATCCTCCTGATGATAATGAGTTCAGCCCAGAAGGTATTGGCTGCTCATTATTGGCTGGGATGATTTTTTTCCATCCTGTTTGAACTGACCTAGGGGAATCATGTCTGTTTGTGATTGCATTTCTGTGACTTGGGTTCATATTTTTTTTTACAGTCTCCATTCAGTTACTAGTATCACAGCTTAACAGGTCAAAAAGGCCAGGGAAAGGGATAGGAGAAATAATCTTGTCACTGAAATTATGTCATTGAAATTATGGCCATAATGCTTTGAAGGGCGGCACCAGTAAAGCTCAAGAACAATGCAAAGACAACAGGGACCCTGTTGGAAGAAAGATGAAATCATCGTCATTCTATATACCAGTGTTTCTCAACCTTGGCAACTTTAAAATGTATGTAATTTAACTCCCCGAATGCCCAGATAGCAAGGCTCACTTAGACAGTGAGATGGGCAGTATCTAAATTTGATAAATTCTGGGAAAACAACACTTCTTAAACACAAGACTTCACTATAGATGAAGAGACTTCATGGGACCAAATTCATGTTATAATGCAAAGGATTCTTTAAATTAACATAAAATTGAAACTTGAAGTTTTTCTTCCAACATTATTAGACAAGAAGTTGGAAAAAGATTTGGAACTTTGTTATTGTATATGTTGTCTGGAGCAAGAATTCTGTATGCGCAGAGATGGAAAGATATATCAATCCCACAACAGAAAAATGGATGGAAAAAGTGACGGAGCTAGCAGAGATGGTAAAATTGACTATTTTAATTAGAGAAACAATTATGTTTCAACTTGGAAAGTGCTTCTGAGCTTTCTGTATGTGACAGAAAAAAACCCTCTTAACTTTGGATTTTGCTGATTAATCTAGTTTGTTGCTGTAGAAACGGCGAGCACTTATTAAATTGGTGAAGTAAAACATGGGTGTGATTTTATTTTGTATTTTATGGTGCTGAAAAAAGTTGAAAGTTAATGCTTTCTCCCCTTTCATCTTACATGTTTTCCTTTCCCTTTATTCCCCTTCTCCCTTTCTTTATTGATAGGCCGCTTAGTGTACATTCAAAGTGACAATAAAGTTATTCTAAGTCTACTGTAAGTCTTCCTATTATGGGCGAGTTGAAAGAAAAGTTTCCAACTCTATCTCCTTGAATACAGGTTCCCCACAGAGCTATGTCTTGAGTCTACTACTGTTCACCGAAATGACCCATGACTGCTATGCCAAATCTGCTACAAATTATATTGTGAAGTACACAGATGACATGGCATGGTGGGTCTTATCCAGCATGACAATGAAGATGCATATAGGGAAGAGGTGAAGGCTCTAGTGGACTGGTGCAATAGTAACCTGGTTCTAAACAAAGGAAATCATTGTAGATTTTAGGAAGAACGGGCATATTCATATTCCACTCAGTAACTAGGATGCAGCTCAGGGGTGGGTTCTGGTTGCTGCTACTGCCGGTTTGCTCAGGGATGCAATGTGCCCACTTGATGCCCGCTACAAACACATGCGCAGCACTAAAAAAACTTCTGTGCATGCAGAAAAGCCAAAAACAAGATGGCGGCACATACAGTACCCCCAAGAGAACTGGTTCAGAAGCGTGGCAGGCCTGGATTGCTGCCAGTTCCAGCAACCCAGGCCTCCAAGTTACTAACTATTTGCCTGAACTGGGCTGAACCGGTAGGAACCCACCTCTGAGGCAGCTGGTAAACAGTATTAAGTATCTGGGCATACAGATAATTAACAATCTGAACTGGTCTTTCCACACATCATCCTTAGTGAAGAATGGAAACTAGCATCTGTATTTCCTGTGTCGGACAAGGAGAGCATATCTTTCTCCTTCTGTCCTGGCCACTTTTTACAGAGGCACAAGTGAGAGCATTTTAACAAAGTGCATCACTGTTTGGTTTGGTGGCAGCAGTGCCTTGGATAGAAAGTCCATACAGAAAGTGGTAAGGACAATCAAGAAGATTATAGGACGCTCGCTTCCTGTTATTCAGGATATTGGTTATAAGCGCTATGTGCTTAGAGATCAAAGCATTGTTAGAGACCCCACACACCCATTTTATGGTTTGTTTTTATTGCTCCCCTCTGGGAGGAGGTTTTGAAGTATTTCTAGCAGGACTACCAGATTCTGTAATAGCTTTGTTCCCTATGCCATCCATCTGATTAACTGGCAAAATTTGTTTCTTCTCACCATGTACATGTATACATCCGAACTAGACTGTGTTGTTTCTTTGTGTCATAAAATCTATGTGGGTGTATGCTTATGTATGTATGTATGTATGTATGTATGTATGTATGTATGTATTTATTTATTTATTTATTTATTTATTTTGCCATGTTTATATACAGTAGTGTATATTAGAGGTGGTGATCTTTTGAGAGCTGTAAAATTTCATTTTGATGTATGCCGATTAATGTACATTCAAAGTGACAATAAAGTTATTCTAAGTCTAAGACTTCCTATTATCTTTATTTTCATTTGTATTTTATACTATGATAATCTTAATAAAATTCTTGGGGGGGGGGAGATATACTTGTGCAGCAGCCTAATGTCTCAGGGACTATTCCAATATTTAGAGCCAAGATAGTGCTTGAGTAAAACCAGAAGAGGGAGGGACAGAGGAAGAAAGATAAGATCTCCCACCATCTTTGGTAGAAGTAATTATAAACCATAAATATTGTGATAATCTTCCTCATGGTATTAGTTTTTGTCACTTTCTTGCTGACTGAAAGGAAGTTGCCTCCCTCTGGCTCATAGGAGATCAGGAGGAGGAAGAAAATGGATCAAATCAGTGAATAAACAAAATAACAATTCTTGCTCCCAGTTGCTAAGAAAACACTGTGACATGATTTAATTTATGTCAGGCCTCATTTAGGTTCCTCTCCAGCACCCGTTTTCAAATGTAGTAAAAATTGATGGAAGAATGCAACCCTCCGGTAGTATCTGGTGAGTTGAAAGTGCTCCCTCCATCTTTTAACTTGTTTTTAATTGTGCTTTTAAATGTATTGTTTATGGTTTTAGAGCTTTTGTTTGTAAGTTGCCCATAGTCACTTAGACAATGAAATGAGCAGAATCTAACTTTGACAAGTAAATAAATAAAATAAGAATACAGTAGGATTGATCCAATTATGGACCTAGCCCCCCCCCCACACACACATACACACTATTAAAGAATAATCTTTCAACCTAGATTTGGAACCAATACATTTCTTTTCTTTGCATTTTTAGAAATTAGGTACTGATGTGAAGAAAAGTAATATTTGGATACTTGGGTTAATCCTTCAAAGGATGTGATTTAGCTTAAGGATCACCAGTCAATTCAATACTGTGCAAATACAAAAGGTATATCAGGATATTGCATATTTTAAAAGAGATATTATTACTATACATTTACAAGTTTAAAGAAAAGAAATACTAGGCCTAACATGATAGCAGTATTCCAATATTTAAGGGGTTGTCACAAAGACTGGATCAATTTATTCTCCAAAGCACTTGAAGGCAATAGATAGAAACTACTGAAAGGGAAAATGAACCTAGAATGAAGGAGATATTTCCTGACAATTGGAACAATTAATCAGTAGAATGGCTTGCCTCCAGAAGTTGTAGGTGCTCCATCACTGGAGGCCTTTAAAAGATTGGACAACTATTTGTCTGAAATGATAATGGGTCTCCTGTTTGAGCAGGGAGTTGGACTAGAAGACATCCAAGGTCCTTTCCACCTCTGTTATTCTATTACAAATGATTCTTATTCACAGTGCTTATGAAAACAATAAACTTTGGAAGATAGTCTTTTAGCAATCAGGTACAGTATTTTTCAGGGTTGGGTTCCTGCCAGCATTACTACCGGTTCAGTGCCCTGGTGCCCAAAAGATTTTGCTCCGTGCGCGTGTGCATTTACACTTAAAAAGGTCTGCACATTCACACACCATTAGAAAAGGGGGAAATGACATTTTTTTCAATGAAGATTGTTCTGTGCACGTACAGAACAGAAAATAAAGATGGCGGTGCTCAGGATAGAACCGGTACAGTCACGTGTCTGGCCGAGTTACTACCTATTTGGCCGAACCGGTCCGAACCAGTAGAAGCCCACCTCTGGTACTTTTTGCTTTTTTTTCAGCCAGAAATATGGATCCAACTTATTCTGAACAGTTGGTCTCCCTGATTTGCCAGTGAAGAGATGGCAAAAATGATACAAGCGTACTAACTAGACTAGGAAATGTGGGAAGGTAATAAATGGAAACAATTCAACATGTAAAAACAGCAGTGAGGTATCACAGGAGTCAATGTTAAATTCCAGAACTGAAATATTTACAGAATTCTAATTTATGCTGCGGGATGGAATGAAAAGGTTTCCAGATTCACAGATAACAATTTAGTTAGCTTAGCCATGACAGATGGCCCACAGGAAGTTTCAGCCGAAAAGTTACACTGACAGTCGTCAGTTCAATGTTTTAGTACTTTAATCTAAAAAGCAACAATCTTTGCCAATGTTTAATTCTTTAAGAATCACAATTTATTCAACATCTAACAAATAACTTCATTCCAAAACTGTAAGCACATAACTACACAGGAAATCCATTTATCTCCTGTTTGTTTTTGCTCATTTTTTTGCTTTAGTTTAGACATATGGAACTACTAAATTGATTAAGGAAAGAGCACAGGGAAAAGGGTATTTAATCTTCTTTTCATGCATTTTTTTCCATTTGAAATTCATTCTTTTAAAGTGGCTATTAGCTCTACATGAGCATACATCTCCTGCAGGGGAAAAGTCCTAAGTTCAATTAGCCTCTCTTATACTCTTGCTGGAAAAAGCTCTTTCCTCAAATCCTAAGAAGCCACTGGAACAATATCCCAAGCCAACATAAAGTAGCTTCCTATCTTCTCATTTCAGTCCTACTTATCCTTTACTTTCTGTTCACTAGCACTACCTGTTTTTGTACTGAAGTACAAATAAAATGCAAGTAAGATGGCAATTTCACTTCTTATACCAGAGAATGCATTTATTTCTTCAAACTATTTCTTCACTTAATCAATTTGCCAAGTGCTTTTGGTGGCTTGCAACTTGATTATTTAAAACAAAAACAAAAATCAAATTGGGAGGATGCCGATTCAGAGTAGACAACATTTAAATCCCAATGTGTATGGGAAGATCCAAATCCTTAACCATTACTTTGATCTCAGTGATGATGTTACTTTAAAAATACAGTTCCTATTAGATGAGATGTATGTTTGTACTATCATCACTAAGCTGTAGAGGCCTTTTTTATGATAGAATTCAATCCTGGGAATCATTAGCATGAGGGAGACACGCCTTGGGTCTGTTCAATGAATTTCATTGACACATTCCTTTATGTCATCAAAAAAGACTAAAGTACTTGCAGTGGTTCAGTATCCCAGAAAAAATGGGCTGGACCTTGTCTCAACCACAAGTCCATTGCTTCTCTCATTATCTGCACCTCCCTGCTGTGTTACTTAAGCAAACATTTAACCCTAAGAGTCAGAGATCAACCAAATCCCGCCCCAGTTTAACAATAGCTCCATATTTTCAAAAGCCTTCCCCTTAACTACACATTTACAATTATAATTAACTGGCTGTTTTAAAGTCTCATTGGAATCCACAGCTGCTTTCAGGAATCCTAGACTTTGATTTGTATTATGCACCCTTCCATTCCCCTTTGTCCACAGCCTTGACACCAGATTCAAATGAATTGATTGACCTATTGAAAAAAAAGACATCTCCTGCTCGAACAGAGAAAGGTTTCTCTAAAAAATGCAGACTTCAGTTTAATTCAAAAACAGGTTCTATTTTGATGGAAGGACCACAATGCTTTGACCTGATTATCAATACCAAAAAGAACCTGAGGTGATCATTAGCAGGCATCAAACTCTGTAGTTTTCTGTTCTAAATTTGGCCATTGCTATGATTCTGTTGAAAACTCCACAAGAGTTATTTAACTGATATATTCCATGGAAAGTTGTTTAACAGATATATTTGTAAATCAATTAGCAGAGTAAGCTTGCCTTCAGAGGTTGTGGGTGCTTCATCATTGGAGGTTTTTAAGAAGAGACTGGATAGCCATTTGTCTGAAATTGTATAGGATCTCACACGAGCAGGGGGTAGACTTGAGCAGGGGGTAGACCAGGTTCTCTTGTGCTGTATTGTGATTTATTGAAGGTGCCCAGAAAGCCACTGTTGTAATAGGAGACTTTAACTACCCTAATATCTCATGGGAGACAAATTCTGCAGCAAGTGGAATATTAAATAGGTTTCTGACATGCATTGCTGACAACTTTATCACTCAATAGATGGAGGCGAGAACTAGACAGACAGTTACATTCGACTTAATACTTACTAAAAGGAATGAGGAAACTGAGGGAGTGGAAGTTGTAAGAACTTTGGGAGAGAGTAACCATGCCATACTACAGGTGAAACTCGAAAAATTAAAATATTGTGCAAAAGTTCATTTATTTCAGTAAGGCAACTTAAAAGGTGAAACTAATATATGAGATAGATTCATTACATGCAAAGCAATATAGTTCAAGCCTTTGTCATAATTGTGGTGATTATCCACAATCTCAGAAAATTAGAATATTACATGCAATCAAGAAAACAAGCATTGTACATAGAACAATATCGGACCTCTGAAAAATATAAGTATGCATATGTACTCAGTACTTGCTTTGGGCCCCTTTTGTAGCAATTATTGCCTCAATGCGGTGTGGCATGGAAGCTATCAGCCTGTGGCACTGCTGAGGTGTTATGGATGACCAGGATGCTTCAATAGCGGCCTTCAGCTCTTCTGCATTGTTCGGTCTCATGTCTCTCATCTTTCTCTTGGCAATGCCCCATAGATTCTCTATGGGGTTCAGATCAGGCAAGTTTGCTGGCCAATCAAGCACAGTAATCCCATGGTCATTGAACCAGGTTTTGGTGCTTTTGGCAATGTGGGCAGGTCCTGCTGGAAAATGAAGTCAGCATCCCCATAAAGCTCGTCTGCAGAAGGAAGCATGAAGTGCTCCAAAATCTCCTGGTAGATGGCTGCGTTGACCCTGGACTTAATGAAGCACAGTGGACCAACACCAGCAGATGACATGGCTCCCCAAATCAACACAACATCTGTGGAAACTTCACACTGGACTTCAAGCATCTTGCAGTATGTGCCTCTCCATTCTTCCTCCATACTCTGGGTCCTTGGTTTCCAAATGAGATGCAAAAGTTGCTCTCATCAGAAAAGAGGACTTTGGACCACTGAGCAACTGACCAGGTCTGTTTTTCTTTAGCCCAGGTATGACGCTTCTGACGTTGTTTGTTGTTCAGGAGCGGCTTGACAAGAGGAATACGACATTTGAAGCCCATATCCAGGATCCGTCTGTGTGTGGTGGCTTTTGATGCACTGACTCCAGCCTTAGTCCACTTCTTGTGAAAGTCCCCAACACTTTTGAATGGCCTTTTCCTGACAATTCTCTCCAGGCTGCGGTCATCCCTGCTGCTTGTGCACCTTTTTCTTCCACACTTTTCCTTTCCACATAACTTTCTATTAATGTGCTTTGATACAGCACTTTGGGAACATCCAACTTCTTTTGCAATTACCTTTTGAGGCTTTCCCTCCTTATGGGTTTTCCATTGGGAAAACCAATGATGGTTTTCTGCACAACTGTCAAGTCAGCAGTCTTTCCCATGATTGCGATTCCTACTGAACCAGACTGAGAGACCATTTAAAGGCTCAGGAACCCTTTGCAGGTGTTATGGCTTAATTAGCTGATTAGAGAGGGACACTTTGAGCCTAGAATATTGCACCTTTTCGCAATATTCTAATTTTCTGAGATTGTGGATTTGGGATTTTCATGAGCTGTAAGCCATAATCATCACAATTGTGACAAATCATGGCTTGAACTATCTTGCTTTGCATGTAATGAGCCTATCTCATATATTAGTTTCACCTTTTAAGTTGCATTACTGAAGTAAATGAACTTTTGCACAATATTCTAATTTTTCGAGTTTCACCTGTAGAATTCACCATAGTGCAAGGGTAACTGAACAAAGTCAGACTACACTTCTAGATTTTTAAGAGAGCTGACTTCAACAAATAAGAGAAATAATAGAAAGGATTTCATTGATTGGAAATTATAGAAGGAAAAACAGTTCAGGATGCTTGGGAAGCTCTAAAAAATGAGATAATTGCCCCAACAAAACAGAGAAAGAAAAACAAGGCAAGCTTGATTACACAAAGCTTTCTGACAAAATAAGGGACAAAAATATAAAAGGACAAGTATAAAAAATGGAAAGGGGGTCTTATAAGAACACTAGCAAATAGCCCAAATTTGCAAGGACAGACTAAGGAAGGCTTAGCTAAGAATAAGCTAAGACTTCCAACAACAACAACAACAACAATTTCTATATGTAAGCAGTAAGAGGAAAGTCAAGGAAATGATTGAGCAACTAATGGGAGAGAATGGCAAGAAGATGACAGGCAGCAGGGAGAAGCCAGAACTGCTTAATTCTATTTCTAAATCTGTCTTTACACAAAAGGGAAAAAAATAGTTCAACCTGTCAAAAACAGCACTGTGGAGATAGAAAAAACAGGTAGGTCAAAATAGGCAAGGAATTGGTTAGACAATACTCAGCTTCTCTCCTGGACCCACGGTGCTGAAGGATCTGGCAGATGTAATTTCAGAACCAATCAATGAAATCCTTGAGAGCTGCTGGAGTATGGGGAACTGCCAGAGGACTGGAAAAGAGCCGATGTGATTCCAATCTTTAAAAAGAGGGGGAAAAAGTGTATCCAGGAGACCAATCAAGTTGAGATTAATACCTGCAAAAATCCTGGAAAAGATGATTAAGCAGCAAATTTGTGAGTACCTAGAAATGAACGAAGCAATCATTATAAGCAGATCATGCCAGACAAATCTTATTACCTTCTTTGATAAAGTGACTAAATTAGTGAGCCAGGGAAATACTGTGGATATAATATACTTAGATTTCAGCAAGGCATTTGATATAGTAGACAACAAAAAGAACAATGTGGATAGAAATAGAACAAATAGAACCCAGATGGATTTGCAGTTGGCTGGCCAATCACACTCAGCAGGTGGTCCTTAATGGATCTACATCTATGGGGAGGAGAGTATACAGTGGGGTTTCCTTAATGTTCTGTCTTGGGTCCAGTACTCTTCAATATCTTCATAAATGATTTAGATGAATGGATAGAAGCAGATTCATCGAATTTTCAGATGATGCCAAACTGAGTGGAATTGCTAAACATTAGAAAATAAACTCCAGATTCACAAGGATCTTGATGGACTTGAACATTGGGCCCCATCCAACACAATGCAGTTCAGTGGTAAAAAATGTAAGGTCCTGCACCTAGGCAGGAAAAATCAAGTGCATAGGTGTACCTGCCTCAACAGTAGTAAGTGTGAGATGAATCTATGGTAGCCCGCAGTGTGCTGCAGCTGCCAAAAAAGCCAAGACTGCTTCAATCAAGAGTTCAAGGAGTGATAGTATCACGCTCTACTGCCCCCGCCTGTATGGACACATTTGGAATACTGTGTCCAGTTCTAGTCACTACAACATGAAAAAGATGCTGAAGCCCTACAAAGAATGCAGAGAAGAACAGCAAAGATGATAAAGGGTCGGGAGGCTAAATCCTATGAATACAACTAATACCATGGTTATACTCTCTCCTTCTCTGTTGGGAAATTCTAACACAGGGGATTATAACTCTCAGGTTCTGATTTAATATTGGCACCTGGATTCATTACGGTTCTTTGTGGAGACAGCTGGTTCCTCTTCTCCACCATCAGTGTCCTGCAGCTGCTCAGCATTGGAGTCCTGACATTCAGTTAGCTACGCTAGTGTGAAAGCATGCTTTATTCACAAGCCTTCTAGAGCAGGAGTGAATAGCTTGAGGCCTGCAGGTTAAATGCAAATCCTTGCTTCCCTAGAAAAATTCTAAGATCACACCCCCAATATTGTGCATAATGGCAGGAGTAATTTTATTTATTCATTGTGGTTTTTCTATTTGCAAACCTGCCTCCCCTAGCTTTTCTGCTTCTCCTCTCCCCCCAAATGAATGGCTGTGTACACTAAGACTTTGTATGCAAAATGCCCTATTCCCATGATGGCGAACCTATGGCACATGTGCCACAGGTGGCATGCGGAGCCCTCTCTGCAGGCCTGCTAGCTGTCACTCCAGCTCAGCTCCACAGCACATGTTTACACACTCCCGCTGGCCAGGTGATTTTTGGGTCTCTGCCACACATGCGTGGGGGTAGGGTGCGTGCATGAGATGCATGTGCATGCATGGGAGAGTATGGCACTCCCCCCGTACCCCTTGTTTGGTCCCAGGAGGCTGCAGGGCGGTCTGCTAGGCCCCAAATGGGTCACGGGGTGTGTTTGGCGTGCACTCCCACACCCTGTTTTTGGTCCCAGGAATTGCAGGGAGGCCTGCTAGGCCCAAAATGGGGCAGGGGGGTGACACATGCATGCATGGAGATGGGGGGAGCATGAGGGCCAGGCATGCACGCACAGGGGGGAGCTGCACCAGGGGGAGTTGCGCACACATTGCATTATGGATGTGGTCACATGTGGACAAAAAGGACAAAAAGGTTAGTAATCTCTCCCCTATTCTTATCCTTAAAATCTTTCCACACTCAAAGCAGCCATTTCAATTTTCTGCCGCTCTTTCTCTGATAAATCCCTTTGAAAATTGGAAGGCTGAATTGCAACACTTGACATGGAAAACACTCTCTACCAATTGCTACCTCAAAAAAACCTTGTCTAAATATAAAATCTAGTTTTGGCAAGAGAAAAGTGCTTGTTTGATTGTGGATAATGTTTCACATAAACCTTTGTGAATTAGCAAAGGTCTGAGGGGGATATCAGAGGAAGGAACTGGGAGCTCTTAGTAAAAACAATTCATAAGCCACAACGAGAAAAACTACACTATGTACATATCCCTCTTTTACACATCTACTGAAGTTTGCTTTTATTGGTCTCAGGTGTAACAAACACAAATAGAGAGCAAAAGAAAAATATTTCCTAAGAAATATTAGGTTTCAGTTTCCAATACGTTCTAACTCCTTGTTCCCAATTCATGCCATCACATACAGAATACTGAACAAAATTAACATTATAAGCTTCAGGGGGAACCCCCCCCCCCACAGGTAGTTGTACATTACCCACAACTTTAAACTATTACTCATAATTCCTCCCCAGCAGAGAGCACTGTACACACTTAAATAAAAGATGCATTTGAAAGTTCAAAATTATCTAAAATCATTTGAATACTGATGTCCCCACTTGAATATTGAAGTATAGGAAGCTTTTCTAATGCTACCAATAGTTATAGCAAATAACTATAAAGTAGAAAATAAAAAATGGCACCATATTCACCTTTCAAGTAGATATGAAATATTTTTCCTTCCTTCCTTCCTTCCAGCAAATTAATCTGTAATATAGTCTTTGGTGTAACTCATTGTAACATGTTTGTAACAGTAACAGAGTGAATTTCCAGAAAAGCACGAGAACATTACTTTCATCAGGAACTGACTGATTAATTACACTGGTGTAGTGTGTGTGTGTGTGTGTGTGTGTGTGTGTGTGTGTGTATAACAAGGCAACATAAAAAAAATGGCTTTCTGCCTGGATGGCTCCTAGGGTGAGCCAATAGATAGAAAAGGGAAGCAGTATGCTCCCTCCCATATTTGGGCGTACTAGGGATTGTGACACAATACACATATACATATACATATACATATACATATACATATACATATACATAGACATAGACATAGACATAGACATAGACATAGACATAGACATAGACATACATACATACATACATACATACATACATACATACATACATACATAATTAGATTAATATTAAAATTCTGTTCCTTATCACAGTAATAGTGAAACCGAATAATCGTTCATAAGGAAATGTAAGAATCGCTATGCTATAAAGTTTAGAAATTTGATAGAAGCAAAGATTATATATAATGTTTTTATGTTTCATAATATTTTCTTATTATATTTGGTGAATATATTTGTTGATAGAATCATGATATAGGGTTTCCTAGTGGTAATCCTTAACAATCTATTTTCAATATTGATTGGAGGAGGAGGAGGAAGAGGAGGAGGAAGTTTACACCCAAAAGTACCAAACTTTAGCTTCTAGTGCTGAGCCTGCATCCCCCATACAAGTGACAATAGCCTTGCAAATGTTAATGGTGTGACAACTGGAACTGAGCCAAGCCCTTGGAAAGAAGTTGTGCCAAATTCTTTGTTATTGTTATTAGATCTCCTTTCTCACCTTAAAAATAGAAAAATAATAAGACATTACTTTCCTAAGCTCTTTGTTTTACTCTAGAAACCTAGAGTACATCTGGAGTAAAAGTATGTCATATATTTTACTATGTAATTTTAATTAATATTATAAATAACATAACAAACAATTATTGGGACACTGCCCTCCTGGCCAAAGTGTATGGACATCTAGACCACTAATACAAAATGCAAAGCATGAATGAAAGGACTACTTATTCTTGCTATTGCTCAGACTATATAGAGTAGTACTTGCCTTGCTATTGCTCAGACTATACACAGTGGTGTCATTTAATTCTAAACATACAGTTCTATTCTCAGCCATACCATGTGATATATTGAATATACAGTATTACTTGGTAAAGAAATAAAAAATAATAAATTACGCTGGTGGTGGGCTTTAATTCTGATGTCACTATCAACAAATCTTCTTCATTATTTTAATTTGTAGATTTGTTTAAGACATTTGGTAGGAGAACAAAAATGTTAATCTACATTTAAGAGGCAGAAGATACATTATGCAATTTCCCACAAGTATTTTGGCAACTTCCAAAAGTATTTCATTCCATCTCATCCCTTCTACCTGAAAACAAGTCTTGTTATAGCCAGATGTTTGAGTGCAGTGTAGCTGATCAAACTATATTTTTTTCCATTTAGCATTGATTCCTTTTACATATTGTATCCATTTGATCCTGCATAACAGGTTGCCTTCAGAAGTTGTAGGGGCCTCATCACTGGAGGTGATTAAGAAGAGACTGGAGAATCACCTGTCTCAAATGGTATAAGATCTCCTGCTTGAGCAGGGGTTTGGACTTGAAGACCTCCAAGATCCTTTCCAGCTCTATTATGATTGATTGAAAAATCACCTAATGCAGCAGCAAATCTCCATCTACATACACTCTTACAAAAAAAAAAGAGAAAACTTGTCCTTCATAAAGAAGCATTCTCTTTTGTTAAAGAGAAAGGTGAAAGAGAAAACAGAGTGACACAAAAAGAAATAGTTGCAGCTCAAAAACAAACACTTCTTTCTTTGGCTGACTCTTAGGAGAACTATGAGACTATCAATCTATGAGCTCATAAAACTGAGACTTTAAAAGGGAGAATCAACAGAGTCCCAGTCTTTCCTGTTTCCTGCCTCACAGCTTCCCAACAGGGACTAACTGTTGTCCCTAACAGATTTCCTCCTGGCTCAATGTAACCTAATTCCCCCTTGCCCTCCCCTTTGGCTAGCTGTCATTGTAAACTAATGGAGTAGGCTAGGCATCCCTCAAGAGACATCTCAAGTTTGACTCTGCTTTCCCCTGCCAAACTAAACTTTGTAAAAGAAGTTGTTCCCAGTGCTCTTTATATTCTGTTCAATGAATGCTTGGCTGAGCAACAAATTTGATTGCAATTACATTAGCATGTTTCCTTGACAAATGAGTGGCTAATGGGGGTTCCTTACCATCCTTTTATTTATTTATCGTTCTGTCTATCTTGAAGGGTTGCTAGCTCAGCAGCTTTTCAGAAACCAGGTTGAATAGGTGCCAATGAACCAGTAGACTGGCTCTGGTGGTATTTCATGAATCTGTTTTATAAAGTAATAACAAATCAGAAAGAATGGTTGGAGCATTCAAAGTTAAATGTATTTTCTGTGGATTTTAATTAAGTAGCTTAAGATCAATTGACGGTTCAGCTTGCTCAATTTTTGTATGGTTAAAATCAGGCTATGCTACTACATTTATAGTATAGTACATTTAGTGTAGTATATAATATAATGAATGCTGTCTTTGTGCAGGAAAATATATGTTCTGGTTTTCATTCAATGTGATGAAATTTAATGAAAATTCGCTGTGGACACCTATGGTGGAAGGGGCCGTTTTTGCACATATTTTGGCTCCAAAATGGCCAACAGATGAACAAGAATGTCATGTTCTTTTATAATCAGGTCTCTAGTTATTTGCAGGCTTTTTGGATTGCTTCAGATCTGTTACATTTCAATCCTTAATTTATCAAATTAATCAAAAATTGAAATCATAAGAAACTTCATACATGAGGGTTTCCTTTTCAAATTACAATATGTGGGCACAAATTGCATGTGACCATCCAAAGAAAGAGTCTCTGGAAGGCGAAAACAATATTGCACTATGGCAGGGGTGTCCAAACTTGGGAACTTTAAGACTTGTGGACTTCAACTCCCAGAATTCCCCAGCCAGCATGGCTGGCTGGGGAATTCTGGGAGTTGAAGTCCACAAGTCTTAAAGTTCCCAAGTTTGGACACCCCTGCACTATGGCAATACTAGCCACACCCCTTTTTTGACTATCATATCTCATGGATGTATGTGGGTATAGAAGGACTAAAGCTTGTGACTTGGGGTGACACTATTATCCTTTTGACATAAATAGGAAGCTTCTGAATATATCATGATATTATCCACAGCAGGGGTCACCAACCTTTCAGATCTCAGGGACCACTAAATTCATAGTTTTAAATCCCGCGGACCACTAATATGATCTGCCTAATAACCAGCTGGGTAGGCGTAGCTAGGTGGTCATGTCACTGGGTGGGTGTGGCCAACTTAATGTCATTTACATCGAGGGGCGCCTCGACAGCCTCTACTCACCCCATCCAGCCACTCCTCACCTCCTTGCCCAGGCTCCTTAGGGCCCCACAGGAAGCAGTTGCTGGAGCTAAGCAACCACCATGAGAAAGAGTTGGTAAAACAGCTCAGTTCAAATTGCATCTGACCAAGAAGGATGCTCAGTAGAAGCACTTCACTGAGGACTACGAGAGGGAGGACCTGCGGGAGTGAAAGGACAGGTACCGGTACCTGGAGGCTCAGCTCATCAACCAGTTCCAAGCCATGATGCAGTCCCACTGGAACAAGGTGCTCTGGCTCTTTGACACCAGCAGCACTTCCCTCCAGCCTTCACCAAAGCCCCATACCAGGAGGCTGAAGCAGAGACCAAGTCAGAATTTCTGCTCCCCTCTGACCTGCACAAAAAGACCCCAAAGGGGGAGACACTCTGCAGCAACAAAAATGTTTATTGCATATATCTGGCCCAGGGTCCATAGTTTGAGGACCCCTGATTTAGTCCTGATTTAGTTTAGCAATATAAAAATACAAATAATTTTTCTGCAGACCACCAAAATTTTCTCGTGAACCACCAGTGGTCCACAGACCACCAATTGGTGACCGCTAATCTACAGTACATAACATGATGTAAAACTTGATTATCTACCAGCTGAAAAATGACATGACGATGTGGAGTTTCAACTATTAACAATACATCCATTTAAAATCTTAATTTATATATAACAAATAACCAAATAATCTTCTTTTCTTGGATGAGATAAGAAAAATAATTAAATTGTCTTATTTTCAAAAGAAAAACACCAAAATAAATTAGTCCATTCATAAAATGTTTGCAGTCATGTTATTATTTTAGAATATTAATACTAATTAAATGAATAGAAGTAAATAAAAATGCATCCAAACATTTTAGGGACAAAAACAAATAACAAAATTGACAGCAAAATTGGCTTTGGGTTGGATTCTATTACATATTCGTTACTTTGAGATTAATTCCATGACAATTAAAAAAAACTAAAAATAATGAAGACATTGAATTTGGGACATAATCAAAAGGCTCCAGTATGGTCTGATTTTAGCAATGAAATTCCCTGAATTAATGCTCTTTTTTGCTACAGTCAATTATGTAGATATATTTAATTGAACTTTGAACATTTCTGTGTATGTTCTTTTTTTAAAAGTACTTCATGTATGCAGTCCAGGATCATGCAGTTATGCGCATAGATATTTTGAAATAACTTATTTATACAGAAGCCTTTAGCCCAGTAGAGGCAGCTAAGAAAAATATTGGTTTGTGTGTCTGTCTGTGTGTGTGTGTGTGTGTGTGTGTGTGTGTGTGAGAGAGAGAGAGAGAGAGAGAGAGAGAGAGAGAGAGAGAGAGAGAGAGAATATAAACTTTTATTTCTCAAATAATCCTAAAAGGATTATAATAATTATATGTTAAATTTAAAACAAATTCTTTAGAAAACAGGATAATATCGTAGTGAAGAATTAATGGTAGGAAACAGTTTAAGTTTTTTTTTTTTAATGTGCTCAGCACCTAATTTAAAAATTAATTCATAAATACTGTGATATTATAACATAATATCTGTTCAGTTATTAAAGGAATTTGCCTTCTGGGCCACAACTTAATCTAGCTGCAGTAATGCATTTTATAACAATGGCTTTCCCATTTCATTTGTTTTACTTTTCCTGTTTTTTAATTCCAACCCTTAGAATGGAATGCCAGTAAGCTGAAGCCACGTGAATTGGAAAGGAATCAGTTATCAGTGTAACAGTTGTTTTGAACATTAAAAGGAAATACATTAATGGAGTTTTTTAAAATGCAAATGTTCCCTAAAGTGGCTATGTTAATAATTAAATGTGGTTTAGTGTGAAATATGGCTCATCATTGTACAGAATAATGATAAAGTCTATATACGTTTATGATACATTTTAAAAAGTTCTACATGAGTTAGATATGTTCATTAATTAGCCTTCTAAAGGTTATAGGCAGGGATGGGTTCCCGCCAGTTCTAACCTCTTCTATAAAAGAGGTTCCACAAATATACAGTGCTGTTTAGAACCGGTTCCAGCTCCCTCCCCCCCGCCCGTCCGCACATCATCAAGATGAAGAGCGAGAGGAGGAATTCTGGGAGTTGAAGTCCAAAAGTCTTAAAGCTGTCAAGTTTGAACACCCCTGGGGGTTTTTTTCTAAAGGGTTAGGGGTGCTTTAAGGTGACAGCTTTAAGACTTGCGTGCTTCAAATGCCAGAGTTTCTGAGCAAACATTTTGGTTGCTAAGCAAGAGCATTGTTAAGTGAGTTTCACCACATTTTACAAGTTAGCCATGCCCCCCAGTCACATGGCTGGCAAGCCACTCCCACCTGGTCACATGGCTGGCAAGCCACTCCCACAAAGCAGGCCGCACCTAAGAAGTAGTTCTAAAAAAAATTGAAACTCACCACTGGTTATAGGTAAAGGTAAAGATTCCCCTCACACATATGTGCTAGTCATTCCAGACTCTAGGGTGCGGTGCTTATCTCCATTTCAAAGCCGAAGAGCCAGCGCTGCCCAAAGACATCTCCATGGTCATGTGGCCAGCATGAATAAACACCAAAGCACATGGAACACTTGTTACCTTCTCACCAAAGCTGGTTCCTATTTTTCTACTTGCATTTTTACATGCTTTCGAACTGCTAGGTTGGTAGAAGCTGGGACACATTTCATTACGTGGCACTAGGGATTCAAACTGTCAAACTGCCGACCTTTCTGATTGACAAGTTCAGTGTCTTAGCCACTGAGCCACCACATCCCTTTTCTAAAGGCTATAGGAAAATGTTTGTTCAAGTTTAAAAGCTATAACGAGTTTCTCAAATTGTACCCTTTTTTTTTGTTTATAAAACTCTTTCTGAAATTTTCCATACAGGCTAAAATGCAGAAGCGTTTATGACATTTATATTATATCATATGATATTGTTTCGTTGGTGTGGTCAATAACAGAGGAAGCCAGTTTGAAATTATCATACTGGCAATCAATATCCATGACCAAAGGCACTAATAGCTCTGTGGAGTATATTGTAAGCAAAGTTTATATTCTTTGCATTTTCCGATGATCTAATGAATGTTTGCAATTTGAGCAATCTGTAAGAGAAGGATTTTGGAAAAAACAAGCGAAACACATAGATTCTGGAATTAATTATAGATAAAATCCATATAATGGTCCACAATACACAAGTAGGCTGCAATAGTTATATATAGAAGATTATTGAGACCTGTGTATGGAGATTCTCAATCATTCAGGTCATGGTTGTCCCAAAGGTGCTTTTTCAAGAGGCAACTGGACTTTCTTGGTTTTTCTTTAAAGACGTTTCACTTCTCCTCCAAGAAGCATCTGACTAGATGTTGGGGAATGGAAGGATTTATATTCCTACATGTTTGGTGAATGCTTCCATTTCTTGTGTTTTGATCTTGACCCAGGTATCATCCACGTACTGTATCTATACAATGAGTGGGTGAAATTCCTGTGAAGGTGTTTAGAGCTTTGGTTTCTACCTCTTCTATGTAGATATTGGCCATAGGAGTATTAAATCCTTCCATTCCCCTTCATCCAGTCAAAACTGAAGAAGCTTCTTGGATGGGAAGTGAAACATCTTCAAAGAAAAACAAGAAAGTCCAGTTGCCTCTTGAAAAGGTACCTCAGGGACATTTTTGGGACCTATTTCCACAGGAAAGGCAAAATAAGAGCATCTAAATTAAACCACAAAGATATTATAAGATTATAGTAAAGGTAAAGGTTTCCCTGTCAGTCATGTCTGATTCTAGGGCACTGTGCCCATGTCCATTTTTTGGCCAAGGGATCCAGAATTGTCCATGAACAATTTCTGTGGTCATGTGGCCAGTTACCTTCCCACCAAAGTGGTACTTATTAATCTACTGGCATTTGTATGCTTTATAGTAAGGCAACAGTATTATATCCCAGAGGAAAGAATATTCTGAATTCTTACACTTCATGTAATCCTGAAATTCTTAGTTTTCATTATGACAGATACATTATTCCTAGAAAATGCATATATCCTAAAAGCTAGAACTAGTGTGCAGATTGGTGTTTTTCAGTTCCAGAAATTGTCATAATCCCTTCTTAGATAACTGAATAAAGCAATAATTTGGACTTGTTGGCATATCAAATTTAAAAAGTAGCCTGCTTGTGGATGCTAATGTTACAAATCAATCTTTGGGACAGAATAGAAATCTTCACATTTCTTAGGTGTAATGTTGCCTTTTTAATGAGTTACATTTGGGAATCAGAAAACAACCACCACTATTGAATTTGAGAGCATTTTTTCTCCAAATCATATGATTTTATGATTGTGTGAGTTCATATACTGCTACATACATTATATGAATCAACAATAGCCTATTTATCAGGTTATATAGTCCAGTGATGCATCTTTGTGTTTTCATCTATTCTTCTATCTGTAACACACAGTGCAATCTGCCAACCAACTGACAAGTGATACAGAAGAATTAATATTGAGATTTCTGCCTAAGACCACGCACATAAACACATGTTTGTTTGGTATTAAATGAAATCAATGTTTAAAGATACCAACTCAACAAATGAGACAGAAGAGATCCAGCCCAAGATAAGTTTGTAATAACATCAACTAACATTAACTCATCTGGCAGCCTCCCTCTGCATATTACAGTAATAGCTGACCAACAATACACAGTAGGATTGGCAAGAAAATCAAATGATGGAAGTGCTTTGTATTTGCTCAGATGGAACTGAACATTTTAATAGGCGGAAAACAGTTTGGTGGTGATCCTTATCTGTTAATAGCAAACAAATATTTTAAAAATGGTCTGCATTCCACACCTTGGAAAAGATAAATACATACGTTTGGATCCTATTACCATTCAAATAATATTAGAGGAATGTAGTATCCAGATGTGAGACTAGAGGGGAAAATACTTTTTTGCTATTTGCTATTTAATATCGGTACAAGAAACAAACTGGATGGCATTGATTCTCCAGATTCTTTCTTAAAAATGTAAAATTGAACAAAAATCTGATCAAGGTTGGTCTTGCAGGAATGTCACATTTAGCCCTTCAGCTGTGCTCTTGCCCAAGACTAAATTTATATAACAAACTTCTATTACTCTACATGGATGATCTAAGTCCCACCCAACTATGTGATTTTGTTCTATTAATATTTCCTTAATGTGTCCTGATTCAATTCATTTGATCATTAGATACAAATTAATTAATTGGTATGCAACCCAGCTCCTAACAACTCTGGGCTTCTTACATGGAAAAATATTAAAATCAAGAAAATCGAGAAAATAATAAGAGACAAAACTGAAAGAATAGAAGTTGACAAGGATGACAAAGGATGTGATAGAAAAACGGACCCACCTAATTGAAAGGTCACCCGCATCAAAGATCTTAGCAAAACACCAGTGTGTGTGTGTGTGTGGGGGGGGGATTCTGGATCCCAGAGGAAACCTCATGCTACAGAGATGGCACACTTCCAAGGTCCCAATAGATGGCATTGTTTAATCAAAGGAGCCCAAGGCACACCAACCTTGCCAGATACTATAGAAGATAGGCATTCCTTCAAGTAACCAGGTGCCTTGAAAGCAAATGGGCAGCCAGTACAGGACTTCCTAATTGAGGAAAGGGTGCCAAGGTACACCAGATGAAACTATACAAAGGCATTCCTGGCCACAGGTACTACTACCTGCTCAGTGAGCAGTAGTTGCTCCAATTTGCACACTTTTGCAATGAGGAATGGAGAAGTGCAACCCATTTAAGGTCAGAAATGTATTATTCCCAGATCTGGGTGATATAAACTCCCATAGTAATTCAGTCTTTCTAAGACTGTTGGAAATGGTTCTCCTCATTCAATTCTATACAGACTCCAAGCACAGGACAGAATCTTGACAGCATCATTTGGCTTGCTTGAGGTCAAGAGATATAATTCAGTATCAAGATACTTTTATTAGCCAAACACAAACCAGCAGATGACTTCACCCACCAGTTGTAGGGTTTAAAAAGGCAGGGAGATGTTGAACCTGTTTTGATGATTTTTTTTAAAAAAAGTAATAGTCCCAGACAGTGTAGAAATTTCATGTGGTGAATTCCATCACATTAAAAAAAAACCATTAAGCCATCAGTTCCATAAAAGGAAAAGCTATAAAGTATTTTTTGCCTTATTAATGTTGGATTAAATTATTTGAATATATTCTCAGAAAGCAGGACTCTAATGAGTAAGAACTACAGTTGCAGTTCTGTGTAATTTTAACAGAGAAAGAAGTGTTTTTTAATTGGAAATATATGGGATCGGGGAAACAGCCTTGTTTAGCATAAGTTGTGAGGTGCTGAGGCCACACTTCCCATATATTAAAGAATGGAACTACAAGCTTGCCTATTGGTTAGTACTATCACTTATGGTAAGTATCTGTTGCTGACCATTTTATGCCTACAACCCATATATCCATTTCTGTCTTAACTTTTAGAAACAAAGACAATTTCATTGTCATTCCAAGAAAAATGTATTTCCTATTGATGGCACTGAGGAATAAGTCCAGGAAAAAAAACTGAAGAAAACCCAGTGGTTGAAAGTCAAAGATGAGTAAGAAGATACAACTCCTCTTTGACCTTGGCTATAGTTCCATTATAGTTTCATTTTTCCCCAATTAGAAACATTTGCCATGAAGTATTATTTGGCTTCCTTGCTCATTGTTAAGAACAGCACAAATCATACTTGGATGGTACTCAATCTGAAATACTCATAGATTTTAAGATATGAAAAAAGGCAGAATAGAAGTTGAAGTAGTCCAATTAATTTCTTCATAACCTGCATTTGTAATTCAGAAAATGCATTTCATCAGTGTAGCTTAGTTGTGAATTAATACAAGTACTCAAATCTGTTTCCTGTTCCCCTTTTCTTCCATCTCTGCTTCTGACTCTTTGACATGGTTTTCATTAAGAATATTACTCTAGTCTATACTATTTCCTGTACAAATGCATGTAAAGGAGGCAGTTTACAAAATAAAATATCCATAAGAAAACTAAATTAAAAATAATATGTACTATACAATAAAAAGTGGGTGAAGAAAATCAAAGAAGAAACAGAACCTGTTAATCCAACATTCAGAGAAGCACTGAGACTTCTACAGTGCTTAAAATAGGTATCCACAAGCAGCTTGCAAAGTCATTGAGGGGACATTACTGAAGGTAGGTACTACCACAGGGAATTTCCACCCATGAATCACTACCAGTTGACACTTTGCAGGTGTAGCTTTCCATCACAATCACATTAAACTTTAAAAAGTGCTTGGGGCAAAACAGTGACTTTAGACACATCAATACAGAAATTTAGGGTCCAAAGGCACACCTAATAGTACTTTTTGAGGCCATTTCTTGCAAATAGAAATAGAACCACCTTAACAGCTCAGGCTCACAAAGATGGTTCTAGAGAATGCAATAACTGGTGGTATCAAAAGACTCTGAACATTTAAACAGGATTAACAAAGTCATGTTCTCTCTCTTTCTCCTGAATTGGATCATCAGGCAGAGTAATCATGGCAAACAGGTTCAAACTCGTAAAAAAGAGTAGAAATAATTGGTTTCTTCCAAGAATACCTACCACAGCACAGATATCACTCTCTCAAGCACTTTGGCCCAAAGATGGCATTTATCTTTCAGTAATAGTTGGAGAAAGCCTCTAGATTTTTAGGGAAGTGTCTTCTGAGTGTGAACATGCATACCAAATATAAGAGATTAATGAACCATAACAAATACTTGTGAAATCTCCTTTACTCTCTGACGGTCAAAGCTGTTAGTTTGACATGTCAGAAATGTCCTAGAAGGACGGGGTTTTTTTTTGCAAAAGTTGTATCCCACAAGATATTAGAGTATTCCCAGTCCTCTTTCACTACTTCATGCCTCCTGGGAAGATATGCAGCTTGTTTTTGGAAGGTTTTGTGCAAGTTTTTCCCTTGGTTGGGCAGGCAATAGTAAGCACCAATAATACCATAGTTTAATCCAGACACTGTGTAGTATTGCAAGTTCATTCATTTAACTTTCTGATCAAATATATATACAGTACTTTTAACATATAGCCATTCTAGTGTTTCTGTTTATTCTGAATAAATAGTATCCTTAAATTCCTATATTCCAACTATGGGGGACATTTCATCAGACTTTCATTTTATATATATTTACTTTGTTTTCCCTTTCTTTACTAAGAGTTAATCTTATTTGCTATACTCTGAACAGTAATGTATGGACAACAAGAGTCAGAAACCTGAAGCAAATGTTCTTTCTGATTTTTCATTCAGTAGTATAATAGATTCCCAATAAACAGCAATCTCATATATATTGCACAAGTCTTTATGTGAAATATTTACACAACTGAATTTAAGTTTAAGTTTTAAACTTGGCATACTTCTTCTGAACATATATCTATTGGTCCGGCTGAGCTGAACCCACACTGGCATCATCTGATATTTCTGAACATGATTCCAAAACTCAAATTTCTCCCATTGACACTATTTGAGTAACCATTTACACATCTATTTTTATTTTGTTTCTCCCTTCCTTTTTCCATGGACCTTAGCAATGGACGAGAATACAATCTGAACCCCAAGGTGCTTTAGTTTTTCCCCCCAAGTTAATCAAAATCCAACTGATATGATTGTAGCTGTTCTTTATAATACAATTTGTCCATGCATTGATTAGCATGAAGGGATAACTGTCAGTAAACTTGATAAGTCTTGGAATTTGTTCCACATCCTTGGTCTATGTTCCCGGCATACACATTTGTTTTGTTTCTTGTAATTTTGAGTCAACAATCCCTGTCTTTTTAATGTGGTTTTTTTTTCATTCAGGGCACAGCTGCATGCCCTCTGTCCTGTCCTGTTTTTTTTTCTTCCATAATTTGCTGCAGCAAAACAAGCAAGTCTCAGATTGTTTGCTGTTTTGCTCTGTGAGGGCCATCAATCTTTTTTTTTTTTGAGTTCCAATAAGGTAAAATATGTTTTACAATTCTGGTTTTTAGGACATTCTTCCATTGGGCTTGCTTGATTTGATTGTTTTCCTTGCAGGGAGTTGCTTTCTCCTCATTTCTTGCAACAGTGCCTCCAGTTTTTGAGTTGATCAATCTTCATTCTTATGATCTTTGATTAATTGATTTTGGGCTTTCAAGATAGTGTTGACCCCTAGCAACTACGGAGATAGATTTTCTCCAGAATGAACTGGTCCCAACTTGGCTCTTTAGGTCTTCCAACAGTGCACCTATTGCCTATGTAATTTGAGTTCATTTACCTTGTTTTCTTCTCCCCGTTCCTTCCATCTTTTCTGACATTGTGGACTTCTCCAGAGAACTAAGTCTAAAGAAGTTTATAATGTCTCCAAGTTTTTATCATTTTCATATGAGCTCATCTACTTTTCCAATTCTCTGACAGCTTTTTTTATTAAACTGTAACAAGTGGTAATACTATGACTTCTTTAAAAAAAACTGCCAATATTCAATTTAGTTCTGCTTATGATTATTTACCATGCCTTTCATTTTTTAAATTATTTGCCCTATTTAAAATTATTAATTTTGAAAATGTGTCACTTAGATAGAGATAGAGAGAGAGAAACAGACAGACAGAGATTGCTATAAGTGTAGTCATGTTAAGTTTGAAAAAAATGTAAGACAAAAATAGATACAAAATTAATAGGACACAGCAGGTTTTAGAATAAAAATTAAAAATCATCCATTTTGTTACCAACAATGTATTCTGGATTTCATTGCAGTCATCTGTATTTCACATATCTTTGTGCCAAAATACCAAAATTGGGCATAAACTTTCTTTCATGGTAGCGTCCCTATCTTATAAAATCTCTGTAAAATGCTATTAAACCAAATCTCCACCCATTAATGCATGGTGATTATTAAGTGGCATATTAAAATTGAAATGAAAAGCAATTAAATAAATAGAGTCTTGTAGAGAAAAATACATCACACTTTTCTGCAATTTCCAAATTGTAATGGTTTGTGGGAATGACCTTGGAGAGAATGGGAAGAAGAGATGCTGCCTAAGGAACAATCACTTAAGGGAGGGCATTGCTTACAAATGTCTTATAACCAGAAAAAGAAACTCACAAAGGAATCTAGCTAATCAGGCAATAGGAGAAAGAAAGCCTTAATAATAATTAAAAAATAGAATCAGTTCATCTAGTCATGTTTTCTACATGGGAAAACTAGCATAAATGGTGATTAAGATGTTTTAGTGCATGCATGTCTCCATCTTTACTGTCATTAGAGTTTTGAAAAGCAAACAGCTAAAAATATTCTAAGAGAACTGCTCCTTGTGTTTAAATTTTTCACTTTCATATGCATAAGGGCAGGAGGGAAAATAGCAGAAAGAAGTAGAATTAAATAAATAAAACATATATGATATTTGTTATTTATTAAATTTGTATAGCCACCAATCTCACAAATTTGTCTCTGGGTGGTTCACACAATTAAAATAACAGAAACTAAACAATTGAAACACTGAAACAATTCAGTCTAGTTTGTAACCCAATGTTTAAAAAGTGATCACATCATATAATATTATCACTTTTTCCATTACACTGATAAAGAACCAGCTTATAAACCAATAGGAACCAGATGTAAACAGATGTAATCTTTCTAATGTTAAAAATACTTCCTTTTTTCAGTGCTGATTGACATATCCATACTTCTTCATATAATGTTCCATGTTTTGGGTTTATAATGTATCTTATTGTTTGTTTGTTTTATTGGATTTATATGCTGCCCTTCTCCCAAAGGACTCAGGGCAGCGTACAACATTAAAAAACACACATCACGAAAGTTAAAAAGAAATTAGATACATATCCAAAAACCAAACCCAATTAATAGGACAATAACATTTTAAAAAATGAGATAAAATTAACATTAACTGGCTTGCTGGAAAAGCCAACTTTTTAGGGTGCGTTGGAAGGACCGGAGGTCAGGGATTATGCGAAGCTCTGGGGGCAGCTCATTCCAGAGGGAAGGCACTCCCACAGAGAAGGCTCTCCCCCTGGGGGTCACCAGCCGACACTGTCTGGCCGACGGCACCCTGAGGAGGCCAACTCTGCGGGATCGTACTGGACGGTGGGAGGCTACTGGTGGCAGTAGGTGGTCTCACAGGTACTAAGCCATGGAGCGCTTTAAAGGTCATAATTAATACCTTGAATCGCACCCGAAAAACAACCTGCAACCAGTGCAGGCCGCCTAAAAGGGGTGTAACTTGGGAGCACCTAGGTACCCCCATGACAACCCGCGCGGTCGCATTCTGGACCAGCTAAAGCCTTCGGGTGCTCTTCAAGGGCAGCCCCATGTAGAGAGCGTTGCAGTAGTCCAGGCGAGAAAGGATGAGGGTATGAGTGACTGTGCACAGAGCATCATCAAAGATGGAACAAGATGCACAAATCGGGATGACGGAAACCACAGCCACTCAGTCTTGGAGAGATTGAGCTTGAGCCTGTTCCTCCCCATCCAGATCCGCACAGCCTCCACGCATCGGGACATCACGTCAAGGGCATCATTTGGGTGGTTTGGGGTAGAGATTAAAAGTTGGGTATCATCAGCATATTGATGATACCGTACCCCAAAACCACGGATGATCTCGCTCAGCAGTTTCATATATATGTTGAACAGGAGGGGTGAGAGAACCGACCCCTGGGGCACCCCACAAGTGACGCGCCTGGGGGTTGATCCCTGCCCTCCAGTCAACACGAACTGCAACCGATCCAACAGGTATGAGGAGAACCACCGTAAAATGGTGCCCCCCACTCCCAACCCCCCAAGTCTTCGCAGTAGGATACCATGGTCGATGGTATCGAAAGCCGCCGAGAGGTCTCATAGGACCAGGACAGAGGAGCAGCCCCTGTCCCGGGCCCGCCAGAGATCATCGACCAATGCGACCAATGCTGTCTCCGTGCTGTACCCGGGCCTGAAACCCGACTGAAACGGATCCAGGTAGACAGCTTCATCCAGGTACTGGGGAAGCTGACATGCTACCACACTCTCGACAACCTTTGCTACAAAGCGAAGGTTGGAGACCGGATGATAGTTGGCTAAAGAAGTTGGGTCCAGGGAAGGCTTCTTAAGGAGGGGCCTCACCACCGCCTCCTTCAAGGCGGTGGGAAAAAACCCCTCTCTCAATGAAGCGTTGGTAATCGCCTGGAGCCAGCCTCGTGTCACCTCCCGGGAAGCCGAAACTAACCAAGAGGGACACGGGTCCAGCACACAAGTGGCAGCACTGAGTCTCCCCATAATCCTGTCCATGCCTTCAGGGGTCACAGGGTCAAACTCATCCCAGATTGTCTCCACAAGATTCATCCCTATTGGCTCGCCCGAATCTACCCAGTCAGAGTCCAAGCCTGTCCGGATCTGAGCGATTTTATCCTGCAGATACTGAACAAATTCTTCAGCCCTACCCTGTAAGGGGTCTTCCCCAGTTCCTTGGTTAAGTAAGGAGTGGGTCACCCTAAACAGGGCGGCTGGGCGGTTATCTGCGGACGCGATAAGAGCAGAAAAATGTTGTCGTTTTGCTGCTTCTATCGCCACTAAGTAGGATTTAATATGAATTCTTATTAGTGTTCAATCAGATTCAGACCGTCTGGCCCTCCAGCCACTCTCTAGGTGTCTTTTCTGGCATTTCATCTCCCAGAGCTCCTCGGTAAACCAGGGAGCTACCCGGGATACACCGGGTCAGAGGCTGCAAAGGCACAATGTGATCCAAGGCCCCATCGGCCGCCCTATCCCAGGCTTCCACTAGAGTTTCGGTCGAGTTGTGAGCAAGGGATTCAGGAAAAGTCCCAAGCTCCATCAGGAACCTTTTGGGGTCCATCAGGCGCCTGGGGTGGAACCATCTAGTCGGTTCCGCCTCCCTGTGGTGAGGGGTAGCAGTATGGAAGTCAAGCCTGATGAGGAAATGATCAGACCATGACAAGGGTTCAATAGAAATATTCCCTAAATCTAGATCATTCATCCACTGCCCAGAGACAAAAATCAGGTCAAGCGTGTGTCCCCCATTATGGGTGGGGTCTTGAATTAACTGAGTTAGGTCCATAGCTGTCATGGAAGCCATGAACTCCCGAGCTGACTCAGATGTCTCGCCAATGGAAGGCAGATTGAAATCCCCCAGGACCATAAGCCTGGGGAAATCAACCGCCAATCCAGCTAACACACCCAGCAGCTCCGGCAGGGCCGATGAAACGTAGCAGGGAGACAGGTACGTAACAAAAAGGCCCACCTGAGCTCCAAGGCCCCACTTCACAAAAAGGGACTCACACCTGCTGACCACACCCACGCCAGCAGCCGCCGACACTCTCTATTCTCCTTTCACCGCCAACCGCCCCATTTCACTCACAATGTTCCGGCTATAAGGCAGGACATCGCAGCTCAAGGGTATCCCCGAGGTCCCAGGAAGTTCTTATAGCTGGACCTGGAACCAACGATGGATTAGGGTACCCCTGCAAGCCCCAAGAAGGACAATCATCTCCCCGAAGTTCTCCTCAAACGCGACAGGCCACCATCTTGGGCATGCGTAGTAGAAGGAATACAACTCTAATAATCTTAATTTTAAATCTTTTCTATAATGTTCCCAATCATCGAGTTTGCCTTTTTGTCACAGCCACCATAGCTGCTGTGCATTTAGCCATGCTGGGTGAGGCTGATGGAATTTGGAGTCCAATGCACTTATGGAGCAGCAGGTTGCTTGACCATGAAGTTAGCTACATCAATCATTCTGAAGCCAAAGTAGCCTTTGTGCAGAGTAGAAGACATGGAAAACAACAGGAGGAAAATAAAACAACGACCAAAGATCTGGCAACAAATAAGAGGCAAGGTTGAATGTAACAGAAGGAATAGGACTGCTGGTCATCAACCCTATAAAACTGTTATACGCTGGCCTCTTGGACTTAGAAACATTAGTTATTCATAGACATAAAAATAAAAAGAGGTCTAATAATGGAAGAAGTCATAGCCCTCCTGACCCAAGCAATAGCAACAACGCTAAGAAAACAAAACAAGTCATTCCTTAGTCCAATAGGAAAACTAGTGAAGCTCTCCATATGGTATTAGTTATAAAAATAGTTCTGACCCAGCTGTTTCTTCCTTTAGTTTCTTGCCTAACAGACTGTTCTGTGAAAAAAGAATTAGTCACAGAGGCCAATGGTGAGTCATCTATTGAAGTGACAGAATGCAGATTGTTGTTCCTGCTCCCTCCTCCTAGGCTCTGCTTCTTTTCATCAAGGTAGACATCTCTGGAATGTCAGGATGGGGTAAAAAATGGAGGAGGTCACCTCACTTCCAGCCATTGCTTTCTCAACGAATCTGTGTACTTCATCTTTTCCTTAATTCAGTGGAAAGGCATTTTAGATAAGAAGCATATTTGGTCAGAACTGGTGAAATACTTAGCCAGATCCCTTTGTGTGTTTTAAACAGCTGCATTACAATAGACACACATGTGACCGATTACTACAGCAGAGATACACATTTTCCGTATTTCCTTTCCATATTTAAAAGCACAAAACAGTGACCCATTTAACAAGGAAATAAATGTCTAGGATAAACCATGTATTGCTGCAATTTATATGAATATATTCTACATTAGTTTTGGCTAGATATCATGGATTCTTCAGGGTTTCTTAGAGACTATAACTTTTACTTTACTTTTTACTTTTATTTAATTTATAAACCGCACCCTCTCCCCAAAGGGACTCGGGGCAGTGTACAGTCATAATAAAACACAATATGGATACATATAGATAAATAGAGGAGGCGACATACAAACTGTACAATAATAATTAAAATTAAAAGCAACATTAAAAACTACCCCTAAAAAACTACCCCAGAATTAAAATAACTGCCAGGAGGATAAGAATGGGACTATAAATGGGCTAGGCCAGCTAATTGGAACAGGTGGGTCTTGAGTTTATTACGGAAGGAGCGGAGGTCGGTAGTGGTTCTAATATCGGGGGGGGGTCATTCCAGAGGGTTGGGCCCATCACAGAGAAGGCCATACTCCTGGGCGCCGCCCGTTGGCATTGCTTGGTGGACAGCACCCGGAGGAGTCCCTCCCTGTGAGAGCGAATTGGTCGCAGGGATGTATGGGGTAGGATGCGATCCCACAGGTAACTAGGTCCTGTGCCATGGAGCGCTTTAAAGATGGTAATCAACACCTTGAAACGCACCCGAAAAACCACAGGTAGCCAGTGCAGCTCGCGCAGGAGAGGTGTTATGTGGGAGTATCTACTACCCCCCATGATAGCCCGCGCGGCCGCATTCTGGACCAGCTGTAGTCTTCGGGTGCATCTCAAGGGGAGCCCCATGTAGAGGGCGTTGCAGTAGTCCAGACAGGACGTCACCAGTGCATGAGTGACTGTGCGAAGGGCGTCCCGGTCCAATAGGGGGCACAATTGGCGCACCAGGCGGACCTGGTGGAACGCCCCCCTCGCCACAGCTGCCACATGGTCATCCATCGACAGCCGGGCATCCAGGAGGACGCCCAAATTGCGCGCCCGCTCCACGGGGGCCAGTTGCTCGCCCCCTATGGCCAGCGATGGAGTCTACTGGTTGAACCGGGGCGCCGATAGCCACAGCCACTCCGTCTTGGAGGGGTTGAGCCTGAGTCTGTTGTCCCCCATCCAGACCCGAACGGCTTCCAAGCACCGGGACATCATTTCGACGGCCTCGTTGGGGTGGTTTGGGGTGGAGATGTACAGCTGCGTATCATCAGCGTACAGATGGTATCCGACCCCAAAACCACGGATGATCTCACCCAGCGGCTTCATATATGTGTTGAACAGGAGGGGCGAGAGGACCGACCCCTGCGGCACCCCACAAGTGAGCGGCCTCAGGGTCGACCTCTGCTCCCCTGCCAACACGCATTGCGTCTGGTCGGAGAGGTAGGAGCAGAACCACAGCAGAACGGTGCCCCCCACCCCCACCCCCTCCAGCCGGCGCAATAGGATACCATGGTCGATGGTATCAAAAGCCACTGATAGATCTAATAGGACCAGGATAGAGGAACAACCTCTATCTCTGGCCCTCCAGAGATCATCCACCAACGCGACCAAGGCCATCTCCGTGCTGTGACCGGGCCAGAAGCCAGACTGGCGCGGGTCTAGATAATTGATTTCCTCCAGGTGACGTGGGAACTGTTGTGCCACCACACTCTCTACAACCTTCGCTAAAAAGGGAAGGTTGGAGAAGGGACTATAATTAGCTAGCTCCATCGGGTCCAGAGAAGGCCCCTTGAGTAAGGGCCTCACCACCGCCTCTTTCAAGGCGGCTGGTAAGGACCCCTCATCCAATGAAGCGTTCACTAGACCCAGGAGCCAGCTTCGTGTAACCTCCCAGGATGCCAGTACAAGCCAGGAGGGACACGGGTCCAATAAACATGTGGTGGCTCGCAGTCGCCCATGCAATCTGTCCATATCCTCGGGGGCAACAGAGTCAAACTCCTCCCAGAGTGGTCCCTCAAGACTCACTTCTGACGTCCCCCCCAGTCCACTGAAGGAGGCCCATTCACTCCAGATATGAGCGATTTTGTCCTGCAGGTATTCCCCAACCTCCTCTGCTCTACCCTGCAAAGGGGCTTCCCGCGGCCTCTGTACTAGGAGGGAGCGGGTCACCCGAAACAGGGCGGCAGGGCGGTTGTCTGCGGACGCAGACAACACACATAAGAAGTGCTATTTTTATAAATAAAACACACATAAGAAATGCTATTTTTAAGGATGGCCTATTTAACCAAACAGGAGCTTGCAATGTTGAATATCAAGTAGTATAATAATGGGGACCCATATGGTCTCCTCCATATTTCACCAAAGTGTAACTCCCATCATTCTTAACCATTACTATGGTCGTAAGGAGCATGGTGGTTTGTGTGGTTAGGATGCTGGGTTGGAGGTTAGCGAGCCCAGGTTCAAGACCCAAGTACTGCTGTGGGACAGCCTAAGCTCTTGGTTTTCACTCTAGCTCCTGCCAGACACATGAAAGAAGCCCCCAACTGGACATCCCCTGGGCAGTAGAAATGTCACTAGCTAATCCTTTCGACCAGGAAGTGCCTCAAGGCTTCCAACACAAGTCCAATGTGACTATGGTCATTGTGTGATCTTAACAATCTAGCTCTTAATACTCCTATTTAATTTTATTCACTGGTCGTCTTTCTTTCTGACTACTGTTGATCTCTAGATAAAGTTACCTGGGCCCACAATAATTGTAGGAGAGGTTGTACATTCCTATTGTTATGAAATCACTCTTGTGTATGCCTTGCAACGGTCTTTCCCCTCCCCCAAACAATAATCTTCCATTTAGACCACCTTTTATGGTTCTCTTAACTATTTTCTGCATATTTGTTTACCTCATAAAATGGATTAAACAGAGAAAGATGGAATAACATTGGATCATGTTCGGGTTTTTATATGGAAGCATGTAAAATGTGCTACCAATTCTTTCTCTTTAAGAAAACTAGTTAAACTGTGTACTAGGAATTCTTGACCTTTACCAATTTAGAATTTACTACCAATAAACAATACCAAATGTTATATATTTTTACTTCAGAGGATCAAAGTTTGTTCCTGCTGGAAAAACAGTAGCATTTGCTTGTATGTAGTAAGCCAAGAAATCTTACAGGGGTATTATGCCAGGATATATTGCCATTAAAATCATTACTATTTATGATAGGCAATAATAAATAACATTTATATGGCTGGGTATACTTTTATTTTGCCTTCCTTCCTTCCTTCCTTCCTTCCTTCCTTCTCTTTTACCTCTTCTTCCTGTATCTTTCTCTGCTGCCTTATCTATTATTTTTCAGCAAAATTATCTTTAATCTTAAAGAAGAAAGATTTTTTTTTAAAAAAAATACAAGCTAAAAAACGCAAACTAAGAAGAGGGGAGAAAAGGGAAAAACATATATCCACTATAGCCGCTGATTTAACCAATGAATTCACTACTGTAATATGAAGAATACATTATATAATTGTAAGATAACAAAGAAACTCTGCCATTGTAACCCATATTGCTATATTCTTTCCTAATAGGGAAATACGCCAGAGATGGAACAATGTCTTGAGAGGCAGTGGGTCAGAATATCTAACAATGACATCAGAGAAATTTGGACTCTTTTGAGGAAAATAATTAATGCAACTTTATAAATAATATAAACCATTGTTTCTCAACCTTGGCAACTTGAAGATATCTGGACAGGTTGCTGCCAAGGTTGAAAAAGCCTGTTATAAAGTCTTCAACTGAAAGTCACATAAAAACATATGCAACATGCTTCAAACCAAAGGAGTTGGTGAGGGGAAACCTTTCAAACAATACCAGATGATGATTATTAAAGATAATATGCAAATGATATTTACCCCAAAATGTTGGATTGCGGAATGTTCTTTTTTAATTGTTGCAATAGGTTGGGCATGACTTCCAATTAAATGCTTCAATTTGCATTCCATTACCTTTTCCCAAATCAGTTCTATAAACCTTTGAGTTCTTCCAGATCTGCTGATACACCCACATTTTATCTGTTTCTGTGTTTTGGGAGGTGAGTTACTTATTTGGAGAAAAATCATCATTCACCCCTGAACTGGATAAATAAGAGGAATAATCTCTATTATCATACACAGTAATCAAAGCAGTATTTCATTTTTTAATATACCAACTGGTTGGTATTTTTATATATCAGCTGATAAAATAGCAGTACAATGAAGCAAGTCATAATAAAATAATCTTTTGAATCATTTGGAATCAACACGTTTTGGTGCCTTAAAATAAAGCATTCTTTATTTCATTATCAATGACATGTATATGATTTCAAAAGAAGCATGCAAATCCTTTAAAATAAAACTTCAAAATTGGAGCATTTTGTTAATATATTGTAAATCATTTTGGATAGCTTTTCTGCCTATAGAGTCCTTCATGTCAAAATACTTAAGATATTTACATACACAATATGTAAATAGGAGAACATAGGTCTGTGATGGTAAAATTATGGCATGCATGCCACAGGTGGCACGCAGCACCCTCTCTGTGGGCATGCAAGCTGTCACCCTACTAAAGCTCTACCACGCATGTGTGCGCATGGACAGCTAGTCGGCTGGTCTTTGCCCTGAATGCATGGGGGACAGTGCACATGCAGAGGGATGTGCATGCATGTGTAGGGGTCAAAACATGTGCGGCGGGCCATGCTCAGGGGGGTTAGATGGAGCAGGGGGAATACAGGCATGTGCAGGAGTGGGACATATGTGTGGGAATATGCATTCATGTGTGTGGGGCCATGCATGCATGCAGGGAGGTGGGGCATGTGTGTGGGGCGGAATGCATGCATGCACAGGAGGTGGTGCACATGCGGGGTGCATGTGCATGAGCAGGGGCAGGGTATGCACAGGGGCCATGCACACATTGCATTTGGGGGCTTTGGGAATGCACACACGCATTTGCGCATACACGTACACACTTTTGCCAGTCACTCCAGAAAAGGTTAACCATCACTGGGATAGGCTGACTTGAAGTAGAAGTTGAAGAAGGAGTTTCTTGACTGGGGCTTTCAGATCTGCTTGCAAAAAATTGGATAACCACTGGATTGCAGCAAAGTAGTTATTCATATTTATGCAGGTCTTCTCATGAGCAACTGTGCATTTTAAAAAAAATCCTTAGATGTTGGTTCTTGTGGAAGGCAACTCAGCATCAAACCTTGATGCTTTATAGAAACCTGAAAAATTGAAAACATCACAGATAGAAATCAGAAACATAGAATATGTTTTATGCGCTGAATCAAAATGAAAGATTTATACAATCGGGGTCCCTGCTTTTCAGTGGCCGAGAAGCAGGACACCAGTGCAAAAGTATCATTCTATTGATGTTCTCTAGCAATTGATACTGAGAGGGAACACAATGGCTACTATTCATGTCAGCTATGCAATATCAAGCTGGGTACAAATAGCTTTTCAAAGTTATCCACCAAATCTGTGTGCAGAGTAATTGGGAGGACAATTTCTCTTAATTTCTCAAGGACAGGAACAATTCTTCAATAATCTCTCAGGTGCAGGACTCTTCTAGGTAGGTATCTTGTAGGTTTCAGGGGTGGGTTCCGGAAGAGATACTGCTGGTTCACTCAGGGATGCGTCCCACGCATACTTTATGTACACTGTGTGCACATGCACAGTACAATTAAAATTGCTCTGTGCATGCGCAGAAGCAAAAAACAAGATGGCGGTGCCTACGGCGCCACCAGGAAAACCAGTTCAGGAGTGTGACAGGTCTGGGTTTTGTCGGTTCCAGCGACCCAGGCCACCAAGCTACTACCAGTTCAGCCAAACCGGTCCAGACCGGTAGGAACCCACCACTGGTTCCTTCTTCTTCCAGCCTGGTGACCCTCAGGCAGTGTCTCAGGGAGATATAGAAGTTACTTTCATTTTTCCCAAGCATTCTCCCTCCTATCCACCCTCCCCAGAGTTCAACACAGACTGACACTGGCAGTGAAGCATAAGCAAGTGTACGTTGGCAGCTGACAGTCTCCAAACTTCTCATTTGAAAGTGGAATATCTTTTCCTCATAAGATTGAATGAAAATGGGTAGGAAAACATTGCAGGAGAATTAGTCTGCTCAACATTAATACAGATCCATTCATGTTGTATTGCATGACAGTATTTGAAGCACTTTTCCTCACCTCACTGAAGGGACCTCACTTCACAAAGCTTCTTTTGTGCAGCAGTCCTCAAGTTGCAGGTATGAATGTGCAACACCACACTACTTCACAAGCATTCTGAGAAATAATGTTGTTTATTGTGCAGATAGATAGATAGATAGATAGATAGATAGATAGATAGATAGATAGATAGACAGACAGACAGACAGACAGACAGACAGACAGACAGACAGACAGACAGACAGACAGACAGACAGACAGACAGACAGACAGACAGACAGACTTGGGAAACCCTTGAAACCCTTGAAGCCAAACTTCCTCCACCCCTTAGTTGTATTTTAGTGCTTTACAAGAAATCCTTTCAAGTGTCTTCCACAGCTTTATTATTACCTTTTTAAAATTTAGTTTTTAAGAGCTCATATACCAGTGCTAAAAAGCCAAGAGTACAATAATACTACATGATAACATAGTTATTATCAACACACTAACATTATCTGAAAACAAATCTTTATTACCCATATATCCCTTGTTCATGACTCCTTTAATAAATCAACTCATAAACCAACCATGTAGTATTGGCTAATCCCAATGTTCTTAGCTGTACAGATAATCCTTGACTAAACTGTTGTTTAGAGACTGAAGTTACAACAGCACTGAAAAAAGTGACATATGACTGTTTTTTAAACGTATGACTTTTGCAGCATCCCTATGGTCACTATGGTCAGCATCCCTATTTTCCATGGAAAGCAGTGTTATGCGGTGTTTATATTACTCTTCTCAACAACAACAAAAATCGAAAGGTTATTCATCTTTGGAATGAAACAAGACTTTGTACTCCATTCAGTTGCATTTTAAAAAAGAATCTCTGTTTATTCCTAATTTTCCAAAAGTACAGGTGTTGTTTTAGATATACCTAGAAATATTTTACTGTACAAATAACTTTTTAAAAGAAACTGCATGTGGAAAATCTTTAAAAGCCAAAATAATTGCTTTTTTATCCATAAATTATAATCTGCTTGTATACTAATATTGTCTAATAGTCTAGTTTTGTAGCACAGGAAAAAGGTTGTACAATAGATGGGGCAAAATGGATCCTGCAATGCTGTTGGATCTGAAAAGCTAATGTGACTTGCTTAAAATTGCATAATTAAAGAAATAATAGCTTTCTGGATTTGTGATTAATTAACACTTGATTTGGGCAAAATAACCTTGTACTTAGTGCCTAAATGTTTGCTGTTATATTTGGGATAGAAAATACCAACTACCCAAATACAAAGAGACAAGTGTTTATGGCTTCATATATTTTGTGATCTAGTCTATCTTTGTCATGTGATTTCCTTAAGCTGGATATCACATGATATGATATTCATGAAGTAAAGAAAAATGTCAGCATGACATTACATAGGAAACCCATGTTGTAAATAATCTGGAGATGAAGCAGAAATAAAACACAACTTCTTAAAGGTAGATGTAGTATGTATTTGTAAACACCAGTAACAGAAATAATTAAAAACTCAAAAATTGTTTAATAAGAATCAGCAATGTTCTTGATATATTTGTGATGGGAAATTTCAATTTGTGTATGTGCTGTTCCTGAACTATTCTATGGCTTCACTGAATTTAAAAACAAAACAAAAATCAAGAATGAAAGATAAATATACAAGAAAAAAATAAACAAAAGAAATGTCAGGAAAAAAGCAAAAAGTGCAGAAAGAAAAAAGAAAGAAAAAGTAAAGAGCAGAGAAAAAATGACTTCTGACTTTATTTAATACAATAATACAATAGTAGAGTTGGAAGGGACCTTGGAGGTCTTCTAGTCCAACCCCCTGCCTAGGCAGGAAACCCTATACTGTTTCAGACAAATAGCTATCCAACATCTTCTTAAAGACTTCCAGTGTTGGGGCATTCACAACTTCTGGAGGCAAGCTGTTCCACTGATTAATTGTTCTAACTGTCAGGAAATTTCTCCTCAGTTCTAAGTTGCTTCTCTCCTTGATTAGTTTCCACCCATTGCTTCTTGTTCTACCCTCAGGTGCCTTGGAGAATAGTTTGACTCCCTCTTCTTTGTGGCAACCCCTGAGATATTGGAACACTGCTATCATGTCTCCCCTGGTCCTTCTTTCTCTTAAGCTAAACATACCCAGTTCCTGCAACCGTTCTTCATATGTTTTAGTCTCCAGTCCCCTAATCATCTTTGTTGCTCTTCTCTGCACTCTTTCTAGAGTCTCCACATCTTTTCTACATCGTGGCGACCAGAACTGAATGCAGTATTCCAAGTGTGGCCTTACCAAGGCATTATAAAGTAGTATTAACACTTCACGTGATCTTGATTCTATCCCTCTGTTGATGCAGCCTAGGATTGTGTTGGCTTTTTTGGCAGCTGCTGCACACTGCTGGCTCATATTTAAATGGTTGTCCACTAGGACTCCAAGATCCCTTTCACAGTTACTACTACTAAGCAAGGTATCACCTATACTGTACCTGTGCATTCAATTTTTGTTGCCTAAATGTAGAACCTTACTCTTTTCACCATTGAATTTCATTTTATTAGATAGTGCCCAATGTTCAGGTTTGTCAAGATCCTTCTGTATCTTAAGCCTATCTTCTGGAGTGTTGGCTATTCCTGCCAGCTTGGTGTCATCTGCAAATTTAATGAGTTCCCCATTTATTCCCTCATCCAAATCATTGATGAAGATGTTGAAGAGTACTGGGCCTAAAACAGAGCCTTGGGGTACTCCACTGCATACTTCCCTCCATGTAGATGCAGTTCCATTGAGAACTACACGTTGAGTGCGGTTGGTCAGCCAGTTACGAATCCATCTGGTGGTGATGCTGTCTAACCCACATTCTTCTACTTTATCTAATAGTAGGTTATGGTCTACCTTATCAAATGCCTTACTGAAGTCCAAGTAAACTATATTGACGGCATTCCTCTGGTCCATTAATTTTGTCACATTATCAAAGAATGCAATAAGATTAGTCTGGCATGATCTGTTTTTGACAAATCCATGTTGGCTTTTGGCTATTACTTTGTTTGCTTCTAGGTGTTCACAAATTCGTTGCTTGATTATCTTTTCCAGAATCTTTCCTGGTATTGAGGTCAGGCTGATAGGTCTGTAGTTTCCTAGATCTAATTTTTTCCCTTTTTTGAAGATGGGAACCACATCAGCTCTTTTCCAGTCTTCTGGTAGTTCCCCGGTGTTCCAGGATCTCTGAAAGATATAATTCAGTGGTTCTGAGATCTCGTCTGCTAGTTCCTTCAGAACCCTGGGGTGTAATCCCTCAGGTCCTGGTGATTTGAACTCGTCTAGGGTAGACACGTGCTCACTTACCATTTTCTTCCCTCTTTCAATTTGTGTTCCTAATCTGATTTTTGTGGTGCTGCTTTTGATAGGTTGGACTGTTTTATCCCTTTGTGTAAAGACAGATGCAAAACATGAGTTAAATAGTTCTGCTTTCTCCCTGTTGCTTGTCACCTTCTTGCCACTTTCTCCTAGCAATGGGCCAATTGTTTCCTTAACTTTTTTCTTGTTTTTAACATGTTGGAAGAAGCTTTTTTTGTTAATTTTTACTTTTGTGGCAAGCCTTTCTTCATTGTGAGCCTTAGCTTTCCTCACTTCATCTTTACAGGCTCGGGCTATTTGCTGATATTCTGCCTTAGTTATGTCCCCCTCCTTCCACTTTTTATACTTACCTTTTTTGTCTTTCAGTTTGTCAGATAGTTCTTTATGCAGCCATGCTGGTTTCTTTTGGGAGCTGTTATTTTTCTTCTTCGTTGGTATTGTGCTAGACTGGGCTTTTGTAATCTCATTTTTCAAAATTTCCCAAGCTTCTTGAGTTGTTTTCCCATTGAGGATTCTTATCCATGGAATTTTTCCCAAGCTCTCTCTAAGTTTATTGAAATTAGCTTTCTTAAAGTCTAAGACTCTAGTTTGACTTTGTTCTACTACTTGTGTTTGCATAATGTTGAATTCCAATATTGCATGGTCACTTGCCCCCAGGGTTCCTATGGCTTCAACACCTTCTATCATTTCCTCTCTGTTAGTGAGAATTAAGTCCAATATGGCTGATCCCCTTGTTCCCTTCTCTATTTTTTGGAAAACAAAGTTGTCTGCTAGTTTTGTTAGGAACCTGTTGGATCTTCCACTTGGTGCAGAGTTTGTTTCCCAGTTGAATATTTGGTACAGATAGTAATAAAAAATACATCAGTCTCAAACCCTAAAGTTTACAATAGTCTACCTTATTTCTATAATCCTATATAATGCTAATCATGAAATCCCAAAATTTCATTTTTTTTCAGTTTCTTCCAAAGGTCCCAAAGTGGTCAAATAAAGTTGGTCAAAGTCTTTTCTTTAATCAAAGCTGTAAATTTCACCATCTCTGACAAAGCCATCAGCTGTATCATCCATCTTTCCATTATAAGTATTTGTAAATTCTTCCACTTTTGAGCATGTAAATGTCTTGCTGCTATTATTATATATAAAAACAGAGTTCCGTTAGATCTTTCAATCTGTCCATTTTGTCCATTAACCTCAAAAGAAAAAAACACCCTCTGGTTTCAATTGTACATTTATTTTTAAATTCTTCTGGATCAAAATATCTATTCCATTCCAATATTTTCTAGTTTTCCTACATGTTCACCAAAGATGAAAAAATGTACCTCAGTTTGATTACATTTCCAGCAAATATTTGAAATTCTATTATATTTTTGACAATTTATCCAGTATATTTATCAAATACCAGTGATACTTCATTGAAGTGGTGGGATTCAAATAATTTAACAATCAGTTCTCTGCCCTAATGATTTCTTTCAACAACAAGTCCATCAAACTAAACAACCAAGCACTTTCGCCCAAAGTGGTGCGAACTGGCTGAATCCCACCACTACTTCATTGCTATTCCTGAACTATTCACAAGGTAACTCTGAATCTAGTATTCTAAAGAAGAAAAAGTGTTGTCTAGTTTGATATGCAACTATCATCCCCAGGTATTGTTTTTGTAAACATGGGTAACTTCTGCCCGTGTATAAGATATTTAGCCCATTTATTTATGTGATGTTATAATGAAAATTGGGCATAATACAGTACTCAAAATGGCTGTCTCATAGATATGATATATGGTAAATATTATGGAATCAGAATTTTATTTTGAATTCTAAATTTCTTAATGATTACCAGTATGGAATTTGTCCTTTTCTCAACATCTGTCCCCCTGTACTTCAAGCTTTCTTGGTCATTGACCAACATGCCAAAGTATAACAGCATGTAAATAAAATTTGTACTATGTGCTCCAGTGTGCCTCAGTTAAACTTGCTGTCACTGGTTCTTTTACATGCACCCAAATCAGTGGGTTCCAAAGCTCAAGAGAGCCAAGATAATATCACAGATCCTTATGCAACACACACACACACACACACACAGAGAGAGAGAGAGAGAGAGAGAGCGAGAGAGAGAGAGAGAGAGAGTCTAGTACTTACTGATCACTACTCTTTCCCTCTTCTACTACACCTACTACTACTATGCCAATTACTACTCTTGGAGAGCCCTGCTGCTGGAGACCGGTATCTTTTTCTATCTGCTTTAGAATGTTTCACAAATGCATACAAGCCTTCAGTGGTGGGTTCCTGCCGGAACCCACCCCTGACATGCTTCCCTGCTTCCCTTTCTTCCAAACACCCTCAGCTTTTACAATTGACTATTGCTATGTTGACTAGAGAAAGGACTTAATGGGACAAAACAACAGCAGCACAGGTACTGGCTATTTTGTAGGCAGTCTGTTATCTCATAGTTATTTTACATTTATAAGTTTAGTTTTATTTTCCTATTTGGATTTCTTTGCCTTTTTTATTTCAATTTATATTAGCTAACAGATATGATCATTCCTTTATTATCTTCCTCCACTGAAGAAAATGTGTTTTACAACCAATGGCATAGGGTCATGATGGCAAACCTTTGGCACACGTGTCAGAGATGGCATACAGATACCTCTCTGTTGGCATGCACGCCATCACCAGCTGCTTTTCTGGGATCCGTCATGGGCATGCATACTGGCCAGCTGGTCCGTTGCAGATGTGCACCGCCCAGCTGCTCTCTTCCAGGTTCCGGCGTGTGCATGCACGACAGTCTGATGCGCTGTCCAGCACACATGAGCTCAATGGAACCCAGAAGAGCAGCTGGCTGCCACACACATGTGCACCATCCAGCTGCTGTCTTCTGGGTTCTGGTGCATGCACACACATGCACACAAACACACACACACACACACACACACACACATGCACACTCCAATTTCGGCCCTCTGTGCCAAAAATGTTAACCATCACTGGTATAGGGCCTCTTGCTTGGCAGCAGGTTGGATTAGAAGTCTTCCAGGGTCTGTTCCAACTCTGTTATTCTATATTCAAAAATGTTTGCCGAAGAAGTTTCTTCTTTTTTGTTCTTCTATTATCCCTCCTGCTGGAGGATGCTGTAATTTATGAAAGTCATCCTGATAGAAAGCTATCAATAGAAGTAATACATGCAATGTGGAATAATTGAAGCAACATCTGTTTTAAATTCAGTAAAAGTTTTGCATCTGTCCTAAAAAAAATTATATGGCTGAAAAATACAATTATACACAAGAAGGAGATTGCTTCAGTGGCTAAGTATTTGTTCAAATCAAACAGACATTTTGAAGGAATTATTCATTAGATTTTAGATCTCTCCATCTATAAACAAAAACTAACGAAGTTAAATAATAACAGTTATACAGATACATAATTTTCTCACACACCCCCTACATATTCACATATGCAAACAAGCCAGAATACTGCACCAAAAGTCAAAATTACTAGCTTGAAGCTATTAGTCAAATTAGCATCTCTGTAGATCTGATGCTTAACTTGGAACTTTTTAAAATTCTTGGCAAAATCATGCATATTTTCTTTGGTTAAACATGTCAATATTAGCAAAGTGCAATGAACATTGAATTTCGTCATTTTCCATGGAAAGCAGCGGTATGCGGTGTTTATATTACTCTTCTGAACAACAACAAAAATCGAAAGGTTATTAATCTTTGGAATGAAACAAGACTTTGTACTCCATTCAGTTGCATTTTTAAAAAGAATCTCTGTTTAACCAGGTATAACTCTAAAGTATTCCTAATTTTCCAAAAGTACAGGTGTTGTTTTAGATATACCTAGAAATATTTCACTGTACAAATAACTTTTTTTAAAAAGAAACTGCATGTGGAAAATCTTTAAAAGCCAAAATAATTGCTTTTTATCCATAAATTATAATCTGCTTGTATACTAATATTGTCTAATAGTTTTGTAGCACAGGAAAAAGGTTGTACAATAGATGGGGCAAAATGGATCCTGCAATGCTGTTGGATCTGAAAAGCTAATGTGACTTGCTTGAAATTGCATAATTAAAGAAATAATAGCTTTCTGGATTTGTGATTAATAAACACTTGATCTGGGCAAAATAATCTTGTACTTAGTGCCTAAATGTTTGCTGTTATATTTGGGATAGAAAATACCAACTACCCAAATACAAAGAGACAAGTGTTTATGGCTTCATATATTTTGTGACCTAGTCTATCTTTGTCATGTGATTTCCTTAAGCTGGATATCACATGATATGATATTCATGAAGTAAAGAAAAATGTCAGCATGACATTTCATAGGAAACCCATGTTGTAAATAATCTGGAGATGAAGCAGAAATAAGACACAACTTCTTAAAGGTAGATGTAGTATGTATTTGTAAACACCAGTAACAGAAATAATTAAAAGCTCAAAAATTGTTTAATAAGAATCAGCAATGTTCTAAAATACTGCATCTATGATTTAGAAAACCTTTGTTTTGAAGAACTCAGATATTAGAAAATTTCATTCCCCAGCAGTGATTTTCACTACAATCAAATGACCATCCGTAATATGCAGTCCACCATTTACTGGCACTACTAATTTAACATGTGCTGCCCCATCAACCTCAACTATTCTGTCTCAACAAGACTGAATAACTGGTACTGTACTTAAAGATTTAATTCAGGCAAGTTAAGCAAAGTAACCAATGGTTTCTCTTGGGTTCATTTACCCAAACACTAAGCATCACTTTCTACTAGGGAAATCAAATCACTCTCCTTAAGGTACAGTTGGGCAAGATGGGATGTGTTTAGTCAGATGCTTTAAACTATGGGTTTAACCACCTTTCAAATTAGCTAACAGTCACTTGAGTTAGAGAAACTTCTGGGGTATGGACACAGGTCTGGTGTCTTTTGAGAGTATTAAAGCTGTGTCTAAATATAGTTCAGCTGACAGGTTACAGATTGGGGAGGAGTGGCAGTGAAATGGAAGGAAACTCCCTCTGACACCATCCCCATTTTCAGTGATAGCTGAGTGATGCTAGAAGGCATCATAATTGATTTCATTAAAAAATAACCTTCCTTAATTAAAAAGATAAGTGACTAAGAGCAGCTGAAATGCAGAATGTTACTGAGGGAGTTGAAAATAAACAAAAGAAGACAACATTGAAAAACTGACGGAAGAAGGAAAGCCATTGATATACTCCTAGAATAAGAGAGAGAAGGGGGGAAAGGGGGAGGGAGAAATTTGAAGATGAAGGGCCAAAATATCTATAGCAGGGGTATCAAGCTCAAAGCCCAGAAGCCAAATCCGGCCCACAGGATGCTTAGGTCTGGCCCACAAAGCCACCCTGGAAACAGTGAAGGACTGGTCCACAGTGCCTCCGTCAGCGAAAATGAGCTCGCGAGCTCCGTTTTTGGCTGCAATAGGCAAAACGGAGCTGGCACAGTGCTCTGGCCATGGCAGGGTCCCCCCCCCAACATGGTCGAGCTGGCCATGCCCTTCCCAGCCCCACTTAGGTCAAATGCAACCCTATGTGGTCTGCAATGAAATCGTGTTTGACACCCCTGATTTATAGGGGGAATCCCAGATCATGCCTTTCTTTAGGCTTCTTTACACTTCGCTCCAGCAATGAATGGTACAAGTGGATAACTGAGCAGCAGAATGTTGGAAAAGGACAATGAGGCATGAAAGATGAAAGCTAGATAAAGAAAAGGGCATCCTACCTAACCTCTACACTACTGCTCACTCAATAGTACTCAACATGCCATTGTCAAACTACAGAGTATACTCTTGTAATGGAATAGAAAACATTTCCTGTATTAGTTGTTTATATAATTTATTTTGCATGAAGTTACCCAGTGCTAAGATGAGAAGGCAATAAATTTAATAAATAAATAAAATGCCCTTTCAAGTAATCTAGCAGTATGATTTTTATGCTCACTGAATTCAGAAAGAAAAGGTTTATTGACTTCTTAGAATACGAATGAACTGATAGGTTCATTTGACCCAACAGAGAAGAATAATTCTGACAGTGGAGATCTCTACAGTACCCAGAACCTTTATAAAAACACCCTCCTTTGCTGACCTTTCTCCTCTTTTAGGAAAAAAAGGGAGAACTCAGAAATATAATCCAAAATTAAGTCAGGATACACTGAATTGAAAAGCTTAGTTATGAGAAATTCAGCATTGCCATCTGATTCAACTGCTCAGTGCATGCGAGCCATTTCTTTGTGGTTCATAATATTGTTCCATGCTCAAAACAACTATTTGGATTATCTGGAAAATTTCATTGGTAAGGTTAGGGCTTCAGGAAATCCCAAGCAGCCTTTCTTTTATATTGAGGCACACATTAATCCCAAAGCTTGAATAGTAGAGAAATGTATTGGATTTAGTCATTGACCATATAAAATCTATAAATCTAAAACAAATATATACAAAGACATGTTTGTGTAATTAATCTCCCTTACAGTATTTTGTCCTCTTCAAAATGGCCTTTGAAACAAAAAGTGCAGTCTTATTAGTGATATGCAGGTTCAAGTTGTTATTTAACTTGTTGCTGGGGACATTTTCTAATTACTAGCATCCAGGGGTGGGATTCAAAAAATTTTTACTACCGGTTCTGTGGCCATGGCTTGGTGGGCGTGGCTTGGTGGATGTGGCAGGGGAAGGATACTGTAAAATCTCCATTCCCTCCCCACTCCAAGGGAAAAAAATATTGCAAAATCCCCATTTCCTTCCGATCAGCTGGGACTTGGGAGGCAGAGAATAGATGGGGTGGGGCCAATCAGAGGTGATATTTACCAGTTCTCTGAACTATTCAAAATTTCCGCTACCAGTTCTCCAGAACTGGTCAGAACTTGCTGAATAGCATTCAGCTAGTATTCAGATGCTGTAATGGCCATCATCATCATAGAAAAAAAAAAACCACAGCAGTTGGTAGGGAACAATGAAGACTTTGGAAAAGAGATTTAGCATTGATGCCATGTATTTGACAGAGATAAGAATCATGCAAAGAATATCTTTCCTTGTGACACCCAATGGATGCAAACATGATGTTGGAGAAGACTGCCAATAATAACATGAGCAGCCAAGAAAGCAAACAAATGGATCAAAGAGCAATCCAGAGATTTTACCTGAGATACAAATGACAAATTAATATAGTTTGAACACTTTATAGGAAGACCTAGCTCTCTTGAGAAGTTTGTCATTGGATCTCTAATAATAGCTATCTTGAGCTAAGAGAGCCAGTTTGGTGTAATGGTTAAAGATGTTGACTAGAAATCAAGAGATTGTGAATTCTACGTCTCCTTTAAGCACTTAAGCCAACTGATTGACTTTGGGCCAGTCATACTCTCTCAGTAAAACCCACGTAACAGGATTATTGTTGTGGAGAAAAGAGGAGGTAGGAGTAGTAGGTGAATTCACTGCCTCAAATTATAGATAGATAGATAGATAGATAGATAGATAGATAGATAGATAGATAGATAGATAGATAGATGATAGATGATAGATGATAGATGATAGATGATAGATGATAGATGATAGATGATAGATAGATAGATAGATAGATAGATAGATAGATAGATAGATAGATAGATAGATAGATAGACAGACAGACAGACAGACAGACAGACACACATATATGTGTGGCATAATATCTGAGGATAGACTACATGCAGCAGTGATGGGCAATTATTGGAAGACCAAAAGAAACAGGTTAGGTACAGATCACCCCAGAAAAAGCCTACCTGTATTGTTTCTAAGACTCAGCATTAATTGTATGGCCTATAGTCAAGAAACAAAAATCCTCCCCAAAGATTTGCTCCAAAATCAACTTTAATAACGATGTGTCTCAAACATGCTTTGACTTACAATTTTCTCTTATACATGTTATACATTTCTGGGAGGAGTGGAGGAGTCAAGGATGAGTTTGGAAGCTTTTTACATTTTTCAACAAAAAAAGAGGAAGATTCCAAGGTGACAAGAGCAGCTGCTTCTTGTGAGTAACTTGCATCAAATGAGGTTTTTGCAGTTGGCTCGTAAGTTGAGCAGCTGGGAGTAGAGGGATTTCCACTGAACTCACAGATATAAATTCCTACCAATTTATGAATTTTCCATAAAGTCTAATTTTTTAATCAGTTTTGGAACTTGCTTCCTAATTGCTTTCCAACTATTAAGAACCTTTTGATCAATAGGCCCCACAACACATCCTGAGACAGTTTCCTTTAATATTTAGTGAAAGAAGTTTCAAATATAAGCTTAAGACATTAAAAGGGTTTGCTTTTTAATCAGCAGCAAAAAGGTGATCAGACCATTAATTCTGGGAAGTTATAAACAGGCGAAGGATTCCAGTGAATTTGAGATAAGATTTTGAAGTTAATCATAAGAATCCTTCCTATGGGAATATGCTGTAGCTTTGAATTCTTAAAAGAACACATGATAGGTTGGGAATTTGAGGACTGGAATTAGAGGGAATCCAAAGGAATAAAGATTGCAATTAAAAAAGAACACTTAATTTTGCTTTAACTCACTTGAATTATTTCTAAGGAGTATAGGACTTCCAAAATGATTCATCAACTAATGAGATCTCAAGCACTTGGATATTATGTATTGCTCATTCAAGCTCTCAAAAGCATATTGAAAAGAAAGAAAGAAAGAAAGAATTAATTAATTGATTGATTATGACTATACAACTAGGTTAAGAGAGACCTACCCTGTTTCCCTGAAAATAAGACCTCTCTGGATAATAAGCCCAATCGGGCTTTTGAGTGCCTGTGCTAAAATAAGCCCTCTCCTGAAAATAAGCGCTCCCCGAAAATATTTAAACGCATGCGCAGCTGGTCCCCTCTGGTTGGTTGCTGTGCAAACAATATAAGGTGAGGTGAGGCCAGAAGGGAGGGAAAAGGGAGGGGGAACATGCCCCACGCACCCCACATGCCCATAGGGTTGCTACTCCTGCAGGCCCTAGCAATTGTGCTCCATCTGTCACACTAATAGCCACTGCAAAAAGAGAAGCAGGCCCAGCGACACACAACACAGCAGCAGCCATGAACTTTCCATGCTCACCGCCTCCTGCACCTCAAAAATAATAAGATCTCCCTGAAAATAAGGCCAAGTGTTTATTTGGGGGGGGGGGGAGAAAATAAGACCCTGTCTTATTTTTGGGGAAACACGGTAGTTAACCACTCTGAGCAGTATAATAAATATGCCATGTAAACATTTACTTCTATATTCAAACTTTAAAATTTAAAAGTTTTATTTTAGAAAATAGGCCCTAATGAAACAATAGCAACACCTGTTTTCTACAGCCAAAGCATTAAAACACCTCATTTTGGCATATTGCATCTGGGCAAGTAAATGGCAATTAATTTCATCTATTAAATTAGATGGCAAGGGAGAATCTATTTTAGTTTTTTTTTTTAAATCCCAGATGGAAGCAGTTGTGGTTGTGCAGCTTAATGAATTTTTCCTGAGTTCTTTGAGTGCCCAAAATGAGGAGGCACATTAACACACTGAAGTTAATCAAGGCTCTTGGCAATAGTTATATTCTGCCAGGAATATTGAAATCTAATATTAGCTCTAAGCTGTCTTCTGGCCTCCCTTGTCCTTTATAAAGACCAAATTGGTAACATACCTCAAAACTGGGGTGTGGCTATAATTGCTTCTTTCTTTCTTTTTTTCTTTTTAAAAGCCGAGCATAGTAAGCAAGCCTTCTACTCATTATTTAGAATGAAAACTGCAAGAATGAATGGAGAAGGAACCATTCTGAACTTTAAGGCAGATTTTAGGTTGAAGTAAAGATAAAGGTTCCCTTCGCACATATGTGCTATTCGTTCCCGACTCTAGGGGGTGGTGCTTATTTCTGTTTCAAAGCCGAAGAGCCAGCGCTGTCTGAAGAGTCTCTGTGGTCATGTGGCTGGCATGACTAAATGCCGAAGGTGCACAGAACACTGTTACCTTCCCACCAAAGGTGGTTCCTATTTTTTCTACCTTCATTTTTATGTGCTTTCAAACTGCTAGGTTAGCAGAAGCTGGGACAAGTAATGGGAGCTCATTTCGTTATATGGCGCTAGGGATTCGAACTGCCAAACTGCCGACATTTCTGATCGACAAGCTTAGCATCTTAGCCACTGAGCCACCAGGTCTAGATTTTCACCTGACTGAGAAACATAATGATAAATCTAAAACTTTTCCCTATGTAGACTTTGCTATTTGCATATCATTTAATACTGACACCTAAGGATTTTTTAAAGAAAAACTTTGATGTTATGTTCCAGATTTAGAGTCATGGAAAACATACATTTTGACAAAAGTAGCCAGATCCTATAGAGGGCCATGGATCTAGTGGTCTCATAGATGCAAAGAACTTCGGCTATTTTTTTTAATTAAAAAAAACTTCTACTCAAAACTTGTAGAATGTATTTATGCAGTTTTGAAAGTATTTGTTTCTTGACTTTTAACTCAGCTGTTCTACAGTTCACAGAATAAGGGGTTCCTTATCGTAGTCAGTGAAAAATGTACAAAGTTTATAAGAGTGGCATATGAAACCCTTAATGTCTATCCAATGGAACTCTGAGATTGCAGACTGGCCTATTGAAGGTTAAAGTAAACCATTAATTATTCACTATTGGTATAAACACTGTTCTTTTCCAAAAAGACTGGTAATTCTTGTCCTAACCAAGCAAGTTCGGTTGTCATGGTCTCAAGCAGTTTTGGGACAACTCTTACCATGTGACCTCTCTAGAGCAAAGGTGTCAAACCCGCTGTATCATGGCATCGTCACATGACTTATTGCGACTTTCTTCCCCTTTGCTAAACCAGGCATGGGTGTGGTCAGCACATGACGCATCTGAGCCGCAGGCCACGAGTTTGATAGCAGCATTCCCAGCGACTTTCTACATCTCTTAGTCAGAGATAAGTTTTTAGAGCTTAACCTGCTCTCAGAGCTTATCAGAGAGCAAGACAGAAATGAGATAATAAGCTGGTTATAATCCAACATTCAATTCCCAATTCCAATAAAGATTTAAAGCCAGGCTTGACATCTTATCCTCAATTCTTCTGAAATTTAATATATCCCTATACTATAACTTGCCCAATATGATCTGGTGCTATTGAATCCATTCTTTATGTACTGCTGCATTGTTTCTTTTCTAACGACAGCTGAAGAAACCTTCTTTTTCTTTTGTTGTCACATCCTAATTTGTTCTGACAAATTCTAACTTGACTTCTCCTCAAGAACATGTTTGTGACATTCAGTGCTGCAAATCTTTGCTTAGAAGCAATTGCCATTTATTTAAAAAAAATGAACTGGGGTTTACCCAAGTATGGAACATTTTAGGCACTGCCTGCATTGTTGATATATAAATGCAATTTTATATTATTTTTATTTGGTTTTTCTGATTTCAGATCCTTTAAAATTGTATCCTTTAGACAGGTGGGCAAATCCCTTGCTCTTGTTCTTCCTTCTTTTCAACTTTCAACCTTCCATAGTTGCAGAAAGAAGCTTAGGAATCTCCCCAGCCCTGAAATAAGGGGATGATAGATAACCCTTTTCTTTGTCCTGACAAATTTCCAGAGTTTTAATATCTGTAGCTCTGTGTATTCCAGTTAATGGTGACTTTTTATCTTCATTGTATCTGAACAAAAATAATTAATGACACCGCAGTCCAATCAGCCCTTATTGCTGCTGGGGAGCAATAATTAACCTTACAAAAAAAAAAAACTGGACTAACCTGATTTTCAAAGTGATGAGTTAATTGTATTGGCATAGAAATCAACTTTTCTCCTTGTGGTTTATAATAGGATAATATATAGAACTCTTGGAACTGGAATCTTAATAACTGCAACTATTACATGCACATTTTCTGTCATTACAACTATGTTGGCACTTATAAATAGAAATCTTTCCCAGAAACCTAACAAAATTTACAACAGAGAAAAATCAAAATGTGAGCAGGCAGGTTTTAAATTAAAACAGCAAAGAGACAAAAATATTATTCTTTTTACAGCCCACCCAAGTCCCAACGACTCTGGATAGCTTATAATTTTAAAATATAAAAGTTACAAAAAATAATAAGAAAACCACATGAAAAATTTTTTAAAGCATTCAGCGGAGGCTCAGCCTTCTCACTGCCCAGAGCCTGGGAGAATATCCAGGTCTTTAATAGCTTCCTTGAACACCATCAGGGTAGGACACATCCAGATCTCATTCCAGCGAGCAAGTACTGCAACAAAGAAGGCAGGTTTCCTGAGTCTCAGGAGATGACAATGCTCAATCAATCAGAACCAGAATATGCCCACTCTGCCCAAAAACACTCTGTATAGAAACAAGCGGTCCCTCAAACCACTAAATCTTTGTGCCATGAAAGGCTTTGTACAGCGTATGATAACCAGCATCTTGAAACCAAATGGCAATGAGATAAAATGTGCATAATAAGGCATGTCCATCCCTGACCATCTACTGCATTATGGAGTAATTTTAACTTCTGAGTAGTCTTCAAGGGCAGCCCCGTGTAGAGTGCATTACAGTACAGGGACTAAGGTATGAGATACTGTCTGAAGTGACTCTAGGGAAGTACACAATCAGCATACTAGATTTAGCCATGGAAAGGCACTTTTGGCCACAGTTGTCACCTGCTCACTGTGCAAGAGCTGTGAATCCAAGGCAACCTCAAAGCTGTGCACCAGTCTAGAATGGGAAAGTGCAACTCCATCCATGTCCAAAAATAAAGACCCACAGAGGCTCAAATATTTACAATCAAGTAGCTCAATAGAACCTGAGTTTCAACCTCTCCCATTCACAATAAGGACTAAAATCTTCCCAGGTTCCTTCTGTGGGAAAAATAAGGGGCAAAAACATTAGGTATGTTTGCCTCTTTGAGTTTTTAACATATACATAAAGTTGGAACAATTAAGGCTAAGACTAATACAGACTAAAACTAATACAGACTGAGACTAAGATTAAGAAAGACTAAGATTGAGAAAGACTAAGGCTAAGATTAATATTAATATTAAGAAAGACTAAGGCTAAGGCTAAGATTAAGAAAGACTAAGAAAGACTAAGACTAAGAAAGATTAAGGTTACGACTAGGAGGAATCATACAGCTATATGTTCTTCTCAGGGGAGAATCATACAATCAAGATGCACATTAAAAAGGGCAGGTCTTCTAATTTTTTAACACTTTCCCCACAGGGGTGGGTTCTGGATGCTGCTACTGCCGGTTTGCTCAGGGATGCGCTGCAAGCATGCACACGCTTCGCATGCATGTGTAGTACTAAAAAAGAGCTTCTATGCATGCAGAAAAAACATGCATAAAAAGAGCTTCTGCGCATGCAGAAAAAAGAAAATGGCTGTGCCTATGGCACCGCCAAGAGAACTGGTTTGGGGACGTGGCCAGCCGAGTTACTACCTACTCGGCTGAACCTGTCCGAACCAGTAGGAACCCACCTCTGCTTCCCCACCACTCTAAAATATAGTACATTTTATACTATTAATAATATAGTGTATTTTTTTAAAAAAACATTAATCAATTATGCCTGCAAGCTTTAAGCATGAACCCATTAAAGCTGGGAACATTTGTCAGTTACATGTCACCAGAGAAATTGTCTACATCAGTGGTTCTCAACCTGTAGTCCACGGACATCAGGGGGACAAAATGTCACCACAGGGAGTCTCCGAAGGCTTGATGAAAAGTTAAGATTTAAATCTTGAATTAAATCTTGGTGGCCCGTGGCCATGTTCTGTGGCCACAAAAGGTATTTAATGGTGAAGAGTAGTTTGAGAACCATTGTTCTAGAATGTGCGAAGGTATCTCAAATTTATGACGGAAATGTAGACAAAAGTTGACATTTTATTCTGTTTGGTGGACATCTCAAAATCCAGAAAGTTTTAGATTAAAATACATAGGTTTTAAAAATTAAGAACATTTTAAAAAATTGATATACAATTGAAACTGGAGGCTTTTTTTTCAGGAACTGATGGACAAACAGTAGAAATAAGGTCATGCAGTTTGTATTTTATGGGTTTGATTATTAGAAATAATAGATTATAGAAAAAATAACCATAAAGCAAGACACACATTTATAACTGTTCTATATAGAGAGAACATGTAACAGTCCTAGATAGTGCTTACTTATTCATTGAGTTCAGTGAAGCTTATGCTGAAATAAGACATTATGAAGGCTGTTCAAATCCTTCAAAAATATACTTCTCAGTTCATAAGCGGACATATCTCTCTTTGAATCTTTAAAGCAGCGAAATCATCCCCACTCTTGCATTGCTGCTTCATAAACTGTTCCTCTTTTGCTTCTGGAGTGAAGTGAGGAAGCAAAGAATGTGCTCAGCTCTAATATTTATGTAAACAAACTCTTAATTCTTTTCTTTTTAAACCAATGTCATTTATTTTCTACTGAGATTGGAGCTCTACCAAAAATATATGAACTTCATGTAGGTTAATAACTGTGAAAACACTTATGCAATGAAAATAATAAAAATTGTAGCTCCTTGTTAAATATACAGACTATGAATAAGTGTGTTTTCAGATTCCACACATTTTATCAACATATGGTAGAAATTTCTGTCATTGTGGTCAGGAAGAGTAGTACTAGTAAATTATAACTTAGAATTAAACCAAACAATTTAAAACATCCACAGACAAAACAGCAAATAGAGAAAGAGCTTTAAAGAGGAACAGAAGACTGAGAAAAGACTAATAGTTAGACACAAAGATTCTCTTAATGAAATGACAAAAACATAATCTTTGCATATTTTGTGGGATTGGGTTTTGATTTTGCATACAGCGTTTTCCTTCATGTTATGAATTCATGAGCAGCCCTGCTTCCTGAAGGATTAGTAAACATGATAAAATTGATGCCGTAGCAAGTTCTGAAAATCATTACATCCAAGACGTGTGTTCATGTGCTGAATTCTAAATTGGTTTCTTCATTTCAGAAGATTTGGCTTGTAGCCTTTCTATATATGAAAGGCCAACCACAGATGATCAACAGACGAATAGAGACGTACAGTCATATTTTTAGAACATTTGGGCCTTGATCCACCTAAAAGCAAAAAGGTAATGACTTTAGCAGTTTTAAATCAAATACTGTTGGAAAGATACACACAAAATATGTCCTATTAGAAATATTTTCTTGTTGATTAAACATCTCCAGCTTTTACTGAAGGATGAAGGAAATGGATACTTGTTTTTATTTTTAAAAGGCCACCATGTAACAAAAGAGGATGTAATATGAATTACATTATTCCTTTATAAAATGTGGTGTGTCCAATTAATGTGGCATGTCTTCTCAGTAGTTTTCAATACCATTGGTCATGGCATCCTTCTGCACCAGCTCTGGGAGTTTGGGATGGGCAGAACTCTGCTGTGTTTTCCTCCTTTTTCCGGGATTGGTTCCAGTTGGCATTGATAGGAGGGGAGAGCCCTTCTGCGGCCCCTACTTTGTGTGGTGCCTCAGGACTTGATCCTTTCTTCCCTCCTGTATAACTTCTACATGAGCCTGCTAGGTGAGGTAATTTGATCATTTGGTAAGGTGTCACCAGTTTACTGATATGACCCAGTTTTATATTTCCACCCTAGGCCACCTGGATGTCCTGTTCCAATGTCTGGTAGCTGTGAGGGGCCTGATGGGGTGCAAAAGACTTTTACTCAACCCAAGCAAGATTGAATGGCTTTGATTGTTTGGACCTTCTGATACAAGGACCTTCCATTGTTGCTCTTGGATGAAGTGCCACTGCCTCAGAAAGACCCTGTGCACAATTTGGGGGAGCCTCACAGCTCCTCCTTCTCAGCAATGGTAGCAACAGTACTTTACTTTGAGTGTGATACTGATAGTGGTGGTGAAAGCCTTATTCTCTGATTTGTAGAAGGCATGATGTACACTTCGCACCTTAATTTAATTACACCTTTGAAACCAGTCAGAATCAGTTCTACTGTGAATCACACAACATGGCCTTTGAGGCAGAAGCCTAGTCAGTTACAAAACTATATTTCACATTCCTGACAGCTTCTGTTTTTTAATGTCTGAGACCATTTCAAACTAAATGGCATTCTTTGACATCCTTGTGGCTTTTAGTCTGTTGCAGTATTCCATTCAAAGTGTTAACTTGTGTCTTTCTTCATGCACTAGGAAATATCACAATGAGGGGACAAAATGCAGTACATAGGCATTTTAATGATGATCCGCCCTTTTTCGCTTTGGGTCTTTGAGCGTTACAGAATGTAGTAAGCGACTTTCCTACTTCCATTTTAAAATTTGTTTTCAGTGATACTGCTGTAACCTTTAACAGAACAAATGAAATGCTGTTGAGAAAGTTCAGATTTTTTTTCCAGAGCAGTGTGATGTACTAGGTCTCCCCTGCTTCCTCCCCACCACCCAAATGTTATTTATGTCTCAGATATTTTGCCAAATTTCTGTTGAAAACTTTTAAAGAAAGAAAGACAGAGATAGAGAATGCAAGTAGCCAGAAGGACATCTGATACAGTCTGAATTGGATACCTGTGAGAATCAGGTATCCAATTCAGTTTTAAATGCAGGTGACTTTTGGTATTTGGTGTTTCAAAAGATGTCTAATATTTGTGGGAATTGTTTTGTGTTTTGTTTTATGGGGAAGTGCTTAAACAATGAAATATATTAGTAAAGTCTGTATTGGACAAAAACTGGGAACGAAAGATCAACTGAGTGAATCTTCTCTTTTATCCTTCTGATATTTAAATGGTAATTAATGACTACTGCACTGCCAAAGTCATTTGGCTACTTTTCTTCTTTGTTAGAACCATTATTCATTTAATTTTAAATTCATGTTAAAGATGTTATTATGCATTCGCTTTGAAGTCTTAACTGGAAAGAAGCATTAAAGAAACAGATAATCTTACAGACCGGCTTGCTGCTTGACTGGATTTTGTTACATGAAGAACCTTAACTGCAAAAGCAAATGGCACAGGGATATTCCCAGTGCTGTGAAGCTACAATAGAGCTTTCTTTTTCAGTCTGGGCCTTCTTGGTGTGCTTGGTCTGTTTCTCCTACCATATGTTCCATAGAATTGGGAAACACTGTCTACCACCCTTTCATAAGACAGATATGTAGACAATTGCCAAAAAATTATTTCTGTGTGAAATGTTTGTATCACTTTCTGTATGTGTCCCTTCCAAGTCAGTGTTAACTGTTGATAACGGCCTGGACAAGTGCCTGCAGCTTTCCTGAAAAAAATTTAGAAGTAGTTTGTCATGGCTTCCTTCTTAGGGTTGAGGGAAAGTGATTGGCCCAAGGTCACCCAGGTGGCTTTCACACCTAAGGCAGGATAAGAGCTCACAGTTTCACAGTTGCTAGCCTGGTGCTTTAACCACTACACCAAAGTGGCTCTTGAAAATCTCATAGTGTATTTTCAGTAATAAATGATGAAAGCAATTGTGCAATTCAGTTGGTTTAGATCAGGGGTGGGTTGCTGCCGGCATTAGTGCCGGTTCGGCACTCAAAAATTTCTGTACTCATGTGCATCCCAAACACGCGCTCCGTGCGTGTGCACATTTGCACCTAAAAAAGTCTGTGCATGCGCAAAACGTTAAAAAGGGGGGAAATTACATTTCTGCAATGAAAATTGTTCTGTGCATGTACAGAACTGAAAATCAAGATGGTGGCGCCATAGGAGAACCAGTTCGGGGGCATGGCAGGCCTGGCTCGCTGCCTATTCCAGCGACCCAGGCCTCCAAGTTACTTCCAGTTCAGCTGAACCAGGCCGAACCTGTAGGGACCAATCCCTGGTTTAGATCGAGGGGAAAAGAAGCAAAACATTGGCTGGGGGAAGTGGGGGAAAGAACTTCCCAACTAGAGTGGGTTTTCTCTCTTCGCTTGGGTGCAATGTGGAATAATCCAAATAGTTTGTATTATTCCAAAGCCATACTATTTTCTGTTAATGACCGTATATCCTGCTACATTATTTATTTTCCATCTTCATGCAGAAGAGGCACAGAGAGCCAAATTCTTTACTTGCCAGGCAGAATTCTCTAAAAATCCTGACAATATCACTTTTTAAAGATTCCATCAGCTTTGCTAGATCCAAGTTAATTCCTGCTGCATTTAAATTGATATTTAGAATATTCAGGCTTGGCAAGCAAAATTCTAATGCAGCTGCTTTATGTTGAAGATGCAGAAGAAGAGAGATTGTTCAACTGAACATAATCTGGCTGATACATTTTGTGGCTGGGAGACAACTCAACTGTTCATCAAGCTTTGGTAAAGAAAAAAAAGAGGCCTCTACCTATGCTGACAACAAATTATAGGCTAGGGGCCCTTATTGAACTCTTGACTCTATAGAAAGGCCAGATTTGATTTTAGTTCCTCGGCTCATTTGGATCTGCTAGGTTGATATGCACCAGTTTCTGCTTCATCCATTCTGAATTGGTAGTCTGAAAAAAAAACCTGAGATCAGTAGTCTATCAGCTATTATTAACCCATTTATAATGCCCTGCCTTGTCTTCTTCCTACCCTCCATCCTGTTGAGTGAAGACCAGCATGAATTTGGTTCTTCAAGGAAAATTAGGGGAAAACATTGGAAAGAAGTAAAATTTCAGCATGCTTTTCTTTTCTTTTCTTCTATAGTGTAGATAATCTGTAGTGAACATATCATGCTTCTTCAAGACTATGACATATTTATAATAGGAACCAGGGGGTGGGTTCTGGCTGCCGCTACTGTCAGTTCACTCAGAGATGTGCCCAACGCATGTGGGTCTTCATGCGCAGTGCAACAAAAATTGGTCTGCGCATGTGCAAAATGTAAAAATAAGATGGCGGCACTATGGCGCCACTGAGAAAACCAGTTTGGGGCGTGGCAGGCCTGGGTTGCTAACAGTTCCAGCTACCCAGGCCACCAAATTACTAGCAGTTCGGCAAAACTGGTCCAAACTGGTAGGAACCCATCTCTGATAGGAACATCTGTAAGGGAATCTGACCTTGACTAATCAAAGAGAGAAACAGCTGTACCCATAAAGAATGTTGGGCAAGAGAAAATATCCTTTTCATCTTCTAAATTCCACTGTTTTTACTTTAACCTCCCAATATTATTTTTGACTTTCCAGAAATCCATTTTATATTCTCCCTTGTACTAAATAGAAAACAAAGCAGTTACTTGACTAAATAACTGATTATGTTTAATTAGTTGACTAGACAAATTTTATGAGGTGGAAGATGGAGACTTCAAAGTCATATTTGTTAACACATTAAACAGATGCGATTATTTTTAAAAGAACAAAATAGTAAGACAACTTTATGAGATGCTATATAAACTGTTTAATTAACATCCTAATCCTATAGAGCCAGGAGAAAGGAACACAGAATTATTGGGATGTGCTCCCAGATAAGTATGTGCAAACATAAACAATCAAATATTTCAAATGGAAATAATACTCTTCATATAGGTAAATGTTCCCCCTTGCACATATGTGTTAGTCGTTTCCGACTCTAGGGGGCAGTGCCCATCTCTGTTTCAAAGCCAAAGAGCCAGCGCTGTCCGAAGACATCTCTGTGGTCATGTGGCTGGCATGACTAAATGCCGAAGGCGCACGGAACGCTGTTACCTTCCCACCAAAGTGGTTCCTATTTTTCTACTTGCATTTTTACGTGCTTTCAAATTGCTAGATTGGCAGAAGCTGGGACAAGTAATGGGAGCTCTCTCCGTTACATGGCATTAGGAATTCGAACCGCTGAACTGCCGACCTTCTGATCGACAAGCTCAGCGTCTTAGCTATTGAGCCACCATGTCCCATTAATCTTCATATAAGATATACTAAAAAAGGAAAGCAGTAGATTTTTTAAAAAAATAATTAGTTAGAACTGTTTTCCTTTCTTACACTTAAAGTTGCTTATTTGGATTATCAATATAACCTGGTTATTAAAAATAGTTCCTGTTTCAACCCTTGCTATAAAAATAAAGATGCCCTCAATATGTGGACAAGTCCATGCAACAATCTCGCCAACAGACCTTTACTCTTCCCTTCTTTCAAAATATGTTTTTCTACTTACCAAGTATAAAATTGTTCAGACATCAATGATTTCATGGAGCCAAGGACAAGTTAAGGTTCTAAGAATAAAAGCTTTTGAACTTTGAATAACTGTCCCACAGTAATTAATATACTGCTTCTTTTGAAAGCAAAAACCTCACGATCAGTCATAAACAATGTGCCTTTATTGTTTTCCATTTAGTAGTGGGGGAAAAATGAAATGAATTTTTGAAAATTCAAAAATCATATTGTGAGGTTGAAGTACAAACTCTGGAATTTAAAAGTTGACTCCTGGAAGAAGGGTGTGGGGGAGAAAACATTTGTCTCTGAGTCTCACCAAAGATTCTTTTTGAGCATAGTTATATGGCTCTTGGACAACAACTCAAAAACCATAGAATTCCTTACATTCCATTCTCCAAGACTGTTGCAGGGCTCTGATCACAGAGGAGGGAATCTGACACTGGGCCATTTTCCTTCCTTCCTGCCAACTTCCATTGCTGGTCCCTTTCCTGCCAGTAGCTGGGCCTTCTTAATATGGAAGGGCATGATTTGAGGCAAACTCTGGGCTTTTTACACACATTTACATTAACAATATAGGTGACTGGCGTCAGTGTCTGACAGACCATAGGTAAAATAGAAGATAACTTCACTTCTTAGCCCTTTTTGTTTCCCACCAGAGAAAAAGCCTTCTGACTCTTTACTCCTAGTTCAGGTTCGAAAGGCCATGATATGTAAGAGATGTGCAACAGCTGGTCAGAAAAGAAAGCTAAGTTCACTTGAGAAGTGAAACACTGAAATAGTGGCTTTCTTCCCAACCAGAACTTGGTTTGACTAAAGAGGGAGTTTTTTGCAGGAGCAAAATAAAAGACAATGTGTGTTTTATGCACACGGTGAATTGGGTGCAGCAAGCTGACCTGTTCTGTTCCCAATAATGATACATTTGTAAGTACTGCTCCAGGAGCTTTTATATATATATATAAAACAAAAGTTAGTCACCTGACTTCTGTAGAATAAATATTCATGTATTTTCTACTCCATTAACAATCACTAACATCCAGATAAGGAATACTATCCAGGGCATTCCATATTTTAAAAATACCCCAACAGGATATTATTATATAACAATTCAAATATTCTATAACACCACTTTAGAAGATTGGTTTAGTGGTTTGGTCTAATGATTAAGACACCGGGCTAGAAACCAGGGACTGCTTAGGCATGAAAGCCAGTGGGATAATTTTGGGACAGTCAATCTCAGCCCACAATAGTAGGCTCGGGCACAAGCCGCTCGGTCAATTCCTGTCACAATCAATTAATCAATACTTGGATGATCTGAAAAAAAAAGTGGATCCAGCACTTGTGGAAAAATGCTGGGAAGAAAAAAAAAATAGAAGTTGCAAACTTACATCTGAGACACAATAGCCTCTACAGAATGTCAGAACTGAAGAAGCTTCTTGAATGAGAAATGAAACCTCTTCAAGAAAAAAACAAAGCACAGTGGCTTTTCAAAAAAGCACCTTTGGGATAACCATGATCTAGATGACTAGAGAAGTGGCACATAGTCTTAGGACCACATCCTGTATTACCTCACAAATGTCTAGAACAAAGCCTCATATGTCCTTTTTGCTATGGCACAACGATGCTTTACAAACTATTTATGAATTCATCTGCTCCGTTTTATCCCCAGACTTCTGCTTCGGGAAGCCTAGAAGTTTCTTTAGTTATTCCAGTTAGTCCAGTTTGGAAGGAATATTCCTTCTTTTCCTGAAACAAAACTTTGCAGGTGAAGTATCTTGAGGAAAACATAGTCAGTAGCCATCGGTTGCTCAGCTCCAATTGGCCTAGTAAATCTGCTGTCAAAACTCCTGTTGCTGGCACTGCACCTCCAAGACTTCTCAGGCTTTGGCTATGTGCGATTGGACACTGGTTCTTTTTTTGCTTTTGTTTGGAATACTGAATGTTTTGCCTATGCAAAAACAATTCACATGGAAAATTGGCTTCAGGATACACAAAGAAATGGAAGATCCAGTCTCTCTGGCTCTGGTTTCTCTATTTTATAATTTTATAATCCTATAAAATGTTCTACTAAAAGCTGCCATCTAGAGGTCATCCAGGTTACAACGGATTGGACTTCTCGAAAGCACAAAGAAGGGAAGATTGTTTTAAAAGACTACATAAGTAATTTTTTTTAAAGGTAAGTTTGCAATAGTGGCAAATCTCCAAAGTACTGAATCTCCAAAGCTGCCTTGCCATATTTTCAGAAAAGTTATTGGCTTTTGATTGTTCCAAATCATCATTTCATGAGCCATTCATACTACCTACAAAAAATAATGTACTTTTAAAAATCAGTCTATGATTATGACCAAAGAGATGGGTTTTTGTGTATTTTGGATTATTTTGCAAATATTGAATACTACAGTATTATAACATTGTGAATCACTAAATAACTATGTGGTCTGCTAAGGTGTGCCTATGTACCCCAAGGTAAATTTAGAACAACTTGCTCTGACCTGAATGTGTTCAGGAGCACAATTATTTTATTTTCTCTGCAGCATTGAAACTTGATATATTTCCAAGCATGAATTCAAAGAGTAACATTTATTCTAATTCTCTTAAGGAACTACATTTCTGGCTTTCAAACTGGCAAATAACTTTTTGAATTAACTTGTATTTTTCCTTTATCATCTATACAACAGTAAATCACACAATTTCAAGAAAAGGTTAAGATTATTGTTATGAAGAACAATCGATCAAACTATTGTTAGCCATAAAATCTTTACATTACACATGACATGGATTAGTTTCTTGTATACAGTACCATGACATTCTTCTTAAACCACAACTAAAAGCAAAATGATAAATGAAAACAGAACACACAAATACCAAAGTCCACAATCCATTGCATGCTTATTTGAGATAACCATTTGTTTGACATAATACACCAGAAGTTTAAGCAGGAAATATGAGATTTATTATGATAATGTGGATTTAGCATTTGTATCTATTTATGAAGAACAGCTCTATTCTTTGCACAAGCATATTCAGACATCTTGGACCTCCTTATCATCATGGCATATGTTTTATAACAACTCAGATTCCCTCTTTCCCTCCCTCCCTCCTCCTCCTCCTTCCTCTCACTCATTCTCTTCTTCTTCCATAATGTCCCATATATGCTGAACAGATATTCTTTTAGCATTCATCTAATCTGAAAGAAAATAACCCTTTTAAAACTTGGTGGCATTATCTTCACAGAAGGTAAAGACCTTATCCTAAAAAAAAGTATATTAAATGAGATATAGCTTTTTTGCTATTTTCTTCAACTAGTAGGATACATAATGAAGGATTAATTATTTCCTTCAGTTTTGAATAGGTAATTTAATTCAAAAACAAGGCAATTTGTTAATACTGAGAAGTCAAATTGAAAAAGATCTGGTTAATCAGAGTTATCCAATAATCCCTGAGCTGTATGGGGATACTCCACATGCTCCAAATATTCAACAAGAATGAAAAGTGAAAGTACTGTAGTTTGACATCAAGGAAAGTACTACTGATAAATATTACATCATTTCATAATTCAGCTATATGACTAAAAATGATAAAGGGAGGAGCCATGGCTAAATGGTGGACCATGTGCTTTGCATCATCAGAACAATGTTTTCTCAAAGATAATGACAACCTTCTTTCAATTTTCTTTCTTTCTTTCTGACACCGTGCATTTTCACAGTGGACTTTATGTAAGGAATCCACAAATATATTATATTATAATGTAAATAGAATAAATAAACAAAGAAACACATTTTATAATCACACCCAGCAGTATCAAACCCTAAATTGTAGTAACTTTGCTTTATTCTGCTTTCTGTGAAAATTAACTTTTAAATGTGGTTAAACGCATGACCACAATTTATTAAAATTAATTGTTAGCTGTTTAGGAAAGTTCCAAGTATTACTCATTAAGAGAAATATTGTATTGGCCATTGTTCCCTGCTAATGATTGTCTTGTTGAGCACTGTTGTCTTATCCATTCTCTTCACAAAATGTTTGAAGAAGAAACTGAATTTTGAACTTTCCCTCATTTGTTTTCCATTTTTCAGCTTCTTGACCAACAAGCACCATGTGATAAATCCTGCATCATAAATATTGGCATAAACTGTTGCTACAAAAGGCAGCTCACTTACTAGCCAGAAAGTGGATGCTTCTTATTTTTTTCTTATTAAAAAGGAGAACCGGGAGCTTATCAGAGGATTATTGCATTATGATAAATTGCATGTTGGTTTTGGACTTGAGCCAGAGAATCCTAAGTTCAAATTTCTCCTCAGAAACTTTATGGGTGGCTTTGAAATATTTATCAAGGGAAAAAATCAAGTCTTAAAAAAAGTAAAAAATCGGGCATTCCAAATAATTATGTATTTCCAAAGTTCTCAAGTAAATATTATGCCATTATTAGAAGTCCTTTCTTTCTTCCTTTCAATAAGGCTGAATATGAACTTTCCTAAGTTCATATTCAGCCCTATTGGCTCTTTTTTGGCATGCCAGATAGGACATCAAGTGATCAGCAAGAAGGTTATAGTTTATACACAACCTTTGCATGGAAAAGTTTTCCACTTCAATTGCAAACATTACTCAGAAGCACTAAGGAAGCCTCCATATAAACCAGTGATGGCGAACCTTTTTTGGCTCGCGTGCCACAAGTGGGGGGAGCACAGGGGGGTTGTGTGCAGGTGTGCAGCACCCATAATGCAATGCGCGACCCCCCCAGTGCACATGCACGCACAACAGGCGCAACCCCCCCATTTTTACATGCTTTTTTTGCCCTCCACAGGCTCCATAGGCTTTATAGAAGCCTGGGGAGGGTGAAAAGAGCTGCCCCTGCCCCCCTGGAGGCTTCAGGGTCTGTGCGGAGGCTTCCCTGACACCTTTGGAATGCTTAAAACGACCCTCCGAGGGTCGTTTTAATCGTTCCGAAGGCTTCAGGGACTGTCCGGAGGCTTCCCTGAAGCCTTCGGAGCACTTAAAATGACCCTCCGAGCAAACCGGAAGTGCTCGGTGGGTCATTTTAAGCGTTCCGAAGGCTTCAGGGACCATCTGGACGCTTCCCTGACGCCTTCGGAGCGCTCAAAACAACCCTCCAAGCAAACCGGAAGTCATTTCTGGTTTGGTTGGAGGGTCGGTTTAAGTGTTCCGAAGGCTTCAGGGAAGCTCCGGATAGTCCCTGAAGCCTCCGGAGGGCCTCCGGGGGGCGGGGGGCTCTTTTTGCCCTCCCCAGGCTCCCATAAAGCCTCTGGAGCCTGGGAAGGGGGAAAATGGCTTTTAAAAACCGTGAACTCAGCTGGCCAGAGCGCGCATGCATGCTGGCCAGCTGACAGGGCAGCGCCTCGCATGCCCTGACAAATGGCTCCACGTGCCACCTGTGGCACGCATGCCATAGGTTCGCCATCACTGATATAAACTCTGGAAAGTAACTATACCAATAGACTTTCTTTTGGTAGAAAGTCAATCTACCAAACATTGAACCAGGTGGACCAATGGTTAACTTTGAAATAAACCAGATTGATTTGTTCGTTATGTTAATGATGAAAAATATTATTCCAATTATGAATTGTCAGAGAAAAAGACTAAAGCCCAATTTTCTTCTCTTACTTACCTGAACCATAATTATCGAAATGCACTAGGGATGAACAGTGGTTAATGCAACCATGTGTGGACCATGATAGATGAGTGAGAATTAATTCCTATTGCTCAAGATCTGCAATGAATTGATTATGGATAGTAAATACTATTCAGAAAAACTACCTGTGCTCCATATGTCCAAAGAGGAAACGAACATAATTCTCAGCTCAATTTATGTACCTTGTAATCATAAGATCAGTTTAATTTATATTTGCTTTTGAGAAAAATCAGTATGATTTAATTTGTAGAATACTGGTCACCCTTCTATAAATGAAGATTAAGAATTAATGGGATAACTTCAAAAAATATTTTTAAAATTGGTATTTCGTCTGTAATATCATTTTAGAAGTCTAACTTACAAAGTAACTATTCTACTGCTGTCTACATAATCACCTCTCAATTTCTTTTCTGTTTCTATTATAAACATAAAAACTGACAAACTTTTGGAAATTTAAATATTACAAAAAGTAGTATCTTCAAACTATAATCTACTTGGGAAAGCTGAGAGTGTTGTGAAAATCTGCCACTTCAAGATCCTTAACCAGGGCCGGATTTTCCTATAGGCTAACTAGGCTTCAGCCTAGGGCCTCAAGATCAAGAGGGTCCTTTTATTTTTATTTATTATCCGTGCCACATTTTTTATAAAGGTTAGTACCAATTACAACATGTTTCATTTAATATATTGATATATATATCACAGTAATGATGTATTTTATTATCTCTCATGTAATTTACAAACTTAAAAATGGGAGGTGAAAGGGCCCCATAAGTGGAATAGCCTAGGGCCTCTTTTCATCTAAATCCGGCCCTGCCCTTAACATCAATTGTAGAGCAAAATACCGCAGGAAAAAAAGTCAGAAAAATGGACATAATTCACTTAACAACCTCCTTGCTTAGTGATGGAAATTCCTGTCACAATTGTGGACATAAATTGAGAACTACCCGTAATGTGAACTAATTAGGGGGTAAAATAATTCAGACTAAGATTTAAAAAACACAGCTGAAGATATGCTACAGTACTGAATGAAGCTTGTATTAGATTACAGTGGTACCTTGGCACTCAATTGCTTTGGAACTCATCAAATTTTGTACTCAGTGCATTTTGACATGTAAATGTTGTCCTGGTACTCATCATTCGTTTAGTACTCAACGCACAAGCTAGAACTTGTCAGTGTCAACTGCCTTGTAACTCCTTATAGGAAAAAATTGTTTGGTACTCATCATTTTTGGTACTCATCACACCTCCATGAACCAATTAACAATGAGTAAAAGGTACCACTGTAGTAGGATTTTTCAAAAGGACCAATTTGTGAAATGACATGTTTCTATTCTACAAACACTGGGTGGAATTGGGATTCTATCTTTGAATTATTCCGTTCAGTTACGTCTCCTTTTAAAAATTATCTCACATTCTTGAGGAATTCTTCAGGAACGCAAATACATCAAGTGGTATTTTTGAAAGACTGCTAGAAGTTGTTGCTAGAGAACCAAAAATGCACAAACATGAGCATGGACAGTGTCACTTGAAAGCAATGACAGCTCTAAACAAGTGGCTCTGGGAACTGTCCACTCAATGTGATTGTCTGCTTCATCTCTAGGAGAGACAAATTTGTCTGCATCTGGATAACAATGAAAATGGCATTGCCAAATAGCCTCTAAATTAAGAACAGTCATTGGAGCTTTGGAGAAATTCTGGAGGAAAAAAAAGATGCACATTACTCAACAATCAGCTTATTCAAGCAACCTGTTTTGACATAAAATTATTTTCGACAACTGACCCACCCAGAAAGTTGGGGAAACTAATAGGAACATTAAAAGTATGATTAAATTTAGGAATTCTGAAAGATGAATGTTCAGGAAGGCAACACAAATAAAAGCCAGCAGTACTGAATATCAAATGTGCCTTGGTACTGCATGTGTTGATGCCTTTATAGAGAGTTTAATAGATTGCAGTGGAATATAAATGAAATGAATTGCAGAAGTGTTTATTTTAAAATTATTCCACCTGTTTTACCTTCATTTTCATTAAGGTATGTTACCAGTAATGCAAAAAACAAAACACACCAGTCAAATCTTTTGCAGAAGTAGGTTTAATCATAACATATGGTTTTACATACACCTGATTAATTAAAATATTGTTATCAGAAAAACAAACTGTAAGCACCGAAGATGAATATTTGCATTTCTTTTGCAAGGAAAATATTCCCCTGATATTCTGTAGTGATTATAGCCTGTGAAAGAAATGTGTGCCTTAATTAAAACTGTGTGCTCTCTTAATTGTAGATAAGCATGAACTGAGGATAAATAATGTCTGGCAATTTTCTTACTTGCAGAAGGGGGGGAATGGAAAAAGAGTTTTTCACTTGGAAAGGAGCAATTCTCCAAGTGTTTCCAAGAGGTGGGGAACTCTTCTTTTCCCCAAGTTCATTATTACTTGTATCTATGTCACTCTGTAGTAGCATATTAGAATTTGACCACCAGAAAGAACAATGGTGATCTTTGAAGAATATTTGGAGAACTCTTTGTGAAATTGCATTTTTTTCTTAAGGACACATGAAAAAAATCCCTAACAGTCTCTCAAACATATATATTATGAAGTGAGTAATCTCAATTTTAAGATGCAACACTAAGGGGAAAGATATGACAAAGGGTTCATCTGTATGACCTACTTATGAGCCACTGACCATCTCTTGAGGGCAGGAATGCATAATGTTGTCCTTCCCTGAACTTAGTCCCCGCAATTTGTTCTGCTTCATATCAAAAGTGGTGTTATCTGAAGCTTTCAGAGGAGTTATGGCAAATGGAAGATGGCTATGTGAAATCAGGGAAACTGACTCTGGCAAAGACCAAGGAATCAGTGGGATAAATCAGATAGAAAATACAACTAGCTGAGCCAAATCTACTTTATTGTAAGGATACAATTAACAGAATCTTGCAAGCCTGAAAGTACAAAATTTCCATAACCAATTTTAATTGCTTGATCCATTAGGATCCTTTCAAAGTTTCTGTCTCTGACCGTTCAGTCACTGTGCCTTTCTTGTTTACTTTTTTCCTAGGCAGCATCTTTTCTATCCTTTCCCCAGGTCATTCCTACATTGCATTACACTGTGAGACTGGTTCCTCCCTGAATAAGGAGAAGACAGGAAATCACCCACATGTGCTCTGGATGTTCCCTGTGAGGAAACCTCCAGATAGTAGTTTTTCAAAGGTTAGAGAAGGGGTGTCAAACTCATGTCATCACAGCGGCGTCATGTGACGCATCAGGACTTTTTCTCCCTTTGCTAAACTGGGTGTGGGTGTGGCCCACAAGTGATGCATCCGACCCGTGGGCCGGGAGTTTGATCGCCCTGGGTTAAAACATTGAAAGATGACAGAATTAGCTATTTTGTTTGCAAACATGGCAGAGCCTTTTAAAGGACACCAAATCCACATTTTCTAATCACTTTTGGACATTGCTTCTTAGCTCTTCTAAGCTGTTAGAAACCTTTGGAATGGCACTTTTGAAAACACTGGGTGGGCCTGCCTTCAATCGTGAATGAAAAAAATGATTAACCATAAGCTTAATAATTTAAAGAACCTGAAATTAACTGGAAAAACTTAAATATGATTTTGATCTTAAAAAGTTATAAATGGACAAAGGGTCCATATAAAAATGTAATATTGAAACTTTTATAAAAAGATTTTGGAATTCATAACATTTTGTGGGCAACAGATCCTGTATTTTTACAGGATCTGTTTTTACAGAGCATAATATAAATAAATAATTTCATTATTCCAAAAACTGGACACTAGAGGGGACTAAAGATTTCAGGTAGATTTCACCTTCTATATTTCATTTCATTGTAGGCAATCTCCTCTACTCCTATTAGTTAATGTGTACTATGTCAGAAATTCTCCAATTACTGATCACTGCCCTCCACAGTCCCCCTTTTTTAAACATGGGGAAACAGAGAAAACCTAGGTTTAGTTTAGTTTTTACTGATGGAGGTTTTTTAACCTAGTGCAATTGACTAAAGCTCTAATAGCCCAAACACAGGAAAATGGTAAATCTGAGCTTGTTCTGTTGTTTCTTTTAATATGCCTGTGAGGAAAATGGAAGCAGGAGAAGCCACCAGTCAGAGTTGTGATAAAAGGAGAGCATCAGGCCATCACTGTGCCAAACTGGAGGAGTAATAGCAATAGCACTTAGACTTATATACAGCTTCACAGTGCTTTTATAGCCCTCGCTAAGTGGTTTACAGAGTTAGCATATTGCCCCCAACAATCTGGGTCCTCATTTTACTCACCTCAAAAGGATAGAAGGCTGAGTCAATCTTGAGCCTGCTAAGATTTGATCTGCCAAACTGTTGGCAGCCAGTGATCAGCAGAAGTGGCCTGCAGTACTGCATTCTAACCACTGCACTGAAATCTAGAAAGGCAGTTTCATCAGTCATCTCATTTCTAATTAGTTCATGCAAAGAAGAGAAGTAACTTAAGGATGCAGGATGGAAAAGCTTAAACACTGACTTATTTACCTGAATATAAGATAAGAAGTCAGGCTCTGGTAACACGAACATAATATTTCATGAAAAAATATTTCAAGTATGAACTGCAAATTCCAAGGTTTGTTGTAAATACCAGGCTACTTGCCAGGTGTCTAAAGCACCATTGCAGATGGTCATGGATAGTCTGCCTATCAAGCAATTATTTGTGCTCTAGTTTTTTGTTTGGTGAGCTGTTCAAGTCATCTTTTGTTACCTTCAAAGTAAAGCCAATGCAAAGGAATTGCCATTAGGGTTACCGAATCAGAGTATTCTTCATGGGACATTCTGTTCCATTGACTTCAAGTTGTTTTGACAACTTCAATAAGATCATCCCTCAAAATAAGTGAAATGATGGGTGCCAAAGAATGCTAAAGTAATTTGTGCTTGCAGAGGTCTGGGAGTAGAGATAAATATACATTAAACAGTTATCATTTTCAAATGATAGCTTTACCATCTTAACCTACAGGTTAAGGACCTTGCTCACTTTCTTAACTTTGCAACTATAAACATTTGTTCAAAGTTTCCAGTGAAATTCATTTACATATCTATGTAATACAAAGTTCATGATTCTGATAGTTTACAGAGTTCCATCTGACATTCCTTTCATGTTTTGAGGCAAAGAACAGCTTGCCAGCATTTAGTTGTGGTAATTTTTGCTCTATTTGGTATTTACCAGAAAAGTTAATGGATATGTTTTCTGCCAAAGGAGAATCATGGGCTGTTATAATGGTTAATCATTAGGTATTTGGCTCCAACCTACTTTAGAGTTTTCTCTTTAATTAATGTTGGCAATTCAAGTAGCTGATTTGAATATATGCTCCATTTTTTAAACTCTGACTCACTGTCAACAAAATACCATTCAAGTTCAAACTGGGCAGAAAGCTGACAACGAAACACAAAGCCAACTTCAGATTTGGCCTTACGTATGTGGCAGAAGATAAGTAAATAAATCATTATCCCCTCTGATAACTATCTCAGGTGACTGGGCAACTATTTTGGCAGTGGACTGAAGCAACTGTAAAATCAATTTGTGTTTTTGCATACTTAGAGCATTCCCTAATGCAACTGAAATATACAAGGTTAAACATTAAAAGGGAGATACAAAACCAAACCACCTGACAGAACCAGTGAGCTTTTCATTGGTATGGGGTAATTATGTTAGTTGACTTAATAGGGATAAGAAAAGAGGTCAAGTAGACTGCAGTTGCGCCACCTGAAACATCTGAGAAATTAGGGTGTCTTGTGAAAACACTATGAAAAAGAAGAGAAAAGGAAAGAATAAAGAGTTACTCAAACTCTGGTTTCTGAAGTCAATGAATGCTATGAGGTTACACGTGCTCATGGAACTCTGAAAAGGGAATGCTTCAGAAAGATTAGAAAATGATCTTCTGTCATGTTCTAAAGGTGCTTTCTCAGGAGGCAACTGGACTTTCTTTCTTTTTTCTTTGAAGACGTTTCACTTCTCATCCAAGAAGCTTCTTCAGTTCTGGCTGTATAGAGGGGAATGGAGGGATTTATATTCCTTGCAGACAGCTGGTCATTTGCACACTTTTAGAGAGTCATTGAGGCCATTTGGAGGTTTATCTGTGTCCTCAGGGTCACCTGAGTAGTGTTCTTGATTCCTGTAGTCTGCAATTTTTCTCACGAAATCCATTCCTAGTCCGACACCATTGAAAGGGTATTCACCCCAAATTCTATAGCTAAACCTCTGTAGAGATTCTGAGTCATCCAGGTCATGGTTGTCCCCAAGGTGCTTTTTCAGGAGGAAACTCGACTTTCTTGATTTTATGTCTTGTGTTATCTTTCCCATTTTTCAGAAGTTATGTTCTGATGCTGTATAGCTCTATAAGTTAGAACAATTAATCAGTGGAACAGCTTGCCTCCAGAAGTTGTGAATGCCCCAACACTGGAAGTCTTTAAGAAGATGTTGGATAGCCATCTGTCTGAAACGGTATAGGGTTTCCTGCCTAGGCAGGGGGTTGGACTAGAAGACCTCCAAGGTCCCTTCCAACTCTACTATTGTATTATTGTACATTTAGGCAGGAAACTAGTACGCTGGTCTTTACTATATGGCACAAGTCCTTGAAGGTGTGAGGAACAATAGCAACACTGTTGTCAGTTCCTCAAACTCCCTGACAACTATTGGAAAAGATCTGAATAGCAGTACAAAGCATCTTTGGTCAGGAAACTTCTTAGATGATAGGGAAAAGTGCTATTTACACCTGTGTATCACTTTGAAGAATGTGCCCCTCCATCTTCTGATGACAAGAAGACCAGACTATCTTTCTGGCAATCGCCAACATCCCTTAATGCAAGTCCCAACTTCATTTTTGTAGCCAGTTATGTGGCATAATCAAATTATGCATAAATTATACATTTAATAGATTAATTCTTTTCAGATTGATAATCTTTTGAAAGCCTTAGTACAATTTAGATATAATGAGAGATGGTCCTTGACTTAAGACAGCACTGAAAAAAGTGTTGAAAAAGATCATTTTTCACACCTATGATTGTTGCCACATCCCCATGGTTATGTGATCAAAATTGGACCCCTGGTAACTAGCATGTATTTATGACAGTTGTACTATCCTGGTGTGATGTGATCACAATTTTTAACCTTCCCAGCTGGCTTCTGACGAGCAAAGTCAATGGGGGAAGCTTGATTCACTTAACAACCACACGGTTAAGGTAACATTTGTAGTGATTTGCTTAATAACATGGGCAAAAAAGCTCATAAAATGGAGCACAACTCACTGAACAACTGTCTTGTTTAGCAATGGAAATTTGGGGCTCCATTGTGGTCATAAGTTGAGGACTGTCTGTAAAGCAGGCTTCACCCAATTAAGAAGGCTACCCATAATGAGGAAAATTCTCATAATTTCATTAGGCTGACCTTTAAGTGGAAACTGCCTTTGAGTAAACATTAACCTGCGCTAACACTTCAAATAGGGCAGGGCTCTCAAACTCCCAGCTCGCGGGCCAAATGCGTCCCATTTAGCGAAGGAGGGAAAAGTCCCGATACGTCACGTGACCCCGCCGTGACAATGTGAATTTGACACCCCTGAAATAAGTTACCTCTTCTACATAAGGACATGTGGAAAATATTTTTGAAGCATTTGCAATCAGATCACAAATCACAGCTTTTAGGCAATAATGCAGTGTCTCCTAAATTCATCTTTCCCTGAAAATATCCTCCCCCTTCCCAAAGCAAGGCTGGCTTCAAGCCTTTTGATTTTCCAGAAGTCCTTCAAATACTGCCATCAATCCTGGGGAGGACTCCCAAGAACTGGTGGGATAGTGAGATGGGTCACTAGATTTTCTCTCCACCCAATATTTCTTCTCTGTTTAGCTTTGGGCTTTTTAAAAAAATGTAGTCTCAAAATGTTTAAATAACAATTGCTGTTTGGATATATTTATTGCTCCCTAGCTATGCTGTATGCCACCCAGAGTCACTCGTTTGTGAAATGGGCAGCCCTAAAATTTGTCAAATAAAAATGCAACTGAAGGATTGGCATCAGGGTTTCACATCATCTGCTGTCTTTCATGGCCTGTCTTTGATCAATAAAGTTATTCAACTGAAGGATTTAATATTATGATTGAATGAATTTTTCTTGAGTAATTATTACAAAACATATTATATAATCCTCGTTTAAGAACATGGAAGTTAGTCAAGTCCACATTCTGCTTTATATTAACATGCATATTAAATAATGCTCAGATCATTGTTTTGTCCAGCAAAAAATCCTTCATTCAAGAAGAGTCTTTATTTTCCTTTTCATAGAATATCTTCCTTGGCTCATGTGCTTGAATATTCTCCACTTGATCTCTTCTGCAAACACTTTCCTGAAAGACCACCCACCCACTCTCCATGACCTGCTTTGGCCTGCTTAATCAAATGGCTTTATGCTAATTTTCACCTTAACTCCCAAAGCATCCAAAATACTGTTAAAACAAAGCAAAACAAAATAACAATTAGTTCAATAATCAGTAAGGAGTGGATTCGTTCAATAGGAAGATGCTTATCAAGTCAATTTCGGATCTTCTTTCTTTCTACATTATCGGATTATTTATTTGTTTGTTTGTTTTTCAGGTGGCAGGTTTATTTATATTTTACTCTTCCTTGAGCTTTCTACATATCACCAGCACTTGAAACAACTTTTGCAAACTTTTATTCAGTAAATATTCTTCCTCTATTACAGTGATGACTAACCTTTTGATCATCACGTGCAAAAAGCGTGCACGGGAGAGAGAGACAGCGCCCATGCGGGCCCGCATCCTTAATGCAATGCTGGTGCGCCACACCCCCTGCGCATGCACATGTAACTCGCTGCAGTACACCTCCTATGTGCATGTATGTGCAACCACCCCGCCCCCCATTTTGGGTTTAGTAGGCTTCCCTGCAGCCTTGTGGGACCAAAAACGGGTTGCAGGGAAGCACCGCCCCCTCATCCTCCAAGCATGCACACGCAGCTTCCGCATGCGCCCCCCCCCATGCATGCATATCACAGATCCAAAAATCAGCTGGCTGGTGGTACGTGTGCATCCATGCACAGTTGAGATGAGCTGGGGCGACGGCTCATGTGCCTGCAGAGAGGGCTCTGCATGCCACCTGTGGCAGGCGTGCCATAGATTCGTCATCATGGCTCTACTACCTTCCCTTTAATTTTTATACTTAGTTACAAAAGATGCATCCACATCCCATAATTGTGTGGCAATATTACTTTCCATTTCTAGGATTTCTTTACTCAGGAAACAGTCATTATCTGGTTGTTTCTTATTTTTGTGTTGTATTTACTATACTGGATAAGGAAAGTCTACAAAAGGAAAGTAACATTGCCATTCTAACAGAATAACAGAGTCTGCTCAAGCCTATACCAGTGATGCCGAACCTTTTAGACACCGAGTGTGAGCGTGCGAGTGACATGCGCAGCAGGGACCCGAAGACCAACTGGCCAGTCTACACCAGCAGTGCAGCAAGAGATATTTTTCTTTTGTGAGCTTCTGTTTCGTCGTTTGCAGGGAACGGCATGGAGATCTGCCCTGGGGCAATGGCACACGTGCCATAGGTTCACCATCATGGCCCTATACCAGTGATGGCGAACCTATGGCACACGTGCCACAGGTGGCACATGGAGCCATTTCTGAGGGCATGCAAGGCGTCGTCCTGTCAGCTCCAGCGCATGCTGGCCAGCTGATTTTCGGCCTTGATTTTTTGCCCTTCAGAGGCTTCCCTAAAGCCTCTGGAGGGTGAAAAACTGCCCAATGCACAAACCAGAAGTTTGGGAATGGACTTCCGGTTTGCTTGTTGAGCTGTTTATCTCCCTCCGGAGGCTTTAGGGAAGCCTCATGAAGCCTCCGGAAGGTGAAAAAAGGATTTACCTGCCCCACCGGAAGTAGAAAAACAGGCAACTAGGGGGGCATGAGAGGCCGTTGTCGCTCTCCCCAGGCTCCAAGAAAGCCATGCGTGCATGCATGAGGCAGCAAGGAGTCATGCGCATATGCGCAGGGGGCACAGTGTGGAGGGCATTAAATTATGGGGGTGGGCACGCAAGCATGCGCGATAGTGCACGTGCCTGTGCTTTTGGCACCTGAGGCAAAAAAGGTTCGCCCTCACTGCCCTATACCATTTCAGACAAATAGTTGTCCAATTTTGGCCTCCTACTAATTGCCTCCTAAACGCTACTCACCCTTTTCTGCCTCCAACCCTGGCCTTTATCTTAAAATAGACATGCTGCTGCATGGGGCAGCATAAAACAACTATTCCCATGATGGGAATTCGATTTAAAATGAAGACAATGCATAGGGTTGTTTCTCCCATTAGAAAATACATTATTGTTCTTTGAGAAAGCAATGTCTAGTTTCCTCTTCTATTCTGACTCAATTGGGTGGAATGGTTTAGGCTATTTCTCCTGTGCTTAATCAGGGATGGCAACAAGTTGTTAAGGCCAAGTTACCAGGAAACATTCCATTCATTCCATGTGGCCAGCATTTGGAATGAATAACTGTTGGATTGAACCGGCACCGTTTCTCATCTACTGCTGCCAAGCAATAGGCATTTAAAAGCAAGAAGCCATGAAAGAGATGTGTGTGGTGGATACGCAAGAATAACTAAGTCCATAATCCCACTAAAAGACCACTAGGCAATTTGTGCCCATTAAAGCATAACTGTGATTTCACCAGCCGCTGTTGCATTATATATCCAACAAGTCAGAGAAACCTTAGGAGACATCCAAATGAGGCAAACCCTTTTTGGATGAAACCACATTAATATCAAACGCTGTTACTTTGTACAGTACAAACAAACCTTTGCCTAATATAAACTCTGCTCTTCTAAGAAGGGATGCATTAGTCCTTAAACTTTCCAACTAAGAAAAAATAATTTGGAAGAAAAGAAATAGACTTTTGATTTTTTTTCCCAGCTTATTGTGACTCTTTTGTCAGCAGATTTCATTAAGACTAAATCAAAATATTTTCACTCATCTTAATTTATTTTCAAAGGAATACTAAAAGCATTCATTTTATAAACTAACCAACAGTTCTACTATTTTACTGCTTATTTTAGTCATTGGGATTTTCAGATTAAGTATCATCTTGTTTGTAACTGACTTGCCCACTGAGTGTTTTTTTTTTAAGAAAAAGAGTTAAACCTTTAACTTTAACCAGGGTTAAATATGATTAAATTAAATATTAAATATGATTAAATTCAGGGGGACACACATGATTATGATTATCTAAAAGATAGACCAAAAGATCTGCAAGAAATCTTGTTAAACATTTTGTTTTTTAAAACTGCAGATTTAAAAGAGGATAAGTTTGATAAACTTCTACAGTACTTGCAGGTGGAAAAGTCAAAGTCTACTTCTGTTCTTCTGAATAGTTTTTTTTTCTTTGTTGGAAATTTTAAATTATTATTTTTTGAATAATTGCAGTTGTTTAATCTTTTGAGAGTTAATCAACATTACTGATGCCTGCAAGGAGAGGCACTTTCTCAACCTGGGGGCTGGATCCGGCCCAGGGGGTGTTTAGATCTGGCTTGCATCCCATCCTGGAAACATCGAAGAACCGGCCTGCAGTGCCTCTGCCAGTGAAAACGGAACTCAGGAGGGTCATGCTCATCCCTCCCAGGTTCCGTTTTCAGCCACACCGACCTCTTGCAGCCCTCTGCCAACAAAAATGGAGCTTGGGGAGGCTACATATGGCCAACCGTGGCTCTGTTTTTAGCCATGGCAGCCCCCTGCAGCCCTCTGCCAGTGAAAACAGAGGCCAGGCCAGCAACACACAGCACTCTCGAGCTCTGTTTTTGCTGGCAGAAGTCTGCAGGAGGCCATTGCGGCTGAAAATAGAGCCTTGATTAATGACATTGAGCTGGCCATGCCCCTGGCCATGCCTGGCCACACACCCCAAGGTCAAAAACAACCCTGATGTGACCCTCAATGAAATCGAGTTTGATACCCTGTTCTAGATGTATTGAACTTCAGTATCCATAAGTAGGTGTAGGATAGCAAGTGGCCAGGGATTATAGGGATGTAATTCTAAAACATCTGGAAAATACCAGGTTGCATATCTCTGCAATGGCTGTAGGTGGAAGATATATACACCCAGGAAATTCTAAGTCTGAGAAATGAAGTTATTTGAAGCTTCCTTTGAAGTTTTGTAACTATGGTCCAGTACAGTATCATAATTTTTTAGTAAGGTTACTAGCATTTACAAGAGTTGCTAAAAACAACAATAAATCAAACTAAAGTCTCAAATATATAGCATATCAAAGACTGAGATTCTAATCCTTGTATATCCATGGAAATATGCTTAAAACATTTACCAAATGGAGCATTACAGGTTGTTTATAATAATAGATGTGTGGATGTTTGGTTCTCACACATTCTCTATGGTTTAACAAATCAACAAAGAAAGTTTGTTGATATCATCTTTTATATTATTGAGCCAGTTGAATTACTCATTCCTGGACAGAAATGGCAAACACTTCTTTCTTCAGAAATAAACCATGGATTATTAATTAAATTAATACATGTAATTATAAAGTTATTATCCCAAAGATGCTTTTTCAGGAGGCAACTGGACTTCCTTGTTTTTCATTGAAGATGTTTCACTTCTCATCCAAGAAGCTTCTTCAGCTCTGACTGGATGGTGGGGAATGGAAGGATTTATAGTCCTTGCAGAAAGGACTGTGTTGTAGACTGGAGATAGTTGTTCCCTATCCCTCCCCCTCTGTTGAGAGAGAGCTGTTCAATTTTGACATAGATGGCCTATTTGACCCCTCTTTCAAACCAATGGTCCTCTCTGTCCAAGATGTGGGCATCCCCTCTTGGACAGAGAGCACCGCTGGTTTGAAAGAGGTTCAAAGAGGCTATTTATATCAAAATTGAACAGCACTTTCTCAACCAGGGGTGGGAGGGGGATTCAACATCATCTATCTCCAGTCTACAACACAGTCCTTTCAGCAGTTCCAAAAAAGGCTCCACATCCATTTGCACTACTCAGGTGACCCTAGATAGGACACAGTTAAACCTCCAAAAGGCCTCAACAACTCTCTAAAAGAATGCAAATGACCAGCTTACTCTGCAAGGAGTATAAGTCCTTCCATTTCCCACTATCCAGTCAGAGCTGAAGAAGCTTCTTGGATGAGAAGTGAAATGTTGTCAAAGAAAAAACAGAAAGTCCAGTTGCCTCTTGAAAAAGCACCTTTGCGACAACCATGACCTGGACAAATGAAAATCTCCATAGACATATAAACTTCTTATAGCATTCATTTATTCTGTATAATTAATTACTTATGCTGTACAATTTTTCAAGAACCAATTTATCCTTGTATTTCAATACTTAACAAAAGGTGGTCAAAGGAACAGATTTAAAAACTGAGGGAGGGAATCAGAGTGGGAGAGAGAGTACAGTAAAACACGTGCCTCTAACATGCCAGAGCATTTTTATACTTTATTTTTTTAAATGTGTGTGTGGGAGCATCAGATAATCTGAGATGAAATACAGTTTATGAAGAGCTCCTTTATCTTTATTCATCTTAAAGCCACATTAAAATTCATTCACCTTTTCCTTAGAAAACTCCACCTTAAACAAAATATTCTCAGCCTCTTAATTGGAATCTGTTTCCTGAATTTAATCCTCTTGATCTTCTGTTTCACCCTCAGTGAAAAAGAAAATCTGAGGAAGAGAAAGAATGAAGAAAGGCAGATATGAAAAAATAAATGACATGTAGAATTAAACAGCAGCAAGATAGGTTGCAGACAGGTGTGTGACTACATGTAATTTATTACTAAGTTTTGCCTTTTCCAATACCTTTCAACATCTACTCTTCCTGCATTAGAATAAATATGTGAGCAAATCCAGCCTAAGAAATAACAAGTATATTAATCTAAGAGTTGTAAAAAACTTAGTTTGGAATTTTGGCCATAACAATATGATGACTATCAGGCTTAAACAGAAAAGTGCATTCAAACTCAACTAATCCCTCAGAGAGATTAACAAAACAAATTCTAATAAATTTTTCTGCTTCTGCTTTTTAAGACTCATTGCTACTGCATAGTCCAAGAAATGTGTCAACAACCTGGCTGAGTTTAATAGTTATTATGGCAGACTGACCTAATCTTAAAAGTTTTTTCTCTGTTAGTCAAGGAGATGATAAAACTAGATGAGAATGGAAACGACAATTTATTTATTAAGAAATATTGGCATTTTTTTTCCTTTAAAAAGAAAGAAAGAAGAAAATTAGAATGCATAACAGGAATATCTTACAATTTCTTGCTGTATTTTATATCAGAAATTTCATTTAGGACATCCAAATTAGTTGTGATGTCTGGAATTGTTAAATCTATGACCAGAAAATCTTGTGGTCATCTTGACCACAAATCTTGTGATTAAATAATAAAATCTTATTTAAAATCTATTTAAATAGCAATCTTATTTAAATGGAAATATTTCAGAATACCTTCTTTCATTTATTTGTATTTTTTCAGAAAATAAATTCAAAAAGATCTTAAAACATAAATGTTTACCTTTTCTCTTTTTTTTAAGAAATGAATTCAGATTTATGGGGAAATGATACTGAGCAGAATTATGTGAATAAAGCCACATGAAGCTGGTCCAGACTCAAAACAGACATACTGGCCCAATCCTACCTGCATGTCAACCACACTGAGATCTATGCAACCCAAAGGATAACTTACAGTAGTTATAAGTATACATTCTCTCCAAGGACAATGAAAGCAAAGCTCAATTTGATTTATTCCAAACTGTCCAGGCAACTAAGACCAATTTTTGAATGAATAAGAAAAGCATAATAATTTCACACAATGTTTCTCAAGGTAGGAAAATACTAGAAAGAGAAATATTGTCTCGTCTAAGCATTTCCAACACAATTGTCTGGTCTCATTTTGTGGGAATAAAAGCTCTTTGTTTCTTTCTGCGATACATGTGAAATGATCATCAGTGGCTCTGGTCCATCAGTTTTGGGTAATAAATTATATTGGAAGTAGTTTAAAACTTTAATTTATAGCTGTTAAAGCTGCATGGAAATGGATGGTGAGGATGATGACTATAAAGTTTTGAAAGGTGAAATCACAGAAAATAAGGAGTGCCAATGCAATAAATCCTTCACTCCAGGTATTTACAATACTGTATATCTCGATGTATGTCCCAAGTTAAAAAAAGCAACAACAATGAATCCTACAACAGCCTAAGTTGTGTTAAGTTCTTCAAAACAGATGGTCACCACTTTCCTTCAATCTAATGACAGTCCTTGCTCAGAAATGGCTGAAGAAACTGGTAATCTGTCAATCCTGAAGCTGACCCGACCAAAGCCATCTTGGAGCTTCCGTGTTGCCACACTGGAGCTGAGCGACAGGAAGGGGGAATTGAGATAGTTGGGATTCTGTAGCCAAAACAAAATATTTTCTCTTGGGAATCAAGGACATTCTCACACCTTGTTGGAAGAAGGAGGGGGATATCACCAGGAAACCAGACAGAGCTGTGATTTCACCATGTGACTGATCGTTTTGAGAAAGTGGAAAAACTTTTACTTTTAATTAGGTGAAAACCATTTTCACCAGATATGTGCCAATATGATAAAGCTATTCTTTGAGGAATCTATCTGATTCGGAGTTTTGCTTGCTATGGATCTATTACCTGACACAATCATCTTCCCTCTAAAGCCACCATGTTTTCCCCAAAATATGACATGTCCTGAAAATAAGGCCATGCCATATTTTTCAAGAGGGCAAAAATGTAAGCCCTCCCCCCAAAATAAGCCCCTTGGACAACCCCCCCTCCAGCCAGGCAGAGCGCCACTCACCGACCTAGTGGTATCCTGAAAGCGCCAAGCTATAGGAACCGGGGGGCGGGGGGGCAAAGGTGTTCGTGTTGCTTAGAGCCTTCAGGATACCACTAGTTTGGTGAGTGGCACTGTGCCCAGCTGGAGAGGGGGGTGCCAGGTGGCCGCTCTCTTGCAAGCGGGCTCCCAAAGAGTTGGGCACAGCCTCAGGGCTGAACAGCTGTGTTGCACTGTTGCAGCAGCATACACAGCAGCCATGAGGTGACCACGCTCACCAGTAGCCACCCGACAACCCCCCTTTCCAGCTGGGCACACGCCATTCACTGACCTAGAGCTATCTCAAAGGCGCCAAGCCGCATGAGCACCTGTTCCCCGCCCCCGGCTCCCACAGCTTCTTGGAATACCCCTAGGTCAGTGAATGGCACTCTGCATGGCTGGAGAAGGGGTTGCGTGATCAGCTGTTCCACTCCCCACTCGTGCACCTCTCAGCCTCACCATGCCCTGGCCCAGCTCTCCCTACAGGGCCAGGGCACCACCGCTGCCACTGCCATCCCACCATGGCTTCTTCTGCGGCTTCCAAACCACTTCCGGCAGTGGCTGCTCTGGGAGTATGTTCTATGATTCCGGCAGCTGGCCCACAACTGAAGGCGCCAAGCCGCAGGAGCTTGGGGCGGGGAACAGGTGCTCACGCAGCTTGATGCCTTCAGGATACCCCTAGATCAGTGAATGGCGCTGTTCCCAGCTGGAAAGGGTGTTGCTGGGTGGCTGCTTGTGTGCATGGTCCCCTCATGGCTTCTGTGTTGTGCTGTTGTGACAGCGCAACACAACTGTTTGCCCCTGAGGCTGTACCCGGCTCTTTAGGAGCCCGCTCGCAAGAGAGCAGCTGCACTGCAACCCCAAAACAATAAGCCCTCCCCAATGATAAGGCCCAAGGCATATTTTGGAGGTCAAAAGAAAATAGGACCCTGTCTTTTTGGGGGGAAACACGATAGTTTCTGCCCTGGATAATAATTTAATACTAAGTTACAAGGCTGTCTTGATCACCACTGGTTAATAGTTACTGGTTGTGTTGTTATTTCAAGAATCTTGTGACTGATGCAAAAATAGCCCATTAAGCCAATGAATTATCCTCAACCCTAGAATCTTGTGCCTTTCAAGATTCACTTCTCCTAGGGGACATTCCCTACCCATAGGACAAAGCTTCCATTCTCTTTCTTTTAATTTTTCTTTTTAAATGTCTAAATTGTTATTTTTTTTCTCTATGAAGTGGAACTCTTCTGATATCAAAAGAGATAATATGAGAAGGTAAGGCATCCATAGTTGTTTTTCATTCTGTTTTTATTCTGATTTTAATTGTTAGCTGACCAGAATCATGCATATGATTTGAGATGACCTGTAAATTAAATAAATAAACATCTCCCTTATGTATTTCAATGCTTTGTCACACTACAGTAATTCCTCTTCTTTTACATTTATCCTACACATTTCTTTTCCTGAACAAATCTTCTTTCTTCTATCCAGAGTGAATGCCTCCTAGATTCCATGTGGTCTAGACAACTCTGAAAATTTGGCAACCTCCTGAAGTGGTTAGAAAAGTCAATCTCCCTTTGATCAAAAGCAGGACTGGACATGATTAGTACTTGGATGAGGCACCTCCATCATTCCCAGAACTTTAGGTGAGATTGAGCATTCAGTAAATATCTCAGAAAAAAACAGTGGCAAACCACTTCTATAGTGTTTGCATGGCTGCCAAATAAAATCAACGGATGTGTTTATGAAGTCATTTGGATTTGAGCTCAGCTCAAAGGAAACTTTTATCGTTTTTGAGGTTCTTACTTTCTAAATATAGCAGAAACTGATAGAAACCCTTGAACCAGGATCTATCCTTCCCCTGTTTAAAAATATGCCACTATTCTGAACTTTAGACTTTCCAGTAGTAATAGGTTGGTGGAAAAAAAGTAAACAATGTTTGCTTTTAATGTTGCCTTCTTAAAATAAATATATTTCTTTAAACAACGGACTGAATTTTACTAAACTTTCCAGACCCTGTCTTCTTTACTCAAAGTTTGCTAAGTTAAGATTCATTACAAATTAAAAGCTGCATTCTTATTTCTTATTTTCTTACTATTTATTGAACACTACAGAGGGCTGCATCTGATTTTCACATTACAGAAATATATATTGGGAAGATTTGTTTTCAAATGCATGCACATCTGTAGCCTACACAATTTGTGCATACAATAACGTAGTCAACTGAAAAGATATTTGTTCTTTGCTCATTCACTGGTTCTTTGATTCAAGATTGCGTAACAAGATGCCCAAACAGAACAACAACAGGATTGTTCATACACAGTATCTTAAATTCTAAAGGTAGTAGATCTGTGGTTTTGTGATCATCCAAAAGTGCCTTATGGCTCATTCAATAGCCTTCACTAAAAAAAAAACAATTTGTGTATATTTTTCAAAGACAAGGCATTTTTGGTTGTTACAAAACATATCTGATAAACTACATCTGTTATTAAAAATAATTCTCTGATATAGTAATATTTTTTTTGCCATATCTTCACCTAATTCTTTGCCAGAAGGATTAAGAGGGACATGATAACTGTCTTTCAGTATTTAAGGGGCTGTTACAAAGAAGATGGGATTGCCTTATTCTCCAAAGCAGCAAAGGGCAGGACAAAACGTAATGGGTGGAAGCTTGTTAAAAAGAGATCCAACCTAGAAGTGTGGACAAATTTTCTGACAGTGAGAACAATTAAACAATGAAAAGCTTGCCTCCCGGAGTTGTCTATCCTCCATCACTGGAGGTTTTCAAACATAGACTAGACAGTCATTTGATCAGGATGGTAAAAGGCAGGGGTGGGTTCCTGCCAGTTCTAACCTCTTCTATAGAAGAGCTCCCACAAATCTACAGTGCCGTTTAGAATCTGTTCCAGCTCCTTCCCCCCACTCCCGGCCTGTCCGCACATCATCAAGATGAAGAGTGAGAGGAAGAATTCTGGGAGTCCACAAGTCTTAAAGCTGTCAAGTTTGAACACCCCTGGGGCATTTTTTCTAAAGGGTTAGGGGTGAAAAGGTCTTGTAACTTGACAGCTTTAAGACTTGCGTGCTTCAAATGCCAGAGTTTCTGAGCCAACATTTTGGTTGCTAAGCAAGAGCGTTGTTAAGTGAGTTTCACCACATTTTACAAGTTGGCCACCCCCACACAGTCACATGGCTGGCAAGCCACTCCCACCCAGCCACATGGCCAGCAAGCCACTTCCACCCAGTCACATGGCTGGCAAGCCACTCCCACAAAGCAGGCTACACCTACAGAAGAGGTTCTAAAAATTTTTGAAACCCACCACTGGTGTAAGGTATCCTGCCTTGAGCAGGGAGTTGGATGTGGAGACTTCCAAGTCCAAGATCCTTTCCAGCCCTATGATTCTATGTCCTATGTTTAGAACCAAATTACATTTAATTATGTATCAGCTGTCTTTACAACTCAAGGTGTGAAGTAAACACAACAAGAGTAAAATACAATTCTTGCTATCTGTTGACAAAGGAACAGGTATGTTTCTAGCATTGTATATCTTAACTTTCAGACATTTCCATATAAAGGCAAATTATTCTCAAGGAACCTGGTCAGTAACTTATTAAGTAGGATTTCAGTGATCTAAAGACAGCACCTGGATTGAGTCTGGGAATTAATAGACATTGACATGACATAAAATTAATATCTGTCATGTGACTTGTGTTTCCTGAGCATTCAGTCACGTTCTTCCTTCTTCATCCTAGGATGCCCAAGCACTAATAAACTTGAATAAAATACAAAGAACATTTTTTTCTTCCTACCACTAGCCATTTCCCCTGCAGGGAATCAGAAATGTAAGACCATCATTCACAAAAATTATAAAATAAATTTACAATTAAGTAAACTGCAGCATCATATTTTATTAACAGCTTCCAAAATAGTTGCCTTTTAATCTTTTGCAATAAGAAAAACAAGCACCGAGGTACATTGAAACATGTAACCTTTTCATTATCTTCCATCTGTGTCCCTTCACTCCTTCTGTGTTCAAGTGAGCACATGAGTATTCACCTGAACATACCGTATTTTTCAGAGTATAAGACGCACCAAGATTATGAAGAGGCAAATTAAAAAAAAGTTTTTGCACTCTGCAGACCTCCCCAAAATGGCCTGTTTTTCATGAAAATGATCCTGGTTTTTTTCAAAAAAAAAGGGCAGGGATGAGTTCCAGCCAGTTCTAACCTCTTCTATAGAAGAGGTTCCACAAATCTACAGTGTCATTTAGAACCGGTTCCAGCTCCCTCCCCCCGCCCATCCGCACATCATCAATATGAAGAGCGGGAGGAGGAATTCTGGGAGTTGAAGTCCACAAGTCTTAAAGCTGTCAAGTTTGAACAAACCTAGCGGTTTTTTTTCTAAAGGCTTAGGGGTGCAAGGGTCTTGTAACTTGACAGCTTTAAGACTTGTGTGCTTCAAATGCCAGAGTTTCTAAGCCAACATTTTGGTTGCTGAGAAGAGCGTTGTTAAGTGAGTTTCACCACACTTTACATGTATTTTGCCAGGAAACGTACATAAGGCCAGATCAAAAGGCGTGTTCCCTCCTAACCATACCAACAGGCTCTGAATCCAATGGCAATGTCCCTTTTGCTCTGCAAATTCATGGAGAACTAACCCTAAACCTAAGTGGAATTTTGTCAAATGGGATTTTCCCATGTATTTTGCCAGGAAACGTACATAAGGTCGGCTCCAAATGTATGTCCCCTCCTAACCACACCGACAGGCTCCAAATCCAATGGGATTTTCCCATGTATTTTGCCAGGATTAGGGTTAACTCTCCTTTAATTCGCAGAGCAAAATGGACATCGCCATTGGATCTGGATCCCATTGGTATGGTTAGGAGGGGGCAGGCCTTTGAAGCCTGCCTTCTGTACGTTTCCTGGAAAAATACAAGGGAAAATCCCGTTTGGGAAATCCCACCAAGGGTTAGGGTTAGCTCTCCATGAATTCACAGAGCAAAACAGACATCACCATTGGATTCGGAGCCCTTCGGTATGGTAAGGAGGGGACAACCCTCCTAAAGGCTATGCACAGCCATTTTGGTGAAGGGGGAGGGGTTTCAGGAGGCAAAAAATGCTGTGTTTGGTGTATTAGACGCACACAGATTTTCACCCTCTTTTTTGAGGTAAAAAAGTAGGTTTTATACTCTGAAAAATATGGTAGATTCTCCTACCCACAAGTCAAGACATTTCAGATTGACTTGATTTGTGGGTCTTCCCATTGATAGTCATATCTTCACTTTTAAATGTATAGAACCTTCTCTATATGAATAGGAACCCTCAGTAATCACTATTCCTGGCTGTTATATGTATAGAGTTATATGTACAGAATTAATTCTTACAAGTAGTCCATATCATGGAATCCGTTTATTATTCTTACATGATGTTATTAAACATATTAACTTCAAATAAAGTTAGAGTGCCTTAAAACAATTAAAAGTACAGAATAATGCATACTAAGAATCATCTATTAAAAGACTATCAAAAACTGATAATTCAGTATGGGTATTGAAAACTGGAGACCCACAGTCAATATTTTAAGCAATCACACCTTTAATAATGCAGCCCTTATGAGGCCTGGTGAACAGGAATATTGGGGTAAAGTGGCATGGCCAACAGCAATCCCTAAAACCTTTATTAAATTTATTAAATTTGAGGAAATCCAGATTGTACAGGGTTGTGTAAGACTTTAAAGGAAGAAGCATCAACATGGAGCACATGCCTTTTGCCTTATTTCAGGAAAGGGCATGACTCAAAAAGTCTCCTGCTGTTACCCAGTTCATCCAAACTACAAAAACGTTAAAAGAGCTTTTCCTTCTGTGAAGCTTCTTTTCTGTAGGGTATAATTTTGCCGCCTCCATGTAAAATAATTAGGCTGAAGAGTTATGAAACAACATGTAATGCAGTCAATGAGTCATCTACCTTGAGAGAGATAATTAAAAATTAAAGATTGTTCACAGGCTATGTTCACAGGACTGATTCGATGTCTGATAGAGCCAGGCTTACGTAGAATAGAAGTCTTCACTCCATGAATCCTTTGCCTGTTATTTTACATTACTTTATGTTAAAGATCATGTAAGTTGCTACAAAAGGGAAGGCAAACACAATGCTACCAAGCAAAGCAAATATCTATATTTCATCTGCATTTATTTATTGCTCTTTTTCACCTGAATAAAATAACAAATAAAATAAATGTTCACTCTATCATTTTTTGATATTTTCATTATATCAGACAGCCCAGACTTTATGGACTCTATTTATAATAAAATCTCATGGATTTTCAGAGCTGCTTCTTCTACAATATAGCCAGATCCACAATGTAGTAAAAGGTGCAATCCTATGATAATTTTGTAGTGCTACTATAGTTGCTGTTGATAATGCATATAAACTATGCATCTGCACTTATTTTCTCAGTGGGATTCACCGTTCAATAGACCCACAAAAAGATTACACTGATCAATTAAATTAAATTAAATTAAATTATTAAATTACATTACATTAAATTAAATTAATAACATGACACCAAACTAATCTGGTGGATTTTTAAAAGAAAACGCTTTGATGTCATATGTTTTTTATTCTGCATGGGGACCAATGCTTTGAGCTAAACTAAGTTACCAGGAATTCTAGAGGCAAAATCCAGTTTAGAATAATAACATCTTCTGAATACTTTAAAAAGACATTGCAAAAGGTTAGACTTGATTAATAGAAAACAAAGTTACAGCAACCATCCTTAGTCTTGTATGTGCTGAACATTAACTTCCTATCTGGAAATTATGAAAGCTGAAGTTCAGCACAGCTGGGGGTCACAAATTTGGGGAAGATTGAGTTAGACTGATTTGCAAAATCGTTCCAATTACTACTCCCTCCCTTCCAATAGTTGACTGTTGTGGCCCAGCAGGTGCCGTTGCCGCTGCCACCAGACTCCGAGAGTGAGGGTCCCTACGAGTCAGCTCCAGAGGAGATGGGGGACCCTGGACAGGGTTCGGACGCTGAGCAGGGATCCGAGAGTCTGGTCGGCCACCAGGAGGCGCCTGAGGCATGGAGCAGTGGTGAGAGCCAGAGGAGGGGGGCTCCCGATGCCATGCCTTGGAGCAGCGGGGAGGAGTCACGAGACAGTGAGTCAGAACTCAGCAGGGAGTTTCTGGACGCTCGTTACCGCCGCGTCCATAGACGCAAGGAGCGTGGGCGTAATTACCGGCGGTAAGAGCTCTCAGCTGCTGTTTGGGAGGCTCCTTTCCAGGTTATAAAAAGGGTTGACTGTGCATACGCCCTTTGCAGCAGTCAACAGAAGACTTATGCCAGATGTTCTAGTCTGGCATTCTAGCAAGCTGGATAGCTGCTTTTGTGTTCTGTTCTTGTGAGTTTTGTCTTGGTGGCTTGCTGCCACGGAACCTTCTGTTGGTTTGTGCAATAAACCTTGTTCCCTTGTACTGTTCCGTAGTGTGTGTTCTGTGTGGGCAACGGAGGAAGGGGGGTCAGAACAGTTGACCATCTATAATCATCGTGGTATATGAATGAGCAAACAGTGAAAGTCAGATTTAAATATGGAAATAATCTCTGTACTTCTGGGTGACACATTTGATTTTGTTACATTCTATTCTGGTATTCAGTTTTAAACTAGCAACATATAATTTATATCTTAATGGCTATTTCCCAGGAATAATATTAAGAGTATGTCATGCTTCTTACCATGTGTGATTTGTTGCAATATCTTGCCTGTTGCTATTGTTAAAGAAGATGGATTAGGACTGAATAACAAAATTTTTGAGTGATCAGCAAGCAAACAAGCTTGAAGGCCAGATGTCTTCCAGTTGCTTATGTTCCCGGAACTTGCCTAAAATTCATTTCAGACATACACACCCAGGGTGGGATTGAAAAATTTTAGCAACTGATTCCCTGCCTGGTTGCTGGATGGGTGTGGCCATGGTGGGTGTGGCCTACGCAGCCTCTTGCCCCATGATGGGGGCATTTTCACTATCCCCAGGCTCCTGAGGCTTTTCTTGAGCCCCCTGGAGGGTGAAAACGGCCTCTCCCAGGCTTCAGAGGCCCTCCAGAGGCCGGAAACTGGCCTGTTTCTGGATTTCTGGAACTTCTGGGAGGCCTGATTTTTACCCTCCCAGAGCCTCCAAAACGGGCTGCGTGGAGACTCCTGGGAGGGGAGGGGTAGAGTGGGTGGGGCCAGACAGTCCTTTCAACTACTGGTTTAGAGAACCAGATGTAAAATTAGCATCTAGTTCTCCCAACTGGTGCAAACTGGCTGAATCCCCACCCCTGTACACACCCCTGTATCTACTTGCAGGAGATGCCTTGTTAAAATACTGCACGCTAAGTTGGCCTTTTTTGAGATTCAGTTTCCTTCCAATGGGAAACAGACATATGTATGTGTGCAAAGTCATGATTGAAGTTGACAGGGTCTAGGGAGACCCAAGTACAAATCCATATTCATCCACGTTGCTCTTTGGGTGGCCAATTATAGTCTCTCAATTCCGTCTAGCTGACAGAGTTGATGCCGTGAAAATAAAATGAGAGAAGATACTTTCATATACATCAGTGATGGCTAACTTTTTTGTCGAGGCATGCCAAAAGTGGGGGGGAAGTGTGGCAGGGGGATCGTGCACACACAATGCCCCCCATACATGTGCACACAACACCCCCTGTGCATGCGTGCAGGACTCACTGAAGCTTCGGACTTCCAGTAGGCGCCCTGGGCCGTTTTTCGCCCTACCCAGGCTTCAGGGAAGACTCTGAAGCCAGGGGAGGGTGAAAAATGGCCCAGCACATAAACCGCAAGTTTGGGAATGGACTTCTGGGTTGCCTGTTGGGCTGTTTTCCGCCCTCCACAGGCTTCAGGAGTCTTCCCTGAAGCCTCTGGAGAGTGAAAAATGACCGAAAATCAGCTTGCCAGTGTGTGCATGCACGCTGGAGTGACAGAGTTAACACCTCGCGTGCCCTCAGAAATGGCTCCGTGTGCCACCTGTAGCACGCATGCCATAGGTTTACCATCATGAATATGCATATTGAATGAATTTGAACATTTATTGGAAAAATAGGGAATAATTTTTGACAAAAATAATAGAATTGCCATGCAATACACCTTTCATTGAGCAGTGAACTCTGCTCTCTTGAAAATGTGTTGATTCAAATAAAACATCTTTTACAGTAGTCCCTCTTCTTAACAAGGCCCACCTGTCTTCCCTAGGTAGACTATTTGGACGCCAAGCATCCTATTTCTCAAGATTTCCTTCTAATATTACTAGTTTTTGAAAAGGGTGAAAAAGAACAGCCTTGATTATATATAGTTTATTTAGCTTTCCATCATCTGAGCTGTTCCAGTGCAATCAATACCATTCTCAGTCAGTTCTATCACAATAAATCCAGAAAATTTCAGGACATCTATCTCATTTGAATGCATTAGCATTGTTTAGGAATTTATTTCTGAATTGTGCATTTGGATGAATCCAAACTCCATTGATGAGCAGGGTACCAACTCAGATAAACAAGCTAACAGTAAACAATAATAATTAAGGAACCATGAAGAATACTCCCACCAATGTTGATAAGGCAACCCACTAGTATATACGTAAATAGAGAGATAATCTCACTCCCTCTCTGACACTGATGATGTTACCTAGTTGGGTAATGAAGCATCTGCAAGAAAACAACCAAGTTCAGGGAGCATCAAGGACCCCACATTTCAACCCTGAGCTACAAATATTCTCTTCTAAGTGTACATATCTCAAGCCATATTTCTAAAACTTTAAAGTTTCAGAGTAATTTTCTTCAGGGAATAGAAAAGCTTCATTACTAGGCAGGAATCCCTTCAAATTAAAATGTGCTTAGTGATCATAAAGTGGGACCAGTCCAATTCCAACATAATGGGAGTGGACTTTTATTTATTCATTCAATGATTTATTCTATGATTTGTTACATATCGGTTTGTTCATTCTTGTTCATTAAAGACTCTCCCCTGCCTCTCAGATCTATCTGATATTTTATTCTTAGCCATCCATTTATTTGATGTGATTTATGGTAAGGTCATAAAGTCATCACAGCACCACGACCTATTCCTCTTTCTTTTGCTGCTATCTGCAAGCAATTGTAAAAAAACAAAAAAAGTGGGAGTTTTTGAATGTGCACCCAAGTTTTGCTGTTGGGTCACACGTTTTTGCAGAGGTGATGTAGAAGCTTGGAGGGACTTCCTGAACATCTGTTTTCTTGCTTCATTTTGTCTGGCTCACTTACTTTCACATCCTAAATTATATCTCTATTGCTGGAAAGAGATTGTTTGTCTGTCTTTTGAGAATTCGGGAGGATACTTTGTAGTTATAATTGTTTTTTTTAATGTGAATGTTTGGACTTCCAAGCACAATTGTTTTTTTTTTTTTGCCAATTCCAAGTTTTGATTGCCAGTTTGTTAAGAATTCTTGACTCCAATCTTTCATTTGTAGAATATTTAAATAAGATTTATGTAAAGGATTAATTTAAATGTGGGAAAATAAGAAGAATCATAAGTAAAGCCTTATTTTGGCCATCAATTCTGAGTGTGTATATCATGTAAGTTCACAGCTATTTTGGTGAAGATCATCTTCCTCCTCATCTCTGAATGGGTTTTGATCCCTCATGTCACGTTTTACTAATTATCTTCATCTCTATTTTCCCCAGCAGTTCTTTAATGCTTCATTATTTGACCATATGATGCATACAGAATATATATATTCTTACGGTCTTGTACTTTCAGCTATGACCTGACTATTTGGGGGGACTCATGGTATAGTGCACGTGTCCGCAACCTGAGGCTCCAGAACCATATGCGGCTCTTTCATCCCTCTGCTGCAGCTCCCTATGGCCCTGTCACGGCAGAGGGATAAAAGAGCTGTAAAACCCAATATACATCACAAACAAGCAAAATATAATCAAATGTGGTGAAGGCTCAACTGACAAATATGTCTCTGTTTTTACTGACTTACTAGCTTTGTCTTATCTGGTTTTGCATTTTTTATGTGTACTGTCAACTTAAAATTTAAACGGCATAACAAAATGCAATTTGAACCAAATAGAAGGTCAAAATAATCTTTCTGGGACTTCCTAAAATAAATGACCAGTATGCTGAGCATTCAGAATAGAAGGCTCTCTAGATTATTCAAAACAACCTTAGACACATGTATGTACATCCATAAAAATATGTCCATTAATTTCAGGTCAGCAAGGAAGTATATTAATGTATTAATGCTATAGTTTATTATTAATTAAATTACTGAACTACATCCTAGAAATTTAATGAAAAAATCAAAGCTTTGGCTAGATCCTCCAAAATGGTAATTCTGAAGATATGCATTCTTCCATCTATCAGGATTTTCTATCTGAATATCGCAACAAATTATATCAAATTAACAAAATGAAAAACAAAGGACAGGTGCATTGTTCTTTTTTTTAAAAAAAACTACATAACATTGTCCTTTCAACATGTGTTGAAAGATGACAGCCAAAAAAGGGTTAACTTAATTTTGAAGATGGAAAACAACTCAGATCAATTGACAAATCCATGAGAAGCATTAGACAGACAACTTATGTGAAGGTGGAATTGGGGGGTGGGGGGAAATGAGATAATTGCAGGAAGATTGTATAAGCATTGGGGGATCTGTTTACTATAGTTTCAACGATGAAGAATTTGGAGTGGGGCAACCTCATAAGACCCACTTTTCATTGAAATGGGCTTTTGCCTGTCCTTAAAGAAGAGAAAACTTTGCTGGCATCCAGAGCTCGTATTCTGGGAAGGTATGCTCAAAGTTATGTTTGCTTTCCAATCAATAGTGTTGCAAAGCTAACCACTGATCCTATGTGACGACTGTTACATTCATTCAGTCATTAATTGATTAGCTTAATGTTACAATTTGGCAGCTAATTGTAAGAGTTTCCCGATTATGTTGGCACCATCACCAAGTCAGCATGATGTGATGCGTCATTGAAAGTAATACAATCATTGTTCAAGACAAAAAAACCCCACTGACTTCTGGACTGGAAAATCTCCAATAATCTACGAACCATGAAGATCATATTGGCGTTGTACCAAGTGAATCACTAGTATACTGGGGAGCAGAGGGAAGCGGGGGGTAGAGGGGAGCATTAAATCTGTCACCAATTGGTTCATTCCAAAGTTATAATTGGAAGAAGAAAATACATAACAGATTTTGATTGCTTAAATAAAGCTAAATCTTGTAATAGAAATATTTTAAAGGACAAATATAGCCAGGTCTATTTTCATTCAAATATTGCTCAATCCTGATTCCCAAATATTTCTGGGATATCGTTGCAGCCGATTGTCCTGTTTCAAGTTTCTTTGGTGATGGATGCCTCCTCAGACCTCATAGCCCGTAAACCTGCTCACAACTTGTGAGTCACCATCCCGAATGCATCAAACATTTCCATCTTCTAAGTACATTGTGTTAATATGAGTTTAAGAAATCTTTTAAACTCTTAATCAGCAATTGCTAAACAACAGCAACTGCGTAGGAGGGCAAAGATTGCAAGATGAAGGATGAATTGCAGGAAAATGTATAAAATGAACAAAGGAGAAAAAAGTTGTAACTTTGTTTGTAGAGATTCTCAGTCATCCAGGTCATGGTTGTCCCAAAGATGCTTTTTCAGTTGCCTCCTGAAAAAAAGCACCTTTGTAACTTAGTTGGTAAGCAGCTATTGGTCCTGATGATCCCAACAATGGAGGATCTTAGCTATCTAGACCTGCAGAGCCCTCTGGAGTCTCCTAAAATCATGTTGCTCCAGGCTTAGCTATTTGCCAGAAGATGCAAGATCTAAATGGCTGTGAAATAAGTGATCACAGCCATTACGGCCCAAAGAGAAATCTGTGGTCAACAAGATAGATCAGAATGATCTGCAGGCAAAAAGGCAATTGGGCAAAGCAATGGGACAGAAGCAATGTCAGAAAAAGTAAGTGACCGCATAAGAATTTTTTAAAAATACGGTGAGTTTTTACAGGTTGAAAACTCTCTTACATTTTTTCAGAGTTTTCATTTAGTAGAAACTCAGAAATTAATGCCACATGGCTATGTGGATGTACCTTACTACCTTCTGATCCTCTATTATGACTCCTTTAGGAAGAAAAATAGTATATAACTAAAAATGTAATTTTGCACACGTTTCTAAACTTAAATTGTTGCTTATTTAATCCACCAGTGTGAATATTACATTAGTCCCTTGCGTGAACATTTTAAAGAACAAATCAGTTGGACAACCCAGAAGGGATTTAACTTAGCTGAGTTTAACTGATGGCTTCTTTGCAGGTTAGCCTTAACAGCACAGCTTGTCTACAATGACTCTTTTTGGGTGATAGGGTTGCTGGCATTCAGTTGCTTGCGTGATTTCAGCTTTTTAAAAGGAGTATCTGATATTCTTGGTATTAAATAGCATTCTTCATTTCTAGGCACACAACCTAGGCACATTTCAGTGTTCCTATCAAATTCTTTATCTCTATGTTAGCATTAATAACTAAACATGCAGCATGCACTACCAACTATCCCATAACATTATGTCAGCACATTAGCTTTCTTATCACTTGGGTGGCTCTTAATTTACTTTTGAAGTAGTTGCACAATATTTGTATCCACATCCAGTCCAACTTTATGCTAGAAATAGGAGAGATTATCACTGATTGCACTGAACCAAGAGAAACCTCTCAGCCCAAGAACACTTGCAAATGCACGTCTGTATTATTAGAGTTAATGCACAATTGAAGGAGCATTAGCATGTCACCAAATCCTCTGGTTACAGGACAGCAAGAGATATGAGGATGTGGTTATTGAAAATGACTTTGCACATTTAAGCAGCACTCAAAGGCAGTAGTCAGGAATTTAAAGATAAACGTATGTTTAAGAAGAATGTAACCTCAAGAACACAATAAGTAAGTTGAAAACCAATGCGTGCTAAATCATAATGCATATTCAAAATTAGATATTGTATCACAATCCTAAATTATTTGCTGATTTGGCATCGAAATAAACGCCATGGTCTGTACTTTAATGTGAACCAAATGTGGTGATACAGCAATAGCACTTAGACTTATATACAGTGCTTTACATAGCCCATTCTAAGCAGTTTACAGAATCAGCATATTGTTCCCAACCAGTGACGTGCAGTCAGGGGAGGCAGGGGAGGCAGAGCTCTCATCATGAAAATAAAAAAAATTACTCCTGGAAGCCATGAAAGTGGCTGGGAGAGGCACGCGGCTTGGTTTAGCCTCCCTGGACATCTCAGCAGCACCCCCAAGTGTGCCGATCTCGCCATTTTTTGCATCGGGTGAGCCCGGGATCCTTGCAAGGGGAATGGGACCACGTGTGCAGGCGGCTCCTCAATGCCAGCCTCAGATCAGCACAGCCCTTCATGTTGGCTTAGGAAGGAGGGGAATGGGACCGCGTCTGCAGGGGAAGGGGATCGCGACTGTGCTAATCTGAGGCTGTGCGCTGAGGAGCCGCCTGCACAAGCGGTCCCATTCCCCTTGCAAGGATCCCGGGCTCGCCCGATGCAAAAAATGCCTAGGTAACATCATCAGTGCTAGAAGGGGGGGAGGAGGAGAAAGGAGAAGTTTCTCTTCTCAGAAATGTCTTTTCAGTGGAGCTGCGGCAGCCTGCCTGCCCCTTTCTGACATTTCTGAGAAGAGAAACTTCTCTGTTTGGGCTGCGCCCGTGCGATCGGAGCAACCACGCGGTTTGATGACGTCACCAGCCTCACTAGTCATAAACCTCACCGCACGTCACTGTCCCCAACAATCTAGGTTCTCATTTTAATGATCTCGGGAGGATGGAAGGCTGAGTCAACCTTGAGCCTGATGAGATTTGAATTGCGATGCTGCTGGCAATCGGCACTCAGCAGAAGTAGCGTGCTGTGCTGCATTCTAACCACTGCACTACATCGGCTCTTTTATATACTTTATAATATACTACAAAATAACTTATTATGTGCTTCAGCAATCATACCAAGAAGATCCTTGAATATGCCAGTCATATATTTTGATGGTATGGAATATTAAAATGTAAAAATATTATTGGGCAAGATTGTATGCATACATTTTCCTTTGTTTTGTTATATATGCTACACTGGTCTTTCTCAGTCTTAGCAACTTTAAAATGTGTGGACTTCAACTCCCAGAATTGCCCAGCCAGCATTTAGCAATTTGCTAAGGTTGAAAACACTATACTAGACAATATGACAGGACCCATGATTTGTTTGCTGCTAGATCCTTTTGAGATGCAAACTGTATACAGCACAGAAATGTCTACACTATACTAAAAAGTAAAGTGTCCATCAAGTGGCCTTTGATTCCTAGTGATTTCATGACATGATATTTCATGTCATTTTCTTGGCAGCAAAATGGAAGTGGGTTGTCATTGCCTTTTGGGAACTGATTTTAATCTCTTAGTCTAACGTATAACCCTGGAATTTTTAAGAAGCTTCCCATCCATATGCTAATCAGACCATACCAGATAAGGTCAGCCAAATATCTGATGAGTTTAATCCAACTAATATCAGCTTTTTAGATTTTAAGGATCTGGTTACTAAAAGGTCCATATACTCAAAAAAATAGCTTTATAATAAAGGATAGAAGGCAGGGTAGTGTTTTGTATTTAAACTGATGTTAAGAAAAATGGGGCAGAGACTACTCTTTCAAAAGATCAAAGTTAACAAACATTGTATACCAATTTTAATTGTACACTTTTAATTTATGGACATCCATATTAATATGGTTATATCCAAGAATAATGCAATAAAGGTAAAGATTCCCTCACACATATGTGCTAGTCGTTCCTGACTCTAGGGTGAGGGGCTCATCTCTGTTTCAAAGCCGAAGAGCCAGCGCTCTCTGAAGACATCTCCGTGGTCATGTGGCCAGCATGACTAAATGCCAAAGGCGCACCGAACAGTTACCTTCCCACCAAAGGTGGTTCCTATTTTTCCACTTGCATTTTTACATGTTTTCAAACTACTAAGTTGGCAGAAGCTGGGACAAGTAACAGGAGCTCACTCCATTATGCGGTGCTAGGGATTGGAACTACTGAAATGCTGACATTTCTGATCAACAAGCTCAGACACTGAGCCACCGCCTGCACAAATAATAATGCAATAAGCATCATCAAATGAAAGACTTCCACAACTTCAATAGAAGAAATGCATAGGACCACAGATTGACTAAAATTTGCTAAATAGATGGGATCTTGAGGAAGGGCACAAATATTTTTCTAGCTAAAATTTATTACTGCAATATAAAAACATTGTGTCTTCCCAACAGACTCCAACTGACAATAAAGAGATATACTAAGTTAATAAAGAGATCTGCTAGCAGAGAAAACAAAAAAGCAAGACGGGAGAAGAAGTCAAAAAAAGACAAGTATTACTGCATTCAATCCCTATTCAGAGTCACATCTTGGCAAGGTGGGCGGCATATAAATTTAATAAATAAATAAATAAATTCAAGCTATGGAGATGTAAATGTTGATGTAAAATTGACTAGGCCCAGTTTTAGTAGTCCTAAATAATTTCTAATCCAAGGAATTCAGTGATGGTTCCAAAAATCCTTCTGGCTGGGAAGAATTTAAATTTAGCACAGATTTGGTCAGTATAATGTCAGCTCAACAAGTTAACTTTTTAAAGAATTGGGTTGCCTATGGAATTAGATCTATTGGGAATATTTAATTGTCCTTTGATCTTTTCTAGCATTACCATAGCTAGTTGCAAAGATGAATGCAGAAAAATCTAAAAACTGTGTTGAGATGACATCATAAAATGGCATGAGAAAAGTTGCAACCACCATCTATGTCAGCTGTCTCTGGGGTGGAGGGAGAGAGGGGCAGAAGGCAACAATTTTACAACTGAAGTACTAAAACTTTAGCATTAATTCCATACAAAGTCAGATTTTGTTCTGTACTCACACATACAGTGGCTCTTTTAGAAGCATATTGAAAGCATTCTTATCATAGGATTATAAACATTTTGTGATATGGAATTAAATAGACTCAACATAAGCAATGTTATGGTCTTTCTTTGAACTTTCCATCAGTTTCTAGACCGAAACTTTACAGTTTGTGTGTGTGTTTACATTTTAGAAATGTAAAGGTCCTTTAATATATGATCTGTTCCAGTCCTTGCTTTGGTTTCAAATAACTACAATTCACTTTGATTTTGGGAAGAAATCTCACAGTTAAGAATCTTGAGGAGATGTTGAACTATATTGGTAAAACATTGGATTTCCCATTTCATGAATTGCTATGGCCATATCAACTCTGGGACATGGCAAAGAAGATAATTTTACATAATTGGAAGTAATCTTCCTGTCCCTTTTAAGCAATGGATCCAGAATATGAAGCTATTGTCTATTTCTAAAATATCTTTGTCTTCCAAAAAGTAGACGATGATGTAATTTGTTTTATATAGATTAGATTTTATAACCATAAGGATTCAATTATTTCACTATCAGTGGTTATTATATGGAACTTTTCTTTTTTTTTCCTGTTAATTAACTTTTTGTTGGTTGTAACACTACAACATATCTAAAGATTTTTTCCCCTTTTTTTGTTATACTAACTTTTTCTATCATGGCTGTTTCTTTGTCTTTAACCAATAGAAATTTTAAAAATGTAAAATGGAGGGAGCAGGGGAAAAACTGCATTGTTTGCTGTTTAGAACTTGTCTGAAAAATATAATCTTTCTCTAATGTTGGATAACAATGTTCCCAGGGGAAAAAACTAAAGGGACTTTCTTAGTGATATCTGTTTAACCATCTTTCAGACTGATTTCTTTGCAGTTAATGAAATAACAGGAAACAGTAATCACAATGGATTTTTAAGGAGAAACTATGACACTGATGCACTTGAAAGGAAAATATGTCATTGGAATTTTTCTCCAGTATCTGTAATTCTTTTAAAATGCAGCATCAACATTGTGGAAGAGCCTCCTATATGGAGATCAGACTGGATCTCTCTTTGCTAGAAGTTTTTTTTTTAAAAAAACCTCTTAAAAGACCAAGCTGTTTCAGGCAGCCAATTTGGGTGACTTTAGACCAGTCATTCTCTCTCAGCCCAATTCACTGTTGTTGTTGCAGAGAAATTAAAAGAAAGAAGGACTATTAGATATGTTCGCTATCTTGAGTTGTTTATGAAAATAACAAAAATGAGATATAGAATAAATAAATAAACAAATAAATAAATAAATGCAAGCTAACCATGTTTGTGAAGCTAACCCAAGTGGTTAATTTATGGTTCAGTCATGAGATTTAGAAAACCACTCCTGCACTTAAGGTGATACAAATGGGAGGTTCTGGTTTTCACATTCCACCTTTCAATTTTCCAAAGCTGCGATGAATGGGCTGGGTTTCTTTTGGGCCAGAAGCGAAAATGTATTTAATGAAAGGGTTGAGGGAGGAGTGGCTGTCTTACCTTGATAGTGTTGTCTAATTTTGTAATTGTTTATCATGAGTATAGCAATATAAATGAAATTAATCAGGGACGCGATCTTGATATTCAATGTTTTGTTTATAGGCTGTTTGCTCTGCATCTCCTCCAGTTAATGCCTCTGAACCTGCTGTTACAATCCAAGCCAGAAATCTCAGGATAAAAGCAATTAAGGAAACTTCACCATGTATGTCACTTTCATTTTCAAAATTGGAGGAAAAAAGAACAGGTGACTGGAGAGAAAAAGGGGGAAATATTTTTAGTTCATGTTATCATCATTTTTGAAATCCAATGCCCCATTCTGTTTGTTCCTTTGAAGTACAGTAAATAAGTAAGAAGTGAGGAAGCATTCACAAACTTGAGGTGATGAAGAGATTAAACCCCTTGCTGAAAGTGCCATCTCAGACCTTCGGAACTGTTATGTCCTAGCCTCGGAGTCGTGGCTTCGTCTCCGAGGCTCACCATTGGTTGAGATGCGCTTGTGTGCCAGAGCGGGAGAGTCTCTGTTCTCTGATTGGCTAACCGCAAGACTGCCTGCAGATAAATTGCTGTCAAGCAGGAACTGTTCTTTATCTTGGGTTCTGAGTTGCTGCTGTGTTAGCTGTTTAATAAAGCCGTGCTAGTCGGGCCTTGCCTCACCTCAGTCATTGCCACCCATTGAATATAATAGGAACTGCCTTGTTTAAAAGGAAAAGTGACTAAAGGGAACATGACTGAGGATCACAAAGTTTTAATCAGGACAGAGAAGATCTCCTTCTTTATTAGGAATCATGAACCAGCAGGATTTATCAATAGAGATGCGGCTGGTGAACAGAGGAATACATAGTTGTATCAGTGGTGGGTTTCAAAAAAATTTAGAACCTCTTCTGTAGGTGTGGCCTGCTTTGTGGGAATGGCTTGCCGCCATGTGACTGGGTGGGAGTGGCTTGCCAGCCATGTGACTGGGTGGGTGTGGCCAACTTGCAAAATGTGATGAAACTCACTTAACAACGCTCTTGCTTAGCATTTGTTTGGCATTTGAAGCACACAAGTCTTAAAGCTGTCAAGTTACAAGACCCTTGCTCCCCTAACCCTTTAGAAAAAAAACCCAGGGGTGTTCAAATTTGACAGCTTTAAGACTTGTGGACTTCAACTCCCAGAATTCCTCCTCTCACGCTTCATCTTGATGATGTCCGGATGGGCAGGGGGAGGGAGCTGGAACCGGTTCTAAACAGCACTGTAGATTTGTGGAATTTCTTCCAAAGAAGAGGTTAGAACTGGCAAGAACCCACCCCTGAGTTGTATGTTATGATTACTGGAGTCATAGCATATCTGGAGCAGTGACGTGCGGTGAGGTTTATGTCTGGTGAGGCACTGATGTCATCACAATCAGATTTACAAACATTAAAATCCTACAAATTATCTTATCCAATATGTGATTGGCAGCAGTTAAAGGGTTATGTTTAAGGTCTCATATCAGCATTCTTTACACATACTGTAGCACGCAACAAAGCACATTTAATTGAAAAAAAAGAAGTTATTATGAGTCTTACCGTTACTTGTTCTTGTTCTTAAAATTTTTATTGGTTTTAAAAAAAATTACAAGGGAAAAGGGGTAAAAGGTTATGGAACATTTTGAAGCTACATCGTGCGGGGGGGGAGAAGCCCCCCCGGGTCACACAACTTTTACAAAAAGGAAAAATAGAAAACTATAAACATTTACTTAGATACTAGCAGTTTTAAGTTTAACCTCAGCCCCTCCCTGCTTTGTATCTTGTGTAGGATCCCCCACATCATCTAATAGGGCAGTATGTTTTTTACCATTACTTATAAATAAAGTTCATCCGCCGATCCTTCTGAACAAAAGCATCTATAACTTGCTGGTAGAATTTTTCATTGTCTTGTTTTAATTTTAAAAGTCTCTCTGTCTCAATGGTGATCACGGCCAGGGAAGAGAGTCGCCCTTGATTGGTCTTGTTCCGACTGTATGTTTTTAGTCTCTTCAGTGCTGAGAATGACCGCTCCACCGATACTGTCGTAGCTAGAACAGTGAGCACAAGCTGGAGCAACTTTGTGGCCTGAGGAACAGTCTGAATGAGATCTTTCTGGGCCAAAAAGCTAAGAAGCTGTGCAGGAGATTTACATGTATCCCTGATCACTTGTGAGCTATACAGTCCAACGAGATTTATTTATTTATTTATTTATTTAAACTTATTAGTCGCCCCCTCTCCCCACAGGGACTCGGGGCGACGTACACAAGCAACAGTCAGCACAGTGTCATACAGAGGAGGTAAAAAATAAATAAATAATTACAATACTGAAAAAGGTTAAAACCCCAATAACATTAATAGTGTAAAAATTAAAATTGACAATTAAAAATGACCTAGGGGTGGAAAAGTTGTCGAATTATGCCAGAGATCCGCCTTCAGTTTCACAAGGTCAAAAAATCTGGCATATTTTGAAAGGCTCTGCAGTTTCGTGTCATCAAAACGTCGGGACATTTCACTAAATTTTGCACAATCCACCAATCCAAGAAAAGTCAACTCACCAAAATGATCAAACCTAGCCTGCATTTGATGGCTTATGTTCTCCAAAATGTTACAAAACACTCGTTTTTGTTCAGATATAACCGACTGTCTACGTCCAGTCCCTGTCAGGCCAAGTGAGCTGCATTTCTTTTCAAATCGGTCATATAAACTGTTGAACTCCAGTTTCATGCGCTCAAGAGCTGTAAAGGTGTCGTGGATGCGTGCAAGACAATATTCAATGTCCATCACTTTGTTTTGCAGTACTTTAAAAAGTGTGTCAGTTTCATTGAAAATGTCCTCATATGCCATAAGGAGAAAGCATGTTGATGGTTTTGACAGCCACTGATCGTATCCTGCTGTCATCATTAGTGTGTCATTGTCCCAGTTGTCAGGATTTTCTAGAATGACATGAAATAAAGCACGCAGATCATTTTGGTGCATGCTTATTGTCTGCACCAGCCTAGAGTTAGAACTCCATCTTGTGGGCGCTGCTCTGGGTAAGCGGCGCTTAACAACATCATCCAGCAAGCGAGTGCGCTTTGTGGACTTGCTGAAAAATGACGCTAATCCTTCGGCTGTTTTAAAAAATGTGCGACACTCCGGCATGCACTTTGCTGAATTCAAAAGCACCAAGTTCAGTTTGTGTGCATAACAGTGTGTGAACATGGCTTCAGGCACTTTTTCTTTTATTTTAGCTTGCACGCCATTAAGTTCTGATGCCATTACAGCGGCCCCATCGTAGGTCTGAGCTACAAGCTTTCCAACACAGTCATACTTCTCCAACACTCTCAGGATATACTCAGCAATTGTGGGAGCGCGTCTGTCCTCACTCACATCATCAAATCCCAAAAATGCCTCCTTCACCTCACATTTGGCATCAGTCATAGCCACATACCACAGTATGATAGAAATCTGAGCTTGGTTTGTGACATCTGTCGTCTCGTCTACTTCTACAGCAACAAATGGAGTTGCACTGATCTCTTTTTTAATGTCATTTCTAATGACATCACTGACTGCTTCAATTTAATCATTCTGTATTCTGTTTGACATGCCAGAAAATACAGTGGATGTTTTCAAATGTTTAGCTAGCCTGTCATCTTTCTCAGCAAAAGCATGTAAGAGTTCAACATAGTTTCCACGATTGGTAGAGTCCGTACTTTCATCATTTCCACGAAATGCTAGCTGTTGTTTGGAGAGGAAGCAGGTGACATTGATGAGATCTTTTAAAATCTCTCGGTTTTCCTTTACCTTAGCATTGTGGATATTGATGTTGAGTCTGCGTTGTTCGTCTAAAGCTATGTCTATCCTGGACGTGCCGAATGTTTTTAGCATGATCTGACTATGTATGTGGGTGGTAGACTGCTCATGTTTGATGAGGCTTCTTTGCAAATTCTTCAGGTCATAATATCCCATCTGAGTCCAGACACTGTCGCAAGTCGAGAAAAGAAGGCAGGGAAAGCAGAAAAGGCGGTTTCTTACTGAACATCCACACAGCCAGCCTTTTCGTGTGTACCACTCTGTTTGGAAAGAGCGGACATTCTGTCTATTCCTCTGAAGCAGGCCCTTTAGCTTCGGTGTTGGTCTTCCTTTAATTATTACCTCCTTCTTTGATTGAAAGTCCAGTTTAGAAAAATCCTTTAGCTTAGAAATGTAATCCTCCATTTCTGAAAGTGGAAAAGGTAGGAGAAAAAAAATGAATGACTGCACTTGACTTTTTAACTCTCATACAGAATCACCAAAGAGTTTAGTTTCTGGCATTGTCTTCATGGATGGAGATCCACATGGATCTTCAAAAATTCAGTACTTTTCCTGGTGGAATCACAAGGTGACTGCAGGTAACACAAAGATTCCACAATTGTGCAGGCATCACCCAAGATGCTGAGGAACAGAAATATTTTACATTTACAAAGTATAACAAAGACATTTCAGTACTTCAACAGCATACAGGTAGTCCTCAACTTACAACTGTTCATTTAGTGACTATTCAAAGTTACACCACTGAAAAAAATGACTTAAGACCGTTTTTCACTTATGACCATTGCAGCATCCCCATGGTCACATGATCAAAATCATTCCCTACAACCCTGGGTAGAAGTTTTGGAATGTATTTAAGGCAAGTTAAATATTAAGAATTAATTTAATATATGTTGCCTGCACTGGATGTTTGCATAAGCCGTTGAATAAGGAGCATTTCTAATACAGACGTATTTATTTTGACCTGCAAAAGTTGCTTCAGGTGAAGTTTTCTGCATATTTAATTCGGAATGGAGGAAGGGGAGGAGAAATGAAACGCAAAGGGGGAGGAGGAATTCTTTCCCCCAGTGTATCCCTGAGCAGCACTATACTTAAAGCCCTCAATGGCAGGTAGGGGTGGGTAGAAATTAGACAACAATGAAGAATAAACATGTTCCTCCTGGAGCTTGGGGGGGGGGAGCAGCCATCCCCATCTGTTACCAAAGGAACCTCAGGTGGTTAAAAGGGAATAAGTGTGGCCTTAGCTCAGGCGAAATGACTGGATTCTATTATTAGCCCACCTCGGATAATAAAAGCGCTATTGCGAATTTGCATCCATGTTCCAGCAGGCGGGGGCTGGGGGAACTTCCAACAAAACGCAGCAACCGGAGAAAAGCAGCAAGGGGCGAGGAAGCTCGTCGGGGAGAGCTACGTGCTGTTTTCGCCTTAGATTCCTCTCCTCTCCTCTGCGCGCGCACCTTTCCTCCTGGGCTCTCTCCCAGCAACCTCACCAGCTGCTTCTTTTGCCATGACGTTTCCCGGAAAGGCAAAGGACTTTTGCATTGCAACATAAACTTTTGCAACATCTATCATTTGCAGCTTGGCCCGGAGCTCAGGCATTCTAAAACGCTTTCTTTCGCCCGTGGAAGAGCTCATGCGGGCGAAAGGAAGCGCTTTACTCAGCGGGGTGTGGGCAAGAGGAGGAGAGAATGCCTGAATATTCTCTCCTCTCCCTGGACACCTGACTAAAATGCTTTCTTTTCCCCACGGAAGAGCTCAGGCGGGCGAAAGGAAGCGCTTTACTCAGCGGGGTGTGGGCGAGAGGAGGAGAGAATGCCTGAATATTCTCTCCTCTCCCCGGACACCTGACTAAAACGCTTTCTTTTCCCCACGGAAGAGCTCAGGTGGGCGAAAGGAAGCGCTTTACTCAGCGGGGTGTGGGCAAGAGGAGGAGAGAATGCCTGAATATTCTCTCCTCTCCCCGGACACCCGACTAAAACGCTTTCTTTTCCCCACGGAAGAGCACAGGCGGGCGAAAGGAAGCGCTTTACTCAGCGGGGTGTGGGCGAGAGGAGGAGAGAATCCCTGAATATTCTCTCCTCTCCCCGGACACCCAACTGACTAAAGCACTTTCTTTCCCTCGCGGCAGAGCTCAGAGCTTTAGAGGCTTTTTAAAACAGGCAGTCATTCACGGTGAGCTAGCTAACCTCACTTCAGCACTCGCCTTTTCCTGTTTACATTTTTTTTCCTTTTCATGATTGACAGTGGTGAGGCTCTGCCTCCCCTGCCTCCCCTGACTGCATGTCACTGATCTGGAGTAATGGGTCTGGTTTTAACTGCCATAAGACAAGAAGGGCACTGGGGAGCTAATAAGAGTGCAGAGAAGAGCAATGAAAATGGTGAGGGACTGGCAACACTAAATCCTATTAAAAATAGTTAAAGGGATTAAGTTTCTTTAGTCTGAAGAAAAGAAAGCTAAGGAAAGAATTATAGAAACCTTCAAACGCTTGAAAAGTGGTCACAGGGAAGTAGGTGTAGATTTATTCTTAGCATTTCCTGTAAGCAGAAGAAGAATCAGCAAGGGAAGATTTACAAGAAATGATTCAAACTCAAAACAAGGAAACTTTTTCTAACCATGAGAATTTTGGGTGTTCTAGAACAAAGTTGTCAAGCCAAAGTTGGACAGTGATTTGTTGGGGATGGTTTTAGGATTTGACCTAGAAGGCTCCAGAATGAGACAGAAAAAGAGCAAATAGGGAAATCTCTGCATTCAAAAATCATAGAATGTTGTCCATAACTATTCTAAAAATTACAAAAGTTACTGTAATTTTCCTTTAGAAATTACAGTTTGAAAATTATGGAAAAGGCTTAGCAATTAGACTTTAATTTGTTGGTATAAATCAGTGAATTGAAAGTCAGATTACATATTCCATGAGGACCATTTCTATTAAATAAAATTGTTATAGATTTGGCCAGTGTTTTTCAACCTTAAGAACTTTAAGAAATGTGAACTTGTACTTCCAGAATTCCCCAGTCAGCAAGCTAACTGGAGAATACTGGGAGCATACATTTTAGAATTGTCAAGGTTGAGAAGCACTAGATTAGTATGCTGTAGCTGACAAAAAAAAGGCCAATGATGTCCTAGTCTGCATTAACAGAGGGATAGAATCAGAAACAAATGAAGTGTTAGTACCACTTTGTAGTGCCTTGGTAAGGTCAAAATTGGAATATTGCAAGACTAGAAAAAGTGCAAAGACCAACAAAGATGATTAGGGGTCTGCAGGCGAAAAGAAGGCCTGAGGGTTAACATGATAGCAGTGTCCCAATATCTAATGGGCTGTAGAACAAGCAAGGAAAGTAGACAAGGAGAGAAGCAATCTAGAATGGCTTGTCTTCAGAAGTTGTGAGTGCTCCATAGAAGAATTATAAGATTTAAGCAAACCAGGATTTTCTTGAGTGGAATGGTACATTTTTGAGAGATTTGTTTGTTTCCACATAGAAAATGTGGTGATTCCATTTTTCCAGCTGCATACCATAAAGTCTATTATATTTTGTGATGGCCAGACAGTTTTTTGGGGCTAACAGAATGTCTAAACATAGTAAATTGCCTCTGACCATTCAATCATTTGAACTCATGGTAGATATCTAGATCTTCCCTTGGGTTCCATATATTGCTTTTATTGCTGCACAGCTAATTAAAGATTTCGAAAGTGAATTCTTTTGATTGCAAAAAAACAATCCCCTACTTTTAACTTCAGTCTGGGGCAGTGCAAACGAATATTTTTCTTTGAGAAACAGATCCTTTTGCTAAAAAATATTTTTCCCAACCTATTCAGTTCATCATTACATCCTGAAACCATCTGCAGGGAACTATTACTGCTTGTAACTAGTGATTATTTTTCTTTCTTTTTTTTTGGGGGGGGTGTTCCTGACTGATATTAATAAGTGCAATTTTCATTCATGTTACATTCATGCTTTTTTATACTATTTATAGAGCTCTTTCCTAAAGAAGGACCTATTTAATCCCCCACCATTTCCCTGTTTCTCCCATGATAACTGAAAAGGGTGCATCAATATAGCACATTTAGTAATCTAAATGCTATGAATAAGTTCCTCGTTATATTGCATTATAGTGGATAACTTTTTTGACCTATGGCTTCCAGCACTCTTCACTGTTAACCATGCCTGTGGGTGTGCTTGAGATTTGTGAGAATGAGCACTTTACATATATGTACAAGTTCTTTCACAAGCAGGAGACTTGATCACATGGAGAAGACACTGGTTTATTCAAAGATTGAACATGTGGTGAATTGGCAAGGTCTACAAAAATTCTTTGAAGTGGCTGTTCATGAATTCGCAGGCAGAAATAGCCAGGAGCAGCTTCCAAAAGAGATGTGCAATCCAGAAAAATGAATACAGAAGATTTTCAAAATATGTATAAAAATCAAAGCAGAAACTTTTATTTTAGGTTTAATAAACAAGGAACTGGGGGAGGGATTTGAAACTTTGTTGTTATACATGTCGACAGCAATGAGACTGCTCTATGCACAACGGAAGAATGGCTGGCAGAACTGATGGAACTAGCAGGGAAAATGGTGAAATTAACTTTAATCAAACAAAAGAATACACCCAACTTTATTTCAGCTTGGAAACAACTTCTAGAATTTGTGCTTGAGACAGAAAAAAATGAAACTTTGAATCTTGCTGATTAGATAAGCTTTTTGTTATGGAAATGGCTAGTATATGCGAAGTATGCAAAAATAAAAAGGCTATAATGTAATTATTTTATTGTAATTGTATTCTACTGCACTGAAAAGAGTTGGAAATTAATACCTTTTTTGTTACTTTTTTCCCTTTTAGCCCACATTTCTCTCTCTCTCTCTTTTCCTTTCCACATTTTCCCATTAGCTTCATTTCCACTTGTATTTTACATTTTAATAAGTTTAATATCTATGGAGATTCTCAATCATCCAGATCATAGTTGTCCCAAAAGTGCTTTTCAAAAGGCAATAGGAGTTTCTTAATATTTTTCTTGAAAACGTTTTGTTTCCATCAAGAAGCTTCTTCACATTTCTTGAGTTCCAGAATTGAAGAAACTTCTTAGATGAGAAGTGAAATATTTTCAAGGAAAATACCAAGAAAGTCCAGTTGTCTTTTAAAAAGCGACTTTGGGATAAGTTTAATAAAAATATATAATTTAAAAAGAGTTGTGCATATCTAGAAAAAAACATGGCTGTTTAAATAATTCAAAATAGGTCCTTCTGTACATTTGAAGTACCCATTTCAAAGAATGTCAAGCCTTTGTTTGCATAGTAGAGTGTGATGAGGACTCGGCTGCTGTGTGAAACAGTGAGGGTATGTTTTTCTTGCATAATTCTGTACGTTTCTCCATGCAAAGAAAAATTCCCTCAGCCAAAATCTCCCCTCCCCTTTAGTTGAATATTTATTGTTTCCTAATTAATTTCTCTATTGCTTGTTTGCAAAATATGGTGTGTGTGTGGCTGGCCATGGCATTCTGGGAGTTGAAGTCCACAAATGTAAAGTTGTCAAGATTGAGAAACATTTTTATATGTATTTATTTATTTATGTTTTGTCAAACACATACAAGATAACAGGTATAAATATTAACATAAACATGAACAAGGAAGTAAATGCAGATAAATGGGGACAGTTAGACAGGGACGGTAAGCATGCTGGTGCACTTATGCATGCCCTCTTTACAGACCTCTTAGGAATGGAGTGAGGTCCACGGTAGACAGTTTGAGATTGAAGCTGTGAGGGTTTGAGGCGGTAACAACGGAGTTCGGTAGAGCATTCCAGGCTTTGACCACTCAGTTGCTGAGTCGTATTTTCTGTAATCGAGTTTGAAGCAGTTTACCTAAGTTAATATCGATTGTTTGCCGGTGTATTATTATGGTTGAAACTGAAGAAGTTGTTGACAGGTAAGACGTTGTAGCAGACAATTTTGTGTACTATGCTTAGATCAGACCGCAGGCGGCTCAGGCAGCACACATTGATACTTAAGACACTTCCTTGAAATAATTATAATGAGACTAATCCAATATACACTTAACTGAAAGGAAGTCACTGATTTCATACACCTTCGATAAGACAGTTGTAGACAAACTTGTTCTTAAAGCCATTTAAAATTATTTATTTACTTCCAGTCAATGTTTAACTATCAGAATACACTGGAATTTGTATTGTTAGACGAACTCCTTACCAACTTCCACTAGGAACATGGTATATCTATTTGTAGAAATACTTCCTTAAATTAGACTTTGCAAATGCTAATATTTGACACCTGCTATTCTTGTTGAAGGTCCCATGACCCTGTAATAAAACTGATTAATGACATGTCACATGAATCAATGCAACTGTTCTTGACCCTGTTTTGCAAATAGATTTTATGTGATCTCTTTGACCTCTGCCTGACATCTTTTTACTGTTCAATGTCCTCTTAAATTAAATGTGCTGTCAGTTTACCATTTCTGAGACCAAGGTACCAGTAGCACATCTTCCTGAGGTTAATTATGTAACATAATTTATAGTTTTTTACATTGTTCATTTCCTCCAACAAACATTCCTATAAAACATAATTCTTCTTTAGACAAATATTTTATTTTCATTTCACATGGGTGCTTGGGTTCTTTATCTAGATATGATCTGAGGTGGATCTATATTTATAATAAACATTAAATAAAAATGTGTTGTAGTCTTCATTTCATTTTGTTTCATCTTAACCTATTGCAGAAAGGGAACATCACTTTCGTTCATTTTAGCTTCCTTTTCTAACATCTAATTTCACTCACGGTGACTCTCCTTTGATATTGTTTATGAAACTGATATGAAAAAAGAATAATTATTGTTCTATATGGGCATCTTGGTATAGGAGCCATATAATAACTGATTGTAATTGCTTATGACAAAACAGTCTATGATGCAGCTATATTTTGCAAACATTTGGAAAATATTTTGGATTCCCTAGCTGTTTGCTCAGAAAGTGTTTACATTTTTATGGCCAAATCCTCCAGAGAATCAATCTTTATTTGGCAGTGGGGTGAGAAAGGTTTAGAGTATATTCATGTACACTCTCAGAATATTTTCCTGTGTCTGGTCCTTTTCTTCTCTCTGTCATTTGAATGTGGGAACAAGATCAGATTGAGCCACAGACATTTTGCTCTCTTCATTTCTTATGCATACAATTTCATGCTGATTTTGACTTTAAACAGTTCTGAAGAACAAATATATGTTTACTATTCCCACAAGGACAAAGTTGCATTATATAACTAGCTAGATTCCTTTCTTGGGAGCCATGCATTTAATATTTGTGAGACAGGATCTGTATTTATACATTTGGCCAACAGATGCCAGCCCAGCCAATAGATACATTAGCATTTGGATGACAGTCAGACACCATATAGAGATGTTAATAGAGCTATCACTGTTTTCTATATCATTATAGATTTGTCTTAAAGTAAGGACTTGTTAAAATAATTTTCATTTTCTAAGTGGCTGTTTTTCTGTGGCAGATTTTCCCAGCCTTTCTCCCTCTAGATATAATGGGATCCCACAAATCACAGTTAATAGGATTTCTTAATCTGAAATCTTCAGATTAAGGAAAGCAATTGATTTTGGGAAGGTTGCAGAAAGATATATATTTTTTAATGAGAGAAAAACATTTTCTAAAGCACAATCTATATGTGTCAGAAAGACTAACACTATCTTTTAAAGCTGGGGATTCACACATTCCGGATTAGAATATCAACTGATAGTACAACATTTTGACTCTAAAGTCTGCAACCACCATCCTAGACTTTAAATGTTCAAGATTATTGATTTATTTGTTATTCATTCCAGAAATTTATATGATTGCCCATCTTAAAGCATTAACTCTGATTGTTCCAGCCAGCCAAATAAATCTGAGTAGCTAACAACTAATAAAAAAGTTGACTGCATCTAAATTATTATTTATATAATACTGTTTGTTTGTTTGTTTGTTTCTATAAAACAGATCTTTTATGGGAATAAAACTGTATCTCACCTTCTTGCCTTTCCTTCTTTTTCAAAAGGTGGTACTCTAGAGAAACTGGTTGCAAAGAGACAAAAATGTCACCCACAAACTTAGTAGTAAAAGAAATATAATTGACCCAAACAACTTTGCAAGTACACAAGTGTCTGGGGAGATGTGTATACTGTATTCTTAAGGAAAACATGGGAACAAGCCTTTCACCAAATAAGCCCACAGACTGATTAAGAAGTTTCATAACTGGGAGGGAGGATCTGTTTCACCATTCAGTCTTCCACATCTTCAGGTAGAACACTGGAAGGATTAGCCTGAAACCTCATAGAATGACTGCTGCTTCTCTGTGCTGAATTTTGAGCTAGATACAATACTTACAATGATTCAGAGCCCTTCACATCCACTGGATCTCCTATTGATAGAGCCAGTCAACTGACATCTCCTCAGTGTCCAAAAAGAATCACCATAAAAGGAATTCCATAACAGTTCCACACTGGTAACAACTCCCTCTCAACTGGCTTCCCAACTTCTGGCTTCCCCTCTCCCAGATGAGGTTTGGTAGTCATGGTGTCATGCTACCATTTTCTATTCTTTCAGAATAAACAGAGAAATTACTTTCTTTCTGTCACTCACTATGACTGGCCATATAGTATCGAAATATTTGGTGGGGAAACAGCCAGGAACTGACTGAAAGAAAGAGGGGGGAGGGAGCAGAGGTGATATTCAGCAAGTTCTGACCAGTTCTAGAGAACCGGTAGCGGAAATTTTGAGTAGTTCGGAGAACTGGTAAATATCACCTCTCACTGGCCCCACCCCCATCTGAGTCCCAGCTGATTGAGAGGAAATTGAGATTTACAGTATCCTTCCCCTGCCACACCACCAAGCCACACCCACCAAGCCATGCCCACCAAGCCACACCCACGGAACTGGTAGTAAAAATTTTGAATCCCACCACAGGGAGCAAGGGGAAGAGAGAGAGGAGATGAGAAGAGAATTGCTGGCTGGGTGCCACATTTTGCAGTCCCCAATCAGTCAGCTATACAGACATTTCTTTGGGAGTTGTGGCTATGCATCTCTTTGTAGATGCAGTCTATGGTTGCTTTGTTACTATTGGGAGTAGGGGTTAGGGAATGAAACCATTGTCTGGAAATGTTTTCAATATTCATAACTTAATATTGGCTTCAGTAATTGGCAGAGGAAACCTGACTTTCAAGTAAGTTTATTCACCTATTGCTACTCTTGCTACTTCTGTGATTTAAACTAGCAGTCTCGGCAATTTAGAGAATAACACTCCCCACTGTGTCAAAGTTCTCTTCTTTTTTCATATCTGCCAAAATATTTAGTTTCAATATGAGTTAAAGTTAATAAACGATCTCTCTTCATTAAAAAAATGCAAACATGTTTTGCTTTTATTACCATTATTTATACGCATATTATTTTTCCCAGTCATTCTTGTGAAAATAGAAAGAAGGAAGGAAGGAAGGAAGGAAGGAAGGGATGATAAGTGAGGTTCACTTAGGGGGTTGGGACATAAAACTGATTTATAGGAAGGTGAACGTTTAGATTTTCCACATCAGGTTGACAGGCATCTGTTACAATTAGAAAATTGTTTTCTGGAATTGCATCAGTCTGGAAAATATTTCATGAATAGTTGTTTCCCTCAATGTATTTGGAAGCTAGCTAGAATGGTGGCATATTTAAAAGAGCAGACCAGTGCTCATTCCTCTAAGATCTATGTAATAGTTTTAATTTATGCCTATAATGATATAAAGATGTGTTACTATGAAAAAATTCATGTGGAAGTAAGAAATATGTCAAATTGATATAGCAAAATAGAAATGCTAGAAATGCTGGTAGCTATAGATAGGAGTAAAATAATTCCTTTATTATTTTCCCATAGTAAAGTTTTATAATTGAAGCTCAAAAGACCTGACATGGCAGGTGGGACAGGAAATAGCTAGGAACTATGGAACAGCAATTTTGCATTAAGTAAATAAAACCATATGATCAGATATTGCGTATCTGGATAAAATAGGGGAGGTTATATAACATGAGCCAGTCTGGGGTAGTGGTTAAAGTATCAGGTTAGAAAATGAGAGATTATGAGTTCTTAGGTACAAAGCCAGGTTGGATGACCTTGGCCAGTCACTTTCTCTCAGCTCTAGGAAGAAGGGAATGGCAAACAACTTATAAAAAGCTGCCCAAAAAAACTTTATGGACTAATCTGAGCAGTCTCCAAGAATCGGACACAATTGAATGGAAGAAAAAAAATGTAGTAATAGTACCAAGTTTCCAAAAGCTCATCTGAGAGTTATGCTGATATTCAACCTTAAATTTATAACTAAATTCTATTAAACATAGTTGACAAGTGGTTAACAGAGCAATCTTTTTGAAATTTAGAAAAAAAAAACCAATCGATTTGATTTTACTCAGAAAATATTTTCATATTTTCCTCTTCTTTCCACTTAGACTTGTATTTAAACCTTCATCAAAAGAATTGTACATTTGTAAAAACTGTTACAATATGTTCTCAATCAGGAATAAGCTGGAAAATTCTCTGGTAGAAGTTACTGTATAGTCCAAGCTGAGGCATGTTCTACAAACTTTTGCTATGGCAAAGTGTGTTCACATTGTCTCCAAACTACCAAAACCTCTGTAGCTGATGTGCTGATGACATTTTATTGTGGGTAACCTATTTCTGACATTTTTTGAGCTCTGATTCACAGAGGAGGATTTTCAACGTCTGGGATTCATCTTTTAAAAGAGGAAAAATGCGAACTATTTTCCCATTTTTAAGTTAAGAGGAACATTTCACAAGAACTCTCTGTAAAATTAATGTTGAAATTCCCACAAAAAGTCACCAGTGAAATGATTGCTTACGAGATTTATATGGTAGCCTGCTGAAATCAATGTCAGTCTGTTGGCCCAACTTTAATAGAAATGAACTGGCATTGCCATGAAAAAAAAGTTATTCTTGTCAAAACTTTATTCTATTTATCGGTTCTTCTGTGAAATAGCTTTGAAGAAATCTTCATCGGATGCTCAATTTATTTTTTATGTTCCAAAAATGCAAACTTTAATGGGAAGTTCATTAACCTTTTATTTGGAGCCATTTTTCTCTGTTCAGCAGTTGTAATATTATTTCAGTTAAAGCAGGGATGAGGAAAACCTAAACTTCATGATATTCCAAAAGATTATCTTCAATCCAACCAGTTCAATTCAGTAGGCGCAAACCATCAAGAAGCACTGTTTTCTTCTATTTTAAAGCTTATTCTAAGATGGAAGCCTTAAACCAGGCTTTCAATTTTTAGATAACCTTCAGTGTCTATGGAGATTCTCAGTCCCCCAACCCCATCATCCAGTCAGAAATGAAGAAGTGTCTTAGATGAGAAGCTAAATGTGGAGACTCTAGAAAAAGTGCAGTCTCTTCCTATTTGATCCCTGGAAATGATGCACCTGTTCTAAATATATGGTAGACAGGTTCCATATGTATGTTCCATTGATCTCTGAAGCTTTTAAAGGATGCAACAGATTCTTATACGAGGAGAGATAGGCTGTGTGTTTTGAATTGCTTCTAAAGCAATTGTTAATTTAAAAAATTAAGTAATTTTATATTTCTCTAAAGGAAAAAAATAGCAACACAGCTTTGAAGCATAATCTACATGAAGTGGATCACTTTCAGCTCATAGAGAAAAAGTGTTCTTGAACAATACAAGAATATTGAAGGGTATTTTAATTACATATTGAATATTTCAAAATAAATATATTCTCTCTTTAAAATGAAGACAACTCGAATGTTTAATGTGTATGCAAGAAAAAATGAATCAATCCATGAACTGAATAAACCATAGCCTTGGAACAGAATAATCGTTACTCTGTATCAGGTAATGCTACCTAGATTGTTTTACAAAAAAGCGGAAACCATTTAGAAATGTTAATGTCTCCCCTAACCAGTGGTGGGATTCAAATTTTTTTGCTACCAGTTCTGTGGGCATGGATTGGTGGGCATGGCAGGGGAAGGATACTGTAAAATCTCCATTCCCTCCCCACTCCAGGGGAAGGTTACTGCAAAATCCCCATTTCCTCCCAATCAGCTGCGACTCGGGAGGCAGAGAATAGATGGGGTTAGGGCCAGTCAGAGGTGGTATTTACCAGTTCTCCAAACTACTCAAAATTTCTGCTACCGGGTCTCCAGAACCGGTGAGACCTGCTGAATACCACCCCTGCCCCTAACTATTGTTCTAAACTTTATTATTCCTATCCATGGAATACATTTTCCTTTGTTTCATTAGAAGCTGGAAATATTATTTGCTTTTACAGATTTTGATTGAGTTTGCTGCTTTCTCTTTCCTGAACTCTTCCATTTTCCATATTAGGTTCTGTGTTAACACTATTTCCAGAAGTCTATTTTAATAAAGATAGCAACAAATCATGTACAAATATTGAAAGCACGCAAAGTTCAATGACAGGAGATGAACCAATGACCGGATTCTCCTTTCTTTTCTCAGGATTCCCAGGGTCATCTGTGCTACTATAGTGACCAAACAGCCTAAGTGGTTAGTCATCTAAACAATACTTAAAACTGGATTTGTCACACAGAATCCCTTTTTAAATACTGATGTTCCCTTTTTGTGACCAAGACTTTCTTTTCTCAGGGGTAGATTAGCACTCACATATTTCCCCCATGAACAAACAGCCGTTATTCATGAAATTATTCATCTGCTAGTCTGCATATACCAATATATAGCCTTGCTGTGGTAATGATAGTCTTAAAATAGCAGTAGACAAGAAGACTCGACTATTTTATACAATGTTTTTTTTAAAAAAAAAATCCTTGCCCTAGGAAAATGTTTCCAAGATTTTTTTAAAAATCTATGTTAAGTTCTATATATTCATAGAGCAACGCTTGGCCATTGTAAATGGTCACACCAAACGCTCTTGGGTTATGTTATGTCGGGCACTTGGCCACTTGGCACTTTACAACCAGTGATGGTGTTCTGTGGTCATATGAGCATGATGGTTTCTTGTTTGTTTTTCTGTGGTACACCACCCCAAGTCACACTGTTTGAGTTGGGCAGCCTTATAAATCTAAGAAGTAAATACAAATGTAAATCAATCAATCAATAACCTCCATAGGGACATTAAAGACATTAATACTTAACAACTTTATAATTGGTAAAACTCATTGGTTTGCTTCATCTATTGGTTATTAGTTTGAATGTTGATCTTATAATAGCATGTAGCAGTGGTGGGATTCAAATAATTTAAAAACCGGTTCACCCAGGGTCAGGTTGGCTGTCGTGGAAGGCATGATCCATACCCATTCTCCAGCTCCACTGCAAATGCAGGACGAGCCTCCCACAATAACCAACCCTGGGCAAACTGGTTTTTTAATTACCACCCCTACCCCCACCCCACCCCCACTATCAAAGTGGATCCTGGACCCTGCACTGCAATGCAGAAACAGGAACATCCGCCATGAGGGAAGAAGGAGGAGCAGAGAAAAGAAAGAGGTAAAATGGCCTTCTCCTTCCCTCATGCCAGCCACTCCATTGCCCATTTCTCCATTGCAGCACAGCGCCTAGGATCCACTTTGATGGGGGTGGATTATGGTTTACATTATATCTGCATTGGATCTGCCAAGTATAATGCCTGACCAAGCTTAGCCATGCTGTTACAGTTCCAGTAATTATGCATCTCGGTATCCAAAGTCAAAAATATTTTCATATTATTCATAGGGTATTGCGAAATATTGGTGTTCACTTTCTTTAATAGGTAACATCTGAGGAAAGACTTAGGAGAAACATTTCTAAATAAATAACCTATGAAATAACATAAATCTGAAAAAATATATAGTGATTTTCACTTAAAGTACAAAGTGTACCTCTCCTGCACATCATTTCCCAATCTAATGTGTAACTTATAAGAGGATGTGGACAAACTTTTAATATAACATCACTGGAGAATTGAGAATATTGGAAAGACTAAGTCAAGATTTCTAACCAAATAATATACTTTGGCTTAGAATCATCAGACTCACTAAAATGTGCACTGATAAGCACACACACACACACACAAAAGTATTTGAGATATCCTCTCAAATGTAGTTCTATTTTAAAATAAAAGTTTTCATTTCTGGAATCTTTCATGCATTAAGGAATGCCCCTTACAGAGAATATAAAACCTAGCAAATATGCAATTCACAATGCAATTAGATAAAAAATGTTAGGGTCTTTATATAATGAGGAGGAATTAGAGTCGGACAAGATTATAAGGTAAATATTCTAAGAAAGTTATTTTTCTTGAAAGAAATTCACCAGGAAATAGTGAAGAATCATTATATTTACCATTAACTTAAGTTGTTAATACTTCTAACATAAATTTCATACATTTCTTGTATTCAGATTGCTGTCTTGTTAAAATCAGAAATAAATAATCTGGTTATTATCTATCAATTTATTAATAAATGCAAACAAGAAATGTAAATATTTATTCTGTGTTGTATGTAAGATTGTTCATGTAATTTTTTTTCCTACTATTGTCTATGGATAGTTTCCTCTATGGATGCGAAGAACAGTTCCATTTAGTTTGGTTCTGTACCTATTATATCAACTCCTGCTTACCTTCTCACAATTACAATTAAGCCTGGATGAGAGCAAGCTGGCTAGGGGGAGGACAAAGTGGGGTTTGATGGTGTGAGTGGCAAGTGCTGTGTGTCTGAGTATACTATGCTTGCAAATAGCACCACTGAATGTCAAGGAAGTTACAAGTTGGAGTACCATTGCTTTTGGGATATCTTGGGATATCTTGGGATATATTCCAAGCTAAAATTTTGATTTCTCCAGCAAAGAACTTCTTATCATGGAGACCAACATACCTAGATGGGCAGCCAATAAATTATATAAATAAATAAAATAAGTAAAGAGTTAGATGAGGCATGATGGCATTTTGCTTGTAGAGGCGCCACTTTTCCACTGCCTGGCATAACACATATTTAAAATGAAGGCTGCTGCAACTTCTAGTCATGCTTTCCAGACTAATCTGCACGAGCAGCAGAGAAAATTCTCCTTCACCTCCCTTTTGAAAGGCTTTCAGATGTTTTGAAAACTGCAAATCCTGTCTCCCCTTAATCTTATCTTCTGCAGACTAAACATCCCCGGTTTTTTCAGCTGTTCCTCATAGGATGTGGTTTCTTGCTCTTTCATTCCTCCAGTTGCTCTTCTCTGAAAGTGAGCATTTGTCAATGCCTCGTGTCATGAGTAAAGCAGGACCAAGTAGAACATTGCATCCTGTGACCCGAAGATTATATTTCAGTTAATACTGCCTTTAATACCTTCTCAGGTAGCATTAGTCTGTTCTATGTTTTGTTTTTAACAGCTGCATGTACTTGCTATGCAGTTCTTCCATTCTGCAGTCAACTAAATTACGTCTAACTGGTGTAGGGATTTCAATGTAAAGGCAGCCCACCTACAGTCTATAGAGCCAAAAAAAAACATCACAGGACAGAATATAAAATAAAAAACACCCCTCTCTAAAAACTCTCCTTTTCCAACTTTACAAACAATCTTTGTTCAAGTTAATAAGTTGAACAGAGAAAAAAGTAGCCTTATGTTCCACACATGATGGATTATAACACTAAATTTATCTAGACATTTTCCCTTCCATATTGGGTAAGGTTGGTTTAGGATTTCAGATATATTCAAGTTTTTCAACCATGCCATATTAAATTGTAGGCAGTATCAGATTAATCTGTTCCTTGAAAATTGTAAAGCAGATAAGAAGTCTGCTTGCTATTGACTCTTCTAGGCCTCAACATTGTTTTGTTTAATAAAATTTGAAATATGATACTGTGATCAATTAGCCTTTTCCCCTGCCCCATCTTTTTCTTGTTTTTCTTACAATATTTGTTATTGTTGTCCAACTTCCACAGACAACTTATTATGTTTCTAATAAAGGAACATTTTCCTAAGAATAGGGTTCTGAAATTTTAAATAATCTTGAAAAAGGTCATTAAAATTTGCCAACTTGAACAACATCACACAAAATAAATTTGCTTACAAGAAACACACCCTTTGAAATGGCTACAGAAACTGGGCTTCCTTTCAGCTATAGAGTATCTCAAGAAATCAAATTAATTCTGGTTACTTACTGAATTTTCAGTTCTGTGCATCAAAGTGGAAAGTACAGGGTGTTTTCTGAAAGAAAATGGGAGGGGGGGACAGTTTGCATTTCATACCCTAAGGCAGTACATCACGTCCAACTAGAATGATTGCTTAAATACAACTCCCAAGACTACTATATTTAAGTGTCTTTAAATCCAATTGCAAGGTGATTGCCACCACGTGATAAAGATCAGATTTTTACAAGTAATGTAGAAAGGCATACAAATGATAAGATATTTATTTTTTTGAAAAGCTCAGCTACCTTGCAGCTGCCTTAAGATGACATTCTAGTAACCTCTAGACATTGGTCCATTCTAGTAACCTCTGCTGCTGCTTTTTGTCGCCAAAGATTGCTGTCCAAATAATCTGTTTGTCAGGTCACCAGAATGTTGGAAATGCAAACAGATATAGGGAACTAGGTTTTATTAACATACTACCATATGTGATGGACCTGTCCATCGGCAAAAAAGTATTGGATAAGGATGAAAAAGTGGCTAGAGGAAATGGTAAAACAACAAATAGATTTAAACCCAGAGCTATTTCTATTAGGCATGTTAGCAGGGAAATATAATTTAAAAAGCCCAATTCTTGATGCTACATGTAATAACAGTGGCTAGAATTGCATATGCTCAAAATTGGAAAAAATGGAAATATACCCACAGAGGAAATGGTAATAAAGAAAATATTAGACTGTGCTGCGATGGACAAGTTGACAATGGAAATTAAAGACAAAGGAGAAACAGAATACATTTAATTTGGGATGTATAGTATAATTGGTTAGATAACAGATGCAAAGATTAGAAAATTAACAATGAATTAACAAATTAGAAATAAGTATAAGTATGTATAATGATAAAAATAGTTATTGTGAATAATATTATGGTAAGGTGTTATAAAAATGTAAAATATAAAATAAAATATCTAGACTGATAATTATATAGAGATCTGTATTAGAAATATGGGAACAATAGTTACGAACATGATACTGTATACTAGGAGACATATTAGTATGTATAATGTGGATATAACTGGTATATCGCTGTTGCAAAGCTGAAACTGTGATGTAAAACAAAGAAAACTGTATAATTAAAAAATCCTTTAAAAAAACAATCTGTTTGTGAGATCTGGATACCAATCCCATACAAATGACCTGCCTCCTGTGTCATCCCATGCACAAGTACCTTGACAACCAGGTTCACAATGATGGACCTTCATAAATTCAGACAGTTCCTAATAATGGCCTTCATTTGTGAAAGATCAATTCTGACTTAGTGACTTCTTCAGCATTTTCAGAGGAACCAGTTCTCTGAAATAAGGCTTCGGGAACTTGCTGACACACCTGTCATGGAATATTGCAGGCTGATGAACCAGATCAAAAGACTCTGAGTTTATAAACTGAGGTTGAAAAAACACTGAACTGCGTCACAAATTCAATATTGCACTTCAAGACATTTGGGGTGCCAGTGGCTATTATATAAATGGTTATAACTTCTTCTCCCTCAACAAATATATGTAATGGAAACCTTTTTCAAGAAAATTTAATTGTAATGTTTAAAATATTAAAGGAAAGCTGGACCAGGCCAGTATTATACATTAATTTTTTAACAAGCCCTGCACATGAGAAGTTACCGATTGTGTAAGGAACTTCTAAAATTGCCTTTGAACTATGAGCTAATTCTATCTACGGCCTAAAACTATTATAAGCTACCTTGGTTGTTTACAGAGAGAGAAAGATCAGAGCATACATTTCAGAATAAATAAATCATAATAATTAAAACACAATGCAGAACAAATAGGAAAAAAGTGGAGAAAAGGAATTAAATTTGGGCAATGGATATTAAAGTGACATAGTTTTGATAACGGCCTATTTGAATGGAAAAATGTGACTTGATTTACTCTAACAGAAGCCTAAGAGCTGGATTTGGTTATTTTATTTAAAAGGAAGGGCCCATCCAGAGACTAAGGCTTATTATTTTTTTCTAACAGAATCTTGAATGTCTGGTACTTCCGTCTTACAAGGAAGTTAGAGAAGAACTAATTTGAGAGGTTTTTTTCCCCCTGTCCTGGACTTAAATTATGTTTTTCTAACATGGAACATAGAATTCTTTATTGGCCAAATATGATTGGACACACATAAGGAATTTGTCTTCAGTGCATAAGCTTTTAGTGTACATACAAGCAACAAGTGATAATCATAATTATAAAATTCAGCCATCTTAAATCAGAGATACAACACTCAGTGATAGTCATAGGATACTAAAGCAATCAACATAAATCTTAATAAGATTCTAAATAATAGCAATCAACATAAATCATGGGATACAAGAAGTTATAGTCATAAGAATCTAAGAAAATAGGTAATAGGACAGATGAGAATAATAATAAGTAAAACAGCTCTACTTGTTGGTTTGACATCCTAGGGCATAGACAATGTTGTGGGATGTACTTGTTTGGCAGAGTGATAGCATTATATGGGTGGACTTCTTTGTACCTGGTTGTTTTGGTGTGCAAGGCCCTATAGCGTCATCTTGAGGCAAGAAGTTGAAACAGTTTATGTCCAGGATGTGAGGGGTCTGTAGATATTTTCACAGCCCTCTTTCCGGCTTGTGCATAACTTCCACTGCATAGTTTTTCCAAGGTTAGCTCTGAGATTCTCCACAGCCAAAGTGTCACAATAGCTTCTGAACTTCTGCATCGGTGTCTTCGTAGCATCACCCAGCTACTGCTGAAGCAGTATAAAGGCTGTCCTCATTACTGTTATTTTGGCACAATGAAGCCTGGATGACTCTAGATGATGCTGTTGCTAATGGGGAAATGAACAATGGATAAAATGGAATTTTGCATTTTCCCCTGTTCCAAGTAGTACATGTTGTCCCTTGCTTGGGAGGCTGCATATCTCATGAGCAACATAGAGGGAAGAGGAGAATCAAAACAAGAAGGGCAAGAACATTTATCCCAACGCGAGAGCCTTTTCAGAAATCAGATACATATATTTATTCTTACATGTCTAATCTTGCATACATCATTTTATACTTAGGTATTGCCTAATCATCTCTGACATCAGGCAACTGACTGTGCTAGCTGAAGAAGAATGCAGGGTCTTCTAAACACACATATGTTTGTGTGCTGTCTTTTTTTATTGGGTCATGTGTGGGCATGCCCACACCCATAATGCTATGCGCGCTTACACGTTGGGCCCAAAAAAAGCTGAAGTCAGCTGGCTAGCACGCGCATGTGCACTGGAGTTGACAGGGCAATGCCTTGCGTGCCCTAACAAATGGCTTCGTGTGCCACCTGTAGCACACATACCATAGGTTCGCCATCACTTTTTTTCCCAAAACAAATCAAGGAGAGACAAATAATTGCTCCTTTACATGATTTAAGAAGTAGGCAAAAGTCCATCCAGAGTTATTGAAGTCTATTATAGAAACTTGTTCTTGTTTTGTTATGTGATTTTCTCTTCTTTTGTACCCATCTATATGCAAGGAAGTTTTTTTAAAAAAAATCTCATTAACCAGCTATCCACACCTGGATAATATATGAGGGAATAAGCAGGGTTTCAACCAGGATGGCACAGCATGTGGCAGACAAATATACAAAGCCCTCTGAATAACAGAGTTGGAAGGGACTTTGGAGGTCTTCTAGTCCAACCTCCTGAACAAGCATTTTCCATTCCAGACAATCAAACTTCTACCTGTGCAAAACCTCTAATTCGATCTGTGGTTTATTGCCTTTTTGTTTTTTTTCAAATTGTTGTATTAAATTACCTTTCCTTTTTTACTGAATAGGCTAATTAAAGATCGCAATAAAGATATTTGATATGATACCTGCTTTGAGGAAAGGACAACTGCTTTTCAATTAGTCTTTAATTGTAAGACCTAAATCTGCTTAATCTGAATAGATGGCTTCTGGCTCTGTAATGTTATGGATAACCAGCTGACTGGTTGACAAAGCTACTGTATATACATCTTAAAGTATAGAGAAACTTTCATCCAGATGTTTTACCAGCCTAGCATCAGCAAATTTCACAGGCCATTATAATTAGGCAATGACTGACAATAGCACGAGAAAGACATTGAAATCTGAGGAGGATGTAGACGGTAGCACTTATTCCTTTGACCAAAGGAATATAAGAAATATTAGGATATTAGGATATTAGACATCTTTAGGAATAATTTTGCATTAGAATAGGATTAATAACACATTACAGTCCAGACATTTTCAGCAACAGTCATTGGCCATACTGGCTAGAATCTAACACCTAATCTTTTACTAATCTTTACTTGTACTCTCATTTTCTTGAGTCATTTGTTCTTTGGCTAAATCTCTCTCTTCTGTGCTTCCAACTATTCTCAGAGTCTCCAAAAGTGGTGGGCAGCTATTCAGGCGATTGAGTCCAATTTGCTACTCAGAGCAGGAATCCAAACTGAAACATCTCTGACAGATGTTGGTAAGTATGTGGCAGAAAAATGAGACCACAAAATTGTAATCCATGGAATTTGTTCCATTATTACATTAAAATAACCTTTTTAATGGTTGAGCAAAAAAAGAGGGGGGAAAGTTCTAAAAATAAAAACAAGAACAGAAGATTGTTTCCTCTGACTGATTTTTTAAAGGGGTAGGGGTGTCTCTATCTTTAAAAAAATATATGAGCTCAGAAAATATTTAAGATATTAATCAGCAGTGGGCTAAAAAATATTTCCTTCATGTTTTAATTTTAAAATATTCCTCCACTCTGAGGATTTACTTACTATCCTACATACCTTAGAGGTTCCTACTGTCAGTTACCATATATAACCATTATCTAAATCGTTTTATTCATATTTCATTATAGTTGGCTATTATAATTATTAATTTCCTCATTTAAATTCCAGAGAAAGCTTTGGATAGTTTAAATCCCTTTTTCTGCTGCACTTCCTTAGGATGCAATTACTTTCATTTTGTCAGGCAGAATTTCATTTTCACATGGCAACAGACATTGCTGCTTCTACTAGCATGTTGCATGCTGAAATGGGCCAATATGTGGATTTTCCCAACAAGTGCCATTATTAAAATAAATCTAAGTATTGTTAATTGTCCCTAAGAATTGAAAAATGTCCAGGTTGTCACACTTTCTTCTACCAACACCTTTCTAAATTGTACTTCCAACTTCCAGTCAGCAAAAATTATTATTTGCCATGACTTGCATTCCAGCAAATGATAGAAAAGGATCCCCTTAAAAACTTTTGATATGAATTTCTCATACTAATTAAAAGGCAATTGTGACCCACAGTTTGGGGATATCATGAGAAACTATAGCAATAGCACTTAGACATATACTGCTTCATAGTGTTTTACAGCACTCTCTGGGCAGTTTAACAGTGTCCACATACTGCCCCCAACAATCTGCATCTTCATTTTACTGACCTTGGAACAATGGAAGGCTGAGTCAACTCTGAGCCGGGAAGACTCGAACTACCAAACTGCTGTTAGTTGGCAGTCAGCAGAATTAGCCAGCAATACTCCATTCTAACCACTGTGCCACTTCTTTTTACCAAATCCATAAATTTTACCAAGTGACTAAGTATTCCTAATGCCTGAGCAATCTTCCCTGCTCACAAATTCTTATATTTGAAAAACCATATGCCAAGTAAAAGTGGAGGTGGAGAGTCATATTGCAAATCATCTCTTAAAATAGCATATACAGCATCTGTGGCTTCTCACGTCAGACTACTTTATTGCCTTATTCCATAGAATTAACCTGGATCAGTGATAGTGAACCTTTTTGGCACTGAGTGCCCAAACCAGACTGCACATGTGCACGCACACACTGTTGCAATGGAAACCCAAAGACCAGGTGGCCAACGCACATGCAAACCAGGTGGTCTTCGGGTTTCCAGTACTCCGGCGCACGCAAAGACCAGCTAGCCAGCGCGCATATGTGCGCCAGAAACCTGAAGAGCAGCTGCCGACGGCGTGCATGGCCACAGAGAGGGCTCTGCTTGCCACCTTTGGTACACATGCCATAGATTCGCCATCATGGCCCTCGATGCTGCGGCATTAAAGTACTCCATTAACTCCTTTCCTTGTAGGATGTAAATGAAACTCAACCAAATGTTGATATAACAGAATGCTCCAATTGGGTCCTTCCAGCTGGAAATCTGGGGACTTGTCCAATACACCTGGAAGGCACCAGTTTGGAAAGAATGTTTTAGCATAGTTGATTATTTAGGAAAAACTGAAATGAGGTGGTGTTTATGAGATGTTTCCAAAGAGCGAATAAGCCCAATTTATATGCATTGGGTATATTATATGAGCGCAAGTCCTTTGAAGCTTCATGATTGTTTGCTTAATTTGGTTAAGCAACACATGTGTTCTAAGAATAAATGTTTTCTAAAAAAAAAAACAATACTGATCTTCCAGGTGCTACATATAGGCCTGATACATACATATGTTGCTAAATTATTGTTTAGTTATTTAGTTATTGAATAAACCATAGTTGGCTAGGTAGGCAACAAGGTGCTGAGCCAAAACCAAAGAAAAAACAGGGGACTTCTAAGAAAAAAATGACAAACTGGCCTTTTTACTACACTGGCTGTTTCGTTCAAATCTTAAGGAAAAAAAGTTTAATACAAGTTTAAGGACTACATTTATTTTTGAACAAATATAAAAGGTGACTAGAATGTTGATTTTGGAAAATCATAAATGGACTAAGAATCCACATGGATTTGAATTAAGAATTTGAAATTAATTATAAGAATAATTCTTGAGGGAGAAATGCTGTTGTTTTGAATACTTAAAAATACAATAAGATGGGATTTTGAAGCTTGGACACTAGAGAGAACCAGAAGGAATTTAAGATTACAATTAAAGAAGATGAACACATACATTTGATTCATTAATACAGAATGGAGCGAAATACCTTAACATTGCTTATATTAAAGGATATTCGTGAAAAAGAGATTCAGGAGTTGATTCTAAGAGTGACTGCAATTATAGATACATTGTGTTTGCAAAAGGATATAAAAGAGGAGCAAATTTTACCTGATAAGACAGAGTCTAACTGGAAAATGGATTTTAAAATGATGGACTATGGGAAGGATGTGGAAAGAGATGCTATAGCAATAGCACTTAAACTTATATGCTGCTTCACAGTGATTTTACAGCCCTCTCTAAGCAGTCTACAGAGTCAGCATATTGACCCCAACAATCTGGGTCCTCATTTTACCAACCTTGGAAAAATGGAAGGCTGAGTCAACCTTGAGCCTGGTGAGATTCAAACTGCCAAACTGCTGGCAGCCAGTGATCGGCAGAAGTAGCTTGTAGTACTGCACTCTAACCACTGCACCACTGCGGCTATACCAGTTGTACAAATGAAACTGACTGTTATCTTAACAAATGAAAAAATGTGATCTGAGTAACTTGCTTATATTAGATTTACAAAAGATATTTATTAATATTTTGTGAAAAGATTCAAAGAAAAAAAAGGGAATAAATAAAGTTCTAAGGCATTAATAAGTAGAGTAAGGATCAAGTTTGCTAAAAAAAAATAAGAGGGAATTTTTAGAAAGAAAAATGTAAGAATATGAAGTGTGTTTAATTGATTAAAGTAAAAATAGAATATGTTATTATCTCTGGTAACCCTTAATGGATTTTTTTCTGATCAGGACTGAATGACAAGGCTTTAAAGATGTGTTTATAGATAAGAGTTGAGATACGAGATCATTTGTTGTATTTTAAGAGGTAATAAATTATTAAAATTGTTCATATTTGTTGTTATGAAGAGGAAGTCATTCATTTTTTTCTTTGCATTTTTTTTCTTTTTTGTACTTTCTATTTTTTTCTTCTTATTCTTTTATTTTTTTAGTTTCTATTACTTCTTAATTTTTAATTGTAATGTTTAATAACTGAGTATTATGGACTCAAATACAAACATATAATGGAAGAAGCAACTGTATTGGAATTAAGTTAAAAACCTTCTAGGAAATAACATCATAAGATAAATGTCTACTTTCACATAAAATTTTGGGGTAATTGGCTAAACTGAGTAATTAGCTTACTATCTGAGGATTTTACTGAGAATTTTATTATAATTCTAAGTTAACTTGGATAAAATGTATATCTCATCTATTTGCTTAAAGAAAACCCAAGGCAGATAGAAAGAAATTAAAACATAAACTTTTTTAAAAGCTTGTTTTTTATTTAGACTTGCATTACTCTGAAGAAAATGGTATAGAAAATGAAGTTCATTAGGATATTTTTTTTATATAGTAAGGAGAATGGAAAATCCAGGCAAGGATTTCAGCATCTAAACCTGTTTTGGCAATAATTCAAAGAATTATCATAATTATTTACAAACTACAAGAAATTGATTTGTACAAATTTGTGTGATAAATGTAAGCCAAGTACACTGTGGGTGATCCCTTCCCTCCCTCCCTCTCTCTCTCTCTCTCATATAAAGCCTTATAAAAGTAATTCAACATTTTTTAAATGGAGATATTTTTTTAAAAAAGTTGCATAGACTCCAAAAATGTAATAGGAAAAAAGAACATGCTCATAACCTTTCAGTCTTCATTTCAAATGGGTAATGCCCATTGCCAGATCTGTCAACACATTGATTATATATTTTAATTTTTAACACACCTTACCATCTTTTTAGCACACTGAAAATACTTCTAGTTCATTCATAGTCTTGATATGTGCTGGCTTCACACTTTGTACTATGCCATCACTTACTTGATTAGATAAACCACAGTAGGACACAACACACGAAGCCAAAACTAAAAAAATCTCAATGTGATTTATGAATCTAACCTCTTAGAGAGTCGGGGAAAGAAAACTGGATGATTTTGCTCTTGCTACATAAAGAATGGGAAGCAGTACTGGGGAGCTGGCATTGTAGCAGTTTGAGAAGCCATATACTAGGAAAGTTCAAGGTCTGATGAAAATGGTCTGCTGGGACGAAATTGTGAATTTAGGGGGAGAAGAGATCAACAAAACAGTTTTATGACTTTACAGTAAGCAAAACACACAAGATCTAACTTCTGATTGGTCAGATGCTGGAAAATGCAATGGGTACTAACTATTATTTGTTTCTCTCGCAGTTTACATGTACAGATCCAAACTAGACTGTGTTGTTTCTCCATGTCATTTAATATATATGGGTACATATGTATTTTTGCATTTATTTATTTATTTATCTTGTTGGGTTTATGTTTATGTTAGCCTTTTGAGAGCTGTATGCAACATAATTTCATTTTAATGTATACCAATTAGTGTACATTCAAAGTGACAAAGTATTCTAAATCTAAGTCTAAAGTAAGTCATTATATAACCTCTTGGTTTTTTGACTTCAACAAAATGGTTTGAAATCTTTGAACCACTTACATATGCTTGAGAAATGTTTAAGAGGAAGCAGCTAAATCAGGGATGTCAAACTCAAGGCCTGCAGGCCAAATCCGGACCACGGGTTGCTTAAATCTGGCCTGTGGGGCCACCCTGGAAACAGCAAAGGACCAGCCCGCAGAGCCTCTGCCAGTGAAAATGGAGCTCGGAGGGGCACACATGGCCCTCCCAAGCTCCATTTTCGCTGGCAGAGGGTTGCAGGAAGCCATTGCAGCCGAAAATGGAGCACAGGAGCCCATTTTTGCTGGCAGAGCATTCGGGACACCACAGGCAGCCCTGACACATGTGACTTCAAGCTGGCCATGCCCCCCCCTCGAGGTCAAACACAATCTTGATGTGTCCCTCAATGGTATTGAGTTTTTCACCCCTGAGCTAAATGATATAGGCAGGTTGAATTCTTGGACTTCAATATTCATGGTAGAATAGGAAAATCCAATAGAGATGGAGCTACCTTTAGACTACTCCTAAATAAAGGCCTTACAATGCTGCCTTCATAGTAAAGCCTGTCCAAAGCCTGAGTAAAATGGGTCCAAATAATCAGCTTTCTCCAAGGTCCTCTGAAGCTGAAGACTGACCATCCATTCTACTACTTTCCCTGAAGGGGGAAGATTGGAGACCACACAATAGTTGTACAGGATCAGAAATGGCTTCCTGTGGCGAGGTTACATCATAGCTTCCCCTCCATTCAAAGAAGCTGACACCAGAGACCATCTCCTTGAAAGCTTTAAACATCTGGGAGAAATCTGGATCTGACAAGCAGGTGACCAAGCTAAAAGATTGGAAAACACTGTCTAATTCTCAGAATCAACAACCATGCAGGGTCTTATCCCAGGCATTTTACCTGGAACAGACCAATTGGAGTCTAGCTTGAGCAGGTTCAAGTAACTCTATCTCACACATAAAAAGAATATTTCTCACAGTAGCATTTTTACAAATGAATGTGGCTTTGGGGAATCATAGAAAAAATTGAAAAGCAAGAGCTGACATGTTGTATACCAGTGATGGCGAACCTATGGCACATGTGCCACAAGTGGCACACGGAGCCATTTGTCAGGGCACGCGAGGGGCTGCCCTGTCAGCTGCCCACCGCGCATGCGTGCACTGGCCAGCTGAGTTCACCTTTTTAAAAGCTATTTTTCGCCTTCCCCAGGCTCCAGAGGCTTTATAGGAGCCTGGGGAGGGTGAAAAGAGCCCCCCCCCGGAGGCTTCAGTGACCGTCCAGAGGCTTCCCTGAAGCCTTCGGAATGCTTAAAACCACCCTCCGAGGGTCGTTTTAAGCGTTCCGAAGGCTTCAGGGACCGTCCGGAGGCTTCCCTGATGCCTTCGGAGCCCTTAAAACGACCCTCCGAGCAACCCAGAAGTCACTTGAAGCCTCCGGAGGTCCTCCGGGGGGGCGGGGAAGCTCGTTTCGCCCTCCCCAGACTCCTATAAAGCCTCTGGAGCCTGGGGAGGGGGAAAAAGCATGTAAAAATGGGGGGCGTTGTGCGTGCATGCGCACTGGGGATCATGCATTGCATTATGGGTGCGGCACGCCCGCACACGACCCCCCCCCGCGCTCCCCCCACTTGTGGCACGCGAGCCAAAAAAGGTTCGCCATCGCTGTTATATACTGTGTTACATGTGGAACCAGGCTTTGGACTAAATGGGAGCCATATGAAGATAGAAAAGGCAACGCAGTTTCTGTACAAAAATGTTCAATGAGATTATTTTAGAAGATGAATGACTTTGAGCCTGGAAATGTGGATGAAATGGATGAAATGAAGCAGAGCTAGTATTAGAAAAAAATAAATAAAAAGGAACTTGTTTAATCCTAATGTTTTTTAATTCCTCCTAATGTTTTATAATTCCTCCAATTGTGCTTTCTTCCAGGAAAAAAAGTACATTATTGCTGCCCAAATAAAAACAATGTTCAGCAGAAGCATCTGCAATGGGATGAAATAAGTCAAGGCCTTGGTTGTGTCATTCTGGCCACCATTTTGACTTTTTTGACATCATGCTGCAGTTGCGTCTAATTTACAGGTTTCAGCATAAGAAGTTTGAAATACTCTGTATTTTTATTCTGAGAAGAAAATGAATCCGTGTGAAAGGGCAAATTCATCCTATGAAAATGAGCTATTGATATACATTTAAAAAAAAAAAAACCGGTGTCACAAAGCGTGTTTATATGGCCTAGTTTTCTTAGAAGTTTTCCCACCAAGTCTCTGGGTTTGGTTAATAGTAGTGACTTCACAGAGAAGTGAATATTTCTATGTATTTGCAATTGAAATGAAATTTCAGATAACTTCAATCACTGGATTCTGGCTGAAACTTTATCTATTAGCAGTCAGGGTAATCTTACCAATTATGGCCTCCAAGCCTTGATCAAACAAAATAAAAATAAAAGGAATCACTGAATTGTAAATAAAAAATGCTTGGGTACAGAAAGAGATAGGCGAATAGAAATCCATGAATAGCTACATGCTTCTCCAATGAGAAATTTTGGCAAAATTAATAAAAATGGGGGTGGGGGGAATACAACTAAAACAACTAGTATTTTTCCTTCAATCTTTGCCTGCATTTCCTTAACATGATATGTCTGTTCCAGATACTCCTCTTACCTCTTGCAGCAGATGTGGATGAGAGGAGGCCGAAATCTATTCCTTCAGTGAAGTTCAGTATAATAATAATAATAATAATAATAATAATAATAATAATAATAATAATAATAATAATAATAATAATAATAATAATAAATTTGGATTTATTAGCCGCTCCCTTTCCAAGTAGGACTCGGGGCGGCGTACAATGGAGCATAAAACATAAAAAATATATAATAACACCAAACGTACATACATACACAACACACATACATACACGGAGGAGGAAACAAATTACATCAATAGACAGTTAAAAATCAGCTTTAAAATACCCCAATTGTAAAAACCCCAAAAATTAATATTTAAGGACAATTTAAAAACAGTTTGGAGGAATGGGAAAATTACGATTGCGATTGAGCCAGGCCGGATAATTGAAAGAGGTGGGTCTTCAACTGTACACGGAAGGAGCGGAGGTCGGAAGTAATCCTGATGTCACGGGGGAGGTCATTCCACAGGGCTGGGCCCATCACAGAGAAGGCTCTGCTCCTGGGTGTCGCCCCCCGACACTGTTTGGCGGACGGCACCCGGAGAAGTCCCTCTCTGTGTGCGCGAATTGGTCGTAGGGATGTGTGGGGCAGGATGCGATCCTGCATATAACTAGTATACCACTGAGTGGTACAACAGTCACCGAATGGCTGTGGGAAGTGAATTAATATTGCAGGATCCAGTCACTGGGACCATAGGTTTTGTGTTCCGATCTTTCAGACTTGTGCTGGAGCCCATATTCAGGGAACTTTTCTCTAGCAATCTATAGTCCTGGTGAGATTGGATCCTACAACATTATCTTGGGGCACATATATTCACCTTCATTCATGAACTAATATTCTTGGAGAGAAGGGATTCTGTTTCTAACTAGTTCAGCAATTGCATATGAATGGGATCAGCATTGAAGATAAAATAAGAAGAAAGGGCATATGTTTCTTCTTTTGCCAGTACTAAGACAGTGCTTATTGCATACTTCATGGTTACTGATTTGGAATAGCTAATTGCTTCAGGAAATTTGTGTCGTCTTTCCTTAAATAATTTCCATGAGATGCAAGAAGAAGGATGTTCACCCTGTTTTATTGATTTGTTATGGACAGCAGATGACATTCCACTGAGACCTAATAGAAAACAGGTATGTATGTATGTATGTATGTATGTATGTATGTATGTATGTATGTATGTATGTATATGTGTGTGTGTGTGTATATGTATATATATGTACAGATTCAAAGGCAAAAGTTTCCAGTCCAACCTTTCTCAACCACTGTCTTCCAGATGGGTTGGGACTACAATTCCCAGGAAGTCCCATCAGACTATGGATTCTATAGGCAGGCAGTTCTAGAAAAATAAATACTGACACTTTTCAGAAATATTTTAGATTATATTAATGTACTGTACATCAGGAAAAAAAATATACCACAAGATTTTGCAATGTTTCTATTTTGAGCTTCCTGGAACATTTGGATTCATTTCTGTTCCCTGCTGAGTACACATTGTTGTAACTTATATGAATTCTTATGTAACTCATTGACTTCAGGAACATGTGTACTTGGGACATCCTCCGAACTTAACAATGTCTGCTCATTTGATCTTAAAATAATTATTGACCAACTATATTAATGCAGAATGTGGTACAAAAATACTCTGCTCTAGTAATCTTATTATTATAAAGAAAATTGAGTTTTCCCTCCATGACTTATCTATTTATTCATATTTGTTCAATCAATTTATATCCTGTCTTTCTTCCTAGAGTTCAGGGTCCCATGCCTCTATTCCTCCCCCCTCCCACCCCCAAAAAATCCTATTGGTTACATTGGGCTGATACATTGTGTAACTGGCCCAAAGCCATCCTACAAGCTTATATGGCTGGTGCAAAATTTGAATTTAGAATTCCATGCTTTTAATCCAATACATTAATTACCACAATACAATGGCTATCCACACATTTAAATAGACACAAATCTGTCAGTTGCTGGATCTGCCTATAGATTATCCCAGAAATGCTCCTTGGAGAATACAGAATCTGCCCTCCTATTATTTTATGAAGCCTTGTGCCAGACTAATATTGGTAAGGCATTGTGACATCTTGAGCCCCTTCACCATTGATAAGGAAGACAGCAGTAGTGTGGAAAGGAATGGGACAAAAACATGGGTTGAAGGTGGAAAATTGGCATCGTTCCAAGGACCAATCTAAATAATTAGAACTCCCAATCATTATGACTGCCTGTTGTTGCTATTGTCCTTCCCTCCCACAATCCTGATCTCCTTAACTCCCGCCATCTGTTTAACTAATCACAGAACAGCATCACCCATGCTATCCCCCCAAACTCAACCGCAGAAAGCAGAAGACAAACAGCCAGAGGAAGTATTGAAAAGCCTCTTATTCCCCACCATCCTCAAGCCAATCTCCAACTTGGTGCCTCAGAAGAAATGCATATGTGCCTTGCAAGGAAAATGTTACTTTTAATGAGGGAGGAAAGCAAAAACATAGAAGAAAGACTTCCCCCACCACAACAATACCCACAGGAAACATAATTCAATTCAAGGGCTGGGTGAGAGGAATAGAGTGGAACTCAGGGTGCTTACTTAACATCCAAGGCACACTTTAGGAAAGAGGAAACAGTGTTAGACTACACTGGAAAAATAAACAGGGTTTCCATAGAAGCTCTACCAGGATAGTAATTGACTTCCACCTGGATCCAAGAACTCAGCAGTTATCCAGACAAGGCATCTACCCGTCAAACCCACCATCCATTACAATGTCATCTACAACAGAATGCTGACTTCACTACTATGCATCCCTAACAAAAGTAGCAGTTTAAAGAACTGTTACTGCAGAATACAAGGAAAGTAGTACATGGCATAGGTTTTGTCTCCTAGGATGATAGGATGAAAAAGCAATGTGGAACCCATTATATTACATGTAATGCATTTGATTTGACCAAATAGCTGGGGTTAACATTGTAGTAATACATTTCATAAAATATAAGCAAAAATTGTCTTGTGGACCCCCTAGATGATTCTCATAGAGCCCTGGTGTTCCAGAATCGTGGTTTCAATACCGCAGAACTAGAGCAATCCACCATACAATTCCAACCACAATTTCCTGTAAGTACAATGTATGAAAGCAAAAATTATAGGCTAAGTAAGGGAACAATCTTTCCTTTTATCACTTTTGGACATGATACACACCATGACTTGAATGAATAAAAGTGCTTTCATGTTGAGCTTGACATTTAATGATTGAATCTTTTCAGCTCTCCAAGCTATCACTGGGGTGGGAGTTCTCTCTCTGTGTGGCTCTCTTCCTCCCTCCCTCCCTCCCTCTCTTTCTTTTAGCCTACTTTAACTTCTATCAGTCTACCTTAACTCCTTCGGTCTACCTTACCTTCAAATTGATGCCTTCTAGATAGTTTGGGATCTTGACTGTTAAGGGGACCTAGGATGGCCATGGGACCTAGGATGAGAACAACTGCTATTAGCAAATTACAAGCTCAATGTCTATGAGGATTCTCAGTTATCCAGGTCATAGTTTGTCTTAAAAGTGCTTTTTCAAGAGACAACTGGACTTTATTGTTTTTCTTTGAAGACATTTCACTTGTCATACAAGAAGCTTCATTTTAGGAAATGATAAAGAACAATAATTGAATAATGATTATGAGCTGCTCATTCAATAAAATGCCTCTCTAGTTATCAGTAGTTTACTTCAGAGCAGGTAAGAAAGACTGATTCAGCATGATAAATAAAGTTACTGGCCTTTCTTCTTAATGAAAGTTCGTTTTCTCTCTCTCTCTCTCTCTCTCTCTCTCTCTCTCTCTCTCTCTCTCTCTCTCTCTCTCCCTCCCCCCCTCCCTCCCTCCCTCCCTCTCTCTCTCTCTCTCTCTCTCTCTCTCTCTGTTCCGAAATGAAAGAAAATAAAATAATTTTAGAAGGATTATTCCAATTATACCTATGGTGATATGTGACTTATGGGTGATCTGTTATGATAAGCACTTTATCTTACAGATGTTCAGGTAAAGTCAATCTGCTTGGGCAATCAACAGGTCTGCCCCACTAATAGCAGCTTATTTGTCTCCTTTGTCAGAAGTCAAAGACCTTCATTGCAATCAATTGCACTCCACTCTAGGGCTGCTGGGGTGATGTGTGCAGCATGACTAGTTCAGTTGTTGAAAGTCACATGTACAACTGACCTAATTATTAGTTTTTTTTAGTTCTGAATATACAGTATGTAGTTATTAAATATGAACCTAATATATGTGCTTATAGCTTATTGTGACCATGTTATTGTAAAACTGAAATACTTTCTTGTAAATAAGTTTCTTATAACTGATCATGCAACAAAGTCTGCGCTAGCCTCCCCCAGTTTGGTGCCCTCCAGAAGTTATACTACAGTTTCCATTATCTTTAGACATAATAGTCTGGTTGGAGATTCTGGAAGATGTAGTCCCTGCCCATTTGAAAGATGGCAGTGGAACAAAGTTGCCTTAGATCAGCGGTTCTCAACCTGTGGGTCACGACCCCTTTGGGGGTTGAACGACCCTTTCACAGGGGTCACCTAAGACCATCCACCTCCACCGGCATCGCCCATGCTCAGGAGTGCGTCTTGAAGCGGCAGGTGCATGAAGAGCGCCAGATGGCAAAGCCCTCCCAGCTCTGCGCGCAACCCAGATGTCGCCCCACCCAGTCTCCACGCCAGGGAAAGGCTGAGGCGCTTAAGGGGGAGAGATGCGGGTTGTTCTGGGTGGCGGATCAGCCTTGGCTCCAACGGACATCCGAAGTGAGCGCGGTCAGCAGTGCCGCTTCAGCCCAGCCGCCTGCACAGGGGCTCAAAGGTGCCCGGAGAGCAGGAGACCAGCGGGCCAGTCAGGCCACCCACTTCAGCCGGAGGGATGGGCTGTCGCCCAGACAGGCACATACCGGGATTCAAGCTGCCTTGGGCCTGGACACTGTCTTTGCCACCCCCGCCACCGGTCCTGTCCTGCGGGCTAAACTGAGCTCAGAGGCTTTTTGGCCCCCAGGAAGGGCTGACAGGAGAGGCCAGAGGGCAGGACAGGCCCCGCCCACCCATTCCTTCCGTCCTGAGGAATTCCACTCAGGATGGAAGCACAGTTCGATGTAGCTTAAGCCTCTGTTTAAAATCCCATTTAAAGGGCAATTTCTTAATCTGTGTTAAATAGATTGCTCGCATGAATTAACCGTTACGTGCTCCCACACCTAGTTGTAATGATAAGAAAGAAAGAAAGAAAGAAAGAAAGAAAGAAAGAAAGAAAGAAAGAGGAGGGAGAAATGGAAGGAAAGAAAGAGAAAGAAAGAGAAAGAAAGAAAGAAAGAAAGAAAGAAAGAAAGAAAGAAAGAAAGAAAGAAAGAAAGAAAGAAAGAAAGAAAGAAAGAAGAAAAGGGAGGGAGGGAGAAATGGAAGGAAAGAAAAAGGAAAGAAAGAAAAAGAAAGAAAGAAGAAAGAGAGAGAGAGAGAGAGAGAGAAAGAAACTGGATGGGTGAGTGAGGGGAACGGAATGTAAAAAAAATAAACTTAATAAAGTGAAACTCATGTAAACCACGAACTGCTGCTGGAAGCAGGCAGGGAGGTCGTTTTATCCTGGAAAATCTCAGCTTGGCTGATCTTCTCCCAAACCAAGATTGGTAGATTAATCACTATGCTTTAATTATTTCCAAATTGTAATAATGAAACTACATCCTGCATATCACATATTTACATTACGATTCATAACAGTAGCAAAATTACAGTTATAAAGTAGCAACGAAAATTATTCTATTGTTAGGGGTCACCACAACATGAGGAACTGTATTAAAGGGTTGCGGCATTGGGAAGGTTGAGAATCACTGCCTTAGATCAAGAATGAAGTCATTGCCAGCTAGAGTCCAAATGATAAATCTTGAGAATATTATGTGTTCGGCATCCTGGTTCAACTTGTGTTTGTCTCGATGATTCAGGTTTTCAAAATTTCTGCATCAGATACAGATACATTTTGGTAAACATTTGTGATGGCTGAATCATCTGCCAATTAGTCTATGCAAGGGACTTTTTTTTCTCTGCTGGTTAAAAATGGAATAAAATGAGGTTTTAAAAAAGTAAAATGAGTGTGAGAAATAAATCTTTGTCAAATTCAGTGGAGTTTCCTAAATTCACTCTATGTCACCATGATGCTTTTGGAAAATAAGCCATTCCAAAATATTGGAGAATTTTGTTACAACCAGCAACTCATTAACTACAGGAAATACCATTCACCATATGATCACTACAGGAGGGGAAATACCATTACATATAATTTGAAACACAGGATTACAGTAACAATTTACTTCACATTTGCTACACATATTTCTCAAGTATCCATCAAAGAGATCAATAAATTTACGAAGCTAAATCAAAATAATATATAATTAATCAAGCCCACATTTAAGACATTTCTACTGTTTTATGCAAATGAAATGTACTACTACTTATATGTCTATCTTTTTTCAGCAATTCAGAAATTCAGAACAAGTGCTAGGTCTACTAATTCTGACATGTGTTTTAGATCGGACAAGTGGAAGCAATTACTTTCAGCAATATACTGGAAATTCAATTTTACACATTGTTCTAGTTTTGATACACCATTGTCAAAATTCAGAAGAAAAGGCTCGTGCTTATTTAAAGCATAAGCTTTTTAAAATACAGTATAAATCATATTTGGTTTAAGAGCTGAAAAAAATGCATTCTCAGCAGGACTGGTGATCCGCTATACAGTGGGGGCAATATTTTAAATGTGAGCAATTCCTTTTATTGAAGGTGCAGATTTTCATTTTTGCTGAAACAAGATGCAGAGTGTGAAAACTTTTCGACTCTTTAATATCAAACCCATGTGCAAAACCTCTCTTATGCACACTTACTAGACTTCTGTATTGATGTTACAAATCTGGAAACAATCTACATGCAGGAAAGGTGTTTGGCTCCTGGATTAGCCCTCACTCTTGACTTCCTCCACTTGATCAATCATTGCGTAACCCTGTACTGTGGAACAGAAATAATTTTTGTGTGTTTGTGTATTTCTTATTTACTCTTTTTTTCTCTGCCGAGCATCCAGGGCAGCTAAGGAAATTTTAAAACATCTTAAAATTAGAAAGTATTATTTATTTTATTAATTTAGTCATAAAATGATTTTGCTGCCCGTGTGTGTGTGTGTGTGTGTGTGTGTGTGTGTGTGTGTGTGTGTATTCCGGCATAAATCTGGAATGCCTCGAGCAATTTCAACTAAACTTGGTACATAGATGACTTACTCTCTGGAAATAATTATTGTGTGGGTAAGAAACTCCTAAAGCCCTGTTAAGACACAGCCTGTTGTGCCTTAAAATGGCTTCTACTGTACTGCTTTAAAATGGCTTCTACTGCGCAGTCCAGACAGTTTCCCCCTATAAATAAATATGCAGGCAACACCGGGTTATTGGCTAGTCCTTTAATAATTAAGACCCTGGAAACTGGGTGCTTACAGATTTGCTTACACCTGAGAGGGGTGGTGAGGGGAGTGTGAGAACCACACAAGGGAGTGTGAGAACAACACAAGAGAAGGCCTCTCTCTCTTTTTTCAGAAAGATAAGTCTCTGATAGCAGATCTTCAAAAGAGCCTCTCCTTTATATTTTTAGAAACTGAGCAGGTTCATATCAAGGAAAGGCAGCTTTTACATACACAGGTCCTCTTCCCTTTAGAGCTTTAAAGCTTTATTGAACAAGTTAAATAGTATTCTGCAAGGAATCAACAGCTGGTGCCAATCTTTCAGTGCATATCATAATTGTAATGTGTATCAATTCATAACCTAATGGCCACATCGTGCACCAACTGCAACTTCCAGACAATTTAACAAGGGGAGTTCTACAGACAGGGCATAGCAGTAATCAAAACAGGAATTTGAATTTATTACTGTTTTTAGTATACATTTATCTAACTGAATTCGTCTATTGCAGAACATTAAATTTAGCTGTCATGCAGAATTCACATTTTGTAAAGCAGTTCACCAATTTTGCATATTACGGGAAAGCCCAGATAAAAATGCATCAAAATGTACAAAAATGCATTTTTTTGTAGGTGGGTCGGGACTCCTTTGGGGGTCGAATGCCCTTTCCCAGGGGTCGCCTAAGACCATCGGAAAACACATATTTTCGATGTTCTTAGGAATTTGATGGTTGGGGCTCACTACAACATGAGGAAATGTATTAAAGGGTCACGGCATTGGGAAGGTTGAGAACCACTGATCTATGTGCAAATAAATTACACAAATAATGTAAATGATTCACCTAAGGCAGTGGTTCTCAAATAGTGGGGCTCCGTAAGGGGGGGCTCGTTTGACCCTGGTGGCGCTCCGGTGCGTCTCCTCTGCCCACTTTTGTTCCGCCCAGGCGGCAGGGATTGCCCGTCAGGATCGCTGAGCCCGCCCGCGTCTCTCTTCCCTCAGCCGCTGGAGCCATACGGGAACCGGATCTCCCTAAGTCGGCGGTCATCTTAAGGACCACTTGGACAGTCTTCACATCTGGGATGCGTGGGTCTTTCCCACTGAGACGAGCAGGTGTTGTTTCTAGAAATCACTGCATGCAGGATATATATGTGTGTGTTTGTGTGTGTATACATGCACATACAAGTGTCATTTCTTCAGTGTTATCACAGAAGTGAGTACACCCCTTAACATTTTGTAAATATTTAAGTATACTTAAATATTTACAAAATGTTAAGTGGTGTACTCACTTCTGTGATACTCTATATATAAATATATGTATGTATATGTTCAAGCTGTGCTCCTTTAAATCTTTTCTGCTACAGTTAATAAAGCTATTCTTTGTTGTAAATTGATCCACATTTCTTTCTTTTTTATTCTCTTATACGTTAATAAGGATACAGTGTTATGCAGAGGTGTACTTATAACAATTTTATAGACAAATGATACTATTTACAGTCGCGCGGGGGGCGCGAAATGTTTTCTTCTTCCTAGGGGGGGCATGACAGAAAATAATTGAGAAGCACTGACCTAAGGAATCATCATTGCACAGAGATCAAATATTTATTTATTCATTCATTCATTTATTCATTTATTTATTTATTAGTTTGTCAAGCATGTACAAAATAGCAGGTATAAGTATGAACATGGACATGAACAAAGGAAATGAATACAAATAAATGGGGGACAGTAGGATAGGAACAGTAGATATGCTGGTGCGTTTATGCACACCCACTTTACGGATCTCTTAGGAATGGGGTGAGGTCCACCATAGACAGTTTGAGATTGAAGCTGTGAGGGTTTGAGGCTGTAACAACGGAGTCAGAACTTTCCCATTCATAAACACTTATTAATTACTACTTATTGCTTAGCCCTAGCTGTAGACTAACCGCATATAGTCACTGCCCCATTGTGATCACTAATGAAACCATTCTTCGGTTCTAGAAATCTTCTCTTCTGAAGTCTAAATCAATGCCTGAAGATGAAAGAGCTGTCCAGGACTCATAATAATTGTTGAAGGACACTTCTCAGAAGCTGTAACTTCATGGTCATTTGTACTTTTCAAACACATAGTAAATCAATTTTCACAGAGACACAGATTCAGTTATTTGGAATAGAATTTTTTTAGAGTATTAGACAAACACTGTGTTCCCAGGATAGTGCTACACATTTCTGGGGACTTTATCCTGTGATCATATTTATCTATTTATCAAATTTAGGGGCCTCTCATCTCACACTTCGAGGCGAGGTGATATCCTGCAAAGTACCTGGAATGCATCTCCTTCGATAGCACACAACATCACTTGTTACAAAATGCTTTGGACTAGCCTCGGCCCTCTCCATGTGCTATCCGAACATCTCTTTGCACTTTGCCATTAGTGACGCAAGATCTTTTACAGGGAGGTGCTTTGTAAATATGAAACAACAGATGGTTCTTTTACCATCCAACTAACAGCGTTCCTGTGGTTTTCACACATCTTCCATCAGATAGTCTGATTCCATTATCTTGGCTCTATAACAAAGCGAATATGTTTAAAATAAATAATTGCTGGGACTGACATCAATATAAAAGTTTTTGTCCCCTGATCCTGGAACAGTCTTTGGTGAATCAGAAATAATTGAAAAGTTCTCTATCTTAGCTCAAGGCCAGACTAGACATGATGTGAGCAACTATGCTTGTGTAGCCATGAGTCTGTTCCGCTTACACATAAAGTGGGGGGATTAGACCAATTTCTCAAAAACCAGATATGTTAAATTAGAAACTATTGCCTAAAATGGAAGGTGTCATCAAATAGAGACCATGGATTGTATACAACAACATATATTTAAAGATGTATAATTGGAACTTTGTGCTCTATTTTAAATAGAAAGCAACAATAAAGAAGGTTGTGAACAAGGTCCTTATTCCCATGCTCGATCTAATGAATAGTAATTCAAGGTCTCCTCACTCTCCCTTCGTTATTGTTAAGCAGAATATCCATCAAAAATATGCAAAAAGTGCCTTAAAGGTTAAGAAAGGCCAATGCCCAATCGAAAACTCTCTCTTCAGAATTGAGGTTGTACACAGTTCATTTATGGCCTGTTTTCCTTTCCACTTTCTTTCATATAAAGTTTCTTTCATATATGACAGAGAAAGGTAAAGAAAGAGGGAAAGGGAAGGAGGCTGACTTCTCTTAGAGTAGCCTGTGTAAAATAATCCTTCATCAGAACTCTTTAGAAAACTATGAAGCACAGTATTCTTAATTCAATATTGGTTGTTTTAGTCTTGTCCTTGTGGTTTAATTAAAGGTATAGGTCACATTTCATACAAAACTATGAATAAAATGCGGGACAACAAAAATTAAAACCAGTACTGGTAATCAGCAAAACACCATCAGCACAAACAAAATGCCTGCCTGAAAAAGTAAATCTTAAGCAGTTGATTTATCCACAGATGTTGGTCTGGAATAGAGGATTCACATAGAAAACATACACTTTGAAATGGGACACCTGGCCATCCAACTTACCTTGACACAGACCAAGAGAAAAATGCCTCAGGCCATAGAGCACTGAACAATGCCCTTTAGATATGTCTCCTTTTTTACATGTGAACCAAATTGTCAATCCAGATTGCATTTACTTTGGTCTGTGACACTTTGTCCTCTTCTGCCTGTCTTGGAGAATACCCAGTGAGCAGCTATTCAAAGAAATGCAAGAGAGAAATGGTTCAGCCTGAAATGCTTGACGGGAATTTGGAGTGATTCTGGATCACTGACCCCTGACCAAAATCGATCACTAGCTGCAGTGAAGTCCAGAGAGCTTGCCTTGGCAACTAATGCCAATTAGCACTGCCGGTACAGTGAAGCTAGCAGTAAACCAGGATCATCAGGTCCTGTTCTTCTGAGAAATTGGAAATAATGGGATTTAACTAGCCGATATGGAAAAAACCCAACACATTGTAAAAGCCCAAACAAAGGTGGCTGTGAGTCAGGGGAGGCAAATAGCCATTGCAGGCTTAATAGCCATTCTCTCTGCCTGTAAGGATTTCTTCAACCAGCAAAATTCAGTCCAGCCCAATAGAGGTGGATGTTTAAGCATAGATTATCAATAAGGAGCTCTAACAAGAATAAACACATTTAATGTCAACAGTTTCAACAAGCATGCTTCTTCTCCTTTTTAAAACTTAAGTCTTAATGCTTTACAGATTTCACAGGAAATCTCCTATCAGCCAAGCATGATTGCACAAATAAAGCATCTCCATCTTTCAGACAAATGTGTAGGCCAATTGTTTGCTGGAAAAGTAAAAACTGCAGACGTTTTTTTAAAAAAGATGCTCTTTTATGCCAGTCATACCCTTGCATGTAAGGGCAAGAACAAAACTTCCTTGGTAATAGACCAGTAGGTTTTTAAATTTACTTTTTGCAAGCTCCTGCTTGCTTTTGAATGGAAAGAATGCCACTGCCAAAAAAATCTCCGCGGCCCTGAAAAAAACGTCAATTAGTCAAGCAACAGATATGATGAGTGCACCTGGCAAATTCTTACACCAAGTTTATTTACTCCTTCGATGTAATGTCTCAGGAAAATTGATGCTGTTTTTCATTAAGGCTTGACTAAAGGCTAAGGCTTCTTATAAGGAAGAAAATTCTTTGGAAAGGAAACAACTATTTTAAAAGGCTTTCTACTGCCAAATCTACTTATGAGTAAATTCCCAAGGATCTTGGAATTATCAAGTCTTGATATTGCATGTTTACGTGTCTTTTTATTTTGGTAAGGCGCTTGGAAAAAGCAGGCATTGATGCTCCACTAAGTGTCAGCCAAAATGGGCTAAATCAAGAGAAAAGAACCGATTCAAGGGCATTATATGAGTTTTGGATTTGGTTCCAGAGCCAAATGCAACACAGCCTAACCACCATGCCCCAGGGAGGATGTTTGTTGTGCTTAGCATGGTGAGTTACACATTGGCCAAGCTTGAACTAAACATTTCTGAATGATGCATCTCCAGATTATTTCCTTGGAACAGCTCTGAATAAAGAGATACCATAGCTGCTCTGATCAATTTGCTGAACTGCCCTTATAGTAGTCAATCTCAATTGACCTTCCTGGTCCTTGGCCTTGGCCTTGAGCAAGAAATATAATGAAAACAATCTTGTCTCTGCTTTTAAGACAAGACAACTTTCATTGTCTTTTTTTTTTACCGTGAACACACTGGCCTACATAAAAAATGAAATTCTGTTTCCTGCTATCAAGAGAAAGTGTGTAGCTACCCAAACACATACATAGCACACATATACATATGCTACAGTATATAAATACATAAATATATACCACATCAACCATCTGTTCCAAATTCAGCTGGCCATTAGAAGCCACTTTCTTCAGCCTGGAGAATAAAGGGAGCATTGGAGAAACATGGTGACAGAATGGTCCATTCCCCAAGTTATTTGTTCTCTGGTCCATTTCTAAACAGATGCGCAGTTAAGCTCTGGAAAAAGCTTTGCTTGTATTGTTGAAAGCATTTGATGTATGGGAGTAGTAGTGACATATGGCACAATAATCTCTTCTCCACCACAACCACCATTAAATCTCTTCCATTTATAACAATCTGAAGAATAAACCTTTATCTTTTTTTGCCCAGCTTTGTCCCTCTGCTTGCTTATATCTTTCAATGAGAATGCCCTTTCTCTTTCCAGACTGTCGCGCGGCATCGCATTGCCGACATAAAGCAGCCTACAAAACTGTAAGTAGAAGTGCTTTCAGCAAGCCAAAATGATCGTGCTGGGCCTGGTAGAGCATAGAAAGATAATAGATGCAGCCAAGCTAGTCTGAAGCTCGTCCATCTGTTATTGTTTAAAGTCAATGCCTCCACTTTACTGCATTCAAGGCTGATGAACCAAGTATTCCCTCAGTTACACTGCCTGCAGTAAAATACAGGTCTTGCAAGGAAGGATCTGCTCATGTACCTGCAGATATACATCTGTTTATTTACTCTATTTAATTATTATCACCCCCCCTCTCTCTCTCTCATAATTCAGAGTCAGATGGTATCAATTTTTTCCAGTTCTAAAGAATTTGAAACAAAGCAGATTCCTATTTTATTTACTTATTTTTCATTTTCTGTTTGCCTATCTCTCTCAAATCTACATATTGATTAGACTCATGTGGAATGACTTTTTTCCCTACAAAATGGAGAAACTTCCTTTTCTCTTAACCACAGTGAGCAGAAGGATCCTGCAGTGTTAGATTGGGTAATGGACAGGCACACACAGCCTTAACAGTAACAACAGCTCTTTATTAAGTACAATAAGTGAGAACAATCCAGCAAAGGTTGAGTCTGACAGCAGCCCTTTTATAGGGAGCTGTCAGACCCTTCGACCAATAGGATTAAACCTCTGTTCCACAACTACGAGAAATGTCTGGCCATGAACTGGGTCAGCAAAGTCAATGTGCACCCTAGACCATGGTGCTTGAGGTCACTCCCATTCCTTAACGGGCACCTCTGGGGGAGCTGGTCTGGACTCCTAGCACGATGTGCAGGTAGCCACCCATTCTTCGATCTCCCTGTCCATGTTAGGCCACCACACGTAATTCCTAGCCAAAATGTCATCCTGACAATTACAGGATGCCCTACGTGTAATGCCTCTAATACTGCAATGCGCAGTTTTGAGTTTGCCGCTCAAAAATGGTTGCTCGAAGCCGTGCTGAGCTCCGGGCTGGATGTACTTCCTGGATTGCTACACTCTTTTTTGGTTCACCTAGTTGCCTTCCAATCCGGCCTTCACCACCAGTGATAGATTGGGTAATGGATAGGCACACAGAGGCTTAACGGTAACAACAGCTTTTTATTAAGTACAGCAAGTAAGACCAATCCAGCGAAGGTTGAGTCTGACAGCAGCCCTTTTATGGAGAGCTGTCAGACCCTTCGACCAATAGGATTAAACCTCTGTTCCGGCCAGAACCAGAGGACCTTGGTGGAAACCACTGTAGTTAGAACAAGTATCTAACATGCAGATTTGAACACTGGGCCCTATCTTACAAAATGAAATTCAGTGGTAGGAAAAGTAAGGTTCTACATAGAATAGGTTGTACCTGGCTTGACAGTAGTAACTGTGAAAGGGATAAGTAACAGATTAACAGAGTTGGAAGGGACCTTGCAGGTCATTTAGTCCACCCACCTGCCCAAGCAGGAGACTTAGTGGACAATCACACAAATATGATCCAGCAGCGTGCTGCATCTGCCAAAAAAGCCAACACAGTCCTAGACTGCATTAACAGGGATAGAATCAAGATCATGTGAAGTATTAATACCACTTTATTATGCCTTGGTAAGACCACACTTGGAATATTGCATCCAGTTTTGGTTGCCATGATATAAAAAAAGATGTTGAGACTCTACATAGAGTGCAGACGAGAGCAACAAAGATGATTAGGGGACTGGAGGCTAAAACATATGACTAACAGTTGAAGGAACTGGGTATGTCTAGTTTAATGAAAAGAGGGACTAGGGGTGATATGATAGCAGTATTCCAATTTCTAAGGGGCTGCCATAAAGAAGAGAGGGACAACCTATTCCCCCAAGCACCTGAAGGCAGAAGAAATAATGGATGGAAACTAATCAAAGAGAGAACCAACCTAAGAGAACAGAACTAAGGAGAAATTTCCTGATAATTAGAACACTTAATCAGTGGAATGGCTTGCCTTTAAAAGTTCACTGGAAGTTTTTAAGAAGAGATTCAGCAACCATTTGTCTGAAGTGGTATAAGGTTTCCTGCTTGAGTAAGGGGTTGGACTAGGAGACATCCAAAGTCCCTTCCAACTCTGTTATTCTATTATCATAATGCATTAACACAATGGCAGTTTATTAGAGCAAGACACATTTGTGCCGCTCTGCATCAGAACTGTGTAAGTGTGACTTCAATAGCACTGATGCTTCAGTAGCTCATTACTTACTGATCACCAGGGAAATATGGTATAGATAGAAAGTTACTGGTTTACTCTGGGTCCCCTCTTTTGGCTGCAGATATGGTTAAATTTTGATCACTTCTTTCTATTTGCCAGGCACAAATGAACAGAGACTGTGAGTTCCAGTCCTGCCTTAGCTAGGTGACTTTGGATCACATTTTTTTCTCAGCTCTAATTCACCTCACAGAATTCTTTTTATGGCAGGAAAAGGAGGAGGAAGGAATATTAGGTATGGTCACCGGCTTGACTTATTAATAAAAAATAATAAAGTTGGGATTTTAAAAATAAAAAAAAAACCCCACCATGGTTAACTAGGTGCTAAGTTTTACCTATCCCTATCACATCATTTCTTAAATAAATCTATTTCCAATTGTAGTCATAAAACATGTTAATCACTGCTCAGGTTAGAATCCTGCTGCCAGGAATGCTCCTTCTGCACTCACTCATGCTTTACCAACAACAGAAAAAATATTTGTTGGATAAACACTTTTCCTGGTGCAATTAGAAAAGCTCATCTCCTCCCTTGCATGCCTACCTGCTTCCTGAAATTTGTTCGGATGAAGACTGAATCACAGCTGGTTTGAGTGCAGCAAAGGGCCTTCTGTACGATCTTGCAAGACTTGGAAAATCCCCTAATATGCTAGAATTGAACCTTGTTTCACCTTTTTTTTTATCACCTGGTCAACATTGCTTAGTTTAATAGACACTTAGACTTATATACTGCTTCACAGTGCTTTACAGCTCTCTCTAAGCAGTTTACAGAGTTAGCATATTGTCCCCAACAATCTGGGTCCTCGTTTTACCGACCTCGGAAGGATGGAAGGCTGAGTCAACCAGTCAGGATTGAACTCCTGGAGTGAATAGAGTTAGCCCTGCAGTACCGCATTTTAACCACTGCACCACCACGGCTCTCAGGTAATATTTTATCTACTGTTTATTTGTGACCTGCCTATTTGTACGGGCTTGTTTATATTGTTCTGTTTCCTGCACCTATCTTTGTTCTTACTGCCCCATGTGCTAGTTTACTTGATTGATTAATGGATTAATTTCTGGTTAGAGGGTTGTTGTTGTTTTTTACTCTATTGTGAATCCTGAATACAGCAATTTCAATATTTTAAATAAATTAAATTAGCACTGGCTAAGAAATTTGGAGAGAAATGCTGGGACCAAGCTTTCTGAGACTACATTAGCACTTCCGTAGATGTTTCTGTGGTACCTACATTACCTGAGGTAGTAGATATATATTGTATTATTGTGCTGGATTGCTGTAATGCACTCAACTTGGGACTGTCCTTGAAGAGCAATTTCAACTACTGCAAAATGCAGTAGGGTGGGCAATTATGTGTATGCCTAGATTGGTGCATGTTACATTTATGCTCCACAAGTAGCTGCCAGTTTGTTTCTGGATTCAGTTCAAGGTAGTGGTGATACCTAAAAAGCCATACTTACAGGGGTGGGCTTCAAAAATTTCAGCAACAGGTTCTCTGCTCAGTTGGTGGATGGGCGTAGCCATGGTGGGTGTGGCCTAGTCAGCCTCCTGCACTACAGCAGGGTGGGAGTTTTAACCTTCCCCAGCCTCCAGAGGCTTTCCTCGAGCCTCTGGGAGGGCGAAAACTGCCTCCTCCAGGCTCTGGAAGTCTTCTGGGAGGCCCGTTTTCCCCCCTTCCCAAGCTTCCACGCGGGTCCTGCATTTACCTTACATCCAAAATGGGCGGCATGGAAACTCCAGGAAGGGGCGTGGTGGGGTGGCAGAGGCAGGGCATGGTGGGCCAGGGGTGGGATTTGGAGGTTCTCTGAACTGACCATAACATTAGCTAAAAGTTCTCCCTAGCATAGGCATTTGAGGAACTGCCTTTCTCCAATTGTATCTATCCATCTCACCAAATCCAACATAAAAGGCGTGTTGCAGGTCACATCCTTGAAGGAATGCCATCTGGTAGGACTCAGGAGAAGAGAAAACTTTGGAATACCACCAAAGGTAAGGTTGGCCCTGACCTTATTGGCCTTCTGGAAGAGCCTAAAGCCATGGTTTCACCACGTGGTTGGGGATCCAATGATGTTGGTGGACCATACAGATAATCCTACAGATTATAGGCGGGGGTTATAGTTTTAATGGCTTTTTAAAGGTTTTAATAATATTTGTGGTTATACTTTTGGTTGGGGTTTTTTTGTATTCTTTTTTGGGGATTTTCAACTTTATAAATTTCCTAGAGTCATAGGCACCTTACAATCGAACCTGATTCTGAGTGGTATTAGGACATGTTAATTCCATTCTTTATAATATACATTAAAACAAACAATTAATATAATAGTATAAATAATTGAATCAGAATCATTTATGTGCAAGGAAAGGCCTAAGAAACAGAGCAGTGATGATCAGTTTGGATTGGAGTCATAAAGAACAGACCTATTCTTTTTTTCTTCAGCATCACATCTGGATCCAAAGAAAATTCTAAGCCATATGGACTATGTCAGTAGAAATTTAGAAACCAGATGTTTTCCTCTTCATATCTAAATACTTGTGAGGAGATTAATGGAGCAGGAAAACATACAGGCCCTTAGAATTTCCATTTTGTTATTAAACACTGCCTTAAGATAGTGGTTTAAGATGGAGAATTTTCATCAAGATTTTTTCATCAAGAACAAAATGTTTGTTCCATCTCCCATTCACCATAGTCAAATTCCCAGGCAACTTTTCTTCATTTAAAAAAAAAAAACCAACTAAATTACATTGATAGTTCCAGTTACTGAATTCCAATATATATTTTGATTTCATGTAGGTCAAAATAAATTGTTCACTCTGAATATTTCTAGGCAGCCATGAATATAGGGGATATGGTGCTGATATTTTACTTGATCTGCTGAAAGTTTGTCTAAGATGAAATATTAGGCAGTATTATTATTCCTTCAATTATACAAAAAAACCTCCTGCCTCTAATCACTGGAGGCTTTTAAGAAAAGACTGAACAGCCCCTTATCTGGAATGGTCTCCTGCTTGTGCAGAGGGATGGACTAGAAGACCTCCAAGGTCCCTTCCAACTCTGTTATTCTGTTCTGGTATGGTAATGGTTACCATCACACAAACTCATACCATTCATTCACACGTATCACAGTCCAGTATGTTATTGGGTTTGCATGTTTAAATTTTATTTTACTGTTATTTTGAGGTTACATAATCATATAGCTGGGAATGACTATTTAAGCTTTTGAGTCCAACCCTCATCCAATGAAAAACACTAAATTAAAGCATCCCTGAAAAATCTCCATTCAGCTTCTACTTGAATACACCCTGTGAAGAAAAGTTCACATCCTTTTCTAGATTACAGGTTCTATTCTTATTGTTAGGATTTGATTTATTCTGACTCCTGCATTCTGGGACGGGAAATAACAGGTTTTAATTGTTTGTTCTGTCCTTTCAGAGAGTTGAAAATACTAACACATTTCCCCCCTCTCACAGTCATGACTGTGTCTCACGCTGTCATCTTTTTTAAGGATAAAACATACTCAGTTCCCTCAGTCTCTCCTCATAGGAATTGGTTTTCACACCCCCAGGTGCCCTGGGTGGCCTTCATCTCTACAGGTTCTACTTCATCTGGATCAGTGGTTTTCAACCTTTTCTTCACCACAAGCCCCCTTTAAATGCCTTTTGTGGGCACGGATCATGGCCACCGACCACCAAGATTTAAATCATAACATTTCTTTAAGCCTTGGTGGACTCCTATAATGATATCATACCCCACCCAGGGGTCCACAGAACACAGACTGAAAACCACTGATCTGGATCCTTCTGAGGAAGCCAGTGGCGATGTAATCATAGACTCAAGGCAGGAAGGCATTACTACAGAGTGATATAGAACCATTACTGTCTGAGATTAGGCTTACACTGATAAAATTCCTCATTATATTCTGCTGCCTTACATTTAGATTCTAGTATAATTCTGCCATCCTTTTTACACATCTCTATTGCTAAGTATCTGCCTTCCTATATCTTTACATTTAATTTCTTTTTCTACTTGAGTAACTTTGTGTTGGGCTCTGTTAAAATTAAATTTAATTAAATTCACTTCCGGTACTTTCAGCCAGTCTAAAATCTATGGCATTCACTTTGAACTTAATTTCTTAGAGCATTAATCACTCATTTCAACCTTCAGATACTAAAAAGATTCCTTTCACCTTCTCATCTATATCATTATAGAAATAAATGAGGAGATATTGGAGTTCTAACAATGGCATCTTAATAACTTTTTTTAGTTTGAAGAGGGATTATACATGTGCACTCCTCTAAGTTTTCAAGCCAGATGTGAATCCTTTTAACAGGAATGTAATCTAGCTGTAATAGCCAGGACTATATAAAAGATGAAAGCACATTTTTAAAGGAACGGGGATAAAATTTATAAGATACATATAAAACTGGACTTCAAAAGGGAACTTGATGCAATGTCAAGACACTTAATTACTAAATGTTTAAAAGGTTTATATTTGTTAAAATTACTTATGTATGCATATATTCTGGATTTTTGTTTCTTTTTTCACTTTTTTCATATTTATTTCACTTTTTAATTTGGTTATTTCTAGCTTTTGGCTTGTTTTCCGTCAATTTTTTTTTTTTTGAAAAAAATGAATAAAAGGGGTTTTACATTTTCTGAAATCCATGTTATAAGATAAAAACCGGTTATGAAATGTAGGGTAACCAAAATTTATTTTTCACCCAGTTGACAAATCAGGAAGAAGTATTTGAATAAATGATGAGTGGTACCAAGTGTATGGTTTTCCCCTAAATAAATGTCATATGAGGTTATAGAAAAATGTGGGTCACAAAAGGATCAGAACCCCCAAAATACTAACCTTCATGTTGAGACTTTGTCTATTCCAGTTTATACTTCTTTTTGGCAACGATTCAGTATCAAAATATGATTAATCTCTTGTAAGCAGAAGTTTCCCATCATCCTACCACAGTATCTAATTTCACATTTTGATGTTCCAACTATTGTTGATGTAAGACCAAATTTCTATTTCCTTTAGGAGTAGCTGCTATCACTAACCACAATTTATAGGATTTTGTCCAATTCCTCATTTTCATTTTGTCTCTTCTGTTTTTCCCAAAGCTAAGGAAATCAGCAACTGTGCTTTATTGATGCACTCAATTCCAAAAGTTGTATTTTCTTTTGGCCAATCATTTGGAGGAGAGAGATGTCATACCATTCTAATATCACTTTATGATCAACAACACAGAAGGAGGGAAAGGAAGCCATGGTGTGAGCTGTGAGAGAACAGACAGACACAATTATTTGTGATGGAAGTAGAAAATGCCTCATACAGTGCCTGTATCTGTGTCCGATGCTTATGAAAGAAACTCAGAATTCTCAATAGACAAAATTCCGAACCACCTTAAACTACAGCACATACAAACCCATTGTAAGGAGTTTTGGGTGGAAGAACACTGTGCATTTAAAGTAGGAAAACAATTTGAAAGGCAATCCTGATAGCTGAGATTTGACACTAATCGTAAACTTTTCTTTTGTTCAGAGGAGCTCTTTTTCCCTCTGAAACTACCATAGAGTAGGGAGGGGATAAATGATTCTCAAGACTTAACGGGATAAAAGAATGTATGCCCTCCTCATAGCAGCCCCGCTCCCTTGGCAACCAGCTCCCCAAGGAATTAGGAAGTCATGCCTCCTAGCAATTCCTCTTTACTTAGTCTCAATTCTGCACCTCTATACTAGGCAATATTGATTATCACAGGTTTAGTTCCTTTTCTAAAGCCTCAGCTGATGTTTATGTGGTGCATAAAACATGGTGTACGGGAACATTAACTTTTGATAGTGATTAGTGATGCTATGCTTGAAAAACAACTTTTTTCCATTTCTTATTCTGTGCACTATTACCTGCTGAGATCATTTTTTTAAAATGATGTTTTGAACCGCTTCTTAATTCTTCAACTGTGTCTTGGGAATATTAAACCTGATAAATTTCTACTGCTGTTGTTTATTGATATTTGCTGTTATCAAAATCAGCAAAGTATTTTCTGATGCCTGCCAGGCAAAACTATAGTTTTACTTGTTATTACCCAGTTATTCATTTAATACGATAGATTGTTATCTATGAATATTCAGTATACTGTGCTTATTCAAACTTCTTCAAATATCACAGTGCAATTAGTGTCCTTTAATGCGTAAAATAGAGATACATAGAGACAAGCCAATTCAATTTTCAATCCAATTTGGAGTTTCAGAGATATCATCATCTGACCTACATCAATTACAGATAATCCAGTCCAGACTGATGCCAAGATCTATCATCATCATCATAATTATTTGCTGCCCATCTCACTGCAACTAGTTCTGATCTAATGTTGTTTAATAATCCACCCAATTATACAGAAAACCAGATTTTTTTTCTCCTCTGTCACTCAAAAAACATAAAGGATCGTGTTTTTGCTCTGTTTTTTAGCATAATGAGCAGAAATTTGAGCCCCATCAAGATTGAACTCCAGGCTGTGGGCAGAGTTTTTTCTGAAATTGCAATTTAACCATTATGCCACCAGGTTAAACCTAAATCTGCAATGGCAAAGAACCTGGCCAAATTTCAGAAGAGATTTTGTGCAAAAAGAAAAAAAAAGACTTGCTGATCCCCTTGTCTTAAATATGGTGGAGGTGAGCAGAACTGAATATTGAGTGTTGAAGTTGAAATATAAGCAATTAATTTTTTTGCCATAAAATCAACCAGAAGTTAGTCTCCTGTCTGACACAATTTATCAAACATCATCTACAATTGCTCAGAAATCCTGGATAACAATGAGGTAGAGTGAATGATAAAACTAAAGATTTTTCTGGGAAGATCAATGATGTAATCATTCCAAGGACAGACACGTTTCCCTCCCTGCTGTGATTTTTTTGTATAAACAATAAAAGTTTCACTTCTCCAGCTGCTGCAGCATCATAAAATTCCAGAAAAATATAAATAACAAGATTCAGGGAGGTCCAGTACTGGTATGGAGTCAGTTCAGACTTATTAACTTTGTCCCAGATAACTAAAAATCAATTCCAATTTGTCACAACATTGTAATAGGGTAGTGGGGAGAGGGGGAAACCACTGGATTATCACTCAAAGATTTGAATAATCAGATACATAGATCAGTACAAATTCAAAAACACATACAGCAATTATGTACTGTATACAGAAGAACATACGGTCTGACATGAAAGGTCAGGACCACACACAAAGTTCCAATTGAATTGATTACTACTTTGATCATGTCTATATACAGAAAACCAATCAACTAACAGTTAGCACCATTTTGCTTCCAGATAAGGGTCAGTGGAATTCAAGAGGAGTTGGACTTTGTTTGTAGCTATGCAGACACTCCAAGCAGACATTCATCTATGGAGATTCTCAATGTCTATGGAGATTCTTAATCATTCAGGTCATAGTTGTCCAGGCTGACTCTTCTCCCAGGTTCTGCCACTCCTTCTCCTACAGACACACAGAAAGGAGCCATAAAGCATTTACAACTTGCTAGTGTATTTTAGGAGAATGGCAAATAAGGAAGGAAGGAAGGAAGGGATAGAGAAAACATAGTATTTAACTGAGAAGACTGGTCCCGCATTTAAATTATTTGGTTTGTGGCCATGGTATTTTTTTTTTCATGTATAAGAAAACTTTTGCTTAAAGATTCTGTAAGTACAATGGAAATTATTTTGTTTCTTAATTGCATTATCAAGCCTAAGTATAGGAAATTATGCTGTACTCTCAACCTTGTTATTTTTACTTAAGGAAGCCATAACAAGCCACTGAAGAAGTAAATGAAAGACATCTGGCTTGGCTGGAATTCCCAGATGGTTCATGTAGCAGTTTTGGCAATCCCTTCTATTGGAACTCACTTACTATGGACAGAGGATCAGAGAGTTGAGTTCATATCCATGGATGTGGGCCAGTGGTGGTATTCAGTCAGTTCAGACTGGTTCAGGCGAACCAGTAGTGGCGATCTGCGGCCCACCTGCCCCGGTTGTATGTCTATTTAGCCCCGTTTTCTAAGCTGTGTGCATGCGTGCAAGCCACCCGTGCGAGCAAAGTGCTCACAGTTTCGGGGTGCAGCAAACTGGTGGTAAAATTATGTGCAACCCACCTCTGATGTGGGCTCTGAGAACAGGAGAAAACAAGGCATAACAGAAGGGCCCACAAGAATTGTCATTGCATCTGTATACTGTTCCTATAAATTCCATCCTTTCTTTCTTTACACATGTGTGTACTGTAGTCCTTTACAGAAGTGTCCATGCAGGGGAATGGGGATCAGAAAGGCAAAAGGTGCACAATTGAAGTCCTGTCCTTTTTTTATCTGCCTCTTATAGGGGCTTTCCAAGCTTGGTCATTTTGACAAGAACTGGATTTCAGCTCCCAGAATTCTCAGCAATGGCCATGCAGGCTGAGGAATTCTGGATAGTGAACACCCCACAAATCTGGAATTTGCCATGATTGGGAACCATTGAATTATGCAATCATGGCCACCAATCTTAACTGCTTTGATTGCCCCTGTAGATGAGTATGGTCATTTTCTATTTGCTTAGTCATATTAAATATTTTTTGTTTAAAACTGCACAGTTTGGCCTAGTATTTCGATTTGATCTTTTTTGATTAACAGTGTTAGGGCATCAAGCTTGTCAGAAAACTGCTATATCCAAGTATTCGTTTGTTTGTTTGTTTGTTTGTTTGTTTGATTGATTGTTCGTTCATTCATTCATTCATTCATTCATTCATTCATTCATTCATTCATTCATTCATTCTCCACATTTCTGAACCACCCATCTCCCTCAAAGAGGAACAATTTTGGTCTTACTTTCTTATGGGACAAATTATCATCTTTCTGGAGTTCTTTTGGTATGATTCCATTCAATGCTAACAAAATAATGTTAAAGTAACAACATGTTAAAGATAATTTGTTGTCTAAAATTGTAAATGGAATCATTCTCCGTCCTTTGTTAGCACATTATAGCTTTACTTCACATATGAGCACATCAAAATGCGTTCCTGAGGTTTGATTGGTAAACCAGTGGAAATCTTGAGATTAATTAACCTTGTTAAGCTGTATAAAAGTTATATAAGATTCCTGAGCAATTGTTCCAAAATTTGGCTCCTTAATTATGTCCATGTTTATGCATAATTATGTCTACTAGCACTTTAGCACCACTCATTCAAAAGAAAACAAGATGCTCCACTTTGTATTTTTTTTTCAATCCTAGTCACTGTATAATAAAATTAAATTAGAATTCAGTCCCTAAAGGCTGGGTAATGTATGGTAATTTTAATTTTAAATAAACTTAAAGCAGAAATATATAACAAATATAGAAACTGCAACTGTTATGTTAATGAAAATAATAGCTAGTAGCAAGGCTGATTATTTTCCAAAATATGAATGCTAATGTATTTGAGGTTGGTTGCTGGTTTTTGTTTTTTGTTTTTTCCTGGCTAGGTTACAATAATGAGCTGTGTCAAAACAAAGGAAAAGGAACTTTAGGAATTTATTTTCACTGTTTTAAACTGGGTTTATTTTCATCTGGTCCTATTTATCCATTTTCCCATCAAATTGTTGTGTTGTATAATTCTATGGGTATCCCCCCACAAAGCCTGTGTATTTTTTTTAATTAGAAACACAGGACAAGATCATTCCATTTATTTAGGGTGTGTTGTTTATAGTGTATTTTATGCCCTCTCAACAAAAAGAATATACAAGTAGCCCTTGACTTACAACCACAAATGAGCTGAACATTTCCGTTGCTAAGCAAAGCAGTTGTTAAGTGAGTTTTGTTGCATTTTATGAACTTTTGAATGATTAAATGAATCAGCGCAGTTATTAAGTGAATCATATGGCTATTAAGTGAATTTAGCTTCCCTTGACTTTGCTTGATGGGTCAGTTACAAATGGTGATCACATGACCCTGGGACAATGCAACTCTCATAAACACATGCCAGTTGCCAAGTGCCTGGATTTTGATCATGTGACTATAGGGATGCTGCTATGGTCATGAGCAGGGGTGGGATTTAGCTGGTTCGGATCAGTTCGGGGCAAACCGGATGCTAATTTTACATCTAGTTTGCCAAACTGGTAGTTGCAAGGACTGGCTAGCCCAGCCCTCCCCTCCCAGGAGTTTCCACATGACCCATTTTGGATGCAGGGCCCATGTGGAGGCTCTGAGGGAGTGAAAAACTGGCCTCCCAGAAGTCCTGGAAGCCAAGAAACGGGCCCAATTCGTAAGGTGACCAACCATCCTCCTTTAGGGAGGACAGTCCTTCTTTTGTAAGTTCTGTCCTCCCTCAAAAAGTGTCCTCCTACATGTCCTCCCTTTTGATATTTGAAGGCTAATCCGTTGTGCGTTATGTGCCGTATTTTATTAAACAGTTTTTAATGGTGTTTTTTTTTACTTCATCGCAAGTATATTGAATAGATATTGAATCTTGTGTTGAATTTTTATCTAAAGAAATGCTAGACATTAAAATAGACGACAATTGTCTCTTTGAAGAAATTAGAAGACTGAATGTATATTTAAATTCTGAAAAATTAATACAATGGGAAAATCAACATGTTGAAATTGATAAAAGATGGGTGGATATTTTCAGCCATTTCAAAAATGAACATATTCCATGTGAACATTTATTTATACGTGTTCAATTTACGTTGTGCTGCCCTGGAACTAATGCAGCAGTTGAAAGAGTTTTTTTCAATTGCCAATGATTTTTCGACAAGTGAGAAATTGAGATTGAATGTTGATACTCTAGTTGCAGCACTTGCCATAAAATTCAATATGAAGGATATTTCTTGTTCAGATATTTCCAATATATTGTTAGAAGATGATACATTGACAAAAAATATTAATTCAATGGAAAAGTACTCATTTAAATAATAATTAACAGGCATGTAAGCATAATTACAATATAAAATGTTGCAAATGTTTTTATTATGCATATATCATATTTTAGTGTATTATTGTTGCAATGAATAAAATATTTCTTTTATTTACGATATATTTTTTCCAATTTATTTGTCCTCCTTTTCATTGTAAAAAAGTTGGTCACCTTACAATTCGGGCCTCCGGAGGGTCTCCGGAGCATGAGGGAGGCCGTTTTCACCCTCCCGGAGGCTTGATAAAAACCTCCAGAGCCTGGGGAGGGCGAAAACACCCCACCCCACCCCGCCGTGGTGCAGGAGTCTGAGTAGGCCATGTTTACCATGGCCACACCCACCTAGCAACCAGGCAGAGAACCAGTTGCTAAATTTTTTGAATTCCACTCCTGATCATAAATGTGAAAACTGGACTATAAGTCAGTGGTATTGTAAATTTGAACAGTGACTGAACAAAGGATTGTAAGTTGAGGACTACGGTACAATGAGAAAGAAAAGTGGGGGGGAAACAGCTCACCATCTGTTCAACATTGGACACAGGCAGGGGTGGGCTGTTATGGGTCTGCCCGGGTTCAAGAGAACCCATAGCTAACACTATGGCTGGTTTGGAGACTCTCCAAATCCCACCAGGGGCTGGCCCGCCCACCCAGTCCCACCCTCCCAGGAGTCTCCATGCAGCCCCTTTTGGATGCGAGGTAAGTGCAGGGCCCATGCGGAAGCTCGGGGAGGGGAAAAAACAGGTCTCATGTAAGTTCTGGAACTCCAGAAATGGGCCCGTTCTGGCCTCCAGAGGGGCTCCAGAGCCTGGGGGAAGCAGTTTTCGCCCTCCCAGAGGCTCGAGGAAAGTCTCCGGAGCCTGGGGAAGGTGAAATCAACCCACACACACACCCTGGTGCAGGAAGCTAAGTAGGGCACGCCCGCCATGGCCATGCCCACCCAGTAACAAGGCAGAGAACCCGTTGCTGAAATTTTTGAAGCCCATCCCTGTTTGTTTGTTTGTTTGTTTGTTTGTTTGTTTGTTTGGATTTATATGCCGCCCTTCTCCAAAAGGATTCAGGGCGGCGTACAACATTAAAAAACATACATCCCAAAAGTTAAAAAAATTAAATCCATATCCAAAAACAAACCAAATTAAAAGACAATACATTTAAAATAAGTTAAAATTAACAGGCCAGGCCGGCTTGCTGGAAAAGCCAACTTTTTAGGGCGTGTCAGAAGGACCAGAGGTCAGGGATTATGCAAAGCTCCGGGGGCAGCTCATTCCAGAGGGATCCCTGGACATAGGGTAAAGAGGAGAATGTAAGCACAAAAGCTGATACAGTTAGGAAAACTGATGGAAACCATGGCAAAGAAGAAGCAAAACAGAGGAATGGGGAGGTGGCTGTTTAAAAGATTTCAGAAGAATTTTAGACAGGGAAGACTATCTTACAGCAGTGGGAGCAAGGTATGCCCACTAATTAGGGATTCCTCTCTTCACCAAAGCATCACACTCAGCATCAGAGAGAAACAGGAATTTGGATTGGCAGAGCATGGCTCAAGGAAGAAACAAGCTGACAGGGTAGCCAGCATGGTACTGTACAAGACATACAGCTAGGAATTGTGGTCAAAGGAGAAATGGCAAGCAGCGGAAACACCCATTTACCACATAAATTCCTTATAGGATAGTTTAATGTTATACCTAACTCCAGTGATAAAAGATTGATCAGATCTACACCAGGGTGTTTTGGTTTTGAAGATGCTCTTTAATCTCTGTTTCATTTTAGCTACTTCACTTTATTACATAATTAGCGTTACTATTGTTTTTCTGATTGTTATGCTTTTGCCCATAACCAAGAGTAATTCTAACGCTATGCTTACATTTCTCAGGAAGAGCTTGGAAATTGTCTCAGAGCTCCCAAACACCAAACTTTGTTTAAAGAATAAGCACATTTTTTGTTACATCTCACTAAAAGTAAAATGTTATATTAGTCCAAGAAATGTTTCCATTCTCATCCCTGCATATTCTCTTGAACTTGATTTGTTACATGTGCAATTAATCAAGGTCAAGAGACTATGCAGGGATGGAAATTAAGTGTTTTTTGAAAAGTTATTCTCAAGACACATACAGTGGATGATTCAAAACAGAGAATCATCAGTGGCATAGAAGGTGGAATACTACAGCTCTCTAAGCAATGGGGACCAGCTAGGTTATGGTGCAGTGGGAGGTTGTATAAAATTCATGTTCTTGATCTTTAAGAAACTAGATCTTCCATAAGTAGCTTAGAGAGACGTTTCTGTCCCTTTCTTGGAGTTGATCACTTCTTAATTATTATACATGTATACTTTATGACTTTTTGCATATGTGCATGTTCATTTGACCAGGGTGGATCACAAACTAAGCAGCTTACTAATTTTGAAAACTACTACGTATCTTCTGATGGGTCTTGGTCTGGTCACCTGTTATGGAAACTTATTGTATTTATAATTCAGTCCATTCACAGGATCTTTTAGTTCACTTTATGGCTAAACAGTAAGTTGCTTCTGGTAAGAGAACTCTCTTGGTAAAGATACCTTGAATCTTACAGCTTTGCTATAGCAACTTAGGATGTCATGAAAACACCTAAAGCTGGGAATATTTTTTTAAAAATCTTATTTTTATTTCCTTACTCTTTAATTATACAAGTTTTGAACTAAATTTATATTCTCCAGCTCTCCACCTGACCCTGTATTTAGAAATTCAGCAAAAATTACAAAAGTCTACAGGACTTTCTCAAACTTACAGACATATACACATCCAAATTCCTTAATAATCCCTACATTCATTATTTCAAATGTGTCAACAGATATATTTGAACAGATTTCAAGCATTAGTAGGTTGGCAAATTGAGAAAGGAATAGATCCCTTTATTGAAAATGCTAAGAATCTGTAGAAATGTGGGGAATCAGAAGTTACTTATACAATTTTTTTTAAAGGAAGGGAAAAAAGAAATGAGCCTGGGTGACACAATAAGATGAAATTTACCCCAGCTGTTTGCCTTACATGGCTGCCTCAGATAAGCCATAATTAAGACATAAATTTGTAACTCCAGATGACAATAAATTCCATTTAGCCTTACATAAAACTAAATCCTGGCACACTCCTACTTAGTGTTGTTTCAGTTACAAATTTTAGGTAAACGTTTCGCAATGTATTTTCATATTACATCTGCAATCTGCAGAGAACTCCAGAATACTTGGGCCTTCTTTGATTATTCAGTAAAATATACGACTCTGCTTATGTTTTGTTCTTTCCTACTCCCTTTAATCATGATCTTGCTGAAAAATAGCCATGATCCCAGTCCATTTGATTTGGGTATCATTGAATACATTGCCCCCCCCCCCCCCGAAAATAGATTAATTCAGTAAATAGAAAATGAGTTGTAAAAACATACTCAAAATAACTCAAAGTAAGATAGCTGGTTTTCCTGTGTTTTTATCACCATATTGTTTAAATATAGTCTTTGTTTCAATATGGTTATCAAAGTTTGTGTTTATCTTGAGAAAAGCGACGTCCTCTGGCTAACCGCACAACTATACAAGTAAATAACAGGAGGAGGAGGAGGAGGAGGATTAGTTTAGCAGAATCAAATCCCTTTAATAGCTTCTTTGAGGAATGATATAAAGCAAATCAAATTGCTGACTTTCAACATCGTTGCTGTTGACAATAATGCTTTGGGGACTTATAGGTATTCATAAAAAATTGAAATGCTGTATATCCAGTATGAAACAATGTCTCGCTGTTGACTCTAAAGAAGATAGGTGCTTTTATCTCCAGCATCTTCCTATATCACTATTGCTCGGTGTAGGTCTCTCTTGTTTTAGCTAGGCAACTGCAATGACCTACAATAGCCTTGGGCGAATGCTTGGATTTTATTCATGGCATATACTCCTGGCATTCTTCATCCATGCAAGAATCACACATCTTGCCGCCATAAGGTTGCACAGCAGGGCTTAGAGAAATATTGACCAATAGACATTCTTACTGATAGATCATCTTTGACAAGTAGTTATACTTCACAGAAAGGCCATTCAAACAATTTCATATGTGTGGGTGGAAAATATGAATTGCATCATAAATTTGTAAAAAAAAAAAAAAAAAAGCAAATAGAAGGGGGAAGTAACTTTATGGAGATTTGTCCAAATCTTTCAATTAATCATTTTAAAGGAATTAGCGTTAACAGCCTAAAACCAGATCAGAAAGTCAGATTGAAACAGATCTCATGTTAGATAACTATTTGGCCTCTTTGCAGCACCGGAAGAATAATCAGTACCAGGTGTTTACAGCATGGGCTTCATTCCTCAGAGCAAACTTTTCTATTTTATAATTTTGCCATATTATAAAAACTCATAATTTTCTATAAAGTATTTCTTTTTATAATACATGTATGATATATTTTAATGGTGAGATTATTATTTTTATTTTCATTTGCTTAATCTCAAATATTGGTATAAAGATATGAATCATTGTTTCATAAGATCCCATCGGTTGTTTCTCATTCAGCATAGGAATTTTCAATGCTGAATTTTGATTATGCCTTGGAATCAATACTCCATAGGGAGGGAGGTTCTCAGGATTTACACTACAAAAAGTTCACAAATACATGAGTGGCATCATGTGCACTCTGTCTGTCTGTCTGTCTATCTATCATCTAGAGTTTTGCCTGATATTGATGTCAAACATCATAATTATATTTGGGTCCTTTTTTTCCTCTGTTTTAAACACAGGAACAAAAACTGTCCTGTATTCTTCTGGTTCTGTATTTATGTTCTATGATTTTTCAAACATTGCAGAAAGAGACTCAAAGATAACCTTCAAAAACGTATTCAGGGCTCTCAAATGTAACTGATGTGCTGCTGGAGATGTAAACTAATTCATGGCAGTTAGGTGCTCTGTAACCATTTTTACTTACTTTACTTACTCCTTATGTCAATTGTTATGGTTAGATCCAAATTCCAAACTCTTGTGGAAAAGATGGAAACAAAAAACCATTTGAGGAAAATGCCTTGTCTCCATCATATGTTACCATCCTACTATCTTCTCCAAGCAATTGATTTAACCACTCTCCCCTTCCTTTTTCTTCATTACATTTCTTCATTTGTCCTTTAGTGTTTCTGTTTTTAATGTCTGCAGATATTACCTACTTGCTGCCAGGCTTCCTTGATGATTATATTTGTTTTATTTTCTGTTCAGGTCTTATTTGACTCTTAGATTACTCAGAAGCTGCATATGCATCCACAACAGTTTCTTCAACCACCCTAGTTCCTACTCTATTGGCATGAGAACTGGTAGAAGAATATGCAGTTGTACATTCAATATCTTATTTTGACATTCTCAACTCTATTGGGTTTCCTTTGAAATATTTTTGTCCATGAGATCCGGTGGTGGGATTCCAAAAAAAGTTTATTACTGGTTCTGTGGGTGTGACTTGGTGGGCATGGCATGGCTTGGTGGGCGTGGCAGGGGAAGGATACTGTAATATCTCCATTCCCTTCCCCTTCCCTTTAAGGGGAAGGATACCGCAAAATCCCCATTCTCTCCCAATCAGCTGGAACTCAGGAGGCAGAGAATAGATGGGGTGGGGCCAGTCAGAGGTGGTATTTACCGGTTCTCTGAACTACTCAAAATTTCCGCTACCGGTTCTCCAGAACTGGTCAAAACCTGCTGAATATCACCTCTGATGAGATCCCAACTATAACTTTTCTAAGCTTATTTAAATTGAGCCTCTTAAAATCTAGTGTGTACATACAACTATGCAGAAAATCAAACACAATGTTGGTCTTCAGATTTAAACCTATGAACCTATTAAAATACTTCTGTCTTTCCTTTCAGCATGGATATGCGTGGATCCAACCAATGTTATAGAAATATGAAGAAAAATAAATTCAGACCAGTATCCATCATTATCCCTATGCTGACATTTATTTTGCTTTGTTGATGCTTAGAGTCTAGGGTAGCAAAAGGTTGAAAACTGTCAGTGCAAAGGACCCAACATCTGACAACATCCCAGGCCAAGGACAAAGAAAAACCTTTCAAGAATCCTTCTCTTCATAGCTTTGTTATAGAACTTTGATGGATTATCCACTGCTGGTGTTGCTAAGTGACCAATGGAATTCATTCTTCTCAGGCTGTAGTAGTGTCACAGAGGGGGTTATGATGTCATGAATTTGTTTCCATATAGTGCTCTCCTGTGTAGTGCAGAGTATATATGGCATTTCATATGACTGGAAATTTTGAGTTGAATCATTATCTGAGCAACTTTGTTTACCAAGATAGTACAACATTTGTGAAATACATTCTTTCCATGTTTCTAATACAAAAGGTTTTAGTAATTATTAGGAGAAACGGGCAGGGAATGGAAGAGAGAAAACTGCCATTGGCAGATTTATTAATTTATTCATGTACTCATTCGTTCATTTATTCATTCATCCATATATTCATTCATTTACACCACCTAATTTCCAGCAGTTTTGTGGCAGTTCACAAATAAACTGTGAACAATAAAATGATACAATGCTAAAAACAAAGAGCAGGACATGGCAAAAGATGGTAATTGATAGCAAAAAAACCAGAAGAAGCAAATAAACACTGCCCCAGAAGTTGGGCACAAGCCATTTTAGTTTGTGTTATACATTATTTATAACTTGACCAAGACAATTAAGAAAAATAAGTCTTCTATGAAAATAACAATTCACATAATATAAAGCAATATAAACCTTTCCCAGGCAGGTTTTAATACAGGGGAGTTTCTCGGTTGTTTAAATTGGGAAAAATGTTTGTTTATATCTATTCATATGCAGCACTTCCTCAGTTTTCCCAAATCTATGACAATAGGTTGGAAGATATAATAGAATACTGTAGGGTAGAAATGTGGACTGTTTTCCACTAGCAAGGACAGTAGCAAAATAAAAATTTAGGCAAAAAATATAGACTGCCACACAGACAGAAATAAAGCCACAAATAATATCCTTCAAAAATGAACCTCAGACATTTCCATTTTTGTTCATATTCAGATTATTACTATTTCACTTGCACCTCTCACACACCCCTTCTTTTCTCTCATAGTCCTTCTAGCCTTCTATCTTATCTCTTTTTGATTTAGATCAATAACAACTGAGCAAACAACTTGTTAGTCATGAGGGTCACTGACCTTGTCTCACTTCTTTTTTCTTCTTCTTTCCTGGATTATGTTGCTGTGTTATTTTGCAAACGGGAAAGACAAAAATGAAGGCATGCATCCAGGCCATCAAAATAAGCTACACTGAGTGGACCTTGTAGATCATACACATATATTAGAAATAAATCTAAGAAACTGAAAGTTACATCATGTCCCAATAGACTACATTGTAAATAGAGCGTGCAGAGCAATTTTGGAAACAGCAAGGATTTACTGCAGTATGATTGAACTTTGGGTGTATGAGTTACCTTTCAAAGTATTGCGGCAAATACTATTGCTGTGTGAGGCAAGAACAACACATGTATTTAAACTCTGCTCTGCTCTGCATGTGTTTTATAAGAATTTCCATGTGTGAGATCAACAAAGATACTGCTGGATAATAAAATATTTTGCTGGTGACAGACTAACAGTATTTTAGGTTTTTGATTAACAGCTATGACTTATACTATTCTATGAAAAGAGTATCAGGTGAACTCTGTTGCATGAAACTAACAACCAGTCATACCATACATTATGTCTCTGATATGGCCAATCAGATGCCTTCAAAATTTTCTCCTATTTTATTATTCCAACTTTGCTATATTCTCATGGATGCGATATAGTAAACCAGGTGATTGATCCATCTAATCAAGCTCTATGCACTCAAAATCATAGTGGCTGTCCAAGATTTCATGTAGACATCTTCCACTAGACCTTCTTACCAGCTTTTTCTTCTGAAAGTTCAGATGCTGTGAAGGATTGAATTTAAACGTTTTTAAACTGTATGGCAGTCATGAGTGTCCTAGGAGATTTGAACTAATTCTTCTAAATGATAATTTAATTTAAAATTTAAAAATTAAATGACAACCATTTCTCTGAAATGGTATAGGGCAGTGGTCGGCAAGCCGCGGCTCGCGAGCCACATGCGGCTCTTTACACACTTTAATGTGGCTCTTCTGTGTGCCGGGCTCCCGCTCCCCTCCCTCCTCACAGGCACTTCAAAACAAGCGCCCCTTTCCCTTTTTTCTTTTTGACCCACAATGATTAGGGAGGATCCTGAAGCGAGGAGGGAGAAAAAGAGACGGAAGCCAAGGAGCTTCTCCCCCCCCCCCGCAAAAATCTTATCAGGGAGCCGGCGGGCAGTAGCAAATTAGCTGATCATGCGGCGTGATCGGCTAATTTGCTACTGCCCACCCGGCTCCCCGGTTAGATTTTTGCTGGGAGGAGGCGGGGGGGAAGCTCCTTAGCCTCCGTTTCTTTTTCTCCCTCCTCGCTTCAGGATCCTCCCTAATCATTGTGGGTCAAAAAGAAAAAAGGGAAAGGGGCGCTTGAAAAGAAAAAAGGGAAAGGAGGCAGAAAAAGAAACAGAGGCTAAGGAGCTTCCCCCCCGCCTCCTCCCAGCAAAAATCTAACCGGGGAGCCGGGCGGGCAGTAGCAAATTAGCCGATCACGCCGCGTGATCAGCTAATTTGCTACTGCCCGCCAGCTCCCTGATAAGATTTTTGCGGGGGGGGGCGAAGCTCCTTGGCCTCCGTCTCTTTTTCTCCCTCCTCGCTTCTTGGGGCTCCACCAATGGGGGAGCAAGGCCCGCCCAGCGCCAGGCTTTGGGCTAACACAGAGGTCTGCAAAGTTGGCTGTTTTAAGACTGGTGGACTTCAATTCTCAGAATTCTGGGAGTTGAAGTCCACCAGTCTTAAGAGCCAATTTTGCAGATCCCTGCCTGGGCTAATATGATTGATGCCCTTGGTGGACTTCAACTCTCAGAATTCTGGGAGTTGAAGTCCACCAGTCTTAAGAGCCAATTTTGCAGATCCCTGCCTGGGCTAATATGATTGATGCCCTTGGTGGACTTCAACTCTCAGAATTCTGGGAGTTGAAGTCCACCAGTCTTAAGAGCCAATTTTGCAGATCCCTGGGCTAATATGATTGATGCCCTTGGTGGACTTCAATTCTCAGAATTCTGGGAGTTGAAGTCCACAAGTCTTCAAGCTGTCAGGTTTAAAGACCCTGGGTTTTTTTCTAAAGGGTTAGGGGTGCAAGGGTCTTGCAACTTGACAGCTTTAAGACTTGCATGCTTCAATGCCAGAGTTCCTGAGCCAACATGACTGGAGGAGGAATTCTGGGAGTTGAAGTCCACAAGTCTTAAAGCTGTCAGGTTTGAAGACCCCTGGGTTTTTTTTTTCTAAAGGGTTAGGGGTGCAAGGGTCTTGCAACTTGACAGCTTTAAGACTTGCGTGCTTCAAATGCAGAGTTTATTGAAACTAAAAACAGTGTACCATCCTATGTATTTTCGGTTTTAAAAATGTGGCTCTCAAAATAAATTTCAATCGTGGTTTTGGCGAGATTTGGCTCAGTTGAAAAAAAAGGTTGCCCACCACTGGTATAGGGTCTCCTGCTTGAGCTCCAAGGTCCAGGTCCCTTCCAACTCTATTACTCTATTTGCTATATGATTGGGATGCTTCTTAAGTGTGTAAATAAATAAAAGAGGAAGGCTGATTCTATGGTTTGAAATGTTTATTCCTATAATTATGACAAGGCAGGTATTGTCAGACTAAGAGTATAATCTGAGTTGACCCCTTCAGGAAGGTTATACTGCACCATTTAGCATCCTTCAAGATGAGTGAAACTTTCTTCTGATTTAATAAATATATTTAAAAGTAAGCCGTAAGATTTCTAATACCATATAATTATAATGGTTTCAGTTTTTATTATTACAGCTACGTAACATATTACTGTTTCCCCTTGTCTAGTATAATGTTGACCAAACTTTAAATATGTAAACATTCAAACCAAAATCAAAATTGTAAACCTGAAGAGGTATTGCCAAAAATTATGCAGTACTGTGCTATGTGGATAGGCCTAATTTCATATAATGAGTTTGCCACATTCCTACAAAAAAAAAAAAAAAACCTGTTTTGTCATTTGGGAATGTTGTGTTTTCTGCTATTGTCAGTGGTGTCCAAGCAATAAAACAATTTCACACTAAGAGCAATACATGTGTTATACTGAATGCATTTTAGCTGCTTCCAAAGGTCTACTCTAGGTTTTAATCTTTCCAAATTCAGATTAAACACACCCAAAGTGGATCTGAGATCTTTTTTTTTTTTAACAAAAATTTTTATTGGTTTTTCAACATTTATAGGGAAAGGGTAAATGGACAGGTATACAAATTATGGCAGTTGCAAAGTGTGACAGGCGCCCCTCTCTCCATACTCATAGTATACATTTATATATAATGCATTGGTATATAATTAATTACAATCAGCATATTAGTTCTATTACTAAATTCAATCAGATTAGACATTACAGTATAAAATCCAGATATAATTCCATTATCACTTTCGGTCAGTTTATAATAATATGATTTTCTTGTTTATTTTTGTGATCTGAGTCTTCTTGCTATTGCCCCATCTCCCTCCACTGGCAGAGCTCTGGCCCCTCCCGTGTCCTGCGTGTCCGCTGTAGTGTCTCGTGTTTTTTCTAGGAGTGTTCTGTTTTTTTCCATAAAGGCCTGCACCTCTATGGGTGAATTGATTCTAATTCTTGTCTCCTCCCAGAATATCAGCATACCTTCAGGCATCAACCATCTAAACCACACCCCTTTCTGGTATAATTTATTCGCTAATTGCGAATAATTCTTCCTTTTTTCTCTAATCTTCTTAGGGATCTGCTTCAGAATGGTTATCTCCATATCATGGTATGTCAATGCTTGCCCCCTTTGTACACCCAGAATTTCATCTCTTGTGCTTTTTCTAAGAAATTTAATGTGAACCTCCCTGGGTACATTGTGAGTTCTAGCATAAGCTGAGTTCACTCTATAAACCAGGTCTATATCCCACCCCATCTGTTGTTTTTCTTTGTGTGTATAGTCAGCCAGGATGTTTATCATGATGTCCCTTATGTTTTCCCCATCTTCTTCTATAACATTTTGAAATCTAAGGTAATAGGACATTCTCTCAAATTCTATTTTCATCTGTTGGATGTCAAGATCTTTGTTCCCTTTCTGCACAGCTTCTACCCCCCCCCTCACCTCCTCCACCCCCCCTTCCACAAGATTCAGTCTTTGTGAGTTCTTATATATTTGGGCTTGATTTTCTTTAATTTCATCTTTCATTTCCCTTAGCTGTTTCTTGATTTCCTCCTGGCCCTGTAAAATTTGTTGAAGCATTTGTTGAAAGTCTATCTCTGTAGTCTTATGTTGCATCAGTTCTGTTATCTTTGACTGTGTGGCTGGACTGGATGTTGCGGATGTTGGAGCAGAAGTGGCAAAGCCAGGTTTTCCAGGAGGAGGTCTTTTGGGTGCCATCCTTTATAACGTTAGAAGTTCAGTCCAAATATGAAATAAACAGTTAGAAAAGAAGGGTAGCCAGGTGAATCCGGGAGCAGAAGAACCAGGCAGAAGAGAATCTCTCCAATAAGTCTGGCAATAGATAGAAAATTTCCCCTAGAAAGTTTAAAAAATACCAATCCACAAGAGATTCCTCTGGGAGACACGGAGACAAAGACCGGAAGCCTGAATTTTAAAGGTGGAGTCAGGTTTCACAGTTCATAAAGACAACGGAAGTGTGCCATCTTGCCCTGCCAGTTTTGGGCACAGAGGCATAACAAAGTTTTAAAAAGTTCCAAAAGTCCTCAAATCACTGTAATATATAGGATTAAATTGAAAAGAAAATCATCGATCTGAGATCTTTTGATAATTGTCAGACCTATTAAGATTCCAGGATGCTAAGGACATGAGCACATTTGCATGTTTGCACATTTATATATTGAGAAAGAACTGTTAGACAGTCAGTATGGTTGATCAGTGAGATCTCCCATCCAGACGGTGCTTTCCTGATACCAATAACAGAATTTTTCATCCCAACACCTCAAGATCATACTGAAACACACATGCCATCTTGCTGAAACACACATCCTTTCTTATAGTTCCCAAAGTAGAAAAATATATTACTTTGTTGCCCATGTTAGGAAACTTCTGTTGCCTTCAAATCTCCAAATGCTGGGATGCTGGCAATTCTGCATATTGGTTTTCTTTTCTCATCATGTCAGTAAGATGCTGGTAAGATCATGCGAGTAAATTATAAAATCGGAGGAGGAGGAGGAGGAGGAGGAGGAGGAGGAGGAGGAGGAGGAGGAGGAGGAGGAGGAGGTGGTGGTGGTGGTTTTTCGGATTGCATCTTCCAATGTCAGCACAAAGGACTCCTTCAAGTACAAAGCAATGATAGGTTCCATTTCTGAAGTGCATTTATTGTTTTGAAATGGCATTTTCCAGTTCATAATTTCAGTGATGCTCATACACGGATATATACTAATTGCTTACATTTGGAATCCTCTACTTACAATATCACATGATCACCAGGAAGCAATGGTTGCGCCTTTCCCTGGAAGAATCCAATGACTTCAGGGGAGATTTTTGAAATAGTTGATGTGACATTGTGTGACATGATGACATTGCCTCCACTTCCGGTAATAATACATGTACATAGTTATAATAATAAAAAGCAGATACTTGAAACAATGTGTTTTTCAAATGTTGCATTACAAACCTATGCAATTCTAACAGATCCCTGTTCAAGGACCATAAATAAGTGTTGAACTATATAATGGCCCAAGATTTGATCCAAAATGGTACACAGCACACAGGGTAAATGAATATGCCATAATTTTATTTATTTGAAAGATTTATAGCTCGTGTAAACAAACTTGTGGGGAGTACAGTCCATAAAAGATGAAACAATAAAAACAAGTAAAATAAATAAATATGATAATAAACATTTCTAACAGAGAGAAATTGAAAAGATAAAAGGTATGGTCCAGTTGTAGATGCTAAGTCCCAGAAACAAAAGCACAAAGACAGATAATATAAGCATTAGCTTGGCTTCCAGAAAAATAACATTGCTATGCAAGAGAACCGCAACAGAAATGATTTTAATTAATTTAATTTATTTAATTTATTAAACTTCTAGACCGCCCCCTGTGCTGTGAAGTTTCCATTGGTGTATGTTAATATAGGAACTTTGCAACGAGGCTTTTACCCTTTTAACTTAACTTTCTTTTGCTTCACAGATACAGGATGCATTTTATTCTCAACCTCTAAACAACATGGGGCAGCGAGTGCAAAGTTTAGATGGTTTCCTTCCCTTCGTTCTCTTTTAAAAAGGGTATTTTAGAAGCAATTCTTTAAATTATTATTATTTGCAATTAAAAAAGGGACTCGGGGCGGTGTACAGGTACAAATTTAAAAACCATACACTCGATAATATACATAACTAAAATTGAATTAAATATCCCCTGTACAAATTTATAAGAATTAAAAACTTAAACCTTAAAACCAAACCATAAAATTTAAAAATACAAACTGAGGTGGGAAAGCTGGAATTAGGCCAGACCGGCTAGATGATATCATTACCAAATGTGCCTTTCCCTGCTGTAGTCAATCTTAACTTTTGGAAAGGCCCATACTAGCAGAACTGTTCTCTGTAGCAAGGATTCCCAATCTTGGCAACTTTAAGACGTGTTCTTCAACTCTCAGAATTCCCCAGCCAGCATAGGTCTTAAAGTTGGCAAGACTGGGAAATCTTGCTCTATAGCCATGATGGTGAACCTATGGCACGCGTGCCGCAGGTGGCACACGGAGCCCTCTCTGTGGGCACCCGAGCCATCGCCCAGCTCAGTTCCACCATGCATGCGCACCCCCCCCCCACCAGCCAGCTGGTTTTTAGGTCTCTGCTGTGCATGCAGGAGATGTGCATGCATGCGCACAGGGTAGGGGAATCACACATGCATGCTGGGGGAGGGAGTTGCACATGCATGTGTGGGGCACAGGGGGTCACACACACAGGGGGTGCATGATGGGCATTGCATTATGGGTGTGGGCACATGCATGCACACTGTCGCACGCTTTCGGCACGTGAGGACAAAAAGGTTAGCTATCACTGCTCTATAGTCTCAGGATGTTAAACTACTAAGAGTCCTAAACACATTAGTAATATATTAAAGTTAAACTGGTAATGTATATGGATCTACAGGAGGCAATTATTTTAAGACCAGAGTTCAGTGCTTTCCAAAAGCTATTTCAGATAACAGCCTTGCTACCAGGTTCTACCTCCACTGAATTCCAGCTCACCTTAAAGGGCAGACTCACATAGAGTATTTTGCATGATCCAAATGGATAGTTAACAGAGAGTGAACTGCTGGAGCTGAGATATTGCTATTCAGGAAAGGTTGCAAACACCAGGAAAGACCCAGTTGGCTAAATGAACTCTAGCCCTCTGATACCTCTCAGGCTTACGGTACAAAGTCAATGATATATCCAGCACTGCACTGAGGCTGGAAAGCGGCTTCTTTGGAGACATTGCTATCCCAAGCAGAATTAGAGTGTAATCTACTTTGTGGATCCATGTCCTTCCAGGCCAAAAGGTCTCTGCTATGTTTGCCAGGGACGTGCGGTCAGGGGAGGCAGGGGAGGCAGGGGAGGCAGAGCCGCACTGCTCTCATCATGAAAATTATAAAAAAAAGGGAAAGGGGAAAAGGTGCTGAGGAGCCTACTGCACATGTGGTTGGGAATGGGAGCGCTCCGTAGTCCCCTTCATGTTTACTCAGGAGTCAGGAAGGAGGGGAATGGGACCACGTGTGCAGGAGGCTCCTCTAGCCTCAGCCTCCCTCCTGCGCACATCCCATTCCCCGCCTTCCTAAGTCAACATGAAGGGGATCGCAGAGCGTGAGCCACAGTCCCACGGAGCGCGCTCCGCGGTCCCCTTCATGTTGACTTAGGAAGGCGGGGAATGGGACGTGCGCAGGAGGGAGGCTGACGTGGTCCCATTCCCCTCCTTCCTGAGTCAACATGAAGGGGACCGCAGCTCACGCTTATGATGTCACCAGCCTCACCAGCCATAAACCTCATCGCACGTCACTGATATTGTTTGCCCTCATCTAACCCATCACAACATAGAGAACTAGTCCAACAGCATTTTTTTCTAACTATGATGAATCAAGAAAAAGAGTGAAATGTAATGAACATTTCAGGGGCATCCAGTCACTAACTATTGGAAGATCATTAGTTGATATGGACCCAGTAGCTTCACATGTCTAAATGTTATATCACAAGTTTAAAATGCAGCTTAGCCACTATGGGGTCCTGAACATTCAATACAATACAATAGCAGAGTTGGAAGGGATCTTGGAGGTCTTCTAGTCCAACCCCCTGCCTAGGCAGGAAACCCTATACGGTTTCAGACAGATGGCTATCCAACATCTTCTTAAAGACTTCCAGTGTTGAAGCATTCACAACTTCTGGAGGCAAGCTGTTCCACTGATTAATTGTTCTAACTGTCAGGAAATTTCTCCTCAGTTCTAAGTTGCTTCTCTCCTTGATTAATTTCCACCCATTGCTTCTTGTTCTACCCTCAGGTGCCTTGGAGAAGTCACCTGTCAACCCCAAAAGTCAACCCCAAAGGCAGCATTCTGAAAGGAACAAAAACACTGAAGAACAATACATTTTGCTCAGTGGTGCTATTCAGGCGGTTCTATCCAGTTTGGGCAAACCGGTAGCGGAGGTGGCAGGACGCTCCACCCACCCACCCGGATATCATCATGTCCCAATTTTGAAGGTCCTGCGTATGCACGGAGCTGGCACGTGCACTCACATTTGCGAACAGGTAGCAAAGTTAAGTTGATTTCACCCCTGATTTCGCTCTGTCAGAAAATCAGTTTAGCAGGAATTTGATGGCATAGAAAGCTCCCGGGAAATCCAGTGAATCAATAAAATCGCACTGTTTTTATCCCGAGTAATAGTATTATCACATGTTCATAATTTGCCAAGACCCAGTTAGAATGGCTACAGCTAATCCATATCCAGCAAGAGGTTCCTGAACTGATTAGCTACTGTCCATGTGAGCACCTTGTCTTTAAAAAAAAAAGGTATTTACAAAAGTAAGGTCTCAAGTAACACTAGGCTCATGCTCTTTAGGAACCCAAGATTTTAGTTTCAAAATAATGAGGAATCAGCCTTGATATAATGAGGCATTTACCACTTTCAGAATCTATCCACCACCTCAGTTTTAGATCTTAGAAACTTAAAATCTCAGTAAAAGAGAATATATGTAGCTCAGGATTGAACTGTGGAGTCCTAGGTGCTCTTTGAGTTTGATTGCTTGCTTGCAGATGTTTCGTTACCAAACTACTGCACATAACGAGTCCCTTTCGGGAGAGGGGGCGGTCTATAAATATGAATAATAATAATAATAATAATAATAATAATAATAATAATAATAATAATAATAACACTGAACATCTGCAAGCAAACAACCAATGATTCCACAGGAAGAATCCTAATAGCATCTCACAAGTTTATCTTAAAGCTTCAGTCTGTATTCAAAGTTACAGCAGCACTGAAAAAAAGAACTTATGGCGGTTTTTCACACTTATGACCATTGTAGCATCGTCATGGCACTTGGCAACTGGCATGTACTTATGACCATTCTATCTGGCTTCCAAGAAGCAAAGGCCATGAAGGAAGCCAGATTTGCTTAACAACAGCATGATTCATTTAAGAATTACATGATTCACTTAACAACTGTGGTAAAAATGGAGTGCAACTCACTTAGCAATTGTCTTGTGTAGCAATGGCAATTTTGGATTCAATTGTGGCCGTAGGTCGAGAACTACCTGCATGTTCATAGTTTCTCCCATGATTTTTTGTTTGTTTCTACTATAATCCTGTTGAAAAGTTCCAGGCCTTTAAACTTAATAGGTAACAGAGCAAACATCTGGGAAAAACCTCTAGCTTTGCTATTTTTAAAAATTATGTTTAAGTCCTGTTTTACACAACAATTCTATTTCTTTCATGTTGTTTCTTTTATTGGCTTTGTTCTAATGTTGTTTTCCTCATTTGTTCACATAGTTTGGGTTTCAAATTATCCTGAAAATGTGATTGCCTCACAAACCTCTGTGAATGTTAAATTATAACACAGTTTTTTTAAAAAAAACCAATCTAAACGAGTCTGAATAAAGTTCAGTTTGGGCATCTTGAGAAATAGAGCCGTACTAGGAAAATCTATCAGGTATGTACTAAATTGAACTTATTTCTAAAGTAGTAAGAGATGCGAGAGGTGCATTCATTAAAATGTGAGCTTACTAGAAAACTATTCAACATACAACTGGGCTGAGAAGATCAGAGCCAACATTCCGTTAAGACAATGTGGCAACTTTCTTAGGCAGATGATGCAAGAAGAAGCAGCTGAAAGGAACATAGATTGTTTCTACCATTTTTTCCGGTGTATCCGGACTAATTCTCTGGGGGGAAGGATGTCATGCATTCTGCATCCCCTGGTAACTGTTAGGAATGATGGAGAAAAATGTCCTATCCCTAATATTGAAGTAACATTCCAATGCCAAGTTTTTGTTTCTGAACAAAGTTGTTAGACTAAAAGTTATTCTTAAAAAAAAGATGCTTAAAAATATAAAGTATCTCTGATGGATTTGCAATGGCTACGCAAGAATTTTGGACTTCCATTTTCATCAGCATAATTCCCCATTCCTTAAATTCTGGATTTCAGATCAAAATCCTAATAATTGCTGATTTTCAGCTCAAATATCTCAGCTCACAATATTTCATTCTGACCGTATGTTGTTTAATGACACTGTTGTTTTTGACACAGGCTTTTGTCTATGAGAGAATCCAGACACTGAACATATAAAATGAAATGGAAATATAAGTTTGTGATTTCAATACTTGAAGTTTTACAGAACAATCTGGTAAATGTGTACGTCACAAATCTTTCCAAACCAAATGTTTGTTCTCCTCATCTTATAAACCCATGCATCCTCATACAATGAGGACATAGCTGTAACTTTACAAATACATGAATAGGAAGTGTTTATACATATTTTAAAAATTCAATTAGCATGCTCCATGAACACTGATTCTTTCCCCATATTCTGTTATATAACCAATGGATGGATAAATTATTATAAGGTTTGTCTATGGATAGAAGCAAAAAAAAAAACCTAAAGAAACAAGTCACAATTTTCAAAAAATGAAAAGGTCAAATGGAATTCATTTTATAGGGTGAAATGTTATAATGGAGGTAATGATTATAATGTATGTGAGTTTAGAACAGACAATAGAATGACTTGAGTACAGTACCCATATGGAAAAAAATATAGTGGATCAAGGTAACAACTTTTTAACCACATTTTTAAAAGCTTTATACCAATGGGTTTTTTTTTGTCATGTGAATAAATATTGGCTATAACAGGAGCTATCAACTAAACCGTAAGACTGAATTTGGAATGTCAACAATATCCAGAATTTGTTTCCATAAATTAAATAAACAATTTCAGTCTTACCATGATGGAGCAATTGTATGGCCAGATTAATAAAATGGCCATACAGATTTTGGTGGATGGCTCATGAACATTCTTTGAAATTGTTTACAAAAACTTACCACAACATTGTTGGCTTTGCAATCCGAAAAACCTCTCTCCGTCTATGACATTCTTCTACAAACAATTCACTTAATAGAATGAGTGAATGAGTTGATCATGCCTCTTTTCCTGCTTAAATGGCAACCTCAGAGATCAACCACAATTCCCTCTTTGTCTAATTACACTTACCTTTAACAGAAACAGGCTGTGCTCCTTGACCTAGCAGGAAAAACACATTATTTCCAATGGGATTTAAACCACTGAAATTTTTGAACTGTCAGGAAAAAGCGGAGAATTTTGACAACTTGTTGTGAACAATCAGAAGAGTATCTCTGAGTACCTTTCATAGGTGAATACATTTAGAATAAGAATAGAGCTGGAAGGGACCCTGGAGGTCTTCTAGTCCAGCCTACTCCTGCTCAAGCAGAATACCCGTGATGGCGAACCTATGGTACGCATGGACAGGTGGTATCAGAGCCATATCTGCCGGCAGATGAGCTGTCAGCTCTAGCACGCATATGTGTGCCAGTACAGCTGATTTTTTGGGCTTTCAGGAGGTGGGGGAGGCCACTTTCACCCTCCCCAGGCTCCAGGAAAGCCTCTGGAGGCTGGGTAGGCCAAAAAATGGGTGCAACAGGCCTACAGAAGTTCAGAAATGATTCATTTCCAGCTTCTGAAGGGCCTCTGGGGAGCCATGGTAGGCCATTTTCACCCTCCCCAGGCTTCAGGAGTGCCTTCAGAGCCTGGGCCCGTTTTTCACCTACCCCAGGCTCCAGAGGCTTTCCTGAAGCCTAGGGAGAGCGAAAATAGCCTACCCCAGCCTCCCAGAAGCCCTCTGGAAGCTGGAAACGAATCATTTCTGAATTTTCTGTAGGCTCGTTGAGCTTGCTTTTTGCCCTCCCCAGGCTCCAAAGACTCTCCTGAAGCCCGTGGAGGGCAAAAATGGCCTCCCCTGACTCCCTGGAAGAAATACCAAGCTCAGCTTGGAGGTGAGCAGTGCATTACGGGTGGAGGGGAGTGTGGGGGAGGAGCATGCATGCACGTGGGGGGCTACGCTTTGCATTATGGGTGCTGACATGTGCGTGCTATTACACACGCGCATGCATTTTTGGTACCCAACAACAAAAAGGTTAGCCATCACTGTCCCATACCATTTCAGACAAGTGATTGTCCAATCTCTTCTTAAAAGCCTCCGGTGGTGAAGCACCCACAACATCTGAAGGCAAGCTGTTCCATTGGTTAATTGTTCTCACTGTTAGGAAGTTTATCATCAATTCAAAGTTGCTTCTTTCCTTGATTAGTTTCTATTCATTGATTCTTGTTTTGCCTCTGGTGCTCTAAAAAATAAATTGAGCCCCTCTTCTTATCAAATTTGCAGATGACACCAAGCTGGCAGGAATAGCCAACAGTCCAGAAGATAGGCTTAAGATACAGAAGGATATTGACAAACTTGAACATTGGGCACTATCTATAAAATGAAATTCAATGGTGAAAAGAGTAAGGTTCTACATTTAGGCAAGAAAAACCAAATGCACAGGTGCAGTATAGGTGGTACCTTGCTCAATACTAGTAACTGTGAGAGGGATCTTGGAGTCCTAGTGGACAACCATTTAAATAAGAGCCAGCAGCGTGCAGCAGCTGCCAAAAATGCCAACACAGTTCTAGGCTACATAAACAGAGGGATAGAATCAAGATCACATGAAGTGTTAATACCACTTTATAATGCCTTGGTAAGGCCACACTTGGAATACTGCATTCAGTTTTGGTCGCCACGATGTAGAAAAGATGCAGAGACTCTAGAAAGAGTGCAGAGAGGAGCAACAAAGGTGATTAGGGGACTGGAGACTAAAACATATGAAGAACGGTTGCAGGAACTGGGTATGTCTAGTTTAATGAAAAGAAGGACTAGGGGAGACATGATAGCAGTGTTCCAATATCTCAGGGGTTTCCACAAAGAAGAGGGAGTCAAACTATTCTCCAAGGCACCTGAGGGTAGAACAAGAAGCAATGGGTGGAAGCTAATCGAGGAGAGAAGCAACTTAGAACTGAGGAGAAATTTCCTGACAGTTAGAACAGCTTGCCTCCAGAAGTTGTGAATGCCCCAACACTGGAAGTCTTTAAGAAGATGTTGGATAGCCACTTGTCTGAGGTGGTGTAGGGTTTCCTGCCTAGGCAGGGGGTTGGACTAGAAGACCTCCAAGGTCCCTTCCAACTCTGCTATTGTATTTGTATTCTTTGTGGCAGCCTCTCAAATACTGAAATACTGCTATCATGCACCCCCTAGTCCTTCCTTTCTCTAGAGTAGCCAATTCCAAATCCTCCAAACGTTCTTCATATGTTTGTGATAGATATACAATTGCCATTTAATTTGGTTTAAAAAAGTGGGTGACAGTACATATACAAACAGCAAGAAATTAATCTTTGGCACTCGGGAGTTGTACAAAGAAATCTATGTTGTTGATGAAAAGATTTTTGTTGAGGCAGCCATTTCTATTGGTATGATCCAACCAAAGGGGGGAAAATGGTTCATTGTGTCTAATTTTATGTTATGCCTATTAATTAGGTGATATCAAATAAATGGATGTTTTACTGAAAGCCACTATTCATATCACTGAAAATCAGAATATAGCCAAGCCATGGAAAGTGTTGGTTAGATAGGCCAATGTTTAATGAATTGTCTGGGCTCATTCTCTAACTGAATAACTTGAAATCTCAGTCTCCCTCCAAAAAGAACCATAAGCTTCCATTACTATCACCCACCTCAAGGTTTCTCTTTGGCAACATTACTTGAGCATTACTTATGGTACAAGCCAGAAATAGCCAGCTTTTCAGTAAACACATGTTCTGCAGGAGAAAATTATAATTAGTAGCCCTGGAAAACTTGGACCATTTCTTGTCCAAAAGGTAACTCCTAAATTCAAAGAAGAGGTTGTTCATTCAGAGACTTCCCTGTCATAGGAAAGCAAATGAGAGAGGAGATGAATTATAATGAGGACATGGAAAAAGATGACATATCTAATGAACAGAAATCTTAGATAGTGTCTGCATAAAATAATCTACACATATTTTTCCGACATGTTCAATTGATCTATGAATTTTTTAAAAAATCAGGTGTTGAAACCCACTATAGGAAAGAAATTAAAGTTAAAGTTAAATTAAAGAGCCGAGGTGGTGGAGTGGTTAGAGTACAGTACTGCAGGCTATTTCAGCTGACTGCTAGCTGCAGTTCAGAGTTCAAATCTCACCAGCTCAAGGTTGACTCAGCTTTGGATAAAATGAGGACCCAGATTGCTGGGGGCAATATGCTGATTCTGTAAACTGCTAAGAGAGGGCTGTAAAAGCACTATGAAGCAGTATATAATCTAAGTGCTATTGGTATTGCTAATCATACAAAAATGCATTATCTTGATCTTGCAATTAGCTTCATAATCATTGCATCCCAGTCCTATGCCCACAGTGGGAATGGTTCCCCAAAAACAAAATTATGATAAACCCGTTTTCAACCATAACTTCTTGCTGGCTGTTCTGATGTATGTGAAGACATCTAAACAGAACAATGTGAACTTGCTTTGCTGATATAGGAGCTGAGAATAGGCTTTTGTTTAGATTCTGATTTGGAAGTAATTCTCAAAGAAGGAGAAAAGGAGCAAATATGGAGTTGAAAGCCTTAAAAACACCCAGGAAAATTCTGGAAATAAAACCCTAGAAATGAAGGTGTCTGAAATCTATGAAGCATTTTTAGGCACAATGCAGGGAGAACACTAAAAAGGGCTATAGGATGAGGTGTGGGATTTGATCTACTCATTGCAGAGGACATTGGTGGAATGGGAGATGGCAGAAAAGATTTATCTGTCAGAGAAACACCAGCTAAATCAAGCTGCTAAGGCATCTGATTTGAACCCCAAAAGAGGAAATCTTGCTACTAATACCAGCAAATTTCTTGATTCTATAATTAGGAAAAATAAGAAGAGTAGAATTAGAATAGTGCATACATTGGTTAGGCTTAGATCTTAATTTACACACATATTCATGTTTAGAATTGGCTAGAGCAGAAAGTTGAAATTTGGGGGAGGGGTGCCATCACTTCTATTTTTGAAACACTGTCTTACCAGCTAAAGAGGGGAAATTGCTTGATCTGCAGAGTAATTAGAAGCAGATAATACTATTTCCAAGAATTGCTGTAAATGAAACACATATTTCTGTTATAAGTTTTATCAGTAGTTTATCCAAAATTGGGAGGAAGGGAGTGAATGGAATGCTGTTCTCTTTCTCCCTCTCCCTCTCTGTAAAATCTTAAATGTTGTCTATGAAAAATTCCTGCTGAATTCTCACATCATACTAAGGTATAATGGGGTTGTTTATGGTTTAGCATTATTCAACAAAGTATGACTTATCCAATTATGGTTTAGTATGCATCAATTAGTTCATTCTTTGTGAAGAAAGAACAGCGTCTTTTGTTACGCTTAAGAAAGTTTTTTCAGTTTTTCCACTCACACCATCTCCACTCTAAGCATCCCTATGTTTGTATACATCTCTCTACTGTGATCCTTTTAAGCATATCAAACCTTTAGTCAAGAAAATGCACTATTATAAAGTCCCAAAGGTGTTTTTTCAAGAGGCAACTGGACTTTCTTGCTTTTTCTTTGAAGATATTTCACTTCTCACCCAAGCAGCTTCTTCAGCTCTGACTGGATGGTGGGGAATGGAAGGATTTATATTCCTTGCAGACAGCTGATCATTTGCATCCTTTTTGAGGGTTGTTGAAGCACTTGGAGGCTTGTCTGTGTCCTCAGGATCCCCCGAGTAGTAGCTAAGGAACATTTAGCTATGCAATTTGGGATGAACACCCTTTGAATGGTGTGGGAGTATGAACGGATTTCCAGAAAAATAATCGTAGACTACAGGAACCATTAGCACTATGCAGGTGATCCTGAGGACACAGATAAACCTCCAAGTGCTTCAATGACCCCCAAAAAGGATGCAAATGACCAGCTGTCTGCAAGGAATATAAATCCTTCCATTCCCCACTATCCTGTCAAAGTTGAAAAAGCTTCTTGGATGAGAAGTGAAACGTCTTCAAAGAAAAAGCAGGAAAGTCCAGTTGCCTCCTGAAAAAGCACCTTTGGGGCAACCATGACCTGGATGACTGAGAATCTCTACAGACATTGCTATAAAGATTTCCCTGTAGAGCACATTCCAAGTCAAGTGACTTGACTTTCCATCAGTGGAACTCATGTTTATTTATTTATATTTATTTATATAATTTATTTGCCACCCATCTCGTAGCCAACAATTCTGGGTGGCTCATGTTCCATATGTGTAGGTCACACTGAATCATACAAAACTCTAGGTTCTTGCATGGTTTAAACAATCCTCCACGGTGGCGCAGTGGTTAGAGTGCAGTACTGCTGGCTACTTCTGCTAATCACTGGCTGCCAACAGTTTGGCAGATTGAATCTCACCAGGCTCAAGGTTGACTCAGCCTTCCATCCTTCTGAGGTGGGTAAAATGAGGACCCAGATTGGTGGGGGCAATATGCTGACTCTGTAAACTGCTTAGAGGGGGCTGTAAAGCACTATGAATTGGTATATAAGTCTAAGTACTAGTTTTAAACTAATGTCCCAATTTTACCTGCTGAAGACAACTGAAAGAAAGTGGGAAATAGGGAAAACAATTATCAGCATTTGCAATGGATGCAAAATAAGAATTTGCAATGTATTTTGGCCTGCCAAGATACCACCATGAAGCAGTGTACAGGAGCCATGGTGGTGCAATTATTAGAATGCAGTATTGTGGGATAATTCTGCCGATTGCCAGCAGTTCGATCCTGAACAGCTCTAGGTTGACTCAGCCTTCCATCCTTCCAAAGTCAGCAAAATATGACCCTGGATTGTTGGGGGCAATATGCTAACATTGTAAAGCTCTCGGAGTGTTGTAAAGCACAATGGAGCAGTATATAAGTCTAAGTTCTATTGCTATTGCTCAATGTTATTGGGGCACATTTGGATGTTTTACTCCAGGTCATTGTATCCTTATATGCAATGTTTGTTCATTTTTTAAAAAGTGTTACTAAAAATTGTGTTAAAAGGTTTGTATTCACATTTTGAAAAGTGAAGATGGGCATCTTCACCTCAAATGAATTTTACCTACTCAGAATGGAACACTATTACTATCCCCATGTTGTACAGTTAGTCCTCAACTTACAACAGTTTGGTACATGATCATTGAAAGGTACAACAGCACTGAAAATAGTCATTTTTGATCATTTTTCACACTTATGACCATTGCAGCATACCCATGGCCACGTGATTTACATTCAGATGCTTGACTGACTCATATTTATGACAGTTGCGGCGTCCCAGAGTCATGTGATCCCCTTTTGCGACCTTCTGACAGGCAAAGTCAATGGGGAAACCAGACTCACTTAACAACTATATTACTAATTTAACAACTGCAGTGATTCACGTAACTACTATGGCAAGAAAGATTGTAAAATGGGGCAAAACTCGCTTAATAAATTTCTCAGCAATATAAATTTTGGGTTCAATTTTGGTTGTAAGTTGAGGACTACCTTATATGCTGGGGAAGAGGGGAAACAACAGCAGTTGAAGCTGAGGACACACAACATTCTTTGTTTTGGGTCCTGTTACTTTAGGGAGTACAACCATTATCATATCAGCTCTAAGCCAGTGTAACCTTCAGTTCAAGAAAAAGGATGTCATTTGAGCTCCAAGGCTTTCTAAAAGTTTGTGGTGTGACTGTTCAATCAAGAACCAGGACTCCGATACACTTTTATATAACACTGATATTCAAAGAAGCTAGTAAAGTTCTCCAAAATCAGATTTAGAATACGGTTTAGTTATAAAGCTTTTCATTAGGTGTCTGAAACAGTATAGGGTTTCCTGCCTAGGCAGGGGGTTGGACTAGAAGACCTCCAAGGTCCCTTCCAACTCTGCTATTGTATTGTATTGTGTTCAGTAATATTCACAAATGAATATATAGTTCTCTGTTACTTTCTCTGATACATTAAGACTATTGTGTGCATTTGGAAGTTAACAATATGCACTGGACTGTAGTATTAATTATTTAATTAACTAAACTGAATAATTAATTAAAACTAAAGATTTAATAAAGAAAAAGAAAGGAAGGAATATGGTGGTTGAACCTAGCCTATTGTACCATGAAAACTGTATTCACAATAGAAATCCAGATCCTTAAGAACTCTTACCAAGTTTAATGAAGGCTGACATAGTCCTTTTTCCTTGTAAATCATTATAAAACTTAGTAGTAGTAAAAATCTTTTTCATTACTACTTTTCCATAGATCACGTTAGTGATTTAAATATAGTTGTAGTTAAATGCTGTTACAGAGAAAATTATTTTCTTCAGAACAGACTTTTATCAAAGATGTTAGGATTCAGAGTACGTAACAGTAAAGGAAAAAGGGGGGAAACTTTATACTAATTCAAAAGTAAATTATAAGGAAAAGAAAATTACACAGGAAAAGATAAAAGTTGACCGAAACAAAAGGTCAAATGTTAAATTTATTAAATTGTGTAAAAGGTGACAGTTCTGCAGTTATTGAATCAGCAATTGGGAGTTTCCCATGAAATTAGAAAATTTGGCACAGCAGAAATATATCATGAACAGAATAAATGCTATGCCTTCCCACACATGTCTAGTTATTTTACGATGAACATGAAATCTCTTTCTTCTTTTCCTTATTAGCAATGATTTCAAGTACAATTATCAGCAATTAAAGTACAAAACAGAAGTAATCCCAGGCTCTCTTCTTTTTCCTTCCTTCCAAATATGAAATGAATGTTTGCTTTCCTGACAAATATGTCTGCAGCTGCAACACTTGTTAGACACTGTGCCTTGAATTGTTCCTGACATAAATATGATTGAAGATTGCTTGTATCCAACCAGTTCTATCATCTTGATTGTATGCTTTGTTCTGCAGCTTGGAAAAATAGGATCCAATGCTGCTCACCACCATTGGAATCCTTTTCTTGATCCATTCCAGAGCTCTTAGGGAAAAAAAACTTGAGATGACACACTGAAGATGGCAGAGTATTAAGAAAGAGACTGCTTGCTATTTTCCCAGCCAAATACTAAAGGAAATAAAATGGTTATTTACAATTTAAGGGACACAATACACACACACACACACACACACACACAGAGAGAGAGAGAGAGAGAGAGAGAGAGAGAGAGAGAGAGAGAGAGAGAGAGAGAGAGAGAGAGAGAGAGAATGTTAGAGGAGAAAAAACAATGCAGGCACCAAAACATCTGTGTGTAGTGTGCCCCAATTTGCTGTTCTCCCTTCTCTCCCCTAAATTGCTATTGGGAAGGATGGAGGGTCATGAAGTCTACTCTATAAAGCAAGAGAGAAGTCATTGGCCTGACTGGATTCTCTATCTGAACTAGCCACATGCCCTAAGCTTAAGAAATTGATTAATAAATGTGCAAACGCTATGTTTATATAGTGCTCTTAGTGTTGCCCGAGGTACACTGTAAATTTATATTCTAATAGGGCACTCCAACTTTAAAAAGAATCAGAGTGAACTGACTTCTTGGACCTGATACAAAAACACTATAAAGCATTTTACAAATGTCCATGAAACACTAAAAGATGTGTGGCCATGCTTATTGTTATTGCTATGGTACATCTGAACACAACTTATTGATGAAGTGGGATTTTATATCATTCATGTCAAAGAGAAAAAGTGAACATTTTCACTACTTTACTCAATTTCTTTTAAAATATCACAAACAAATGATTTTGCTTGTGTTCTACTTGTTACTAGGTTATATTAAGGTTTATATTAAGATTTCTTCTGCATTTTCTGGAGTTTGCAGCATCATATAGTAACCAGAGATTTTAATGTGAAGAAGGAGAGTCATTATTCTAGACCTTTTGTTATTTATTGTACACATTATAATTTATATAACTATAGTAATATATGTTGGATTAAGCAATATTTTAAATGTCGTGAGTCATATTTAATAACCAGGACACCAGCTGTTGTTATACTTTAAAGTGGGACAAGCATAGATTTCATACATTCTTCTGGTTTTTTTTTCCCTCTTCTTCCACCAAGCATCATCTGCTAGCAAGAAAATCATCAGCCCTTCTCCATAATGTGTAAAATTTGGTACTGTCCGTAGGGACATGGAATAACATGTTCAGATACATGTCCATAGTCCATTTAATAGTCACTTGAGCATTAGTCCTGTTTATAAAACACATAAATGCTCTACTTGAGCTTTAAAAACTAGGCCTTGACTTTATACAGTAAGATGACTACTTAACAACTGACAAGTGCTTCAGAAAATGCCAGTCAGTTGTTATGCCTCTAAGGAAGCCAAAGGTCATGTCACTGCTGCACCTTAGCCAAAATGGCCATGAATAGCAAAGGGATGGGGCAGGGCCATCTTAACAGCATTATGGGCCCCGGGCAAAGTAGTGTACTAGGGCCCCTACAACAACTACAGGAATAAAAATGTAAATGGTAAATAAAATTTAATATATATTTATTTTATTGGCACTTCCAACAAAATCGCTATTGAAAGATTAAAAATATTCTGTGCAACAACTAATCAACATGATAAACAATGCATGAGGCTTGAAAAACACAGTAATACTCAGTAAGCCATACAGTTGCTGTATTTAAGATACAAGTGCGTTGAAGGGTTAACATACGCAAATTAGTAAGGGGCCCCTATACTCGTGGGGCCTAGGGACAAGTGCCCATCAAGCCCATGCGTTAAGATAGCCCTGGGAATAGCATCTCAGGACGCTGTAGTGTCTCATGAAATTCCAACCCCTGACTACGTATCAACCACATCTTCTATATAACAGAGTAAATCATATTCACAGCAAATCTGTGTTGGGCAAAAAGGGAAGCATTATTTGGAAACTGGAACCATTACAGGCAAATTTTTGTGCTCATTGCAAATCACTCCTATCTGTGGAGTCCTGTTATCATTTCAGTTGCTCACTTATGAAAAAACTAGGTATGCTTTTGTGTATTGATTCATTTCATTTGAATTCATGGACAAATTTTATATTTTTCAATTACAATAACTTCATGTCTGTTTCAGAACAAGGCTTACTTAAAGTGATGTATAAGTGAGAATTGAATGAACAGTAAAATCTATGCAAGTAACAAAATCAACTGTTCATATGACAAACTAGGTTAAATGAGATGTTTCTTTCCAAGTATTGCCTTTTGCTCAAATTACAATACTGAAGATACATCAAAACTAAACATTGTATTCCATATTCCTATATTTGTTTCGTTTTTCCTGCGCAAAATGTACATTTTGTAACTTTTTGCATTCTTTCTCCTAGGGGAACAGCAGAAAGTGCAAAAAATTTTGAATGCAACACCATAAATGTCTGCTTAGAAGAACATTTCACAATGTTCAATTGAATTCTGCCCCAAAAGTGTGTAAGGCAGCAATAAGAAACCTGATGCCCTGTATGGATTTTGGATTTGGCAGCAATTATGCTATCTATACTTGATGACAGTAGAAATCCCAAACACTGGAATAGCACCAAATTGTCAACCTTCAATGTTTAGGTTTGCAACCTGAGTTGCTGAAATATTCAGTATTCAATTATCATTGTGTATCTATTAAATTGCCTATTATTATTGGAGAATTTATCAATGCCACAATTAGATGTCTTATAATAAAAGTAGTGAATGAGGAGAAACCTCATTCCCAAAGCAAAGCAAACCACATAATTGAAGACGCTCTTTCAGGTACACTTTAAAAAAAAGGAAATGCAAAACTCATTTGGTCTTTCTTTAGCGATTGACACTCATTGGAGGATGAAGTCTCTCTCCCCCTCCCTCTCCCTCCCTCCCTCCCTCTCTCTCTCTCTCTCCATGGCTGGCTCAAAGCCATATAAAAATGCCAATTCCACATACCACCCAGGTGTGGGACTGGAGATCCAGATGATATATAGCAACTGAGGAATTAGTGGGAGCTAGATCAGCCTTAAAATATTTTGTATTATGGGAAATCATTGGAATTGTGGTGCCATTGTTCTGTGGGTTTACTTTGTATATTTCTAGCTAAAAGAGCAGTCTCTGGGATTAATCCTACAGACACTCAATTCTTGTTTTCTTTTTGGCTTCATCTCTTGTTTAGTTCCTGTGACCTTATGGGTGTAGGATTTAGAGGACTTCCTCAAGTAACTCACAGCCCTGTGTATATTTCTGCACAAGCTTACTCCCTTATACTCAACAATTAGCTATACTACTAATTATCTGTGATTTCGTATTTGTTTTTAATCATGTGAAATGGACATTTTTACCAGCAGAATTTTGTAGATAATTGGAAATCTAAGCCAATAAATATAAAAGAACATAAGCTTATAATATTGAATACAGAAGAGCAAAACAACTCCAAGCAGAGCTTACAACAATGATAAAAATCATTTATGCTAAAAATCAAGACAGCCAGTTTGGTGTAGTAGTTAAGGTGCTGGTTTAGAAACCAGGAGACTGAGAGTTCTAGTCCTGCCTTAGTCATGAAAGCCAGTTGGGTGACCTTTGGTTGATAATTCTCTCTCTCAACCAAACCCATCTCACAGAATTGTGGGGAAATTAGGAAGGAACATTATAGATGGTTGGTGCCTTGGGTTAATTAAAAATGATAAATTGCTTTTTAAAAACATTTAAATCTAAATGTCCAATGGTGTTGGAAATTCCAATAAATTACTCATAAGGCAACCTATATAGACCTACTTCAAATCTCATTGAATTTGCTGTAATTTACTCTCAAGGAAGTTGGACTTATGAGATTTTAAACTTGAACATGTAAATGCTAAGCCACAATACTAATCCTAGTTAGCCTCCTGAGGAATTTTTCTTCTTCTTGTGCCATATCAGTCATCAGAAGTTGGTGATAATATCGGCGATCCTATTTTTATCAACAGCCGCACGAAAAAGTGCTGCTGAGTTTTCTCCAAACCAGTCCCTTAGATTTTGAAGCCACGATGTTCTTCTTCTGCCTGGATCACATTTGCCTTCCATCTTTTCCTGGAGGATTAAGTGAAATATGCCATATTTTTCCAGGTGTTGCATCACAAGTCCAAAATAATCTAACTTTCACTTTTTAATGATTTTGATGATTTCCCTTGGCTTTTCCGGGCAGCAATAACAATCCCTAATTGGCTGGAGATTGAGTCATGGCAAGTAGACTTCTTTTTTCTTGCTAGTTCAAAATGTTTCATTGCTTATTTAAGTAGCTTCTTCAACTAGTTCTACATGGATAAGCAGCAAAACGTTTGAACCATCAAAAAAGAAAATGAGTCCAATTGCCATGGCTCAGCTTCCAGACAACCCTACCTGGATGACTAAGAATTTTCATCAACCCACAATTGGGGTGTTACCTTTGAAAAAGCCTTCCCAGTAATGGTCAACCACTGCACTTTGTAGGGCAAAGACATCTAGACATCTAAGGGCTTGAAAATATTATCTTAAAAGTTCTAGTTTGAAGGATAATCTAGTCCCATTCATTTGGGATCCTTAGTGTTAACCAACCCTTTGAACAAATTTGGAAAAAAAGATAGGAAGTTCTTACAGATGACAAAACAGTGGTATCACATTGTTTTAGAAGTCAGACCAAGTTATTTATTGCTACATATATGCTTCACTGCAATAATGGGGCAATTAATGTTAAATCATTTGTAGTATGGAAAGTATGTATTGCAGCTGGTATATCAGTATAATCTAAGAGGTGCTCTGAGTCACCAAGATCACTTATATCTCTAATGACAATGCTGGATAAAACAATATCCTCAAATTGCAAAGTATTCTGCCCTAAAACAAGCCGAATACCACTTGAAGCTATTGTCAGAAATAATCGTACCTATTTATTTCCTTGATTATTCTGACTAAATGTTTCTCCACTTAGGCCTCTCTAAATAGATGATAATTGGGAAACACTTGGTATTGTTAAGAGGCGACAGATCGAATGCATTGGGTTCCATTCCTCTCATTCTTCAATGTAGAATAGAATAGAATAGAACAGAATATAATTTTTTATTGGCCAAGTGTGATTGGACACACAAGGAATTTGCCTTTGGTGCATATGCTCTCAGTGTACATAAAAAGACATGAAAAGATACATTCATCAAGAATCATAAGGTAAGGCTTGAATGTAAGGCTTGAAATCTGTGAAGAGCCAATAAAATGATGAAAATCTTGCTTATTTGGCTTCGGTCCAAACTGTCTCTGAGGAATTTATTTTTTTTAGATTCCTCATATTGGATGAGGACCTTTCTTTTTTTTTAAAAAAAAGATAATTTGTCTTCATTAGCTCTGAAAGTTTCCCTTTGTATACATTTATTTATACTAAGATAGTAGACTACTTAACAATCAGGATGGATGGATGATGGATGGATGGATGATGGAGAGAGGAAAGGGGGATCCTTCCTTTATTAATTTTATAAATAACTCAAGGTAGCAAACATAGCTAATTCCTCCTCCTCCTCCAATTTTACCCACAACAGCAACTCTCTGAGGTGAATGAGACCCAGAGTAACTAGCCAAAAATCATCCAGCCAGCTTTTATATCTAAATTGGCACTAGAACTCACAGTCTCCTGGTTTCTAGCCTGGGCGCCTTAACCATTAGTCCAAACCTAGTCTCTTTGTGTTTATGAATCATCCAATCCCATGAAAAGGAAGAACCCACAGCCTGGCCCTAGCTAAAGGGTCTAGTTCCTGCAGGCCTACATAGACCCAAGGTCTATCTTGTGGGAAAGCTTTTTTCATCTGTCCCAAAGTGGGGACAGAGCTGCTCAGGCTAATATAATTTGTCATGGGCCCTAACACAGTTTTCCTGATTAAAACGGCGAGTGTGAGCACTTTGATTCCGTGAGAGTAATCGATTAATCGTTCCAATGAACCCCGTCACAAGGGTTTTTTCAAGAGCTGAACCCCCTGCTTGGTTCTCAGGAAAGCCGGCTCTGTTTTTGTTTTGTTTTTTAAAGCCAAAATCAGCGGTCAGGGAATGGAAGGTATTCCCCGTTCCGTTCTTGCTTGGAAGGGAACCAGGATCACCTGGCATTTGCTTACCTAACAGTCACAAGGCAACGAAGCGCAAAGAGCAGCTTCGCCCAGACATTTCAGGTCAGCCTCCCTCTCTCCCCCCCCACCCCGCCTTCCCTGGGCTGCCTCCGGTTCCAGGTTTAGAGGCGGAGGCACGCTCGCAACGAGGGGCCGCAAGCTGCTCCAGCTAAAAAACCTGCGCTACGCGAAAGCTGCAAAAAGCACCGCAGGCGCCCCGCGCCTCTGCGGAATCTCCGTCTGGGGAGATCTTGCAGCAAGGCCGCAGGGGAAGGGAGGCAGAACCGGGGCCGGCCAAGCCTCATTCCTTCGGATCTAAGAAGCTATAGACGGGGGAAGCCAGCTTCCTCTGGATGGTTTCTTCCCGCTCGCGTCCAAACAGGAGCAAGTGCTACGGAAATACGCACGGAGAGGGGGGGAGACGTTTGACGTTCCTCTTCCCAATTTTCTATAAAAGGGAAAAGGCAGCCGCCCGGATTCCTCCCTCCCTCCTCGGCCGAGGAATGCCGATCCTGAACCGAAACCCTCTTCCTCCCTTGACCCGCAAGATAAAGAATTCATCCGGCGCCCCCTAGCGGCCATTCCCTGCGCCAAATCGAAACAAAAGAGAACGCGCTGGTCAAAATGAAACGCGACTTATTCCAAAAAAACACCCCACCTTCGCTACTCGAAATAGCGGGATCCTGGGTATTGTCCTCTGTTGTGTCCACAAGCAGGATGGTGAGAACAATCTGGTAAAACTTTGTTTACTCACAGGATGACTTTAAATTTAAAAATAAAACCTAGACACTTTTGATAAACCTGTTTCACACACGCGCGTGAGAACACCTCATCAGCTTCAAGTTAGAGTCTCTTATCTGGGAGGGGCGTCAGAACCCTTTGTGTCCCGTCCCCCCAAATCCTATTTTGCGCTATGGGAAGAGATAACGGGACCAGGGTCTGGTTCCAAGGTGGAAGATGGGAAGAAGGAGGAAACACGAAAAGGCGCAGAAGACTGTCAAAAAACTTCGCTCTTTGGATGCAGGTCTTTGGATGCAGGTCTGAGCATAGATGAGGAGAGAAGAGACAGGCAAAGGGCTGAAAGGAGAAAAATGCCATATTTGCTTTCCCTTGAAGTACTCTTTCTTTCGGCAGGTCCAGGGATGGGGAGCCCATCCTTCGGACCTTAGATGCACAGAACTCGCACAGCGCATTTGCTGGCTGGATGAATCGAATTGAGAGGAATTTCCCCGCACATTGTACACCCAGGAATTCACAACTGCCTGGAATGTAGACAACATCCCTTCCATTGCCAAATGGGAAAGCTCCATGGACAACACAGCCTCCCCCCAAGGTGGCCGGGAAAGGAGAGCGGGGGGGGGGGGAAGTCCCACTGATCGGAACGAACCTGTCACCAACCGCCCCCGCGCATCACTGACTTCTCCCGGACTGCCTTTTCGTCTGGGGGTGCCTGGGTGCGCGCATGCCTGTGTTCTGCCTCGTTGCGAGTTAATTGGATCCGTTCCAGCCCGCTTCCTGTCCGTCCGCCGCTGATTGGCTGGCGGAGTTTCGGGGGTGCGAGCAACCGACCTCCTTAAAGGCGAGGGAACTCCTGCCGCAGCCCAGTGCAAACAGCGAGGGTGATCACCAAGGGAGACCTGGGGGAGGGGCGAGCTCCTCTTGATCCGTTTCAGTCCTCCGGCAGCAAAGATCCAGGATCGCAAAGGACACTCTACTCGCTCGGACGCGTGTATTGACCCAAGGTGTTAAGCCCACGCAAGGCAAGCTTCGCAGAACCCAAGAACATCGGGAAGGATTTTTGTACTGAGTTCTATAAAACCACATTTGCTCTCGAGAGGATCTGATTCTGGGGGATCCTTCGCCGCCTCCTACAAAAAGTAAGTCCTGAAGGCATTTTTTCTTCTACAACTTCGTTTGGAAAAGACAATCAAGATAACTAGAAAAAAGCTACAGCGCTCGTTTTCTTTCTTTCTTTCTTTCTTTCTTTCTTTCTTTCTTTCTTTCTTTCTTTCCGTCCTTCTTTCTTTCTTTCTTTCCGTCCTTCCTCCGTCCTTCTTTCTTTCTTTCTTTCTTTCTTCCTTCCTTCCTTCCTTCCTTCCTTCCTTCCTTCCTTCCTCCTTCCTTCCTTTCAATTCTTTCCCTTTCTACTTCTACCTTGCTCACTCGAGGCTTTGGTCTGTAGTTACGATTTCTCTTCTTCCTCCATCTCACCGCTTGAGCGCTTCTTCTTCTTCGGCTGCTTGTGGTTAGAAGGTGCGAGGGCGATGTCCGAGTTCGTTGAATGACCGGGACGGTTTGTTTCTTGCTTGAAGGTTGTCCCTGGGAGCGAAAATCCTGCCATGGAGCTATCCGCTGGTCTCTTTCTCCTTCTGATGCTTGGAGTCGGCACAACGAAACGGATTCCAGGTAAAAATTGTGGGATCGCGGAGGGGGAGAAGACGTCGCGGGTGAATGGGGAGGCGATTCCGACTTGGGAGACTTTCCGCTCAAACTCGGGATTAGGTTTCGAGGGAGAGAAGGGAGAAAGTCTCTAGAGAACCCTCGTCCAGCTTACATCTAGGTAGGGCTGGCAGAAACTGCTTAAAACGGAACAACACAGTCGCCACCCAGTACAGCTCTCTCTAACCTGGCACCTTCCAGCTGGACTTTATACCTCTCCTTCTCTTCTGTGGGTAAAGCTGAGGAGTTGCAGACCAGGTTGAAAAGACTGTCTCCGTTCCCTGGAAGGATGTCACTTGCCCAGGCGACTTTACCTGCCAGGTAGTGGCCGCCACTAGCCAGGGGTGGGAAGCTGCCTGTGGGAAGCTGCAGACAGAAATTGTTTCAACTCCTACCCTCAAAACAAGGCTATAGAGCACTGCACACCAAGACAACTAGACACAAGTACAGGTCCCCCCCCCCCCCAAATGCCATCACTCTGCCAAACATATGCACCAAAGGCAAATTCCTCGTGTGTCCAATCACACTTGGCCAATAAAGAAGTCTATTCTGTATTCTATTCTGAGCTGAAAGATGGTGCCCAGATGTGGGCAATTGATTGTCCGACTTCTCTTGCTTGAGCGGCCAGGGCTTCCCCGGCTGGGCGGGCTCGGCTGGCTTTGTGGTTTGATATTTGAGAAGGGATGGTGGGGTTCGAGGCGCTCGAGGCATTTTCTTTCTAGGTGCTGGCTCTGAGCGGACTATTGACCTTGGCATCCGCCTTGCTTGGGGCCAGGGCACAACGCCAGGGACGCTCTGAGCCAGACCAGGCGCACAGCAAAGGGGGCGGGTTGGTGGGTTGTCCTAGTTCTGTATGGAAGTTTTATTTATAAAGTAAAAGAGAAGTAGTGGGGAGGGGAAGCCTAGCTGCCGGATTCCTTCATGGGAGGGAGGGTGGCATTACCCTCAACGAGACCCCTGATGCTTCAGGTGATTCAAGGCATTGGTCTAGCATTGAGCCAGACTCTAAGCCAGAGGTCTTCAAACTTGGCAACTTTAAGACTTGTGGACTCCCAGAATTGTGGAGTTGAAGTCCACAAGTCTTAAAGTTGCCAAATTTGGGGACCTCTGCTCTAAGCAATGCTATTTATATCTCCCACCTAGCTGCCGTGAAGCTTTACTGAGCCCTTGCTGTTCCGCTCTGCTTCTTTTGGGGGCAGACCCAGCTTTCCATCCTTCTCTATTGCTTTGGGCTCCCTCTTTTGGGTTTGTCCCTCTCACACAGCCTGGATCATCACTCCGGAGTTTCCGCTTTGTGTGTCCCTCCACTTTGCAACTTCAGAGTCCCTGGAGGAGGGAAAGGGGAAAGGCAAGAAGAATTCCAGACTTCGGTTTCTCGTGTCATTTGGCCAATTGTTCTCCTTTGATCCTCCTGGCTCGTTCAACCAGGAAAAACTGGGAAAGCCAGGTATTTTGCAGCTCACCTCTATTGCTTTGCTGCAACAGAACCCAAGCTTTAGTGATGGGAGATTGCTGTGTGACCAGAGGACTATAAGATCCAAAGCCTTTCCTCTATAACTTTGGGCAGCATATATTTCTTGGGGCTCCCCTTACCAACAAAAGAGAGAGTTCAATAATAACAGCAGTAGCAGCTATTTGGACCTTATGTTCCCTGCCCAACATAACCATCTCTTTTTGTCTCTCCCTCCCTCTCCCTTATCTTGACAGAGACTAGTGATGACAACAGTGTTTTCGATTTCTTTGAGTTAATTGGCTTTGGCCGCAAGGGAGGCCACAGAGGAATGGGGGTGCATCCGATCAAGGGACCAGAGGCTTCCAGCCCTGCCTACCGCATAGACGATGCCAACCGTATCCCTGCAGTTTCTGATCACAAATTTCAAGACATTCTGTATTCCATCCAAGCTGAGAAGGGCTTCATCTTGTTAGCTAATCTTCGCCCGATAAAGAAGGATGCCGGCACCATACTGGCCGTGGAGCGCAAGGACAATTCTGGCTACATTTTTAAGTTGGTGCTAAATGGCAAGGCAAAAACTTTGGACCTGAGTGTCTTTCCCGATGAAGGTAACCAAAGTTTGGTGTCGGTGGAAGATGTGAAGTTGCCCCTTGCGCGATGGAGTCGCATCACCCTCTTTGTGCAAGAAGATCAGGCTCAGCTCTATGTGGGCTGTGAAAAAATGACAAACGTGGAGCTAGAAATTCCGATTCAAGACATCTTCACTCGGGATCTGTCCAACAGAGCCAGGCTTCGTCTTGCTAAAGGAGGAGTTAATGACAACTTCCAGGTAAGGGATTTTCTTACAACATGATCAAGAGTCCAATTTAAGGAAGCCAATTTGATTTGCAATTTTGGGGGAAGAAATAGTTTCAAGAAAGTCAATTTGTTGCCCCTGACTACTCATTGTTGACTACTATCCACAGCAATGGGGATTTAGCTGACACTTGGAATATTAAATGTAGAGCCAAAATGCATCCACTAGTGTAAAGCTTTAAATTGAACTTGAGTTTTCTGTTACAAATTAGGCAATGTTAAGATTTGATCATTGTTGATGTTGAAAGGAAGTGGAAAAACTGACTTATTATCAACTAATGAGAATTCTGGCCAGTATAGTTTATGCTTGCATTACAAATGAAAACAATAACATCTTTAAATATAGGCATGAAAATTCTAACCCCTGCTGAATTAAATCTAGGTCAGGGGTGTCCAAACTTGGCAACTTTAAGACTTGTGGACTTCAACTCCCAGAATTCCCCAGCCAGCTCTGCTCTAGGTCACTCCTAACCCAAGCTGACTAATAAATTGCAGGCAAAAACAATGTGAGAGTTAAAACATAAATTGATGATTGTGCCCAAATAAAATAAAAAACACATATACTGTATATATGCATCAAGAATTCCCCTTGCAATTGTGATGGATTATTTCAATCTTTACATTTTCAGGGAATGCTGCAGAATGTGCGGTTTGTTTTTGGAACTACACTGGAAACCATCCTGAGGAATCAAGGCTGTCAGATGTGTACGTTAGAAACCTTTTTCTTCAAATGTATTGGCCCATTGATTATAAGAGTCCTGTTTATGTGAGATGAATGAGTTTAGACCAGAGGTGGTATTCAGCTGGTTCTAAACAGTTCTGGAGAAGCGGTAAATACCACCTCTGGCTGGCCCCGCCCCCATCTAGTCTCTGCCTCCCGAGTCCCGTCTGATCAGGAGGGAATGGGGATTTTGCAGTAACCTTCCCCTGGAGTGGGGAGGGAATGGAGAGTTTACAGTATCCTTCCCCTGCCACGCCCACCAAGCCACACCCACAAAACCATACCACGCCCACAAAACCACACCCATAGGATCAGTGGTAAAAAAAATTGAATCCCACCACTGGATTAAATGCAAAATGAAATGCAGCCCACTGTATTTTAAGGAAATATTGCCTTACATTTGTTTAAACTGAATTATGTCGGTTTTAACAGTGCTTCTATATATAATCTGTATGTGTTTTAATTGGTGTTTTTTTTTTAGCTACTGGAACACTTATTAAATTAGACAACCCCATGAATGACTCCCGCCCAGCCATTCGCACCAACTACATTGGCCAGAAAACCAAGGACATCTGTGGCTTTTCTTGTGACGATCTAACCAAAATGTTTCTAGAACTGCAAAGGCTGAATGCCCTGGTTCTAAAAGTTCAAGACTCTATCCAGCATATGGTAAGTGGATATTAAATACCCAAGAAAGGATCAAAAGCCTCCTAAGGACTCCTTGACTCGTAAACGCTAACTATTTTCCATTCCAAAATGATGGGAAACAGACATTCACTTACAGTACTGTAAGACAGAAATATTTTTAAGTGACCAGCCTGGGCAATGTTTGTGCATAAGAAGAAAGCTATTTTTCTTTCTTCTCAGCCGCCAACCTAAAATGCTTCATACATGCTAAGACATAATTAGCTTAACTAGTCTGCATTGTCGTATGCTGAATGAAATATAATGTTTAGCTTCACTTAATTATGTTAAATCAAAGCCAATGTAGCATTACATTAAATTTAGTCAGTGTCTAATATGAATAGTTTTTGCAACTGACCTAAAAGTAGATATGTCCTGCTGTACATGTAACCCTCTACTTACAATCAGTTGCTCAGCAACCATTCAAAGTTACAATGAAAAACCTACATACAACCCAGATTTGAAGTTCCAATGGAGAGCCGCCGCCCCCCCTATGGTCATGTGATCTCATTTTGGATGCTGGCAATTGGCCTCCATGCATGATTGTTGCATGGTCACATGACTGCAATGTATCACATTTTTGCTGGAAACTAGCATTTACTTCCAGTTTCCAGCAAACCCCCCCCCCCAATCCTATAGGGCTTATTTATCAAACACAGCATTTGCTTAAATGCAATCACAAGATAACCCACTTAGCAACTATCACAATTATTATCATAATTGTAGGTTCAGTTATGGTCATAAATTGAGGTCTACCTATAGTCATTTGCAGTATTTTTATTAAACTTTCCCTAACAACTATGGTCCTCGAAATCTGGCTAAAGTTTGTATGTGTATATAGTCCAGCTTCCCCTGAAGCTTCTCTACATGGTCTAACATAGGCGAGCAATCAAATGGAGAAAAATAAATGTTTTACTTTAGTAATATCGTTTAAATACTATGCAGATATTTAGAATTATAGCATTTAACATGGAATCACAATCCTTTCTAAGTAATCAGTGTAAAAGCAATTTTCTTGTCTGTCAGATTCAGACTGATTTATAAATCTTTATTATTATCTATTCCTTTTATGTCTGATGTAAAGGAACTTATTGCCCCACATAATATAAAGAAAGGCATGTGCTTCCACAATAATGGTGTGTATGAAAATGCAGCTGAATGGACCACTGATACCTGTACCACATGTACCTGCCAGGTAAGATTCTTTACAGCTAACCCATCAGGAAAGGATTTACCATGCATCTAGTTAGCCATTAAGGGACGCGGTGGCTCAGTGGCTAAGATGCTGAGCTTGTCGATCAGAAAGGTCGGCAGTTTGGCGGTTCGAATCCCTAGCGCCACATAACGGAGTGAGCTCCTGTTACTTATCCCAGCTTCTGCCAACCTAGCAGTTTGAAAGCACGTAAAAATGCAAGTAGAAAAATAGGGATCACATTTGATGGGAGGGTAACAGCGTTCTGTGCACTTTTGGCGTTTAGTCATGCTGGCCACATGACCACTGTCTTCGGACAGTGCTGGCTCCATTTGAAATGGAGATGAACACCGCCCCCTAGAGTCGGGAATGATTATATGTGCGAGGGGAACCTTTACCTTTACCTTACTTAGTACATTATGCACAATGTAACTCGTGCAGAGAAATTGGTGACCCAAATATCTATTTACTGTCTTTATAAGAAAGTTTTCAACTTAAACCTGCCACCACCTATAAGTTGTGAATGAATATTTGCAGCAAGGAAAGTTCTGCTAAACCTGCTTCCTAATCAGAGCTGCGTTTGACAGTTTAAGACAGTTGTATTTGGCTAAAGCTTCTGTGATTTTCTTTATACTACTGACATCTAATTCAGTCTTTGTTTATGTTATCCCCTAAAGCTACAGAAACATGTTGTCTATTATCCTTTAAAGAACAGAATTGGCAATAGTTAGCATTCCTTCTTTTGCACAGTCATTTGTTTTTAGTTTTGTTGGCATAAGATGAAAATATACATCATGCTACAACATGGATTTGTTTGAATGTAGAGCCAACTTTCCTAAATCCATTCTATCAATGACTCTGATGATCAAATAAATTCAGGCGAATAACCAAAATGGCAACTTTGAGAATTTTTATTAGCTTAATGAAACAAGATCTGGAAAGCTACTCAACAAGATTTGGTTTTCCCATTTAATAGTAACTATTAAATGAACAAAGGGATACATAAAGAAATAAGGGGCGCAAATAATTGAAATGAATGATATTTATGGGCTTGCTTTGACTTCAAAAAGCCTCAAAACCAAAAGGCAAACTACCCATTTTGCCTTATATGCTGTCTAGAATCTGGACAATCTTATTAAAATTGCATTCAGCTTAATGGGGCTGAAAGTTAAAATAGGCTTCCAAACTTACAGTCAGGACTAAAAAAATCTGTCCTGATTGTAACATTTGAAGCCTATTTCTGGCTTCACGATTACTAAGCTGATGACATAAGTTGTTTTAAAGTCAATTCCTAAAGTATCATTATCGCTTCCAGTTGGAAAGAAGATGGGCTTATTTTCTCTCTCTCTTCTCCCATACTAATTATAGTATCTCCTTTCTAAAAGTTGAACAACTGTTGGGAAAAAATACTTTGAACAATGGAGTATGACCGGTTGTAGTAGAGCATTAAGGCATTGGGAAACAAAATGTCAAATGTATGTATTTTTTTAATATGAGGGTTTCTTTTCCCTGTTTAGAATTCTGCTGTAATGTGCCATAAAGTGTCTTGTCCTCTCATGCCTTGTTCCAATGCCACCGTTCCTGATGGTGAATGCTGCCCACGATGTTGGCGTAAGTAACTATCCCCTTAACTTATTTGATAGGATTCAGTTTGTTTATTTCTTTGTTTGTTTTTGCATTTCCAGTGCCTATACCTAGGAGGTAACAGTTACCTCAAAAATTGTATATGTGAGAGAGCACAGTTTCTAGCCCGAAATTCTGAAACTAATGCAGACATCTTTGAAATTGCCAGTACATTCAGGATCAGCTATAAATATTAGATTTTGAACTAAGGACACAATAGCAATCTTTTTTTTTCTTTAGTTTGCAGATAGATGGCTTGTGTCAAAGTTACTTGAATTACGTAAACATTAAAAGTCAAATAAAATCAAGAAAGAACTACAAGTCCGATCAGGATAGCATACATGAGAATAAAAATTTCTAAGAATGATGAAACTCCCACGAGTTTATTCGGAGTTGAGGAAATCAAAGCAAAATCTTAATAGAGTTTTCCATACCCCTTGGGAATGCTACCAGTTTCAAGAACTGGTAGCATGAATATCTCTGTTTATTTTCTTTTCCTGGGTGGGCACAAGGTGTCCTATAAATCTCCAAAATATGTTACACGAGACCTTGGTCATCTGGTTCTGAATATCTCTTACAAATATTCATATGTAATTTGGATAGTTCGGTTATCAAAAATCAGAGTAAATGGAAATTTACAGAACAATATAGAATCTGTCACTCTATTATTTTGGCAATCTCTGCTTCCTACTAAGAATGGTGGTTATTTTATTATATATTTATTATATTTATTTTTCTTCTTTTTACAGCAAGCGATTCCGCAGATGATGCTTGGTCTCCCTGGTCTGAATGGACCTCTTGCTCTACCACCTGTGGCAATGGGATTCAGCAGAGAGGTCGCTCTTGTGACAGAATCAACCATCCTTGTGAAGGCTCCTCAGTGCAAACACGGATATGTAACATGCAAGAATGTGATAAGAGATGTGAGCATTTAAATTCTTTACATTACAGATAGCTGCTATCTATTTTTACTCTGTCTTTCCATACTTAATACTGGGAAACATTGATTTACTTCAGATTAGTGTAAAATGTTGTAATGGGATGCATGAAATATTGATGATTAAAACAAAAATACTTCCTATAAAAACAATTTTCTGATTCAAGAGACAGCAATGTCTAAATATTTTTGCAGCATGGTAATTAAAAGAAGAGAATATTTGCAGCTCAGGTTGAGCTGTGGGCTCATTGGTGCTGTCTGAATTTGGTTCTTTTCTTGCAGACATTTCATTACCCAACTAGTTAATATCATCAGTGCTAGCATAATCAAACTCAAAGAGTTCCAAGGACCCCACAGTATGGTAATGTCCTAATCGACTGTTACAATATTTTGATATTCACTAAGCAACATTTTACTGCTTACAGTCAGACAGAATGGTGCTTGGAGCCATTGGTCCCCTTGGTCTTCCTGCTCTGTTACTTGTGGAACTGGCTTAATCACTCGAATCCGTCTGTGCAATTCTCCACTTCCTCAGATGGGAGGCAAAACGTGTGAAGGAGAGGCACGCGAAAACATGCCTTGCCAGAAAAGCCCATGCCCAAGTAAGTTCACTGCTTAAAATGATTTTGTGCGAGAAGCATGATAGCATTTTAATATTCATCCTTTGAGACTGAGAACAGGAATTGTTAAAACTTTTTCAAAAAAATCACCCAAATCAACCTGAATTTCTAATCCCAATGGCATTTCCCCCTTCAGTTCCAAGATGCATAAATATTCCTCTTTTTTTTCAGTTAATGGAAACTGGGGACCATGGTCACCTTGGGATGCCTGTCCAATTACGTGCGGAGGAGGCATTCAGAAACGCAGCCGCCTCTGCAATAATCCAGAGCCCAAATATGAAGGGAAGGATTGCATTGGTGATGCAACAGCCACTCAGATGTGCAACAAGCAGGATTGCCCAATCGGTGAGTAATGGCTCATCGTGACTATCAAGTAGCATATGTAAGCGTGCTGTGTCATTTTCAGAAAAGTCTGGCAAAATTGAGAATGCAACATCTTAAATTTTATAACAAAGAAATGTGAAGTATTTCGGCAAAATGACTGCATTATGGCTTCTGTGATCTTGTTGCTACTCCTGGTACTCTAGCAGGTATTTTTAAGGTGACCACCTCATCCTGTCTAATAACAAGAACAGCCAAGAAAATAAAATTTGATTTGTGCCAATTTTCCTTCTGTTTTTAGATGGATGTCTGTCTAATCCTTGTTTTGCGGGAAGTAAATGCACTAGTTTCCCTGATGGTTCCTGGAAATGTGGTCCGTGCCCTGCTGGCTATCAAGGAAATGGAATTAGATGCAAAGATATCGATGAAGTAAGATAATATTTGATGCATTAATATAGTCAATGTTCAATGTGAAAATGAATCTATGGCCAAACTTTTCTCCCACTTCTTCATATTTCAGTGCCAAGAGGTCCCAGATACATGCTTTGTACTTGGTGGAGTACACAGATGTGAGAATAGTGTACCTGGTTATCACTGCCAGCCTTGTCCCTCCCGTTTCACTGGACCACAGCCTTTTGGTCGGGGTGTGGAAGATGCAATGGCCAACAAACAGGTACTATCAACATAGAGATGTTTCCCGTTTATGAAACTTAAGTCCTTTTTGAATTTATGGCCAAGAATTAAAGAAGATACCAGGTAGCAGTTTACTTTATTACATGCAGCCATATGATTTTGTTCAGAAGCACCCAGTTGTATATAAGAAATTCAGTTTGAATTAAGCTGGAAACCCATAAAATAAGCAAGTGGGGAACCACATACAATGGATGGAATTCACTGGGCAGTCCTTTCTTTTGTGTGTAAAGTGAGTGACAACTGAGAATTGAAGCCCCCATCGGTATCTAAAATATGATAAAGAAAACCATATACCTAATTCTCTTTAAAGAGAATTCCCACAAAATCATAGTCAATAGCTGCTTGCTTTGAAAACACAGTAGAAATGTCAGTCCTCCTTTGATACATTAAAAGAAGAATGAGGTCCATCTCTGCACAATCCCCAAAATTGTTTATATCACTAAGATGGACAAATTAACACTAAAATTAAAAGACAAAGAAGAGTTGGAATATTATGAAATTTGGAACAATTGGTACAAATGGCTGCAAAGCAAGAATAAAATTAATTAAGTCAAAAAACTCTCTCTCTCTCTCTCTCTCTCTCTCTCTCTCTCTCTCTATATATATATATATATATATATATATATATATATATATATATATATATATATATATATATATATATATATATATATATATATATATATATATATATATATATATATATATATATATATAATGTGTGTTATATTTGTACTGATAAATAAATAAAGGGAGACTAGTATAGATCTATTTCGAGCTATTTAGTCATACCATATATATATATATATATATATATATATATATATATATATATATATATATATATATATAGAGAGAGAGAGAGAGAGAGAGAGAGAGAGAGAACTGTGTATAAAGGTTTATAAACATAGAAGCGAAATATTTACATGTACAGGTATATGACATAATAATGTTGATTTAATGACTGTAAGGTGTTGTAGAAGGAAAATAATAATAAAAGATAAAAATAAAAAAGAAGAATGAGGTAAAGTCATCTCTGCAAGTGTATTCTTAATTCTGTCTTAGGTATGCAAGCCACGTAACCCATGCACTGATGGAACTCACACCTGCAACAAATATGCCAAGTGCATCTACCTTGGACACTTCAGTGACCCGATGTATCGCTGTGAATGTAAACCAGGGTATGCCGGCAATGGGATTATCTGTGGAGAAGACACTGATTTAGATGGATGGCCAAATGAGAACCTTCTCTGTGTTGCCAATGCTACTTACCACTGCACTAAAGTAAGCATATTTCTTCATTACATGCCATTCCATCCTTTAATATCAGGGGAAAGTAGTTTGGTTAGTATTTTAATATGAGCTTATTGAATTAAGGCTTCTTAAATGAATTTATGAGATGAAACAAAGTGGCCCTTTAGTTTTCCCATTTTTCCAAATTTTGTGATGCAATCTTCTGGGGAAAATAATCACATACCTAAAGGAGATAGCACAAAAAAGCACAATATTATGAAGATCTGATAGTGGACATTTACTATGCAGTCAATACATTTAAATAAATTAGTTGCCATGGCTTTCCCATAATCCAAATGTACTAAAATACATTGATACTCTCATGTATTTTTTTAACTGCTTATTTTGGATAAGCATAAGTGTTTCAGAATAATTTCAGGTTGCTATTGTTCAAAAATCATGATTTTAGTGATGCTGACAATGCTCTAAAATAAAGAATCAGCAAGACAGGTGATTAAACAACAATGCTGTCTTTGTAATCCGAGTACTACTTTGTGTGAAATTAAAGAGATGTGTTCCGTATCTTTTTCTGCAGGATAATTGCCCCAAACTTCCCAATTCTGGACAAGAAGATTATGATGGTGATGGAATTGGTGATGCCTGTGATGATGATGATGACAATGACAACATTCCTGATGATAGGGCAAGTTTAATAAAAAATATTCATGTTCCTCTATGACAAGGTCCATCTCAGTGATAGCCAAAGACCAAAAGAAAATTGCATGTACAGTGAAACCTTGGAGTGGATTAGTTGAGTTCTTCCCATGCAGTCAGTGAAAGAAAAAGTAAAATATGAAATAAAAATCCTTACTCATTTCCTACTCTGTTCACAAATGAACAGGTTTGCCCACCAATATACTGTCCCTCTCTACCACTAACGTAAAACACACAGAGAGAAGCAAATTGAATCCATGATACGAGATTGAAAGATAGCAGCAATTTGAAATAGCTAATTTGTAGCTAAAAATGGATTTTTAAAAAAATATATCAATTTTGCAATAAAACATGGATGCTGCATTGCTTATCCCCTTTATTACTGCTCATCTTTCATTTACACGTCAAAGAAATAATCCTCGCAACATGCCTTTGCTACCCTTCTTACTCTAGTAAATTTACTGAATAAGTTATTCATGACACTACCGTGCAAATATCTGAGCATATTTTAACAAGGCTTTTAAATTTTCCTTCTGCAGGATAACTGTCCATTCCATTACAATCCACAACAATATGACTACGATAGGGATGATGTTGGTGATCGTTGTGATAATTGCCCATACAATCACAATCCTCTTCAGATAGACACAGACCAGAATGGAGAAGGCGATGCCTGTGCTGTGGATATTGATGGAGATGGTAAAGTTTGGTTACTTCTTCTTTTCTTCTATTATGGCATGACTGTCATCTCAAGAGAGAGAGCCTACCCTTGAGCAAATTCTACTCTTAATGATGACCTGGATATACCAAATATTTCAAATAAATAAATGAAAAATAGAGAAACTAAGTTATACACTTGCCATTTTGGGGATATATATTCTAAGAGCACCCCATGTTTTTCTTCTGCTTATTCTATGTCATATGTGTTAGCTTCTATAGAAGCAGATTTAATTTTATACTGCAACCTATTTGGTTTGTAGATGTAGTTGAAAATGTGCTGCCATTGAACGGTTAACTGAAATGTCAGTTCTATTAGTGTTAGATGCTTAAAGTGATAGGCTAATATTTTGGCTTCTATGAACCATTTTCTCTTAATTACTTTTATGCAATAACTTATTATCTAGATGCATTTACCATTAAAAATACCTGAATGGGTTCCTCTATATTTCCAGGCATTCTTAATGAAAGAGACAACTGCCAATATGTGTACAATGTGGATCAAATAGATTCAGACTTGGATGGTGTTGGAGATCAGTGTGACAACTGTCCAATGGCGCATAATCCAGATCAGGTCAGTTTAAGTACACTTGGGCAAGTAAATATTTATTTAATCTTCTAATTTACAGAATGTCATGTATAGCTGTGCACAGAAGTAGCTGCTATCAGTTCGCACTGGTTCGAACGAACCAGTCGTGGAAATTATAATAATAATAATAATAATTTGGATTTATTAGCCGCTCCCTTTCCAAGTAGGACTCGGGGCGGCGTACAATGGAGCATAAAACATAAAAGATATATAACAGCACATAAACGTACATAAATACAAAACACACATACACGCATACACGGAGGAGGTAACAAATTTCATCATTTAGACAGTTAAAAATCAGCATTAAAATACCCCAATTGTAAAAACCCAATATGCAATTAAGAATTAATATTTAAAGACAATTTAAAAAACAGTTTTATTGCCACTTTTTAAATGTTCTGTGCATTCACAGACCTATTTACAGGCAACTGCATATGCCAAGTTGCACAACCTAAGTATTTCAGGAATTTAGTAATAAAAATACTGATATGTCAAAAAATATATAATCTGCAAAGAAGTTTGTATCATGACTTATGATGTCCTGAGGCTAGGAATTTAGTACAAAAATGCACCCATAAAAATGCTCATTAGGGGTAAAGGATAAAGTAGTACACCACCAGTATATCACCAATGAGGTTTTTTTAAATTAAAAAAGCTCAAAATAATTTTTAGTTGATTAAGAACTAAAAATATGGAGAGATCTATCCCATCCCATTTAATTCACTCAAGTCTAAAGTAGCAGTGGGAAAAGCCTGCATAGTACTCAGCAGCATAATTGAAATGCTTGAATAGTCCTTGTCAAAGTGCAATAAATAGCCAGAATCTAGATTTATCCTGCAGGTTATCTAGTTAAAAGGATATGTACAGTCTCAAAACCATGTTGGTTTCTAAAATAATGTACCACATTAAGCACTACAATGAATTATGTCTACATTTAAGATGAAAATCTGTTTCAGAGGACTTATTTTGTGAGGTGGCTAAAACTGAAGACCGATTGTTTATTATAGGATTTATTTATTTAATTAACAAATAACTTCTACATGCAAACATTGTCTGATTATATTTTAGAAAGGCAGAAACATTTCGGTTCCTACCAACCTTAAGAACGCACTACAGATAATACCCTGTTTCCCTGAAAATAAGCCCTCCCCGAATAATAAGCCCAAACTGGCTTTTCAGTGAATACGCTAAAATAAGCCCTCCTCTGAAAATAAGCCTTCCCCAAAAATATTGCAACACAGCAGCAGCCATGAGGTGACCATATTCGCCACCTCAAAAATAATAAGACCTCCCTGAAAATAAGGCCAAGCGAAAATAAGACCCTATCATATTTTTGGGGAAACACGGTAGAAGCCACAGCAAAGTTTAACTTTTCCCAATATGTCAAAGCAAACTGGATAGGCGTTAAGAGATTATATTTCACTAACTGAAGGTAAATCCTAGACAGAGCTAAGGTTCCCAATAATTCCAAACTTTGAGTGCACATTAGTCTCTTACTATACATATTTATCTCTGTTCGCTTTAGTAAAGTGAAAGGCCCATGCCTGCAAAAACCGCTTCTCCACAAGCTATCGAAATGAAGAATTCAATCTGGCCATTGGAGGCTCAGCCCCAAAAGAGACCTCTGGATTGCTTCCTGTTTCACGATGCTACCTTCTAGGGTTTGTAAATCTTTGTCCTGACAAATGTTCCACATTTTGCTTTCAGATGGATTCAGATTCCGATCGCATAGGGGATAAGTGTGATAACAACCAGGATATCGATGAAGATGGCCACCAGAATAATCTTGATAACTGTCCTTATGTGCCCAATGCGAACCAAGCTGACCATGACAAAGATGGGAAAGGGGATGCCTGTGACCACGATGATGACAATGATGGCATTCCTGATGACAGAGATAATTGTAGATTGGTTCCCAACCCCGACCAAGTTGATTCAGATGGTAAGAAAGATAATTTGCAAGACATTAGAAAGAGACGGGATAACATTTAGACATGTAACACAGTCTTCAATGTGGTTTACTACAAAGCATTAATATGAATGAATATGTTGTTTTTCTGCAAATGCAAGATTCCTTTACTCCTTGTAATATTGTAATAATTTGTAATAATTTAAATTTTGCTTTTTTGTTTATTAAAATGTTAGGTTACTCAAATTTGTATATCTCTGAGTGGCAAACTGTCCATACATAGAGTACATACATACATACATACAGGCATACATACTTTTTCTACATCTAGAAAAAAACAATAGAAACAATGCCTAGAGAAAAAACAATCTATTTAACAACTGAAATGTCTTCCAAGGGGTATATATCACCCATGGTAACCCAGGATCAGGGAACATAGCCAGGTTTTAAGGACATGTTTAAACAGGCCCTCTTGTTTAAACATTTAAAAGTTGCTGTTATTTAATAATTACTTTAGCTACTAAGAATTCCAGCCACTTAGCTAATTCCTGAACTGGTTCATATGTATAATTGCTCAAGCTATCTGCTACTGAAAGTCTAAAATATACCACATGTTTGGCTTTGATGTTCATTTCTTTCTTTCTGAACTCATCCCTTATTCCTCCCTTTTTTGCCAGGTGATGGGCGGGGAGATGCATGCAAAGATGATTTTGACAATGACAAGGTTAATGACATTGATGACGTCTGCCCTGAGAATGTTCACATAAGTGAGACAGACTTCCGACGATTCCAGATGATTCCCTTGGATCCAAAGGGAACATCTCAAATTGATCCCAACTGGATTGTTCGTCACAAAGGCAAAGAACTGGTTCAGACTGTCAACTGTGATCCTGGACTTGCTATTGGTGAGCATCAAAGTTCTGGCTTCTTTTATATGTGCATGCCTGCACACATATCCACTGAGACTCATCTCCTTCTGATCAAACAAAACCCTATTGTTGTATGAGGATATTGGTATTCTTCTTCCTCACATTCACATTCCTTCACCTCATCACCATGTTTACAATTGTTTTAAACTTTATTTTTTTAAAAAAAAATGTTTTTCATAAAGCATTCTTAAAAATACCAGCTGCTCAGTTTTTGGAATGAACAGGCATTGAAAGAAAGAGGGCAAGGATAAAAACATTGATTTCAGGAAATTAAACAACAACAATGTTGCTTAAGCTCCTTTAAGCCTTATCCAATAGGACAATAAGTCTCCATACCAGAGCTTCTGAATATACATGCAAAAGCTCTTTCTGAATACTGGATCTCTGTTCAGTGTGCCTATTCATTTTTGCTTTTGCTGGAAAGATGCAGCATTCCACAACGCAATAGATGTAAATTGTGATTTACGATGCAACTATGAATCGTAGTTCTAATTCCATTTAATTTCAATTCGTTCTTTAAAAATACTTTGACAGGGCAAATAGTGAGAGGAAAAACATAATCATCCATAAAATATATGTTTTGATTAGAAGTTTTGAGTACAAACCCCAGACCAAGTTTAGAGAGGGAGAAAGAGTTGTTAATGAAAACCTTACAAAGGATGGACTTTAAAGCATGAATTGACATCCATCTGAAGCTAACAGTTTCTTATTTTTCTTTTTCCCAGGTTTTGATGAATTTAATGCTGTTGACTTCAGTGGTACTTTCTTCATTAACACGGAAAGAGATGATGACTATGCTGGCTTTGTATTTGGGTATCAATCCAGCAGCCGTTTTTATGTGGTCATGTGGAAGCAGGTTACCCAAACATATTGGGAATCACAGCCCACCAAAGCCCAAGGATATTCAGGTCTTTCTATCAAAGTAGTAAACTCTACCACAGGTCCTGGAATGCACCTTCGTAATGCCTTGTGGCATACTGGAAATACTATTGGACAGGTAATAGATCATTTCTATAATTAACAAATTCATTTTTCTTTTCAAAAACCTTGGCAAATTATACTAATGAAAGACATAGAGATCTTAAAATATTGTAAGCATAACAAACTTTTTTTTAAAGAAAACTCTTCTGTACCTGCTAAGAGCTTATGTTTTATCTCCAGAGCTTATATAAATGTGATTACAATGTACAATGTAATTTTGTACAATGTACAAATCATCCTTACATTTTCCTTTCAGGTAAAGACCCTGTGGCATGACCCTCGTCAGATAGGTTGGAAAGATTTCACTGCTTATAGATGGCGTCTCAGTCACAGGCCCAAAACTGGCTTCATTAGGTAAGCATCACCGATATAGACTGAACAATTTATATCTTTGGGGGAAGGCTTGTTCGGGGTTACAGTGTAAGTACCATATATTATTTCACGCTAAAGATTAATGATCACCTGCTCTTCCCGACAGAGTGGTAATGTATGAAGGAAAGAAGATTATGGCTGACTCTGGCCCTCTCTATGACAAAACCTATGCTGGTGGTCGCTTAGGATTGTTTGTCTTCTCTCAGGAAATGACATTCTTCTCTGATCTAAAATATGAGTGTAAAGGTAAGAACCTACTGTACCTTGTTTTGTTAGATTTAATAGCATGAAATATTTAGCATATCTTTATAAACTTAGTATTTTTAAAATAATAAGTGTTAGATCACACTTAATAAATATAAATAAGAAATGTGTTTGCAAATAGTTTTTTTTTGCTGGATAAAGAAAGGATCTTAAATTTAAGGTGATTTAAATTAAATAACTATTTGAATTACAGATATCTGAGTTGGGCAAATGCTTCATTAGAGAAGCAGTAGGCTTGTTACTCTGGCATATTTTCCTTTGAAATAATCCCACCTTTTGTACAAAAACAAGTACACTTAGTTCTTCATTTTGTATGTTGATTACTATTTTATCAATTTATCCCTACTTGTAGTTGCTTAATTACTAAACATTTGATGGTTTTTGTCTCTCTTTTTTTGCAGATCAATGATTGGAAGGCAATTAATTCTAGAAATTCGAAATGCTGGTATTGCACCTTCTGAATTGTTAAATTTCTAGGAACCTTGGGGGAACCATTTGTTGTGTTATGTTTTGGTTTTTTGCTCATTCCTCTCTTCCTGCCTTCGTGAGTTCGTGAGACTCAGACTACATGACCTGTTTCGAGGGAATGCTGTTGAGAGAGAGAGAAATTTGCAAATCTTCCCATCTGACCTCTGTTAGCAGAGAAGAAACATGTCTTTCAGGAACAAGAACATTCCTCCGCTTCGGAAATGAATAGACATTTCTTTGAGAAATATGTTTGTAGTAGCTGGGCATTGTCACTGCCTCTTTTTAACTGGAGGTCCAATGGATCAGCACTTTTGCAACAAGGGTATCTTTGTATGGACTACTTAAAAATTAAACCAGAGGTTTCAACCTATAGAGGAAGGAAGGGAAGAAGGTTTGAGTTAGGTTTGAGTTTTTCTCCCTTTCTAAAAGACGGCTATGCTTCCTAGGGTTTATGTCAAGGTAAATTGGATGAATTGTTACACACTGTCCTGGATCATTATCCAGTGCACATTTGCTCAGGCATAAGCCCCACTTAATTCAGCAGTATGGATCACTTTATGCTCACACCTAAGATTATACCTTAGTTCTTTGTCCACAAATAGGGCCTCCTTTGCTTAATTGTGTAGGAAAATACTTGCAAGTTATACTTGCTAACTAGTCACATGCAATATTAACCATTTTGTTTTTAAAAATCTACAATGGGGCAAATGAAAACAATCATGGCACTTTGATTGAAGTAGGTTTGTGGGTGGGAGGACAGCAAGGAACATATGGGTAAAGCAAGATTTCCTTTGCTGCTGCATCCAAGATCTGTTTCTCATGCAGATCGGGCAACAATATTAAAAGTGTCAAAAAGCACTTTCATCTCAATTTAGCACTTGTGGTGGCCTTCAGCAAATTTTCATAAACATTTTTATGAAAATTTCAAAAGCACAATGAGTGATGTGTACAGTTAAATGCAAAATTCTGTTCTACACAATGCAAGGGTGAGGGGTTTTTTTTTTTTAAAAAAAAGAAATGTTCCAAAAAATGGTTTTTGTGGAAGACATCTGTAGATAAAATAAATGTAAAATATTTATTTTTTACCTATCCTGCCTGTTCCAAATAACAAAGAACTGTAGATTGAAACGGAAACAATGCGTCAAGACTATCCATTTTGCCACATTTTTCTATGACAGAAAGATTGTAAATAAACGTTATTTATTGTTCTAAATGAATTTTGATAGTTACTTTTAATACTATTTTAGATTGCAAAGAGTACGTTCCCCTAAGCAATGTGGAACGATAGGGTAGGAATTGTTCTCAGTATGTTTTCTTCCTCTGGGCAAAACAGCTGACAAAGTAACCAAGCAGGCTACTTATTGTTGTATTGCCAAAGCAGAAAAATGTATACATGTTGACGCTCCCTGTCGGTCAAGAAAAAAAAATGGAATAGCTTCAAATCATCGTTGGTCACACTCCTTTGACCTATGATATTTGCACAGGAGGTATTCATGTGTTAGCTTTGCCACCTTTATAATATTGCTGGCTAAGATTATGGTACATTCATGTTGGTCAATATGCCAAATAAAAAAGAAAAAAATATGTTTGGAGGATACGGAGAACTTCATTCCAACAGAATACCCAATTTTCTCACCAGTATGGATTGCAGAAGACACATTGCATAGGGGAGGGGCATGTTTGGAGCATCATTCGAGGACTGCTTGTAGTGTAAGACTAGCTTCACTTTCTCTACAACCCTGTTACTAGAAAACAAGGAATGTCAAAGGCAAATTTTTAATATACAAATATTACCTCATTGCTGTTTGACTGAAAAATGAAAAAAAAACCTTTGGATCAAGCAGAGTTTAAATATCTAACAAAATTTAAAACTACTGTAGTATTAGAAGGAGGTTTTTTTTTTAAATAAAAAAATATTGCAAGTTGTATATAGTCAAAATTCATATTCCCAGTAAGAAAACAGCATTGGAACAGTGCTGAGAACTATTTCTTATATTCTGTTAGGTTTTTTTTCTCTTTGACAACTTGTATTCCATTCCTTGAATTTGTATAAATTATTTTTTTTCATAACTGTTGGAATAGTTAATCTCCTGTTTGTGTAGATGTTCTATTTAAATAAATTATCAGGAAATGCTATCTGTAGGGCTGTAGTGTTTCTATTTTTATATTTCATTTGCACACTGAACTGAAGAATAATTTGATTTTCCTCCCCAGTAGTGATGCTATTAGTAAAAAAATTTTTCAAAGAATGAGCATATTTTGTACACATTTTAACCATTTTACAGTTTTAAAAGATGTAAATTGTGTGATAAAAATTTCCCATGTACATGAAATAAAAATTTCAAAGTTTATATTTACAACTTTCAGCTATGGCTTCATATTTTTCTTCCTATTTTCATTAAAACAAACAAAGGGAGTTATTGTAGTTCAATACTTCTTCCATTCTATATACCACTAAACCTATCATGTTTATTTGTCTGTCTGTAACCTTCAATTAGCCAAAACAATTTGATACAGGGCAACAATTTTGGAATCGAGGTACCTCAAGTGCAGCAACTGAAAGAATGCATAGAAAACCCAGGACCCATTAACCTCCACTGGTTGAAACTTTAAGGATCCTCAAACGAATTGATTTGCAAATATGTGATCACTGCAGTGCCATTGCAATCACCTGAGGTCACATGATCATGGTTTCTGACACTTCCCTCCAGCTTCTCACAGCAAAGGGTCATTCCCAGTCTCACCGCTTTTTTGCCTGCCCATAGTCATTCTGTGTGCATTTGAAATGTGGATTTACAGACAGCTGTTACGTATAAGCTGGGTTGACAAAATCACAAATGAAGAGGTGATGAGCCGCCTGGGTAAGCAAAGGGAAATCATCAAAGCCATTACAAAGTTCAGGTGAACACAGAAAGGCTGGTGAGAGATGGCCCCTTCTTCCCTTTGCAGTTTTCAGTCTATCCCAGTCATGTTTTTAGTCTTCTCCATCCCTCTCTCTCATCAGCTGTTGCCGCTACCATTGATATCTAGCACTGCCTCTCCCACTGGATTGCCTGCCCAATATTTTTCAAGTGCCTTCCCATTCCTCCCCCTAGCTGCTGCTATACAACATCCATTCATCCAATTTGTAAGAGCAAAATCAACCCCGAAGACCATACAGATCCATGATTAGCAAGGCCATCTCCTATCCTGAACTACACCCAGTGATAACAGCCAATTCTCAAACATCTTCCTAAAAGCCATCGGGATCCTGTCTATATGGATCTCACGAGTAATATTATTTCAAAGGGTAAACACCACAACAAAGAAACAATATTTTCTGGGTTCTAATACTTAATTGACGATGCTTGGAGCATGCTGACCTGGTCTGATTTTATAGGACAGAAAGAAACAATTCAAGAGGGGAGAGGTTGCCCTGTAAATATTCAAGTTTTATGCCATAAAGAGCATTATAGATGATCACCAGCATCTTGAATTGTTTCCAGAAGCCAACTTGGAGAGAGTGTAGCTCGAAAAGTTACAGGTTTATATGGGCATATTGTGGTGTGACCTCCGTGGTCGATCCTCTCGCCTCTCCTGTTCAACACATATATGAAACCGCTGGGCGAGACCATCCGTGGTTTTGGGGTGAGATATCATCTGTACGCTGATGACACTCAGCTGTATATTTCCACCCCAAACCACCCCAACGAGGCTGTTGAAGTGATGTCCCGTTGTCTGGAAGCCGTGCGGGTCTGGATGGGTGACAACAGGCTCAAGCTCAACCCCTCCAAGACAGAGTGGCTGTGGCTTCCGGCACCCCGGTACAACCAGCACATTCCATCGCTGGCCATCGGGGATGAACAATTAGCCCCGGTGGAACGGGCATGCAATTTGGGCGTCCTCCTTGATGCCCGGCTGGCTATGGAAGATCATGTGGCAGCCGTGGCGAGGGGGACGTTCCACCAGGTTCGCCTGGTGCGCCAATTGCGACCCCTTTTGGACCGGGAGGCCCTGCACACAGTCACTCACGCGCTGGTGACGTCTCGCCTGGACTACTGTAATGCTCTCTACATGGGGCTCCCCTTGAGGTGCACCCGGAGACTGCAGTTGGTCCAGAATGCAGCCGCGCGGGTAATTATGGGGAGATCGAGGTTCTCCCATATAACACCGCTCCTGCGCGAGCTGCACTGGCTTCCTGTGGCCTACCGGGTGCGCTTCAAGGTGTTAGTTACCATCTTCAAAGCGCTCCATGGCATAGGACCTAGTTACCTGCGGGATCGTGTCCTGCCCCATACATCCCTGCGACCCATTCGCTCACACAGAGAGGGTCTCCTCCGGGTGCCGTCCTCTAGAGATTGTCAGAGGGCGGTGCCCAGGAGTAGGTCCTTCTCTGTGGCGGGCCCTACCCTTTGGAACGACCTCCCCCCAGACATTAGAACAACAACCGATCTCCGCTCCTTCCGCAGTAAACTGAAGACCCACCTGTTTCGGCTAGCCGGCCTGGCATAATTCGACAACTTTTTCACCCCTAGGTCATTTTTAATTGTCAATTTTAGTTTTTAAACTATTAATGTTATTGGGGTTTTAACCTTTAGTATTGTAATTATTTATTTATTTTTTACCTCCTCTGTATGACACTGTGCTGACTGTTGCTTGTGTACGTCGCTCCGAGTCCCTGTGGGGAGAGGGGGCGACTAATAAGTTTAAATAAATAAATAAATAAATAAATAATTACCTACGAGCTAAATTCTGGATCAGCTATAGCTTCCAAGATCTTCAAGGGCAGCACCACGTAAGGCACATGCTGCAAACCAACCATGAAGCATCCAAGAAATGAGTAATAGTGAAAATGACCTTCTCATCTCACTCATTCTCCTGACCTGTAATTTTCCCAGTCTTTTCCTACCCTCCTACCCCTTCAGCCATCCCAGCTGCTTCATTTTTGGCTTTTTCCACGCTTTCCCTCATTCCAGTACGTTAGCCTGGAACACGTATGTTTCAGGCAAGGCCCAGGGCAAAATGGTCCAATTCTGTTCTGCAAATGGAACAAAACTTTTGAAACTTGTGTTTCAGTTCTGAACACCCCCTAAAATGAACTGTGCTGAGAAACATGGAACAACTTGTACACCAGATGTTTTGCACATCTCTAAAAAATAGCCTATGGATTCATACTGTTTGTACAGATTCATTACTGTTCTAGTCTTCAATCTTTTCTGACTACTTATTCCAAGCACTTCAATCACAAAATTTAAAATAAATGATAGAAAAAATGGGTAGAAAATAGAAAATTGATTTTAAGTAGAAATTACCAAAGGGGGAAAAAAACTTTATTAACAACAAAGGAAATATATTCAGGATTTTCTAATTGGCAAGATGAATACGGTAACCTGCATTTAATTTATGCTGGAGTTCATGTTTTCTACATTATCAGGCTCAAGGTGAGGAATCTATGCAGAAGTGTTTATTTATCAGCTCTATATATCAGATCTATATTTATCTTTCATTCAGGAATGCAAAGTGGTATATCCTTACCCCACAGTAGTAATTATGTATAGTTGGCTGTGTTGAAGAAAAGTGATCAGTTTAAAGTCACCCAGAATTTCCATGGCTGAAGGTGGGCTTGAACCTGGATCTCCCCGTTACAAGGCCAACACCTTAACCACTATGCCACACAGGATCTGACTTTCTACCTGTGAAACAGCTTTCCACAAAATGAGGTTCAAAGTGATCTATCAAGCTTCCAAGTAATGATCCCAACCAAGTCAGAACTCTGAGACTGGACTTCTTCTCAAAGATTCTCTTTATTGCATACATCATATCGGCACACTCAAATGTGAAGCTAACTCTAAACATTACCTGTGGTTCAGTATAATTAAAAGAGTAGATGATTCCCTCCCTTCAAGTGTCACAGATCATGTTGCCCAACTGGGCAAATGGCAGGCTCTTCAGGCCCTCCCCTCTGTTCTTGCTCAGCACTTGTTGCGATGACCTTGACTCTACCGGCCTCTGCCTGTGTTATGTCCAGCACGTCACAGAATAGCATTCCAAACTCTATGCTCCCCACATCTGTGTAGCAACTCAGAAACAAAACAAAAAAAAGCCTCAGCCAGAGTTGTTTCGAAAGTTGAAATTGGCCCCACTTGCAAAGAAAAAGCAACTGAAAAATAGTAAGTAAAGCACACATTACTTCTCCATTAACCCCCTCTTCCCTCAGATGGTTCTTTTGGTTTCTGAGGATGCTTATCATTAAATTTCCTAACCAGCCCCTCTGCCCTTACATGCTTACTCTTTACCCACATGGCCTCAAACAGGGGGTAACACTTCCACTGAACTAGATACTATAGTTTCCCCTTATATAGCCTAGAGTCTAGGATTTGTTTTATGTCATAATGGATTTCCACTTTTACTCAGGGGTGGGTTCTGGCAGTCACTACTGCCAGTTCACTCGTGGATGCACTGCGTGTGCGCACGCGTGCTTGATGAACCCTGCGCACGCATGCACAGTGCAATAAAATGGTTTTGTGCATTCGCAGAAGCTAAAAAGAAGATGGTAGCGCCTATGGCCCAGAGAACCGGTTCAGGGGTATGACAGGCTTGGGTTGCTGCCAGTTCCAGCGACTCAGGCCACCAAACCACCACTGGCTTGCTTCTTTTGAACCTCTGCCGGTTTAGTTAGCGCTCACTTTACATTTCAGGCCCTTGTCTCCATTCTTGCTCAGCACTTGTTGAGATGACCTTTGCATCCCAAATCTCTAGCCTCCCCCCCCCCCCCATCTGTGTGGCAACTGAGAAACGGGGAAAAAATACCTCAGCCAGTGTAGTTTTGAAAGTTGACAATACTATATGGGTTTTAAATGTTATAACAGAAATAGCAAATGCTTCCTATCTGGATGGCATTTTGCATATCGTTTTCCATGATAAGACCTTAATGGTGTGCAAAATACCATCCAAATAGGAAGCTTTCCTGTTTCTGCTGTAACATTTAGTACTCATATAATGATAGATCTTCATCATGCTAATGTTGCTAATCATTTAATCAGAGTTGAGATTAGCTCAACCCTTCTGGAAAACTCATTTTTTTCTATCAGGTCTGGGAATTCCCTGACAGCAGGGAATCTGTATAGTGATGACATCACACGTAACTTTATGATTTTGACTCTCTTGCAACTTGGTTTTAGTAATTAATTATTTGAATTGGTTTTATAATATGTATCAGTCAATGGTTTTATTGGAAGTCACTTTGTATAAGACAGGTAATTATATAAATTGAGGATAGGAGGGAGGGAGGGAGGAAAGGATGATAATCATAAATAAGCTGGTCAATTCTAGTAGCCTTAACATTTACCAGGCCAGTTAAATTAAGCACCCACTATCTAGGCAAAGTTATATATAGCTGTGGAACCCCCGCTCCCTACATGTATATACATGCCTTAATACTGAACATCATGTAAGATGTTTATGTACCTAATAAAAAGACATTTCAAGGTTGACAGCTTTGAAATATTTTACATAAATAAAAATAATATATGATTGCAGAACTTCTGTCTAATACATGATGGAAACAGATGTACATAATGCCCTGATTCACGGAGTTTGTTTGATGTCAGTGAGGCACTGGACCAGTTTCACCTGGGTAACAGCCAATGCCTTTGTAAAGTGGATAATTGCAGCTCACAGCTTTAAAAGTTTAAAATGGGTATACTTAAACCAGCCATTTCAAAATGGCACACATAAATCGTCCAGAAATAGAATGCACTTTTGAAACAAAAAGAACTGCATGAAAGTAAAGCCATGGACTTTCTTTTTATGAAAACTTCACAGCATTATTCGAAGCTGCACAAATTCTTTTTGCTGTAAAGTTCAGTTAAATAGGCCATGTTGGTGCTTTTCTAATATATTGTGTTTCCCTGAAAATAAGACCTATCCCGGAAATAAGCCCTACCATGTTTTTAGTGCGTGCACCCAAATCTCTAAATCTTTAAATCTCAAATAGATTTAGATACTATAATGTGAATTTTTTTCTCCGTATTTCTAATAAGATACTCTATTGGTCTCAGGGAATTTGAGAATTGCCTCTTTGTTATTTTGCTGACACCATGTTATATCCGTGTTAATTGCCAGTCTTATGCTTTTAATTGGGGCCAAGTCATCTCAAAACAAAGTCCCATATTTGTAACAAAGGTATTATGTATATACAAGATCTCTGTTTGTTCCATATTCTAATTACTATTCATCAGTGCAGCACCTTCTTTGGTATAGAATTACTTTATTTGTACATAAACCATAGTAATGATATGATTATATAAGATACGATTGATAATACAATAGAATAGATTTTTATTAATAACACAAGCTGTTTTAGCACTTTTATTTATTGAATTTATATAGCTGCCCATCTCACCTAAAGTGACACCTTTGGGTACTAATATGGTTTAAATTGTTAGATTTTAGATTTAGAGAAACAGTCTACTGAAAGTAGTAAATAAATGTGATGAGTTAAATACTTTCTGGATATCAATCAAAATAAATGATTGTTCAGATCAGTCAATAGTCTGAATGGAAAAGGACTGTGATATAGGCAAGAGAAGAAAGCATTGTAGGTTTCAACAGCCTAAGCAGTGGTTAGAAAGAATATGAAACAATTGAAATGTTTGAATTCTGCTTGAATGTCAACCCAATGTAAATTTTCTGGAACTTTATTTACAATGTCATTTTTTGTAGGGTTTGTTTAAGAGTAATGCTTTGCATGCTTGATCATCGTGAGGTGAGGAAACTGTGGCCCTTCGGATGTGGCCCAACACTCCCAATCAATACCCACATTTTCCCAAAAATAAGACCAGGTTCATTTTGAGGGATGTCTTATTTTTCCCATGTCCAGGAGGCCAACGTCTTCTACTTGCTAGTGGGAGGGGGAGGACATGTGGTGAACTACTGTCACCGCCACGAGGCAGGGAGCTAGCTCACATGCCTCACACCAGCTTACCTCAGAGCCCTTCCAGCCAGGCTACCCATGCCCCGACACCTGCCTCGCTTTGCAGAGGCAGCTCCAGCAGCCCCATCCACCAAGACCTTGAGTGGCCACCAGCCCATTTCTTCTCCTTGTTCGCATCCACAATGGAGTAGGAGGCTGAGCAACACACAGGTGCCATGACCACGAGGTGAGGCAGGAGGTGGAACTGCTCCACGTGCCGGTGTGAGGTGTGTGAGGTGGTTCCACCACCCCGCCTCACTTTGTGGTCACAGCACTGGTGCGTGCTTGGCCTCCTTCATCATTGTGGCCATGAGGAAGCATAAGAAATGGGCCAGTGGCCATGCAGGCTCTTGTTGGATGGGGCTGCTGGAGCTGCCTCTGCAAAGTGAGGCAGATGTCAGGGCATCGGTGGCCTGGCTGGAGGGGCCCTGAGGTAAGCTGGTGTGAGGCATGTGAACTAGCTCCCTGCCTCGTGGCGGCGACAGTAGTTCACCACATGTCCTGCTGATTTGCTACATCTGGAAGACCAGTGTCCCACATTCTGAAGATAGCTTCCCTAGGATGAAGGGAAATGTAAATGCAATAACCTCAGAGCTCACATCTTCTGGAACAAGGAACTCTCCATAGAGAAAGATGATCCTTAATCCTGTGTGAAATTCTCCTAGAGTGTTTTCTTTTATTTAAACAACTAGAATACAATCTAATCCAGAGTTAGAAATGTTTTCCATGGGCACATATTCAACACTTGATTTGGCCTCAGAAAATACAGTAAGAACAGAATGCATAAAAGAAAAGCGTGAGAAGGGTTACGCAGATATTTCAAAACAGCTTTAATGCTACATTTACTCTTACACAATCAGGGGAGATAGAGAACATCAAAAAGGGAAAAAGCAACTTCTCTAAAGCAATTTTGTCAGCATAATTTTAAATGTAGTTATGATTTGCATGTTTTCTATAACTGTGTCACAGTGTGACAGGGTTCATTTTAAAAGTGGAGTCTGTTTGCAAAGGTGATAATGGACAATGGATAATGGGGGTGCTTTTTACAGTTTTTACTATTTGTAATTATTTTCAGCAGGGATTTACAAGAGGCTAAACGACAGAGTCCTGGTGTTGAATTTCCTCCCATGTCTCCCAGCAGTGACTTTTCCCCGCTACCTCTCCTTTCCTCCTCCTTTTGCTTCAACCTTCTCCCCTATTTGTTGAGTTTGACAAAAGTGAGAAAAGAAAGGAAAAGAAAAGCATGGACTGGGATTACTGGAGTATGCTCAGCATTGCTTGACCCTTTTTTCCCCAATTCAGCCAAAACACCATCTGCAAGAAAGCAGTGGTCTTCTGATTGTGTTCCTTTTGAACTTGAAAATTTGTGAATAATCTGTTTTTATTTCATTTAGCATTAAGAAAAATCTGTTAATATTATTTAGCATTAAAGATGCTATGAAGATAGTTAATTGCACTTATCAGCTAGCAGACATGAGCAGCAGAAAACAGATGATGAAAGGGCAATTGTAGTACAAATAATTGTAATTATTTTCTGAGCAACTGTCTTCAGTAATTGAGTTCTAATCCTAAAACTAGAGGTGGGGGTGAGACAGGCGTTTGAAGTGATGTTTCTGGCAAAGGGCAGAATATCTGGATTAATTAATTGAAATATAATGGTAAACTGAGGCTGGAATGATATTTTAAATTTAGGTTACTTGTTAATTTTTATTTATTCAGCAACCGCAACAGTACAGGAAACAAAAATTGTTTTTAGTTGGATCTTTTCTAAAGACTATAATGCACTTATATAATTTTAAAAGATCCAAGAACTAGCAGGAAAAGTAGCACTGTAAAGTAGCATTATAAAATGTAACTACCCATCAACGCATTTCCAGAAACAAAGCAAGTCATTCACTTTGACCGTTTCATTGACAAGATCAACACTACCCTAGCATCTTTCGGGCCATCTTAGCATTTCTTAACAAGAACAATGGAACAAGAGATACAGGGCTATAGCACGAATACTTTTTTTTTATCAAGGGCTGTTCTCAGATATTTAATGAAGTAATATGACCAGCATAAAAATTTGTAACTCGATTGTAAATTAAAATTAATATATTAATTACAATTTGGTGGCAGCCACTGTTCAAAAACCACACTCAGATATTTGGGTCTCTGAGGCTGTAAAACACAACTCTTGTCACACTGAAAGCAATTGTAGTCATAGCATCAATAACTGCTACTCTGCTGAGACCATAAGAAAATCAAATCAAAACAGGAATCCTTATATATGTGTTATAAAGGATATATGTATTATAAAGGTTATATGTGAATATATAGGTTATATGTGAAATGCAGAAGATTTTTCAAGACCTTAAGAGAAAGTTTTCAAATAATTTATTTGTGTATTTGTACTTTCAAGCAGCCTAATTTCTATCAAATTAATTCCAAAGTGGATACAAGAAAGCAAAACAAAATTAAATTATAATTCAAACAATAACAAGTATGATAAAATAATAGCAAGGCATAGAGTCAGAGAAAGGTCTGAATGAATAGACATCTTTAGTTAATCCCAAAGATTATAAAGATTCAAAGCTTATTGTAACTAGATAGAAAGGGTTTCAAAAGTATCCTCTCAGATTGCCAAATGCCAAGGTGTAACTAGAGCAGCACATCCAAAGGAAGGCCTTGCTATACTTTAATTGCTGGGCAGCTATAAAAATGATAGAGTGATTAGATATCCTAATTATATAAGGCTTTAAATATATCAATCAAGCAGTATGGCCTAGAGCAGTGGTTCTCAACCTGTGGGTCACGACCCCTTTGGGGATCGAACAACCATTTCATAGGGGTTGTCCACCGGCGTTGCCCATGCTCAGGAGCACGTCCTGAAGCAGCAGGTGCATGAAGAGCACTGGGGAGCGAAGCAGCCAGCTCCGGGTGCAACCCAGATGCTGCCCCACCAAGTCTCGACACCAGGGAAAGGCTGAGGCGCTGAAGGGGGAGAGAGACGGGTTCTTCTGGGTGGCCGATCAGCCTTGGCTCTGACGGACATTCGTAGCGAACGCAGTCGGTGGTGCCGCTTCAGCCCAGCTGCCTGCACAGGGGCTCGAAGGCGGCCAGAGAGCAGGAGACCGGCAGGGCAGTTGGGCCCCCCACTTCAGCTGGGGGGACAGGCTCTCGCCCAGACAGACGCATGCCGGGATTCAAGCCGCCTTGGGCCTGGATGCTGCCTTTGCTGCCCCAGCTGCTGGTCCTTCCTGCGGGCTACACTGAGCTTGGAGGCGTTTTGCTCCCCGGGAAGGGCTGGCAGGAGAGGACGGAGGAGAGGACGGACAATGCCCACCCATTCCTTCCGTCCTGAGGAATTCCACTTGTGACGGAAGCACAGTTCGATGTAGCTTAAACTTCCGTTTAAAATCCCATTTAAAGGGCAATTTCTTAATCTGTGTTAAATAGATTGCTCGCACGAATTAACTGTTACGTGCTCCCACGCCTGGTTGTAATGATAAGAAAGAAAGAAAGAAAGAAAGAAAGAAAGAAAGAAAGAAAGAAAGAAAGAAAGAAAGAAAGAAAGAAAGAAGAAAAGGGAGAAATGAAAAGAAAGAAAGAAAGAAAGAAAGAAAGAAAGAAAGAAAGAAAGAAAGAAAGAAAGAAAGAAAGAAAAAGAAAGAAAGAAAAGGGAGGGAGGGGGGAATGGAAAGAAAGAAAAGGGACGGAGGAATGGAAGGAATGAAAGAAAAAGAAAGAGTAAGAAAGAAAGAAAGAAAGAAAGAAAGAAAGAAAGAAAGAAAGAAAGAAAAGGGAGGGAGGAATGGAAGGAAGGAAGGAAGGAAGGAAGGAAGGAAGGAAGGAAGGAAGGAAAGAAAGAAAGAAAGAAAGAAAGAAAGAAAGAAAGAAAGAAAGAAAGAAAAAAGAAGAAAACAGAGGGGGGGGTTGGAACGGAATGTAAAAAAAGTAAATTTAATAAAATGAAATTCATGTAAACCACAAACTGCTGCTGGAGCAGGCAGGGAGGTCGTTTTATCTTGGAAAATCCCAGGCTGGCTGATCTTCCAAACCAAGATTGGCAGATTAATCACTAAGCTTTAATTATGTTCAATTTGCAATAATGAAAATACATCCTGTATATCAGATATTTACATTACGATTCATAACAGTAGCAAAATTACAGTTATGAAGTAGCAACGAAAATAATTTTATGGTTGGGGGTCACCACCACATGAGGAACTGTATTAAAGGGTCATGGCATTGGGAAGGTTGAGAAGCACTGGTCTAGAGGCTGCTGCAAACTGCCAGAAAGACACGCAAACCAGAAGCATGGGTTGCTGTTGTTAATTGCAAAGTCGTGTCTGACCCATCACGACCCCATGGTATGGGTAGACTCATACATTTCTCAGGCACAAAAAGTGAACTGAATGTGGACTCCGTGTTCTATCATGACCTCTGATTGGCATTGATGATGCTAGGCAAACTGAAATATGCAATTGTGATGCTTTATGACACATAATGCACAAAAGTAAAGTCTGTGTTTCTTCGTTTTATTGCTGATCTTGATGCCACATCAGCACATGCATTGGGAAATCTTGGGGGGTGGGGGGGTGGGGGGGAATGAAACAACATGGCAAAAATGTTGTGGCAAAAATGGGTGGCCAAAGGCAAATATCCTCTCCAAAAGAGGATCCCCTCCTGCACAACTATGTTAAACTCTATGACACTTTAGTCACCTGGAATTACAGGTAGTTCTTGACTTATAACTGTTCATTTAGTGACCGTTCAAAGTTACAACGGCACTGAAAAGAGTGACTTATGACCATTTTTCACACTTATGACCATTGTAACATCCCCAGGGTCACGTGATTTACATTCGGATGCTTGACAATTGATGCACATTTATGACAGTTGCAGTGCTCCAGTCACGTGGACCCTTTTTGGGATCTTCTGACAAGCAAAATCAGTGGGGAAAACCAGATTCACTTAACAACTGTGTCACTAATTGAACAATTGCAGTGGTTCACTTAACATATGAGCCAAGAAAAAATGTAAAATGGGACAAAACTCACTTAACAAATTTCTCACTTAACAACATAAATTTTGGACTCAATTGTGGTCGTAAGTTGAGGACTACCTGTACTACTCATTTCTATTTGAGTCATCTTAATTGTTTTTTAAATTTTATTTATCTTTTTTAAAAAAAACATATTGTGGGTATCTTGACTTGCTTTGTTGATGCATATATGGCATTTAAATGAACAATTCTTGCTTGAATTCAATTAGACTTCTATTGTGAATATATACGCATAGTCAATTTTTCAATGTCAACATTTTCTCCAACATTAGTCCCCCAATCTTGTATTGAAGGCAAAGTTTCCCTTATCTGCCCCATTGATTCTTACCATTGTCCGAATATACTTAAAAAAATTATGGTACTTTTAATTTAAGCCTCTGGAATCATATCTAATAAATATATATTAGATATTAAATATATTAATTCAATCTTTTTCCAGAAATTTTTGGGAGAGTTTCCCTTTTCAGCATTTTTAGTCTTTTTTTCTAAAAAAAATAACTAGAGAAAAATATTCCTTTTTTGTCATTTCCAACATTTATAGTTAGATAATTTGTTCATCTTGGAGTCACTGGTGAAGGTTTAAACCAGTGGTAGTCAACCTGGTCCCTACCGCCCACTAGTGGGTGTTCCAGCTTTCATGGTGGGCGGTAGGGGTTTTCTGTAACTCTGCTTTATAAATTTGATGAAGTAAAATTACTTTTCTACTTTATAAATCACCATTACTGTGGAATCAGTGGGCGGTTAGAAAATTTTACTACTAACAAAGATACTAACGTGGGCAGTAGTTATAAAAAGGTTGACTATCCCTGGTTTAAACCATGTATAGAACACTTGCAACAATTTTTCCTCAAATTGCAGCTTGGTGTACATTTGATTGATTTACCCACTTTTATTACTTCTTTGAAGTTTTGTGTCCGTTTTATCACATATTTTTGTCTCTGTGTCATAAATGAGTAACAATGTGTAAATATATCCTAATAAATTATCTTAACTCTCTATAAGAGTTTAAATTTCTGTCGCCTTTCTCAGGGTCTTTCCTTCCTCTTTAAGATCACTTTTTCCAGTTATTTACAAATGCATTAATCATGATAAATTCCTTCTTTCATTAAGCAATTCTTGTTATGTCTTCAGTTTACTTCTTGAGTCCAGCTGTACCATTGACCATATATAATTAGATCAATTTTTAACATACATTCTCTTATAATATATGCCTTTAGATCAGTGATGGCGAACCTATGGCATGCGTGCCACAGGTGGCAGGCAGAGCCATTTGTCAGGGCAAGCGAGGTGCTGCCCTTTCAGCTGGCCAGCGTGCATGTGCACGATGGCCAGCTGAGTTCACCCTTTTTTAAAGCTATTTTTCGCCCTCCCCAGGCTCCAGAGGCTTTATAGGAGCCTGGGGAGGGCAAAAAGAGCCTCCCCCCCCCCAGAGGCCTTCAGGAGGCTTCATGAGCTTCCGTGAAGCCTCTGGAGCGTAAAAAACTGGCCCTACGGGCAAACCGGACATTCACGAACTGACTTCTGGTTTGCTCAGAGGGTCGTTTTGAGCACTCCAAAGGCTTCAGGGACCGTCCGAAGGCTTCCCTGAAGCCTTCAGAATGCATAAAACGACCCTCCGAGCAAACCAGAAGTGTCTTCCGGTTTGCTCGGAGGGTCGTTTTGAGCGCTCCGAAGGCGTCTCAAACTTCAGACGGTGCCTGAAGCCTTCGGAGGGTGATACTACAACCCCCCTGCACTCCCCCCACTTATGGCATGCGAGCCAAAAAAGGTTCACCATCGTTGGTTTAGATTTTTGTCTTTTGTTTCCTTACATCACAGATATAGGATAAGCTTGTTCCAAAAAGGTAGGAAAATATACAACTGAGTGAAAGTAAAAATCCCAGGTCAAATGAAGAATCTACCGTATTTTTCGGACTATAAGACCCACCAGAATATAAGATGTATCAAGATTTGAAGAGGTAATTTTTTTAAAAAAGCTTTTGCCCTCCCTGCCTTCCAGGAGCACTCTGTAGGCCTCCTAAACACACTACTTGTTTTTGTGAAAAAGGGGCATGCAGAGAGGGCAAAAATGCAACACATGAAGGGTTTGGGAGGCGGAAAATGGGCCCATGTTTTGTGAAAACAGGCCTGTTTTTCTAAAAAATGGAGCATGTACAGGATGTAGGAGGTCTATAGAGTGCTCCTGGGGTCTGGGGAGGGCAAAGCAAGCAAAAAATGACCTCTTTTTAGTGAAAGTGGGCTCTTTTTTTTTGCAAAAACCGGGGCATGTAGAGAGTTTGGAAGGCATCCAAAGTGCTCCTGGGTGCTTGGGAGGGCAAAAACAGCCCCGTCTTTGTGAAAAACAGACCCATTTTTTGCTCACTTTTGCCCTCCCCAGCCCGCAGGAGCACTTTGCAGGCTTCCCAAACCCTCTGCATGTCCCTTTTTGCAAAAAATGGGATCCGTGGGGCAGGGTTTTGGGAGGCCTCTTTTTGGGAGGGGAAAGGTGCATCTTATACTCTGAAAAATACAGTACGTAGTACAGATTATATGAAAATGACTTGATGTACTTTTTTAGCTGACCAGAATGGGTAGAAGAAGGCACACGTACATTGAGATTGGCCTGATTGATACAGGGAACACTATAGGCCGAAAGTGTCATACTCAAGGCCTATGGGCCAGATCTGGCCTGTGGGGTGCTTAGATCTGGCCATGGGGCTGCCCTGAAACAAGCAAAGGACCGACCCACGGTGCCTCTGCCAAAGAAAATGGAGCACGGGAGGCTGGGCGAAGCCCTCCTGAGCTCTATTTTCACTGGAGAAGGTTGCAGGAGGCCATCCCATCTGAAAACGAAGCTCAGGAGCCCATTTTCGCTGGCAGAGCGCTTGGGCCACCACAGATTCCCCCAACAAAAGTGACGTAAAGCTGGCCACACTAACCCTGGCCATACCTGCAGTCAAACACAACCCTGATGAGGCCCTCAATGAAATTGAGTTTGATACCCCTGCTATAGGCTATAGCAGCGATGGCGAACCTTTTTGGGCTCCTGTGCCAAAAGCGGGGGGAGTGCAAGGGGGTTGTACGCAGGTGTGCCATACCCATAATGCTATGCATGCGACCCCCCCATTGCGCATGCGCGCAAATCCACCCTGCGCATGCGTGTGACCCCTCCCATTTGGCCCGCGATAGACCCGTTTTTCACCCTCCCCAGGCTCGAGAAGCTTTCAAGAAGCTTGAGGAGGGTGAAAACAGCCTCCCCCACCCTCCCGAGGCTCTTTGCTGTCTCTCGGACTGCACTGGGGGAGAAGCATTTGCAATCGGTGTCTGCCACGCCCACCTCCCCCACGGCAGCTTCTCCTTCTTCTGGCTGCTCCAGCATCCCAGCCAGAAGCAGCACTGTGACAGCCGCTGGGGGTGAGGGGGCAGCGGTGGCAAGCATGGGCAAGGGTTTCCCTCCCTCCCCACACGAGTGGGCTGCTTGCACGGCTCTAGCCCGCGGCTCTAATGAAGATATGCAGTCCGGAGCGCTGCTACTTCCAGCCGGGATATATTCTGCCAGACCCTTGGCGGCGTCTTTATGTGTGTATCTCGCCTCCCTGCCAGCAGCTCATCCAGCGTCCCGGCTGGAAGCAGCAGCGCAACAGTTGCTGTTACCAGGGATGAAGGGGTGGCGGTGGAGAGAACGGGCGACCACTGCCCCTTCATCCTCTCCCCAACAGCGGCTGTTGCGATTCTGCTTCCAGCCGGGATGCTGGCGGAGGAGCTGCTGGCGGAGAGGTGAGCTACCCGCATAAAGACACCACCGAGGGTCTGGCAGAATATATCCCGGCTGGAAGAAGCAGTGCAACAGCAAAGGAGTAGCGATGGCAAGGACGGGTGGTCCCAGGCATCCCTCCCCCCCCGCCTGAGCAGACTTCTTCAGAGCTCCAGCCTGCAGCTCTGATGAGGATCCGCGGTCCAGAGCGCTGCCACTTCCAGATGGAATATATTCTGCCAGACCCTTGGCGGCGTCTTGATGCGGGTAGCTCGCCTCCCCGCCAGCAGCTCTTCCGCCAGCATCCCGGCTGGAAGCGGAAGCACAACAGCCGCTGTTGGGGAAGAGACAAAGGGGCGGCGGTCGCCCGTTCTCACCATTGCCACCCCTTCGCCCCTGGTAACGGCGACTGTTGTGCTGCTGCTTCCAGCCAGTGGCTGCCCGGTTGCTTCTATGCAAGAAGCCCACTCAGGCGGAGGAGGGAGGGAAGCCCCGACCACAGCTCTACTAAGAAGTGATGGCCAGGAACCCGTCTCTGTGTCTTTTGGCACACACGGCCGTTGCTCTTCCTGTTGCTGGTTTTTGTTGTGCATGCGTGCCAGGAATCAGATCACCAAATGGCCGACACACATGTGCACCCTGGAAACAAAAAGATCATTTTTTCTAGCGTGCGCAGGCACACCGGGGGGCTCCACTTCTGCTTTCTGGCACGCCAATGCATGTCAAGACCAGCTGGCTGCTGCGCCTGAACCTGGAAGAGGAACTGGTGATGGCTCCGTGTGCCAGGAGAAATGGCTATGCGTGCCACTTCTGGCACGCGTGCCATAGGTTCGCCATCATGGGGCTATAGGTTCAGTGATCAAAATGAAGGCATATCTGTTTCAAAAAGCTATATTAAATACTATAAATAAATGCTATATTAAATACTATTAATAATTATATTTATTGTTAAGATTTTAATTGCTTTAACTAAATTAAATTATTAAATTAAATTATTAAATTAAATTATTAAATTACATTATTAAATCACATTACATTATTACATTGAATTATTACATTAAATTATTACATTAAATTATTAATTAACAGAAAATAATATATTGATTTACAAATTGAATTCTTTCAATTCAATTTGTAAATTGACCCTAGAATTGAGAAAACAGGAACCTGGAATCGTGAGCTGGTGAATTTAAAAAGGCTGAATTGTGGAATACTTGTGGTTAAGAACAGAACATCTGGTGTTTATGAGTAATGTCTTGCATACATTGCTAAACAATGCAAAGTTGTATTAACTAATAAGCTGACAAGTTTTGTCAAACCTATGTCAGAATATAGTGACGCATCTAATTTATTGGTACTTTCTTAGAATTTTGCAAAAATATAAAAAGAAAGATCAATGTTGCATAGAACCTTAGTTGAACTATAGAGAATGCAAAAGAACTGTCAGAAAAGTAGACGTTAGGCCCTTCCTCCATGTTGTTCCAACCAGGACAGAGACCTGATTACTGTAGCCCTGTGATGGCGAACCTATGGCATGAGTGCCACAGATGGCATGCAGAGCTATATTGGTGGGCATGCAAGCCTTCTGGGCCCACCAGAAGTTGGGAAACAGGCTGTTTTCAACCTCCGGAGGGCCCCCGGGGGGAGGGCATTTTTGCTCTCCCCAGGCTCCTAGAAAGGGTCTGGAGCCTGGGGAAGATGAAAAATGGGTCCACTGTCCCATCACATACCAAAACTCAAACTCAACCCCTCCAAGACTGAGTGGCTGTGGCTACCGGCACCTCGGTTCAGCCAGCTGATTCCATCGCTGGCCATAGGGGACGAGCAATTGCCCCCTGTGGAACGAGCGCGCAATTTGGGCATCCTCCTAGATGCCCGGCTGTCAATGGATGACCATGTGGCAGCCGTGGCAAGGGGGGCGTTCCACCAGGTTCGCCTGGTGCGCCAATTGCGCCCCCTACTGGACCGGGATGCCCTACGCACAGTCACTCATGCGCTGGTGACGTTTCGCCTAGACTACTGTAACGCTCTCTACATGGGGCTTCCCTTGGGACGCGCCCGGAGACTGCAGCTAGTCCAGAACGCGGCCGTGCGGGTTGTCATGGGGAGTTCTAGATACTCCCACGTAACACCACTCCTGCGCGAGCTGCACTGGCTGCCTGTGGTTTTTCGGGTGCGTTTCAAGGTTCTGATTACCATCTTTAAAGCGCTCCATGGCACAGGACCTAGTTACTTGCGGGATCGCATCCTCCCACATACATCCCTGCGGCCAATCCGCTCTCACAGGGAGGGGCTTCTCCAGGTGCCGTCCACTAGGCAATGCCAGCGGGCGGCGCCAAGGAGTAGGGCCTTCTCTGTGATGGGCCCAACCCTCTGGAATGACCTCCCCCCCGATATCAGAACCACCACGGACCTCTGCTCCTTCCGACAAAAATTGAAGACTCACCTGTTTCGATTAGCTGGCCTGGCATAATTTTAATTATTACAACTGTTACCTCCTGGAAATACACTCTCAACTAGTATTTTAATGGGTATGGTTTTAAATCTAATTGATTTTAGGGCTTTCAGAACCATATTTATGTTCTTCTGTACAGTTCTTTTAATTTTTTAACCTCCTCCATATGTATATTTATATCTATATTTATATTTGTATTTATTATCTGTTATTTGTTGTGTGGACTGTACACCGCCCCGAGTCCCTCTTTGGGAGAGGGGGCGGTCTAGAAATGCGAAGAATAAATAAATAAATAAATAAATAAATAAAAAGCGGGGGGAAGCACGGGGGGTTGCGTGTGCATGCACAGGGGGGCACATAAAATTATGGGTGTGGCCATACATGCACAACCCCCCTGCACCTCCCCCGCTTTTGGCACACGATAGGAAAAAGGTTAGCCATCACTGCTATAGCCTATCATGAGCAATTGTATTAATTTAGCTGAATTATAGTCGATGTCTATCTGCTTCTTTACTTGAGTGAGCATTATTTTTCCCATTATTTTCAGTAAAACAGTAATACACAGCACCATCCTAGGGTGTTCCACTGCTAAAATGATTGCTGCAAATCTATTTGTACAAATGAAAAGGCACGTTTGTTTCTGCTTCTTGATTTCATGCACTCTTCTCCTACCTGCCAAAACCTCTCCATGTTCTTAGAACATGTGAAAATAGCAAATCTAAACCTGACTTACTTGTATTCCTTTTGATGCCTGTGTTAGCAGCTGTTGCACCCACCCTTTCCTCTATGACAATGCTTCTTAGGCCAATGTGGTTTGTTAGGTAGTGTGACTGAAAATCCCTTCTCATTTCAAAGTTGAAAAGTCACACTAATTGTTAGAATCAGAAGTTTCACACAGGTTAAAGGACAAACGAACAAAATTAAAAGGAAATGACAACCTATTTATGTAAGACAGGGGTGTCAAACTGGTGGCCCATGGTCCAGATGCATCACATGCAGGCCATGCCCATCCCAGCTCTGTGAAGGGGAAAAACATCACTATATATCACATGACGGCAACGTGACACCACGAGTTTGACACCTGTGCTGTAAGGCAACCATAACCTACCTGCTGTCAGCGTTCCAAATATCACGCAGAATTAAATCATTGTCCAAGGCAAAGTTATCCTTAAAACTCCAATTTAATAAGACAGACATGTTGGCATTATGCTGTGAAATTTCAACTCTAATGTACATCCTATGGGTTCACCCAGTTGAAAGTTCATCATCTATCCCCACACCCCATAATTCATCACATGATCCAATCTTCATCTTCCACGCTGGCATGTACACCCCTCTGCTTCCGGTCAGGTGTCGAGGTACGGAGACAAAAGACGACCTTGAGCTTCTAAGAAGAACCATAACAATACATTCCACAATCCTACTCCTTTCTATCCCCCCCCAACTACTACACTAATAAAACACATAGGGAATTATAAGAAAGTGTGGCAGGCCAAAGATCCTAAAAGGAACATAACTACAGGCCTGACACCTGCACTTTATTGATACCGGATATCTCCATCTGATACAGATTCTCTTTTAAGAAATACAGTTTGCTAATGGATAGATGATCATATGAAAGATCTCAGACAGCCAAATGTCTGATTAATAACAGATTAACAGATTAATACCTGCCAATATCTTGTGTATGTTATCCACATTATTCTTTGCATGTTTGCTTTATGTTTTCAAAAAATCCAGGACGTTCAACTATTGAATGCTTCAAATAATCATCCACCTCCAAAATGTTTATTGAAATGATACTTATGTTTACAGATTATTGCATGTTTAGGAGAAATGCCAGAAAACATATGACTGTACATGCATTGGGTTCCTTCCATATGAGCCCTTAACATGAGGGAATAATGCATATAACAAACATAAAAATAGTTCTATTAATGTTTACATATAGCTTATGTTTAGGAAAGTGTTATTATCACTTACATAAATTTGCTGAATGATATAAATTTTGATATAACTGAAATATATATGAGCAGATAGAGGAGCTTGACAGTTTTAGATCTGTAAAACATTTGCATGTACATAAGCCATCCCCAGAAAGAAGTTAATCAGGAGATATTTATTTAGAAGTTATATTGCAACATGAAAATGAGGCAAAAATATTAATTATGAGACAAATTTTCCTGAAATAATACACAAAGAATTAATAAAGTAGACTTTACCAATGTTGTTTAGGTTGGTAGAACATTACTCTTCATTCACATCTTCATCTTTCAGCTCATCTGCACAGAAATAAAACCATTTCTGGATCAATGAAAGGTCTTTAGTATTCAACTTGAAAATACAGATTTTGAATTCTGTTGGTCAGAGGAAATCTCATCATCACCATCTTAATATTTTGCTGTATTACACAGTTCCAAAACCACATATTTTATAATATATGTAGAATTTTATCTATAGATGCATATTTGTATCTGTGCTAGTCAAAGTATAATAAAGTTTACCTATCTATCTTATTTAACCTCTGCCAATCAATACTGATATTAGTAAGAGCATTCCTTTTCATATGATCTCTATGCAATACTGGAGGAGCCAGAGGTACTTTGACAAATTTCATAAATTATACTGCAATGAACTCCATTCTTAATCTTTTCCCCAGAGACATTAATTGCAAATCTGTTCTCACACAATAAATTATTCTACTTGTTATCACTTAAAACAGGAGTACTTAAAGGCTATTATGCACCCTGCTGGAAATACTCTGAAAAGTATGCAAGACCCAGACAAAAATATTTAATTGTATTTAATTCAGTGAAAGCTAAAAACTCTCAGGGAGCCTAAAATATTCTTAATTCTCCAAATAGATAAAATTTCAATGGCTCAAGCCGCTCCAGAGGAAGTGAGGAATTAGTTAGAAGCAATCTCATCTACCAGATCTAAATTCAAGAGTGGAAAGGATAAGTCTTGCTGTTCACAGATAAAATTTGGATTTAAGGCATAGATCTGAGTATCACAGAAATAGTTTGAAACACCACTTTTTGCATTTTATCTATATCCAGTTTCAACAGAATAACTTTAAAGGCTGAACAATATGTACCAATTTTAAAATTCTCTCAGTAAGTATAAGACACGTTTTTATGGTTTTTTTAAAACTACAGAATCTTTTAAACTATGGAGTCACCGTGTGAGAGTTTTGTGGTCACATTAATCTGTTTAATAAATAAAAAATAAATAATTATCAGGCATCTATTGTTCATCTAGATAACTGGGATATTATGAATTTTGATGAAGAATTCAGGATAATCTTAGACAAGTTTGGCATTTTATCTAATAGAATAGTATCAGAAGATTATCCAGGTTTGAAGAAAGAGAAATAAACACAGACTCAACTCAAGTGAGACAGAACAGCTGCTAATGCAAATGGGCTTGTCTTGGACTCACAAATGAACTGGTAACCAAGACAATAAGCACCCTTCAATGTTCAATAATGTATAATCTATCTTCTGAGCCTGTGTAACTACATTTATTTACATCTATTCTTCATTATCATTTTATTTCCACTCTTCCTATTGATTTCAACTTTGGCTATTTTAGATTGCTAATTTCCCATGTATCAGATCTGTCCCTTATAAGGAATTATATACTAATCTAATCTGTGCAGTCGATGTTATCCTTATTGGCATCTGCTTATTAAAGTAAACAACATTAAAGATATCAACATAATATATTTAATAAAACATTTCAAATCACTGAGTGAAAAGATCTGAGCAAATAGTTCTGGGTACTACTGAGGCACAGGTACATTTAAATAACATGGGAATATTACAGTCTATTTGACTGAGGTTAGCATTAATAATCTATCCCTATGGCATGATTGGTTAATAATCTATCCTAGGCTTCATCTTGGTGCAGCTAAGACTAGTATATTTATTAGGGCAAAGATACTTAACCAAAGCATAAGTAACATTAGTAGTAGAACCATGGGAGATATGTAGAGAGCTAACTAAATCTATTTTGTTATCCATGTTCCTTCCTCTCCACCATAACACTTTTTTCCCATCTTCTTCCCTTATAAAATCCCTCTTTCAACAAATGCATTGTTTCAGAGTAACTACCTCGTTCAATGGCATTTAATCCATTAATTTTAACCACAGGTCTTGGCAACAGAAACACAATGGCCCAGTCACAATCCATTCATAATGACACATAAAAAAAAAGAAATGGTAAAAGAAGCGTATATTAACTAAGCAAAACGTTTTCGGAGGGAGGGGGGGCGGAACCAAGAAAATCCAGTTGCCTTTTGAAAAGCACCTTTGGGATAACCATGACCTGATGACTGAATCTCCATAGGCCTTATATTCTAAATTTGGCATGAAATGTTAGCAAAATAAGAGGTGAAATTTAGTAAATACTAAATGCAACCTAACTTCAGCAAGGAAGGAAAGCAGCAATAGGCAATGTAAGAAAGATATTGCTATTTACCTCTGAAATGAATAAATCAGTATTTTTAATACTCATTTCTGAGTATTATTCTGATTTTTTTATTTGATTCAAATTCCTCCATCCAGCACCAGTGTTATTTAACTTCAAAATATTACAAGCAAAAGAGCAACTGGATTTTGCAACAGATTCAGAGGGATCATCTTATTTCAACAGCAACATTAATTATTTATTGCCCAGCAAGGAGCAGAAGAAATATTGTTGTGTGATAAAAGAAGCCTCTATTTGAAGAGAAAAATGAAAAGCTTGGTAGCGTGTTTAAAATAATTTGCCATGGAAAAAGAGGCATAGCTAATATCCTCATGTGGGTTGAAATTTAAGAAAATATTTTGAAATGGTCTGCTATTCTCAACATCATTCTGTGCTTTTGCGCATAACCAGCATAACCATCAAACATTAGTGCATATGTTTGATGAAATCCTGCTTGACTTATCTGGGCTTTTATAATCATAATCAAATGCTTGGTCTAAAAGTTTATTAACAGCCTCACCTCCTCTGGTTTTTAGTGATATGCTAGGAATGCTGGCATCTGTGGAAAGTTCATTTTTCATGCTGACACAATAAAAAGGTTCACCAAGAAAAGGCTTTTTCATGTCTGTACTGAGAACCTTTGACATGAAGAAATCTTCAGAGCCATTAGCAGTGTCTGGTGTCTCCACTTGGTCTTCTTCATTTCCCTTTTTCTCTGACATGGAAAATTCAAAAAATGTCGTGCTGGGATTACAGCAGGAGTCTATTTTTTCTTTTGAAAATATATCGTTATACTCATCTCCAAGCATTTCCTCGTTTGCTGGTAGTTGAATATCATCTAACACTTCATTCCTAGAGTCTGACATGTTCTCTTCAAAGATGTCACAAGGGCTCATCCTCTCAACAGAATTTTCCTGACATCTGGTCAGATTAAGATCGCATCCTCTTCTTAGGCTTTGCATACAGTCTTCCAAAAGGGCATGAAGTTGCTCTTCTGAGAGGCAAGGAGGTACATCGGGCTGCAAAAATAAGGGGGGAAAATCTCCTCCATCAAAATGAAGCCACAAATAGTTTCATCATAAAACAGCACAGAAAAATAATGATCCCTGATGCTAAAGGTCATAAATTAAGATCCAAAAAAAATGAACATGGCCAGATTATGAATCAAGGCATTTTCAGCGTGATCTGTTATTAGAAATACACTTGTTGCCTTTGATTTTTTTTTAACAAAGCATACACAAACTTGCTAGAACAATTAAATGAAGTGATCCTGAGAAACACCTCACAAGATAGCCTGACAATATCCGATCCCATTATTTAGATGTTATCTCTTTTCTCCACTGACCTATCAATATACAGTGTTTCAAATGAATACTAATGTATGTTTTAAGAAGGATTCAAATATTAATTCCTAATAGATATTTTATGGAGGGGGTGTGATGGCTCAGTGGTTAAAGATGCTGAGCTTGACAGCCCGGGTTCAAGACCCAAATGCCACAGAAGGGATGAGCTTCCGTTCCTCGTCCCACATAGCAGTTCCTGCCCACATAGCAGTTTGAAATCATGCAAATGAGTGTAGATAAATGGGTAATACTTCTGTGGGAAAGTAACAACATTCTGTGTGCCTTTGGCGCATAGTCATTCTGGCCATATGACCATGGAAAATGTCTTTTGGCAATGCTTGCTCCCTCAGCCAAGAAACGGAAATGAGCACCATGTCCTAGAGTCAGCCATGACTGGACAGGGAAAACTTTAACTTTATCTTTCTATATTTTGTAGAAATTACTGACAAAATATTCATGGCAGGCCAAAATCCCTAAATAATTTTGCTCAGATTTAGACTGCTTTTTGATAGTGGTTTCAAGCTACCAGATATTTAAACTCTAACCATTGTGCTTTCATTCTAGCACATATATTTCTATGGATTGAGAACTTGTCTAAATATTAACAACTGATACGATTCTCCATGATTCTCATTGGAAATTATGAACAATTCCTTCTGCAGAAGAATGGCAAATTAAGTTATGGCAACATACATCAATATTAAAACTTACCACATACCTGATCTAGAAATTAACTCATTAGTTACCACATCTGAACTTTGAATTTTCTGACCTTATAGTCAACTTTTTAAACTTGCAAAATTTTCAACATTAGTCAGAAATTGTTTTGCAATTCTTTTACTTCATTTTGTAATGTATATCGTAATATTGGTCACAGTTGTTAACAGAACCTAATTCTAACACTGCCTAAGTTTAACGCCAGTTTAAATCTTCGAATTAATATATAAAGCATTTCAATATGCAAATTTAAATTATTCTTAAATTGTTATTTCAAAATTTTATAGCAAAGTAGCATGGTGTTAAATTATATTCCTAAAATGTGTCATTTTCTGAGCCATTCAGTTTTATCAAAAGTGGTACTGAGCAAAATACTTTTACATAAATGAAAAAAGTAAAAAAATATCCTCTTGATCTTAAGGAATGAATTCCAGATATTTGCTACCTATTTTTAAATATTTTTATAGTCCAAAAACTAGAGGATGGAGCAAAGTATTTCTATATGGTCTATATTTAATGATAAGATGAAAGATATATATTAACATAGTTCCTTTTTCTGTCATTTTATTTAATAATTATGTAATTTATATCCTACTGAATAATTAGTGGTGCATTTTGTTGTGGTTTGTTATAACCAACGATAAAAAGAAAAACCCTGACAATGGCCCACTGAGTCACATTTATGGACTGTACAGAAAACAATATATAATGATAGTTCTATAAAATATAAAATTATCAGATCAAGTTACCTAAACAAATAAAGGAATCAGGCGACTATTATCACTTAAGTAGAGATTACTACAACTACTTTCAATAGTTACATTTTTTTTAAAGAAAGTGTCTATCAATTATTATATTTTTAATTTTTCTTAACGTAATCTGAAAGATTCATTTTGTACGATCTCCAAAGATCCTTATCCAGAACAACATGTATATAACAGGACGTCTGCTTCTCATAAATGCTAAACTGGACCCAATTCATTTTAAGGAGGCTACATAGTAAGCTATCTGCATCAAGTGGTATTGAGAATACTCTAGAATGGGGGTGTCAAACTGGCGACCTGCGGGCTGGATGCGTCACACACAGGCCATGCCCATCCCAGCTCTGCAAATGGGAAAAATGTTGTGAAACATCACGTGACGGCAACATGATGCGGCAAGTTTGACACCCATGGTCTAGGACAAAAGTACATTTTAATTAATCAGGATAAGTGCTAGAAATGTAAAAACTGGATAAGTTCTGTCACTCTTTCAGATGGCTACTCAAAAAATGATTAAACCCACAGTAACTGTTTTGATTGACCTTCTATTTAATTAAACATATTTCTAACAATATTTTATTATTTATATTGAAAGCAGCTAGAATCAAATACAGACATAAAATGAATGACATTTCTTAATTAAAAATCAATCAAAGTACATAACTAAAATGTTTGCATAATAAATGACATCTAAATAAAATATGCTAACAGTTCAATATTAACTAAATCAATAACACATATAAACCAGTTAATTCAATATGTAGTACAACAACATTGAAAATTAGATGAAAGTGATGGCTACTAAATTCCTGCTTAAGAGACAGAATGGGTGGATTTCCACAAGTAAGCTATTCTCTCACTTTGGCACCAAACAGACAAAGTCTTGTTTTGAATGATCAGGCATTATCTATAAAATGTTACGTTTATACTTCTGAAAAATTTCAAGTTCTACTTATCTAACCCAAAATCAGCACATTGAATGTTTTAGGAATATTACCAATTCTTTCAGTAAATCAGTATTGGATTCAATTCAGCCAATCATTTCAATTCACCCAATCAACCTTGGGTTCACTGGGAAATATTTATATGTATACTGAACAACAACATGAAAATTAATGGAGCTTAAAGGTTTTGGCTGGTGGGGTCTTTAAACTACATGGTCATGGTTGGATAAATTTGATGAGATGCTACAAAAGATAAAGATGAGAAGTTAAAAGCATACAAGGCAATATAGTAGGCTTTGTTAAGATGGAGGAGGCAAAAATGGTTTCATGAATAGATTGGGATGAGAGTTATAATGAATGATATTACATGAACTAGATTTAACTATATTTCCCTTACCTTTCTTATTTCAGATCTTTATTTGGTTTATGTTTTTTGTTCCTTTTCTGAACTTTACATAATATATTTATCTTGAAAGGAATGAATGTGAAGATTTTGTAAGGACATTCAATTATTAACCGTTCAGGAGAATGTAAAAGGAACAGTTTTGCTCTACAAAATCAAAATGAGCTTAGATTTTGCATGTAATTTTCTCTTTTTTTCTGTATCCAGAAACAATTGCCCATTCAGTAGATGTAACAGTAAAATCACTCTTCCAATTTTCTCTAAGGGGAAGTACTTTAGAGAAGGGGAACTCCTTTTTTCTCATATTTCTTGTGGGTCTCCTTATACAAATAGTTCTTGACAAGAAGTAAATCAGCTGAGACAATCAGCACAAGGCCTGACATTTGGATAAATAATTAAAAGATTGGGTTACCTGTATGAACCCATCTAGTTTTCTGCTTACAGACTTGGTAGTCATACTGTACATAATTGTACTAAAATTGTTAAGCCTCTCAAATGCCAACTTAGAGGAGACATCTATGTTCAATGGAACCCAGCAAAGCTCTGGCAATAGAAATCCCATCTCATTTTTTAATTTTCTCTTGTAAAAGTAAAATGCAACACTTTAATTGTATGTAATTGATGTGTCTAACAGCACCAGAAAGGGCAAAATCTGGCCAAAGACAAAGCTCTCTGAGGTTTAACGGGAGAATTAAGTGGAGAAAACCAAATCTCTTCCAGAAATCATTAAGACTTGGCTTCTCTGGTGCAATTGAACTGTTGTGATTACCAAGTTCTTATTTCTTGAAGCTGGAAGAAAAAGAAGATGTGTAAGGCGAACAGGGAGAATTGGGGTACAAGGTGTTTGCACTATTGCCATAATAATTATGTGGAAGTTATTCCTATTTCTCCAAATAAATAAATATCTGCCTCAATCTATAAACAATTTTGGTCTTCTGTTATTAGACTAGGGAAAATATTGTAAAATTAGCATTTTCCAATATTTTAGAATTTTTAATAAACCCCAATTGACAGTCTGCTTAATTTGCTAAATCATAAGCTACTATTTATAAACCATGAGGCTAGATTCATATAAATAGTAAACCAAAAGTAAACAAATCATATTCCAGTTTGTGTAGTGTATAAATGCAATCACTGCCGTTCCTTAATTTATTTCACCATCCTTGCTCTGGCCTTTTACTGCAAATTGGAAGCCCTCTGGAATTCACAATACTTATTGGAAGCCCTCTGGAATTCACAATACTTCTTCAGTCTTTCAATATTTTAAATATTTAAATAAATATTTGAAAGCTAAATCAATATTTAAAGGTGAACTATTTAGATATGCATTTTGACTGACATATCTGCATAACACTCATATAAGAAGGCCACATTTAAAGAAGAATGAATGTTGCTATGCAGTTCAGATCGAACTGCAGCAAATAACGGCCTAATTCTTTTTCTTAATTTTTAATCAGATGCTATGTCTATGCAGATGATAGTTTTCATTGCAAAAATGGAGAATGGGGTCTGGGTAAACGAAACAGTTCCTTATTCATATTCAGTCATGCTGGATGCCCTCTAAAGAATCTTCCTGCCAGCTCTCTGAACTTTCCTGAGGCTGGAGGGTGGAGCTACTGGCTGCGAGAGGGGAGTCAAAGAGATTCATAGGACTACGGTAGTGGTCCGCCGTTAGGTGCGCGAATTATATATCTATAAACCCAAAATAGCAATAATACATTATAGAATAATGCATTCTTCGACAAAGTGACAAAATTAGTGGACCAGAGGAATGACATCGATATAATTTACTTGGACTTCAGCAAGGCATTTGATAAAGTAAACTATAACCTACTACTAGATAAGTAGAAAAATGTGGGTTTGACAGCATCACCACCAGATGGATTCGTAACTGGCTGACCAACCAAACTCAATGTGTAGTCCTCAATGGAACTGCATCTACATGGAGGGAAGTATGCAGTGGAGTACCCCAAGGCTCTGTTTTAGGCCCAGTACTCTTCAACATCTTCATCAATGATCTGGATGAGGGGCTAAATGGGGAACTCATCAAATTTGCAGATGACACCAAGATGGCCAGAAGATATGTTTAAGATACAGAAGGATATTGACAAACTTGAACATTGGGCACTATCTAACAAAGTGAAATTCAATGGTGTAAAAAGTAAGGTTCTACATTTAGGCAAGAAAAACAAAATGCACAGGTACAGTATAGGTGGTACCTTGCTCAGTAGTAGTAACTGTGAAAGGGATCTTGGAGTCCTAGTGGACAACCATTTAAATATGAGCCAGCAGTGTGCAGCAGCTGCCAAAAAAAGCCAATACAGTTCTAGGCTGCATAAACAGAGGGATAGAATCAAGATCACGTGAAGTGTTAATACTACTTTATAATGCCTTGGTAAGGCCACACTTGGAATACTGCATTCAGTTTTGGTCGCCACAGTGTAAAAAAGATGTGGAGACTCTAGAAAGGGTGCAGAGAAGAGCAACAAAGATGATTAGGGGACTGGAGGCTAAAACATATGAGGAACGGTTGCAGGAACTGGGTATGTCTAGTTTAATAGAAAGAAGGACTAGGGGAGACATGATAGCAGTATTCCAATATCTCAGGGGTTGCCACAAAGAAGAGGGAGTCAAACTATTCTCCAAAGCACCTGAGGGCGGAACAAGAAGCAATGGGTGGAAACTAATGAAGGAGAGAAGCAACTTAGAACTGAGGAGAAAATTTCCTGACAGTTAGAACAATTAATCAGTGGAACAGCTTGCCTCCAGAGGTTGTGAATGCCCCAACACTGGAAGTCTTTAAGAAGATGTTGGATAGCCATTTGTCTGAAATGGGGTTTCTTGCCTAGGCAGGGGGTTGGACTAGAATACCTCCAAGGTCCCTTCCAACTCTGGTGTTGTGTTGTGTTGTGTTGTGTTGCGTTGCATTGCATTGTATTTATGTAAGCTAGAGGGACCGAAGATGCCATTTTCGACCTGACAGTTTTTGAGCATAGCTACATTTTTCAGTTGTATGAGGATATAGGAAAAATCCAATCTATAGGACAATTCCTTTGCATGTGGTAGGAATGTCCATTCATAATCACCTTGTGCACAAATCCTCTTGGAAATCCAGAGTTTCTAGTTCAAAGTTTTCCTCACTTTTTTTGTGAGAGCACTACAATGGGGACTGGTCACCAAAATAGTTAAAATGTGTTACTTTTTGATGCTCTTTAAATAAATATGTTTAAAACCTAACTTCAAATAGCACTCAGAGAAAGAAAAAAAAAGTAGTTCAGTTTGGTTCTCATACAGATTTCTCAAACATGCATTCTAGAAACAAAATAAGAGGAACAGCACACATATTTTAAATATTGTACTTCTCTAAAATATATTCTTCAAATCTACAAATAAAAAATACATATAGTGATGAGGACATTAGAGAAAAGTGTGCTGCAAACTTTGCGTATTGCTAGAAGTCCTTCCTTATATGAAAAAAAAAACTATTTATTTCAGAAGTACATAAAAAGGTAGCATTGAACAGTAAGGTTTCCCAGAAATGGGTCACCTAGAGTATTATGAACCAGGTGTCTGCATAGTTTTGCTCACCAGAGACAAAAACCCAAGGTCCCTAGAGGGAGTGGTAACATCTGTCCTAAGCCCATTAATGATTACAATACTTTCATTTCTTATTAACATTTATACAACCAATAACCTAAGCCAGCGATGGCGAACCTTTTTTGGCTCGCATGCCATAAGTGGGGGGAGCGCAGGGGGGTCGTGTGCAGGCGTGCCGCACACATAATGCAATGCGTGACCTCCCCAGTGCACATGCGCACACTACAGGTGCGACCTCCCATTTTGTGCATGCTTTTTTCGCCCTCCCCAGGCTCCAGGGGCTTTATAGGAGCCCGGGGAGGGCGAAAACAGCCTCCCCCGCCCCCCCTGGAAGCCCTCCGGAGGCTTCAGGGACCTTCAGGAGGCTTCCCTGAAGCCTCCGGAGCAGTCAAAACGACCCTCCGAGCAAAGCGGAAGTCTGTTCCCGAAGTTCCGGTTTGCCCATAGGGCTGATTTTTTGCACTCCGGAGGCTTCGGGGAAGCTCATTAAGCCTCCAGGGGGGGCCTCTAGGGGGGGCAGGGAGGCTCTTTTCGCCCTCTCCAGGCTCCTATAAAGCCTCTGGAGCCTGGGGAGGACGAAAAATGGCTTTAAAAAAGGGTGAACTCAGGTGGCCAGCGCGCGCATTCACACTGGCCAGCTGACAGGGCAGTGCCTCACGTGCCCTGACAAATGGCTCCGCATGCCACCTGTGGCACACGTGCCATAGGTTTGCCATCACTGACCTAAGCTTTCTGCAGGTATACGGTGGGAGAAAAACAGTTTAGATTAAAAAAAAGAAAGGAGGATGATGGGGAGGAAAAGCTTTTGGCATTTCAGTATTTAAAAATTACATTTCCTTTCCATTAATTAAAAATTACTCTATTCAACAAGATTGTCAAATGATTGAATTATTATATTGGGATGTGCAACAGCTGTGAATTATGCAAACATGTTGAGATTTTCTTTATGAATAATTTTGAAATCATGAAGAAAATGTTACATAGTTACAGCTGGGCACTAGAAGGGAAAGTATAAAAATATATAGATCCAGTTTGTATATTTTTACTAATGGAGAAGTAGGATTTGGTGTGCAGTTTTTTACCAGGAAAATGGCACTAGAACTATGAGTACTCCCTGCATCAGGGAAAATATTATCTCTCCCTCTCTTTCTCTTTTTCTCATACATACCACATAAATACTTACAGCAGCAGATACTGTATACTGAATCATTTCCATTGCGTGTAGTCCTCAACTTATGACCATAATTGAGCTTGCCCATTATGTGATAAATCATAATGCTCATAAAATAGTTCATGTATGTGACCAACTCAATTTTACAGCCTTTGTAAATTAAACAAAGTCATTAAGCAAATGCCACAGTCATTAAACGAACCAATGGTTTGCTAAGAGTCAGCCATTAAGTGAACCAATAGTTTGCTAGGAGTCAGTTTTGCCAAAAAACAGAACTAAATGCTGGTTTTCTGCAAAAATGTTGAAAAATTCAGTCACATGACTGTGGAATCCTGCAAATGGTCATAAATTGCAGCTTATTCTTTTCTTTTTTATATAATTTTTATTTTATTTTTTCCAGGATAAACATTCATATTTTATGGACAGTAAATTGACTGAGTAAAGTCTTTCAATTCTTCCAACTTTAAGAATATTGGTCTCTTTTCATAATCCTTTATCATTTTTCCAATAGTTCATTTAAACATAAATAACATTTCTTTTTGCCCTATATTTATTATCCCCTATTAAGTAATATCATTTAATAGTTTTGAAAATTACTCATTATTCCACCATAACTTCAATGTCCCGAATGTGTAGGGCTGCTAATAATGCCAATTATTAACAATATGTAATCAATCCCAGGAATATATTTTGAACTCCCTATAATTTCTATTCCTTATTATTTTAAATTCACAATATACTTTAACACATTATTAATGTTATTAGTACAATTACATTATCTAATCTTAAATCCCCACTCACTAATCTTTACTTATTGAGGTCATAACAAATATATATTGTCTATTAATGTATATTTTATGTATGCATGCATGCATGCATCTATCTACCTACCTACCTACCTACCTACCTACCTACCTACCTACCTACCTACCTACCTATCATCTATCTATCATCTATCTATCATCTATCTATCTATCTATCTATCTATCTATCTATCTATCTATCTATCTATCTATCTATCTATCTATCATCTATCTATCATATATATATATATATATATATATATATATATATATATATATATATATATATATATATATGCTGGTTTTGTTGTATTCGGGTCTTTTCCCGTGTAAGGTTGAGATTGTCTTTGCAACGGTGTGATCCTGCCGAAACGTTGCAAACACAATCTCAACCTTACACGGGAAAAGACCCGAATACAACAAAACCAGCATACCTACACCCGTGAAAATCTACGAAAACAAATATATATATATATATATCTTCCACTTTTATTAATACATTTACTCATTATCCATTACCTCTTAATCGCTTTGAAATTCCCTCATTTATCGACTTTTTAGCCTTTTAGCTTTCTTTCTTAAAATCTTTTACCTCTTTTTGATTTTTTTATACCTACTAAATTTTCTTTTCTGAGCACCTTTTATCACTTTCTGCTGTTCTACTTGAACACCCATCCACAAAAAATATTTTGCTTTTTTTTTTTGAAGATATTTCCCTTTTTTTCTCAGCTCTATTATAGATCTTCAAAAAATTATATGATTGTTTTCTACTTATTAATCAGTGGTGGATTGAAGGCGGTACGCCCCGGTACGGGCATACCGGAGCCAGCCTGGAGCACCACATACCATTCCGGTACAGTGCTCCACCCCACCCGCCCACCCGCCCGAGCTCCTTACCTGTGTTTTTAAGCTTCTGCGCTGCTGTGCACACGCATGACGCATACAGTGCCTGCGCGATGTTCCACAGAGCAGCTGGAGCGTCTCGGAGGCACTAAGATGCATCGTGTGCTGCACGTGTTTGTACACGCGTGCTGCGCGTGTCCATGAAGACGCTGCCGGCCCCGTTCCAACCATACCAGTTGGAATGGGATTTGAAACCCACCACTGTTATTAATCCTTTCTCCTCTTTCTCCTTGACTTTTTGCATCTCATTTTGATTTTCCCTTCCACTGCTTTTTCCAGTTCCTTATCTATTTCTTGTATCTTATGTTCTTCTTTTTTCCTCAATTGTTGTGTAACTTCCACACCCTTTCCTATATCTTTAAACAGTCCCTATATCTCTTTATCATCTAATAAAGATTCACCCATGTTTTTTACCATAGCTATTAATTCTTCATACATCTCTAATGTCTAATGTTCAGAATTATAAAAAATGTATTTCTATAGTTTCAATATCTCAGTGTTTAAAAACTCCTGCTTAATAAAATGTCATCAATCCCATAATTAAACCTCCAAAGCCCCACAATTTATAATCCTAACTTCGTAATACTTATGCAGCCTTATAGTTCCACAATTATATCTCTCCCAATTATCCAAATTTTAAAGTCTTTTAGCTTTCCTTCTTTTTTTCTTTTCTTCTGGCCCTTTTCTTCTTTTGCCTCGTAGAATGTTCTATCCAATAATTTTAATAGTCCAATCCAAATCCAAATTAGTCCGCAAAAGTCCTCCAATCATTCAAGTCCAAATCCAGTGTCCAATTTTAGTAAAATTTATTTATTTGTAAGTTCGTTCCTTTTATGAGTCTTCAAATGTAAAAGAAAGGAAAAAATGTTCTCAAATTGTCCCACTCACCTTCTAGCCGATAAAGTCAAGGTTAGGCTGTCCTCCAGATGTTGTTACTTCTATTCTGTGTATTGTTCTTTGTGTATATTAAATTAGCTTCCGCTGAATATGCTGTATCTATAGTGCTGTAATACTTCTTTTCTTCTGGTAGATGGCTCTATTATTCCCAAATCCAACGCTAAACAGTCTATCAAAAATAGCTGATTATTCAGTAAAACCAGGGGGTTTAAAGCCACAAATAATCAAAATAATTTCTCCCTAAATTCTCTTTTCAAATTATTTGTTCTTTTTTTCTTGAGCTTTCTGGATTTTTATAGCTTCTTCAGGGATTCTCCTACCTTTCAATTTCCGGTCCTTCTTTTATTTTTTTCCCACCATGTGTTAGGTCGCCACTGTTTTAAACTTAGAAGTTATCTTTTAACATTCCTGTTGTTATATCCAATCTTTAAGGTAAAAGTTAGTAATTATCTTACCCAGTTTCAATGATCTGCCCATAGACAGCTCCTGCACAAATCTTATTGTCCGGTTGTCCGAGCTTCGTGACTGCCCAAAAAAGGTGGTTGTTTGTTGTGGCTATTTGGGGAGAGCTTGCTCAGTAGGGGTTCTGGCAGCCACTACTGCCTGTTCGTTCAGGGACGTGCCGCACGTTTGTGTGTGCTTGATGCGTACTGCGTGCAAATGCACAGTACAATGAAAATTGCTCTGCGTATGCACAGAAGCAAAAAAAAAATGGTACCACCACTGGGAGAACCAGTTCGGGGGTATGGCAGGCCTGGGTCCTGCCCATTCCAGTGACCCAGGCCGCCAAGCCACTACCGGTTCGGCAAAACCAGTCCGAACTGGTAGGAACCCACCACTCAGCTTGCTTCAGACCTAATGTGGAAATTGCAGATTCCTCGTGGTCAGTGAAGCATCTCTCCTTCCTTCACCTCCCCTTCAAGGAGGCTATGACCCTGTGGGGCCTCCTGACAGCAGTTGCCGGCTGCATTTCGTGGGGCTCAGCAGAGCCTCACTATTTTCCAGCCGTTCTCACCACGACTTCAACTGGAAGTCAATTGCAACTGGATCTTCAGCACCCAAAATGTGGCCATATGACCATGGGGGCAGCCTTCACAACTTGGGTTGCAAATACCCTCTAAATACCCCCTAAAGAAATCCATCATAACTTTAAGTAGTTGCTAAGCAACAAGTCATAAGTTGAGAACTACCTGTATAACATGGAGAAATGATTTCCAAAAGATTGTGCAATAATAGCAGATTTGTGTTTAAACTTCACAACTCCCAAGAGAAACAGTCTATTAGTCAGCGGGTGAAAGTTTTCAATAGAGATCTGACCTCTTTCAGATTTTTTGTTTTTAATTCCTGCAGCTCCCTTTCTGAAATTCTGTTCTACTGACCATGCATCATTTTGTAATTTCATATATATCCGACACATCTGCAGTTCCCCTCAAATTATTCTTCAAGCATATAAAGAGACAACTACAAAACATTGCAAAATGTAAATGACACATAGCAATAACACTTAGACTTATATACTACTCCATAATAGTGCTTTACAACAATCTCTAAACAGTTTACAGAGTCAGCCTATCGCCCACAAACAATCTGGGTCATTTTACCAATCTCATAAGGATGGAAGGCTGAGTCAACCTTGAGTTGGTCAGGATCTAACTGCTGGCAGTCATCAGAGTTAGTCTGCAATATTTGCATTCTAACCACTGTGCTACCACAGATCTTATAGATTTTATAAATCTTGCATTTTAATAATCTCTGGCCTAATAGTTTTCATTCCTGTATACAAATACTGATGTTTTATATTATTCTTTATACTAAAATGGCAACTCAGCATAGAAACAAATAGAAAAATCTAAATACCATACAGAGGAAATCCTTAAAGAGGTTCTAGCTCCCCACTTAAACATTGCTTCTGCTCTTAAATGAAACCTTAAAATGATGCCTTTTCCAAAATCTCTAGGAAGACCTGAGGTTAGGAGATAAATCTGTTACTGCCATATATGCTGCTTGAGCCTCACAAAGAAACCTTTCAGTCTACTATTTGACAATCCAATTTAGCTTGCTCCGATACGGGCATGTGCATGCACACACAGTATTTAATTATTCCATGTTATATGCCAGCAAATTTTTAAAAAGAAAAATATGAATCTTGTTTCATCACATAGTCCTTAACTTTGTCTTTCAGTTAAAGCTTCTCTGTAAGCCAAAAATATTTCAATGTGGTTTTGGCTTTTTTCAATGATAAAAAGCCACATAATTTCCTAGTATGCTTTTATTTTCTACTTAGATATCAAGTGATCTCAGTGCGCACCATCTGAAAGTTTATATTGAAGATGTTACGAAAACCTAAGAATAACATTCATTATTTTTGTAAAGTTTTAAAGAGGGTTTATTAATGATGCTTTGTATGATAACAAAGTTTTGAGCAATAACTCATCTTGTTTATTCAAACAGTTATTTTAGTTCCCCAAATACCTTTTTAATAGCTACCTTGATTCTTTAAAGGCAATTCACTTTCAGATGAATTGTAGAAAGAATAACAGGATCTCATTCTTTCAAGAGAAGAAGCTTTATGTATTTCCTTGTTCCTCTGAACTTCATGGAAATAAGTTTGAATGGGATCGGAAAAATTCATAAAAGCCCAGTGCCATTTTTCCCAGTAAGAAGAGGGAGCACTAAAGCCATTCAGCATTCAAAAAAAAATGCAAATTAACTAAAATATTTTTTAAAAAAAAATACTGCAGAAAAGAATAGACAATTGGTACAGTCACACTTTTAAAAGAAAAGGCTGCCACTACATTTGATGGTGCTTCCTCCCAAATACATGTTTATATGACTGCATTTTTAGAAATAATTTAACAGAAATAGCTTACCACCCTTAATTTGACAGGGAAAAAAGGCCATTGACCATTGGTCACTGCACTCCCATTCTTAATTGATCCCAGATGTACAAATAATCATTGCCAACTGCACATAACTGGCTTTAAAGTGTCAACTATTTTGCTACCATTCCCCAATGCATTCTTTAGTGTAAACCTTTTAGAATTGTCTTGCATTTATTTATATATTTTCCATCACAGACCAAGACATGAAAAATCAGAAAAAGGGAGGTGAGGACCCTTAAACTCAATTATAAAATTTTATCCTTTTCAATAGAAGGTATTAGTTGGAAATGCTGCTACCAGGCTGCTGATCATTTGCCAGCATAAATGACCATGGTTTTTTGCCTACAGGGTATTATGTAGACATGATATGCCTGCTTAGCTAATTAAACTGGGATACACGCTACCGTATTTTTCAGAATATAAGACGCACTTCCCCCCCCCCAAAAAAAGTGGGTGGAAATGTCTGTGCATCTTATACAGCAAATGTTGCCAAAGCACCAGCCACCAGCCACCACCCCCCAGCCGTTTTCAGCCTCCACGTGTTGGATTTTCAGCTTCCGTGTGCCCTGTTTACGGCCTGTTGCAGGCTATAGGGATCACCACAGCCCATCGCTGCCTCCACGCGTTGAGTTTTCGGTCTCTGCACACCCCATTCTTGGCCTCTGTGCGTCACATTTTCAGACAGTTCCAGGTGGCAGGGATTGGCAATGGTGGTGGTGAACCCCACCACCTGGAACAGGCCAAAAACACGATGCACAGAAGCTAAAAACGGGGTGCATGGAGGCCACAAAAGTGACACACAGAGGCTGAAAATGCGATACACAGAGGTGGAGATCGGTGGCAATGTGCTGTGCTGATCCCCGCAGCCTGGAACAGCTGATTGGTGGTATTCCGGGTGGCCGATTCAACCACCAATTAGCTGCTCGTGCTGAATCAGGCTGTGATAACATGCTGAAGCTGACCAGGCTGTTTGCTGCAAGGACGCTAGCCAGATGAATATTAATGGATGCTGGTAGACAGAGGCAGATTTTTTTTTCTTGTTTTCCTCCCCAAAAACTAATGTGCGTCTTATACTCTAGAGCGTCTTATACTCCAAAAAATGCGGTAATCGCCAATGTTGCTACTCAGAATTCCATTCAACTTATGATTCTACCCAGATAGTTAGTCTGCCATCTAAAATCCTTTTGAGGATTTGGATTTTTTTTAATTGTCCTATTTTTCCAGAGTCAATGAAAGTCAGGTGACATACAAATTTAATATGATGATGATGTGATGATGATAATGATGATTCTTGGTGTGATTATGAAGTGTTACACAGGGACCCACAAGATAGCGTGACTCTTCTTAGGGCAAGAAAAATAAACTATACGGTGTAAGTACAGTTTAAATACTTCATGGATGATGCAGAACTTCATTCAGATAAGCAGATTTGCATGTGAGGTCTTTGGTGCTCTCCAACCTTGCACTGAGTTGCACTGATGATGTTATCTAGTTTGGTAATGAAACATCTGCAAGAAAACAGCGAAGCCCAGAGAGCAGGAAGGATCCCATATTTCAACTCTGAGCTATAAATATTCTCTTCTATCAATGTTTGTGTGTTATTACTAAAAGCCACTTTCTGATGGCGATGTGAATTTTTATGAGTGTAATGGTAATCAATGGATAAGAACACATCTAAATAATCTTTTAACTGATGTTTAAGTAGCACATGTGCAACACCATTATGCATTGTTGGTTATATTTGCTTTTTCTATATTTGCTTATCATGGGAGGATTATTTGGTTTGAACTTAAACTGATTTACCTGATCCCTGAAAGGAAAGCCATTCCTGATTTTCTTTCTAGTGGTCAGATCATAAAAATGCAGAGGAGAATAAGAAGCCACAGAAAGGATGAACAAGAGTAGCAAGGTACAGAGTTCTGAAGATTAACAACTGATGGGTTATGGAACTTATGGAAAATATGTTGAAAATGCTGGTCCCTAATGTAGGCTTTTTATTAAATGTCATTCACTCATGTCTGATTTTTAGAGATTGCCTAACAAATCCATGCAGTTTTCATGGCAAAGTTTTGCAGAAATAGTTTGCCATTGCCTCCTTCCTAGGGCTGAGAGAAAGTGGCTGACCCAAGGTCTTCAAGCTGATTTTGTGACTAAGGCAGGGCTGGAACTCATAGTCTCAAGGTTTCTAACCTGATTCCTTAACCACTATACTAAACTGTAATGTAAGTTTTACATAAAGGAAAGTTTTATTTTTAAACTATTCCTTCTTAAAGACACAAAGGAAATGACATATGTCTCAAATTGACATAAGATGGCAATCTTATGTATGAGAATCTATTATAAAAGTAAGACTGTTCATTGTTTCCCCTTTTCTTTTATTTCCGATCGTTTACATTTCTTGATGGGAATTAAATAAAATTTGGCTCTTTTCTCATATTTCTTGGTTCATTAGTTTTGATTTCACAACACTTAATAGCATTGCAAACATTCCCTTAAACCATTTCTGCCTGTTGTTAAACTGATATAGCACACCATCGTTTGTATAAATTCTGCACTATTTCAAAAGGATGAGTTGCCTAATTTCTGGATTGTTTAAACCAGAAAATTAATTTGTGTAATACATCATCCAATAACTACAACAACGTTGGAAGAAACCCCGGTTAATATACAGCTTCTGTGAATCACAAAACAGCTCCTTGGAAAGATCAGCTGAAATGGCTCTGAGAGAACAATTACTATACGAATACCTCTACCAACTTGGCCTCTGGGAATAAACACTGCTTTGTCTTTAAATCAGAAATGACTGAATGGCTTCAGCAGCACTTAACGCTTGCTCAATTGAGTTAGACGTTGCTGCTCTGCTTTTGTCTGCTCCTAATCAGGAGGCAAATCTATGGAGAAATACTGAGAAGTATATAACTCTTGTGAGACAGATGATTTTTATCTTTATGCACACTAAAACCAACTGGAATTGTAAATGTGAAGTGCACCTCTTAGTCTAAGGTGGGAAAGTATGTTTTAGCAGTCAAACACTGTTAGTGCTTCAAGCTGTCAGTCACTTGTAAGCAATTTGTTTTTCCAAGAGGAAAGAACTAATCGGCTAAAAGTCAGGTAGAAATCAGAGCGTGGGAATCAGCTGGGGAATCACCAATGTTATACTCCAGAATGGGAGTTCAACTCCAACTCTATCTGAAGTGCTGTACCCTGGTATAAATAATGATATAAACTGTTTATATAAAAGGAATGTGGTAGAACAAGTTCCTTCTTTTTTAGGTAACCTTAACTCGCTGGAGGAAGGTCAATGTAAGACCAAAACGGACAAAAAGAAGACATTGCTTAGTTTTTCCCATCTCTATCAAATGATCCCCGGTCTCTTTCTCCCCTTTCAAGATTTTATTGCCAGATTGAGCCTGTTCAGTGGGAAATAGATTTGAAAAAAAACCAACAGTACTTAGGGAATTTTTTTAAAAGGTTTGGCCTTTTAGGAGAGATTCATAAGACAGTCAAGTATGTTGGGGCCAGCCGGCCATAGGAAACGGAGCTAGCAGCCCATTTCCCTCCCCGCAGCCCTGCCATGCTTGCCTGCCTTCCACGAGGCCTTCCCGGAGGTCTCCCATGCCTGCTTGCCTTCCAAGATCAGTGTCCAGCAGTGCTCTGCCATCACCCCTCTCAGCCCCAGAACAGTGGCTGCGTCTCCACCAAGGGCCACCCGCCCACCCACTGGCCAGGCTGGGTTGGATGCTGACCTAGGAAGGTAAGTGGGCATGGGGGGGGGCTCCGGGAAGGCCATGAGGAAGGCAGACAAGCATGGCAAGGCTGCAGGGAAGGGAGTAGCTGCCCATGGCCAGCGGGCCCCGACATGCTTGCCCACCTTCCACACGTCTTTCCGCTTGCCTGCCTTTGCAAGCTGGCCAGCGGTGGCAGCGGCGATGTGGGCAGAGTTTGCCTGAGCTCTCTACCATCCCGGAACTGTGTCACACCGGGGAGTTCTCCTGCGCAGACACGCCTGGCAGCAGCAACAGCAGCACTGGCAGCAGAGTACACCCTGAGAGAGAGAAAAGAAAAGAGAGAGGGAGACAAAGAAAGAAAGAGAAAGAGAAAGAAAGAAAGAAAGAAAGAAAGAAAGAAAGAAAGAAAGAAAGAAAGAAAGAGGAAGGGGGAGAGAGAGAGGAAGGAAGGGAGAGAGAGAGAGAAAAAAGAAAAGAGAGAGACAAAGAAAAAGAAAGAAAGAAAGAAAGAAAGAAAGAAAGAAAGAAAGAAAGAAAATGAAAGAGGAAGGGTGGAGAGAGACAAAGAAAGAAAGGGTGAGAGAGATAAGAAAGAAAGAAAGAAAGAAAGAAAGAAAGAAAGAAAGAGAAAGGAAAAAAGAGGAAAAAGGGAGAGAGAGAGAGAGAAAAGAAAAGAGAGAGACAAAGAAAGAGAAAGAAAGAGAAAGAAAGAAAGAAAGAAAGAAAGAAAGAAAGAAAGAAAGAAAGAAAGAAAGAAAGAGGAAGTGAGAGAGAGAGAGACAAGAAAGAAAGAAAGGAAGGAAAGAAGGATGAAAAGAAGGAAGGAAGGACTTATGACCACAATTGAGCGCAACATTTTGGTTTCTAAGCAAGAGTGTTGTTAAGTGAGTTTCACCACATTTTACAAGTTGGGCACGCCCACCCGGTCACATGACCACCAAGCCACGCCCACCAAGCCATGCCCTCAGAACCGGTAGGGAACATTTTTGGATTTCACTTCTGGCTGAAAGTCACTCTAGCAACCAAAGTATCCCAGTTAAAAGTCACAAATCAAAAAGTTACCATTCCAAGATTGTTTTCAAATGTTGCCTTGAAATGTAATATCCAGATTCTGCTGTATAATTCTAACTATACTCCCAGCAGGATATGCTTGGGAAACATATAATAACAATATGGAGGCATCAAACATTCCTCTAGCCAAAAGATAAATAGCCCACTACAATATACAGAAAGAAGAAAGCATTATAGGATTTGAACATGGATCTGCTTTATACATGACTCAAATTTTGTAGCTACAAATTTTGTTTTACTAACATCTTTTCCAGTATCTGTAGTAAAACTTACAAATAGTTGTATTTTAATTTGTGACCTTTCTACTTCAAATACTGGTATAACTGGTCAGCTAAGAGTTTAGGAAATAAGTATTTATTGTTACTTCTCTGCCAGCAACCACAATAGATCGACCACTGATAGTTTCTGAAAAGCAGGAAACATAATGAAGAATTTATATGCAGTTCTTTAAATCCAGCCTGCTCTTTTCCCATGTCTTCACATCCAGAAAGGTCTTAGCCTTTCTTTTCTCATTTCCCCAAGTCTCATCTGTTGAAGGTTGTTGCAAGTTTGCATATTCTACATTCCTGCTCTCCTGTCCGGACAATTCCCTCTTGCTGTGCTCAGATTCTTCTGCAGCTAATACAGTCCTGCCAGTTATATTTAATGAGCACTAACTTGTTCTTGTAAGAAGATGGAGGGATGAAGGGGTTACTCATACTAGATCTCTATAGTTGTTAACCATCTGGGATGCATTACATTGAAATCCTGGTATACATTTTAATAAATAAAAATGACAAATAAGCAAGAATTAAATTGAATGCTACTGACAAGATATGAAAAAACTACAGCCTTGAAACAATAGCTTGATAAATCACACTGTACAAAAAAATTACACTTCTGATCTGACTTGTTTTGGATGGCAATTGAGACGCTAATATTAAATCAGACAATACTGAATATTTTACGGGCTACTGCATCTCATGATATTCCTGAAGATCATAAATTACTTCTGGAAACAAATAATTGTTTATTATTCTACATTTCAATAATCATAATCGTAAGTTATAATCTAACATTTATATTGAGTAGTTTGCATGTGAGCATATTTTTCTTTCCTTACTGGTTATATATAATTTATTTCTCTTTTATTTTATTTTCTGGTTTTTTAAAAAATAGTGCCAGTCACAGAATCACTTGGATTTGAGTGTTAAGCCTATGAAAAAAACTAAACAAAAAAACCACATATGGCATTACCAATTCAAATCAATATTAATACTGTTAGAAGCAAGAGCATTGTGTCTAATTACATTGTTAATTTTGATAAGACAAATTTTGATAGGACTTTTCCAAATGACATGTTCCCATTTATTGAATTATTTCAAACAATTATGCCTAATATCTGATAAAGAGGCTTTTCCCTTCCTTCAATTTATAATTAGAAAACAGATCTTGTCTGTGATAGCATCCAAGTTCTAGGACCATTTGGACCACAAAATTAATCTGAATGGCTTTATTGAATTTTCTATCAGCTAATGAAGTCCATTCTGAGGGAAATGGGAGAACTTGCCACAGTCAAGGCAACTCGTTGCAGTCAATTCATCATGGCCAACTCGTTGCAGTCAACTCATCATGGCCAACTCGTTGCAGCCAACACATCATGGCCAATTCACTGTGAGACAACTCATCATGGCCAACTCATCACAGGACAACTTGCAGTGGGACAAAGTAACAATTCTGTTTAATTATTTAAAATAAATAAAACATATTTTAATTTTTGCCATTTGCATTTCATTCTGTCCCTCCTTTTGCATCATTTGTTTAATGATTCTATTCCACCATTTCTTTGATATTAGTATAACTCTTATCTCACAGCAAGTTGTCCTGTCGCAACTGGCTGTGGTCAGTTGGCTGTGACGAGTTATCCACAGTGAGTTGGCTTTGGCAAATTGATCAGGGCGAGTTGGCCATTGCAAATTGTCATAGACCCATTCTGAGCGCTGACTACTTTTATCTGTACTGCCTCCACTGCACTCTATTGAAGCTGTACTGTTATTGCGGCATTTTCATTGGTAGTAGATTTAATGGTGGGCATAACACACGGCCATGTTTTTCACTTTAAATAAAATAAAATAAAACAAAACACTCAGCTGGTCTCCCTCAGAGGTCTATAAGCAGGGCATGCAATCCATGGAAAAGCCTTCCTCCACTGTTTGTTGGCTGCACCTGGTATTCAAAGTATGTCATCTTTGGATTTCATTTAATAATAAACTGTCCATCATAAAATCTTTATAAAGTTATGCTATTTGTGTCAGCAACATTCTTGAGTTTATTATGTTGTATATGAATGGTTTCTTTTTGGTTTTGAATGAGAAACAATTTTGTTAGTTCTGAATTCTAGCGTCATGAACAAGGAAAGGAATATATGACTAAAGATCTCTTTAAGCCATATTCAACAATAGTTAAACAGGTATAGTTCTTATCGAATCTTCTCTCAACTCAAAATCCCCAGTTCTGTTTTACTAGATACGTGCCTTTCCCATTGCAAACTCCTGTCCAATGGAATATCCAATCACTGGGGGTCAAACAGGTCCCCATCCTTTTAATCAAGAGAATATCAAGACCTGGCTCTTTCCCTAGGACTTAACATATTTTTCGGAGTATAAGATGCACCTTTTCCCCTCAAAAAAGAGGCTGACAAACTGGATGCGTCTTATACACTGAATACAACATTTTTTGCCTCCTGAAACTCCATTTCATTTGAACTTCCCTGAGGCTGGTGATTGGAGCTGTTTTCTACAAGGGGGGAGTCAGAGAGACAAAGGTAGGGACCCTTTAACTCCATTTCATTTGAACTTCCCTGAGGCTGATGATTGGGGCTTTTTTCTACAAGGGGGAAGTCAGAGAGTCAAAGAGGACTAGATAGTAGCCCTTTAACTCCATTTCATTTGAACTTCCCTGAGGCTGGTGATTGGAGCTGCTGGCTACAAGAGGGGAGTCAGAGAGACAAAGAGGACTAGGTAGTGGCCCCGTGTTTAACAGCGCATGAATCATATATCTATAACTCAAAATAGCAATAATACATTCTGGATTAGTTCGCTTGAGATTGTGATTTATTTTATTTCAATATGACTGGCTTAGTTCAATGTAATCGTTGTTTTGCACCTGTCTTTCGCAGTACTCTTTTCAAATTTGGATACTGTCCCCTTTGTAAACAAATTACTAGTCTACATAGACAGATTACCTATCTAGAATCTCTAATCTGTGCTCTCCAAGGAGAAATTAGGTGCCCAATTTGGCCATTCCACACTATGGAGATGCCACGCTATCAGCCCCCTCTACCGCAAAGATCCTGCAGGAGAAGAGCAGTCTGGACAACCGTGGGATCTGGCAGGGTGAGAGCTGTGAACCATAAACACAAAGCTTTTGCTGTGACCCAGCATAACAGATATAGCGCTTTTGCTGACCTTAATGGGGACACTAAAGAGACAGGTCAAGGTAGTTGTGATAATGATGACTCAAATAAGCAGGGGATCATGGTTCAAAATGAAGAACGTTCTTTGGAAAGAAGAAATGTGGACCCAGGTATCACACATCGGTCACACAAGAAGATCAAGGTATGTAAAAAAAAAAGTCACCTTCTGGTTGGTGATTCAATCGTAAGGGATGTAAATTTAGGAAAGGATATGGAGGTTTTAAAAGAGGTCAGGTGTCTGCCAGGTGCTACTGCCAGCAGAGACAAGAGGTGTATTCTTAAGATAATCAAGAATGCAAGTAAGGACTGTGACGGTGATGCTATTATACATCTTGGCACAAATGATCTGTCCCAAAAAAATGTACTTTCTGTAAAGAATGATTTCCAGAGCTTGGGGTATGAACTTAGTAGTGTAAGTTGTAGGCTTATCTTTTCAGAGGCTTTACCAGTATATAAGGAACAAAAAGGGAAGGGCCAGCGTGTAGCAGAGTTTAAGGTGTGGCTAAAGGAGTGGTGTAAAAGGGAAGGGTTTGGTTTTATTAGTCATGATGTCTGCAGCTGGTCCAATGAAAAACTGTACAAAAGAGATGGGTTGCACCCATCCAAGAAAGGGACTGAGTTACTTGGCATTAAATTCACAGATTTTCTGGATAAACATTTAAACTGAACAGTGGGGACAATAATTAATTGATACAGAACATTTCTGTCCCCAGTAATCTAAAACCCATAGGGTTATCAGTGCATATAACATAGATGTTTGTGCGGGTAAGATTATCACTCCCGCTGTCAAGCAAAACCAAGCATTTAATAGTGAGTGCCATACCATGTGCATGAATCATACAAGTGGCAAGAAAATAGGGGTCAGTCAGGCATAACACAGGTTATGTAGACAGTAAACACAGGGTCAATCAAAATGGACTCAAATGTCTATACACCAATGCACAGAGTATGAGGAATAAACAGGGCGAATTAGAAATTCAAGTAAAAGAGGGCAGATACGATATTGTTGCCATTACAGAAACTTGGTGGGATGAAATCCACAAATGGAACATACAGCTAGAAGGATTTAAATTATTTAAAAGAAATAGACCAAATAAAAGAGGAGGTGGAGTTGCACTATATATAAGATATAACTACATCTCTACAGAAATAGAGCACAACAATGATGAGAACTATCTTGAATGCATTTGGGTCAATATTAAAGGTTGGGGGGGAAATGACATTGCCACAGGTCTATACTACAGGCCACCCAACCAAGCAGAGGAAGTAGATGAACTTTTTGCTAGTCAGCTAACTAAGATATGTAGGAAGCACACCACAATAGTAATGGGGGATTTTAACTACCTCGACATCAACTGGGAAACAAACACTGCACCAAATGGAAGATCCAACAGGTTCCTAACGAACCTAGCAGACAACTTTGTTTCCCAAAAAGTAAAGAAGGGAACAAGGGGATCGGCCATATTATACTTAATTCTCACTAACAGAGAGGAAATGATAGACGGTGTTAGAAGCCACAGGAACCCTAGGGACAAGTGACCATGCAATATTAGAATTCAACATTATGCAAACACAAGTAGTAAAACAAAGTCAAACTAGAGTCTTAGATTTTAAGAGAGCTAATTTCAATAAACTTAGAGAGAGCTTGGGAAGAATTCCATGGATGAGAATCCTCAAGGGGAAAATAACTCAAGAAGCTTGGGAAATTTTGAAAAATGAGATTACAAAAGCTCAGTCTAGCACAATACCAATGAAGGAAAAAAAAATAACAGCTCCCCAAAAAAACCCAGCATGGCTGCATAAAGAACTCTCTGACAAATTGAAAGACAAAAAAGTTAGTATAAAAGTGGAAAGAGGGGGACATAACTAAGGCAGAATATCAGCAAATAGCTCAAGCCTGTAAAGATGAAGTAAGGAAAGCTAAGGCTCACAATGAAGAAAGGCTTACCACAAAAGTAAAAAATAACAAAAAAACCTTCTTCCAACATGTTAAAAACAAGAAAAAGGTTAAGGAAACAATTGGTCCATTGCTGGGAGAAAGTGGCAAGAAGGTGACAAGCAACAGGGAGAAAGCAGAACTATTTAACTCATTTTTTTGCATCTGTCTTTACACAAAGGGATAAAACAGTCCAACCTAACAAAAACAGCACCACAAAAATCAGATTAGGAACACAAATCGAAATAGGGAAGAAAATGGTAAGTGAGCACCTGTCTACCCTAGACGAGTTCAAATCACCAAGCCCGGACGGATTACACCCCAGGGTTCTGAAGGAACTGGCAGATGAGATCTTAGAACCACTGAACTATATTTTTCAGAGATCCTGGAGCACTGGGGAAATGCCAGAGGACTGCAAAAGAGCTGATGTGGTTCCCATCTTCAAAAAAGGGAAAAAAACAGATCCAGGAAACTATAGACCTATCAGCCTGACCTCAATACCAGCAGCTGGCCCACAACCATAGAGCGTGCGCCCAGAGCGGCCACTGCTGAAAGACTAAGGTTGGAAGCCACGGAAAAAGCCAGGCTGGGATGGCGGCGGCCGTGGCAGAGGTGCCCTGGCTCCGTAATGAGAGCTGGGCCATGCATCGTGAGGCTGGGAGGCGGGTGAGTGAGGGCGGAACAGCCGCTCACGCAACCCCCCTCTCCAGCCGTGCAGAGCGCCATTCACTGGCATTTGGAAGATGCCAAGCTGCGGGAGCCGGGCGGCGGCGAACAGGCGCTCACGCGGCTTGGTGATACCCCTAGGTCAGTGAATGGCGCTGTGCCTGGCTGCAAAGGGGGTTTGCCGGGAGGCTGCTCGTGAGCGTGGTCGCTTCATGGCTGTTGTGTTGCGCTGCTGCGACAGCGCAACACAGCCATTCGCCCATGAGGCTGTGCCCGGCTCTTTGGGAGCCCGCTCGCAGGAGAACAGCCGCCTGGCAACCCCCCTTTTCAGCTGGGCACAGCGCTGCTCACCAACCTAGCGGTATTCCAAAGGCACCAAGCAATGCGATCACCTTTGCCTCACCGCAGGTTCCCGCGGCTTGGCACCTTCGGGATACTGCTAGGTTGGTGAGCGGCTCTCTGCTTGGACGGAGGTGGGGGGTTGTCCAGGGGGCTTATATGCGGGGGGGCTTATATTTTTGCCCACCAGAAAAATGTGGCATGACTGTATTATGAGGACATGTCGTATTTTTGGAGAAACAAGGTAGAAGTAAACACAATAATATCCAAAAGCCAACATGGGTTTGTCAAAAACAGATAATGCCAGACTAATCTTATTGCATTCTTTGACAAAGTGACAAAATTAGTGGACCAGAGGTATGCCCTCGATATAATTTACTTGGACTTCAATAAGGCATTTGATAAGGTAGACCATAACCTACTACTAGATAAAGGAGAAGAATGTGGGTTGAACAGCATTACCATCAGATGGATTTGTAACTGGCTGACCAACCACACTCAACGTGTAGTCCTCAGTGGAACTGCATCTACATGGAGGGAAGTATGCAGTGGAGTACCCCAAGGCTCTGTTTTAGGCCCAGTACTCTTCAACAAATCAATTATTTGGATGAGGGGATAAATGGGGAACTCATTAAATTTGCAGATACCAAGCTGGCAGGAATAGCCAACACTCCAGAAGACAGGCTTAAGATACAGAAGGATCTTGACAAACTTGAACATTGGGCACTATCTAATAAAATGAAATTCAATGGTGAAAAGAGTAAGGTTCTACATTTAGGCAAGAAAAATGAAATGCACAGGTACAGTATATGTGGTACCTTACTCAATAGTAGTAACTGTGAGAGGCATCTTGGAGTCGTAGTGGACAACCATTTAAATATGAGCCAGCAGTGTGCAGCAGCTGCCAAAAAAAGCCAATACAGTTCTAGGCTGTATAAACAGAGGGATAGAATCAAGATCACGTGAAGTGTTAATACCACTTTATAATGCCTTGGTAAGGCCACACTTGGAATACTGCATTCAGTTTTGGTCGCCACAGTGTAAAAAAGATGTGGAGACTCTAGAAAGAGTGCAGAGAAGAGCAACAAAGATGATTAGGGGACTGGAGGCTAAAACATATGAAGAACGGTTGCAGGAACTGGGTATGTCTAGTTTAATGAAAAGAAGGACGAGGGAAGACATGATAGCAGTGTTCCAATATCTCAGGGGTTGCCACAAAGAAGAGAGTCAAACTATTCTCCAAGGCACCTGAGAGCAGAACAAGAAGCAATGGGTGGAAACTAATCAAGGAGAGAAGCAACTTAGAACTGAGGAGAAATTTCCTGACAGTTAGAACAATTAATCAGTGGAACAGCTTGCCTCCAGAAGTTGTGAATGCCCCAACACTGGAAGTCTTTAAGAAGTTGTTGGATAGCCATTTGTCTGAAACGGTATAGGATTTCCTGCCTAGGCAGGGGGTTGGACTAGAAGACCTCCAAGGTCCCTTCCAACTCTGCTACTGTATTCTAAACCCCACCCCCTTCACCAAAATAGCTGTGCAGAGCCTTTAGGAGGCTTCCTGAGTGCTCCTGGGGGCTGGGGAGGGCAAAAATGAGCTACAAACAGCCCCCCTGCCCCCAGGAGCACTCTATAAGCCTCCTAAAGGCTATGCATGCTCTTTTTTGATAAAAAATGGGCCAATTTTCGCAAAAACAAGCCAAAATTTGCTTGTTTTTGCCCCACCCCCGAGGAGCACTCTGCAAGCCGCCTAAAAGCTATTCATGCCCTTTAAAAAAAAACAGGCCCGTTTTTGCAAAGAACAGGCCAAAATTTTCTTGTTTTTGCCCCAGCCCCGAGGAGCCCTCTACAAGCCTCCTAAAGACTATTCATGACCTTTAAAAAAAACGGGCCCAAAAAACGGGCTGTTTTTGGGACGTCTGCAGAGTGCTAGAACTTTTTTTAAAAAAATTGCCTCTTCAAAATCTTGGTGCGTCTTATAATCAAAAAAATACAGTAACTTTTTAAAAAAATAAGATACTAAATACCATTGAAGGTTACTGGTCTCCTTTAATTTCTTTAATCTCAATGAATCAAAATATTATATTTTATATAGTTTGGAGAGTATGATTCCCTACTTGATAAACAGAAGTGACAAATTTGTAGAGGAAGTTTCATTGTTACGTGACAATGTGTTTCAGGTAGTATATACAGAACTTTTCTTCAGTAGCATAAATATACAGCCAGAAACTAAAAAGAAGATATAATTTGTTCTAGCTCTGTACCGTAAAATCGGCAAACAAAACTCTTACTACAGGCATAGTTATCTGCCATGTATACACACCCTTTCTTTGGAACCCAGCCCAAGTCTATTACAGTAGTTTGTTTAAATAAACTTAATATTCACAGCAAGCTAGCTGTTTAGTTTACTTTTCAAGCATATTAGCAATCTTATTCACAAAGCTCCAAAGTAAATAACAACCTTCATTAATGCCAAATACTAAGAAAACTATAAAACATTTAGAAAACAAAGCCAGAGATGTTTAAATATACTAGAAGAAGCAGTTTTATTTTTTTCTTTCAAAACTTCTGAAGATTATCCTCCAAGTCTATCAGTTTTAAAGATCTCTAACAGCAACAGTGCTAAAAAAGATCCTTGAGATTCGAAAAGCTGCTATCATAGTGGAAAGTATGCTAGATGCTGTGATGATCTTATTCAACTATGCTGTTCAGAAAACTAAATTTAGGTGCCCATGTTTAGCCTCTACCCAACTTCTACAAAGGTACTCTGCATTTTATAGGAATTTAGTAAATGCATAGAACATATGGGAGTATTATGCACATTTGTGAAAGTTTCTATACTGATATTCTATACAGTATCCAGACTGTAAAATTGTAAAAATTGTAAAAAGCTGCTTGATAATCTATGATTATGGAAAGAAAGAGAGAGAGAAAGAAAGAAAGAAAGAAAGAAAGAAGGGAGGGAGGGAGGGAGGGAGGGAGGGAAGGAAGGAAGGAAGGAAGGAAGGAAGGAAGGAAGGAAGGAAGGAAGGAAGGAAGGAAGGAAGGAAGGAAAATATCGAAGTAAATCAAGAGAGGAAATCTACATACACTTTTCCTGAACAGTACTACTACAATCTGTACATGATTGATTGGGATGATGGGGATAAATGTAAACGTTCTCACACAAAGCAGATTCCATTCACGCAAATATAAAATATCACAAAAAAGTCTAAAGCAAGCTCTCCTTAACATATATGTTGTCTTCAAAGGAGCAATATAATGAAATTTTCAACCATAATGTGCAATTGAAAATTTATAGTTTAAAAGGGTTGAATTGGGGAACTAAACAACTGTATATACTCATGATAATCTGTTTGTACCCTCAAGTTAGCTCAAATAGTGCATTACACCAAACATTTTTAAATCAAGATATATAAAATCCACTAACTTAAAGAATCTGTCAAAAATTGGGACCCATTACACCCGTGAAATTGAAATTTCAGCAATGTTCAAATTAGTTTTATTCACAAAATTGTGGCTGTTGAAGAGTCTCTGCACTCACTGTAGATCATGATTTCTTGCATTCATCAAACAAAGTCAGTGGGGAAGCTAGCAGGAAGTCAGAAATCACTCTAAGTTTTTCGCTTGTCCTTAGTCACTCTGTGACTCTGTTTAGATAAGTTAATATTAGCTTATTATTGAAATTGGTTTGCCACTACAATCATTTATCTATGTACGATATACAGTATATTTTAGATGATAGATTCTCTAAACTGCTTAGAGAGGGCTGCAAAACACTAGGAAGCAGTATGTAAGTGTAAGTGCTAGTGCTGTGATTATGATTAAAATTTAATGTTCATTCTGGCAATATCCAACTCATCTTTCCCACAAAGGATGACCCAACCGGTTGCCTCATTAGGTGTAAAATAATGGAATCCCAAGTTCAACTCCATCTTCAATCATGGATACTAAATGGTTGATTTTTTCCCCCTCTCAGGCCAACCTATATCACACACCCTTTGCTAGCCACGCACCCTTTTCCTGTTCATTGGACAGAGTAGCCTTTTGCTTCTGCACCTGCTGTAAATTTCTTTTTAAAAAATAAAACAAAACATTCAGTATATTAAAATATGTAACTTAAAGGCCAAGACTTCTAACTTGACTGGTTTCTTAGCACTGGTGTTTGTGTGCAGCTTCAGTTAAAGCCAACCACTAAATCTCAAAACACACAATTTCTAAGGTGTCTGTTTGTAATCGTTATTTAAAGCAGCAGAAAATGCCAGATTCAAATTTCAAGTCTTAGATTGCATCTAGGATTCAGTCCAGATTACCAAGGATAAATGCTATGCATTTGTTGTATCACATAGTTCCTTTGAAAGCTAATGGATTACCATCACATTACCCTTTGTTGGCAACACAACTAAGCCTATACATCAGGGGTGTCCAAACTTGGCAACTCCTGGGAGTTGAAGTCCACAAGTCTTAAAGTTGCCAAGTTTGGACACCCCTGCTATACATGGTGACTAATTTAATATGCAGCAGAAAGAAAGCAGATATCCTGTACTCCCATGGAGAGAAGAACATGGTAGGGATCCCATTTTTTTTTCTTATTAAGGCATCGGAAAACCATACATAATTCTTATAGTTGAACAGAATCAGAGGAAGTCAGAGGAAGATATATTTATCTCTAGACTAGTTTCTATCTATTAAGTTTTCCAATCTGTACCTTAGGCAAAAGTGACAAAAGTCACAGATTGTACTTATCGGGAGTTTGCATGATGTCATTTGTAAAAATATCCTGTGATGAAATATGCTGGCCATGTGCAAATGCCTCTTAGAATCAGGCTTTTACTTCATACTTACCAAAACAGGTGGGAATACTTTAAATTGCCTGCTTTATCTGTTTTTAATCAGTCTGAAAAGACATTGTGCCATTTGAAGAATCCAGAGACAGAGAGCAAAAAAAATAAATGAAAGATTAGAATTAATGTTGACACTTTAAAAATGGAAGAGGGGGGAAAGTGAATTTAGTCCAGACCTATTCCTGTAACTCCAGACATTTATACTCTGGAATTTTTACTTTACAATTTGCAATTTCGTAGGCATGGCAAAAATAAGATAACACCACCTTTGTACCTAAAGTATGTTTAGCATTGTCTGCATTAATATAATCTAATTTAATGCTAAATTACGTTTAGCACTGTCCCTTCTATTGCAGCTTTAACTCTTAAGCCTAATATACACAGACAACTTCCAGTACTTTATAAAAAAAAAAACCCTTTACCATGAAATCATGTCAGTGTTTTCAGCTGCATTTATTAAAATACTACATTTATTGAAGTACTGATTGATATACTGTAATTTCATTCAATAATTTAAAGGCAGAATTTATCATATAAAATTTGAATAGAAATATTTACATTTAAAAAGGACTGAAGACTGAATAATTATTTATTTTGGAGGGTAGAAAAATAAACAATGTCAATGTCAAACATATGCACAGAATTTCAGTGGAAATGTTTATATGACAGTTTGTGGCTTGTGTAGACTAAATTAACTCATTGAAGGGGCATTTAATTTGCCTTGTTTGTGTTAATGATTAATTAAATTATATTTTAAAATACAGCAGTTCTTGTCGCAATTGGTAGCTAGATTACTTTGTTCCAATAATTAACTTTTGTAAACTAAACAAGTTTAGCAAGCCTCAAAAATGGAACAGAAGAGATTGTTTTATTTTCTTCTATTATTCAAACTAACATTTCTCAAACTTTTCAAGGCTAAAGAACTCAAACTATATTTAACAATAAAAAACCTAGGTTAAAAATAATATAAGGCTTACAGAAATGTTTAATAATTATTTTACCTTGTATTTAAGACACTGTCCATCAAACCTAACTGTATATATATGAATATACATTTGAAAGCAACAATATCTGAAGTGAGATTTTTGTAACCAAGGATGTCTTAGATGTGGGATAACATTCAACTACACATTTGGTCTTGGTTCTAAAGAGCTGAAAATTCACTATCATGCACGAAAAGCTTTGTAGTGAATTTCTGAAGGAAGAAATGGGTGTTTGAAGAAAGAAGTAAACTGAAGTAGGCTTTAACACCTGCTGACTTTGCACATGGTGTCACACCATAAACTTTGTTGTTATCAGTACAATGCATGCAGAAAAGGAATGGGGGTGCAAAGACAGTTGCTTTCCTCATTTTGATCTCCCCGACTCCCTCCCTGCTTCACCACTGCCCCTGACTGTGGATATTAAAGTATTAAAGGACAAATGCCATGGCTTCTGCAGTCAGAATTTAAGAATTATTGGTCAGTCAACTAAATTAATAATCATTGTATTGTTGCAGCCATGAGAGGTGGGGTAGGGCTTTTAATGATGTTATTAGATAATGGATTTTTAAAACGTTATAAGCCATCCGGAGTAACCTATGCATGAGTTGGATAACAATATAAATTAGTAAATAATAAAATAAAATAATAAAATAGGCTTTGTTCAGCATGTTACCAAACTCATTGCAAATGATGACTATATAAACTTTATCAATCTTGACTTGAAACAAAAGTTTTAATTGTGTCAAATATTTGAATAAACTCATTTAAAGAATGAAAAAGTACAGACTTTCCCTACCCATCATGTTTTAAAAATTAATTAAAATTTACTATGGTAAGAAAGAATGCAAAAGGTTTAAATCTTACAAATGCAACCTGCAATACAATGAACTGCTATGAATTAACTTTATATGGATTAAACTCATTCTTGGAATGTTATTATTGAGAGCATGTTGTAAAGAAATAATGACCTTCTGTTTGCACTGTAGCTAAATAACTTCAATTTACTTTTGACCAGAATGAATAGAAAGAGAGGGACAACACTTCAAACTGTGGCATTCTAAACATAATTAGCCTGCATTATGCTTGTTTTACTATGCAGAATCTGGTTACTGGCTTAGAGGATAATTCTGTATTAAGCTTATTTAACTGCTTAATTTATATGGTAATTAGCACAGTATATTCAAAGTAGAGTCTTCCAAACCAAAGATGACGCAATAAAAATGGAAGTGTGTTATAATATTGTTGAAATGCTAGCTAAAAATTTCTTAATCTCTTCTTTCAGCTATAAAAATGGGGTTCATGTTAGGACTAGTGTGGAATTTTAATAGCACTGCAGAGACAGCAATTATGTAACACATGGGCAAAACAACAGAGTTTCTCATCATTTAATAAACTCTTGAGATTTCCTTAGTTCCAGTTCTCTCACTGGCTAGATTTTATGGTCTGCTGGCTCCATCTGACCTTCAAAATAACCGAGTACATCCATAACAAAAGCGGGGAAACATTGCTAGAAACAAATGATATAGATTTGCATTTGATTTATTTGATGAAGAAGATATAGTGAATATTTATGATATACTGAAAAGAATTTGCTCAGTGACTTGGTCTTTGTGAATAAATTTGCTTCAATCTATTATTCTTGCAAAGGGAACAGCACTGAGATCTAAATACAGAGTGGAACGCCTACGAACAAGGGTTTCCTCTTCACTTCAATGAAGAAGAGATTCTCTTCCCTTCCACAAGAGCTGGGCAGCCTTATAATAGATTAATCAAATTCCCAATAACTTGATAATTACAGGGAATATAGTTAATTATGATATTGTTGCTTGCGGTCTCCAATAACAAAATGAACAGATTGCGTGTGGGGGAGGGATCAAATTTGGCGGTCTTAATATTTGATCATTTATATGTATTTTTTCCTTATTTAACAGTCAGAGTCTCAGTCTCTCTCTCTCTCTCTCTCTCTCTCTCCTCTCTCTCTCTCTCTCTCTCTTTCTCGTAAAGTGGGAGAAAAATGCAACTACGGAATCCCTGGTGCTTTTTGACCTTTGTTTGCTTCCAGATATTTCATTATCAAACTAGGTACCAGTAGCATTAATATGTCTGTTATTCCACTATGAGTTAACTACCACTGTTTTTAGAATTTAGAAACATAAATGGAATCATTTGAGCCCTAAATAATGTCATTCAAAACAAGATTTGGATTTATTTTATCTTTCTTTAACTGTAAAATTTATTCTAGGTGATTATGGAAAATAATCTTTCTTTTTGAACAAATTAGGATATCTTGGGCATTGATATTCTGATTACTTAATTTATGGTTTCAATAATTTAGCATTTACCCTTACTTGCACTAAACAATTTGTTCCTAACCAATAACAGAGCCTTGAAATATCCTCCTTTCACATGCAAAAAAAGCAACAGAAAGAACAAGGTCATTACAGCTATAGAAGATCTATATGCAAAATCTCTGTAAAACAACTTCAAAAATGTGATTAAAATAATTCGTTGGCTAATAACTGTTTTTTGTTGCATATTTTTATAAAAGAAAAACTATGAGGCCACTGCTGACCTTATATAACCTCATAGCCCCATGGGATTTCAGTGGACTAAGAAAATGAACCAAATTAACTCTGCAAGTTAATTAATTTGGCCTCTGCTCAGAGAATATACTCTGACAATATTTTCACAATATTCGTTTTTGTGCTACAGGATGGGAAGTTTCCCACTGGCAGGAACTGTAAAGTGAAAGAACATAGAAAAAAGAATAACAGTCACAGACAAGAGGAAATGAATTGAGCTAAAATAATCAAGAGCAGATTAAGAATTGATAAGGATGTTGCTTTTCTTTCATTGATTTAAAACATAATTATTTGAATTATTTGAATTAGGATGGTGGTTAAGTCCCTATTATTTTGGGGTTTTTTCTTCTACTCAGCTTCATTCTTTTTCACTGATAATGTCAATTTTACCTGTAAGCAGCCCAGAGTAATGGTAGATTTGGAAGCCTCAAACTCGATATATTTTGTCCTCCTGTCTTTGGCTTTGAATCCTTCTATTTTTCCCCCAACCCCACCCCTCACTGATGCCAATTTCTCTGCTCATACAGTCGGCTTTTTAACTTGCTATTGGATCCTTTGCAGTGTTATATAATGGTATAAACAGCTATTAGCACTTATTTTTGTACATTCATTTTGCAATCGTAACACAATATATCACAGATTTTTATATTATAAAAATACTTTCTTAGTTGTTTTTTTAATAATGAGGTCAAGAACACGGTGGCATTCTTAGCAAAGTGCAATGATTTCAAAACATTTACATGTGTATGATGAATGATGTGCAAATGCTGCCATTTTATATTTGTGTTTTGGTGTCTGCAGCAAGTAAACAAGGTACAGAATTTGCATAATTAAATTATGCATGTGTCATAATTTGCCTTCTCCTGTCCTCCCGGCAGATCATGCTTCAGAAAGGTCTTGCAAAAAGTTATTAATGTTTTGACCCAAGCTTCCTTAAAAAGCAAGAAGCAAAGTCTTGGTCCCGGCAAAAATCCTTTTATTTACACGACTGTGAATTCCTTTCATTCACACTCCGGAAGGCTTAGCAAACTATAAGAGACTCTGTGCCAAGTTTTGCCTTGCCCTGCATTTCAGAGGACTGTTTATCAACATGAACCTTATCTTGTTTGGAGAGCTGCCAAATAACCAGTTGCCAAACACAGGGAAAGGCAAAAGTTGGCACAGAGTCTCTTATAGTCACAAACAGAACTTTTCACTTTTGAAACAACCGAATGAATGAATTGTTTCTGCAAAAGCCTACTCTCCGTTCGCTCCTCTTTTGTTTTCTATGGGAGGGGCCAATCACCTCCAAGGTGTGGCTTTACTCCTAAGTCGACCCTGCTTTCTTAGTCCTTTTCTTCTGGCAGTTTTGCACATGCGCACACTGGGAACAGGCTCCAGCTGTTCCTCTGCCTCACTGCTGTCTAGCTTCCTCTCTGCCTCTGATGCAGAGCCTTCGTCTGAGCTTTCCTCAGCTCCCAGGACTGGCCCATGTTCCTTCCCAACCTCCTCACTGTCTGACTCTGCTGTCAGCTCCACTGGCTGCCGGTGGGCCACAACAATTAAATAAAATGAGTAATATAGTAAAATAACTGAACAAAGCAATTACAAAACTTGCAGGAATGTACATAATGCTGGTAAATGCAGATGAAGAAAGAAGAATGAATAAGGCATGATCCTTAGTATTACAGATATCTCAAACATATCTCCATTTTCATCTGCACTACATTGATAAATCCGCAACTGAATAAGAGTCATTGTTTTTCTACCATAATACAGCTTTTTTTCTTGCCTATAAACTCTCCCAATACCTCACATATCTCCTTTGAAAATGAGGGTCAAAAGTACCAAAGGGTTTTCACAGTATAAAGAAATGCCAATCTGGCTCTAGGTTATGCAACAATGCAGGTGGTTTATTTGTTTATAATTTAATAAGTGAAGAATAGTTTCTACTTCCATAATGTCTTATGGGCATTCTCTCAAGTCAAGAAAAAATGTCTGGTATGCAGTGAAGGAGTGGTAAGTACCTACTAAGCAAATTCCAAGGAACAGTTTTATACTAATCAGACCTTGAAACTGACCTGTGAACATTCATTGTATTTTAATGAATCAGTAGCCCAAAGCATTCCAAAGCATTGGTTATTGCAGACTAAGCCACCAATGTGAGGGTTCCTGTCCAGACTTGTATTCCCATAAATAGAAAGGATCAGTGACCGAGTGGGTGAAAGGGAGCAAAGGTCAACAGCAAAAAGAAATTACACAGCCTAGATACGTTTTATTTGGAGGTTTCACCACTCACTAAACTGACATTACAAAACTGATATAAGCTACTGTAGATTTGTCATTCAAAGAAGGAACTTTTGGACCGTAAATTTTGATGAAATGGTATCTTACCATTTGTTTGCACACGGGCAAATCTCATTTTATGAGATTAATTTACGTTAAAATACAAGGTCAACTAGGTGGCAAACTACTTCTCAAACGTAAAAAGTGAAAACAATGACAGGCAAACATTGATTCACTCTTATTTTCAGTTTGGCTTTTCTTACCCTACTTTAAATAAGATAAAGCTTTTTTTTTTCTTTACAAAAAAAGAATCTCATTGTTCTTTGCATTAACTAAAGCCTCTTACTGGATAAGAATGTTCTATGGCAGGGCTGCACCAGAGTTGTGTTTGACCTTGGGGGGGGGGGCAGAATAGGCGTGACCAGGGTGGGCATGGTCAGCTTGATGTCACTTATCTCAGGGGCACCTGTGGTGGCCCGAGCGCTTACAAAAACAGGCTCCCGAGATCCATTTTCGGCTGCGACAGCCTCCTGCAAACCTCTGCCAATGAAAACGGAGCTCAGGAGGGGCACAAACAACTCTGTTTTCGCTGGCAGGGGCACCACGGGCCATTCCTTTGCTATTTCCATGGCAGCCCCATGGGCTGGATCCAGCCCCCAGGCCTTGAGTTTGACACTCTTGTTCTATAGGAATCATTAATTCAGATGCCTCAAAGATGTAGCATCTTTTCAAGACATGTTTCAGTCTTTCTCCCCCTTCAGCTTTTAAAGTGGGGAAACACACAAAGAGATTATTGCTGCCTTTTTAGCCCGATATTTCTATCGGTTTATTGGTCTTCCAATATGAAGTTGAAGAAGCAGCACAGAAATAATTTTGACGTTTTTGAACTTTGGAGTTAGAGGAGATTTCTGAGAATACCACGAACAGGCAAGAAAACAAACAAATGCATCTTCAAATAAATCGATCCAGAGTTCTGAGGCACAAGTGACCAGGCACAATTATCCTAGTTCAGATACATTATGGAAAGACTTAGCTCTCTGAAGAAAGCTCTAGTGCTGAGAAAGGTGGAAAGAAAGAGAATAACCAAGAGCATGGTGGATGGATTCCATTATTGTAGTGATGGGTACATTGGAAGACCTGAAGGATCAGGTTGGGAGCAGATGATTGTGGAGAGAATCAATCTATGTGGTCACTAAAAGTTGACTCCAACCTGATGATGCATAAATCAATTTGATATAGTTTTAGCTACATTCAGTGTGAAGATAGGAAATGAAGAGAAAGGTTGGTTTTAAATATTTTTAGTAATATATTTTAAATGATCATACAATCTAATCTGTTTCATTTTATCTAGACACATTATATGTTATAAATAAGCAGAATACACACTTATTTCTAAGCTACTTAGACACATTTATCTGTTGTGAAGATCACAGTAATATTGCAACAAAACGTTTACTGATTAATCAGTATTTGCAACTTTTTCTTATCCTTCGTATATAATACTTTTTAAAATTATAAACTTTAGGAGACTTACAGTTTCTTCTAGGTTTTTAAGTTGTTGGTTGATTTCTTTAAGTCTGTTTTGTTGATCACGTTCTTCTTTAGTGTCTCTTAAGATCTTTTCACCTGGAATGTTCAACTTTCTATTTGCATAAGCCAAGGATTCCTTTAAAAAAGCAAATAATAATAAGAGTACTGAATTTTAAAAGGAAAAGGAAAGGAAACAATCTCAACCAATCCCTTGTTACTGAAGCATGGTCCCCATACATTAAATGCCTTCTACAAATTAGCCTGAGTTCCAGTTCAATTATGTGTGCTAAGTAAAATTCATTTGTAAGTCTGGCATTAGCTAAAATTTGCGTTTAGCTACAATATAATTAGCATATGTATAATGCTTTAGAAAATGTAAAATTGTCCTATTTCTGTTCCAAAATAAAAAGCAAAATTAGTTATGCCAGCAATGATAAAATAATTTAAACCGCTAATTAGAGTAAGCTCTTTTCTAAAATACTAATTAAAGTATGAACTTTTTTTGGCAAAATTAGAATTTATGTATGTCAGATTTTTTTAAAAAAAAATCAAATCTATTTACACAGTGAGCTCAACTGGGACAAGGGGATGGTATTAATGGTGTCAGGTGAGCAATCTAGTATAAGAAATTGCTTACCACTAAAACCCAAAAAGGCAGACTTTATCCCCAAATAACCTCATGGGAATGTGGAGCTAAAGTAATCCTCTTTTGCTAACAGTCCCATGCAAAGTATGTCTGAAAGGGTTACCTATCCTTTTCTGTTTCCAAAAATAAGATCCTACCTACAGCGACTCTGTGAAATCAGCTTCTCAGTTTGTCTGTTTGAAGATATAGTGATAGTGTAGTTAAACCAAGGTCCCTACCAAACATTACTGGTATAAAAAAGCAATGGCTATTTCTCACTTTTAAAAGGTAGATTTTGAATTGGAAAATCAAGATTTCAGTTAGAAAAATCAAGCTGTTAAATGCATTTTACAGGGAAAACACTAAGGTTCCTTGTTAAGGAGAAAAAGGAAGATATCAACCCAGCAAAATTGAAAGACCACTTTTAAGTACACGATTAAATAAAACATAAAAGCTTAGCAGCTTTACTTAGAATTTCCTTGGGGAGTTATTCTGTAATCAGTGTTTCGCATTGCATTTGTATAAAAAAGAATTATTACATTACATTAATTAATTAAATAATAATTAAATGTTAAATAATTAATAAATAAATAATTACATTAATTATTACACTAGTTATATTAGGGTTTTTTTTAACGAACCAGCTGAAAGTGATTGAATAGTACAACTTTCAGACTTTCCAGTCCCCAACCACATTTCCTTAAACAATCTTTATCAATCTGACTGAATCTATTACAGAATATATAGCAATTTAAAAAGAGATTAAATGCCAATATTGTCCAAAGAATTTTTAAAAGTATAATATTGCCTCGGCAAGGCATCCTCTACCTATTCTGTACCTCATAAATCTTACTGGAGCCTTTTGAACAGGAGCCCTGAAATACAGACAAATCTCCATCAGATATTATTATTTTGAGTTTAGCATCAATTTCTGCAAGGTGATGATATTCCATTGGTTCGGGTGTATATCCTTCACCTGGTACAAATATTCCAATTGTTTCTTCCTATTAAAGTGAAATGAAATAATTATTTCCCTCTCAAATTACATGATTAGAAAAAAATAGATTATAGATTAAACAAATATGCATGTCATACTGTACTTACAGAGTAAGAAGTTGGTTTACTTTTATACGCATAGCTAATATGTAAGAAGTCATTTGTTTATACTTTTTTCTCCTTTGTTTCTTTTTCTTGCACTTTTGGCTTTGTCTTTTTCCTATTTCGTTTATTTTTTCCTCTCTTTATTCTAAACATTTGTTCTTATTAGCATTTATCTTTTTCCTTCAATTTTTTTAAATAAAGTTATATGAAAATGAATATGTATTTCTATTGACAATGCATATTCTAAATCAGAGCATGCATTTCCATTATCTATTTAAAATGATACGCAGTTTAAATGCATCGTAGTTTTGGAAAAGTGGAAGACCATTATGTCCTCTAATGAGTTCTTAGAATTGTTTTAAATATCAACCCCGCAAAAAGGTCTCCAATGCCATTTCCAAATTACAAGTGCACCCCCTACTGGCATATAAATACAGAAGGAAGACAATGCTTGCTCTTGAATTTACAGTAGACAGAAGACAGAGTTTTTCAATATAGCATGTTGGAAAATCCTGTGATAATTAGGTTGCTGATTTATTTATGGAAAGAATTTCCATAAATATTTTGCCTTCAAAATAAGTTTCCATGTGATACTTTGAAAACATACATAGAATGACCCAGATTACTCAGGAAATGCTACATATCTTCAGCTGGGAACAGTGGTTGCAACTGCACAAACCTAAATTGTTGAAGTAATGATTCTAAAAGAAATGTTTGGACCGTCAATGCCATGTAGGAATCAAAAATCACATCTGCCACAAGAGATTCAGTCAGTTATGTCTATAGAACAGGATGTATAACTTTTTTGATAATGGTTTGTCAGTAGGCGAAGACAATAAAGAAACTACTTGGAAGTGTTTGTTCCTTTGACCTTACATTAATCTTGCCAGAATCAAGACAGCAATCTGCATATCTGCCTACTAGATATACTTTGTGAATTATTAGAAAGGGTCCACCTTTGCCCTTTTCCTGCATACCAGAGACTCTAAGCTTTTCTATCTCTTTGCTTTCAAGGAAAAGGCCCTCCCTCCTGTCACTCTGGACTACATTCTCCACAGATATATCCACTGACTAGGATGGATTCTATCACTCAGACCTCCCACTGGATCACATTTATAGCCAATGGCTTGTTTATCTGAGCACGTTGTACTGGAATGAGTCTCTGGCTTATGTTCCATGAAAGATATGCATCAATCCCAGCTTCACTTAAGTTGTAATCAAAGCCAGGTACAATCCATCCTTAGCTCCACTTTCATAACCAACAATAATGTTAGTAGGTCTCATCCTCCTGGCTATGAGGCTCTAAGTAGGACTCCTCAAAGATGGAGATGATGCCTTGGATGACAAAATGTAGAGAGGACTCTTCCTGCTTCATGCCATTTCCCACATCAACTCAGATGCTAGGATACTGTTACTCTTTAATTATAACTTGCTCATTAAGGAAAGTTGGATGTTATCTAAATAGATAAGGCAGGTGAATGCAAAGGTGCATGATTACAAGTGTACTGCTGTACTTTGTTTACACTGGATACTATGGGCATGAAATTTAAAGAGTACCAATATAATAATGCTTTGAGCTGGTTTGTTGAGTTTGTAAATGCAACGTATGGCTTTGTAGTGCGCTGAAGTTAAATTTCAGGATGCCTTCAAAAGTGAAGAAAATTTACATTGTTTCCAAAGTTGGAAACACATTTGATTTTTATTCTGAGAGAAAAAGGAAAACAAAGTTTTATTCCTTTGCAACACAGTAGATTTGGAACATTGATTGCAAAGTACTTTGCTCCAAACTCAAAACAAAATGCACTTCCATTTTCTTTAACCCTTAAAATCTCCTGAGAATAAATGGCCCTAAATCATAGTGAATTTCATGATCAATTGGAGATTTGAACATGGATCACCAATCCTGGGCTAATATCTTCTCCACAATACCACATCAGTTTTTCTCATTGCAGCAGAAGCCTAAGAAAACAATACTACAGTAAATTATTTCGGTTGCCCAGAGCTTGTGTTGAAAAAGTGCTTTGAATCAATATTATTTGTTCATACCTCAACTTGAAGTTTATTACTATCGTTTTCTGTATCTTTCAGTAATTCGGATAGCCTCTGTCTCTCTTCATCTAGCATAACTTCACTTGACGAATCTTTGGCCAGCTGCATAAAGAGGAAAGCAATTTGAAAATTGATAGTCTTGGGAGATTAATAATAATCTTTTGAAAATCAGTAAGAATTAGAGATGTGCATGCTTCAGAAACAATGTGGATGGAAGATGTGCTTTCAATCTTACAAATCTGTCTGTTAATTCAATAAACCAACAGGCTTTCTGACCAAGAGAGAAGAAAGGGGCTACAACTTTAAGGGGCGATTCTTTAAACAGTAGCAACCTTTTTTCAAGGTCATCTGGAAGTATGGAAAAAACAGGTACATACAGTAAATGAGTATTGTAGAGGTGCTGCAACCGACAGGCTCCAAAGCATTTCTTCCAAATCATTTTTGAACCAAGCACATTCTGAATAAAGAAGGAAGAGGACTACATGTAGTTCTAGATTAGCAATATCAATTGGAACTCCCGCATTGATTACTAAATGAAGCAATTGCTAAGTGGAAAAATCACATGATCATGACTGAGCTTTCTGTCAAAGCTGAAAAAAGTAACCAATTTCATACCTTAGCTTTTGTTTGCCTCCTAACTCTCACCCTATAAAATGTTCACTAGGGTGCTGGACAATAAACAAGAATGGAATTAATATTTCTATTTACATTCACTGGAGAAAAAGCGATTAGAAAAGAGTAATCACATCAAAAGCAATGTGTTGATGTCAGCAGCCAATTGGCAAACAGTCTGTGTATTCACCATTGTGTGCCTGTTTACTGTACTCTTCTTTAATCCCATTATCAGCAATCTCTCTATTCTGCTGGGGGATTGGAGGGGGCAGAGGAGAGATGGCCTATACAAAACACTTGGCAGGGCTCTTTTTTCTGAGGGCAGTGAGGGAAGAAGCGGGGATGCAGTTGGCACAGGGGAGGGAGCACTGGAAATGATTGGAATGATTGGTGGCCATCAATTATTTTCCCAACGGGGTGCTATGCCATAATGGAACTTGGGGTTAGAAGAGAATCACAAGGCATACAATGGCTGCTGAATACCTCAATGTTCCTGAGAGTTTTATCAGCACATTACTTTTTATGTCTACTCCCCATTGTGTGCCTGCTTACTCTCTTCTAATCGCTTCTTCTCCAGTCTCCCCATTCTGCAAGGGTAGAGAAAAAAAAGAAAAAAAAAGATCAGATGCAGGACAATATATATTAATTGTAACAGAGATCACATGAATGAGGGAGGCTGAGAATGTCATAAATGGTCATAAATTGGTCATAAAGTTATTTTTAGCATTGTTGTAACTTCGAATGAATGCTGAATGAGTAGTCGATAAGCTGCACTACATTTACTGTACAATATAGTCACTTAAGTTGACATTACATGTGCCAGAAGCTACATATATTCCATAGAAATCTTTTGACAGTGTTACCCTTCCACCACCTCACTCATAACTTTTAGCTACAATGAACTTTGTAAACATTCTTATCAACAAATATCAGGCACAGCATAAGAACAAGAAGTAGGATGTGCAATTAACAGAGGACATTCCATTATGTAGATATAATTACGTAGTGGTTTAAAACATTCTATTTTTCCAGCAAAACCTGATATGGAAAATAATTAGAATCCAATCATTAATCTCATATATTTCAGATAAACTGCAGAGAAATTTCAATAAGGTGATTTTCTAAATGAGTAACAAGATAAATGTCACAGCCCCATCGGAGCTTAGGTCCGAGGAGGAGGAGACGGAGCCAGGGCTGATGGAGAAATGACCGAAGCAGGATGAAGCAGTCCCAGGTCCCTCGGGCCAGGGAAGGGTCACCAGTGACGGAGAGACGGCGCAGGATGACCAAACAAAGGGGGAAGAGAGGGCAGGCAGCAAAGCAGAAGAGCAACGGAGCTCCGGCAATGAGCAATTACCTCCCCACCAATCCCCAAGCACAGAGAATAGAGAGGAGGGGAGATCAGCACAGAGCGACCCAACAACTCGGGGGAGGGCGCCCCACCCCTCTTCACAAGGCTCACTTGGGGAATCATATTTAAAGAGATGCTGTTGGGAGGGGCACTTGTCGGGAACAAATTTTAATCTTATGTTTAAATACATACCTCTATGTTCTTTTTAACAAAGTTTTGGGGTTTTTTTAAGCTTGCTGTACTTTTTGGGCAAGTGTTTTCCATTTTCTTCATTGAACTTCTTGTTACACTATCAGCTGAATCACCTTCAGGTATTGAAAGAGAAAAAGAATTATTGGGGAAACAAATAATAAAGAAAAATTAGCCATCTCAATTAAATTTTGGAATTGTGTTTCACTATTTTATGTAAAAGTTTTTTTATTTTGTTACTATATTGTACATTGTAAACTATGTTTCAATATTATCTCTAATAAAATATTAGTCTTCTTAAAGACTTCCAGTGTTGGGGCATTCACAACTTCTGGAACAGCTTGCCTCCAGAAGTTGTGAATGCCCCAACACTGGAAGTCTTTAAGAAGATGTTGGATAGCCATTTGTCTGGAACGGTATATGGTTTCCTGCCTAGGCAGGGGGTTGGACTAGAAGACCTCCAAGGTCCCTTCCAACTCTACTATTGTATTGTATTGTATTGTATTAATATTACACGCTTTACCGCAATCTCATTGATAACACTAATTAAGAACAAATTGCAGACAAAGAAAACTACTATGAAATGCAAAGCCACGCAAACCATTCTCAAATTCAAAATGCATTTTTCTGTGAATGGAATTGAACATGAAACTGAAACTTTTGATCTCACATCAAGTAAAATAAAATGTGAGGGAAGGCTCATACAAAACAATTCTTAGGAAAAAGTAGTTTTTACAGTATTACGTCTAAATATCTCCAATGCTGGGCCTATATTTAGGCAAAGAATGCTTCCATTTCATGCAGCCCATATAATAATAATAATAAAAAATAATCATCATCAAAATAATCAAAAAGCATGCTTTCACAGATTTGTTATTCTTTTAAAATTAGATCTGGAGAACAAAAGTGTATTGTACCTTGCTTTATTTGTCTTCCGTTAGTCTCATAATTTTCTGGAGGAAGCTGAGTTTTAAATATGTTAAACGTTTCATTATCTTCACAAGCAGAAAGATCTGTTAATGAAACATATACTGTGAAATAAGACGATTTCTATTCAGGAAGTGAGGGATCAGTTTGGATCTAAACTGATCCAAAGAGGCTGCTGGATTGGGTCCTTCAGTAACTGTGTTAGGCTGAACTAAATTAGCTACAGTAATCACTTTCCCTATATTTTCAAGGTGAATTTAAAATTAACAGACGTACTTGGTCAGGAAAGTGTACGCTCTGGTATACCATCCAGTCCCGACTGATATGAGTTGTAGGAGTTTTGAATTAGAGGACAAACTACCATTTTGCTTCAATATATCAAATAACAGGGGTAAACAACCTTTTGACAACCAAAAGCTGCTCTCAGCGTTTAGGAGATGCTATGAACCACAGTGATAATACAATAATGCAAACTGGGTGGATTTTTAAAAATATGTGAAGAACATACGCTACAAATTTGATGTTTTCTACTCAAAATGCCATCAAGCCACCAATTTTCATCAATCACATTCAGAGGAGATTCTGAAAGCTGTTATGAAGGGTTCAAAGGCTGCAGGTGGCTAGCCCTATATTAGAATTAATACCAAAAATTTAATTTTTTAATTCTTACCAGGAGTTCCAGATAATGGTGAGCTCAAAGCTAAAAATCTGCTTGTGTTTTCTTCCTCTTCAGTAATTATTGAAGAACTTCGGGATGTCACTGACTGCATTCAAATAGTGAAATACATACATATAAGGATAAATGGACATTCCAGAGTATTTATGCATACTGCTAAACTTTTCCTTAAGTTTCTAAAGAATTCCCCCACAAAATTGCAGGTTTTACCCCTTTGTTTTTATCCACACATGATTTACACACACTTCTATCATTGGGCTACGGACCCAACAAAATGTCTTTGGTAATTGCAGCTTTTAGCAGCAGATTACAAAAGTTATAAGCAAGGATTTGAGCAGAGTATTTTCAGAAAATATTGTACAATATGCATCTGTCATAGAAACTCTACAATATAGTACATTAATATAAATTTAGCACAAAAATATTTTATACTAAGAGATTTTAACATTCAGTTCTGTAGCAATTCATGAAAAATATCTATAATTTATCAAACTAGATGAACTTCTACCAGGCCATATTTACAGACTTACTAAATAAATCAATAGCTAGCTTAATTGAGCAAAAAAATAGCACTTAAGTCAAATACTTACGTAATAGATAAGTGATTTTTATATGCCAAAAAGCAATTCAAATGTAACAAACATAGCCATTCATCATCATATATAAATGATGCTTCATAGAAGTATTCAATCTTGTATTTCTAACCTGAAATTCTTCCCATAGTTTTGCTCTCAATTCTCTGCCTTGCTTTTTGACTGCTCTTTCCCGGGATTGTTTATTTGCCAATATCTGATCCAACCTTTTCATCTTCTTTATTGCTTTCAGGATGAGAAGATCTACACCTTTCTCCTTAGAATCATCTAAGTTTGCAGACCTGGATGTCACTTAAATATAAAACTGACTATTAAAATCAAATCATCTTTCCATCAAAAATATTCTTAATAACATTTCAAGTTGATCTTCTAAAATGTCATCAAATGAAGAATATTATTTAAAAATCCACTAGGAATACAACACCAATGCTACAATATTTTAAAGAAAAGATTGCTCTTCATTAATGAAGCTGAAAATTGTTTCAAAACTATTATTGCTAATACAAATATTTATGAAATAAATGGATGTCCATCCGTAATCAGACAAGTGATGCAGTGGCAATGCAGGCCAAGTGTCTGGAGGTTGTAAGGATCTGGATAGGGAGACCCAACCCTGGCAAGACTGACTATGGGTTTTTGTCCCCCCAGGACCAAATGATTCTCTATCTTTGACTCTGGACAGGGTGGCATTTCCCTGTGAATTGATGTGTAATTTGGGGGTCCTCATGCTCCAGCTTGAGAAGCAGGTGGCAGCTAAGGCCAGGAGCCTTTGCACAGATTTGTCTAGTCATTCTAGTGAACCAATCACACCTTTTTTTGGCCTGGAAGTCCTTGTTCAGTCAACCATGCATTGATCATCTCTAAGTTGATTATATGCAAAGGAAGATGGAAGAAATTCTAGCAAATATTTATGCTGTAATACATTCTACATGGAGCTGTTCATCAAGACCACCCAGAAAATTCAACTGATCCAGAACGAGACCTCACACACAGTAATAGGGATGCCTAGGTCTGCGAGCTACATAGGCTTTCCATTTCTTCCTGGTTGCAACTCCAGGTACTACTCATCACTTTTAAAGTCCTACACTATATTGCCAAAAGTATTCGCTCACCCATCCACATAATCAGACTCAGTTGTGAGCGAATACTTTTGGCAATATAGTGTATATGGCACAGGGTCAGGCCACTTGGAAAACCACAATTCCTTAAGGCCATGTCAGATAGGGTGGGCATGCTCCTGATTCCTTCCCCCAAATATTGTTATCTAATGGGAAGCATGCCTTTCCATGGTGGTCTCTGCCCCATGAAACATCTTGCCCCCTGAAATTCAGCAGATTCCCACCCTTTTAGCCTTCTGTAAAATCTTAAAGACCTGGTTTTCCCCTAAGTGTTGGGAGATTAGACAGTACTATATTTGCTTGGATTGGTGACAGATTTTTGTTCTTATTGTTTTTTAATGTTTGGTCTTTTAATTTTTAAAATTTAATGTTAAGTAGTGTATTGGACCTATTTTTAAAGGATTGTATTGGGAGCCGCCCAGAGTTGTCTGAAGGATAGGTGGCTATATAAAAGTTATACGTAAATAAACAAATTAATAAATAAATACTAGAATTTTCCCCATCCTCCCCAGTTTTATATGTGCATAATCATTCAAATTACCATTCTGATACAGATAGAAAGCTCAGAAACAGAGAACTGTATTGCAGTCATTAAAAAGTAGAAGGGAATTGGTATTCAAGTTTCCAAACCAAATTAACAATATCAGGACAGGCAGGAAAATAGAAACCTCTGAAGTGCCATAGGACCTCAAGCTTTCATCAAAATGACAAAAACAGCATCATAGCATCACAATGCAATCTCCATTCCTTTTGTACAAGTGTGCACCATCATGAGACACATTAAACAACTGCAACTGTACTTTCATAATTTGCACTTCCTTCTCATTACAATTTTTAATGCCTGTAAACTAAGCTGGCTTTCTAACCCTAATTATAAGAGAGAGTACAAAAGATAAATACCTTTTCGTGGTTCAACTGGCTTATTCTGAGAAGCACTGCTGCAAGAGAGTTTTTCAGCAAAGTCATCTTCAGAATCTACTGAACTTGAAGAATGTTCTAAAAAGAGAGAAACAGTACATAGAAGTGCTATTTAAAAGTGTTATTAAAGAATCAAACCAACTGTAAAAGAGCATTACTCCAAGGTGGCTGCAATCTGGAACAAACTATTTAGTCTTATGTTTAGTGCACTGATCCTAATCTTGTGAAATATTTATATATTTTCTTTAATGGGTTTAACATTTATATTTCTATATTAATTGTTCCTTATTTTTCCACATTGTCCTAAAGTTTAATAAAGATCCAAGGACAATTGGATCACTCTTCTTTGCTGGCAAAACTTAACAGGCAAACAGAAGTTCAGCAACTGAAATTATCTTAGCATGTAATTGCTATAGTAAGAAAAACTATACAACTGTTCAATGCCACAGCCAAAGCCTAGACATAAGCATTAATTTAGCCAGTTAAATTTACTTTTATTCTTTTGTATAGTCATCTAATTCACCTGAATCTCATTTTTATTAAAGTTCATAATTACAGTAGTAAAAAGCAACATAAACTAGAATTTCCAATTCTTTAAATTCCTACACTTAGAGTTATTTTTTGTTTGCTCCAGAAGAGAAGTAAACTCACTAGATGGCTTTTCGAACATGTCATTTGAAGATCTCTAACAGCCTTAGAATAGTAAATATCGTAAGCAATTTCCAAAAATAATTAGAAAGTAAAGTTTACAAACTCCGTATCCTTTGAAAGTCTCCACTACAGCTGTGAGCATGATGGCTAATTTTTTCATCTCTCAGCTCTTAGACCTGCAGAAAACTGCTATCTTGCAGTGTCCGTATAAGGAACAACCATCCACAGCACCTGGTAGTCATCCCCCATCCCTCACTATTTGGAAAAGTTCTGAGGAACTTTATATAATCTGGTTCTTTGGTCTTTGCCATGGTAATTGTCTCCATCTTTGTTGGAGACAGGTTTCATTTGCATTCTTTCCATTGGAAGTTCCTTTTGAACCCAATAAAAAAGATATTTATATTGTTATAACATTGTTGCAGGTCTTATTATACATTATTATTTACTCTAAGTAAACATGAATAAGGTTACACTGATCTTGTAGTACTTGCCATACCTGCCACCTGATTTGTATGCTGTCCCACCAGTTCAAAATCACAAGTTTTTTCTTCAGATATTTGTTCTGAGAAACTCATTTGTTGAGTTTCATATTCCTCCCCATTTTTATCATAATTTTCTTTTGAGTTCTCCCCTATATGATCATTGCAAACATCAGCCTAGAAATGATATGAAATGGAAAGTTTTAAAAAGCATATCAAGCTTTTTATCCAAAGCTCCTGATTTATTATCATAACCTAATATCCTTGAGTAAAATCCACAAATTTGACTTTTTATACTTTTTTTAGAAAAAAAATTAAATAAAGCATGCAATTATTCAATTACCTAGTGGCCTGTGGTAAACATCTGAAATTCTATGCAAAACTTTGAAAGGCCTATAGAGAGTAGAACAAGTAACAGGGCAGAAAGAGAAACTACCTTAGACTGGTCTGGTTCTGGCGTTAAAATCTCTAGAGATGAACTTAACATTTTGCTTCCATGATTATTTCTTGAGTTAGATGCTGGTCTTGAAATTCCATCCAGACTTCCTCTTGTAATATCCATTGTAGCCTTAAATAATTAGAAAAGGAGAACTTAATTATACGGAATCTATTTTTAAAATTCTGCATGCTTCATTTTCAGTAATGAACTTCCATTATCTTCTTAATTTTGCAGTTTATATCAGTGATTCAGTTTAATAGGCCAAAGAAATGAGTGGATATTATTTTATACTCTGCTGCCAAAAGTAATGGACCTGCTATGGTCAGGAGACTGCAAGACCTGATCCTTAACTGGATGGCGCGTGACTAAGAAATGGGAAACAAAAGTCTGGGATTTTCACAGCTTTGAAGTTACATGAAGAATCTTCCTCTTCTCTTTTATTCAGAAAGCAAGAAAAAAGAAATCAAGCAGGCTAGATCAGAATGAATTCTAAATTTCTACATTTTTCTTAATATGAAGGAGAAAACAAAGTATGTCACTAACTTCTTGCATAACAATGGTTTTCCCATATTGTCACTACAAACAGATCCAACGACAGCCCTTGTTAGAAATATAGGGGCAATATCAGTTACATTATGTCTAGATTGAAAAAAATAAGTAATTTCAAGACAGTTAGGGGGATCCTTGAAAGCCAAACATCAATAGTAAAAAATGTTACTTCTGGAAATAGCCTGATTTCACCACGGAAACCATGACATAGTTATATTTGCATATCTACTTCATCTGCAAATATACATATGTGTTTAGGTAACTTTATGTTCTCTATTTGCTGATAGGCACCATATTTGCCATTGCAAAATATAATACTGATTGTTTTACTATCACTGTGTGGATAATTGAGACAGTCATAGGATAATGAATTAATATTTAGAAATTATTATTTTTGTGACTCTTTGGTCCAAAACAATCTTTATAGCATCGTTTTGTATTCAAGCATGAGTATTGATACCAGCAAATTGATACAACAGCCCAGCCATGAAACATCAACCGTCAACCCTCACAAGGTTGTTGTTATGGGGAAAATAGAAAGAGTGAGGCGTATTAGTTATGTTCACCCCCTTGAGCTGTTTATAAGGTAATGAAGGCAGGATAAAAATCTGATAAGTAAACAAACAACTTAAAAGCATTGCAGTCAAGAACCAGTAGATCTGGTTTTAATTGATGTTTTACACACTGTGTAGATGTATTTTATTTATATTATATATTTTACATAATTTTATTACATGCTAACCTGCTACTGACTGTACAATATAGTACATTTTGTCCCAATGTTTAGACTAAATAGAAAAGTGGTCAATTATTAGAGGTTTTCTTTTATCTTCGATTTTCAATGCCAATGTATTACAGAAACTGTCGTCTGCACAACCCTATTAAGAAAAGATCCAGATCATAAAATTCGAGCAAGAGCCCAGAGTAACTATAAATAATATGTCTCAAAATGGGAGGGGGGGAGGATCATTATTTGAGGACCATATGCAGTCTATACTTACTGCTTTGGGAGTAAACCCCACTGAAGGAAAATAAATTAATTCTGGTGCTGCCTGTAAATACAGACATATAGAAAACAAAACAAATGCTATTGTATTGGTCTCCAACATGATCATGAACGCAAAAAGTTCATCATTAACGATCGCTGAAAAAGATAATTTCCCTCCACCAGACAAAAAAAAAAAGGGGGGGGGGATCGGCTACATACAAGACGCAGTCTACCTATACCCCGAAACAATATTAGAGATGCACCTCCAGAGGCAGACAAAACAAGCAACAGTCTCCATCAAGAAACAGCAACTAGTCACCCAGCTTCTGTGTTGCTATGGCAACCCACGAAATCGAGCGGAAACAGGAAGTAGGGCAGCCACTAAGGGCGGAAGTTAAAACGCTGGCTTTTTGACGCTTTGCAGGTGACGCTCAGCAGTTTAGTCGTCGGCGTCGCTAGGCGGAAAAAAGCAAAAGCTCGTTGGCAGAAGTGAACTGGAGCATTGATATAGATCAGAAGTCTCCAAACATGGCTCCTTTAAGACTTGAATTCTGGGAGTTGTAGCCCACAAGTCTTAATGCTGCCAAGTTTGGAGACTCCTGACAGAGATGTTCGGGGATTGATAGCTTTTTTTTTTTGCTACACCATCTAAAGCATTGTTTCTCAACCTTGGCAACTTTAAGTCCTGTGGACTTCAACTCCCAGAATTCCCCAGCCAGCTATGCTATGCTGGGGGATTCTGGGAGTTGAAGTCCACAGGACTTAAAGTCGCCAAGGTTGAGAAACACTGATCTAAAGAGTCTCCATCTCTTCCAATTGGACTGCAAACCTCTGGAGAGCGCAGTGAATTCAGTGCAGTGGGGATCCGGATTTTTGCACTCTGAATCTAGTGTCCGTATATAACTTAGGCTCCTTTCTTACGGAGCCCCTGGTGATTTTATGGAAACATCCATGTAATTTTCTTTGCAGCAATATCTTTGCCTTCCATTGTATTGCCATTGTCCAGTCTTATTCTCTAAGGGAGTTTTTCCTCAACCTCAGCAACTCGTGGACTCTTTAACTTTCAGAATTCTTCAGCCAGAATGCTTGCAATTTAGGGAGGTGTGGGATATGGGGGTTTTAAGTGGACTTTTTAAAAACAGTATTTCTTTGCGGTGTGTGCGTGAATGAAAAACGAAGATAAAAGATTCTAAGCACTTTCCCTGGGTATGAAACAAACAAATATGATATTTTTTAAAAAAAACAGTTCATTTTTTATTGTTGTGGGAGTTTTTTTAATGTTGCTTTAATGTAGTCTAAGTATATCAGCAGATATGCTGATGCATATGGTGTGATACGCACTCATTATAATTCAAGGTTTTCTAGTATCTATTTCCCTGGATTTAAGAATTTCAAAAAGAAACTGCTTCGCTTGAGAATAAAAGCAGAGACATACCTCTCTTTCCTTTATATGTGAATAAGCAGCCTAAAAGACTGACAATGACAGTGAATGGATGGTTTAGCTGCTTAACCTGTAGACAACCAGAAATTCTTTGATTCATTCTTCATCTACCAGACGGAGTCCTCTGAATTGCATTCTATTACTCTTTTTTTTCTTGAAACATGGGTTAATTGGCTTATATCAGTACGGTGAACACCAACTAAAATAGGCTACACAAACTTTGATTTTTTTCTTCATATTCAGAGAAGCATAGATTTGCTATGTCAAATTCATTCTGCTTCTTTTCCAGATAAATCTTTATATGGGAAGCCAGCAAATAGAAGGCAGACATTGAAAAATCCAGGACAAGGGCAATGACAAATCACTTCTACTGTGTTGTAAAGAAAACAACTTGGACATGAACACATATAATTGGGAATTGAGTTTGACTTGGAGTTGACACCTGCGGAGTTGTTTCAAAGGGATAGGTGGTGAAAGTAATGTTACAATGGAAGCCCTAACCCTTTTGTCTGTATAAAAGGAGCAAGACATGCATCGTGATATTGCTTCTATCTTCTCTTTTTTGACACACACAAACATAATTGACTTTTTAGATATATACATTGTGAATAATAGAGTGCTTTCTTGTTTTGATTTTCTGCAGGGATTGAAAATGCAAAGTGAAACTGACTATATGACTGACCCACACAAAGACTGCATTTGTGTGAGATACTTGCTCATGGAAATCTAACCATGATTTGCTCATTAGTTTGCATAATATGTTGAAACATAAAGAAGCTGTTTAGGGTGAGTTTGTCCAGCATCCTAAGTTGACCAATTTATGGTTCAGTAATAAGCAATGAACTGAAAAGAGGGAAATAAGCACTGGCAATCAATGGAATGGTATTTAGTGATGCTAAATATCCTGTGGCTGTGGGAAAGAGATGTAAACATGACATACATATTGACATTGTTGATGTCATTGGAATGAAGGGGCAGAATAGAGTCTCTTCAGAAAAGCTGGCAATGGCAAAGTCCTACATCAGATTTGGCATCATTTCTTCACCAATGTTTCGCCTAGGAAAGTTGGAGTGCCTAACTGCATTTTCAGAATATTAACTAAGTGTGATTCACAATCTTCAGAGATAATGTTAAAATATGTCAGCTTTCTGTCGGTCTATTTGCAGAAAGAACTCTCACATTGGTTTTCCAACATTCTCCCTCACAGTGGTGGGATTCAAAAATTTTACTACCGATTCTGTGCGCGTGGCATGGTGGGCGTGGCAGGGGAAGGATACTCTAAAATCTTCATTCCCATCCCACTCCAGGGGAAGGTCAAGATGTATTAAACCTAGTTTAGTACTGTTGTGACACAGTCTAGCGCTTAATAATTTTTGTATGGATACATGTAAACACACAGACACAAAGATTATGTTATATTTTGAAGTCTAGCTTTTATTGTTAGACATGTCATCAGATGAGGGGGAGAGGGAGGAAATGGACCTTGAAACAGGCAGTGAGAACAGGCTTGGCTGGGATTATTCCAGCAGTATTGCAGCCAAGGACTCTGCTCCAGCTGAAACCAGGACTCCCTGCTTGCACCCAGTATTACCTTCTCAGATTCTGAAGTTAGTTATCCTAAGCAGAGGTGTGTGATAAAGATTCAACAGAGAAGTGAACTCTACAGCTCTAAGAGGCTTGTCAACAAGCAGGTCCATGAAAGTGCAGCGTGTGATGCAGGGATGGGCTTCAAAGATTTTAGCTAAGGGTTCTCTGCCCGGTTGCTGGGTGGATGTAGCCATGGTGGGCGTGGCCTAGTTGACCTGCACCATGGTGTGAGAGGGCACAAATGAAGGCTCTGGAGGCTTTTCTTGATCCTCCGGGAGGACGAAAATGGCCTCCCCATGCTCCAGAGGCCCTCTGGAGGCTGGAAAATGGGCCCGTTTCCAGCCTTCCCAAATTTCTGGTAGGACCATTTTTGGCGCTCCCTGAGCTTCCACGCGCACCCTTCACTTACCTGCATCCAAAACAGGCCACATGGGGACTCCTGTGATGGAAGGGCGGGGCCAGCCAGGAGTGGGATTTGGGGGTTCTCCGAACTGCACAGAATCTTAGCTAGAGGTTCTCACGAACCACTGCGAACCCCCAGCAACCCACCCCTGGTCTGATGTCTAACATCATCAGCTATACATTGTTTGGAGGCTCAGTGTGATGGATTTATGGCTTCAGTGCTAGAAAGAAAATGTTGAGAACAACTTGCTGTGACATGCTTAGAACTCTGGATCCCTTTCACCATGTCTCCTGTTCTTCATTCAGTTTTGTTAGTTGCTTATTGGATCTCTACTGGCCCCCATGCCAAGCCTGTTAATTGTTTACCATTCCTGCCTCAAGATGTTGGTTTTAAAAAAGAGACACTTTTCCCTTCAAAAACAGTTCTGCCTGAGCCCATACATCATTAGGCTATGGCAGCCAGCCAGCTGGCTATCTTGTTCGCTGGTAGCCCACAGTGACAGAATAAAAAATAAATTGCAAAGAGAGGTTAACAGCTTTTTCTGTACAAGGAAGACATTTGCTTCATAAGGGTAGATGTGGGAAATGGTTTCAGAATTAGAATTAGAGAAGGTGATTGATATACAGATGGATATGAAGTGAAAGGGAATAATATTCTTGATCTTTTGCTATAAAGTCTGCTATAAAACATATTATTTTAACTTCACATTAATAAGTACACAGTGTTCTTGAATCGGTAGAAGCACCGCATTGATATTGCTGGGAACAAGTGTTCCAAAAATTCTTCTTTGTTTAGCTGCAGCTTAATTGAATTATGCAAATCATGATTAATTAGTTTGTTTATTTATACAGCGGGCAGGACAAATCAATTAAATTTACGTAGTTGTTGATTTATGGCGTATCCACATCTATTCAGTACTCTTATCACATATTCTATTCTATTGAAAAATGTTTTATCTCATGTGGTAGAGCTGTCCTGTAATATTGCCCAAAATTTTATAAGTTTATCATCTGTGTTCTCTCTTCTGAAATTTTAATTTGTTTTTCTAAAGTCTTTTTATAGACCCTTGAAGTATTCTTGTTCAATATATTATTCACCAGTTATTAATAGTAAGGATTTCTCTTGCTAGTACATAGATATTGCTTTTTCCTGATTCCAGGATTACTGAATGAATAAATGCAGAAATATTATGGTTATATAAAACCAAAGTTGTCAACTAATGGTTATTAAAACACTGGACAACATAACAGGGCTTACTTCTTAAATAAACATATATTGTTATCCGTGGCCAGTGAAAATTGGTGCAAATATAGTGTATCACCTCAGAAATATGTACATTTCTTGGTTTTGGAGTGCCTCCAAATATATATTTATTCTAATATATATATATAAGAATGGTTTTACTTATTTTGGGGTTCTTGAAAATTTTACATATTTTACTGATGTCATTTATTCAATCATAGTGGTTAGTATTAGTGTTAAGTTGCATTTATTTATTTTACAAATGCATATGCTATTTTATGACTGGCTGGCTGGTTTACACAAATAAAAGAAGTACAAAGTTGTAATATTATAACACAATTATTAAAAGGATAAACGATAGTTTAATAACCCCAGACACATGACAACCACATAGCTTCAGGTCCCATACTACAGGATTCAGCTATGGAAGCAAGAATCATACATATTTCAAAAAGGAGTTTTAGAGATAAAGTATGGAATCTTGAGAGTGTAAGATATTACTATATGCTGACAATATCCTATGTTTATGGATAAAGCAGAAAACTCTAATATCAATTAATATGGAATATGTGTTTGAAAACCTCTCTGCTTACCTTATAAGAGAGACCTGATGCCATTGGAACATAGTAATAATTTTAAAATGTTTTAAGGAATGGGATATAACGCTATATTCTAACTTTTGTATTTAGCTTAGTATAAATATTTCCACATAGTTGTCTCAGTAAATTTAAATTTATTTCCTAATTTGGAGCAAAAAAGCATTTCCTCATGTACGACAGTAAAACTAATTACGCAGCAAGTGATTGGTTTCACTTCAAGCAATGCTTGGAGAGCATCTATCTGATAGGCTTTAATTTGGATTTCTGGACTGAGCAAAGACTTGGATCCAGTAGCTACCTGACCCCTTTCAGCTCTACCACTGAAATATAAAACAATCCAGATTAAAGGTGTAGAATTGTTTGGCGTATTGGGACAAATTAAAGTTTAATTCCAAAATTGAATTACATTTTGGGAAGCTTTCTTATGCTTATTTCATGGTATTATTGTAAACAAATTTACAAAACATTGAACTTATTTTGCAAGGACAGACATCCAGCAAATTTTTGGTTAGGCAAATTATAAATGCCAGTTCTTTTAGGGTTCTCACTGGTAAGGGTATGCGCAAAGCAGGAAATGTATTCTGTAGTTGACAAAATAAACACACGGTTGCTCAGAATTTAATCACCCTCTTTCCAGTCCTGCATATGATCTGGGCGTAGGATCTGCCCATCAATCTTTCTCCCATGCTTGAATTCAAGTGCACCATTCACCTTCAGGCTGCTTGCTTGCCTCTCTCTCATCTTTCCACCATCTTCCTTCAGCCAATGGTTTTGCCTTTTTCTTGCCAGGACAAAATGCAGGACTTTTTTTCTGAGTCCTAATGCAGCCTAGAATTGCAATTACCATTTTACTGCCGTGTACATGCTGAGTTATGTTGTTTATAAACAAACAACCACACACACCCCTGCACACATAACCCCCCCCCCCCCAAATGTATTAACAATCTAATAGAGGAGGTGTTTCTGTTATTGAGGAAAACCTACTGAACTGGAGAACTGGGCATTGTGGGGATTAATGCAGAATTTCTATAATGGTGTCATTGTGCAAATAAGATAAAGAGTTGTATAAAACTGGTTCACAGTATACAAATCAGTTAGTGAAGTCTCAAAATACATCCAAAATACTTTCCAGGTTGTATCCCTGGCCTGTCCCATTTAGGTAGCTTTTGTTTGCCGTGTGAAGAATTTTACCTTTATTGCTTTTAAATTTTATTCTATTTTACAACCTATTTTCTTAATATATAAAAATCATTTTGAATTTTATTTCTATCTTCTTGATCAGGGAAAAGAATTACTGATTTATCAGGCTCAACGTGGCATTTTTAGAGACCCATGGGTTCTCTATAATGAAGCAAACTAGTTTTGGGGGCTGGGGGAGTATTCACATATTTTTGTGGAGAATTTGATTCTTCTGTCTTATGAATTATTTTAAGTTACTGCAAATGGGGAGAAATCGTATTCCAAGAAGTTTAGACATTCAACTAGACATTGAAAGGGTTGAAAGCAACCTGATTTTCTAGTCCATGTAAAAAGCAGAAACATCCGAAAACCACGAAAAATTAATGCTGAAAAACCCAATTAGAAACAGGAAAATCTCTTTTTTAATGGGCTTTGAAAATCATCATTTAGCCATTAGAATCAGCCATTTAGCACAAGAAGCAGATGCTTAGGGCAGAGGGTTTTTTTCCTTTTCACTTGACTTTAGTTGATTTTTTTTTTGATTTTTTTTTGCAATTGCTCTTATCTGCCATGTTCAACTTTAATCTACATTGTGAAGATGTTTTCTTTGGCATGATGAATGGCTAAAGTTTCAAAGTTTGAGTCTTAATGTCTTGTCAGTGAAGCAATGGATGTGTCGAGGGGTACCACTGTGGGACTGTGCAACAGGGCATTAGTTGGCCTTAATCTGGCCTTCAAGAGCATCTCTGAGATGTCAGAAAGTAGGTGCAAACTATAATGTTGTTAGTTGCGAAGTCGTGTCCGACCCATCATGACCCCATGGACAACATTCCTCCAGGACTTCCTGTCCTCTTGTCATCCTTTGGAGTCCATTTAAACTCATGCCTACTGCTTCAGTGACTCCATCCAGCCACCTCATTCTCTGTCATCCCCTTCTTCTTTTGCCCTCAGTCTTTCCCAACATTAGGCTCTTCTCCAGTGAGTCTTTCCTAGACTATAATATTTTAAGGGTATTATTTTAAGGAAAATGTTTTCAGCTATGGCTTCTTTGTTACATTTTTTCTGGGGGTGTACAGGGAGGTGCTGATTGAAGGAGAAACTGCTGGGATAATTCCCTTAGAAGTCATTGTTATTTTCTTTTGCTTTTTTCCTTAGTTGCTTAGCTTATACCCCAAAAAGACTTGTATTCTTATTAATTCAGAAGCATTCATTTAGAAAAGACAAGCATCTTCTTCCTTGGTTAATACATAAGCTGAGAAGAGTCACCACTTTATGTGTTATGTATAATTAACATTAGAGAGGATATTCTCTATGAAATACCTGCTGGTGTTAGGCATTACTGAAAAGACATTTTCCCCCAGGTGTGTGTGACTGCAGTACTAATTCTGGAAGACATCCTCAGGAATTCCTACTCAAATGAACTAGAGAGTGCAAACCTACCAAATCCAAGATACATTCTTTTGTACATAAATCCTTTTACAGAAGCCTATTTAATCAATTATAACATCAATTTGTGGCATTTCGTACGCAGGACAGCGGAATGTGACATTTAAGGGATCATCATATTGTATTGCTCAGAAAGCCAATTTGATCGAGTGATTAAGGCACTAGGCTAGAAACCGGGATACTGTGAGTTCTGGTCCCTCTTTAGGCATGAAGCCAGCTGGCTGACCTTGGGCAAGTCACTCTGTCTCAGCTCTAGGAAATATGAGGCAATGGTAAACCACTTCTGAAAACTTGCCAAGAAAACTTTAAGGACTAGTCCAGACAGTTGCCAGGTGTCAATACTTTCAAAGTACAAAAACACAAAACAGAACTTGCCATTTTCCAATGGCAGGAAACCACATGCAGTCCTGGCATTCGGAGATGCTCACCCATGTTCTATAGTTCTGTGTCCCATCCAAAACATCTTTGTAACATATACAAATTTGGCAAGCAATCTTTCATCTGGTCACAAGTGTAATTAGTACTAATCTTGAAGGATCAAATTCTGTAGCACCGCACATGATACCATTTTCCAGTTTGCTGATGAGAAGGAACCACTGAAGAGCAGAGTAGTTTTTGAATTAGCTCTGTATCAGAGATGGGTTGTTCCCGATTTGGCACAGTTCAGCCGAATCTGTAGTGGAATTTGAGCCTGGGTTGCAGAACTGGCAGCGAAACAGGCCTGCCACGCCCCCAAACCAGTTCTCTCGCCACTGCTGGGCTGCCACCATTTTGGTTGTCATGCCATTTAGCAACAACTAATCATATAAATATTTTCAAGAATTCAGGATTTAATTAAAAGCAAAGCCAGGCAAAACCATTTTTATCCTGAAAGATTGAGACGCAAAGAGACAGAAAAACTTGGTCCAGTGGTAGTAATTATTTATTTACTTTATTATTTATAAAGTTTATTGCAAAGTTGATAACATATAGAAATAACTTGGATTTCTTAGAAACTGTAGATTCCTTTATTTCAGAAATAATTAAGAAAGAACACCTTTGTTTTATAAGCTCTGCTTATGCTGTTTTGTTCCCTAGAATTAAACATGGTGCTATTTAAATACGATTGCTACAAACATAGCAGGTATTTCAGGAAATGGTATGTTAAAAGTAACAATATTTTACTAATAGTTAAAATCCGGAATCCTATTATATTCAGTGGCTCAGAAGCGCAAACTATGTATAGTATTTGAAAGCAGGAATGTCTAAGTTTATAAAATCAGCTTAGGACTATGAGAATGAATTGCAGTAATCATTTTTACAACAGAGGAATGGAGGAGAGTAAAGAGATTGCTTGCAAACTAGTAAGTGGAGGAGACAAAGGATCTTCCAGACTGGAATTTGTTCCACAATGGAATAAATAATAAACCACAGTCAAGATACAGAAGAGGGGAAACAGACAAGAGTGAAGTGTCTGGTTACATGTAAGATGATTGTTATTCCAATAGATTTTTACTTCTATAACATGTAATACTGTAGAGTTAACCACTGCATTAGATAGTCAGGAATGATTTTCAAATATTTCTTCGTTTGCTCGTTTATGTTTCCTATTTCCAACCCCTCCCATCTCCCTCAGAGATTACTATGATGTGAACCATTCATAACATGCTACGCTTTTATATGTGTATACCAAAGGGGAGAGGGTGCTTCTCCAGCTATTGAAATAACTCATAAATTCCTAGCATTTGGCTATGCTGTATAGAAATTGGAGTTCCAGTATCTGAGATTCAGTTTCCCTAACCTTATAATGTTCAAAACTTCTCTGTCTTTCTCACGACATTTAGGCAATTTGGTTCCAAATAGAATCACAATGAGTTAGTTGTGATAAGTTATTGAGGAGATTTTTTTCCAATTATGTTTAGATTAACATATATATCTCTTCTAAGCCTTTTCAATGACTGATATTGTCTTAAATATTGTAAAACTATTAATAATAATAATAATAATAATAATAATAATAATAATAATAATAATAATAATAATAATAATAATAATAATAATAATAAATATTTTTATCTGTATTTCCATATTCAGTTTGCATAAACTGCATGCTAATTTGATTTAAAAGAACCTAGATCAGATGTATTTTGCATCTTCTCCATAGGGGGAAGGGAAGAGGATCCAGGAATGGGTGTTGCTTAGCTCTTCTGCCTGGAGACTGAGCTCATCATCTTTTTTGGAAACGCCTCCTTAAGTGGGAATCTCACCCAGTTTCAGCTGTCTTTTGCTGGTTGAGACGTAAAAAAAATTCCTCTAGTATACTATTCCTAGAATCTCTTCCTCAATTGTATATAAATTGGGCTTCTTTAAATTGCAGTGGAGATCAGAGGCGCGTTTCATGATCGTGCAGCTAACTGGTTTACCGGCTTAGCCGCTTCCCTGGCTTCTTAGCCGGGTGTTTGTCATCCCATGCCTCAGTGAAGAGAGACCTCACCCTGCAGGGTGGTAGGTCCTTGCCTTAAAATTCCAATCTGCCCAGGTCAGTCCAGGCACACTGATAGCAGCGGCATGCGCTGAAATTGGCGCCAATTTCAAACCGCAACAGTTACCACTTTTTTCGCTGAATCCCGCGTGCCTTAATCTGCGCTATGGCGGCTCCTCAGCATGCTAATGACCAGGACAGTCAGATACTGGGCAGGGAGGACAGTGATTCCTCTCTTTGTACCCCTCTACTAGCCAGAGGTCTGCTGCCTCAAAGGCAGCGCTTGCTCTTCTAAGGGCGCCAAAGCCTCTAAGGTGGCAGAAAAATGCGCCCTGAAGCGACAGAAGGCCTTGGAAAGGCAGATTGCCAAGGCAAAGAAGGCTGCAAGGGGATCAAGGCAAGGCCTCTCTTCTCAGGAAAAATCTGTTTTTTCCCACCCTTCTGAACGGCCGTTAGAGACTTCAAGTTTGCTGTAGGCTGAATATTTACGAGCCTGGTCACCAGAGGGCGCCAGAGCGCACTCTATTGCTAGGCAGAATGTCTTTTGACAGTTCAGAGCCTTCAAATGTTGCAAGTTCTAGGCAGGCAATTACTAACCAAGCGTCAACTTCTAGGGAGAGTCAGGCAAAAAAATCTGTTCCTGAGGCTATTTTCACTCCCACTGCTGCTGGCTTGAGACCTGAAGGGACTGAAGCACCTGTTTTGCCTGATCCTTTAAGAGATCTTATTTTACAAACAATCTCACAGGGTTATGCTGCTCTTCAGCAGACTAACCACCCTGTCCAGGTTTTACCTCTTTACCAGGCTCAGCAAATGGCGCCCATCCTACAGGGGAGCTTGGGTGGACCCTATCTGTGTACCTTTTCCGGAGTCTTCTGTATGCAGTGAGGATTCTTCAGGTGAGGAGGATCAAGCCATGACCTTATCTGGTGATGAAGGTACGTCCCACTTCACAGGTCTGTTTAGACCCGACTTATTCGGAGCCTTATTAACCAAGGCTAAGGCCACTGCTAATTTGGACACCAAACCCACCTCTGAGACCCCTCAGGTATCCAAGGATTCAGGTCATTCCCTATTTGCTGAACCCACGGTGGACAATGAGGTAGTTCCCTCTCCCCAACTTTTCCTTGACACTGTCAAAAGACAACGGACTAATCCTGGGGCTGGTCCTGCCCCAACCGGGATGGAGAAGAGACTTTATAATGTGGCCCCAGATCTTGCTGACCTGCTTCAACTTCACACAATAGATGGGCTAGTGACAGCCCTGACGTCTGCCACTCCTGTTACCTCTGATGCCATAGATGGACTTAAGGGTGAAGAGAAGAAAGTTGAGCAAGCTTTAAGGATTCACCAGGCTTGGGCTCTCAGAGCTACTTCGTCAGCCTCTTTTTTCAATCACACCTCGGTCCTTTGGCTTCACCAGTTGCCGGCAAGACTTCTCCCTGAGGATATTAGGCTACATCAGGATATTAATAAGATCATTGCGGCAACTGAGTATTCTGCAGATGCCACCCTGAATGCAGCCAAGTTCTCCTCCAGATTCATGGCATCCTCCATCACAGCTAGACGCCTGCTCTGGCTTAAACAATGGAAGGCCAACAATAGAAGCAAATGGAAGTTAGCTTCAGCGCCCTTCAAGGGTAACAAGCTCTTTGGCGAAGCATTAGACCTTATTCTTATTGACACCAAGGGCAAGGTTCTCCCCACAGAGTTCAAGAGATCTCATAGGCAACCAGGACTCTACCCTAGGGGGGAGTCCTACCAGTCCTTTCGCCCCTATGACTCGGAATATCAGAAATTTTGTCCCTATGATCCCAGAGGTCCTTTGATACAGGCAGGACAGACAGACAGATCTGGTTTTAGGAATCGCCCAGTATCTCAAGGCAAGCAGTCCTTTCAAGGAGCAGGAAACTGCCCCTACTACTGCTCCCACTGACTGTATGTGCGACCCTCCCATTGATGGCCAGCTCCAATTCTTCACACAGCAGTGGGAGGACACCACGTCGGACTTCTGGGTTCGAGCCATGGTCAGCAGGGTCTAGCTCTGGAATTTAAATCCATTCCCCCACATTTCTTTATTCCCTGCCCCATGTCATAGGACCCAGTCAAGGGGGACCTCATGGACTCGGCCATCCAGCACCTCCTGGACATCCAGGACATCCACCAGGTTCCTCAGGACCAACAAGTTCAGGGGTTTATTCCATTCTCTTTCTGATCCCCAAGAACTCAGGCGGATGGAGGGCTATCCTAGATTTGAAATGTTTAAATCATTACATCATGTACAGACACTTCAAGATGCACTCCCTCGAGTCAATCCTGGAGTGCATCAAGGAAGGTGACTTTCTAACATCAATAGACCTGACGAGGGTCTACCTCCACATAACAATCTTGACCACTCATCAGAGTTTCCTCAGATTTAACTATGCAAGTTAACACTTTCAATACAGGACCATGCCTTTTGGGCTGTCGTCGGTGCCCAGAAACTTCACGAAGCTGCTGGCGGCCTATATGGATCCAGTGCTACCTGGACAACATCTTGGTCCAGTCCACCATGGAGGCTCGAGCATCTTTTCTTTCCCTGCTTCCTCTAGAATAAGAGTTTAGAGCCAGTGTTAATGCCTATGGTCAATTGGGCTGGTCACCCAGACAACAGTGTTACTAAGGAATCGCTCAGGATCCTGCAGCTCCTCTTCTGTCAGCTGAATGTTCAGACATATGGATGCAGGGCTGTCAGTCTTATTCTGCTCCTGTTGAAGTATTTCCTTGATGTACCGTATTTTTCGGAGTATAAGACGCTCCGAAGTATAAGAAGCACCTAGATTTTGGGGAGGAAAACAAGGGAAAAATATCTGCCTCTGCCTTATAGCAATTTGCCTCCTTGCAACAAACAGTACAGACAATATACACTGTTTGTAGTGTTATATTTCAGACTATGCTTGTACAGACACTGTTAAAATGTGCTTTCTGGAAGTATAGTTATTCTCTGCTATTTAAAAGAATAGCACTTTTTAAAACAATAGCACTGGGCCTCTTCAGATCAAGCATTTATTTTAAAAACCTCTTCATTTTGTTAAGTTGTCTAGAAAAATAATAAAGCAGTCTTTAAAAAATAAGCCTAACAATTTGAACATTCTATAGGCATTTATAGTTGTTGACTTACCTCCTTGCAGCAAACAGCCTGATTAGCACAGAAAAAAAATCTGCCTCCCAGCAATTTGCCATGTGGAGCAAACAGAGGTAAATTGCTGGGAGGCAGAGGCCAAAGGGTGGGGGCTGGTGGATGAGTGGAGCTACATTCGTTGTATAAGACACACCCAAATTTTCACCCTCTTTTAGGGGGGGGAAAAGGTGCGTCTTATACTCTGAAAAATACGGTAAGTCAACCAAATCTACTTTCCTCTCCCTCCCTCTCTTCCTCCCTCCTTCCCTCTCTCTCACCCTCCCTTTCCCTCTTTCTCTCTCTACTGGCGGCCTTGGCGGCCCACTTTCGAGTACAGTCTATACGGATCTAGTGCTACCTGGACAAAATCTTGGTCCAGTCCACCATGGAGGCTTGAGCGACGAAAGATCTGCACATTATGATCCAGATTCTCCAGCACCACAGCTTCTTAGTCAACATGGATAAGAGCCACCTGCATCCAACCACTCATCTGCTGCACCTGGGAGCAGCCATTGATACAGTAAGAGGCGAGGTATCTCTCTCGCCAGAAAGACAGTTGAGTATCAGAACAATGACTCTTCACATATTACAGGAATGCCTTGTGTCTCTGGCATGCCTGTCGCAGCTCTTGGGCAAGATGGTGTCTTGCATAGCCATTGTCTCATGGGCTCGCCTTAAGATCTTTCCAGTGATTCCTGCTCCCTTACCAACGAGCAGGCAGAAGCCATTTGCTGACCAGAGTCCATGTGCCACTCAAGGCGAGGTGGTCCTTAACATAGTAGACATCTCCAGCAATATCCAGCGGGTGTCTCTTTCAGATCCCCACTTACCTAACCATCACAACGGACACCAGTCTATTTGTTGGGGGGCTCACTTCCAGTCATTGATGGTCTAGGGCCAATGGACTCTAGGGCCACAACATCAATTGGCTAGAATTCCAGGCTGCACACCTGGCACTAAAGAGATTCAAGGACTCCGTGTCAGGTCAGCATATGTTGATCCTGACAGACAATGACAGACAACGTGGCCACCAAGGCCCATATCAACCAGCAAGGAGGGGACACATTCAAGATCTCTCATGCAGGAGGCAGAACTCCTGGGTTTATGGGCGGAGAGACATCTTCTGTCCTTGAGGGCAGAACACATTTCTGGGGTGAGCAACATGAAGGTGGACTGGCTCAGCAGGGCCACAGTGGACCAATCAGAGTGATTCACCAACCTCGTATCTCTGTCGGTGGTTCAACCTTGAGATTCCTCAAGACAAAATCTCGCTGAGTAGTGGGCACTGGACCCTCAGTTGCTCCAGTTGACTGCCTGGCATTTGAGCGGGAAGTCCTGAGTCAGGACAACTTCTCCTCCAGGATTACACATACAATTCAGGCTTCCAGGAGCCTTCCAGTGACAGGATATACAACGCTTCTTGGTCAGACTTTTGCCGATAGTGCTCTGGCACAGACATTGACCCCTATTTGGTCTCCCATCAGTCAAGTCCTGGAATTCTTCCAGGAGGATTTGGACAAGGGCTTGACGTCCAATACTGTCCATCAACAGGTAGCTGCTCCATCTTCCGTCTTGTCTTATGGAACATTGGGCCCACTCTCACAACATCCCACCTTTCGCAGATTCTTTAAGGGCGCAACCAATTTAAGGCCACCCGTGGTCCAAAGATTCCTGACCTGGGACCTGTCAAAGGTGTTGAACGTACTCAATGACAGCCCCTTCAAACCACTCAGATCGGTCCCACTACGATTCTTGTCCTGCAATGGCATTTTTGATTGCCATCACATCAGCTAGAAGGATCTCAGAGCTGGTGGCCCTTTTGGTCAGAGAAGACCTCTGCATCTTCCATCTGGACAGAGTTCTATGCTTGGATCCCTCCTTCGTCAGCAAGGTTAACTCCTGGTTCTCCAGAGTTCAGGAGTTGCTTCTGCCAAATTTCTGCCTGGGGCCTACACACCCCCAGGAAAAGAAGAGGCACACTCTGAATGTGAGGAGGGCTCTCCATATCTACATCAAGCGGACCGTCTCCTTTCGGAGGTCGGAATCTCTTTTTATATTTTTTCAGCCTTCTCCCTTGGGTGCCAAGGTCACCTCAACGACGGTGGGGTGATGGATTCGAGCAACCATTGCTAGAGCCTACGAGACACAGGGACTTCCAGTGCCTGGATGCATTACTGCGCACTCAACCAGGAGTACGGCCACGATGACAGCATGGGCCACGCAAGTGTCTATAGAAGAAATCTGCAGAGCAGCTACTTGGGTCTCTCCATCGCCATTTATCCGAAATTAAAAGTTGGACACTTATGCCTTGGCCGAAGTAGCTTTCGGCAGGAGGGTCCTCCAAAATGTCCATGAGAATCGGGAGACTTTGGCCCAGATGAGAACCCGCCCGTGAGTTGGAGGGCTTTGATAAGTCCCATTCCTGGATCCATTCCCCTTCCCCCTATGGAGAAGGGACGTTGGTCCTACCTGACGTGCTGCTTCTTGTAGGGAAGTGAAGAGGATCCAGCCCCACCCTTGGAGACAGTCTGGTCCATAGTCCAGGAGGGGCTAATGTTTTCACAGGTCGCAAGCCTCATCATCAGCGTGTCACAAGCATCATCATCATGGCACCTTCGCTTAAACTGGGTGAGATTCCCACCTAAGGAGGCATTGCCAAAAAAGATGACAAGCTCAGTCTCCAGGCAGAAGAACTAAGAGCTTCCTTTCCCTACAAGAAATAGCATGTCAGATAGGATCAACACTCTTTTTTTACTGTATTACACATCAGTACTAAGATATTCCTTGGAATCCCACAAAAATCAACAAATCAAAGGCAAAACACATGTTAAAATCCTTTCTTTTCCTGCAACAAATCAAAACTAACTGAAGTAAATTTCCTAACTGTTAGAACAATTAATCAGTGGAAGCATGTGCCTCCAGACGTGGGTGCTCTAACATTGGAAGTTTTTAAAAAGAAATTGGACAATCGTTTGTCTGAATCAGTATAGGGTTTCCTGCTTGAGAAGGCGGTTTGGACTAGAACAGTGGTTCTCAACCTGTGGGCCGGGACCCCTTTGGGGGTTGAACGACCCTTTCACAGTGGTCGCCTAAGATCATCGGAAAACACATATTTTTGATGGTCTTAGGAACCGAGACACCAATTTTATGGTTGGAGGTCACCACAACATGAGGAACTGTATTAAAGGGTCGCGACATTGGGAAGGTTGAGAACCACTGGACTAGAAGATCTCCAAGGTTCCTTCCAATTCTGTTATTCTGAAGCCACTCCCAGAGAAAAGGCAAAACGATTAGATAGAATTATTTAATTAAAATATAATTAAAAAGCAAGGCAGAAAAGTAAAAAAGTGCTGTATGTTATTAAGATTTTTAGAATCATAATGAAGAGGTGTGTTTTATATATTACACACTTAGAATGTGCAAGTGTGTAGATTGCAGAATCAAGACTATTTTTAACACAGTGGCTCCTACTTCAGTCTATCAGACAAAACAGCAACAACCATCTTAGTGCCTTTTCACCAGAGATGAACACATTATCAAGAGAAGCAGAGAAAAGACTGAATACAAGAGAGTGGGAGAGGGGCAGAGAGAGAGAGAGACTGATTTTGAGGGCATGGTAATTATTAAATGTAATAATCATATATCTATATAGGTAGTTCTTGACTTAACGACCACACTTAGAACCAGAAAAGTTGTTAAGTGGTGCAATCACTTAATTTTGCAACCTTTTTTTGTCACATATTTTGCGAAATATCACACATGTCTATGACTTGCAACTACCTGCTGGCTTCCCCATTGATTTTGCTTCTTGGAAGCCAGTTGGCAGGGTTGCAGATGGTGATAATGTGATCCTGGGATGCTGCAGCCATCATAAATACCTGCTGGTTGCCAACCACTCAATTCATGATCAGGGGATCACAGGGATGCTGCAACAATCATAAATGTGAGTACCAATCGTGAATCACTTTTTTTCAGCACCATTATAATTTTGAACTGTTGCTAAATGAATGATCATAAGTCAAGGACTATCTGTATTCAACATTTGCTGTGTCCATGTTATGCAGTAGCATCATCAAATGTATCTGTTTTTATATCCCAGGCAGGTTGCTGCAGCTTCACTGATCAAAAGCTTGCAGAATTCACACGATTAAAAATCAGTCCTTTAAGGAAATCTAAAATCCTATGCACGAATTTGACACATGCTTACTGCAAGAGCAGGAGCCCGCCAAAATACTTAAAAATAAACAGACAAAATGCTTAGAAAATTATAAAATATAATTGAAATGCCCGTGGTCTTTTTAATTGTTAAAACACATTCCAAATCGCCAAGTCAAATAATGCTCCGAAAAGATTCTGGGTGCTTTTTATGTGAGAATCCCAAGTACTAGTTGCTAGATATTCACTGAATTATTTTCCCTGGAATTCTAACACTGAAGTGCTACATCTCTGTAAGGTGTGTATTCCATGCACATGTGCGTGCATGAAGTACAACAAAACTCCAAATGACCATTAAATGTCAGGAAAGGTACTAGACTTTCTGGGCTGCCTTGCTGTCCTCTAGTGCATGGGTCCCAAACCCCAGGTCAGTGGACTGGCACTGGCCATACAGCATGCCAGAAACCAGGCTGCACAAACAAGCGAAGTCCCATCTGCGGGATGCAGGCAGCATGTGAAACCACGCCGCCCCCTCTGGTCCATGGAAAAACCTCTCACTGGGGAACGAATTCCTGGTTGGGCCTCACTTTGTATTCTGGACTGCTTTGTGTTCATCCTTATCTTTGCAGTCCAGTTTTTTTAGCCTTAATTAAACAGACTTGCTGTGCTTAAAGTCATATAGATCGCAGTAGAGGAAGCAATCTGTAGGGTAAGAACAAACCAAACATACCTCTTTGGAAAAGAAGTTCATTTGTTTTTTTATATAATGAGGGAAAGGGGGATTGTAAAATAAGGAAATATGTGTTCATAACAAAACCCATGTATAAGGAACACTTTAAGTTTTAGCTTTTGCAATAACTGGCACAAAAATAAGCCTTTAATTTCATTTTAGCACAGATCCATAGGATCATATAAATGCAAAAAGGCAGTCTTCTCTCATCATATGGAGCTCCTTCTTCGGCTAGGAATCCATTTTGGGGAAGATGCTGACTTTATTGTTCCTGCTCATTTTTCGTTCTGATTTACCCCTGGGTTGCTTTGTCTGGATCAGCTCCTCTGGTGTATTTCCTAAAGGAGGCAGAAGTCGTTTCTTACCATTTCGGTTTTCTGAAAGCCACTGTGGGGGCAACTCAAAAGGTCCAAAACCCAGTTGTGTAGAATACTTTTCTTTGGCCAATTCGGCTTCTGTAGATAAAGCTGGTGCTATTTGAGCAGCAGAATCTGCAACTGTGGGACAAACAAATGTCTGAATTTGGGCTTGTTCTACATCTAAGCTGGTTGTGGGTATCTCCTCCTGTTGGTAGTCATTGGGGTCCACAGATTTAGCTTCATTTTCATCCTCTGTAGGCTTGAAAATTTGCTGCTGCCCAATGTAAAACATTTCTAGGAGTTGGCTGCCAGAACGAACGTGAGATTCCAGATTGGCCTCCCCAGCACTTTCAGAACTGACTATGTTTCTTCGACTATACCTTCGATGCAATTGCAGTATCGTCCCTACTAAACATTTCCGTACAGATTTGTTAACAGTCAGGAAGAGAAGTGGGTTGGCCAGCAGTGATATTTTAGGCAACCAGATAGCAGTGAGAAGCAAGTATACAGAAGTATCAGAAGAATCCAGGGTAGTATGATAAACCACCATAGTCATATAAGGAATACTGCAGAAAATGAAAATCATCACCATAGACAGAAGCATGGCATGAAGTTCAGATTCCCTCTGGGAGGCATAAGGAATAGAGACTGTATTTTGAGGAGTTCTTAAGGCAGCTATAATGACTTTTTTCTTCTGGCTGGCGCTCAGTGCCTTCCGGATGAGGATCATAAAGAGAAATACCACAGTCACTGGTAAAATCACAGTGGTAAGGTTGTAAGCGATAACATATGCTAAATGGCCAATAGAGTAACTCCAGGGCCCAGTACAAGTGGATATAGCATATATGTCTGACACATGGGTCACAGCAAAGACTGGAATGCTGGCCACCACTGCATGAGCCCAGATATAGATCAACAGATCTCGTGATTTGGCATCTGATATCTTTCTTTGCAGTGGGTATAAGACTGAATAGTACCTATCCAAAGAAGAGAGAGCAGAAACATCTATAAGAGATACAGAAATGCCATTTCTTCTCATTCTACAATATTAGACTCCATCTCCAAATAGTTACATATGCAGAATACTATTCCTTGACCTATGATGTAAATTAATATTATCAGAGATACCAGGATTTAAGATGTTTCAATGTTAGATCTAGTCAGTGGTGGGTTTCAACCAGTTCGCACCATTTTGGGAGATCCAATTGTTAACTTTCTGAGCAGTTTGGTGAACTGGTTGTTGGAAGAAATAATTAGGGCAGAGAACCAGCTGTTAAATTATTTGAACCCCACCACTGGATCTAGTGCAGATAGTCCATGACTTAAGATCACAATTGAGTCCAAAATTTATGTTGCTAAGTGAGACATTTGTTAAGTGAGTTTTGTCCTATTTTACAACTTTTCTTGTCACAGTTATTAAGTCAATCATTGCAGTTGTTATGTTAGTAACTCAGTTGTTAAGTGAATCTGGCTTCCCCATTGGCTTTGCTTGTCAGAAGTTTGCAAAAATTGATCACATGACCCCAGGACACTGCAACCATCATAAATACAAACCAATTGCCAAGAATCCCCATTTTGATCACATGACCATAGGGATGCTGCAACAATTGTTAGTGTGAAAAATGGACACACCCGTATTTTTCAGAGTATAAGACGCATCAAGGTTTTCAAGAGGCAAATTTAAAAAAAGTAGGTAGGTAGATAGAGGGATAGAGAGGGAGAAAAAGAGAGAGAAATACAGTAGGTAGGTAGGGAGAGAGAGAGTAGTTAGGTAGGTAAATAAAGGGATATATAGAGAGAGAAATAGAGAGGGGTGGGTGGGTAGGTAGGTAGGTAGAGAGATAGAGAGAAATAGAGAGAAATACAGTAGATAGGGAGAGACAGAGGGAGAGAGAGAGTAGGTAGGTTGGAGAGAGAGAAATAGAGAGAGAGAAATACAGTATATAGGTAGGGAGAGAGTAGGTAGGTAGGTAGGTAGAGAAAGGGAGAGAGAGAGAGAGAAATAGACCGATAAATACAGTAGGTAGGGAGGGAGAGAGAGAGTGTGTGTAGGTAGGTAGGTAGAGGGATAGAGAGAGAAATAGAGAGAGAGAGAAATACAGTAGATAGCTAGGGAGGGAGAGAGAGTAGTTAGGTAATAGATAGGTAGATAAAGGGAGAGAAATAGAGAGAGAGAGTGAGAGAGAAATACAGTAGGGAGGGAGAGAGAGAGAGTGTGTGTGTAGTGAGGGAGGGAGGGAGAGGGATAGAGAGAGAGAGAGAGAAATAGAGATAGAGAGAAATACAGTAGATAGGTAAGTGTTTCTGCTGGCACAGCACTTTATCAATGTAATTCTCATCAATCAGTTAAAGAGCTTTCCAAAAGGGAAAAAAAAGTTTTTGCGCTCTGCAAACCTCCCCAAAATGACCCGTTTTTCACAAAAACGGGCCTTCCCCACCCCCAAAACGGCATGAATAGCCTTGGGGAGACTTGCATAGTTCTCTTGGAGGGGGGGAAACGAGCAAAAAGTGGCCCATTTTTCACGAAAACGGGCCCGTTTTTGGTAAAAAAAAATGCATGCATAGCCTTATGGAAGCTTATAGAGTGCTGCTGGGGACTGGGGAGGCATAAAACAGCCCATTTTTGCTCATTTCTGCCCTCCCCAGCCCCCAGGAGCTCTCTGAATGCCTCCATAAGGGTATGCACGGCCATTTTGGTGAAGGGTGGGGCTTCGGGACGCAAAAAAATGCTGCATTCGGTGTATAAGACGCACCCAGATTTTCAGCCTCTTTTTTGAGGAAAAAAGATGTGTCTTATACTCCGAAAAATATGGTATGTCATTTTTCTCAGTGCTGTTGTAACTTTGAACAATCGCTAAACGAAAGGTTGTAAGTCAAGGAGTATCTGTATACACACCTTTTTAGCCACTAATTTAAACCTACATTAAATAATGACAAATGCAACTTATATTGATCAATTTGTATCACAGATGGGGGTTAGAATTTACCCTGAAACTTCTGTTTTTTGATATCATCTTATAACCTTTTTTTTTCAAACTATGAATAGAATTGAATCAACCATGTTTCTTAGCATGTAGCAATTCCTGCCACGTTACAAAAAGCATAAATTTCCTAAAATATCTAAATGTTGCATGTAACATGAAAATTCCACTATGGTACACAATAGCTCAGTTCACATATCACATTAAGACATAATAGAGTTTCTTACTTTGATAAGATCATTGTGGTTTATAAAAAATGCATTATGATTTAACCTTAGTTTAGCTAGCTATGACTTATTAAATAAATGATTAGAAGTCAACCTATCCAGCATCTGCTTTGCTAGTAATGGGAATTAATGAATATATAAGAGCAGTATTAATTAGCTAGTGAAAAATCAATAGAGAACTTCTGTCATGTCCTTCAGATATAATTACAGATTCCAAGATAGTAAGATTGAGAGTTAGAATCCATAATATATCTTAATAAGTACTTTAAAAAGTGGAAATATCTTCTTTTCTTCTAATGGCTGCACAAAGAAAATGACCTTTTTAGTGATCGGGAATATTAGAAAACAACCAGTCAGGTTAAATTAGCGAGGTTATTTAAAAAGAAGAGCCAACACCCATATTATATAAATCAGCTTGTTTCTCTTAACAAAACTCCTTTCACAAGTTGTTCACATTTGATTGTATATTCAATCTTTTTGTTTTTAATTTTTAAAAAAGAAATATCAACTTGCTATGGAAATAAGACAAACAGAAAGCAGAAAAATAAATCAGAGGAATGGTAATTAACAGATTTGTCCAGGTTGAACTATGAAGGGAGAAAGATGAAAGATAACCTGTGAATAATCATAGTGTCTTACCGATCCAGAGCAATGACAGGAAAGCTAAGGATGGTCACAGAGCAGAAGACTTTATGCAAGAATTTGATAATTTTGCAGAAGATCATGGTATAGACCCACCCACAGCAGTGTGGACTGGTACTGAGAACAATGTCAAAAGGCACACAGACAAGGCTGGCACAGATCCCAGAACAAGCCAGGTTCTTAATAAATCGGTTTGTTACTGACTTAAAAACTGATGTCCTGCATGTCGACCACAAGACCACAATGTTTCCTGGATGAAGAAAAACAAAAGTCAAACTATGAAAATTAAGAAATACATGTGTAATGATATAGTTACCTGTAATTCTTTCAATTTTATTCAGCAAACAGCATTACAGATTAATTCAAACATAACAACAGTATATACCTTGCTGATATCTTTCTCAAACTAGGATCACGTTTAATTCTGTAGATATTTACCTAGAATTAAGTGCTGCTCATTGCTCACCCTGGGAAAGGGGTGGGTTTTTGCCAGCATTACTGCCGGTTCGGTGCACAAAAAGTTTGGGCGCTCGATGTTGCCTGTAAATAGATCTGCACATGCACAGAACATTAAAAATGTCAAAAAAAACATGCCGCAGGGACCAGGGGACTGGTTCGGGGGCATGGCGAGCCTGCTGTCCCTACCGGTTCTGCGACCCACGTCACAATTTCCACTACCGGTTTGCCCAGAGTCCCCATGTGTGAGATTGGCACCTTTGTGTGTGTGTGTGTGTGTGTGTGTGTACATACATATACATGTAATATATACGTGTGTGTGTGTGTGTATATATCCTGCCGAAACGTTGCAAAGACAATCATAGAATACAACAAAACCAGCATATATATATATATATATATACACACACACACACACATATATACACATATATATACATATATATATATACATTTTTTCTCATGATGTATATATAATAAGTTGTGCATGTAGCAGTTATTTTCTCTGGATCATTTATGTACTACATTATATTACATGAACTATGATCTTCTTGATTGAGTTGTCTGTAAAGGTCTATTTTGAAAAATTTGTACGTTACTGGAGATACTTTTTTAAAAAAGAATTTCACAGTGGATTATATTATGTTTTTTTGCCTCGTTTTTTTGCCTCCTTGTTCTATTCTTCCTGATAAGTATAAATATTTGAAATGACTTGGCATTACGCACTAGGCAAAGCATTGTTAGTACAGGTGAGGAAAACAAAATCAAGATGCAACAGTGCTAATTTGGGAAAGGTACAAGAGACTGAAACACAATAAGGTGGAAAAGACTTTAGTAAAGGTATATATGAAGTGTAGTTTCTTTTTAGTCGATGAGTTCTCTTAAGTGTCTGAGTTGTCACATAGGTATTTTCCCCCCTTTTTATTTGGGGTCTGCCCTGCAAACATCACATTTAAACCTCACAGATTTCAGCAAGAGACAAAAGAAATTCAAAAACTTGTTTGCTAATTCATATTTAAATCTATGCTCAGTGACTTGTTCTCCTGTATGTGCAGAGAACTGCAGCCTTAAAAATGATTAACTCTGGAGAGATCTTCTGAATGATTAAAGCAAGCTCTGCCAATATATTATTTTCTCCTCAGCTCACTCTGGCCATTAAGTTTATGGTACTCACCTATTAGCAACAGCTTCAAAGGGGAACAAACAACACAGGCTACTCTATGGTTACCATAGCAACAATAATCTCATGAAGCTAAAATCATTTTCTTTGGCTTGATCGCTAACTGTGACTCAATCATTTTGGCTTTATGTCTAACATGGCAAATGAGGACCTAGTACCATTTCTGTAGCAACTTGACTTGTTAAGGATTTTTTTGCTCCTTACTGAGCAGAAGAACAGGAACTCTGATTATTCACAAATACATGCTATGTTTTTTATTGCCCTTGACAGCTAGCTTAAAATTATTTAGTTATATTTGGTTTTATATGAAGATTACTTCAAAGTAAACAATGTGGGCATGTTTACTTCTTCCCTGAGACTAGTAGAGTAATCCTTGGTGGAAGAATACTAAACAGTATTTTTACTGCAACAGGCAAAAAAGTTATCCATCTCTTCCCCCAGCATAATCAGATCTGACTAAATATTCATTTCCAGTTGCCTTTGGGTAAAGAGGGTTTTCAAATCCTAAACATAAATACGATTTCTCAGAAATGTATGGAAACTTATTTCTCATATGTGTGTTATTATGAGTGGGGACTGGAGAAAACAAACTTAATTAAAATTAAATGAGTTACAGCAATACTCTTCGAGTGTTTAATATATTCTATAAGTTTTGTCAAGCTCCTTGCCAAACCCCTCATGCCAAAGTGATGTTTTTCAAAGCATATGTCACCATAGTTGTCTCTAGCAAGATTTATTGAGATGAACAGGGTATATAGCTGCAAGAATTTCAGAAAGTGAACATGCTTAATTTAAAAGAAATATATATCCATGTCTGTTTCTGATTCTTTTCTCACAACTTCATGTAAATTGGCAAGGAGGTCAGTCTTATTGATATTTGAGACTTCACAGCTTGTTTACATAAACCATGGTGCCTAGGTTTTTGTAGAGCTTTGGGAAGTGTTGCCTGTTTTGGATCACTAAATGGAGGTTAAAAGATCCAAACTATGTACACATTTAGTCTAGAGTAGTATTTTTCTAACAGTGATGTTGGCTGGGGAATTTTGGGAACTGAAGTCAAAGTTATTTTACAGTTGGCAAGTTTGAAAAATACTAGGCAAGAGATACTAACTGGTGTATATTTGAGTGTGTGTGTGTGTGTGTGTGTGTGTGTGTGTGTGTGTAGGGGAGATAATAAGCTTATTCAAGAGTGGAGAAATTGGATTAAACTGTTTAAGAAACACTACTTTATAGAATCAGTTGCTATACAAATGTTTGAAATTCATTGTTACAAATGAAATTACAAAATACACTACATTGCCAAAAGTATTTGCTCACCCATCCAAATAATCAGAATCAGGTGTTCCAATCATTTTCATGGCCACAGGTGTATAAAATCAAGTACCTAGGTATGCAGACTGTTTTTACAAACATTTGTGAAAGAATGGGTTGCTCTCAGGAGCTCAGTGAATTCCAGCGTGGAACTGTGATAGGATGCCACCTGTGCAACAAATCCAGTCGTGAAATTTCCTCGCTCCTAAATATTCCACATTCAACTGTCAGCTGTATTATAAGAACGTGGAAGTGTTTGGGAACGACAGCAACTCAGCCACTAAGTGGTAGGCCATGTAAGCTCCAACGTCCAACATCAGGTGTGTGACCTCACAAATGTGCTTCTGGAAGAATGGTCAAAAATTCCCATAAACACACTCCTAAACCTTGTGGACAGCCTTCCCAGAAGAGTTGAAGCTGTTATAGCTGCAAAGGGTGGACTGATGTCATATTGAACCCTATGGATTAGGAACGGGATGTCACTTACAGTAAGTTCATATGCGAGTAAAGGCAGGTGAGAGAATACTTTTGGCAATATAGTGTAAGTCGTCAGCATATAATAATAGTTCATGATTAACTCCTTCTGTTATGTTGAAAACATCTTCCATTTGTCTAATAAATCAGTTCAATTACTCCAATGCCAAATAAAAAACAAGAGGAGATAAAGAACATCCTTGATGAATTCCACAAGACATTCTGATAGCTGAAAAGATAATCCAATTTTTATTAACCTTAACAAATAGAGTAGGGCATCTTATATATAAGCATCTTATATTAACCCATATTATTTAAATATATTTAAATAAAATTTGATTTAAAAATTTTCTTCTAGAATATAGACACGCATTCCTCAACCCATAGGACCACCATTGCAGATACCATCTTTTCCTGTATCCAGAATGTCAATGAGTGCTCTAATATCATCAGAAGATTTGTGGCTTTCTATAAAAAAATTTGTGACAGAACAATGATGTAATTATTTTCTTTCTTTCTTTCTCTATCTATTAAAGGGTTTTTGGACGGAAGATAAAATATAGTATTAACAAATATAAATAAAAAGAAAGTAATTAAAGAGAAACGCAGGAGAAACTAAAGTAGAAAAGAAAAAGATAGAAAGAATTAGCTTCCAATATTATTCACATCAGTAAGTATGATAATAAATATACCTCTTTCTCTAAAATTACATCATGACTCTCTTATACTGATCATTAAAACCATATCACATTCATTATTTTTTCATTCTTATGCAAAAAGTTCATAAGGAGTTTCCAATCAACAATAAATATAGCTACTGTCTTTTCTCTAATCAAAAAAGTCAATTTAGCCATCAATCCTCAAAGAAAAAACTCCTAATATCAATTGTATATTAATCTTCAAAATCCTCTGAATCAGTTTATATATATATTTGAATTTTCCAGATTTTTTACACGTCCACCAAACATGATAAATTGTCCCTTCTTTTTGTTCACATTTCCAATATAAATTTGAAGTGTCTTGATACATTCTAGATAATTTCTCTGGTGACATACCAACGGTATGCTGGAAGCATAGTGGAGTAATATTATCAGTTATCTCTGTTAGGTTCGCTGTCATACGTTTTGTATTAATATTTTGCAGGGAAATGGGTGTTGGTCCTTACCTGATACGCTCATTTTCTGGTAGAGACAGCAGCCAGACTGGGTATGCTCCGTCCATTAACCAATCGGACTGAGTCTACACTTATGATGTCATCGGGCCCTTGTGGCTCCTCCCCAGTGTCAGATGAAGGAAAACTGTAGACTCAAGTGAGAATTGTGAGCAAAAAGTGAAAGTCCATAGTGTCTCTCTCCCTCTCCCTCTCCCCACCCCTCTGCACAAGGAATTTCCTCGTGTGACCCATGCCAGGATAGGGCTGGCTGCTGTCACTACTCTACCAGAAAATGTGTATCAGGTAAGGACCAACGCCCGTTTTCCTGATATCGTAGAGACAGCAGCCAGACTGGGACGTACCAAAGACTGGGCTGTCCACTAGGATGGGAAATTGTAAAAAAGGTCCGTTAGGGCACAAGCACTTGTTGCAGCACCCTGCACCCAAATGCCGCGTCAGCCGATGCATACTTGTCCAACTTGTAATGACGTATGAAGACTGTGGGAGACGCCCAGGTGGCCGCCCGGCAAACTTCTTCCAAGGGGGCTTGAGTGGACCAAGCTGCAGATGTCGCAGCGATGCGTGTAGAGTGAGCTGTAATGTTTGCAGGGACCTGTATGGATTGAAGTTCATAAGACAGTTTAATATAGGCTTTTATCCAGCACCCCAGACTAGACGATGAAGCCTTGGTACCCAAGGAGGCTGGTGAAAGGAGATGAAGAGAGCTTCCGAGTGGTGGAACGAGGGGGTGCGGTCGATGTAGATCTTGAGGGCACGATGTACGTCAAGAGTATGCCATTTGCGCTCCCTCTCGTGACGGGGAGACAGACAGAAATCAGGTAAGGTCAACTCCTGACCACTGTGGAAACAGCTATTGACCTTCGGTATGAATTCAGGTCCAGTTTTAAGACAACTTGGTCTGGATGGAACACACACAAGTCATGCCTAACTGAGAGAGCAGCCAAATCAGAAATACATCTGGCTGAGGTTACAGCCACCAAAAACAGCGTTTTGAAACACAACAGTTTCAAAGAAGTGGATCTCATAGGTTCAAAGGGCACGGAAGTCAAAGCCTCTAGGACACAAGGTAAGTCCCAAGTCGGATATCTACGTATGGCAGGGGGACGCAGGTTGGACGCTCCACAGAGAAATCTCTGGATCAAGGGGTGAGAAGATAGATGTTTGGATGCCAGGCCATCCAGAACAGAGGCCAGAGCGGCCACCTGTTGGCGTAGTGTGTTAGGGGTAAGTCCCTGATCAAGCCCCCTCTGCAGGAAGTCCAACATCTGCAGAATGGATGCCCTAAGTGTCTCAACAGTCTGGTTGGAACACCACAGAGCAAAAGTACACCATGTGGCGTCATAAATGCAGTTAGTAGAGCTCCTGCGTGATGCCTGAATGGTAGCAATGACGTTGAGGGAGATGTTATTGGCTGTTAAGGCTTGCCGCTCAATTGCCATGCAGTTAATTGCAGCCACTGGGAGTCGGGATGACAAACTGACCCTTGGTGTAGAGACAGGAGAGACCATGGGATATGCCATGGGGTGGAGATTGACAGAGTCACCAGGTCGGCATACCAAGGCCGGCATGGCCAATTCGGCGCTAACAGTTCTGCCTCCTGCTCCAGCATTTTTTGAGTTACCCTCTGAATGAGGGGAGGGGGAGGAAATGCGTACAGGAGACCCCTGGGCCACTGGCATCTGAGAGCGTCTACCCCTTCTGCCATGGGGTCCATGAACCTCGAGTAATACCTGGGAAACTGGCTGTTGTCTGCCATCGCGAACAGGTCTAGAACTGGGATGCTGAAGCGTAGTGTCAGTCGATGGAAGAGGTTCGGTTGGATGCTCCACTCCACCTGATCTATTGTTGTCTGGCTCAGCCAGTCTGCTTGGACATTGGACACCCCTGAGATGTGTTCTGCCCTGAGAGATGACAGGTGCGATTCCACCCACTGGCACAACAGGTTGGACTCCTGCATCAGGGACCAGGAATGATTTCCTCCGTCTGTTTATGTGTGCCTTGGTCATGGTATTGTCCCTGAGGATTAATATGTGTCGGGCCTGAACTCTGTGGTGGAAGTATCTGAGGGTGAGGCGAACCGCCCGCAATTCTAGCCAATTTATGCTGTTTTGGCTCTCTTCGAGGGACCACTGACCTTGAGCCACTAGGTCCTGCATGTGTGCCCCCCATCACTTGCGTCCGTCGTAAGTGTGAGACGGCACGGCTCCCTGAACAAGGTCCCTTGCAAAATCGCCGGGAACTGCCACCATTTGAGAGAGTGTAATACCTGTCTGGGAAGGGGGACGCTGAGAGGAGAGTTGCCCCCGTCGGCCTTTTGATGTGGAAGCATGAACCATTGAAGGCTCCTGCTGTGAAGCCTGGTCCACAGGACAATCCTGAAACAGGATATCATCTTGCCCAAGACTTGGGAGAGAAGAAGAAGGGATGCCTTGCATAGACGTAGCACCTTCCTGACAAGTTCCCTCAGACTGAGAATGCGGTCATTGGATAGGAACACCCTCTCCACCATGGTGACTATCAAGACCCCGAGGTGGAGAAGGTGGGTGCTGGGAACGAGGTGACTCTTTTTGAGAATCACCCCGAACCCGTGATTCCGCAAGGTATGAATGGTGAGGGTGAGATCTCTTTCTGCCTGAACCGGAGACCTGGACAACAAGAGGATGTCGTCCAGGTAACAAAGAATCCAAACTGGGTATGACCTGATGTGGGCGGCTAGTGCTGCCAGAACTTTTGTGAATACCCTGGGGACAGAGGATAGACCGAACAGAAGAGCTCGGTATTGGAAGTGCCTCCCCCCATAGGAGGAACGGAGATATTTTCGGTGGTCTATGAAGATGGGGATATGAAGGTAAGCTTCTGTCAAGTCTACCGACGTGAGGAAATCGCCTTTCCTGACTGCCTGGAGAATGGTGTGCAGAGAATGCATTTTGAACCACCGATAGACAATGTGGCGGTTCAATGTTTTTAGATCTAAAATTGCTCTCCATCCCCCGGAATTCTTCGGTACCCCAAACAGGCGGGAATAAAAATCCTGCCCTTCCTGATGGGGAGGAACCGGTTGGATGGGCCGGATCTCCAACAGGTGCTGAATGGCCTGTTCCATCAGTGCCCTCTTGCAAGGACACCGAAAGACACGAAGTGTTCCTGGGGGATGGAGAGGAATTCCAGCATGAGACCAAATTTGACAGTTTTGAGTACACAATTGTCTGTTGTGGTCTCCTCCCAGCAGTGGGCAAAGAATGCCAGGCGGTCTCCGATCGGAAGAGAGTCCAGATAGTCATTTCTTACGTGAAAATTGGCGGTTGCCTCCTCCACAGTAAGATTTCTTGGAGGGGAAATGCTGTGTGCTTCTATTGGACCTGTCCTGGTGAGATCCCTGTCTGGGAGTGTATGATTGGCATTGTGGACGGGGGAAGGAAGGTCCCCTGTCCACCGGTCGAAAGAGTGACCTCCTATAGAAGGGAGCAGGCTGACTGTCCTGTTTCTTGTAGATGGATGAAAGGACCTTGCACTTGTCTTTAGATTCCGTGAGGTACGGGTCTAAGGGATTACCAACTAATTGGGTACCACTGAATGGGAAGGCTGCTAGGCGCCACTTGGTACGGACATCCGCCTGCCATGGCTTGAGCCAAAACAGACGCCTGGCTGTGACTGAAGAGGCCATGGCTTTAAAAGCAAATCTAGCAGCATTAAGGGAAGAATCAGCCGCAAATTCAATCGCTGCCCTGATCTTGTTGAGATCCCTATGTGATCTAGTGTCAGTAGGAGCGATGCGCTCCTGAAGCTGTTCAATCCAAACCAGGGTCGCCCTGGAGAAAAAGGAAGTGGCCGTAGAGGCCCTAGCAGCCCAGGCCCCAGCCTGATAGTTTTTGACTAAGGTTTGATCTGACCTTTTCTCCTCAGGCTTGAGAACCTCCTCAGGGGCTCCAGAGACCACAGTAGGTGAAGACAGGGCTGCAACCGGTGCATCCACTAGGGGAGTCTCGAAGAACTGGGTGAGGTCTGGTGCAATGTTGTAGAGACGTTTGTCAAGTTTGATCAACTGAGCCACCATGTGTTTATTGGACCCGTGTCCCTCCTGGCTTGTACTGGCATCCTGGGAGGTTACACGAGGCTGGCTATTGGGACTTGTGAACGCTTCATTGAGGGTTTCCTGCCAGCCGCCTTGAAAGAGGCAGTTGTGAGGCCCTTGCTCAAGAAGCCTTCTCTGTACCCAATGGAGCTAGCAAATTATCGTCCTATCTCCAACCTTCCTTTTTTAACGAAGGTTGTAGAGAGCGTGGTGGCTCAGCAGTTCCCACGTCACCTGGAGGAATCTGATTATCTACCGTGTTTCCCCGAAAATACGCCAGGGGCTTATTTTCTTTTGCCCCACGAAATATGCCCTTGGGTTTATTATCAGGGAGGGCTTATTGTTTTGGGGCTGCCGGGCGGCTGCTCCCTTGTGAACTGGCTCCCAAAGTGCCGGGCACAGCCTCAGGGTCAAAGCAGCCATGAGGTAACCATGCTCACGAGCTGCCGCCCGGCAAATCCCCTCTCCAGCCGGGAAGAGCGCCATTCACTGACCTAGGGGGTAATCCCTAAGGTGCCAAGCCATGTGGCGCTCTGCCTGCTCCCCAGCTCCTGCGGCTTTGCACATTCGGGATACCCCCTAGGTCAGTGCATGGAGCTCTGCCCGGCTGGAGAAGGGGGTTGCGCGAGCGCCTGTTCCGCTCGCAGCTTCACCAAGCCCTTGCCAGGCTCTCCCAGGCCACCGCCGCTGGCTGCTGCTGCCCGCCGCCGCCCCGCTCCGCTCCGCGCAACTTCAAAACTCGGGGCCGAGTCTTTCAGCATCGGTGGCTCTAGGAGTGCTCTCTATGGTGGGCTGACTGCCGGACAGAGAGTCTTCCAGCAGCCGGCCCACCATAGAGAGCACTCCTAGAGCAGCCGATGCTGAAAGACTCGGCCCCGAGTTTTGAAGTTGCGCGGAGCGGAGCGGCGGTGGGCGGCGGTGGGCAGCAGCAGCCAGCGGCGGTGGCCTGGGAGAGCCTGGCAAGGGCTTGGTGAAGCTGCGAGCGGAACAGGCGCTCGCGCAACCCCCTTCTCCAGCCGGCCAGAGCTCCATGCACTGACCTAGGGGGTATCCCGAATGTGCCAAGCCGCAGGAGCTGGGGGATGGGCAGAATGCCACATGGCTTGGCACCTTAGGGATTACCCCCTAGGTCAGTGAATGGCGCTCTTCCTGGCTGGAGAGGGGATTTGCCGGGCGGCTGCTCGTGGGCATGATTACCTCATGGCTGCTTCGCCCCTGAGACTGTGCTCGGCTCTTCGGGAGCCAGTTCACAAGGGAGAAGCCGCCTGGCAACTCTCCCCTTCGGCCAGGCAGAACGCCACTCCCCAACCTAGCAGTATCCCGAAGGCGGCAAGCAACGTGAGCGCTTCCCCCCCCAGCTCCTGGACTTGGCGCTTTCGGAATAACGCTAGGTCAGTGAGCGGTGCTCTGCCTGACCGGAGGGGGGGGTTATTTTTGGGGGTGGGCTTATATTTTTGCCCACGCGAAAAATGTGGCATGGGTTTAGTTTCGGGACAGGTTGTATTTTCGGGGAAACACGGTAGACCCGCGCCAGTCCGGCTTCCGGCCCGGGCACAGCACAGAGACGGCCTTGGTCGCGTTGGTGGATGATCTCTGGAGGGCCAGAGATAGGGGTTGTTCCTCAATCCTGGTCCTATTAGACCTCTCAGCGGCTTTTGATACCATCGACCATGGTATCCTACTGCGCCGGCTGGAGGGGTTGGGGGTAGGAGGCACCGTGTTGCGGTGGTTCTGCTCCTACCTCTCTGGCCGAGCGCAATGTGTGCTGACAGGGGGGCAGAGGTCGACCCTGAGGCCGCTCACCTGTGGGGTGCCACAGGGGTCGGTCCTCTCGCCTCTCCTGTTCAACACATATATGAAGCCGCTGGGTGAGATCATCCGTGGTTTTGGGGTGGGATACCACCTGTACGCTGATGATACACAGCTGTACATTTCCACCCCAAACCACCCCAACGAGGCCGTCGAAGTGATGTCCCGGTGTTTGGAAGCCGTACGGGTCTGGATGGGAGACAACAGACTCAGACTCAACCCCTCCAAGACGGAGTGGCTGTGGCTACCGGCCCCCCGGTTCAACCAGTGTATTCCATCGCTGGCCATCTGGGGCGAACAACTGGCCCCCGTGGAGCAGGCGCGCAATTTGGGCGTCCTCCTAGACGCCCCGCTGTCTATGGAAGACCATGTGGCAGCCATGGCAAAGGGGGGCGTTCCACCAGGTTCGTCTGGTGCGCCAATTGCGCCCCCTATTGGACCGGGATGCCCTCCGTACAGTCACTCACGCACTGGTGACGTCCCGCCTGGACTACTGTAATGCTCTCTACATGGGGCTCCCCTTGAGATGCACCCGGAGACTGCAACTGGTCCAGAATGCGGCCGCGCGGGCAATTATGGGGAGAACGAGGTTCTCCCATATAACACCTCTCCTGCGCGAGCTGCACTGGCTCCCTGTGGTCTACCGGGTGCGCTTCAAGGTGTTAGTTACCATCTTTAAAGCGCTCCATGGCACAGGACCTAGCTATTTGCGGGATCGCATTCTGCCCCATACATCCCTGCGACCAATTCGCTCTCACAGAGAGGGACTCCTCCGGGTGCCGTCCACCAGACAGTGTCAGAGGGCGGCGCCCAGGAGTAGGGCCTTCTCTGTGATGGGCCCAGCCCTCTGGAATGACCTCCCCCCAGACATCAGGATAACGACCGATCTCCGCTCCTTCCGCACGAAACTCAAGACCCACCTGTTCCAACTAGCCGGCCTGGCTTAAACTAGAACTTTCTAACCTCCCTGGCAATTTTAATTACGGTAAATGTAAATTTTGGGGTTTTAAATTATTTAAACTGTTTTAATTTATTTTTATTTATTTTAACCTAGTGGCTTTTTATTGGAATCTTATTTGTTAAGCATTGATGTCACCTCCTCCATGCCACATCTGTATATTTGTTTTGATTGTACGTCGCCCCGAGTCCCTTTGCGGAGAGGGGGCGACTGATAAGTCAAATAAGTCAAATAAATAAATAAATAAATAACTGTGGCCCCGTGCCTGGAGACTCCCACTGATTCTGGATGACGTTCAGGAATATCTTGAGAACAGGAATCACCTCTTTTTCCACCGTGGGTTCGGTGAATGGGGTATTGGGACCCTCAGTTGAAGCCGGTTCTGCCGGTTTATCCTGTGAAGTAGAAGCTGAAGCAGAAGATGGTAAGTTAGCAGCTTTAATGGCCTTAAGTAGAAGGGACTTGAAACGATCAGTTTTGAATAATCCAGTAAAGGCAGGGGTATCTGGGGTGACCACCTCGTCATCAGACAGGTCTGAGTCCTGCAGGTTATCTTGCTCCCCGCCAATTGAAGCCTGAGAAGTAGAGGCAGAGGGATCAGGTTGCTGAGCCGCAGCAGAAGATTTATGTTTATGGTGATGTGATGGAGCAGATTGGGGTTGCTGTTGTAGGCCAGCAGCCATGATCTGTTTAATGGTTTCAGCAGTGATGATTGCTGATATAGCAGCATGGTGTGGGGGGCCCCAAAGCCATGTGTAACTGGGAGGGAAGCCTGTTCAAAGGTGCGCTCCCTACTGAGAGGGACATCAAAGAAATTGCCTCTGTTGTCAGGTTCCATAGAAGACGAGGACTCCGAAGAAAACAATTCCCCTTCTGAATAGGCCCAGGGGGGGGGGGGGTCAGGGCCCATAGGAGGCAAGATAGATGGAGCTGGGGACGCCACTTGGTGATCCTTGGAGGGAGGAAGGGAGGGCTGGGCAGTTAGACTATGTTGTTGTTTTGGGGCCTCTGAAATTCTTTCTCAAGGGCCTTTTTTCTGTGCTCTTCTGCCCTGGTAGTCACTTTATAGACCTTGGGGTTTACTCCTGAGAAAGGGGCCTCTTTGGCTTGCCTCTTCCTGCTTCTCCTTGCCCCTGATGGCCCTGCCTCCTCTAGTCCTGCATTCGTATCCATAGCTGGATCAGGCATTTCCCCAAACATAAATCAACATCCCAATAAGATAGGCAACGGTCTCACCCGTTTGCTGGCCAGGCACTCCTGATCCGGTCCACCTGGGGTGATCTCACGTTGCTGGGCACTCCAAATGGCTGCTGTAGAGTTTGCACCTTTTTTAAAGCATCCAAAATGGCCAACTTTTTTTCTCTGAGGCTTTTCCGAGCCTCAAAATGGCCACCATTATCTTTGCGGGCTTTTCTGACCCGCAAAATGGCCACCGATATTAAGTGTGGCCAGGCAATCTGCAGCATAGCCACCGGACTCACCTGGAACTGCTGCGCACGAAACGGCCAGTCGTGCATCCCTCCAAGTGCCCAGAATCAAGGAGTGCCACGGGGAAACAGCCATGGAGCTGTAGCTCGTGAGCTGGCTGATTGGATTGCAAGGCAGGCTTCCTGAGTGAACTCGTGGCCACAGGCAATCAGACGGCTGAGGAGTGGCAGCCAGAAATCAATGTGGAATTTCCCTCCAATTTATAGAATAAAGGATTATTTAAGGAACCAATTTTAAGGAACAAAATTGTTTTGGAAAAATTCACCAATTAAAGATATAACTAAATAATTTGGAGGAGAGATCAATTCTCACAGCCAGTCCAGGTTGGACTGAGTCTGAAACTGGGGAGGAGCCACAAGGGCCCGATGATATCATAAGACTCAGTCCGAATGGACGGACATGCCCACTCTGGCTGCTGTCTCTACGATAACAGGAAAATTGGGTGCAACTTTGCAGAGTCAGCAACTATTATTTTGAAGTAAATAACCTGCTGACTCTGCAAGTTCTTATCCAATTTTTTTATACTGTAAAGTGTAAATGCAAAAAAAATGACATTAGGCTTGGCACCAAAAAAATATTTTGAAATGCATAATTACTGATCTCTAATAATCACGTTCCTTGGTTCTAATTTACATGAAAGCTGGAACATGACTACTGAAGTAAAAACAAGGAGAAAGCTCGAACAGCATTCTTCAAAATGAACAAGGTTTTCTGCAATCACGACATAAACCTAAGATTGAAAATCAGGGTTGTCAGATGCTACATCTTTTCTATCCTGCTCTACGGAGTGGAGAGTTGGTCTCTGACAGAAAGCCACTTGAAGAGACGAAAAGCATTTGAAATGTGGATTTACAGGCAGCTGTTACGTATAAGTTGGGTTGACAAAATGAGAAATGAGGAGGTGATAAGCTACCTGGCAAAGCCCAGGGAAATCATCAAAACCATAAAAAAAGCAAAAGTTAGAATATTTTGGACATTTGATGCGACACCCAGAAAAATACGGTGTACTTCACTTAATACTCCAGGGAAAGACTGAAGGCAAACAGTCCAGGCAGAAGAAGAACATCATGGCTTCAAAAATCTAAGCGACCGGTTTGGACAAAACTCAACAGCACTTTTCGTGTGACTGTTGATAAAAATAGGATTGCCAACATGATCACCAACGCAGTGTGGGTTTCGGGCAGTACGCCCGGTATGGGTGTACCAGTGGCAGCTGGGAGCAGCTGCCACCATACTGGAACAGTGTTTTTATTGGGCCCACCTGCCCATCCTCATTCCTTACCTCTTTTTAAGCTAGCGGGCCATTTGCACACGCTGCGTACGGTGCCTGTGTGAACTCTGCCGAGCAGCTGGAGCGTCACAGGTGGTGGCGTGCGTAGCGCATGTGCACAAGGTGGACGCCTGGTACGCTGCCACGGGATCCGGAACCCACCACTGCACCAACGTCCGATAACAGATATGGCACAAGAAGAAGAATACTGGGGCAAAGAACTCATCTACTAGTGGAATATCTACCTGAAGCAGGAGCTTTTCTGTTTTTGTATGTTTAATATCTATAATTTGTTCAAGAAAAGATTGCATGTAAGAAGTTTCATAAAAATTGAATAACCTCTTCCTTAGTTTCTTTTTACCCAGCATTATACAGTCAAGAATTTTTAAAAATCAATTTACTTAATTAAGTTCATTGCATTACTCTCGGTGCTCTTATTTTTTTTTTCAGCTGTTTCAGCTAAGATGCTAGTAATTTTATTAATCCTTCATTGTGCATCCAATATCTTTGCTTTTTATAATTTGGTGGATATTCTACAGCAAGTATAATGAGAGAATTATGTTCTTATTCAGCACTCAAAGAAGCTAATGTTCATCTTCCTAAGAAGTCTAATCTGGATCCCACAGAGATGCAAAATTATAGGTCAGTCTATAACCTTGAATGATTGGGTGATGTGACTGAGAGTAAGTAACTTCTTGGCTTCAGGCAAGCTAGAAGTAATAGATTCTTTGATCCATGTCAAACTGATTTCAGGGAACAAAACCTTGATAAGTTTGATCAAGCTGATATATACATGGGGCTAATTAGGGAGTATGTTTCTATTGTTTTTTCTTGACTCTCATGATTTTTGAAAGCATTGAGCAAGATGTACCAGGCTAGATCACCTAAGCAAATTGGAAATGGTTTTGCAATTATTCTGTTCTTGTCTCTTATGTATTCAAATGTATTTCTTAGACAAACCTATTCCTTGAAATGGCTCATACGATATCCCTCAGGGCCCTATTTTGTCTCTAGTACTTTTAAAAAACTTTAAATCATATTTTTAATAAAACCACTGGTGGAGATACTTGGGAGATTCAAAGCTGAGTAATGTTGATATACTGATGACATCCACATATCTTTCTATATGACATCTCCAGAAAAAAAGCATGGTTCCCTTGAACATCTGACTACTGTCAATAAAGGAATATAGTAATTGGTATTTTATTGGAATTGATATACTGCCATTGTCTTATGGCAGTGATGGCGAACCTATGGCACGCGTACCACAGGTGGCACGTGGAGCCATTTGTCAGGGCACGCGAGGCGCTGCCCTGTTAGCTGGCCAGCGCGCATGCACGCGCTGGGCAGCTGAGTTCACCGTTTTTAAAAGCCATTTTTCGCCCTCCACAGGCTCCACAGGCTTTATAGGAGCCTGGGGAGGGCGAAAAGAGCCTCCCCCGTCCCCCCGGAGGCCCTCCGGAGGCTTCAGGGACCGTCCGGAGACTTCCCTGAAGCCTTCTGAACGCTTAAAACGACCCTCCGAGCAAACCGGAAATGACTTCCGGTTTGCTCAGAGGGTTGTTTTGAGCGCTCCGAAGGCGTCAGGGAAGCCTCCGGACGGTCCCTGAAGCCTTCGGAGCGCTTAAAACGACCCTCTGAGCAAACCGGAAGTGACTTCTGGTTAGCACGGAGTGTCGTTTTGAGCGTTCTGAAGGCATCAGGGAAGCCTCCGGACGGTCCCTGAAACCTTCGGAGGGCCTCCGGGCGGGCGAGGGAGGCTCTTTTTGCCCTCCCCAGGCTCCTATAAAGCCTCTGGAGCCTGGGGAGGGTGAAAAAAGCATGTAGAAATGGGGGGGAAGTGCCTTTTGTGCGTGCATGCACACTGGGGGTCACGCATTGCATTATGGGTGCGGCACACACGCACACGACCCCCCTGCGCTCCCCCCACTTGTGGCACGCGAGCCAAAAAAGGTTTGCCATCGCTGTCTTATGGCATAAGCTCTCCTCAGCCAAGGAAGATAATTGGGAAGAGTTGGTTCCAAGAATCCTGAACCTCAGCCATGGTGTCACTTAAACAACCAGCAGACTCTGATGCATACCAAATGTTCCTTCACCTACCATGTTTCCCCCAAAATACGACCTGTCCTGCCATATTTTTTGCCACATTTTTTGTGTGGGTAAAAAATATAAGCCCACCCCCTGAAAATAAGCCCCCTGGACAACACCCCCATCCGGCCAGGCAGAGCACCACTCACCGACCTAGCGGTATCCCGAAGGCGCCAAGCCGCGGGAGCCGGTGGGGGGAAAAGGCATTCATGTTGCTTGGCGCCTTTGGGATACCACTAGGTTGGGGAGTGGTGTTCTGCCTGGTCGGAATGGGGAGTTGCCGGGCGGCTGCTCCCTTGCGAACTGGCTCCCGAAGAGCCAGGCACAGCCTCAGGGGCGAAGCAGCCATGAGGTGACCACACTCATGAGCAGCCTCCCGGCAAACCCCCTCTCCAGCTGGGCAGAACACCACTCACTGACCTAGGGGTTATCCCTAAGGCACCAAGGAACTTGGTGCTCTGCCCGCTGCCCAACTCTCTGTCCGGAAGATTCTCTGTCCGGCAGCCAGCCCACAACCATAGAGTGCACTCCTATAGCGGCCGCTGCTGAAAGACTCGGCAGCTGAGTTTTGGAGTTTGGAAGCCGGAGAACAAGTTATGCTCGGAGCGCAGCGGGGGCGGAACAGGCGCTTGCACAACCCCCGTCTCCAGCTGGGCAGAGCTCCATGCACTGACCTAGGGGGTATCCCGAATGTGCCAAGCTGCAGGAGCTGGGGAGTGGGGCAGAGTGCCACATGCCTTGGAGCCTTTGGGATACCCCCTAGATCAATGAATGGTGCTCTGCCTGGCTGGAGGTTTGCTGGGCGGTTGCTTGTGAGTGTGGTCACCTTATGACTACTTTGCCTCTGAGGCTGTCCCCGGCTTTTCGGGAGCCAGTTCGCAAGGGAGCAGCAACCCCAAAACAATAAGCCCTCCCCCTATAATAAGGCCAAGGCCATATTTCATTGGGCAAAAGAAAATAAGACCTTGTCTTATTTTCAGGGAAACACAGTAGTTTTTGAGAGCACTGCCTTCTGAAGATAGAGGACCAGAAAATAGAAAGATATAGAAAGGCTTGGCTATGGTAAAAGACAGAGCTACTAGCCAGAAGATGTTGATATATATGGGCTCAGCAGTATCACAATGTAATAATACTGGTCAGAAGGGGCCTATGTGATTTTCTTTGCATAGCATGAGTAGCTACATTTTTTTTCTTATAATTCAGCTTCTCTTTTGACATCTATCACCTTTCTAATGTAATCCTTCTTGTGAGTCTGCTTGAATACATGCTTAATTCGGATTAAATTCATGAGCACAAGATTAGACTGATGGATTTATTAGGGCAATAATGTAGATATGAAGAACTGTTCACTTGCCAGTGCATTCAGGATATTATATCCTTTTAAGTTCACCTTCCTATCTACTGATTTGGGTGATCGGTTTGATCAACATTACCAGCTGATATTTCTGTTCAGCATCGGCATTAAAAGGTTTATAAACTACCCTGCTCTATCACTCCCAGGAAAGCTTACAAAAATGGAACAGATTAAAAGTAAAACAAGCATCACTTCACACTGTTATTTGTACACTAAAATTATAACACTCTTAGGGCCTGGGTAAGCCACTCTGGTAAGGCAATCCCATAAACAAATACTGTATCTCCATTGAAATATACGGTATGTTTCTTAGCAATTATAACACATTTCACAAAACAAATTTGTAACCATTCCAGATGTTGCTTATATAATAATGTGTTGTGACCCAGCAGGATCCTTTGCAGCTGCTGAGCGACTCAGATAGCGACGAACTCTATGAGTCGGCTATGGAGGAGGTGGAGGACCCTGGGCAGGGTTCAGACACAGAGCAGGGACCAGAGAGGCTGGTTGCCCACCAGGAGGCGCCTGAGGCATGGAGCAGTGGGGAGGATCGGAGGGAGTTTGTCCCTGACGCCCGGCAGAGAAGGGTGGAGAAACGAAGGCAACAGCTGCTCCGGAGACAAGCTCCTAAGAGATAATGAAGCTCAGGTGGTTGTGGCATGGCCCCTCCCAAGAGCTTATATAAGGAGAGATTTTGGGAGGAGACTTCTTGCAGGACATAACCGTTCATATTACTCTGGAGAACTCTTTGTCTGATCTGCCTTGTGTGTCTGTTTGTAATCCAGCTGGAGAAGCTCTTTTTGTATCTGTTGGAGTCTGGGTTGCTGCCAACATCTTGTCTGTGAGTCAGGTTTGGGCTTTCAGCCAGCAAGATTAGAGGACTGTCAATAAAGTGTTGCAGACAGCTAAACCTGTGTCAGTGTTCATTACCGGACAGAGGGGGGGTCAGAACAATAATGTATAAATGAAATAAAGGTAGGCCTCAGTTTATGACCACAACTGAGTCTGAAATCTTGGTAATTGAGCAAAGCAGTTAAGGACATTGTGTAACCACTTTGCTCTCCTCAATCTTGGCACTTCTGCTGTTAGTCAATCTTGTGGATCATTAAGCAGACAAAGTCTGAGATAAGGATCATGTAGGTAGCTTGTGGGAGAGGCACTGGAAGGCACTGTTGCAGGCTACAGGGGCCCCAGTGCATAGAAATCTGCTACAGCATTGGAGGCCTTGATTGCTGACTATCTGACAAGCCTGGAAGGCTTCAGCCATGTATAGGGCCCACCAACTCAACCAAATTGCTGCACATCTTTTTTCCCCCTCAGCTACTGACTTGGATAACCAACCTATTGCCTTCTTATCCAGGCCGCCTCAGGCCTTTCTGCAAATGGACATCTTTCTTGTGATTATTCTGAAGAGTTGTTCTCCAAACCGTGCAATTTGGAGAAGGCATTTTCCAAATGATCCTAAGAACATCATCCCCTTTTGTGAATATACCCATCCATCTATGAATAATCACAATAGCAAGAAGACCGCCTGCTGTCATTGTCTACTGATAGATCTTAGGCACTTGAGCTACTATATTTTTAAACACAGGTTAAGGAAGTTTACATGATTGGGAGAAGTTATGGGGGGGGGGTACTTTCTCCCACTTCACTGAGCATCCCCCCATTAAACTGAAGCATCCCTTCTACTTCTTCATTCTAACTATTAATACAAATAAAAATGGAACCTTGTCACATACTATGCATTATTGCAGTCCAACCTCATAGGGAGACATTGTTGAAAATTCTTTAAGCATGCATTTTGAGTACCTATTTATCCATGTAATTATCATGTCAAGCCTACACTGAATCTGAATGTGATGACATATCTTGCCAAATTGTTTCCTGAAATCAGGATATATTGCTTTTAAAGCATTGTGTAACTAGATAATAATAATAATCTAAAAAACCTTTAGTATAGCTTAATATTTTTCTCTTGACAATTTCATGTACATTTCTGATAATTGCCAAATAGTTTTTAAAGTGCTTTCAAATCACTATATTTATAATCTGCTATAGTGGTCCCCCGTATGTTAATGTCAGATATACCAGTTTGCTAATTCCCTCAATTTTACAACTTTTTGAAAATAAGGTTAATATTAACCGTTCTCTAGACATCTGGCATTTAATCCAGTCTTCTGGGTTTCTCAAAATTAACACATAAAGTTTTAGCCAAGCCAGTTCCTTCAGAACCCTAGAATGCTACTGATCTGGATCTTGAGTTTCAAAATAATTCAAAGTATTCCCTAACTATGCTTCTGTAAATTTCAATGTTTAACGCTATTTCTTCATTCTGTTCCTCATAATCTGAAACACATTTTCTTTCATTGGAAAAAAAGGGAATCTGAAACATGAAAAATTAGCTCTATCTTTTCTTTGTTACCTGTTAAATACTTTGATTTATCCACTAAAAATCTGATATTCTGATTGCTAAGCCTTATATGTTGCTTCTAGTATCAATTCATTCTGAGTTTTAGCTTTTTTAATTCTCTCCCTATAGTACTCTGTTCCTACATATTTGGTTTGCTCTTAAATATATTTGTTTCTGTTCTATCAGAAACTGATCTCCCATCCTGTCACTGAATGGTGAGATGATTAGTTTTCATGATTGTATCAAAAAGCTTACATAGGAGGAGATCACTTCCGGTTCCTGTAGGTGATGGATGTGTTGTCCGCTGCTTGGCTCCCCGGTGGGCTCCTTTTAGGAGCACAGGGGGCCCTGGAGGGATCTCCTGCCGCAGGGCGGCTTGCTAGAACCCCCCAGATTCGGCGACAGCCGGCAGGTGTGTTTCCAGCCTCGCCCCAGGTGCCGGGGAGCGGAGGGGGGGCATGAAACAGCTTCTGGCTGTCTGCCCTTTCGCCAAATGGGCTCCGGGAGGAACGAGATAATCAAAGGAAGAGCGGCTAGAATGCCGGTGGGGAGAGATCCGTCCTAATCTCCTTAATCATCGTTAACGGATAAGCAGCAGACTATTATAAGTTTCTGTTCAATCTATTTGAAACTGGAAGATTAGAGGGGGGTGTTTCTTTCTCTTTACCCCCCCCTCGGACAAAGCGGCATTTGAACTATCTCTCTCTATATCGGAATGGAGAGAGAATAAAGGCTGACTTGCCACTTGTACTAACTATGTGAGAAAGATCGATATCACAGCTGCAAGAGGTGATTGCTGAGCTGTTTTCTTAAAAGGAAAAAACTTTATGGAAATCCTTGTTCTTCTCCCTGCAAAAGGAGGAGCCAAGATGGCATCCCTCCATCTTCGTTTTTGTACTTAGCCTGCCTTTTGAAACAACCTTTGAAAAAAAAATATCTGGTATTGTTTTAATACCCTCTCTGAAGATGCTCTGGACCTCTCCTGTTACATAGTCTTCCTGATTAATTTTGATCATTTGACTTTTCCCCTTTCTGGTGTACCTCTGTGCCTTGGAACTGTGAAGGAGAACTAACTTTTCACTTTTGGATTTGCCTGCCTCCTTGGACCGGCACAGCTGCGCGCTCCACTGACACCATTTTCTTTGTAAAAGACTTATCATCCCTGAACTCAGATAAATGGGGCCCAAAAAACCACCAACGGGTAAGTCATTCTCGGCTCCTGCTTCTGACACCTCCAGTCCAAGCATGCAGCAGGCGAAAATTACTTCAATTTTACAACAAGAAGGGACTGGAGAGAGCTCAAAAGAACTATCTGTTACCCAAATGTTTCAGGAAATTATGAGGGGTCAAAATGAGCTGAAAAAAGAGGTGACAGATCTCAAAGATGAACTCAGAGGTGTACAACATCATATAACAGAAAATAAACAAAGAATTGGGGTGTTGGAGGAAGGGGCAGATGGATTAGGGGAGGAGGTTAAGGTAGTCTGGAAGGGAAATTTAGAATTGGAAAATTTTATGGCAAAAATAGAACTTGAAAGAATGTCCCTTTTTCTCAGATTCCAGAACCTACCAGAGACAGAAAATGAAGACCTTAAGGATATTATGAGTACAATTTTAGCAGAATATATTAAGAGAAACAAAGAACAGTTGTGGTGGGATATGGATCTGGTTTACAGGGTTAATTCAGCATATGTTAGAACACACAATGTTCGAAGGGAGGTACATGTTAAGTTTCTTAGGAGGACCACGAGGGATGAGGTGCTAGGGGCCCAAAGGGAGGGACCATTAAAATATAAAGATAAAGAAATTACCATTCTTAAGCAAATTCTGAAAAAAAATAAGGGAAAAAAGGAGGAATACTTCCTCCTTATGAAAGAAATTATACAACAAAGGAGTTTGGTTTAGATGGTTATTGCCAGAGGGAATGTTGATTTTTTGGGAGGGAAATAGAATTAGAATTAATACAGTGGAGGAGGCAGAAGCCTTCATTAAAAAAACATATTTCTTTCCTAAAGGACGAAAATAGGGGAGGTGGTGAAAGAGGTAGTAATGTGCAAGATATGAAGGAGGGAGGGCCTGTGGCTCCATCTGGGGACAGGGAGGAGAGAGCAATATCGAAAAGGCTCAGGTCACAAAAATAAAGGTATTTGAAATATTATGGTAATTGTTGATATACTAGAAAGTGACAAAGAAAGAGATGATTGAACACATGGTTGATATAATGTAGAAGAAGACTCTGTTTATGCTTATCTTTTATACGTTGTTTTTAACATTGTAAAAATTGTGAGATTTGGAGGGATTTCTACCACTAGCACGGGAGCTACCAAAATTTTCTATACACCTTTGTACCTTTCCTCATAAATGCTTAAAAACCAATGAAATTCTTTTTTTAAAAAAAAAAAAAAGCTTACATAGGAGAGGCTTTTTAGAACACAAACTACGAATTCAGTTTATTTAGGCTTCCAAGCCTGAATTTACCAGATGTTTTAGATTTTACTGTCATGCCACACCAAAACTTAGATTGTCACGCAGAGCCTGTACAAAGTTCCTAGTAAATTGCAATTGTTCAGATTAGCAATTTTGTGCTGTTGAGATATGATGTGTTTGAACGCTGCAGCTCCCCAAATGTCTTGAAAAATGTGGATATACCATTTTTGGAATCTCAGTGAATCTACTGAAGGAGTAAGGTGAAACAGGTGAAGGATTGGCATGATTTGAATAAGAGATAAAAGAAGTCAGTTTTTCTTCTATTACTGAATAATGTGATCAAATGCAACCCTCTTGATCCTCGCTTACATGCAATTGTAATACATTGCTGAAGTATGTGGGGGTCCTTACAAAGAGGGAGCAGGGAGAAAACTACATCCAGTTCTTCCTCTTTAGCTAGATATCTAAATTCTGAAATAAATGGGGAATCTACAGTCAGCTTCTAGCAAGTCTGATTTCTGTAAAGCAGAATTAAAAATACCATTAATTAAAAGGGCAACCTTTTATACATAGTGAGGTCAGTCTATCATTTTTCTATTATGTTACTCTGCTCAATGCTCTATTTTCAGAAATCTCAAATATAATGTAATTTAAAATTCCCCATCAACTACTAAAAAGGAGTACCCATGGTATCCGCCATATGTAACTTCTACAAGGTCTTGATATTACAGTATACATGTAGAACTCACAAAACATATCTTATTGTCCTCAGGAGGTCCTAAGAAAAGAGGGGGGGAAATCATTAAGGTTGAAAGAATGTTCTTTTATGATGTTCTTTCATAGTTTCTTTCACACTTCTTGCAAGTGGATAGCTGCCCACAATGCCTTTGGAAACCTGAAGAGGCAATTAATCTGAGTTCTAAACCTGGAATAAACTGTAAAGCCTGATGCTCAGCAAATTAAAGGTGAATAAGAAATGGCAATAGGACCGAGTAGCAAATGTGCACTAGATGGATTGATTTGAAGGCCATATTCCATTTAAGAAGGAAGGCACCTATTTAAGTGCCTTGCATTTGTATGAAACCTCAGTCAGATAACCTAAACATGATGCCGGAGAAGTCTGATTAACACTTCTCTTTAAAACAAATACACTTAAATACATGATGTGAAATATCTTCAGCAATCAAAGGAAGACTATTCTTTTGCTGTAGAGTTTTCTTGATTTAAGCCAACAATTGTCACAAACCAAGTTTATTCTGTAAGGAAAAGTTAAGATATTGTAGGCATACACATATTAAATTTCATATCTTAGATAACATGGGGTGGGGGAGACAACCTAGATTAGGAAACTTGCACTGGGGGCACAAGAATTAATCCCAATTCATTGGTTCTCAGGCTGGCTGGAGAATTCTGAAAGTTGAAGTCTACACATCTTATAAAGTTGTCGAAGTTGAAAAACACTGGCTTTGATCTATGACTGCCCATTGCTATTAGTGTAAGCAATCCCATGGTCATGAAGTTGATCCTCAGCCATACTGCTTGCCAGACTTTGGCTTCTATTCTTGGGAGCCAGCTTCTTACTTTAAAGCCTCACCGGATATGCATTTGGATATCATATAGAGGGCTCTGAAAAATAGCAGTTTGTCATAGGCACCAAACTTGGAAAAGAGCCTAGTTACTCAGCAAAAGAACGAAGGTACTGTTTTTTCAACAAATTTATTTAGCTGCAACTGGAACCTAATTCCCTCCTCTCTGGCAAAATCTTATTCTCAGTGCCATAATATTTTGGGCTAAGGAAGAAATACAATTTATTTCAATACTTTTCTTTCTGGATTATTTAAAACTATTCTTGGTTGTTTAAAGCATCCAACTTGTTGAATGAATAAGTTAGCTACCACTATAGTAGTTATTAGTTTTAGACTTGTTGGAGAAAAATCATAGTTTTAAGGGGGTGATAATAAAAATTGTGGTCTCTACAACATTGAATCAAGATCCTAAAACCTAATAGACTAGTCCTGTGATGGTGAACCTATGGCACACATTCCACAGTTGGCACATGGAGCCATTTCTTAGGGCACACAAGGCATTGCCTTGTCAGCTCCAGCATGCATGCGTGCGCTGGCCAGCTGATTTCGGCCTTCATTTTCAGCCATTTTTCGCCGGCCAGTCTCCAGAGGGTGAATAACAACCCAACGTGCAAAACAGAAGTTTGGGAATGGACTTCCAGTTTGCGCGTTGGGCCATTTTTCTCTCTCTGGAGGCTTCAGGAAGAAATACAATTTCCAGTCTATTACTATTGTCCTTCAAAATTTTCATGTTTTAATTTCACAGTTGCTTATCTACAGGTGACGCATTTTCCTGTTATTTTGGTTAAAAATTCAAGGGTCTTCCTACCTGTAGATGGGCTTATACATGGATAAAGTATATGGGTATACTTTTAAAAAAGTATTACCATATATGCATTTATTTCAAATGAATGGCTCAAATATGTTTGCTTTCTGTATATGAAATGTCTTTTTTATCAAGAATGATCAATATTATTTAGTGTGATTAAAGTCTTTTCTATATATTACAATATGTTTTTGTTTGGTTCTCTATTTTGGGAGGGTACCTTTTGGGGGGTGTTTTTTAATATACTAATGCATGAAGATAGATAGATAGATGATAGATAGATAGATAGATAGATAGATAGATAGATAGATAGATAGATAGATAGATAGATAGATAGATGATAGATAGATGATAGATAGATGATAGATAGATAGATAGATAGATAGATAGATAGATAGATAGATAGATAGATAGATAGATAGATAGATAGATAGATAGATAGATATTGATATGGCTGAACTTAAAATAAGACAGTTTTGTTCTAGATGTAGAAATTTTAAGTTATGTATTTCACAGGTTATGTTCTACAGCTGATTTATATCCTAGAAGCCTGTTATGGGAGAACCCAACCATGCTGAATTCCTGACCACTGATCTCTACCATTTCCCTTGGCAGTACTCAGATATCTTAGCTTGAAGCTCCTTTTTTTTCTAGGAAGTGCACAAAAGGATCTGAAGGTTTTCAGCAACAAATAGGATACCATGAGAATGAAAGTCAGTAGATGTTTCATAGACAGGACCATGATTGTTCACATAGATTCACCAAATCATTGGCTGATGCAATGAAAAAGTACCAGCATCTGTCATTGACTGCCAGTTTCTACCCTGCCAGTAACTGCGTAAAATAAGATGGAAAAACTAATTGCATCCAGAATCATTATTATCTCTTTATGTTCATTCAAACGCTATTATTATTCTCTGTGACATCACTTTCCATTTCCCCCCTGCAGTCTATTTTTGGTTAAATGGATCTCAAGGAAATCAAGCAACCTAAAATTCGGCAGAACTCTTTTCATTAATTCAAATTTAAATAGTTTTCTTCTTTCTGTTTGACTCTGAGCACATCGCTTTTGTCAGAAGGAAACTCAGCTGCTTACACATGGCTTACTTTCTTTAGTCCCCGTGGCCCTTGGGATATTTTTTTCAATCTGTAAATTGTGGAAAATGACCAATTTTGGGTGAGTCCATTCTTATCCAAAAATGATGCAAAATAGATATGCTAAGCATTAAAGATGCTTAAAACAGCTAGTTTCCAAATAAAACTGCTCTCAGAGCCCAGAAGGGCTGCAAACATTCAGTGCATGCTTCTCTAGACATACTGCAACCTATATAATGCACTCCCCCTCCCCAGCAGAAACATATTTTCAATGCTCAGCATAAAAGTGTTTTTAACTTATACCAATCTTACTATCAGCAAAGGATGGATAGGGTAATGGAAGGTCTACCCCTGCCCTCAGAAAGGTTGTTCAGAGCATTCTTTATCAAATCAGAGTTTGAAGCCTGCTCTGGGCTTCAAACTCTGATTTGATAAAGAATGCTCTGAATTTCTTTTCCCTCCTAACTCTTCCTTAACAGTTTCTCTCCAGGATATAGAGACCTAACCTGATCAGAATTTGCTTTCTGTTTTTCTTGAACAAGATTAGCACCTATGCTATGCCCAAACAAATATACCCATGTATAATTCATACAATATGCTTCGACGATAACTTACCTCATATAATAATGCTGCACCCACAGACTATCGAATCCTATCTTAATTGAGATTATGTCATGCCTTCTTGGCTTACATATAGCCATTTTCCATTTGTGTATGGTCAGAGAAAAAAATGTCCATGTTCAGAATAAACACATTTATCCTAACCCTATTTAATTGTTAATTGTTTTTTATAAATTAATCCCTTTCTACATTCATTGTACCGTATTTGTCCTTCTCGGTTTATTTTGCTTCAATATCAAACCAAACAAAATAAGCAATGTACAGGACAAATTATGGAGGAAGAAAAAGAAACAAACTAAAGTAAGAAACAACATATAGGAATTTGCAGAGATATATTCTCTCTCTCTCTTTCTCATACAACCCCCCACCCCAATAAATGGGAGCCATATTTCATTATAAGCAACATCCACAGATAATCTATGTCAATACAGTATGCCGTTTGCTTATAAATTGCTAATAACATCGGCTCTGTATACATGTATATAGATGTTATTCCATGGTATGTAAAGTTGTCTCAGATTACTCAATTGTCCCCATTCAAGATTGGTGTGCAGTGTGTGTGTGTGGGGGGGGGGGAGGTTGGACTTACAGCTCCTATTTGAATAAGAGATGGCAACTGGGGTCAAGAAGGCCATTGCACAGATCTATCTAGTATGTCAGCTGTGCCCCTTTGCGGATAGCTGGCCCTTTGACTATTCATGTCCTATTCATCTTAAGAATGGACTGCTGCAATGTAAATAAGTCAATAATTCTTTATATTACTTAGAATCAATTCACAGTGTCAAGTCTTTTAGTGCAGAGTAAGGGAGACACCAACTGGGCAAAATGATACAAAAGCTCAATGAACAAGGCTCACGGCCATTCATGTGGAACTGCAGAAGGGATTTTACATATCCAGGCTCAAAATGGCTTACAGTCTTAGAAGGATGGATCTTCTGTATCTACAATTACTGTCTGTGACACAAATGGCACTATCTGTTTCTATTCCGCAATAATTTGATTTTCATTTTACCCTTTATTTTCTTTTATGGATTTCCTTTGATTTGCATTTTATTCTTCATTTTGTATTTTGCACTTAATTATTAATTTGCTCCAGCTCAAGTCTTTATAAATTATTAATTTGTTGCTCGTTCTAAAGGAAACTATTTTAGTTCTTTGATTCTGTTTGAATTATGTGTATCAATGAAAAAAATATTTACCTGGAAGAGACTGTGGTGTGTATGATACTTGGATTTAATTCCCCAAAATTCATTTAAAGTTCCTTTGGTGTAGATGTTGTAGAGAGGTCTTAAACTTGAATGCCCTCCTGAGAGGTGAGGTAACACACAGGCCTCAGATGACCCAATTATCATCTATCATATAATTAGCAAACAGTGTCTATACTTGAGTTTAAAGATAGGAAATCTAGTTAAAAGCACAACCCATTTTGTCTTACTTCAGACAGTACCAAGGAGTACATGGATGTCTATGGATTCCCAATCATCCATGGTTGTCCCATAGGTGCTTTTCCAAAAGGCAACAGAACTGAAGAAGCTTCTTGAAAGAGAAGTGAAATGTTTTCAAAGAAAGAAAGAAAAAACCCCAAGAAAGTCCAGTTGCCTTTTGGAAAATCACCTTTGGAAAAATACATGGCATTTTAAGGATATTCAATCAAAAAATCTCTTTTTTCTTTTTTAATTTTAGCATTCATAGTATTACAGAATTGGAAAAATGATTAATTATATTCTCAAAGGCGCTTTTTCAAAAGGAAACTGGATTTCTTGAAGACATTTCACTTCTCATCCAAGAAGCTTCTTCAGTTCTTCAGTCAAAACTGAATAAGCTTCTTGATGAAAAGTAAAATGTCTTCAAGGAAAAACAAAGTCCAGTTGCCTTTTGAAAAATCATCTTTGGGAGAACCATGGCTTGGATGACTGAGAGTCTCCAAAGAGATTCATTACAGGATTATATGTTCATCAGCAAAGTTAGTCCATATTGCAGTTTGCTAATTTATTTCTATCATGGTTGCAAACTGAAATATTTTATTATACTTTTATAACTTATGTATCAAGGAATAATGCTGAGAAGTTACCTTTTATAAAATGCCAGTGAACCTCATGTAAAATTAACTTGGATTCAGTTCAGAGCAGGTACAAAGAATATCAGCTATAGGAGGTAATAGGATATGTAAAAGTACAAGCAAAATAAATCTGAAAGCATCACAAAGCAGGAACTTTTCTTTGGAAACAGAGATAACACTATATAGGACCCAGCGTGACAACATGATAAACATACCTAATAGGTTAAAAACATCACAGACAAATAAAAATAATATAGTAATATAACTAGGAACTCTAGGACTCATAAATGTACTTCCAAAACAGTAGAAGAAACAGTATTTTAATCTAATAAGGAAGCATAGGATATAAAGAGGGAATTACAACTGCAGTTGCCTGAGCTTCAGAGATACCTAGAAAACGGGTTTACCTGTAAATTCCAGGTATCTCCAAAAAGTATACAGGTGGGGAACTTTTTGTCTAAACAAGTCTAGCAATTTACTTAAAAAATTAAACAGTATTAAAAGGAATTACTCAGAAAGGACTTAGACAAAAGAAGTGCCTCTATACTAATAGCTTCTGTGAGGTTAAATGATCAAACCATTTGTTATCTAAGACAACAATCAACTAATCAATAAGTAGTGATTCTCACTAAACTTGGTGTAGTAATTTTAGTATCAAATATGCATATTTTAGAAGTCATATATTAAGATATCAAACTCTACTATATCCAATTGAAAGAAATGGAACCCACAGCCTTTCTTTTTGCTTAGGGTTTCCTGCCTAGGCAGGGGGTTGGACTAGAAGACCTCCAAGGTCCCTTCCAACTCTACTATTGTATTATTGTATTGTATTATTGTATTATTGCTTATGTTTTGTTAGAAATTCAACAAAAGCCTCAAATATTTCTATTTTAATTAGTTCCTCAATTCATAGTAAGATGAATGCCTGGGATTTTTTTTCATTATGTTTACTTTCTAATAAATAAAAATAAAGTTAAGTAATATCCAAACATGAATTCCATATAATTCTTCAGATTTACATCTCACATCTCTGCATACAACAAGATTGGACTGGGAATTATATCTTAAAACCTCATATAGATTTTCCAGGGACTTACATATCATTCATACAAACAGAAAAGCACACATTTCTACAGGAAGGTAGTAATCCTGAACGCATGATCAATAGAGTTGGCTTCAACCAAGGAGAGAACTAATTGGAGATAGTGATTTTCCTGTCTAGAGCAAGTGATCATTATAATATGGGATGCTGCAGAGGACTATCATTATGCAACTGGCCTGCCACTAGAAAACTTTTCTAGTGTTGCAGTTCCATAGAATGTAAACAAGGAGCAGAAGTAGTGCATTGATAGGGAGCTCCTATGAGAAACTAGAATTTCGATAAAAGTTTTCTAAATGAATATGGGCAAGCCCTTATCTCTCACCCACTAACCAGAAAGTGGAAAAGGCTACAATCCAGCACGGAGTTCAGCTAGGTAATTTCCTTTATTGGAAATAGGTCAGCTTTGCAGAAGATAGCAATCTTGGATGACCAAAGCACAGCATGTTGTCATCTAGGAAGGCAGCATAATATTGAACGGTGGTGATCGTAAATGTGCTAAATGTTCTTCCTTCTAAGTGTATTACCTCCTGTAGACCATAGTTCTTGAAAGAGTTAAATCCTGTATAAACAAGACCACTGGGGGACCCCACCCTACAACCGTGTTTACTTACCTAGCAGAGAACCTATTAAGATGACAACCTGCATAACGGTAGTAAAATGTCGATAGGTTTGTTCTTCCCTATATGCCTCGTATTCTGACGTCCCGACCGCGTGGGCACTTCGGTTGATTCCCACGATCTGAGCACTGGATGCGTTCAGGGAGCTTTTGACAGCCTGAAAGGGACCGCGCTCGCTCGCGTTGGCTGAAGCCCAGCTTGCATTGTAGCCCATGGCGGTGTGGGGATGTCCTTCTGCCTCCCTCTTACTTAACAGTCACCTCCGCACGAAGCCAGCGCTCTTCGCCGCACAAGGCACGCCGTTAGCACCTGCTTTTCGAAGCGCAGCTGTTTTTCCATTGTGTTTCCACTTAAATGTCTGGACCCTGGAGAAGCCGTCTGACGTTTCAGGTCTGCATCTCATTCCAAAGAGGGGCACACACCATGGCAAAATGGGAGAGGGGGCGGGGGGAAAGCTGACTGCATCTGGTACTCTGTTGTCCCATATTTCTTGCTTACCCCCCCCCCTCTCGCTTCAATGCCACTGCGCGCCCGTCCCCTTCCAGCGTTTGCACCGCCAAAAGCGCAAACAAAGCCTAGCCATCTGCTCGTTTCCCTCTAGTAAGCGCAACCGGCGTGCTTCCAAGTGGGGCACTTGACAATACTATTTTGGGGGTAGGTGGGCTCTTTCTGGCACGGCGAAGCTCAGGCAGAAGCTCGCACGTCTTGGAGAGGCATTAGCCTTCCTTCCCTATCCTTTTTCCTAACGCACATGCCGTTTCAGGTTTTCTGCGAGCCTCGGGTGGTTTCCTTTAAGCGAGGTTTCAAAGCAAGCTTGATTGTTCTCGGGCAATCGCATTTGAAGAGCTTGGCGCTTCTGCCTCTCACTTTACAGATTGGCATCAGCAACCGCTCAAAGGCTTTTGAGAGCCACCTTGTTCGCCTCCCGCGTTGACTGCAGTTTTCTGTTTTCCTAGAAAGAAAGCACGAAGCACATGACACGTGACCCTCAGCGGGGTGAGCTCTGATTTGTTTAGAAAAATATTTTTGGGGAGGAGGCGGCCATTTTGCCTTTTGGACTGTCAATTTAAGGACTGAATAAAACCACTTTTGGGGGAGGTGGAAGACCATTGCACTGCAAAGTGGCTGTATTTATGTATATTAGAGGAGATAAAAGTTTAACCTACTGACGTTTTAATTGACAAAGAACTTTGGAATTTAGCAAGCCTTGTGTGGGATTCGTGGTCTAGTTTGGATATAAACAATCACCAGCCAAAACTTCCAAGAGAAAACAATGCTAATTTTATTCTTCATTTTGCAAAGCGGGTGGACCATGCACCCACAGGTACATGGATACACCCTAAATAATCAATCACTTTGCTTTATATTCCCTAGTTAGTACCATTACAAATTTACCTCCTGCCTCTTCATTGGCTTACTAATACTGATGTCATAACCCAGTGGTGGGCAACCCGCGGCTCGGGAGCCACATGCGGCTCTTTACACCCTTTAATGCGGCTCTTCTGTGTGCCGGGTGCCCGCTCCCCTCCCTCCTCTCGGGCTTCGGAGGGAAGCTTCTGCAAAAGCCCGCGAGTGACAACCAATTTTGGTCCTATGACTGCAGAATGCTGCAAAATACCACAAATGCAGGCCAGTTGTTGAGTGTTTCAAATGTGATTGGAACACTCAACAAGGTGACCACAGTGTGTGTGTGTGTGTGTGTGTGTGTGTGTGAGTGAGAAAGACAGACAGAGAGAGGAACAGAGAGAGGGAGTGAGGGAGGGAATCAGAGAGAGACTGACAGACAGACAGACAGACACACACACACACACACACAGAGACAGAGGGGGAGGGAGGGAGAGAAAGATAGACAGACAGAGAGACACACACAGAGTGAGTGATTAAGTGAATGAGTGAGAGACAGACACACCCAGATACACAGAGTGACAGAGAGAGAGGAAGGGAGGGGAGAGAGACAGAGGGAGAGACAGAGACAGACACACACACACACAGAGTGAGTGAGAGACAGACAGACACACACACACAGAGTGACAGAGATGGGGGAGGGAGGGAGAGAGAGACAAAGAGCCAGAGAGAGAGAGAGAAAGAAAAAGAAAAAAAGAAAGAAAGTGGGAGAGAGAGATGAAATTAAAAACAACAACATACAAACCTGACTTACTCAAACTATCCAAGGAAATGCAAGGCCAATGTTCACATTAGTGGTTGTGACTTTGTCAGTCAATGTCAGGATGTAATTTTCTCTACATTGTAAGGCAAATTTTACGGAATTTTAACGTTATCGATAAATAATATCGTTCTAAAGTTTTTGTTTTATTAGTTGTGTTATTTGTATCCTCCCGACCTATGTGGATACTTGCATGCAGAATATTCTCAATAAAAACTTATTGAAACTAAAAACAGTGTACCATCCTATGTATTTTCGGTTTTAAAAATGTGGCTCTCAAAGTAAATTTCAATCGTGGTTTTGGCGAGATTTGGCTCAGTTGAAAAGAAAGGTTGCCCACCACTGTCATAACCTATCCAAAGTGTCTAAAATAAATACATTATCTCTGCCTCTGATTACATCTCCCACTACTCTAATTCTATCTCCCCCTGCCCTGATTTACACATTTCATTTTATGGTCCTAGTTCCTAGGGGTTGTCTTTAGAGTAACTATCATATCAGTAAATTCTGGTTCTCTAATCCTAGCTCTTGCGTACAATTCTCAAATTTAAGCCTAGCTCATGAAATTAGAAACACATACAATCAATGTATTTTGTTCACAGGTGAACATGTCTTCATACAATTCTCTAAAAACAATACAACTCTTATTTCCCACAAAATAGTTTAAATTTTTCTGACCTCCCATTTGTAAAACACATATAAAATACCTCTTTGGAAAGTATTTTGTCTATTAAGTTATTTATTTATTAAATGTAGGTGCCATTGACTCTCAATGAGTATCCCAACATTTGCAAATTTCTTTTAAAACTTATATGTAAAATGTTAGTAAAGGCCAAATTGGCACTAGATTCTGTGCTCACTCTCCAATGATCTGGAAGATCACTTATACAATGTATTGAAGCACTTCACTAAAGAGGGTCTCTCTTCAAAGAAGGAACTCAGAAAAGAAATTCTGAGTTCCCTTTTATACTTGGCATAACAAGAAAAGTACAGAGAAAAAGTTGATCAGAAAAATCATCCTACCCATTAACATCAGAAAAATGGACAATTTGCTAAACACTAAATGTGAATATGCTCCCTTAGACTCCAACTTCCACTTTCCCAAAATGTCACAGAGACTATAGCAGCTTGCATAATTCTGATTTTTGTAGGGGTAGAGAAATCATAGAATCTGAATATTTTTTCTCAAGTCCTTTGATGCTAGTTTAAGCAAGTACTAGTCTATGGCAGGTTTTTTTTATTGCTTATTCCTTTACTGTTGATGGTTGACCTCAAAGGCGGAAGCTATATACCCCTTCTTCATTGACCACTCCAAAGTTGGTTGTTCTACCTGGCTTTCTTCTATAGCTTAAGTTTAAATACGTGCTCCTTCCATAATTCCCTTATTTCAGTTTCACCCCAAATCATTTAGCCCCTTTATTTTCACTTTAATTCACTATCTGGAGGGTCCTTGTTGCCTTCTTCACCTACTTCCAAACCAATTGGTATTGAGACAGTCTTTCAGTATACCGAGTAAACCTTTTGAGTTGGTGGGATTTGGGCAACAATATATCAGCTTGCAAGGTAGTCTTTTAATAAAGAGGCTAGCTTGCATGGATAAGCTTGAGTTGTATTCACTGAATACTGGCAAATATTCAAATAATGTAGTAGCATAACCAATTAATCCAAATAATGTAATATCAGGTTCTATTCATAATTGCACAAATTACTTACATTTCATCAATTATCAGTAGTTCTTCAGAAACAATGGAGTTTGTGCATTGTTTGGGGATAGTCTGAACTAAAATGTCTGTTTTATCTGAAGTACAATGAATATGGTCTATGTCTAGAGAATTTAGGGTTGACTGTAAATACTGTAGGTATCTACACAAGCTTTTGATAGTCCTATTAGCAACTTAATCTCTGAGACAAATTCTTGTTCACCTTGTCTAACAGATTTAACAGATTAACAGAGTTGGAAGGGAGCTCATAGGTCATCTAGTCCAACCTCCCTTCCCAAGCAGGTGACCCTACACCATTTCTGACAGATGGCAGTCCAGTCTCTTCTTGAAAGCTTCCAGCGAAACTGCCACAATTTCTGAAGGCAAGTTGTTCCATTGGTTGATTGCTCTCTGTCAGAAAATTTCTCCTAATTTCTAGGTTGAATCTCTCCTTGATCAGATTCCATCCATTATTCCTTGTCTGGCCTTCAGGTGCTTTGGAAAATAGTTGACCCTCTCCTCTCTGTGGCAGCCCCTTAAATATTGAAACACTGCTGTCATGTCTTTACTCGTTTCTAGATATTGGCAATCTGTTTTTTTATTAATTTTTCCAGTATCTTTCCGGGTATTGATGTTAGGCTGATTGATCTGTAGTTTCCTAAGTCCATCCCCCCCCCTTTTTTTTTTTTGAAGATGGGAACCACATCAGCTCTTTTCCAGTCGTCTGGTAGTTCCCCGGTACTCCAGGATTTTTGAAAGAAGAATTTTTGTTATTTGTAGACAGGTAGTGTGCTAAAACTAATAAAATAGAAAAATGTTATTGGTTAATGCAGGGGTTCTAATCCATTTGGAACCAGGCCATGCAAGTGGTGATTGAGCTTGTGTGTGCAGCTTAATTCGCATGAGGGGGTGGGCACTTGCATGTGAAGCTTCATTTGCATGCAGCTCCATTTGCACGAAGCTCCATTCGTGTGAGTGGCAGGTGTCTGTGCCTGCCACTTGCACAAATGGAGATGTGCACAGGTACACATGCCCAACACTCACACAGAACCATCCCCTATCCCTCCCATCCACGTGACAGGATACTTAACCAGAAAGGTTGGGGACCACTGAGTTAAGGCACCAGGCTAGAAACTGGGAGACTGTGAGTTCTGGTCCTGCCTTAGGCATGATGCCAACTGGGTGACATTAGGCCAGTCATTCTCTCTCAACCACTTCCGAAATCTTACCAAAAAACCCAAAGACTTGTCTAGGCAACACTGATTCAAGGACATCAAAAGAAAAGAAAAAGAATTGCCAACAAAACAGTTCATCCATGTTCCTCAATAGCTGCAACTACACTATATTGCCAAAAGTATTCACTCACCTGCCTTTACTCGCATATGAACTTACTGTAAGTGACATCCCATTCCTAATCCATAGGGTTCAATATGACATTAGTCCACCCTTTGCAGCTATAACAGCTTCATCTCTTCTGGGAAGGCTGTCCACAAGGTTTAGGAGTGTGTTTATGGGAATTTTGTGCTTCCAGAAGCACATTTGTGAGGTTACACACCTGATGTTGGACGTTGGAGCTTACATGGCCTACCACTTCGTGGCTGAGTTGCTGTTGTTCCCAAACACTTCCACGTTCTTATAATACAGCTGACAGTTGACAGTGGAATATTTAGGAGCAAGGAAATTTCACGACTGGATTTGTTGCACAGGTGGCATCCTATCACAGTTCCACACTGGAATTCACTGAGCTTCTGAGAGCGACCCATTCTTTCACAAATGTTTGTAAAAACAGTCTGCATGCCTAGGTACTTGATTTTATACACCTGTGGCCATGAAAATAATTGGAATACCTGATTCTGATTATTTGGATGGGTGAGCAAATACTTTTGGCAATGTAGTGTATTTGTCTCCTACTGCTTTTTTGTTATTTGTTTTCTTATAGTAATATATGTTTTATAATGCACTTTATTGTCTAGATGTTTTTAACATTTGAAAACAATTTTAATTTCATAGACTTTGGCCAAAGCAAAGTATTAAAATATTTCAGTTATGAGATATGGAAAAAGTAACTAAATCTGGCAAACATAAGGAAATTGCAAATAAACATCAAAACCCATTTCTGTAGTTCTGAAAAGCATTATGGGGCAGCATATAAGTCAAAATGCTATTGCTATTATTGCTGCTTCAGTCTTTCATTTTCTGAATCACTTTAATGAGAATAGGTGCAGTTGCTGTATTTAAAGATAAGGATACATTTTGGAGTTCTGTTAAAGTAGAATAACGCAGTCAAGCAATAAAAATAATACACATCAGTATTACAAGTTTCAAGCATCTGTGTAACTACATAGTCTATGAATAATTTAACCAAAAACCACCTTCTCTAATTTGGATTGTAGATGGCATCCCATCTTAACTTGATAAAAGGTACTCTGAGCTATTGATACACCTTGCCTATATGCAAACAAACGGAATTTTCATACAACAAGCATAGTTCACAATCCCCAGCTTGCTTGACTGTAGTTTAGTAAGATACATGGTCTCCCAATGGGAGGACAATAAATGGTGGTTTACAAAACCACTGTGGATAGATTTCATTTTGGCTTAATGAGTTCTATCTCTCTTCTGCTTGCCAAGACACATCCCAGAAGGCAGGCGCCTACAACTGGGAGCCGAAGCTGTTAATTGAAGCCAGCAGCTGCCACCAGAGAAAGCAAATGGAGAAAAAGTGCCTGGTGGGACCCAACCTGGCTTCATGAAATCCACAAGCCTTTGCATCCTCTCTCCACAAGCAAACCACCCAAACTAGAAAACAGCTTGAACTTCATTTAGGAAGAACATCTGGAAAGCGCAGGCCAGGCAGCCTCTGTAGGGAGGATTAAGCTAAAGATATATATATATATATATATCAGCCCTATACACACACATAAAGAGCCACAGGGAGGGGAGGAGAGGGACGGCTTGGAAAGCCCGCGGACAGAAGCTTCATCCGCAAAGCAGCGCCAACTCCACTCTCTGGGTACCCGTTTCCCCGCCGTCGCAAGGGGCAGCACCGGCCTTCGGCGGGGCCTGCAAGCAAGGCGGAAGAGCGGCGTGGTCCCGCCCACCACCCTGGCGACTAGGCAAGGGCCCGGCCTTCTGCCCGCCGGGCTCTAATAGCTGGCGCTGAGATGGCCCATTCGAATGGGGTCTTGCAGCCGCGAGCCGAGACGGCCGAAGTGACCGCGGAGCAACCGGAGAGCTACCAGCTTCGCCAAGAGAACGAGCTGCAGGTGCTGGAGTCCATCTACGGGCGGGACTTTCAAGACCTGCGTCTTGGCCGGCCGTGGAAGGTAATACGAAAAGACTGGCTGGGTTTCCTGTTTGTCGTTGTTGTGCAGATGATGTCCGGTGTTTTGAAATTGGGAGTCCAAGCAGAAGCTCCTGTAGATGTAGATTTATTGATGTATGCATTAAGCGGATGTAAAGGTGGCTAGAAGTTCCTTTTTTGAGACTGAACTTTTGGTTTTGTTTGCCTGACTCGCCCCAATCCTTGTTTTCACCTGTCCTTCCCTAATTGTTGCTTGAAACCATTTAATTTTTGAAGGGGTATTAACGACCTTCACCTTTCACATCCACATCCACATCCAAAAACGACTAATCCACTGAAACAGCCATCCCATGAAGTAGTATGGAATTTGAGTTGTATGCAGATATGCCTCATTCTTGTGAATCTGTAACAGGGATCTATTTAACCAGGTAGCATTCATAGTTTGCTACAAACCCATCCAGCACTTTCATTGGCTGTATGGCAATTAGATGGAAGTAAATTACAACAGGATGTGCTACAAAAAATTAACAGCATGGTGCAGTATGCTTCAGTAATTTCAAGTTATGCACGTATGGGTACATATATACATTCAGATACGTACATGAGTTAATTTTAATGGAGACAACTTGATAGTTATTTATAAGGTGTTGTTGTTAGCTGCGAAGTCATGTCCGACCCATCGCAAACCCATGGACAATGTTCCCCCAGGCCTTCCTGTCCTCTACCACCCTCTGGAATCCATTTAAGCTCACACTTTTGTAAGGTAACAATTACTAAAATGTAATTAATGCCAAACAAAGGGGCGGCTTCTGTACTTCACTTAAGTCTTCAGTATAATTTTACAGTTCTAATGGCCTGGTCTGGTAGTAATATTCTTCTTACTGTAAGAAACCTCATTGAGATAAACTAAAGTGCAATGTGTAGTTTTTTGTAAAAATGAAATAAAATGGGATCACTGGGAATTCAATCAGAATTCATTCACAACCAGTGAAAAAATGAACAACCTATACTATAGAATTTCTCAAGTATATATTTCTTTGGATTCCTAAAAATATATGTTCATCATATACACATCTGTTATTAATTGTTAATAACAAGTCCTACTGTTGCAAGTACTAACAATTAAAAGACTGAACATGTACACCCAACCCGCTACTTACTTACTTATTCTTGGCTGAAAATCAGAGATAAAACTTGTAGTTTTGTGGATTAAACTCAAAACCCCATTTAACTCTTTAGCCTAGCCTACTTTAGTTTTAAGAGGATAAAACTAGATGACACCTTCCCCTGTATAATCAATGTGAACCTCCCTGGAAAAAGTAGATGTTAATGAAATAAGTATATCATCTCCATGGATCAATTATTTAAGACAAAGTGATGAGAATTGTTTTTTGTTTTCTGGCAATTACAGGTATAAAAATTATACAACCCCAGGTTTATTATCTGATTTTTTAAAAAATAATAGCGTAAGAAATTGTGGGTAATGTCCTAATATGTATTGCTTTAACAGTGTTGTGAAATATTTGCCAGATTTTTTTTAACAAGTCAGGTGTTAATAATGGTATGACAATGTCCAGCCAATGATCTTCACCAAATAAATAATTAAATCCACTCTTTCTGCTTTCTTCTCTGGTATTAATCACTTGAGATTAATAAACTTTAGTTTTTACATAGCCCAGGGCTAAACATAGAGAAATATAATGGGAGAGTAAGATTATCCCCAACAAGATAATTTTTTTCTAGTGTGCCTTATTTCATTTTTCCTTCTTGAATTTAGTTTGAGACACATGAGTATCAAATGATTTCTTAATATGACTCTTTATTAAAATGAGCAATTAGGATAAAAAGTATGAAAGGGATTTTTTTTATTTTCCCAAGTGTTGCTGGTGTTTGGTGAATGTGTTGTGAATGTTAAAAGAAAACCATCAACAACTTACTTTCAATAAGTAATTATGTTTTATTTAAACATAATTAGCAAGGTTATTACTTCCCCAAAGACTATGGTTTTCCCCAGGACATTTATATATGATGTTTGATACAATCTTTTCTTATTAAAAGCTCTTTCACATATTTAGTTTGTAATTTCTCTTGAGAACAAATTCAGCTTACCAGAAAAATAAAAACTTTGAATCTATTCTTGTGGTCAGGTAGAAAGTCTTTGAGGGTGTGTTGAGCACATTCATTTTATTTTTAATGTTGCAGATAAGGGAGTCTCCTGAAATCAATCTGGTCTTGAGACCTCAGGGATTAACTGGTGACCATGAAGTCTATGCCAAAGTTGATTTATGGGTGAAGTGTCCGCAAACCTATCCCGATATGTGAGTTAATTAAAAACAATCTATTTTATACTTTTTCTAAAATTAAAAGAAAGAAAACAATTTGGGGGAATCTGGACATAACATCAATAACAGTCAATAACATGTTTTCATGGTTTATTGGAAATAATAGTACTATTTTATAACTTGGGTAACTCCTTGTAAAACTCCTGTTATAGTGATTTCTTTTTCTTCCCTCTAGTGTTCCAGAAATAGAACTTAAAAATGTGAAAGGCTTATCAAATGAAAATATAAACTTGTTAAAATCCAAACTAGAGATATTAGCAAAAGACAGTTGTGGAGAGGTAAGTGTGTAAATTTAACTCTAGATGTTGAGTGAATATGGCAAATGTGCATGTGTGTTTTGTGAATATGATCATCAATTTTGAGCAAAAATACATTTTTCCAGTAATTTCTATTAGCTGAAAAGTTTGTACCAGAAGCATTCATCACATATGTTGCATATTATAAACTGCTGGTGTTTCACACCATGTGCGACAACACTTTTATCTTTTCTTCCTGAGCAATCTGAAGATCACTTTTGCTTCTAATAGCTACTTCCATGATCTTCAGACCTTTTCATTTCCTTCTGTAAATCATTACCAGATGTGAGTCTTCTTGCTGGAATGCCACTTTTAGTGCTGTGTATTTTATTTTTGTTTACTGAATAATTTATTGCACTTCTGTAGTGCATTCTGTAATGCTGTAATAATAATAAAAATTCTCAGTGGTAATCAGTCAGTGGAAATACAAAGAACCATACCATTGCAATACTATGATAATAAAAACAAAACGGTAATGAAACGAAGATCCATAAAATTAAATAAAGGTAAAAATAGACAAGCACAGGTATCAAATCCATTGTAGTAAAAGCAGTTCTAAAGTTGAAAAACCCTAAATAAAAGTCCTGTCTCGGGGAATGAAATTAGTATAGGGAATTAGTCGTTTTATAATTATTAATTAATTTATACCTTACTTTTATATATATCCTTGTGTTACTTTTTATCATGCTTGATTAGAGGATTTTCAAAATCTCTGATTACTTTGTGAGTTTTCATTATTTAGCAGAAATTGCTATAGGAGTGTTTATTATAAAATTTTCACAGAATATTAACAGGGTTCCATTGGAGTTGGCAGTACATCATTAATGCTGAGAGAGATGGTAATATCTAGTTACTTTTAGTAAGCTCAGTGAGGTAGATTGAATGGGACACGTGCACAGGCACACAGACGTACCAAAAAAGCTGTAGGTTACACGGTAAATTGGGGTGGGGGTGGGGAAACCATCCCAGAAGAAGCAGTAGTGCATCACTTAAATGTTCCCCAAAATATACATATGTACCTGGGAAGTCACCAGAAATTAGGCTTGTCTTGAAACAATACGTTGGTGATGATGGCAAGCCTTCTGTTTAAGGAGAAAGAACTCTTTAGAATTAAGGGTCTCTGAATGGACTGCCCCTTAGCACTATGTGCTGTTGTTTCCTGCCCCTCTTTATCAAGGGAGAATATGACTTTTGCTCACTTAGTGAGATTTAATTGTAGCCAAGTCATGTCATCTCTGTCATAAATGCTTGCTTTTTAGTATTACTTACGTTAGCATGTGTTTTGAAGTAATCTAGTACCCTGTTTCCCCGAAAATAAGACCTCCCTGGGTAATAAGCACAATTGGGCTTTTGAGCACATGCACTAAAATAAGCCCTCCCCCAAAAATAAGTCCTTCCTGAAAATATTGCAATGTAGTAGCAGCCTTAAGGTGACCACACTTGCCACCTCCTGCACCTCAAAAATAATAAGACTTCCCTGAAAATAAGGCCAAGCGCTTATTTTGGGAGTCAAAAGTAAATAAGACCCTGCCTTATTTTCGGGGAAACACGATACTTCTTTTATTTGGGTTTTTTTTTTTGCTTGATCTTGTTTTTATGCATTGCAACACACCATAAGATAATTATTTGTTATCCTCCTTCAATAAATGAGAATGTATAGGTGCAAATGGGTTCTAGAATGTTGCTACAGAATGTGGAGGAAACTTTTCTAATTATCTGAATAGTTCCTGTTTTCCCAAACTAGAAAATCCTGTTCTATTGTTTGATGGAGCTACATATTCCAGTAACAGTGTGCCTAATAAAATGGAGCAGAAATGTGTGTGTTTATGTGATCAAATACCTTGAGACTAAAACATATGAAGAACAATTGCAGGATTTGGATTTGGCTAGTCTAGGGAAAAGAACAACTAGAGGTGACTTGATAGCAGTATTCCAATATTTGAGGGGCTGCCACAAAGAAGAGGGAGTCAAAGTATTCTCCAAAGCACCAGAGGAAAGGATAGGAAATAATGGATAGAAATTAATCAAGGAGAGAAGCAACCTGGAATTAAGGAGAAACTTCCTAACAGTAAGAACAATTAACCAGTGTAATAGCTTGCCTTCAGAAATTGTGGGCGCTTCATCACTGGAGGTTTTTAACAAGAGACAGGACAACTACTTGTCTGAAATTGTATAGGATCTCTTGCTTGAGGAGGGGGCTGGACTAGAAGACCTTCAAGGTTCCTTCCAGCTCTATTCTATTCTCTTTGAGTCAGTGTTGATTCCTGGACATACTGTAGTCCCTTCAGCTTTCTTGGCAAAATTTTGGAAGTCCTTTGTCATTGCTTGCTTAGTAGGATTGAAAGAGAAAATGACTGGCCCAGGTCACCCAGCTGGCTTTATGCCTAAGATCAAACTCACTCGGTGCCATAGCCATTATACCAACTTGGCTCTAGAGTAGAAATTGGCATGAATAAATGAAGTGATTAATCTCCACCCCCCCCCCTTTTTTTTTGCACCCAATTAAATGTAACAAAGTTTCATTGTCAATTTCCAAAGTTTCAAATGCAATTTAGGCTTGAGAAGAATGAAGGCTACATATCCACAGCAATTATGACTATTATATTTTTCTGCCAAAAGAAACAAAGGCATTAATTTTGAACTTGGAACATTTTGATTATCTATTCAAAGCAGAAATGATATATTTAGAAGGATATGAATGTGCAATCATATTTCATCAAGGTGAACTGAATAGGTAAATTAATGGGGCAGATCAATACAAAGTTCTTTTTTTACTGTTACAATTGTTAAGTGTAAGTGTTAAAAATGATTAATATCCTCTTTAAATGTCTGTATAGACAGTATAATATTAATGGTGACCACATGCATTTCCTAGGGTTATACGAATACTGTCAAATGCAAATTGATAATGACTTTTTAATACGTATACCGTATTTTTCGCACTATAAGACACACTTTGCCACCGAAAGTCAGTGGAAATGTCTGTGCTTCTTATAGAGCGACTATTGCAGTGAGGGGGAGGGGGGTTGGTGCAGCAGCGGCATTTGTAAGTGCCGCTGGGAAACACTGGAGACTTCTCTGCCGAGCAGCTGATTGGCGGTTGGGTTGGCTTCTGAAGTACTGCCTATCAGCTTTATAGGCAGTGGTGGCCAATCGCCGCCACTGCCCGATTGCCATTGCCTATTCACCACCGCTGATTGGGGGCAGTGATCGGCCGGTGGCGAACAGGTAGCAGTGATCGGTAGCAGCAGCGAACGGGCGGTGGCGGCAATCCCTGCCACCTAGAACAGCTGTTTGGCAGTATTCCGGGAGGTGGATCCAACTGCCAATCAACTGTTTGGCAGCGAAGGCTCCAGTGTCTCCCAGTGGAGGCAGCAGACATGGAAGGGGCAGGCTGTTTGCTGCAAGGACATTAGCCAGATGAATACTGAGTGGATGCTGGGAGGCAGAGGCAGATTTTTTTTCTTGTTTTCCTCCTCTTAAGCTAATGTGCGTCTTATCGTCTGGAACATCTTATAGTGTGAAAAATACGGTATACAGTTTCATTCTGAATCACTGTTGAGAAATTATTTTGTTTCTGCTTTAACTAGTAGGATTTAGAACTATAATATTTGTAAAGACATGCCTTACCATCAAGGTATACATTCAATAGAAACACGTATGATACTCATTGTTGAGATGGGACAGGATCTTCTGAAGTCAAGTTTACTTTAGTCTTGTGCTTGTTTAATTATTTAGCTTAAAAGAAAAAAGTCAAAATCAGTTGTGTTTCATTGAAGGATGTGCTGCTGTATATATAAGTGTAGCCAGTGCAAGCATTTAAATAGTTGTGTCTAGAGTGGAGTGGAGTGGAGTGGAGTGGAGTGGAGTGGAGTGGAGTGGAGTAGAGTAGAGTAGAGTAGAGTAGAGTAGAGTAGAATACATCACAACAGAATAACAGAGTTGGAAGGAACTTTGGAGGTCTTCTAGTCCAACCCCCTGCTCAGGCAGGAAAACCTACACCAAATGATTGTCCAATCTCTTCTTAAAAACCTCCAGTGTTGGAACATTTACAACTTCAGGAGGCAAGTTGTTCCACTGTTTAATTGTTCTAACTTACCTTCCTAGGTGATGATATTTGAGCTGGCAGAATACATACAGTCATTTCTCAGTGATTACAATAAACCCCCTTCAAAATCTTTCCATGAAGAAATGCTAAAGAATCAAAAAAAGGAACAAGAAAGACTAGCCAAGGAAGAACAACAACGAATTCAAGACCTGAAGAAAAAAGAAGAACAGATGGTGAGAACATTGCAGTATTTCTATCCTCCTCATCTTATTCATTTCATTTCTGTTCATCTGAGCAGGAAAAAAACCCATGCCTGCAATCTGAATTATTCATTTATATGAGTATTATTACTAATATATTTTGTACTATTCTTCCAAAAGATGAACTGTACACATGAATGAATCAGTCTACCTTTCCAATAGAAGAGAATATTGTAGCTCAGAGTCAAACTATGGAGTCCTTGGTGCTCTCTGAACTTGGTTGTTTGCTTGCAATGTTTTATTATCCAACTAGGTAACATCATTAATGCTAGTGAATGTGGAGTTTACTTCCTGTTTATATAGTAAAGCAAAACCCTGCCAATGTTGATGAGGGTGTGATTTCCTCCTTGGTAATTCCTTGATTGCTGTAGTCTTTTCTGCTTGATTGTTTACCTGGTGTTAATCTTCCAAACTCCTGCTTAGTAAAATAAGATACTGTTCTATGGCATATCAATAAATGTATTTCAGCAACGTGAAATTCTTGACGAAATTCAGAGAAGGGAGGAAGAAAAAAGAGAAGAAAGAAAAAGGAAGGAAATAGCAAAACAGGTATTATAAAAATATTTTCTGTATTGCCAAAGAATAGGAAATATGTGTATCAACCAGTTTTTTCTTTCGTAGAATTCTTTATGAATTGGTTCAAAACGCCTTGATCGAGATATGGAGACTGCAAGCCGTAAACAACATCTGTATTCTTTAGAAAGATTGGAAGCAGGCCTCTCATTTCCTTTACACCCTGCCAAGGTTTTTGTGAAGCAGTTCGTTCTTCCAAATTGAAACCATCTCTCAGAGAAGTTTTAAGATCAGAATTTCTCTCATGATGGGTTTACGAATGTTGGCTGTGGAATTCTGGGTATTGAAGTCCAAACATCTTAATGGCCAAGTTTGAAAAACACTGATCTAAATTCTCAGTGGACTTGGGAGCCACATACTTATTTGCTGTTCATCTCAGTGCAGGAATAAGCAGAGGGGAATAAAAGGAATTGAGGATAGCAAGAGAAGATTAGTGTGGTATTCTTACCATAGGTTTATATGTACCAAATCATAAAATGTTGGGTTTTACCAATGCAAACTCCTCCTCTTTCCTAATGGCTACCAATATGTTTGACCTAGACTACCCTGATGCTTACATTTGTACTTGGACTCAATAGAGATTTTGCATGCAACAGCAGCGTAGAATAAATGTCTCTGCCTATTGCCTCAGGTTGGCAAACTTACATTGTCAACACTGACTTCTTGAATAGCAAGGAAAATAATAATTCAGTTAAGAAAGCACATCATTCTTCAATGCCTCCCCGCCCCCAAGGGATCTGCAGTCAGGAGCCCATCTACAATAGTCCTTGACCTATTGTTTTACGACCTTTCAAAGTTATAACAGCCACAGAATGGGTGATTTATGGTTTGTGAAGCACTCTCAGCCATCGTAAATTATTGAACTGCCCCTCCCCTCGATCACATGACTGTGTGTCGGGTGGGCCAGCTTTACAACTGGTCAGGGTACCCTGTGGTCACGTGAATACAATTTGCATTTTTATTTGTTGGTTTCTGGCAAAAAAGTACCCATCCAAATGAAAGGGCTAGCTTAATGACCACAGCGTTCACTTAATAACCATTGCAAAAAAGAAATATTTACCCCAAATTACTTCTTCTCATGTGAGTGCCTCAATTTATGACCACAGTGATTTGCAACCAAATTTTTGATCCCAATTCTGGCTACAAGTCAGTTACTTAAAAGATTTTAAAAGTAGTTATTTAAAAGATTTTAGTGTACCACTGTGGTTCACTTTCATTGCTATCTATCCAGGAACGTTTGGGTAACACCACTCTGACAAAGCAGGATCCTTCTACTGTTCAAGATGTTGCAGGGAGCAAAACGACTGTCAGCATTACAACTGGTGCAACGGACCATATAGGGAATAATAAACATCGTGCAAATTCCACAGGACGTTCAAAGTATGTATTTATCACAACGGGTTAAGATATTTTATGAGAATTAATTGCTTTTACTCAGGAAATGTCTTCTTTTTGTAGATGCTCATATCATTTCAAATGGTATACAAACTTGTGAAAATTAACAAAAGAACAAAAATAATGAATACTTCACGCATTACAGTTGCAAAAATTATATTTGTAAGGCTGGACGAATATTTGTTTTCCATCTGTCTTTGTCTGATTGTTCTAGTGCCAGGAGACTTAGACATTTTAGAAATTTGCTTATACCACTATATATGTTTAATTTTCTACTTACTGCAGATGAGTTAGATAAAGATAGCAAACTTTGGTTTTTAAGTCCCCCCTGTAGTGGACTTTGGATGCAATAAACAAAATCAAATTTCAGACAGTATCATCAAACAATAGATTTTGCCCATTATTAGGCATATCAGCCTGAACAACATTCATATTTTATACAAATATGTAACCCTCTAATTTATGCAAAAGCTATATAAGTTCTTAATTTTTAGTTCATTGTGTAAATTCAGAGTTCATAGATATTCAGTTATACTTGACTCTTCTTCACAGGAAGTCCATGAAGCTGAGGGTGTACTACATAAATAAATGAATTGTATGATAAAATAGGAACATATATAAAAAAAATCTTCCTTGGTTATCTTTTTCTTTGAAAATAATATACAATTTCTAAAGAACAAGATAATGACTTATCTTTCTGCAAATGCAGAATTATTGCATTTCTCTTCTGTTTTATAATAGTTTAATTGAAATTAAAAAAACAGGTTCTGTGGAAATACATTAATTTGCCATTAGTACCACATACTTAGACTAGTATTTTGACTACTTTCTCAGTGAATTTAGTGGCTGTTACAGGGTGGGGGGGGTGGGGGACACACGTTTGTGTGTGTGTGTTTCTCAAAAGAAAATAATATTGATGTTGCCCATATAGGAGAGAGCGTCAGTATTCTACCTGCAGCAGTGAAGAATCTCCAGGAACAAGTGAAATTTTGAACTTTAACAGCAGTGCAAACGGTCAGCTTAAAGTACACAAAGGAAAATGTATAGGTAAGCTGAACATCAATATATCAGAAATGGTACTATATATTGGGCAGGTTTGTCCATTTCTTTCAAGGTAAAAACATGTACCTATATACTTTGTGAAAGAGGAAAGCTAACCCACCTCCCTTTTTGTGATCCCGTATTTATTTGACAGTTCAAAGGATCCAATCTATTCATTTTTTATTTTATTTTATTTTTTTAATTGAAAAAGTTTTATTCAAACATATTTTCCCCCTTTAAGCCCCCCACCATACAGTGTGAATCCCATACAGATACTATACCCCCTCCCCTCCCCCCAGCCCCCCTAAAAAAAGGAAATTCAAATATTATACCAATTATTTTACCCCCTCCCCTCCCCCTGTCTAAAAGTAGATTACTCATACACATATTGTACCCCCTCTCTTCCCAACAATCACAATATAAATTTCTCTTAGAATAATAATAGCCCATCAATCCCTTCTTCTAAACTAATTTAACATATATAAATCATAATATAAATTTCTCTTAAAATAATATTTCATTAATCCCATCTTCTAGTATATTTATACATATATATTACCCCACCCTCCACCCTAACCCACCCCCACCTCCCACTCAACCCCCCCCCTGACTTCCACTATACACCACTCTAATGATTCCAAGCATCCCATGTATTATTTACTCTAATCAACTATCAGTCTAAACAATCTTAGCTAAAGGCTACATAATACCTCCTAGTCTGGTACTTATTCTGTATATAATCAATCCATTTTGCCCATTCCTGTGTATAATTCTCCTGCTTCTGATCTTTTAAAAAAGCTGAAATTTTTGCCATTTCGGTGAACCCCGCCACTTTCTGAGTCCATTGACCAATTGTCGGTAAAAAATCTTTCTTCCAATGTTGCGCAATCAGCAGCCTAGCTGCTGTGACCATATACAGAACCAATTTTGTTTCCCCTTTAGTAAGATCCTTAGCTATACCCAGTAAAAACATTTGCGGAGTAAATTGTATTCTTTTTTTCAGTACATTTTGCATAACCCACCATATTTTTATCCAAAAAGCTTTAACCTTGTTACAAGTCCACCATACATGAAAAAAGGTAGCATCAAGACACCCGCATCTCCAACATTTTGGTTGAACATTTGGGTACATGCATGATAATTTTTTAGGATCTAAATACCACCTGTAAAACATTTTATAAAAATTCTCCCTTAAATTCTGTGACTGTGTAAATTTAACATTCTGAACCCATATTCTTTCCCATGTTTCCAACATAACAACTTCACCAAAATTCTGAGCCCATTTAATCATACAATCCTTAACCAATTCACTTTCTGAATCTCTTTCTAACAGTACATTATATATTCTTTTAACTTGTTTTGGGCCAGTCTCTTTTATCTGCTTAATCAGATCCACTTCTTTGTCCATAAAACCGACCCTTCGATCTTCTTCCCATCTCTTCTGTAGCTGTATATAATGTAACCAATTTAAAACAATTCCTTCTTCCAACAGTTGTTCCAAAGTTTTTAACTTCCATTCATCCCCATCAGCGATAAGCACATCTTTGTATAAACAACCCCCGAGTGACTTAATCATAATCCCCATGGTGTCTGCAAGATCCAACCAAAGCGGTATTTTATAATCCCAATTGGGCCGGTGCTTCTTCCATACTCTCATCAGGGCACTTCGGAGAACGTGATTGTTGAACACTTTGTCCACCCTATCTTCATAAAAAAGATATGCATGCCATCCCAGAACAAGATCATGGCCTTCTATATTCAGCAAATCCATTTTTGTTTTCCCAAACCAATCTGCTACATGCGTTAGTACCGCAGCTTCATAGTACAATCGAAGGTTTGGGAGTCTAAAGCCGCCTCTTTCACGAGTATCTTGCATAATCTTCATCTTTACTCTCGGTTTTTTCTCCTTCCAAACAAATTTATTTAATGTTGCTTGCCAATTTAACAAAGTTTTATCTGTTTTAAGCACCGGTATCATCTGGAATAAAAAGATAAATCTAGGTAGAATGTTCATTTTAATTGCTGAGATCCTTCCAAGCAAAGACAATTGTAGCTTTTTCCATACTTCAAGGTCTTTCTGGATCTTTTGCCACAACACTTCATAATTATTTGAGAAAAGTTTTGTGTTTGATTCTGCAATTTGTATTCCTAAATACTTGACCTTGGAGACTATTTCAAAGCCTGCTAAACTTTCAAATCTCTTTCTTTGAGACTCTGTCATGTTTTTAACCATCATTTTCGTTTTGTTTTGATTTAGTCTAAACCCAGACACCATGCCAAATTCTACTATAATATTTTTCATCTGGATTATTGATTTCAAAGGGTGTGAAAGGGTAACAACCAGATCGTCGGCAAATGCTCTAGTTCTATATTCCTTTTGCCTAATAGTTATGCCATCTAAGGATTCTGAGTCCCGAATTGCGTTCAACAAGACTTCCAAAGTTAAGATAAATAACAATGGAGATAATGGGCAACCTTGTCTTGTACCTTTTTGTATCTCGAAAGTTGTTGACAGATTTCCATTAATAATAAGTTGTGCATTTTGTTGCTGATAAATTGCTCCAATCGCCTGCCGAAATCGTGGTCCCATATCCATCTTTTCCAGAGTCTTGGTTAGAAAATTCCAGTTCACTCGATCAAAGGCCTTCTCTGCATCCAAGAAGACCAGCGCTGCCGAGATCTGCTTATTCTTATCAAGATAGTCAATTAAATCTATGAGTTGCCTTACATTCTCCTTCATATGTCTGCCTTCAATAAATCCTGCTTGATCATGATGAATAATCTCTTGAATAACCGGCATCAATCTGTTGGCTAGTACCTTAGCAAATATTTTATAATCTGTATTCAGAAGAGATATCGGCCTATAATCTTCTGGTTTCTTAGGGCCCTCTTTATCTTTGGGTATTAATGAGATAAAAGCCGCTTTCCATGAGGAGGGTATTTTACCGCCTTGCTGTATGTTACAAAAAAGTTGTGTAAGATATTCAATCATTTCCAGTTGTAAAGTTTTATAGTACATTGCAGTCAAACCATCAGTCCCTGGAGCCTTTGCTAGTTTAAGTTGGTTTATAGCTAAAGTGATCTCATCAGCAGTTATCAGACGTTCCAAATTTGCCTTTTGAAGCACAGATATTTTAGTAACTCTTTTTTCTTCCAAAAAATCATCTACTGACTTGTTCTGTATATTATCGTGTACATATAACTTAGCATAATAGTCCACAAATGATTTTTTAATCAAATCTTGTTGATATACCGTCTTCCCTCCATACTCAATTCTATCAATAATTCTATCATTTGTGTTCCTTCTCAAAGTATAAGCCAACCACCTACCAGGTTTATTAGCGTTAGCAAAGGTGTTATGTTTAGCAAATTGCAAGTTAGTTGCTGTTTGTTCGGCTATAAGCATTTGAAATTGGTCTTTCAACAATTTTAGCACCATCTGGAGCGCCTCGTCTTTCGGGCTTGTTATAAGCAGCTGTTCTTTGCTTTTTATTTCATCTTCCAGTTCCATTCTCCTTTTCTGTCTAGTTTGTTTATGTTTGAAATTCATATGTATCAGGACCCCACGCATGTAAGCTTTACTTGCATCCCAAACTGTTTCAATGGGAGTACCCTTATTCATGTTAAAACTGAAAAATTCCTTCATGTGTTTTTTAAGTTCATCAACATTTTTTTCGTATCTAAATAAATTTTCATTTACTCTCCAAGACCTTGTTGGCCTCTTCCCTAGTTCAATTTGTAACCACACCGGGCTATGGTCTGTAAGTGTCCTGGAGAATATCTTGGTTTTCTTAGCTTTAGGGAGTAGATCCGGTGTTAACAAAAATAAAACAATTCTTGAAAAGGATTTATGTCTATCTGAGTAAAAAGAAAAGTCCATCTCATTTAGATGTTGTATCCTCCAAACATCTTTTAATTTCAAGTCATCTTGTAGGTCAAAAAAGGCCTTTGGCAATTTGGTAATGAATTTGGTCGTTGTTCTCTTATCTATTCTTGGCGAAATCACTCCATTCCAGTCTCCCATAATTAAAATACTCTTAAAATTCCAATCTAAAATTTTTAAATGAAGCATCTTGTAAAAACTTTCTTGTAATTGATTAGGTGCATAAATTCCTAAAACCAAAATAGCACCAAAGTCTGTATCAAGTTCAATTGCTATATATCTACCACTGTCGTCTGCCTCTATAACCTTGGTTGGAAATTTTTTATTTATATATATCACCACTCCATTTTTCTTTACCAAGTTAGAGGCAGCATACAATGTTCCCAGTTTTGAATTCACTAAATACTTCTGGTCTTGCAGCCTAATATGAGTCTCTTGAAGGCAAACAACATCATTATTAAATTGCTTCAAATAATAAAATATTTTTTTCCTTTTTTGTGGAGAGTTCAATCCATTCACGTTCCAAGATAATAGCTTAAGCATCTTTGGGTCTAATCTGGAGCGTTGAGAGCATTTGCTGAAGATCTCTCTCCACAAGACTAATCTTCGGCCCGGCTCTTCCCATGGCTCCAGTTTGCTTCTTAACTTCTTTCTTAGCACATTGTATTTGGGGGTCCACCTGCTTGTGAGATTCTAGCATTTGTCTAGTCGTGGATCTGGTAACGCGTTGTTCCACAGGTTTAAGTATCGGCATTTCAATGAGGGTCTTAGACGGTCCTTCTTCCAAAAAAGAGCTCAACAGAGATCCGGAGGGGTCCACTCGAAATCCACCTTCAGCACCCTGCACCTCCTTCTCTGTTGGCAACTGCTTTCTTTGTTCTTCTGTCTCTTTCTCAAACATCCTCAGCTCTAAGACGTCCAAATCTGCTGATGTTGGTGTAGATGTACATGGGGGGGAGGGTTTGCATT